>NC_090936.1:393189567-394439567 GCF_040938575.1 Ambystoma mexicanum
GTACATCCTCTTTTTACCCACAGTTCCTTTTCTGCCATTGGTGTGGCTGCCTGCAATTCCATTATCTGTGTTGCAGGGAGATGAGTGTACCCTTCCTTCATCATCATTTGTCTTACCATTGACCTCCCCCTCCCTCTCTCTGATTCTGGGGGGGTCCATAATTCACCAAAATATGCAGCATGCTTGGCATGTGCGTCTGCTGTTTCATTTCCTTTCGAGATATAGTCATCTCCATTAGTGTGTGCTGGACATTTAACCAAAGCTATCTCTTGGAGGTTGTTAATTACTTCAATCAATTCTGCTAGCAAGAGGGCATGCTGGACTGGGGTGCCATTAGCTCTTCTAAACCCCCTTCTCTGCCATTTTATCAACCCGGAGTGCACCGTTGATGTGACATATGCGCTGTCAGAATATATAGTAACTCTTTTGTCAACACTTTCCTTTAGTGCCGAAATCAGCGCAACCAATTCTGCTGACTGATCCGAATCATGCTGCGGTAATTGCACGCATTTTACTGGGACATACATCAAATCTTCTGTCATTTTAATTACTGCTGCCCCAGTTCTCCTTATCCTATCTCTTTGGTCAATTGTTGACGAACCATCAATGTACAATATCTCACCCCCTTTAAGAGCATCCTCCTCCACTTTCCTTGTACTGGAGTACATTTCGATAGTCTGTGTGCAATCGTGAGCATAATCACCTTCATCAACAACTTCCGCTATGAATCTGGCTGGGTTAACGATACTGCATCTGACAATTGTCAATTTGGGTCTAGATACGATAATCTCATAACCTGATGCCCTCTGTGTGGTCAGTGTGGACTTAGGTTTGTTCAAAATTGCAAACAGTGCATGCTCCACAAATAATGTGGTGGGGCACCCCATAGTTATCGATGATGATTTCACCACCGCAAATGCAGCTGGGGCGAGACCCTGTTCGCAAGGGAAATGTCCTAACATGACAGGGTCCAAGTGACCGCTGTAGAAGGCTATTGGCTTGTGTCCCATGCTAGTTTTCTGAGTCAATACTGCTTTCATTACTGCTGAGTCGCAATGTGAAAAAATGAAAAATTGATATTCGTAATTTGGAGTGGCTAGTACGGGAGCAGTGGATATGGCGTGTTTCAACTCATCAAACGCCTCTTTCATTTCTCTTGTCCACCCCAATTTCTTGTCCCCTTTTCGTGTCTCTCTCAATGCCTCGAGCAGGGGTCCTATGTATGAGCTGTAGTCGAAGACCCATGCTCTACAGTAGTTGCATAGGCCCAGGAACTACTGCAGTTCCCTCACAGTTTGTGGTTGTGGCGTGTTCGTTATGGCTTGTGCTCTTTGTGGTGCAATGTTTCTTCCGTGCTGGGATATTAGTTGACCAATGTATAATACCTGTTCCTGACAGTACTCTAACTTTTCCTTGTCTACCTTGTACCCCTTTTCAGCCAACACTGTCAGCATTTTTACTGAGTCTTCCCTGCACCTCTCCTAGTTGTGCTGCAAATTACATCATCAACATATTGCAGCACTGTGCTTTCCATTTCAATTTTTCCCAAATCCATCTGTATTACTCTGTTGAAAATTGAGGGTGACTCGCAGTACCCTTGTGGTAACCTTGTGTGTTTCCATTTTGTATTCCTGTATGTGAAGCTTGTCAAATCTTGTGACTCTGGGTGTAGAGGTATTGAGAAAAAGGGATTTTTGAGGTCAATCACTGTGAACCGTGATGCCTCTGCTGGTATTCCACATAGTATCGTGGCTGGGTTTGCTGCTATGGGGTATTCTGCCTCTACAATGTAATTCAAGAGCCTGAGGTGCTGGATGAAACGCCAAGACCCTCCTTTAGCCTTGTGCACTGGGTACACAGCCATGTTACATGCTGACTCTGATGGTACCATTATGCCATTATTTATCAGGGCTGTTATGCTTTCGTATACGCCCTAAGATGAGGGCGTATACGAAACCATAACAGCCCTCATCTTCCTCTTTTGATAGTGGGTATTGCTTCACTCTAGGAAGTATTGCGCCCTTTTTCAACTTTATTTTTACTCCTCCAATGCTCTTTATGCAGCCCACGTCATAGGGACTGGTGGTCCACAGTGATGCTGGAACCTTAGCCATGTCTTCCTCGTAAAATGGTACTGGGGTAGATGCGGGTGCCTCGAGTGCCATAGCCATTTTAAGTGCTACTTGCTTGTATGTACTCTTAACCAGATGTCGACACTCATCATAAATACCATCTCTCCTTCTCCCTTGTTTTCTGAAAAGAGCTATTGATCAGACACCTGCGTGAGCCTGCATCCCTCAGCCAGTGCTATCACTGCTCTCCATGCTCTCCCTTCCCTTTCTTGGGCATGTACTGCGATGTAATCTGCAGTCGCTATAATGCTCTTGATGCTCACCAAAATCACCTTCCCCTCTGGTTCACCAGCTGGTGTCTCAGTCCTGAACAAATATGCGGCTGGCTTCCTCCAAATCTTGCCTTCTATTCCTGGCATCCATGCAAATGCCATGTCTGTTCCATATTGGAACAGCTCGCCATCCACAGGCTAAGCTCGAGCTACTGTCTGGCCACAGTAAGCTTGCAGTATTTGTCATGCAGTACGCATGTTTATTCCTGGTGTGGAGCAAATGATGCCGTTCTCCGTGAAGGAGATTGTCATATTTAATCTGCTCATTATGTCCCTTGCAAGTATGTTCACTGGCGACTCCTTTGAATACAGGAGTGGGACAGGCATGTCATAATCTCCTATAGATAAGGAGATGTTATCAGTAAAGGGAACCAACCCTCTAGCCCCAGAGAATCCTTGAGTGTGCATGGCCTTGCCTGACATTTTAAATTTTCCCTCCCTTATGCAAGACCTGGTTGCCCAAGTGTCAACAAGGAAGGAGAATTTTTTGTCACCTATCGCTACCTGAATGCGTGGTTCCATCGCATTAGGTGTTATCGACAGGATGGGACACACTAAGATGTCTGTGGGCTGTCCTATTGTGGGTACAGTGACTGACCACTTCTTGCGTAAGGGTTGTGTCCCAAGATAGTCACCCTCCCCAACTGTGTTTGTTGTAGCGGTGTATCAATGGGTGTCAATTTATGGTCCTGTATTTGAGTGAGCTGTTGTACTGGTTGCACTTGGTGTTGTTGTGTTATTGTCACCTGTTGCTGAGGTGGTGTGTATGTCTGCAACTGTTGTTGTGGTGATACTTGCTGCTGTGTGTTGCTCTATTGTGTTCCCTGCAGTTGCTGGTAAACCTGCTGCTCCCTCATAGGCCCTTCTGGTCCCTGTTCCCCCCACGCTGGTGGGGTGGGTCTCATTCTACACGTGAGTGACATGTGTCCCAACATTCCACAAACCCAACATACAAGTGGTTCCCTGGCCTGCCATGGGAATCTCCCCACATTGTCGTGGTACCCTTGTTGCCCATTGGGGTAATAACTTCGAAATCCTCCCCCTTGCTGTTGTGCATGTTGGCCATATCCCCTCCCTCTCATCATTCCGCCCCTTCGCCTCGGGTTGTTATAATATCCATTTCCCGGTGGCATGTATCCTCCTCCTGTGGGAGCCGTGTATGGTGGGGGTGGTCGCATCTTTTGTGTTATAAGTTGTGGTGGTTGTGGTAATGGTACTATATGTTGTTGTGTGGGATCTTGTGCAGCCACTACTTGTGTGGAGTTTGGTGTCATTATTGTCGGTGTAGTTATTAGTACTCCTTCCATGGTATACTTAGTTTTTTTCTGCACTAATTTTGCCTCTTCTGCTTTCCTATCTTCTTCCTTTTGTTTCATCTTTTCTTGCCACATCCTACAGTGGTGCATTGTTGTTAGTTTTATTTACGGCCATGCCTTAGCTTTCATTCCCACTATCTTCTTCAGTTGTCTTTGTACTGCCTCCGGAAGCCCTTGTACTAGTATGTGGTAAAACATTGTCTTGTCCCATTGCTCTCTAGTTTCCAAGCGCCACTTCTCCTGAATCTCCTGGATATAATCAACAGGATCTTCATTCTCACGCATCTTGCGTGACGTAGTTGCTCCTATATCTGATGTGTCTGGGTAATGCACCCCCAGGGCTTGCCATAATGCATGCCTGCAGTTGGCAAATGGCGTCCCATCATGTGACGTGTTTGTTATTGTAACTCCGGGGAATCCTGCCCTCTTCCAAATGTCATATGCCGCATCCCCTAATATTGACATTAATAGACCCTTCACGTCTCCCACTGCTAGTTTCTGTCCCGCGGTGTGTTTTTCCATCTCGCATATCCATTTCCCCACTCCTCCACTTAGTGATGGGAGCCTGCACTTTATATTCTCCTTATCATCATGCTTCCAAGGGACATATTGTGGTCTAACCCCTCCCCTCTCCAATAGTATCATTAAATTGTACCCCATCTGTCCCCCTAGTTGTCGCAGGGTGGAATCTGTGTACTCCTCCTCTTCCTCTGTGTCAAGTAAATCTGCTGCCATATCTATATTACCGCTGCTTGTCGTATTTTCTCCTTTGTTTCTCCCCCCTCTCCTATTGCTCTCTTGGTTTACTGCAGGTGTGCGTGGCCGTTCTTCCTGCCTACGTCCTGGGAGGTCTCTGAGCCTGCCAATGTATGGTGTGTGTTCAGGCGGGGGTGTGGGTGGGAGTGTTGGGCGTAATGATGTGGATGTAACTGCGCGTGTTGGTCCTCCTGCCACCTCTCTTACCTGCTCCTCACTTCCCTTCACTTCTTCTTACATGCCCATGGTGATTCCCCGTTAGCGCGTGTGATGTACAATTTATCTAAGCTCTCCCTACCACCGCTTCTTCCTTCTCTCCCGACTCCCTCTTCTTCTTCACTGCAAAATTCATCCAAGAGCGACAACCCCCAATCTGTCCTTTTCCCCCTTATTGTCACTGTTTTTAAGTCTATTTAATCCGTTCCTTACAGTTCTCCTCTACCAGTTACTCCCCTTTGTGCTGATGTTGTAGCTACTTCCGCATCCCGACGTGCATATGTTCTTACCCCATTCCCCACTTTCCTCTCTCTTCTCTCCTCTTACTTCTTTTTCACTATTTCACCACCTATTTCCTCTCTCTTCTTTTTCAATTCCTCCATCACCTCACTACTTACCTTCGCTAATATCCTTTTTTCCTCTCTCCTCCTTTCCTATTTCTCTTTCTCCCTTTCTAATATGCTTTCTATTACTTTACCTTCTTCGTATTTCCTGGTGCTTTCAGAGAGTATTTTCTTCTTCCGTAGTTCCATTTCCTTTTCCTTCTCTTCCTCCTCTCTCTTCATGTCACGCTGTGCTGTTCGGGATACCCTTTCCGCTATTGCCTTCATCCTCTCCGCTTCCCTCTTCCTTTCTTCAGTACGCTCCTTCATTCTTTCTAACTCATCCCTACTTTCCTTCCTCTCCTTCCACCTTCCTCGTGCCTCTTTCTTGAGCTGCTTAATCAGTGCACTCCGCTCATCCCTCAATTCAGCCAATCGTTCCTCCAACATCTCCTCCTCTTCTTGTGAAAGCTCTCCTTCCCTTGTGTTGCTCTCCTCAGCCCCTATTCCAGTGCTACCTGCGTCGTCCTTATTCATTCTCCTCACCACCTCTTTTTCTTCTCCTGTTAATGTCCTTCGCAGCTTTAAGAGCACCTGCGTTGCTACCCATTCGTCTTGTCCTATGTTTGAAATGTGCTCCTCACTGTTCTTCCCTCGCTTTGTACGCACCTGTGTGCAATTCTGACCTACAGTGCTTGTCACCGCCTCCCCCCCCGGTAGCTAACTGTAGCGGTATATGGTGGAGGGCTGTACGCGGGGTTCGAGTACCCCTCAGCTGCCATCAGTTGTTGCCTTGCTGCTTCTCGTAGCTCCGTCACAGGATATAACCCACCTTCCTCCTTCTTCACTACCTTCGCTAGGGGCATGTCTTCTGCTTCATGTATAGTACCAGTCCTTTCATCCCCCTTCCTGTCTCTTCCCGCGCACTGGTCACCTTTTCCCCGTTTCCTTCTTCCTCCTTAATCTCCTTCCCCTCCTTTTTTTCTTTGCTCCCCTTCCCTTCTGTCATCCCTTCCACGGTGAACATTCCGGTTGGTCCTGGCCGGGTTCCCTGGAACATCCTCCACAACTTAAACACCTCCACGTGATGTGCCAACTTCTTCCCTTTGTACGTGTTGTGTGTGTGTGTCAGCAGTGAGTGTTGGACGTACGGGTCAAAACTGCCGTTTGGCGGCCATGGTGTCGAAATTTTGTTGTCTGTTCCTTGTGTCCATTCTATGCTATATTTGATGAGTTTTTCCCTATGGGGTGATAGCGTTTTGCAAATATGTTGGGGGGGTAGTCAGAGTGTTCCCCCACCATCCAGATCTGACCCATATGACATGGTTATACTGTGCTTTTAACTCCCCTCAGCACAGCCGTCGTTACCTGGCCCCGTAGACTGGGGACTTTCGACCGTCCGCTAAAAGTAAAACAACCAAGTATAACAATTACAATAATACAGTCCTTTTCCTCTGTTTGTTTTCTTCCTTGATACCGTTGGTACGGCCCCCTGCGGCCACGGCGCACGAAGCCACCTGCCGCTGCGTGCCCTGTGTGACGTGCTTGTACAGCCGCCCCACCTTTTCCACTCTCCTCCTTCTTCCACCTTACTCAGCGTGGCCAGTCACTTCCCCCTTTCCACCCTTCCCGTATTTGGGGTGGCCGGCGGTCTCCTTGCGCACCCTCCCCACCTCAGTTTTACTGCCCTTGTCCTCTGCTTACTTCCCTACCACCCTTCAACAACGCAATGTGGTCAAGGTGTCCTATGAAGGCCCTACGGGTGACGTCACCAACCTCTTTCAACTACTACCCGTAAGATCTTTACACTTCAAGAGAGCGCGCAATAAGTTTTAACTTCTTGTCCCCGTTAACCCCACAGCTATTCTCTTGTTACGCCCGGAACAAGGTAATACACTCTTATAATGGGACTGCGCACACTGCGTCGCCTTACGTGTGACACGTCCCTCGCCGGGAGGGCTTAACCAGCCAATTATCTTCCGTACTTGGCAACAATCTAGCTACCTCCTAGAGGAAAACGTCATCTATATATCGAGTTTCACTGCTCGATCAATAGGGATCCTCATCTACTCAATGATCGAAAATGCCAATTCGTAGGAAAGCCACACACACCCCTTCTACAGGTGCCCACGATCTAGACCAATCAGTGTCTACGAGCAACCGCACATGGTGCCTTCTGGCTCCACCCACCCTGCTTCCGTGACGTAGTAGAGGACAGCCCTCGTGCCTGTCCCGTTACCGCTCACTCGTCTATTAACACTTATTAATCAAATATTCGTCACACACTGTAATAACACCTCCCGCCGCCCTTATTACAACTCCTCCCCCCTCCCTCACAATCTCACATTGCTTGTTGGGTGTGTTATACTCACCAAGTTCTCTTGATGTGGGGACGCTCGACTGCGTGCACCCCTCCAAGCGGCTCGCCACCTCCCCTCGTCTGGACCACGTCTGGACACTCCCCAACCACGGGCGGGATACTTCTCAACCAGCTCCCGAGGGCCAATATCCGGATTGTGCTGTGCAGTTCCACGATGGTCCTGTAGTCCTCAAAAGGGGGCAGCGGCTGAGGGGGCCGTGCTGCCGGGCCTCATCGCAACGAGAGGCCTTGGAAAATGAAAAAACTCAAAAGGGTAGACCTTAACGGACCTCCTGGCTGGGAGGCCCCAACTCCTCCCGTGCTTCCCAAAATGAGTATGAGACACACACACAAGGAGCAAGGTGGTTCTGCTGTTTATTATAACAATGGCAGGGATGGGTCTTGGATTGTACGCGTCTGTCCAAACTCTCACTCTTAGTGGGGCTCGCAGGCTCTTTTTACAGCAGTATGACGCGCTACCTGCGTCACCTGGGAAAGTTAACAAAAAACCTATTGCCACTTCGGATTGGTTCCCCGAGTGGTAGGGTTAGTAAAGGATACATATAGAGAAGGATACTAGTGGTTAAGGATGAGTCAGGTGGTATACTTGGGCTGTCCCTACTATTAGATACTTGAAAATCGCTACAAGAGGACCCCTGATGATTGTCTAATGTTAGTGGTGTCAGTGATGAGCCCCCGTGCATTCTGATTGGTCCTCTTTCGAGACCCCAAGCCTGGGACCATTGTCGATCCCAGCTTGCGGTGTACCTGTCATTAGCAACAATGTGCAACTATGTGTTTGTGCAGACAACGTACAGGTTTGCTCATAGACTTGTGAGCGGGCCGTTCCCATCCCCGTATGTGTCCATCTTACCGCTTCGCTCTTGCAACCTGTGTCCCAGACGTGGGACCCAGGCGACTTTCTGTCTCGTGGGTCTGGCACCTTGTCAGATCGGTTTGGTCACATGTGGAGAGACTGTAGCTGGAGCAGAATTCTGCACATTAGATTTGTATTTCATTTCTGTGGGCTTTCCTTTTTACAGGTGTAACCTTGATGCCGGGCTGGTAGCATGCGAGTTGCAACATCGTGGCCTTGGCTATGAGCTCTCACTGGGGCTCGTTCTGCATGATGATGGGGCTCTTGCTTGCGGCCTACTCGGGCCTAGTTCATGGGTGGCGATACATAGTCCATTGTACGGAGGTAGTGGTTTGACATGGCGTCACAAGTAGTGTTAGGTATACATGATGGTGTCATCACAGGACGAGTGGTGGGAGAAGCGTCAGCAAGTGTATATACGAGTTCTTCAAGCGTCTTGCATTTCTGCATTACTATAAAAGGCCTATGAGAAAAATAACAACGATGCACTTAGGTGGGTGTGTCAGTCACCTACGTCATAGCACTGAATATGTTCTTCGTGTAGGTTGGTATGTAAGCGACCAGTGTGCATGGTGGCACGTGTGTTCTTGGCAGATGGCTAGGTCGTTATGGCATCTCTAACAATGTGGATACTTGTGGCTGTTGTCTTAGTCGAGTTCATCTATGCCGCAGGTGTCGGATTGAGTCGGACAGGCTGGTGGGCATACCCTTATGTTCCTGAACCAGGGTATTTTGTCATCTGGTAGATAGATGAACTCGTCCCATGGGGGGTGCCTGGGCCGTGATCCTCTAGGCCATTGTCGTGATGAGATTGGGGGGAGCTTGTTTTCCCATTCTCCCACTTCACTACCTTAATAAACGAATCCTGGTGTCTCTACCAACAATCTCATGTATGTGTGAGATCATAACCAGAGTACTTTGCAACATGAAAGATACAGTGGTGAAAACAGGAACAAGTTGTGCCCCAGAACTAAAATGGTGTAACCCTTCTCTCCACAGAAAGATCTCTGGGACCATTCCCTTGTGCTGTTTAGTCCCACCCATCTGCCTGTCTGTTGTGTTCAAAGAGTCTCTCTGGTTAATGGTCCACCCTGCGTGGTCCTTGTTAAAGTGGTAGCTCTCCCTTTAAGCTGCGGCGAGACCAAATTCTCTGGCTCCTGCAAACCACCTTCTCATACCTTATGAATGGGGTCCCCCTAGCCGGGCAGCCTACTATAAAAAATAGACCCAGACCCAGACATGACAGTTCCCTTCTACCGATACTGAGAGGCCGGAGCTTGCTTCAGGTTGAGACAGTTGCATATGAAAGTTTGTTGAGTTTCCTCATCGACGTCATTTGGGTTTCACCAGGGATAACAACTGCAACCTCTGAGTTCTCCCTTGCTACCCCTGATGTCTCAATTGCTACCCTTAGGAAATAATTTAAATTGAAGCTCCTATGCTGTGGCCAATGCCATGTGGCTCTTTGTTTCTGGAGTGGCTGGCTTTCTCGTTCAGACCTCTTAAAAAGCAGACGTTCCACAAGTTTAACACTTTGAGCAGTGACCATAAATAAGAAAGAATAGGAATAACAAATAAGTTATCTGTCTGGAATTCTATACAATATTTGCTAGACTCATTAAAGGTTTATTTAAGGCACGCTATAGAAGGTGAGTCACTGATTTAGTCAGTTCTTTATCGCCTCAAATTTACAATGCAGACAAAAACTTCCAAAAAGCATTTAGAGTACAATAAGCATCCATTTCGGACTACGTATTTTGCTTTTTGCAAGTTGGAGTTATAGCATGTTTTTTTTCTGCCGTTGTCTCTGTTACGATCATCACAAGACTTGCCATCTCTGTGTCCTCGGTCACTTGACAAAATCCTTGTGCCTAAAAGCTTGTATGCAATGTAGAAATGTTTGACCATAGCACGTTAAGTGGCTCTTAATTTCAATGTGCCACAATTAATGAAGTTGCAATGTGTCTATCTTTCCTATCTTCGTGGTATGCTGTCCAGGATGTTTGTTTGCATGTACAAGGTAACCAGTGACCAGAGTATGGGATGGTGTGTGAGTGCTCTGATTTTACTGTGCGAATCTAAATTCTTTGATACACAGTTAGGAACCCTCCCAGTGATATGTATTTAGCCAAACTTTGAAGTCTGAAAAGTAGATCCACACAGGGTTGACATGTGGCCAACTTTGCACCAGACCTGCAGATGAAATGGCTCACTTTGAATTCTCAGTTACCAGTGTAAGGGTATCCACTACCGAGAGTAATTTGCTTTCTAACTTTTGAGAACATTCAGACATGTGTTTGCTCATTTTACTATATCCTGAGAAAAAGCTATAGCCAGTAAGATAGCTCAGTGGGTTGAGCACTCGCTACTGTGATGTGTGTGGGTGTGTGATCTGCAGGTTACAGGTTCGAATTCTGCATGGCCAACTCAGCCTTTCATCTTTCTGAGGTTGATAAATGAGCACCAACACAGGTTGAGTGATATTGTATGCATATTTATTCTATATAAAGCGCTTAAGCGTAAAGGCTATATAATAACACATCGTTATCATTTGGCCTTGGCCCTCTGCTTGCATTCACAGTAATTTGGTTATAAGGTCCTATACACAATAATATTAAAAATGCATATGGTGATCCATTCTTGTATGAAATGTATATCACATTACAGTGCTATTGTAACCATATTTTTCTTAGTGTACTGGAACAATGCTATGTGACTGCACTTCCTGTTGTGTCAAGGGATGTAAGGACATTTTCAATTGCTTCCAGTGAAGTCACTTTGGGGTGGGGTAAAATGAGATCACTTCCTGTGATGTCATCAGAGGTCAAGGGTCATGTGATGTCACTTCTGCTGCCCCTGGCATTTTGATGAAATAACATCCCTGGGTTTACTGCCTCCTTTGTTATTATCTGCCACCAGCTGCAAGGCCTAACAAAAGAGCAGGGAAGATCCAGGGATCCTTTGTCAGTCAATCAGGCTGGCCATGGCAGGGGGCAGGTTGGTCCTCCCCTTTCCTTGGGATAACATTGTGATTTCCTCAGCTGTCACATTCCAACTAAATATGACAGGGGCAGATGGTACCTGTAGTTTTTGTCCAGCCCGGAGTAAACAAGTCTATGCTTTGTCATGGAATAAGCAAAGGAAAATGTGTGTGGATTAGCCCCACACCTTTTCTTGAGTTTGATTGACCATCATTCCATCGAATTTTTAAAAGCTCAGGCAAGCACACACCCACCAAGTGGATGGTGAAATTCCTCACACTTACTCTTCCGTAACAGATAAGTAAGACCACTCAGGTGAGTGTCCAAGATGTGGTGAACAGTGGACAATTATTACCAAATTATAAACTGGGTTAGATGAATCACAAAATGGAAGCACAGGATTTGCTACTGCCTTTTCCGGGTAGTAAAATGATTGCATTGTAGCCTGGCGTAAGAATAATACCGGGGCAGATATCAGGACTTTTGAAATTAATTGATTTTCAAAAATGAAGAACTCCCGATTTAGTTCTTCTGTAAGCTCTGTGGTGTTGAGTCACTTTGTATTTGGCAGGTACAAATTCAATTTTCATGTTTTGCATCACAGCATGTGATCAGAATGTGCGTGCTTTCTGTGAAAGGTGCATTTCCTTCATCAAACTACACCAATTGAAATTTACAAATATGCTATACTAAAAATAAAGACATTCATGTGAATTAGAGCAATAAGTAAACTACACATGTATGTATGGGTAATAATAAGTTTTCATATAGCGTTCATGGTGGATTCTTCCCACTTACACGTTAGGTAGTAATGCGTGTTTTATTACATAATGAAATGATGCCCCATTGATCAAGCTTGTAAGAGTTAAGGGCTGAGTCTGCTCTATCTGGCTTTGAACTTGCGATTTGCATGTTGGCCCCATGTCAGAGGTGAGTTCCTAAGTAGTGAGCCGTCCTGCCTCTTGTGTTAAAGGAATGGTTCGGTCAAAATTTGTTATTGCCCCTACGGGTCGGCCATGTGTTTTTAAGCCTAAGTCGCTCGATTTTAGAAAAATTTCCTATGGACCTTACCCGAGTTTTTGTCCATTAAACGCACGCGAAAACAGGCACCAGGGAGCTGCCATTTTGTGATAATCCTATCATTTCCCCCATCGCCTTGGCTGACCTGCTTTAGCGGCACTAAATCATATCCCCCGCCCCTGAGCCTGTCATCAGCAGACGCGTACCGCCCATTTCACAACGCCAAAGCACGTCTCGTGTCAACATTCGCTGCGCTTCAGCTAATGACGTGTCGCCATAGAAATGGCCGGACGCCTCTTTCCTCAATAAGTATAAACAGACCGTTTCACAACACACAGCAGCAGATTTTCGATTCCATTCCTCTCTCTGTGTTACTTTGAGTATTCTGTGACTCGTTTCTGTGCTCTGGTCAGCTACCTTCGTTGCTTGTAGCCCATGTGGACAGATACCAGTACCACCGCTATCAATTATTTTAGTTTGTGCAACATACAATGGATACAATAATGCCCTACATGTACGAGCCCGAGTATACCGAGGAGGAACTACTGAAAAGGGAAACACACGAAAACAATGGAGCTTCGGACAGCAGTTGGCAGAACGAATCAACGGATGAAGACACTGGACCTAGTCGCATGGGTGGTGTTTACACCTGGTGCACATGCAATCGGTGCGAGCTAATGCCGGCCGAGGAGGAGAACTGCTGCTGCTGTGAAAACTCGGGATGTGTGGCCTACATTTCGGAAGGCGAGCCACGACCGCAATGCATCACCGAGCTGCCAGACTTCAGGGCAGCCTGCCTCACACGGTCCGTGTTGAGGATAATGATGGTGCTTATGCACGAACTTTGCGCAACTGTTCGTCCTCGTAATCCGAGTAACGAGTAAGTATACTCTGCTTGTGATGCCACTACTATTTCATGGTCTTCTACTATATCCAAAATTACATATACATATCATTGTAACGCATGAAAGTCGTTCAATAGTGTGCAGTGTCTAGATAGCATTTGTCCGAGCAGAATGCCATTAGTTACAAGAATTGTCATTGACAACAAATGTTTATTAAAATTATCTTGGTCATTTAAAAACAGTTTGTTTCATTCCTTTTCACAGGTGGTACAGGCTGGTGGCCTATCGTTCCTTTACTCGGTGGCTTCACGGGAGGCTTGGACACCGCGTTCGAAGAGTGATACCCGCCTGTGCCGTTCGTGCCATAAGAGAAACATTCCCGAGTGACAGTGGTCAGTACAGGGGATTTTCTCTCGCTGTGCTGTAACCTGAACTGTACAATGTGTAAACTTTTGTATTTTTGTGTCATCAAAATAAGCTACAAAATAAAACACCACATATATTTTAACAACGGTTGTTTCGATTTTTTAAATCAATCAAGTGTGTCTCCATTCAAGGATGGACGTCAGACACCTGTGCTCGGAATGGGTGAAGTTCAGGTCGCTGTGAAGCGGGGTGGTCACTATCTAAGCTAACCAAATATATTATCAATAATGCATGCACTAAATAACACTTGTTCAACGTCTTTCAGTCGGTTATGTCTCTATAAAAGTCACACATATATCAATACTATCAATGAACATTGGATTATACAGGCTTTAGGTCAAGGGTCTTGACCACTATAATACAGTGTTTGAAGTGTGGGTCTGTGCTCACAAGAATCTCTAATATGTGGCATTTGTTATTGATAGGCAACTATATACTGCAGCAGGGGTCTAATGTTAATGCCTTTACATCTTTAAACATTGTTACAGAAATCCCGGGAAAGGCAGTGCAGCAGGGCCATCCTGCCTTACATTGGAGAGCCACAACTATGGCTTTCTTCCTACCGCCATCAAGGGGAAGATTTGTGCTATGGAGGGAGTTGTTTCCAGTCACCTGCCAGAAAAATCAAATGCAAAAAATACAAATACCAGAATCCTCAGAGCTAATTAACTTGTCACACCTGAAACAGAAATGCAGACCTGCTTGAAAAAACAAAGTAACTCAGCCTCCCTGAAGATTGATGAAGTCATGAAAACGTGCGTTAGGAGGAGAAGCTAAAGACTGGTAACAGAGCGCCTGCCTTTACATCTTTAAACATTGTTACAGAAATCCCGGGAAAGGCAGTGCAGCAGGGCCATCATGCCTTACATTGGAGAGCCACAACAATGGCTTTCCCCCTCCCCCCATCAAGGGGAAGATTTGTGCTACGGAGGGAGTTGTTTCCAGTCACCTGCCAGAAAAATCAAATGCAAAAAATACAAATACCAGAATCCTCAGAGCTAATTAACTTGTCACACCTGAAACAGAAATGCAGACTTGCTTGAAAAAACAAAGTAACTCAGCCTCCCTGAAGATTGATGAAGTCATGAAAACGTGCGTTAGGAGGAGAAGCTAAAGACTGGTAACAGAGCGCCTGCCTTTACATCTTTAAACATTGTTACAGAAATCCCGGGAAAGGCAGTGCAGCAGGGCCATCATGCCTTACATTGGAGAGCCACAACCATGGCTTTCCCCCTCCCCCCATCAAGGGGAAGATTTGTGCTATGGGGGGAGTTGTTTCCAGTCACCTGCCAGAAAAATCAAATGCAAAAAATACAAATACCAGAATCCTCAGAGCTAATTAACTTGTCACACCTGAAACAGAAATGCAGACCTGCTTGAAAAAACAAAGTAACTCAGCCTGCCTGAAGATTGATGAAGTCATGAAAACATGCGTTAGGAGGAGAAGCTAAAGACTGGTAACAGAGCGCCTGCCTTTACATCTTTAAACATTGTTACATAAATCCCGGGAAAGGCAGTGCAGCAGGGCCATCATGCCTTACATTGGAGAGCCACAACCATGGCTTTCCCCCTCCCCCCATCAAGGGGAAGATTTGTGCTATGGGGGGAGTTGTTTCCAGTCACCTGCCAGAAAAATCAAATGCAAAAAATACAAATACCAGAATCCTCAGAGCTAATTAACTTGTCACACCTGAAACAGAAATGCAGACCTGCTTGAAAAAACAAAGTAACTCAGCCTCCCTGAAGATTGATGAAGTCATGAAAACGTGCGTTAGGAGGAGAAGCTAAAGACTGGTAACAGAGCGCCTGCCTTTACATCTTTAAACAGGGGTCTAATGTTAGTTGGGGATCTGCTAGGTGGCCATCATGGCGTGGTCAGTGGTCTGGCACATGAAGAGAATACCTTGCAGGGACACAGGGTCAGAATGGCAGTTGCTTTCCACTGGCGAGGGTGCGTGGGCAAGAACACGTTTGTGGAGATGAACGAGCCATGTGCATGGTTCAAGCCGGTTCACATGCAGGACCGTGATCTCAGAGAGTGATGTGTTACATTTATTAGCTGTTGCAAATACCTCTGGAGTTTTCCAGTCAGAGTGGGAACGAGGCTGTGGGCCATGTGCTCTGCACGCTGTACTATCGCAGTGAGGCCTGGTCACCAAAATGGAGTGGAAAGGGGGTACAAAAATGGATGCCCCGTGTCCTTTAACATCAGATAAGGGCAAGGGACGGGCGCAAATGGCCAAGGTGCCAAACAGCATGTACACTTCAAAAGGTATCCCACGCCATCGCTCACATGGCCTCCTCACACCCCGTGTCTCTAGGCAGGCCTCCCCTGGGGCAGGCCGCCCCCCTGCTATCCACATAAGTGTGTCTGCATTCAGCAGTCTTCCTGTGCCTTATCTGCACGCCCCAGGCCCATCCATCCCACCCCCTCTATCAAAGACGGTTTGCACCCGGGGATGAGCGCTGGCATGGGGGGCTGTGACAGGCGCAAACGGCCAATGTGCCAAACAGCATGTACACGTCAAAAGGTATCCCACGCCCAGGGGCCATCGCTCACATGGCCTCCTCCGACCCCGTGTCTCCAAACAGGCCTCCCCTGAGGCAGGCCGCCACCCTACAACAAACATAATACCACGACATACACACGTCATTCATTCACAAACACACCCCTGTTTCTAATACTTTATAAACCACTTGATATGTCTCATGAGAACATCTTTGTGCTTTGCAAGTCAACTCCTGAACCTTCTACCTGATAAGCACTGAGAACTATGCTAATCTGCTCGTCGCTGTGCTTTCTGTGACCGCTTCGAGCAAACTCGTCAGTGTGCTACCTGTGGCCCTCTACCTGTTCTCCTGCAACATACTGCTCGGCCTGCTGAATCCAACTGTTTTTTGGTCAAGATAAGGCCATGTATCCTAGTCATATTTCGGTCATTTTTACATTTCAATCTATTTGCTATTACAGAACCCAATAGAGCTATGGTCATTGGTCTCATTGCTATTGACTTGAGTTTCAATTGTTATGCTATTAATAGATCTATTTATTTTCATCTGTGTCAATTGTCATCGAATTGTATCCTTCGGGGGTCCAGTCTATAATGTAAGCATGGTTCCTTTTCGTGCAAGACAAAACAGAAATTTCTGTAACTTATGCAAATACTAAGCCGCACATGATGAACTGGTATAGTTCTGGCGACCAAAACAAACCTTGCATTGAGCATGGTATGGTTCATTTACTTTTTTATTCATCAAGGTTTTATAATAATCTTGATATTTACTTTTCAGAATTTTCAACAATGCCTGCCTGTTTGATTAGCGGTTGCCCTTCGAAGACCCATGCTAAACCTGAAGGCACTACAATGCATGTATTCCCGAAAACTGTTGATCGAATAAGAGAATGGGTCAGACATTGTGGATATCCACTGCATGAGCTGGAAAGTAGAGTCCAACAAGTCTTTGAGGACAAGAGGGTTGATCGATACCGCATCTGCAGCCGGCACTTTCCCTCGAACATGTACACCATATCTTAGGTAACAAAGAAGAACAAAAATTGCTTGCAAACGCTATTCCCACTCTATTCATCCACAATCCGCCACTGGTGAGTCAAGTGTCCGTTTTTAGCTTTAGGCCTTGCAGTAGTGTGTAGGTAGCCAAATGGATTCATTGATATTTTAGGTGTTGTTTCCAATTTGTAATACTTTCGACATTGATATGAGTGTATAGCTTTTTGAATAATGACATTTATCAATATATTATTTTTAGATTTCATAACCCACAAATGAAATCTATATATGGGCACGGGGAACTGTGCTATATTGCGCATTACTCAAGTATTCTGTCTCCTTACATGGCAATTTTAAATATTGGCATTTCATTATCAAACAATAATTTACCTTTACAACTTCTTGACTATCCCTTGAATCTGAAGCAAGAACATTTTACTTCCGTCACGTGCTCGCAGTTATCAACCACTTCTAGCGCGTATCAGGTAATCATACTTGGCTATTCCGCTACAGACTTGTTTTATGCATGTCAAGTAATAGTTTGTATGTATCATGTGATTATTTTACCAATTGTTTGGTTAGTGCTTTCCAATTGATATACACCTTAGTTGTCGTCCCCTGCTGTTTTTTTTCAGTTATAATTAGTGTTATCCATACTAATGAAAGTACTGTCTTTCAGGGAGATGCTGAAGCGTCCACCACATTGACAACAGCCCTAGATGTTCTTCAGCAGCCCGAGGTATGGATACTGACAGCTCAACTGACCGTGATCATCAGGACTGGAACACTTGTCGTTTGATTGTTCTACACCATGTTTCATTTGTGGTTAGCCGTTGATAGGTACCTGTGCGGTCGACCCCAAGCGTGTGTTGTGTTTTCAATATTGTAATCCTTGCTAATGCAAATACTATGTTTCAGGCTGTTGTTGAATCGTCAACCCACGCACGATGGAGAGCCTGACATTCAAGTAATTCCGGTGGAAGCGAGACCATGCAGAGACGAATCGGCGCAACAGCTTTCGGAAGTGCGCACCACATTGACAACAGCCCTAAATATTCTTCAGCAGCATGAGGTATGGATACTGACAGCTCCATCGAGCGAGATCATATAACGTGATTCCATTTGCTATACTTTCTTCCCTATTAACGCAAGTATTGTGTTTCAGGGAGATGATGGAGCTTCCACTACAATCACAAGATCACATTTAGATGATGCAGATGTAAAGAAATTGGAGAAATAAGTCTGATCATTTTTAAATATTCCTTGATTATTTTAGATAATGCAACATTTGTGGTTATCTCTTTATATGTACCTGTGCCGTCAACCCCAAGTGTGTGTTATGTTTACGATATTGAAAACCATACTAATGCAAATACTGTGTTTCAGGGAGTTGCTGATGCCTCCTCTTCAATGCAATCATTCATGGCAGTCCATGTAGAGCCAGAGGTATGTATACTGACATCTCCATCGAACTAGGTCATCAGAGCTCGAATACTTGTCGTTTGATTGTTCCACACAACGTTTAAATCGTGTTTGGCTATTGAGATGTACATGTGTGTTCGTCCTCACGTGCGTTTTACGTTAACAATATTTTGATACACAGTAATGAAAATACTATGTTTCAGGGAGTCGATGAATCCTCATTCCATACTGTCTATGCGGATACAGAAAATATAGTTGTTGCAGCGCAAGAGGAAGGGGAGACATGCGGATACGTATCAGAGCAACAGCGTGCAGATGTTGAAGGTCGAGTCAAAAAAGTTGTAAAGAAAAGAAACCAAAATAAGATTAGTTACAAACAGTTAATAACTGTAGAAATTTTTTTGTGCTGGGGACTATTTTATGTTTTTTTCCAGTCAATTGTACTATAATTTATCTTGTGTTTAAACCTAACATCCCTTTTCCAATCTGTCCTCTAGTTACCCGTGGGTCTACGAACTATACATACACAGACAGTGAAGCGAATGAGAGATGTTGCTTGCCAGACCATTTACACTATGGAGGCTATGGAGGAACTATTAATTCAGACACGGCGTGTTGAGACTCGGGATGCTGATGTCCAATGGCCAGAACATGAAATGAATGTGTCCGGAGAATCCAGCAAAGCTTTATTGGACCATTGCTACAGTACGACCGCACCGCTGCAACAACATGATACTGGAAGTATTGAAGATAGCTCTGACGTAGTCACAGATCAATTCACACAATCTACACCCGCCAAAAAATTGCCACCAAAAAAGCGGTTGACATTGCTGTGTTCTCCCATCAATGTTGAAGTAACAGATGTTGAAATGACAGAGAATGAACCAGCAGCAGCATTCACTGACGCATCAGAACTTGATAGCAGCGATATTTCTTTCAAATGTGGTGATATGTCCTCAACGTCACAGGCCGAATCAACTCTGACGCAGGATGACAGTCTAATGAAAGAGGGCAAATACATAGTATTCGACAGTTGTTTGATGGATATTATAAGTATGCTGAAATGTGGGCATTCCGTCAGAGGGAAAGTATGTGGGAAGCCATTGATTCATGTGACTCGTCAAAAACAAGGCAGTAACGTCACAATACATGCCGCCTGTAGATTACATCATACGTTCTCATGGTCTGCACAACCGATGCTGGGGAAACTGCCAGCAGGCAATCTACTGTGTGCAGCTGCATCACTTTTTAGTGGCTCCAGTTTTAGAAAGTTAGAGTTTTTCTTTCAGTTTGTGAGACTCCATTTCATTTCAAAAACGCAGTACTACAAATACCAACATGATTATCTGTTTCCGGCCATTAGTGATGCTTGGAAAATTGAACAATTGTCTCTAGCAAGTACATTCGAAGGCAAACGATTCAGGCTAGCTAGCGATGGACAGTGCGACAGCCCTGGATTTTCTGCCAAGTACTGCACCTACCACTTTCAGGACATGGATAGTAAGAAAATTGTGAGTTCGGTGGACGTGCAGGTAACACAATGTACATCCTCAGTGGCCATGGAGAAACTAGGATTTATAAAATCAGTGGAATATCTACAATCGAGGGGAATGCCCATCGACCTCATAGCCACGGACAGACGCGTTTCAATTGCCAAGACAATGAGAGAGCAGTTCCCACATATTAAACATCAATTTGACGTATGGCATCTTGCTAAATCAATCAATAAGAAAATCTCGGCTGCAGGGAAAAAAAAGGTTTCGAAAGTATTTCAGAGTGGTCCCAGTCTATCAGCAACCATCTTTGGTGGAGCTCCAAAACTTGTGAAGGGTCAGTGGAAATACTACTTGAAAAATGGCGGTCACTGATGTACCACTGTGCCAACGTGCACCTCTGGTCAGAAAACCTACATTTCCACCAATGTGAACATGGCCCTTTATCCCCAGTGGAGGCACGGAAGAAGAAGTGGTTGAATCCATCTTCACCGACACACAAAGCCATTGAGAAGATTGTTTTCGATAAAACTCTATCAAGAGATTTGAGGGTACTGACAGAATTCTGTCACAAAGGAGGTTTGGAGGTGTTCTACAATATGTGCCTAGAGTACAGGCCAAAGTGCTCACATTTCAGCATACCGGGCATGAGACATAGGACTCTACTTGCCGTCTTGGCCCACAACGAGAATCTCAGCCGTGAACAATCTAGGACAAAGGGTAATGTAAGGATGCCTCGCTACACTAAGGCCTTTTCAAAAAGAAGTAAGCAATGGGTGATCAAACCAGTCTATGAGGAAATGGAGTTCGACTTTGTCAAAAGCCTTATTGTTGCTGTATTAGAGAAGCACAGATATGGAATTTTGAACGTTTCTGTGCAGAGCACTTATCCATTGCCACCCAACATTGCTATTGTGCCATGTCCACCCAAAGGAGAGCTGCTTGTGAAGTGCAAATCCCGGTTTAAATAATTGTAATACGATTGTCTTTTTGTAAATAAATTTTATTGTACAGTGTGCATACAAAGTACGCTAACCCTAACCCCTACCTTCACCATCCTGGGTGCCGAACTACCTGGGTGTCATCTTTGAATTCTCTCTCTATTCACCTCATATTGCTGACCTTGTCTATATGTGTATGTATATATTTGTGTTGATGTAACTAATTTTCGCAATCTCTTATAAATGCTGGGCACTGTTAACCGAGGGGAGGCTTGCGTATTGCAAATAATAAAACAAACAAACAATAAATCTCACTTTCAAATCAACTGCTCGGGTACTTTATACTTTCACCTGACCTTCCCCAAAAAATGAAAAGTCTCAATAGTTATGGTTCTTTGGGGCTTCAAAGCTCGCAGACAACGAGGACAAAATTGGGGCCTTAGAATGCGCCAAGCGAGCCTTTGCAGATGGGACAGAAGCCAGTTCGCATTTGCACATTGAGGTGCACTTCATAGATGGATTCGAAACTTCAAGTTCTCACAGATGGCTTTACTACTGGATGTTGCAAAGAAAGAATGTATGCTAATTTCTAGTGAAGGTCAGCGGCTTTGATTTTCAGCTCGTGCCCTGAAGAGGCCCACAACTCGCACTGGCAGAATAAGGTTCTATTGTTTTTTGACCTTGAGAGACAGGGACCATGCAGAAAGAACTTCATTTGAAGGGAGTGTGGGGGGTGCAATAACATTTGAGACGATAAGGCAGAACATTCTTAAACTAGACCGAGTTTCATGTTAGTTCAGTATACTAAAAATCGTTGTCAAGAGCACAGTGGGATTTACGGACTGCATTACGCAGAGACACAATGGAAATTGAAAATATAATGTAAGTAACTCTTTAGACGCTTTTATACCGGAATGAAGAATTAATGAATGGATGCATGAATAAATGAATGAATGAAGAGCTTTGAAAAGGTTTGTGGGATCGTCCTTGTAGCAGGCACATGGGCATGCAGGTCCACATTCCACACTCATGTAGACAAAAAGTTGTTTCTCATTGTGTACCAACCTCGATTTATTTTGTTAGTTTTCGCATTGATTTTAGAGCCGAACATACTCCATTGCACTATCCTCGAATGCAAATAGTTTCAGCTCGGCCGTAATAAATAAAATGAATAATATTAATAAAGATCGGCTGGCGAGACTAATTATAAATTTTATGTTTACAAAATAGGTACATCCTTCCCTTTTGCCCCTGCCACCAGTTTCAGACACCGGCAGACGGTTTCTTCAGCCGCCAGCTGCAGCTTAATGTAAACAACTGCACCATTCTGATGATTTTATGGGACGATCGCCAAGGGCCCATATGCCCTTACGCAGTACTATTGGCTAGAAGCAACATATCAACCTTTACGCTGGCCTAGTGCCTACTTGATGGAACAGCCTTGCGGTTCAACGTGCGACAAAAGTGCCTCTTTGAACGAAAACCAACACCCTGTGTACCATAAAGGAACAGTGTGTGACTCACAATAACATTTTAAGGATTTGCGGATAGAGATGAAAGAAAATAAATGACTTTCGGAGTTCATATGGCAATTGCAGAATATTCTATAAACATTTAATGTCTTTAAATTTTACCAAATTTACCATGTTGCTGTTTAATTTTAAAGTACAGTTTCATATTCCGAATTGTGGCGCGCTGTGTTGTGAGCTGATCTGTGTTGGTTTCCGGGTTCTGTGTGAAGTCGCTTAGAAGACGACTGGGTGCGTTTGCCTACGCAGCACAGTAACGTCACAGAGAGAGGCCGGGAATAGGAATGTTTTGATAATGTCAAGCTCAGGGGCGGGGGATATGATTTAGTGCCGCAAAAGCAGGTCAGCCAGGGCGATGGGGGAAATGATAGGATTATCACAAAATGGCAGCTCCCTGGTGCCTGTTTTCACGTGTGTTTAATGGACGAAAACTCGGTTAAGGTCCATAGGAAATTTTTCTAAAATCGAGCGACTTAGGCTTAAAAACACATGGCCGACCCGTAGGGGCAATAAAAAATGTTGACCGAACCATTCCTTTAATGAATCCTTGAGCAAGTTTGTCAAGTTTCCTAAAATGAAAAGTGTTTAAAAAAAAAAGACCTGCAAGAAGTGTCATTTTCAAACTAACAAGTACTTGCATTCAGTGGTATATAAAGTCATTTTTTCAATAAAAATATTTGCGAGAGTGAAAAAAGATGTAATGGTAGACAAAAGAGCATAGAAGACTGTGGGCCTCATTACAATTTTGGCGGCAGCCATGCCGCTATTGGCAGCATGGCTGCCGCCAAAATCGGGTCCGGGTTCCCAGAATGGGGAATTACCGAGCCATTCCGAGTTCGGAGGGCCCAGTAATTCCTCCCTCCAGGAACCCGGGGCCGGACCTTTCCTATTTCCATTTCAGCCCCCATAGGGATGAATGGGAATGGGGGAGGGAGCAAACAACGGGCCAATTACGAGCAGCCCGTTGTTTGCTCCCTCTTCCCCTCAAGGGACCCGGAAAGCATGCCTGGTTTGACCAGGCGTTACTTACCAGGTCCCGTGAGGGGAGCTTGTAATGAGCAGAACGGGTTTAACGGGTCTACCTCCTTTAGCGGGTCCCGTTAACCCATTCTGCCTCACTTGTAATGAGGCCTTGTGTTTTTGTGGAAGAGGATTTGCAGCAACGGTTCCTGCACGAGAGCAGCCTTCAAGAAAGCACAAACCCCAGTGCCTGGACTTCGTGGAAGGCCTGTTTCCACTTAATCATACAATCGTCCAATAATTGGGAAGCCGTCATGTTTTTAAACAATCTGTTTTTTGTCAAGCCAACATTATTCCACGCAGCTGTTTCTATTATAAGTAACTACTGTGTTGTCAACGCGTAGTCTATTTTTTACTATTGTCACACATCAAAAGAACGTGTGTAGTCAGTTGTATTTGTTCATATGGTACCTTGTCAAACGAATATGAATAGGGTGTGGTTTGTTTCTGGAGAAACTATGTGCAGTGCAGATCACTCTATCTATCTATCTATCTATCTATCTATCTATCTATCTATCTATCTATCTATCTATCTATCTATCTATCTATCCATCCACCCACCCATCTATTTATATGTGGACCTATTCACTGGCCAATCTATCCATCTATCTGTGTTCACTGACCAACATTAATTGAAAGGACATTAAGGTCACTTTCAGCATTTTGTTCTGAAAAAAAACCCTCATAAAGTACTTAGGAAAAATTCAGTTAAAGAGGCATTAAGGAAACACGGCAATGAAAAGAAAATAGAAATGGCCCAGTTAAAGGATAGTTCCGGGACTTTTTTTTTATTGTCCCTACGGGTCGGCCATGTGTTTATAAGCATAAATCGGTAGATCGTAGGAAACTTTCCTATGGACCTTACCCGACTTTTCGCCCATTATCGCACTCGAAATCAGCCTCCATTTTGTGATAATCCTATCATTCCGCCGCATTGACCTGGCTCACCTGCCTTTGCGGCACTAAATCAAATCCCCCGCCCCTGAAACAGACTTTATCAAAACATTCATATTCCCCGCCTCTATCCGTGACGTGACTGAGCTGCGTAGGCAAACGCGCCCAGGCGTCTTCTACGCGACTCCACACAGACCCCGGAAATCAACACAGATCAGCTCACAATACAGCGCACCACAATTCGGAATATGAAACTGTACTTTGAAATCAAACCGCAAGATTGTAAATGTGGTAAAGTACATTTATTTGACATCAAATGTTTAGAGAATATTCAGCCATTTGCATTTTTATTTGCTCATGTTCCAAAAAGTTCGTATTGAGGAACGCGATGGTCCTTTGCTGTACACAGGGTCTTAGAGCATCTCACAATACAGCACCACAATTCGGAATGTGAAACCGTGGTTTAAAAGCAAACGGCAAGATTGTACATTTGGCAAAGTACGTTTATTGGACATCAAATGTTTAGAGAATATTCAGCGATTTGCATTTTTCTTTGCTCTCGATCCAAATTAGTTCGTCTTGAGGGAAGCGATGTTCGTGTGCAGTACACAGGGTGTTGGTTTACGATAAAAATAAGCTCTTCTGTCGCACTGATAATCGCATGGCTGTTCCAACAACGAGGCACTAGGCCACCACAACGGTAGGTATGTTGCATCTAACCGTTAGTACCGCGTAAGGGCATACTTGTACTTGGCGATCGTCCCATAAAATGGTCAGGGTGGTAACGTTGTTCACGCGGAGAAGCAACTGGCGGCTGTAGAAGCCGTCCGCCGGTGTCTGGTACTCGTGACACAGACAGTAGTGAATGATGTACCTAAAAACATAAAAAATGAAATTAGTCTCACCATCAGATCCTTATTAAAATTATTCATTTCATAGCGAGGACAGCGCTACTGGGTGTACACAAGTGTTTAAAGGCGTGGCGAGGCATGGAGGGGGGGGGAGTGGAGTACAAGGTAAGTAGCATAAAATAATAAATAAATAGGGCCAGCTGGTGGCAAGTGCAAGGTAAGTGCAGAACAAGTGCTGGGAAGGGGGGGCTGTAGGATACTGAGACAGTCCCCCAGTGCAGGGGTTGACAGGGAGGCAGTGCAGGTGGAGAGTGGAAGGGCCCAGGACCGAGGTCGCAGACAGTGGACCAGTTGTAGCAGGGGAGAGGGAGAGAGAAAGCAGAAGCAAAGAGGAAGGTTTTGAGGTGCTTCAGTAAAAGCAGATGTTTCTCCTCCAGATAGTGCGCGGTAGAAAACACTATGCCACATAGAACGAACAAGTACAACTGAACCCGTCTTTAAAGCCACTGTATAGTAATGAAATTGCGGTATAAACTCATCAAAAGTTACTTACATTATATTTGCATTTTCCATTGTGTCTCTGTGTAGGGCAGACCCGAAACACCACTCCTTCTTTGCCGACGTTACTTCTTCTAATGAACGTGGCTCATCGTTTCGTTTCTGAAATTTTATTCATTATCTTTTCTTAGTCTTTCAGGATGGTCCCGGCCTGTCAAGGTCAAATCACAATAGAACCTTATATTGGGTCGTGGGCCGTTCCGCCACCCGAGCAAAACATCAAAGCAGCTGACCTTCACTTTGAGCGAGCACACATTTCTAGTTAGCTCCAGTTAGTGTAAGGGCATCTTGTCTGCGTGCCTTTTTTTTTATTGTCCCTATGGGTCGGCCATGTGTTTGTAATACGGAAACATTCTATAATTTTTGTAAAAATGATTTATATTACTGTTTGGTTTAATTGCAATGGGCCTGCAACATGAGGAGACTCGAGAGAACAGACAATCGAATTACAATCATTTAAACCGTGATGTGTATTTCTCAATGAGCTCTGCTTTAGGTGGACATGGAACAGAGGCAATGTTGGGTGGCAATGCAGTTGTCCCCTGCATAGGTTCGTTCACCACTCCATGTATGTGCCTATCGAGGACATCTACGATAAGTCTCTCAATAAACTCATATTGCATATCCTCAAACACTGGTTTGATCACCCATTGTTTACTTCTTTTAGTGAAGGCCTTATTGTAGCGAAGCGTCCCTAAAGTTCCGGTCGTCCTACTTTGTTGACGGCCAACATTATGGTTATGTGCCAAGACCGCTAGAAGAGTCCGATTTATCATGCCTTCCATGCCAAAATGCAATCTTTTGGGCCTGTACTTTAGGCACATATTGTGGAACACCTCCAAATCTCCTGTGTGGCAGAATTCCGTGAGTCCCCTCAAATCTCTTGTTATAGTTTTATCAAATACAATCTTTTCAATGGCCTTGTGAGTGGGTGATGAAGGAATCAACCACTTCTTCTTCCGTGCCTCCTCTGTGGACAAATGGCCATGTTCACATTTGTGGAAATGCTCATTTGTCGACCATCGATGTACGTTGCTACAGTGCAACATTACTGACCGCCATTTTTCCAGTAGAATTTCCAACGACCCTTCACATGTTTTTGAGCTCCACCAAAGATGGTTGCTGATTGACTTGGACCACTGTGAAATACCTTGCATATCTTTTTTTTTTCCTGCAGCCGACAATTTTTTATTGATTGATTTTGCAAGATGCCAAACGTCAAATTGGTGATTTATATTTTTGTACTGTTCTCTCATTGTCTTGGCAATTGAAACGTGTCTGTCCGTGGCTATCAGGTCGATCACCATTCCCCGCGATTGTAGTTCTTGCAATGATGCTACAAAGCCAACTTTCTCCATGGCCACTGAGGATGTACTTTGTGACACCTGCACGACCACCGAACTCACAATTTTCTTACTTTCCATGTCCTGAAAGTGGTAGGTGCAGTACTTGGCTGAAAATCCTGGACTGTCGCATTGTCCATCACCAGCTAGCCTGAAGCGTTTGCCCGCGAATGTACTTTCCATTGACATTTTTTCCATTCTCCAAGCTTCGCTGATGGCTGGAAATAGATAATCGGTTTGGTATTTGTAGAACTGACTTTTCGCAATGAAATGGATTCCCACAAACTGAAAGAAATACTGTAACTTTTTAAAACTTGAACCACTAAAAAGTGCGGCCGCTGCACAAAGTAGATTGCCTGCTGGCAGTTGCCCCAGCATGGGTTGTGCAGACCATGCGAACGGATGATATTGTGTACAGGTGGCATGTATTTTAAGGTTAGTGCCTCGAATTGCACGAGTCACATTAATCAATGGCTCCCCACATACTTCCCCACCAACCCAATGCCCACATTTCATCATCATAATAATATCCATCAAACAGCTATCGAATACAATGAATTTGGCCTCTTTCCTTATACTGTCACTCTGCATCCCAGCTGGTTCGGCCTGTAACGTTGAGGACATGTCACTCGCATGAAAGGTACAATCTCTGATATCGTCTTCCGCTATGCTGAGTGATATTGATGGTGTTTCATTGTCGTCCACTTCATTCTCTTCCATTGCAACATCTGTTCCTTGTCCGGAGATGGGAGAAAAAAACAATGTCTTCAACTTTCGCGTGCTCTTATTTTTTGCGGGTGTGGATTCTGTGAATTGATCTACGACTGCATCCAAACTACCAGGAGGACATTCACTATCAATGGCTGGTGGTGGTATAGCTCCGTTGTCAATCACTTCATATTCTTCCCATTGGCACGATGCATCTCCAGTCTCAAGTCCTTGCCAAAAGGTTTGACAAGCAACATCTCTCGTTTGCTTCACTGTCTGTGTAGATCTAGTTCTTACACCCACTCGCAACTAGAGGACAGATTAGAAAAGGGATGTTCAGTTTAAACACAACTTACAGTATTGAACTATTGACAGTGAAAGACAACATAATATAGTGAACAGGACACTAACCTTCTTTTGCTTTCTTTTCTTTGAAACTTTCTTTCCTCGAACTTCAACATCTGGACGCTGTTGCTCCGACTCGTGTGTGCATGTCTCCACTTCCTCTCGCGCTGCAACGACTATACTTTCATGATAAGCACATCCATCACTCACTGAGGCTCCATCGACTCGCTGAAACATAGAACTTTCATTAGTATGTATAATAATATTGAAAACACAAAATGTACTTGGGGACCAATACCCATACGTACATCTCAATAGCAAAACACGAATGAACGCATTGTGTAGAACATTCAAACGACAATAGTTCACGCATTGTTGATCTAGTTAGATTGAACTGTCAAGATCCATACCTCGGGCTCCGCATAGACTTCCATTGATGATATTATTGAAGATGACGCTTCAGCAACTCCCTGAAACACAGTAATTGCATTAGTATGGTTTTCTATTTTGTTTAAAAGAACATAAACTTTCTGCAGGCGTCAACGGCTCATCTAAATAGACCTGCACAAATGATCAGTTGTCTAAAATAAATAATGGATATCTAAATATGATTCGATTTGCTCCATCGTTGGAAGTGTCACCACCCAGAGATCTGCATCAACTACTAGGGGTGATGTTCTTGTTGAAGAAGCTCCGTCAGCTCCCTGAAACATAGTACTTGCGTTAATAAAGAAGGAAGTATAGCGGATGTAATCACGTCATTTGATCTCGCATGATTGATCTGTCAGTATCCATACCTCGAAATGCATAAGAACATCAAGGGACGCTGTAACTGCGGTGCACACTTCTGCAAGCTGTTGCGCCGACCCGTGACTGCATGCTCCCCCTTCCTCTTGGACTAATGCTCCATCGACTCCCTGAAACATAGGACTTTCATTAGTAATGAACACAATATTGAAAAAAGAAGACACATAGGAGGGCGACGACAGAAGGACATACCAATGGCTAAAAACGAAAGAAACATTGTGTGTAACAATCACGCTACAAGAATGCAAGATCTGATGATCTCCATCGATGGAACTGTCCGGAAACGTACCTCGAGCATCTGAGTGACATCTACGGTTGTCGTCAATGCGTTGGACTCCTCAGCATCTCCCTGAAAGACAGTACTTGCATTATTTTGGATAACAATAATTATAACTGAAAACAAAGACTAGAGGACGAGTACTGTGGTGTACCATTAGGTAAAATAATTACACGATCAATTAAAACTATTGATTTACATGCCTAAAACAAGTCAGTGTCAGAATAGCTAAGTAAGATTACCCGATAGGCGCTTGAAGTGGCTGATGACTGCAATAACGACACGGATGGAGAATCTTCAGCCTTCATATTGAGTGGATACATAAATGGGGAAATTATTGTTAGCTAATGCTACACACTACCGCAATGCCGAGAGATAAATACGTAAACTTGACTCACCAGTGGAGGGATGTGGACGAATAGAGTGGGAATAGCGGTTGAGAGCAATTTTCGCCTCGCTCGCGGTGTTTTCGTCCTTATTAGCAATGATGTGGAGTACATGTCTGGGCTAAAGTGCCTGCTGCAGATGCGGTATCGATCACCCCTCTTGTCCGCAAAGACTTCTAGGACTCTACTTTCTATCTCAGAGGCTGGATATCCGCAATATCGGACCCATTCTCTTATCTGATCTATTGTCTTAGGGAAAACATGCATTATAGTACCTTCAGATTTGTTATGGGTCTTCGAAGGGCAACCGCCAATGGAACAGGCAGGCATTATGGAAAGTTCTGAAAAGTAAAGATCAACAATTCTCTATGAATACCAATGTGTTAAAACATTAAATGACACATAAAAGGTTCAATGCAAGGTCCGTTTTGATTCTTGGAACTATACACGTTATTCACATGCGGATAAGTATTTCAATAACTTTCAAAAAATAGAAAAAGTAATTTGACTAAACTCAGAACATGTGACTAGTTCCTTGCATGTACTGTCGTGAACGAAAAGAAAACATGGATGCAATTTGATGACTACTAGCAAATAGATATAAATTAAAAAATTGGACGCAAAATGATTATGGTACATGGACTTACCTTGACGAACAAACAGTTAGATGCAGGGATCAGAGTAGTTTCTTGTCGTAGAACAGGGAGCAGTTCACAGGTTGCAAACTGACGAGTTTGCTCAAAGTGGTCACGGAAGTTCACAGAGACGAAGAGCAGATAACCAGCACCTTCACGGGTTGACTAGCAAAGCGCAAAGAAGTTCTCATTAGAAATATGAAGTGGGTTATAAAGAATTCGAAACAGGGGTGTGTTTGTGAATGAATGACGTGTATATGTCGTGGCATTATGCGGTCTGCAGGGGGCCGTCCAGCGTGAGGGGGGATGCTTGGCAGGAGACACGGGGTCTGTAGGTAGACATGGGAACAACAACCCATGCTCTATAGACCACTTTGAAGTGTACATGGTCTTTGGCACCTCTTGGCCTTTATCGCTCCCTGACAGCTCCACTTGCCAGCACAAGTACCCCGGTGCGAACTGCCTTTGATAGGGCGGGGGGTGGATCGGGGCGGTGGTCGTGCAGACAAGACACAGGAAGACTCGTGAATGGAGACACACTTATGTGGATTGCAGGGGGCCGTCCAGCGTGAGGGGGGATGCTTGGCAGGAGACACGGGGTCTGTAGGTAGACATGGGAACAACAACCCATGCTCTATAGACCACTTTGAAGTGTACATGGTCTTTGGCACCTCTTGGCCTTTATCGCTCCCTGACAGCTCCACTTGCCAGCACAAGTACCCCGGTGCGAACTGCCTTTGATAGGGCGGGGGGTGGATCGGGGCGGTGGTCGTGCAGACAAGACACAGGAAGACTCGTGAATGGAGACACACTTATGTGGATTGCAGGGGGCCGTCCAGCGTGAGGGGGGATGCTTGGCAGGAGACACGGGGTCTGTAGGTAGACATGGGAACAACAACCCATGCTCTATAGACCACTTTGAAGTGTACATGGTCTTTGGCACCTCTTGGCCTTTATCGCTCCCTGACAGCTCCACTTGCCAGCACAAGTACCCCGGTGCGAACTGCCTTTGATAGGGCGGGGGGTGGATCGGGGCGGTGGTCGTGCAGACAAGACACAGGAAGACTTGTGAATGGAGACACACTTATGTGGATTGCAGGGGGCCGTCCAGCGTGAGGGGGGATGCTTGGCAGGAGACACGGGGTCTGTAGGTAGACATGGGAACAACAACCCATGCTCTATAGACCACTTTGAAGTGTACATGGTCTTTGGCACCTCTTGGCCTTTATCGCTCCCTGACAGCTCCACTTGCCAGCACAAGTACCCCGGTGCGAACTGCCTTTGATAGGGCGGGGGGTGGATCGGGGCGGTGGTCGTGCAGACAAGACCAGTTTGTCGCAGGGCCTCACCAAGGAGAGGCCATCTAACTGAATGTAAGAGGATGGCTGCAGGATCTACTACATGGAATGCAGGGGGGTGAGTTTATAAATACCTCACCCTCCCAGGAGAATATACACTAGATTCATTTAAAAAATCAAAACAACCATTGTTAAAATATATGTTGGGCTTTATTTTAGATTTTAATTAAACATAAATAATAAACATTACACATTGTAAAGTTGAGGTTGCAGCACATCGAGGGAAAATCCGCGGTATTGTCCACTGTCACTGGGGAAATGTTGTCTAATGGCAAGTACCGCACAGGCAGGTATTACTCTCCGAACGCGGTGTCCGAGCCTCCCGTGAAGCCACCAAGTGAAGCAACGATAGGCCACCAGCCTGTACCACCTGTGAAAAAAAAAGATGCAAACTGTATTAAACTGACCAAACTTTCTTATCAATGTCGATTCAGGTAACACATGTCATTTTTCTTAGAAAAAAATTATATCTAGAAAATGCACTATATGGAACAAATTTACATGTGTTCGAATGATATGTAAATGTAATTTTATATGTGGGAGACGACCATGAAATAGTGGTGGCATCACTGACATCACAAACAGAGTATACTTACTCGTTACTCGGATTACGCGGACGAACAGTGCCGCGAAGTTCGTGCATAAGCACCATCATCATCCTCAACACGGTCCGTGAGAGGCAGGCTTCCCTGAACTCTGGCAGCTCGGTGATGCATTGCGGACTTTGCTCGCCTTCCTGCAGACTTTGCTCGCTTTCCGAAATGTAGGCCAAGCACCCGGAATTTTCACGGCAGCAGCAGTTCTCCTCCTCAGTTGGCATTAGCTCGCACCGATTGCACGTGCACCAGGTGGAGACGCCGTCCATGCGACATGGTCCAGTCTCTTCATCCGTTGACTGGTCCTCCCAACTGCCGTCCGAATCCCCATCGTTTTCGCGTGCTTGACTTTCCAGTAGTTCTTCCTCGGTGTACTCGGGCTCGTACATATACGGCATTATTGTGGCCATTGTGCGGTAAAGATAGTAAAATAATTTACAGAGATGGTACAGGTGTTCACACGGGCTACAAGCGGCGAAGGTAGCTGACCAGAGCACTGAAACGAGTCACAGAATACTCAAAGTAACACAGAGAGAGGAATGGAATCGAAAATCTGCTGCTGTGTGTTGTGAAACGGTCTGTTTATACTTATTGGGGAAAGAGGCGTCCTGCCATTTCCATGGCAACACGTCAATAGCTGAGGCGCAGCGATTGTTGACACGAGACGTGCTTGAAATGGGCAGTACGCGTCTGCTGATGTCAGGCTCAGGGGCGGGGGATTTGATTTAGTGCCGCAAAGGCAGGTGAGCCAGGTCGATGCGGCGGAATGATAGGATTATCACAAAATGGAGGCTGATTTCGAGTGCGATAATGGGCGAAAAGTCGGGTAAGGTCCATAGGAAAGTTTCCTACGATCTACCGATTTATGCTTACAAACACATGGCCGACCCGTAGGGACAATAAAAAAAAAGTCCCGGAACTATCCTTTAAAGCAGATATGAAGTACTAACTCCGGTCCTCCATTGCACGACCCTTTATCTCACTGGCCATGTCACATGTATGTCATAATCAGTGACATCACTGTTATAACATATTAAATCATAAATGCCATAAACAATAACAGCAAAGGAAGGAGGTGACATGGAGGGCTGCCAGCTGCAGGAAAGACACTCTAGCAAGAGGCGAGATGTATTGGAGAGTAGCTCCAAAGTGGACAGATGAACTGAGAAAGGCCCAGCTTCAGGCACATGCTGTACAGAGGACTGGAGACAACGGAGCTCTTACCTCAATGACTATAGTATATTGCTCACAGGGTTCAACAGTTTTTTAATACCTTTCTATTGCTTTTATTTTGTTTGATACTTATCGATTTCTCCAGATCTTTAAGGAGGGTTGTAGTTCTTCTTTTCAAAACACCATCCTGGTAGCATATGTTGGGCCAATTTTTTTAAAATATGTGAAGAAGGACCCCTTGAGAAAGAGCATGAATTGAATGAAACACACCTTGACCAATTCTTTAAAAAAAAAAAAAGTCAAAATAAATGATGGAAATCTGTATTTGTTAAATGTATGATTGTTTTCTGGCACACATCATAGGATTGTAATTCCAGTTGATTTAAACGAACTAAGACGAAGCACAGGTTTCGCCTAAGTGTACATAATCAGTACTACATCTTCAGACACACTTTTTAAGATGTTGTTTACATGCCATGAGGAATTGATGTTCAGCATGTGTTTCACACTGTGGATGAGAAGGGAATACAGGAGGGACACTTCTTTGAGGCTCAGGTGTTTTTTGTGGGAGAAAGAGGGCTTTGATTGGTCAAATAAATACCAACACACCAGACCTTTGACCGGAGAGCTGAGGCTCCTTATCGGACAACAAGTCAATATGAGAGATGTGAAAAAGCACTAGTCTCAAGGTGTAGGGCAGATTGAGTCGAAAGGATTGGGGGGGAGGGCTGCATATTGCATTTAATGAGGTTTATTCAGCCCTAATCAGTACTTGTGCAGAGTCTCACTGGACAATGGTGGTTTGTCAATCGCCACTGCTACAACCCTGGTGCTCCTTACAAACACAAAAAAACCCTCAAACTAAAAGATGAGACATGAGATCACTTTTTCTCTACCCGGAGATAGGGGTGTGGTGGCCTCCCAGCCAATGGGGAGGCTCAGAATGCAGGTATTACAAGACAGTAATCCCACTGCCCTGAGCCTCGTCAGGGCTGGCAGCCACCATCTCCTCTAGGTGGGGAACGAGGTCTTTCACTCCACAGAATTCTTCCCACCCTCCCACCCCCACTTACCTTCTTTTCTGTCCACTTCTGTCCCCATCGCGTTCACTCCTGATGTGCAAGAGGCTGTCATGGAACGGAAGAAGGGTCTACATGTAGTTTCTTCTGTCCTTTCCATGGCAGTCATTTTTTTGTTTCCTTTTTTCCTATTTGTGGAATGGCCGCCATGGACAGGGAGAAGGGACTATGTGTAGTCCTTTCTCACTTTCCATGGTGGCCATTTTGTTTGTTAACTTTTTTTTTTTCAATTATTTTCAATGGCTGCCATGTAAATAGAGAACAGACTTTGTTCAGGCCTGTAACTATGGGCCCTGGGGCATTACCTGAAGTTGTAATGATCCCCTGCTTGGGGCTTATTGCTTAATTGGATTATAGATTGTAAATGGTACCTCCTTTAGAGAGACTCTGGCCTCCAACCAAGTTGTCATCAATAGGCCACAAACTTTAAGCAAGCCCTTTCACTTATGACCTCACCAACCAACATTTAGTAATGGCACATTTTAACATACTTAACAGTTTCATAAAGTTTAAAAACGTTGTTAAAAGGGGTCCAAATTATTGAGTGGGGTTTACCATAAACCACAAAAAAACAAGCTTATCAGGATGTCGCCATTGTCCTCTGAGAGAGAGATAGATAGTGGGAGAGAGAGGGAGACTCCTGCTAAATGAAAGTACCCCTTTTAGAAAGAAAGAAGAAACTGAACATCAGACATCTTTCTTGGTGAAGTCCTTTGTCCTGCACATTTGAGTTCTTGACTTCGAGCCCCTCACCCCAGCCCCCCTTCATATCATTCTAGTAAATACTTTATCGTCCAGCACATCAGTGAAAGCAATTCGAACTGCTCTTAGAACTGGCTCCGCTGGGCCTAACGATAAACTTTGCGGCATATCAATGCGCCACAAGACAATAATTTAATTTGAATGGTTTCTTTTATCTGACTTGCATCATGCCAGGCCATAAAACAATGCAGATGTGTCCATGGCGGACCCCCACATCTTGTGGTAGGCGAATCACATTATTCTCCAGCGAAGCCAAAGAGTTGAAAATACCCAGCATATAGAAAAATAAAAAAAGCTCTGTTGGGTAATGTACATCGGACACGCAGGACCCAACTCCCCTGCAGCACCACCTTACATAATACTTCCAGTATGCTGTAAAGTTTACTGTGCAAAGAGCTTGGGCAAACGTGCTACGTAGACAACACATCATTATCATGTCGTATGCCTTTCTGCTGTGCCGCTGCTAAAACAGTCTGCCCTGTTTTCTGACCAACAGAAGAGAGTGTACTTCTGCAAGAACACCTCACATCTTTCATTTCAAAGTCCTCTATTTATTGGTGGACCTCTAACGTAGGCAGGGGCCTACACTGATTGCTTATTTAACATACAATACTGTAGTGTTGGCTCAAAATGAGTGGCAGGGTGCAGAGTGTAGAATGCACAGCCCATTCTCATGCTAACGCATGTTTTTTCACTCAACGTGTAGGTACTAAATCAACATGTAGTTTCTGTGAAATCAATGGCATGCCTTGGCCACTTGTATTGATTATGCCTGTTTAACAGATGGGAACACTCTTCCTATTTCACTCATCGGCCTTGTGGAGAAATCTCTTTAGGAATATTCGAGAAAGTCAGATTACCAATTCTGGGGGTGTAAAAAGAAAATCTCTCCTGTTAATTATGCAAAGCACGACCTTTATCAAGAAGCTCTTCATTTATACATTAAATTGTCTATTGTCTGCAGCGAGAATGTGCAATAAAATAAAAAAAATAATCTAGTTTTCTTTTTGCAACCCTATATGATCAAACATGAACACACCTGGAGGAGAGGCACCAGGAACACGGGCTGAACCCGGTGATCCAGGCCCATAGTCCATCTGTTTTACCAACAGGAACAAACATGACCCCTAGCCCCACCCATATTATCTAATCGCACCCCCGCAACACCACGTCCATATCCCCATATCTGTTGTGATGGTTGCCATGGCAAACGTAAAGGTGCTCATGCCGGAGCTCCGTATGCTATTTCGATCTATGGTATTAGGAAGTTTGTAGTATTGTAGTATTTTTTTTTATTTAAATCAGTACGTACGGTAATCATGATGCTGATTTGTCTTAAAATAAGGGCTATTGTCAGCCTACATTGTCTGCCATGAACTAGTAGCATCAAAAGCTAGGAGTAGGGTTTAACAGGCCAGTAATGACCCTATGTTCTTGATAAAGGCCCTCACCCTGGGAAGCTGCATATGCGCAGCCTAATTGGTGTCAATCGCAGGCCATTAATGGCCTACAGGAATTACAGAATGTCCCTTTATTTGACGATGCTCAGTGGGGTTTTGAGACATCTCGAAGCTTTACAGCCCGGACGAGCAACCTCTATAATGTGGTAAATGACTGCTGTCCGAGTGTGATGTCCTGAGCCGAAGGCGAGTGCCTTTGACAAGACTGAAGGTCATCTAGCACACAACAGTGACTGATCGCGCGGGCCGCAATGCTGTTAAAGTGTGTGCCGGAGGCGAGGCACCTTTGATTTAGATGGACTGGAGGAACAATGGTAATGGAATGGGTCTTTCTGGTGAAAGTGGTCTGAATGCAGTGCACGAGGCCAGCACATGTCCAGGCCTTCACTTCATCTGCAGTCAGTTTAGCTGTGTGTATGATGGGGAATAGGGAGACTTCAATTCATTCTGAGATCTCGATCAGGAAGACAGGAGCAGCACTGCTGGGGAGGATGCAGGGAGCAGATGGAAACAAACATTGGCAAAGCCAATAGTTTTGTTGTTTATGTTTGTGTATTGCATTTTACTTTTATGGATATGATTGCAGTAAATACTTGGGCCTTACTTACATGCTCAGCAATTAATCTAAATGGAAATGTCAGCAAGTTAGTCTTTGAAGACAAATCAGTAATAAAGCAACACCACGTGCATTCAAAGTGATGTATAAACTCCTTACTATGTCTATTGGTTTTGACAATGCTTGCATTTAATGTATGCCTGACTAACAAAAGTTTGTCTAGTGTCATATTATGCAGCTGGGCGGTTTGCAAGCAACTGCGGTGCAAGAGAGCTAGGATTCAAGACTGTGGGAAAGTGGAAGAAAAGGCACCGAGCTGCAAGAGAAGGGGTATGTGAAAAGGTGCAAGAGAGACAGGGAGTAAGTGTGTGATAGAGGATACATGGGAAAGAGAGCAGAGGTGCTAGAAAAGGAGATTGAAGCTGAAATAATGTTATTCTTTGTACAGAAAACAAGAAAAGCACTCACACCACATTATAAAATAACCTGTCAGATATAAATAATTCTATTAGGAACAACGGATTGTGATTGCAGGTGTTTTCCCATTCGTAATGGAAGACTACAAACACAAGAATGCAAATTAAAGGCAACCTGAAAAAAAAACATGTACTTTGTAGACAGACATAACACTGTTTGACAAGGTTACATGCTTGTAGTCAGTGTTTGACACAGGTATATAGGATGCTTGATAAGCAACAGGTCCTCCATGGCTCATATGCCAATCTCCTCAAGTGTTGCTGGACCTTTTTGGCCACCCTCTAATATTAACTCCTGCTGCACCAGGCCGACAAATGGCATTCCATGTTGACATCTCTTCCTTACACAACCAAGACTGTGGCCCCTTTGAAGGAATGCCGGGAGCCTTAGTACTTATGATATTTCACTGCAACAGGCAAGCTGCTCATGAAATCAATGTCTTTTTTTATGTTTCACCTTCCACCTACACAAGGAGCTGGACGTGCCACCATCTAGTGCTTAAAATTAAATGTTTTCGTATCTATGCTATCCACCCAAAATGTGCCCCCTTGTGATGGGCTGCCATGGGCGTAATTTTAGGGGGACAGGGGTGTTTTCCCCCCAACTTTAATGACTCACCATTTGTCCCCATTCATTTAGCTGGGGCACTTTTTCTTCAGATGTTGTGTCCCCCCCAACATTTTCAGTAAAGTTACTCCACTGGGTGCTGCGCCCCCTACATGGGTCTTTCCTAACAAAACGTAATCATGATCATGCATATGTTTAGATAAGTGTCCCTACATGTTATTATATTCCTGTTTATTCATCGACAACTATCCCCCCCTTCAGGGGTCACTTGGCTTTGAGAAAACGACCAGGGTGTTTAAACGATGCATCCAACGAGCGGTGTATGCTGGTCACACAGTAATTTGAAACCGTACAAGTTGAAAAGCACATGCAGCACTTCTGTATGCGTCCTTTCATCATCACCTACAATACTTGATACCATTTCAGGGCACTTTTGTATGCATCCTTAGATCATCACCTACCATACTTGCTACCATTTCAGTGCACTTTTGTATGCAACCTTTCATCATCACCTAACATACTTTCTACAATGTCAAGGCACTTTTTGATGCGTCCATTCATCGTCACCTACCATAGTTGCTACCATTTCAGGGCACTTTTTGATGAGTCCTTTCATCTTCACCTATCATACTTAACACCATTTCAGGACACTTTTTATGCATTGTTTCATCATCCCCTACCATACTTGCTACCATCTCTGGACACTTTTTTGATGCGTACTTTCATCATCACCTACCCCACTTGTTACCATTTCAGGGCACTTTTTTATACGTTCTTTCATCATCACCTACCATACTTGCTACCATTTCAAGGCATTTTGTTATGCATCCTTTCATCATCACCTATCATACTGGCTAGCATTTCAGGGGATTTTTTTAAGCGTCCTTTCATCCATCACCTACCATACTTTCTACCATTTCAGGGCACTTTTGTATGCATCCTTTCATCATCACCTACCATACTTGCTACCATTTCAGGGCACTTTTTTATGCGTCCTTTCATCATCACCTACCATACTTGCTACCATTTCAGGGCACATTTTTATGTGTCCTTTCATCGTCACCTATCATACTTGCTACAATTTCAAGGCACTTTTTTATGCTTCCTTTCATCACCACCTACCATACTTGCTACCATTTAAGGACATTTTTTTGATGCATGCTTTCATTATGTCCTACCATACTTGCTATAATATTAGGGCACTTTTGTATTTGTCCTTACATCATCACCTACCATACTTTGTACCATTTCAGGGCACTTTTTTATGTGTCCTTTCATCGTCATCTATCATACTTGCTACAATTTAAAGGCACTTTTTTATGCGTCCTTTCTTCATCACCTACCATACTTGCTACCATTTAAGGGCACTTTTTTGATGCATGCTTTCATCATCACCTACCATACTCGCTATAATTTCAGGGCACTTTTTTATGTGTCCTTACATCATCACCTACCATACTTGCTACCATTTCAGGGCACTTTTTTATGCATCCTTTCATCATCACCTACCATACTTGCTACCATTTCAGGGCACTTTTTAATGCATTCTTTCATCCATCACCTACCATACTTTCTACCATTTCAGGGCACTTTTTTATGCATCCTTTCATCATCACCTACCATACTTGCTACAATTTCAAGGCACTTTTTTATGCATTCTTTCCTCATCACGTACCATACTTGCTACCATTTCAGGGCACTTTTTTGATGCATGCTTTCATCATCACCTACCAGACTTGCGACCATTTCAGAGCACTTTATTATGCATCCTTTCATCATCACCTACCATTCTTTCTACCATTTCAGGGCACTTTTTTGTGCGTCCTTTCATTGTCACCTACAATGCTTACTACAATTTCAAGGCACTTTTTTATGTGTTCTTTCATCGTCACCTAAAATACTTGCCACCATTTCAGGGCACTTTTTTGATGCATGATTTCATCATCACCTACCATACTTGCTACCATTTCATTCAGTGCACTTTTTTGACGCATGTTTACATCATCACCTACCATACTTGCTACAATTTCAGGGCACTTTTTAAAGTGCTGAAAGCGAATAGATCATACCAGTTAACATTGCAATCTACAGTAGTGTATTTCCTAGTTTTCCTGGACTCATTCTGCCGATCTGCACTCCCATGCATGCAGAGCCATAACAAACTGTTTCTGTGATGTCACAAACATTTTCTGCTGCTGCCTGGGCCGGCACTCATTTCTCTTGGTCCTATCAGTTTGCATTGCTAAAAGAACAGACGCTTGCGGGAAGACATGTCGTATTTAATGGGACAGGGATCCCTTGCTGGGGCCATGAATGAACAGAGAACTTTTACATGGTTTTCACCGCTGCTCACCAAACTACCTATTTCTAAACTAAACATGTGTGCCTTGTAAATATGAAATGTACTCCACCATTAACAATGAACTAACCTTAGTTAAGTGAAGCTATGCAATGAAAGAAAGTAGTGGTGCACAAAGAAAAGACATTGGGGGTCATTATGAGTTTGGAGGTAGCCATGGCGCTAGTAGCTAGTAGCGCCATGGCTGCCTCCAAATCCGGGTCCGGTGTCACTGAATGGGGACTTACCGGGACATTCCGACCTATGCGGACCCGGTAAGTCCCCATTCAGTAAACCATTCCCCATTCCCATTTGAGCCCCCATAGGGTTCAATGGGAATGGAGAAGGCGCTAATAACGGGCCCGCAAATTGCGGACCCGTTATTAGCTCCAAGGTCGCTTAACGGGTCCTTCAAAGAACGGCTGGTCAGACCAGCCGTTCCTGCTGGGACCTGTTAAGGGACCTCGGAATATGGCGGTAGGGGCTTAATGGCACCGCCATCCTTAACGGTGCCGTTAAGCTCCTACCGCCATGCTTGTAATGACCCCCATTGTTTTTAGGCCCCAGAGTGACAATTCTGTTGGTTAACGAACCATGCTGATGCGAGATTTGGACCCTAACTCATCCGGTACCCATCCGGTACCCGCAAGACCACATCACACTCTTAATGCTGTAGTCTGAACATTTAGCCCATAAATGCAGCTGTTAAGGCAAAAGTGGTTTTAAATGCAGGTCTTGGTGGCGTACCGAACTCAGGATTTCCAATCTATTTTAAAAGGTACTTAATACTGTTCTGATGTTATGATCCAAAACTCTGCATTACTATATCATTGACAATGCATTTCTTAATATATCAACACTCCCTCAACACTCCCTCCTTCTGTTAACAGCCTTTACCTATACAATATTCCCTATTATAGATTTCAGGAAACGATAAGCATCGTACTATATCTGTTGTAAGTTACTCATCAAATCATTATTAGAAAAACCATTAAAACCAGAAGTTCTACATGCAACGCAAGCACCAGTGGCTTCAGTAACATGAGAAAATAAGGGGTGTGGGTGTCATCAAGAAGGCATGGCTTAACAGTGGGGCGTCGCCTATTGGCTCGTTAGGCCACGCCCTGTGACAAGCCCTGGCTTGATGGGCTCCAGGCACGCCCACCAGGCAGACTTTGGTAGAGATCCGCACCCTCTCCCCCCTGTGGAAGAGGGTGCTGATCTCTGCATTTATTGCTTAAAGAGATATCTGGCAGGGGAGCAGCAGCCACATATTTTCAGACTTAATGGAGGTTCTGCTCATCACCAGGCATTTGACGAGGGGCAGCAATACCATTATGGCTGAAAAGGTGAGACACAAATTAGCGGGCGCCTCAGGCTTTAGAAGAAAAGGCCTTTGGCTTCCAGAGGCCTCACCTTTCCTTCTATAATGGTGGCACCAGCCGGCTGGCATCTCTTGATTCGAGAGATGCCTTGAAGGTCGCGGCACCACCATTATGGAGAAAAGACATTTTATTCTAAAGCCTGGCACTCTCGCACATGAGCGGGAGTTGAGGCTTTAGAAAAAAGCTTTGCCCTCTAGCGGCCGGGGATGCCAGGGGACATTAGTGAGCCCTGGCAGGGCCCGGCCTCAGAAAAATATTTCTTAAAGCCCTGGCAAGCATTCTTACCCTACTAATATTGTCTGCATCCTTTTTAGCCAGATTTCATGCATCCCGCCGATTAGCAATCCAGGTCAGCTTCTTTAATTTCTAGACAGCTCAAAACATTTAATCACTGTATTTCTTAACGGCATTTTAACCCTTTGTTCACTGAACACATTAATTGTGTCAGGTTTCTACCTATTGCGTTAGGCTAACTATAAGCAGGAGTGCACTTTCAATGTTATGTTTAATGTTTATGCTATTCATTCTGACTCGCACATCTGTGCTGTTGTACTATACTGCTCCTGTGCGTACATATTTTATTGAAAAGAAAATATTACGAATTAAACTGTAAGCAAAAACAGGAATGCTTAACCCTGCATGAGTGCATTGGAATACATTTATGTGTGCACAGAAACGAGAAGGCAAACAATTTGAACTGAAAACAAAGCAGGGACTACAAAAGCCTGCAAGTGTGCTAGTTGGTATCCATATGCATTTTCCATAGAAAAGAAGCATTACTAATAGAATGATAACCTAAGTAGAGGATTCTAAAGCCTGCAATAATGCAAATGGGAATGCATGTGCACAATTAAAGGAATCAGACCTTAAATTGCAACCAAAAGTGTTCTGTACAATGTTCAAGGATTTGCAGTAACAGGAATCCTGCACTAGCTAAGGTTTAAATTAACTCTTTCAAACCCATGAATATGCACTCATGCCAAATTACAAAGTGAAAATGTAGATAGTTTAGGTAATTAGATTAGTTGTTAGATATTGAAAAAGGGAGTGCATTCGGAGACTCTAGTTACCTTGAGCCATTATGCCCAAGAGGAATGGAAGAGGAACCTTACCTCTAGGCTATGGAAGAGGTGTGACAGGTAAGAGTGAATGTATAATTATGGTATTGAAGAATAGACTCTGAATGCTAAAGTGACAGGTATTTGTGTTATCCTGCTACAGAATGTGAAAACCAGAGCAGTGTCGGCTTGTCAGTGGAACATCTGTCTTTTTATTATTGTATCCATTACCTCTTTCCCCTTCCTGGGGTTTATGACTCAACTGTATTCAGGAAGGTTGAGTTGGAGGTGTCTGGAGGGGGTCTGTGGTATCAGCAGCTCCTGCAGACAAGATTGAGTATGAATCTGACAAATCCCCATCATTTTGTCCCATGGATCCCCTGTCTCAGCCCTCCACATCTCCTGAATTTGGTTTATATATTGTGCAGGATCTTCATCTGGTTTCATAGTGCGCATCAAAATCACATTTATATCTGGTGTGGGCAGTCTGACTTTGGCATGTCATTCAAAAGACCTGATGTGGCAAAGTGGGTTAAAGTGAGCAATGCTTTCTTGGCCTATTCTCAACAGCTGTTGTCCCTCCAAGAACACTATATTCCATAAAACTATGTACCTCATTTCTGGTTTGGCGCTAACCGTGCCAGTGCTACCGGCAGGCTGTTGTCGGACCTGTAATGATTTACCGGCAAATGACTTCCCAGTAATACCGGGGGATTACAACCCTGGCGGTCTGGGAAATCAGGCGCCGGCAAATGGTAAGTCCCCATTCCCATATGGTAATGGGGACCACGGAAGCTCCGGCACTGTTAATAACGGTGCCAATGCTTCCATGAAAACTCTGAGGGAAGGATGGCACCCGCCCGCCGAGTTGTTATATGTCGGTCTTACCGGCACCATCTGGACCGGCATAGTCGTAATGAGGTCCAATGTATACAAAATGTGGCCAATGGAAAGTTCTAAATCTTTAATCCCCATGCTTCCATAAACGCGAACATACATGTTCCAAGTAGTGCCAAGAAAATCATTCACAAATCATACTCTGAAATGTACCAACCTTTTCTATCACAACAAAACAGAACAGTCTCCTGGCAAGGGTCTTCTGGGGGTTATGCATAGTCTGAGCCCATATTAGTTCTTCCTGTTTTCTTCATAATTATCAAGTTCTCTCACAAGATTCAGGATTTTCAGGTTCCTTTTTCCAGGCTTCACCTCTGCCTCTGTTTTCTTCAATTTGAGTTGTATGCAGTTCTCCTCGTGGGACTGATAGGCTTCCTCCTCAACCTCTGATAATTCAGAATGGCTGCCTCAGGGTTCACTTCAGGTCTCTCCCAGGCCTTGAATTGCATCAGTAACTCACTGTAGACCACTGTAGACCGAATCCAAAGAACTCTTTGCCATATTCAAAGAACTCTCCACTCCAATTACCAAGTCACAGAACATACTCAAAGACCAATCCTGGTGCAATTCCATACAATCTGCACTATTGGACAAAATCAAACTCATACAAGCCAAAATGAAGGAGCACCACAAAAACCTGTCACAGCTCCGCAAACCTACCACTACATCTGACCTCCAGCACCTTCCTAGCCTATTGCCCCTCCCAGTCAAAGCGCCCATACCCCCTTTTAAATTCAGGGAAGTTACAGAACAGGAAATCATTGAGATAATGAACAAGATCAAACCCTCCAATTGCAAAGGAGACCCCTGTCCAGCCAGCCTTATTAAAGACTGCACTGAAACACTCTCCCCCTTTCTCAAATCCTTCATCAACGCCTCCTTCAATGCCAACACAGTTCCAGACAGTTTAAAAGAAGCTTGGGTACGGCCCCTTCTTAAAAAAACAACGCTTGACCCAGAAATTGCCAATAACTATAGGCCCATCACCACCGTGGCTTTCTTGCTCAAGATCCTGGATAAAGTTGTCTACACGCAAATCCAGGAATACCTTGAAACTAACAATATCCTAGGCAAAAGACAGTCAGGTTTCCGACCAGGTCACGGACTGAATCGGCCCTACTCGACCTAAAAATACAACTTGGGGACATCATGGACAAAGGCAAACCTCACTCCTTCTCCTACTCGATCTGTCTGCCGCCTTCAACCTTGTCAACCATGATATTCTAGGAACGCACCTAAAAAATGAAGCTCATTTCTCACCAGAGGCAATCTCGTGGGTAGCCTGTAAGGATATTTGGCATGTTACAGCACAGAGTACAGCAATACTGCACAAGTAGCATTTTTTTTTTTGCAGCACCACCACAAGGGTGCGGTGCATTGCTATATGGGTTAGCAGATTAACAAGGAAAGACAGACTATTCAGTCAAAAACGATTTTAACATATAAGATGCAAATCTATTTTTACAGTTAAAAGCACACGTGTTCATTTAAAAATGCACACTATTTTTCACCTGAAATGCCTATATTGCTAGAGACACATTTGAAAATTAACAGCTAACATATTAACCATTAACCTGACTAATAAAACCTTATTTTAATATAAATCACTAATAAAATGTGTTCTCTACTGCAGAATTAGGCATACTTTAAAAACCATTTAAATGAGTGTGCAGATTTTTTTTTCTTCTCTTCTCTGCCTGATTATCCGTGTTGTTGTGCACAGTAACGGCAGGAAGGAGGAAGTCAGATTTGCAACAATTGCAAATGTATAAGCGAAGCTATTGTTGAAGAATAGGAGGATGAGAGATGATGGATTTCATTGGAACACGTCATAAAGAGGGCTGAGAGGAAAGTTTTAGTGGGCAGTATCAGGGAAAAAGACAGGCAGACATCTTTCTGCACTACTGGGGAGAAGACCTGGCTGTGGGGGTGTCCTGCTGCAGTCGAGACTGGGGAAAGCTGAAAGAATTACCTTTCCACTGGCAGAGGCAGTCCTATCTGAAAAAGCTGAGAATTCCAGGCAATGACCCCGGCTTGAGAAGGCAAGCGTTCCTTTTTGTTGGAGTTAAGCCAAGAGAGCCACATTCACAGAGAGAAGACTCTGAACAGATAAGGTAATTACCTAACTGGGGGAGCTGTGTGTGTGCACGAAAGTATGCAGTCAGTGTAGAAAAATGAAAGTCCCGTGCGTGTCTTAATCAAGTGCTAATGTTGCAATTTAAGTTCTGTTCTCCGCCACTATAATTGCAGTGTGTCATTGAAAATGCTTTGATTGTTCCCTTTTATTGCTGTAAAGAATGAGATCATGTCTAAATGCAAATTTTATAATACAGAAAATATTTGAAAACAGACGGATGGTTTATTTTCTATTTACCATTACAATGCCAATGATGTGGGGAGATTTTTAAACAGTGCAATGGTCATTTTAAGACAGATGTGTGTATGTCAGAATCAGTATGAATAATTGTGAGTGACTGTAGTATAACTTGTTGGAGGTACATGAGCCAACGGGAAGAGAGACTCTCTGAACATAGCTCCCTACCGTATATAAGGTAGTGGAAATTACCACAAGACTACCACATATAGCTCTCTGTCGTAAATAAGTCAGTGAGTTTGCCCATGGTGGCGCACCAACACTATCCCTGGAAATTGTGGTTTCCCTAGAATGCAGGTCTGAGGTCTCTCTAGTGATCACACGAAAAATCTAAGCGAAGATAAGGGATTCTGGACATTGGGGCCACAAATAAAACAAGGGAATTATGCTCACCAAAATACCACCAACCACGTATACCAAATATGCAGGTCTGGGTGCTGAAATAATGCATGTCCATTGTATTATTGTTGCACATGGCCAAATCTGAATACAAAGAGTGATTATTGCTAAGTTATTTCTCGGCGGTAATAAAATACCGTCAGGCCCCAAATCTCCACAAAATACCCTACATATTTATGGTGCGTTGCAGGCCGGGAAAGTGATCATAGAGTACCTACTGGGCGTGGCAAGCGTGTCTCACACTGCCATTTGCACATTAAAGGGAACCCATTTTATAATAGCAGTGTGCCACTAAAAACGAATTTCAGAATGTCACAAAGGGAAACCACATTCTCAGATCTAGTGCAATATTTAGAGGCAAAGTTATTTGCACATGGGAATTGGTCTTCGAACAGTACCTTAGAATGGAGTAACCGCATTCAGGGTGAGGTGCAGAAAGAAAAACTAGACAATATTTTTGCAGAAGGCAGCATAATTCAGGTCTGCCTTACAAGATTATTGAATGCAGCCGATAAAAGTGCAGAGAAAGACTGTTTAATACGGCTATGCGGCAAAATATGGTTTATTTTAAACAAGTCACTGCGAATGCAAGAGAATGATACTCAGCTAATTAACAGGTTAAAGACTGAATTAGATGGGGCAAGTAAAAATCAGGAAATGTTGAGAGCAGAATTGGATGTATGCCAAAAAGACATGCAATTAAAATGCAGAGACTTTGATACTCAGTTATCCAAAAACAAGAAACAATTTGAAGATAGTGAGCAAGAATTGACACACTTAAAAGCCTTAGTGGATCACATTAGGCAGGATAAAGATGAGGTTGTTTCAGAAATGCAGATTTTACAAAAAGAACATTGCGAAAAAGAAGGTGATCTCCAGAGTGTAGAACAAGAAATGATTAAAATGATCCAAGAAAGAGACAAGAGAAGTAAAGAGTTCAATGAATGCCAAATGCAAATGTGCGATATGCAGGAGGCAATTAATAAAATGAGTGATGAAAATAATTATTTGCATGATGAAGCCAACAGACTCCTTAAAAAGTGTAAGGACTTAGAACAGCAAATGTGCATTCCCAGGTCCCAGGAGAGGCGGCAGGGTACCACATTCAATGGAGTGGAGGTGAATTCTAGCTCTGCCCAAAGAGCTAGTGCCCCAGTGACTGGGCCGGTGACTGAACTTGGTTGCAGCGCCCTTGGGGGATTTGATACTCCCATTGGGGGCAGCCACCAATCTCATACACCTGAAAACAGGATTGAATCACAAAATAGTGCAATTCCATGCATTGCAACAAGTAGCCCCATAAAAATAATGAAATCCATTAAAGCCCTGATCAAACCATTTAAAAAGGGAGGTGAATGCTGCATTGAGGATCACTTAGAAGCGGTGCATGACATTTTTAAAGCGCTCCAGATACCTAAGGAACAGTACAGACAATATTTTCATTTAACTTTAGATGCCCCGACGGCCAGCATCATAAGGGGATTAAATGAACAGCAGAATATGACATGGCTGGAGTTTGAAAAAGAAATTAGGCGTCATTTTTCTCCTTTTCAGTCATTGCAGGAGGCAAAGAAAGTTGCGTACACTATTACTGCTGGACCTAATACATCACCTCGCCAATTTTTACAAGACTTAAAAAGAGCATTCTCTCGCTTTGATGTATCTTTTGACTCAAATTCCAATGAGTTTAAAACCGCATACTTCTATGGGCTACAGAAAGACATCATATCCCAATTGGTCCGTGAATTTGACCGTGACAAGTCCCTTGAATGGATTGTACATCAAAGCACCAAGCTATATGAGGTACTCTATTGTCAGGGTAGAGAAAGTGATAAAATGAAAGATACTAGGCCTAAATCTAAAGAACCCTCAGCCACAGTAATGGAAATCAGGTCAGCCAAAATGTCCCTTGAGTCTGCTCAAAGCCAAGGTAAAAATAATGTGACACCTGAACAAAGGGGTAATCAACAAAGATCGCCATTTACTGTACCAATGTTCCAATCACATGATCCTAGTAATAGAGAGAGCTACATCAGCCCTAGATATTTAGGAGATAGACCCCGGGTAAGATACCGGTCTGATATGGCAGGCATGAACCATAACCAGAGACAAAATCAAGATCAAAGAAATGATGGTCCCTACCAGTCATTGGGGACACAGAGCAGATTTGATCCCAGCACCATGATATATGGTAATCAGGATAGGCCCCGATATGTGGATCGATTTACTGATAATGGAAATCAATATAGGGGCCAGTACCCACAATCTGAGAGACAGGACATGAAGCAAAACGTGAACTACAGTCCACGCCAGTACAATGATTCCCCACCAGGGGACTATAATCAAAGGATGGGTGCAACCCGCTCCCCTCCACAAATGAATCAAGAGTTCAGAAACCATCCCAACCGGTATCAATCACCTGAGAGGTATCAGAATAGATCCAATCAGGGGGAAAACAACCAATATCGACCTAGGCCACAGAAAGAGGATCCTAGAGAGGTGGAAAGGTTCCAATGCCTTGAGGCCCAAGTGAAAATGTTAGCTGAGCAAATAGGAAAGCTCTATACAGCGCAAAAACAACCTTCCAAAGAGGGGGCTGATGGCCATAGCAATGACCGGGGGGCTTCCGAAAAGTGACTAAGTACTCATGATAACTGCAGTGCCAAAATGACAGATAGCTCTGATATAATTTTGCATAACGACTCTGAGATGTCTAATGGATTAAAAATGAAAGTACCAGTAAATGAAATTGTGACAGAAAGTGCAAATACTTCTAAAAAAGAGGTACGGTTTAACTTAGAGCTAAATAAAACAGTAAAGATTTGCACAAATGAAAAAGAAACATTAGGAATTCCAAAAGAACAAAGGGACAGATTTAAGAAAAATGACTCATGCATGGGGAATACCAGTGAACAGGGAGTAAGTGGGGATGCCATAGCTCCTTTCCTGGGCAAGCAAAACAATTACCAAACACAGACAGAAAAAGGAAATACTCACAAGGAGGGTACAAGTCAATCACCTGAAAAATTCTTTGAGCCACATATTTTTGAAGAGGCTGAAAGGGCTGGTATTACACTAAATGATCACAAATGCACAGAATTAAAAAATGACAAATTGCTGAATGATGTTGTGACACATGTTCAGTTGGAAGGTTGTAATGTGGTCTCTGATGTTACCCAGATGGATGGGCGAACAGTGGCCACACTCCAAAAAACCTCTGAACATGGAGAAATGAATAAAATATCTCGCACAGAAATGGGTAAAAAGGAGGGAAAAATGTCTTTTCAATTACCAATGTGCTTAGCCAAAAGTGAAAAAGACCTGAGAAAGGTGAGCCCTGAAATCAGTAAGAATTCACATTTCTTATGTGTATTAGAGGAAGTTGAGGACAGATATTATGCACCCATCACTGTAGAAGAAAAATGCCACACCTTTGCTATGATTGACACTGGCGCACAGGCCACAATTATGTCCAAGGAGCTGGTAAAGAGTATCAATGAAGGGAGGCCTCCACAGAGTCAGATCACAGTGAAGGCAAATCAAGGCCCAGTGCATAACTTTAATGGGGAGGAGGTGCCCATCATAGGTATAACTGAGGTTGACATAAAAATAGGAAAGCACAGAATGAAACAAGAGGTATTGATCACATCTATTTGTGAAATTCCATTTCTGATGGGGACAGATTGCCTGAAAAGATTGTCTCCTCTCATAGATGGGGTGAATGGAGTGCTGTGGTCCTTAACCAAAAAACCATTGAGGCCTAAGAAACTAAAATCACAAAACAGCAATATAAAAGAATGTCACACCGTTGCCAAAACAAATGATGCTGTGGAGGTATATCTCCAGAATAGCTGCATACCTAGTGTCACTGTTATATTAAGGTGTCAAGACAAAGATCAGAGCGACAATGAAAAACTACCTGTACAAATATACTTGGACCCAAGGAAAGATTGGCAGACTGCCATAGACGAACACACATTACGTTTCTATTTAAAAGAGAATACATGCAAACAGAATATTGTTCCTAAAACAGATTCAGAAAAACACATTACCACTCTGGCAGAGATACACATGGAAGATGAGCAACCATGGGTTCACGCTGGTATAAATGATTATCTTAAAACAATAAAAGCCACTTTAGCGCTTGAACATGAAAGGAGTTTCATTAATGAGAAATTGTTGCAAAAAATTATGGAGAGGGAAGAAATCCCGAAATTTAGGATTAAAAACCAATATGTTTCTGGGTTGGACAGTCCAGACTTTGAAAACCGAATTACAGGCAGATGCATGCTTAAAATTAGCATTGGGCAGAAAGAAATTTACCATAATGTATGGATAGTGAGTGGAGCACAAAATGAATTTTACATGGGCAATGACATCATGCACAGAATGTGTATGGTGTTAGATTTCCTTAATCAAAAAATATGGTCACGCTTAGGTGGGCCGGCGCCTGAATTTGGAGACAAAAGAAGGGCTTATCATTGTGCACAACTAGTTCCTTATGCAGTCGAATTACAGATGAGGAAAAATACTATTGTTCCTGCATTTACAAAACAGTTTGCAATAACACTGAAATGCAAAAATGGACAGCAGATGAAAGGCTCTGATGCATTTGTATGCCTGAATGAATCCATAAAACAGCAAGGCCTGGATTATGAATACATTCCATTGGTAGACATTGGTGAGGGATCTGTAAAAATCATGGTAAATAATAAAGGTTGTCAGGACGTTCATTTAGAGGAAAACTCCCCATTAGGAATGGCCATACAAAAATCACATTATACGGCAGATTTAAATAACATGGTGATTGGGAATATTCCTGAAAAATATGTAGATGCCAAGGGCGAGTTGCCAGAACACCTGGACTCTCAGCCCAAAGGAATATTTAAAATTCATTCTGTGTATCCTTATGATTCAAATGAGACAGTGTGCTGCCATCAAGAGGATTGCATAATATTTAATTTAAATGAAAATGAAACAGGAAATCAGCCCATTGAAGTGGAAGCTGATATGCCAAAATATTTGAAAGTGGCAGCCCTACAAAAAGACACAGCCACACAGTTAGAGGAAAGCGCTGAGATTCCTTTACCAGAAGAGTTTCCAGAATTTTCCAGAATGGTAGAAGAGCAGATCTCCTTAGCGGATGCATGTAACAGCGATGAGGATCGACGCAATCTGAGGGAAATATTTATGGAGTTTAAGGATGTATTTGCAAAAGATGCTTATGATTGTGGTTTAACTGATTTACATGTGGCCACACTACCAGAAGGTTGTAGCAGAAATCCAGTGTTTGTACGCCAGTATAGACTACCGCTGGCATGTTTAGAATCATTGGCAGAGATTATTAAAAATTTGGAATCACGGGGAATAATTAGGCCCATTCATAGCACATCCAATACGCCTATTTTAGGTGTGTTAAAGCCAAATGGTCAATGGCGGCTGTGTGCAGACTTAAGAGAGTTAAATAAAAGAGTACCAGTATCTAGATGGCCATTACCATTCATTGATCAGGGCCTAGCTCAGATACATGGTTCAAATGTATTTACCACGTTAGATCTCACATCTGGATATTGGTGTGTGCCATTGGCAGAGGAGATACAACATCTATTTTCCTTTACATTTGACAGGACTCAATATGCCTGGCTTAGAGCTCCGTTCGGGTACATCAATAGTGGGAGTGAATTTGGCATATTTTTGAGAAAGGCCATGCCGGATGCAGCGGAAAGAGGGACAATAGTTTATGTGGATGATGTCTTGATAAAAAATGAAAACCTTAAAAGCCATTTTGATGAAATAAGACATGTGCTTGGCCAATTGCAGAAAGCAGGCGCCAAAGTATCTTTGCAAAAAGCACAATGGTGCAAGAAAAAAGTGAACTTTCTAGGGCATGAAGTGACTGAACATGGGCTAAATCCACAAAGGAAGAAAATAGAGGCCATACAAAGATTAAAAGATCCTAAAAATGTGAAAGGAGTAAAAAGTTTATTAGGGATGACAGGCTATAACAGAAAATTCATTGAGAATTATGCAGAAATCACTCAACCATTGACTAAACTGCTTAAACTAAATACTCCCTGGAGATGGGAAAGAGAGCAGTCTGATGCAGTGGCTAGATTGAAGGAATGTCTTGTAAAGGCACCATGTTTAGCATACCCCATAAAGGACAGGGATTTCTTTATAGAAATAGGCTTTTCTGAACATTGTATGTCAGCAGTGTTATCACAAAAACACGATTTGAATCACAAAACCATTGCATATGCAAGTAAGGCATTTTCCCAAGTTGAAATGAAATTTAATGAATGCGAAAAGGCCCTATTAACCACTGTGTGGGCGCTACAACATTTCCGCCCCATTGTTCAGGGAGAAAAGGTGATTATTGAAACAAATCATCAACCTTTGCAATTTTTAGAGAGTAAAAGAATTAGATCAGGCAATCTAGCGCAATCCAGAATCACTTCATGGACACTGGCATTACAAGGTTTTCCCGTAGAAGTAAGATATGGACAAAATAAAAAGAGCCCAATTGCTCAAGGGTTAGCTGACTTACATGACTGTGCAGCTGAACAAATAACAAATGAAATGGATGTGGAAGCTAGTTTACAGGAATTTGAACAATCACCACACAAAGCTTTTGATGAAAAAACATGCAAGGATTTGCCAACTGTATATGTGGATGGTTGTGCTTTTCACATTGAAAATGACAGTAATAAACAATTAGTGGCAGGAATAGGAAATGTCTGGTTGAAATGTGAAGGCGTTCCTAGTATAGGGATGAGGATTGGAGATAGGAGCAGTCAGGTGGCGGAATTGGCAGCCATCTATAAAGCAATTGCTACTGCAGTTGATAAAAAGTTCAGTGAAATTGTCCTGGTGACTGATTCTGACTATGCACGGAATAGCTTTGTGGAGTATTTGCCTGGTTGGAAAGCAAGAGGCATGGTTACATACAACAAAAAGCCACTTAAACATGGAAAAATGATACAAGCCATAGACAAATTGGTGTCAGAAAATAATTTAACAATATACTGGAGAAAAATTCGTGGGCATTTAAAAACACCAGGAGAGGATAAGGAGGGAAATGATAAGGCAGACCATCTGGCTAAGATTGGGGCTGTGATGGGAGAATTGCTACCTATTGATTATTTAATGGGTGAAATACAAATTGATGCAGTCACACGTTCTAAAGCACCAAAGGAGGTAGATCAACCGGTGGTGCAGTGGAGTCATGACACGCCAGACCAAGATTTGATTGAGGCACAAAAGAATGATCAAATTTTAGGAATCTATTATAATCATTTGATAGATCCTGAACAAAATCCTTTAACAGAAAATGATTGTATGGGAAAAGAAGAGTTGAGGGTGTTATTAAAGAACAAAACACGAATTAGATTACAGGATGGACTCATGATTAGAAAGTCCATAACAGGGCAAATACAGTGGGTAGTACCCCTTTCATTCAGAGGACTAATGCTACACCATGCACACGATGCCATAACTGCAGGCCATAGAGGTTCACAAAAGACATTAGAAATACTAAAAGATTATGCTTACTGGCCACATATGTCCCAAGATGTGGAATTATATACTAGAGGATGTCTAGTATGCGCCCAATTTAAACCTGCTTCACCAATGCATAGAGCACCATTGATGAAAAGAGGCCTAACTCTCCCATGGTCAGATTTGCAAATAGACTATGTAGGTCCTTTAAAAAGGTCGAGCAGGGGACACCGCTATATTTTGAGTGTGGTATGTTTGATGTCAAAGTGGATTGAGTGCATTCCCGCACCAGATTGTAGTGCGCAAACAGCAGCCACATTGCTGGTGAACCATGTGTTCTCAAGGTTTGGGTTGCCACAAAGAATTGAGTCAGACAGAGGAAGTCATTTCACAAGTACTCTAATGAGTAAGGTATGGCAAATACTAGGTGTGAAAAGGAAACTACATATCGCATATCGGGCGGCGTCTTCAGGTACAGTTGAAAGAAGCAATAGGTCTGTTGTGGACATTTTAAAGAAATTTGTGGCAGAAGCAGGTTCCAGCTGGGATTTGCGTTTACCATTGGTTTTGATGGCAATCAGGTCGACTCCTGCCAAAGCAACAGGTGTTAGCCCCCATGAGGTATTAACAGGTAGGAAAATGGTGTTACCACAACACCTACTATACAGAACACATGAGCAAACTCTAGTGAGTGCATCCACAGTTCATGAATATATTGATGAACTGAGGAGGCATTTGCAACATGCATTTGCTTTTGTGCAGAGAAATCTGGAAAGAGCTGCTGACAGTGCTAAGTCATATTATGACAAAAAGACATCAGTAAAGGAATACAATGTAGGGGATCAGGTGTACAAGTTTCATTTTGGAAAAAGTAAACAGAAAAATTCTAAATTTCTGGCAGCCTGGCAGGGGCCATTCCGAATTATAGATAAAGTCTCTCCTGTAGTGTATAAAATTTTGAAAAATGAAGGTGAAACAGCAATAGAGCAGTTTGTCCATGTAAATCAAATCAAACCATGCCATCCCAGACATGAGATCAGGCAGCTTGAGCATGTGGAAACGGATAGAGTCCCTTGAGAAAATAAATGGGTGTGATCAGGAGGCAGTGACAAAGAAGTTAAAAAAAAAAAAAAAAAAAAGTTGATTGTTATGATGGCACATAAACACTGTAATATATGTGAAAATATATAATATAAATAAATAAATAAATAAATAAATAAATAAATAAATGCACATATAACGGAAGCTCATGGTTGGTGTGCAGAGAGAAAGTGTATTAAATATTGAATGCTGTTTTATATGTGTTTGTTTTCTTTTAACTTGTGTTTAATTTCAGAAAAAAAGAAAAAAAAAAAAACGAAGTATTTTTACCAAGCATGTTTTATTTTTGGCAAAAGGATGAAGTTAGTATTGTGCTATGTACTTAATCTGTTTATTTTCTATTTTGATTTAGACAATTAACATTATTTGATCGGAGGTTCCGGGATCAGAGGCCACGGGAGACGATGGAGTCCTGGAGTCCCCTGGATGAAGACCAAAAGATGCCCGCCTCCAGGTGGAGGTGAAGACAAAATAACCGGAATGCCAAAAGAGATGACTACTGTGGATTCAAGATTGCCAAGATGAAAGAGTACTCGAATGAACCGAATAACATCGCTGGTCGGGACATACCAAAAGAGACAAAACAAAAGTTCCGGCATATGAAGTTCCACGTATTTATTATTTTAATTATTTATTTTAACTTGTTATATTACTTATTTGTTTTAGTTAGTTGTTTTATTTCATTGTTTTTAATTGACTTGGAAAATTTAAACTTAAAGTAATGCCACTTCCACTGAGAAGGCAAATGTGGAACATTTTATGGACTTATGGACTCAGATGAAATATTGATTGCAAATTTTCATTGATGCACATGAATATTCATTTTGTTGGATTGATATATTGTAAAAAAAAAAAAAAAAAAGAACAAGTTGTTTTTAGAGATTGGCTTGGATTATAGCCAAGTTCTAAAAACAAAAGGAGGGTATATGTAAGGATATTTGGCATGTTACAGCACAGAGTACAGCAATACTGCACAAGTAGCATTTTTTTTTTTGCAGCACCACCACAAGGGTGCGGTGCATTGCTATATGGGTTAGCAGATTAACAAGGAAAGACAGACTATTCAGTCAAAAACGATTTTAACATATAAGATGCAAATCTATTTTTACAGTTAAAAGCACACGTGTTCATTTAAAAATGCACACTATTTTTCACCTGAAATGCCTATATTGCTAGAGACACATTTGAAAATTAACAGCTAACATATTAACCATTAACCTGACTAATAAAACCTTATTTTAATATAAATCACTAATAAAATGTGTTCTCTACTGCAGAATTAGGCATACTTTAAAAACCATTTAAATGAGTGTGCAGATTTTTTTTTCTTCTCTTCTCTGCCTGATTATCCGTGTTGTTGTGCACAGTAACGGCAGGAAGGAGGAAGTCAGATTTGCAACAATTGCAAATGTATAAGCGAAGCTATTGTTGAAGAATAGGAGGATGAGAGATGATGGATTTCATTGGAACACGTCATAAAGAGGGCTGAGAGGAAAGTTTTAGTGGGCAGTATCAGGGAAAAAGACAGGCAGACATCTTTCTGCACTACTGGGGAGAAGACCTGGCTGTGGGGGTGTCCTGCTGCAGTCGAGACTGGGGAAAGCTGAAAGAATTACCTTTCCACTGGCAGAGGCAGTCCTATCTGAAAAAGCTGAGAATTCCAGGCAATGACCCCGGCTTGAGAAGGCAAGCGTTCCTTTTTGTTGGAGTTAAGCCAAGAGAGCCACATTCACAGAGAGAAGACTCTGAACAGATAAGGTAATTACCTAACTGGGGGAGCTGTGTGTGTGCACGAAAGTATGCAGTCAGTGTAGAAAAATGAAAGTCCCGTGCGTGTCTTAATCAAGTGCTAATGTTGCAATTTAAGTTCTGTTCTCCGCCACTATAATTGCAGTGTGTCATTGAAAATGCTTTGATTGTTCCCTTTTATTGCTGTAAAGAATGAGATCATGTCTAAATGCAAATTTTATAATACAGAAAATATTTGAAAACAGACGGATGGTTTATTTTCTATTTACGATTACAATGCCAATGATGTGGGGAGATTTTTAAACAGTGCAATGGTCATTTTAAGACAGATGTGTGTATGTCAGAATCAGTATGAATAATTGTGAGTGACTGTAGTATAACTTGTTGGAGGTACATGAGCCAACGGGAAGAGAGACTCTCTGAACATAGCTCCCTACCGTATATAAGGTAGTGGAAATTACCACAAGACTACCACATATAGCTCTCTGTCGTAAATAAGTCAGTGAGTTTGCCCATGGTGGCGCACCAACACTATCCCTGGAAATTGTGGTTTCCCTAGAATGCAGGTCTGAGGTCTCTCTAGTGATCACACGAAAAATCTAAGCGAAGATAAGGGATTCTGGACATTGGGGCCACAAATAAAACAAGGGAATTATGCTCACCAAAATACCACCAACCACGTATACCAAATATGCAGGTCTGGGTGCTGAAATAATGCATGTCCATTGTATTATTGTTGCACATGGCCAAATCTGAATACAAAGAGTGATTATTGCTAAGTTATTTCTCGGCGGTAATAAAATACCGTCAGGCCCCAAATCTCCCGTTGTGTAACATTCCCTTTTTGAATGTTTCCACTCTACCCTTTAACTGTATCCCTTCTCCTGACAGAAAAAGAAAAAAGAAGCCCATTGGGAAATACTTTGTGGAAACGCGTGTGAGAACCTTTCCTATAGTGTACCCCCATAACCTTTAATATGAATAAAGAAAAGGAACCTCTGAAATTATTCTGGAGAATATAATGTCCAAAATGGGGCAGGCAGCGGATGTTTGTGTACATATAGCCATAGATACACAGACAATTGGCTTTGATGCTGACAACTTATACAGGGACATAGAAGTGAACATCTTGGAGTATGAGAAAAGGGGAAGAGCTCCAAGTGAAAGACATGAACAGGAATAGGTAGCAGTTTCAATGTTGCAGACACAGAAAAGAAGCATGCAGTCATTAGGGAACAACCTTCCATTAAAGGGGAAGTAGGTGGTGAGAGTTTAGATTCCTCATGGAGCAGATGGCTGCTGAGGAGATGGTGGCAACAATGGTGAGGAGTGCATCACAGGAGATGAAAGGACGATAATAAGGAAAATGCTGGACAAGGAGCGAAAGAGATGGAACACCAAGGGGAACAAATTGAGGCGGAGATGGAAGGTTTGAAGGAGGTTGAACACAATGGGGCAGAGATTGAGGGAAGCAAGGGGAAGACGGGCACACAGATGCAGGACAGGAAGAAAAAGCAACACAAGATGACAGCAGAGAGAAAGGAGTAGAAGTGACAGCAAGTGGTGGAATATAAGGTAAAAGTCAGTGCAGAAGGAGGAATAGAAGTCTGACAGCCAGACGAGGTGGAGGTGGAGGAGAGAGAGGAGGCTGGCCAATCTGATGCTCATAGGTCCCATGCAGGAAGCAGACCAAGGTGGGGCAGAGGATGGGTTAAACAACCAGGGAACTACCCAGTAGCTTTCTATGATGGTCTTATCCTGGGTGTACCCCTTTCCTGAAGAAAACAAACAGGCAGTGTAGTGTAAATGTGCATGCAAGCTCTTCAAAACAATTGTGAGATGGGTAAGCAGGATTGATCATTATGCATTGTGGATGACTGCAATGCACAACCACGTTTGGCTGTGTGATAAAGTGATGTTTAATACCAATGTGGCACCCACGGTACAGTACCCACCCCAGTGTTGCACAGCGATCATCTGCCAGTGCACATAGGGTTGCATGTTGTTTCCCACCATGTAGTAGGGAATGATGGCGGGAGAACGAGTCCCATTCACATCCAGGTTGGCTGTGCTGCCCTACTGCAGCAGCAGGTTGAAACTCAGGTTTTGTCAGTGACCAGATTATATGTTAAATTACATAAAATTAAGGGCAATTTGACAAGTTTGCTTCCACACCCTTATTATTTCAAAGAAAAATTCAAGAATACTTCCAGGACAGAGCACGAGGGGGGCTGATTTGTAATATTCAAAAGGTCCATTAAAAGCTCTTTCAGTTAGAAGTGTGTTTACTTTGTGAGTCAGAAATTGCAAGGAATGGAAGTTCAAATCTTATTTTTGTTGTTCCATGCTCAGAATTTCCGTTGTGACTAATATTTTATATCAGTTTAATGGTTTCCCAAAACACGCTTAACTGAATTGTAAGTGGCTTCACACAGCTGCTAAAACAAACCACATGTAACTTACTGATGTATCCATGCAACATTATTGGATTGACTAATACCCTTTCATTGTTTGTAGCAATTTTGCTGGGAAATTCAGAGGCACCTGGTTCAGGCAATACGGTCCACATCCTAAAGGAATGGATCCATAGGGCACAATTGCATTACAAGGACTTGAAGAGATCGTCTTTGCATTTGTTGTTTTCAAACGATCAAACCTGTTTCATTGGTTTAAATTCATGAGTGTTTACATCTGGGTCCTAGAAATGCTGCAGAGAACTGACAAGACCCTTTTCACAAGTGCCAAGCAACAACCCATTAACTTTGGTCAATGACCCCACCCAAAGGAGATTCTATTGACTTGTAGGTGGAAAAGCTGCACAAGCTAACAACATCTTTCAATATGTGTCACCATTATGTTTCGATTCTTTTTAGATATATTCCAACATTATGGCCCTCATTACAACTCTGGCGGTAGCCGTATGTTTTTTTATGCATCCTTTTATCACCACTTACCATACTTGCTACCATTTCAGGGCAATTTTATATGCTTTCTTTCATCATCACCTTCCATACTTGCTACCATTCAAGGGCACTTTTTTGATGCATGCTTTCATCGTCATCTACCATACTTGCTATCATTTCAAGGCACTTTTTTATGCATTCTTTCCTCATCACCTACCATACTTGCTACCATTCCAGGGCACTTTTTTATGCGTCCTTTCATCATTACCTAGCATACTTGCTACAATTATAAGGCACTTTTTTATGCATTCTTTCCTCATCACCTACCATACTTGCTACCATCTCAGGGCAATTTTTTGATGCGTGCTTTCATCATCACCTACCATACTTGCTACCATTTCAGGGGACTTTTGCATGCGTCCTTTCATCGTCACCTACCATACTTTTTACCATTTCAGGGCACTTTTTTATGCATCCTTTCATCGTCACCTACCATACATGCTACAATTTCAAGCCACTTTTTTATGCATTCTTACCTCATCACTGTGATGCTGGAAATGCACCGGAGGGACAGGGCCTCCGTATCCTTGTCCTTTACTGCTTTTCATCGTGTTGTCGTGTGCAGCTCTCTTTCTTTTGGTTTGGTGAAGGGACATGTGGGATACCCTTATGGCACCCATGGGTGGGGGTACAACCTTGTGCCCCTAGTGTATGTTTTTGGGCACCTGTGGGTGGCCCACAGAGCAGGGTATGGGCTGGTGGCAGCTCCATGCTGAATTTGACAGGTGCGCGGAGTATCCTCTATTTTGGGATACCCCGGCCCTGCCATTGGGATCAGTTGATTCCTGATGGAAAACAAGATGGCCCTGGTGGCCTCTTGCTTTCTATTACCCATTACCTTGTTTTCCCAAAGTACTGGGAAGCCCTGACTCTGTCCCTTCCCCCTGAATGGCTGTTGGGTGGAAATGCCATATATGGTGTTGTTGTGAAGGCCCGGCCAGACTAGCTGGAGCCTTCCCAGTGATGTATGTTGTGGGTACCTCCTGTGGGTGGGACCTGGGTGAATAGAGTGTGTGAAGAATATGCATTCTGTGTTGTGGGTGTCTAGTATCTGGAGGTTGACACAATGAGACAACCCTGCCCGAAACCGGTATGAATGCAGCTTGGAGTGTTGAATGGCTCGGTACTTGTCCCAATACACATAACTTGTTGTGAGTGTCTGGAGAGAAGTGAATGGCCTGAATACCTCGTGTGCCTGATTGACTGCCTGCCTGCATGAATGCCCGTAGTCGTGATTGGATGCTTGAGTGTGACCCAGCGGAATGATTGGGAGATCAGCAGTATATCTGGGGACCTCTCACTGCTAGGAATCGTGTTCAGAAGCTGAAGTCCACTACGACGAGTAACTGGATTAACTGACGCTTAACCTTGAAGCCCTGCTGGATGAGAAGAAGTGCTGTTGCTCTCCTTCACAATCTGAAAGCTGCTGTGCCTCCAAGGACTGACCCAGAGAGGACCTGGTAAGGCGCCCTCTTCCCGAGCTATGAGGGACCATCGTGCACAGCTGATCTTTGCCAACGCTCCCTGATAGACAGACCTTCGACAGGCTGCCGAGCCGATACAGGGACTGCTGCGGAACTCCAAGGAGAAGCACTCGGACTGTTGTCCGCCACTGTCGACGACCGCTGTCGCCGACCAGAGCCACCGTGCTCCCGTTTGCCTAAGAACTTGCATTGATCATCGGACGCTCTCGTCTGCATCGCCATCCGCTTGTCTCCCTCTGGAGAAGGCCTGACCGTCGCGTGCCAAGGAGCATCCACCGGTGGGTTTCCTGCCACCTAAAGACCACAGAGACGCCGACGACTCGACGCCCTTGCTGGCCCACAGTTCTTCATCATCTCTTTGCGGTCCAGAACTATTGTCACCGAGGTGCCCCGCACGCCTCTTCCTTGAAGGACGCCAACGCTCTTTCATCGACGAGCACCGCTAGGAACGAAGCTGCCACTTCCCTGCCATAGTTCACCCTGTTCACCGTCGGACGTTTGACGACCCGTGACTCCTGCCTTAAAGGGAGGACACTCCAGAAGGGCTGTCGATTCCCCGATACCGAACGCCAAGTTCCCCGACACCTCTCGATGATTCGTGACCTGAAAGGGAGGCACTCAAGAAGGATCGGTCGGCGCATCGTCGGAGAACTCTACTCCACCAGGTACATTGGGGGGGTAAAACCTTAACAGGAAGAAGTAAGACTATTGAACATATGGACTGGGCTTGTGCTATATATCTTTATTTACAGGTTGCCCAGGTGTGGGGGATCTCCACACAGAACTGTGCCTAGCGGTAGGGGTCAGTATTCTGCCTATTGTTTTAACCCTCTTGCGTTCCTTCCTATCTCTATTGCTGGTTTACTCGTTATTGATCTGTGTGACATTTTAACCGTACAGTTGATGCACTTTAATGAGATTCAAAAACATTAGTGGTACCACTTTAGAATTGTATATATTTATCATTATTGACTTCCGAGTACAAAGTGCGTTATTGTGATCGTGTACATACTTTTGAAGATTAATTATAAAAAGACTGTGTTTTTAGTAATACAGTGTGTGGACATTCCTTCGTGGGGGTTCGGGGACTACAGTGTACCTAAGAACCAGCCCGCATCACCTCCTGAGAAGCTAGGCCTTGATTGCTCATCCATTGCTACCAAATAGAGAATCTTGGCTGGGGTCTGCTGTGCCTCTCCTCTACCATATAGAGAGCGGAAGTACAGACACCCCCTACCAGTCTTTACAATCACCTACCATACTTGCTACCATTTCAGGGCACTTTTTTGATGCGTGCTTTCATCATTACCTACCATACTTGCTACCATTTCATTTCAGTGCACTTTCTTTGATGAAGCATGCTTACATTCTCACCTACAATACTTGCTACCATTTCAGGGCACTTTTTAAAGTGCTGAAAGCGAATAGATCATACCAGTTAACAACACAGCCTACAGTAGTGTATTTCCTAGTTTTCCTCGACTCATTCCACTGATCTGAACTCCCATGCATGCAGAGCCATAACAATCTGTTTCTGTGTCGACACAAACATTTGCTTCTGCTGCCTGGTCAGGCCCTCCTTTTTATTGGCCCTATCAGTTTGCATTGCTAACAGAACAGACGCTTGTGGGAAGACATGTCATACTTAACGGGACTGTGATGTCCAGGTGACAGCTGTCACGTGGACAAATTAATAAAGGTGAGCGTTGAGCCCGCCGAGAGGCAGTTCCTGCTCTGACTCCATACACGGTGTCTGTGTCTTCATTTTCGCGTGACGCTACGTGCGTCACAGGATTAGGCCAGGCCCTCCTCCTCACACACCACAGGGACATGGATCCTTTGCTGGGGCCATCAATGAACAGAGAACTTTTACATGGATTTCACCACTGCTCACCAAAGCTACCTGTTTCTAAAACAAACATGTGTGCCTTGCAAATATGAAATGTACTCCACCATTAACAATGAACTAACCTTAGTGAAGTGAAGGTATGAAATGAAAGAAAGTAGTGGTGCACAAAGAAAAGACATTGGGCCTCATTACAAATCGCCCGGTATGGAAACAACGGTGGCGGTAAACCCGCCGCCACCGTTGTTTCCATGCTGGGCGATCACAACTCCTGCAGGCGGGAGGTGATGTTCCCGCCAGGTCTGACCTGGCGGGTTTAACACCGACCGCCTGCAGGCGGAGGAGGAAACACCGGCAGCATTACGAGATGCTGCCGGTGTTTCCATGATCCCCATTCCCTTTGAGTCCTATAGGACTCAAAGGGAATGAGGATTAACACCATTCCACCTCCGTGATTCCCGGGAAACCGGGGTTGATTTGCCCCGGTAATTCCGGGAATCACGGAGGTGGAATGGTAATAAGAGTCCGGTGGTAACCAGACAGTTTTACCGCTGCGGTTACAGCCAGACTCGTAATGAGGCCCATTGTTTTTAGGCCCCACAGTGACAATTCTGTTGGTTAACGAACCATGCTGAGGCAAGATTCGGACCATAACTGATCCGGTACCCATCCAGTACTGGAAAGGCCACATCACACTCTTAAGCTGTTAAGGCAAAAGTGGTTTTAAATGCAGGTCTTTGTGGCATACCATCAGGATTTCCAATCTATTTTAAAAGGTACGTAACACTGTTCTGATGTTATGATCCAAAACTCTGCATTTCTATATCATTCACAATGCATTTCTTAATATATCAACACTCCCTCAACACTCCCTCCTTCTGTTAACAGCCTTTACCTATACAATATTCCCTATTATAGATTTCAGGAAACCATAAGCAGCGTACTATATCTGTTGTAAGTTACTCGTCAAATCATTATTAGAAACACCATTAAAACCAGAGGTTCTACATGCAACGCAAGCACCAGTGCCTTAAGTGACATGAGAAAATAAGGGAGTGTGGGGGACATCAGGGAGGCCTGGCTTAACAGTGAGGAGTCACCTGTTGGCTTGTTAGGACACGCCCAGTGACAAGCCACAGCTTAATGTGCTCCAGGCACCCCCACCAGGCAGCCTTTGGTAGAGATCCGCACCCTCTCCCCCCTGTGGAAGAGGGTGCTGATCTCTGCATTTATTGCTTAAAGAGATATCTGGCAGGGGAGCAGCAGCCACATATTTTCATACTTAATGGAGGTTCTGCTCATCACCAGGCATTTGACGAGGGGCAGCAATACCATTATGGCTGAAAAGATGAGACACAAATTAGCGGGCGCCTCAGGCTTTAGAAGAAAAGGCCTTTGGCTTCCAGAGGCCTCACCTTTCCTTCTATAATGGTGGCACCAGCCTGCTGCCATCTCTTGATTCGAGAGATGCCTTGCAGGTCGTGGCGCCACCATTATGTAGAAAAGGCATTTTTTTCTGAAGCCTGGCGCTTTCGCACATGAGCGGGAGCTTGAGGCTTTAGGAAAAATCTTTGCCCTCTAGTGGCCGGGGATGCCAGGGGACATTAGTGAGCCCTGGCAGGGCCCGGCCTCAGAAACATATTTCTGAATCTGCCAGGGCTCGGCCGTGACTAGCCCTGACCCACTTAAAGCCCTGGCAAGCTTACTTACCCTATTAATATTGTCTGCATCCTTTTTAGCCAGATTTCATGCATCCCGCCCATTAGCAATCCAGGTCAGCTTATTTAATTTCTAGACAGCTCAAAACATTTAATCACTGTATTTCTTAACAGAATTTTAACCCTTTTTTCACTGAACACATTAATTGTGTCAGGTTTCTACCTATTGCTTTAGGCTAACTATAAGCAGGAGTGCACTTTCAATGTTATGTTTAATGTGTATGCTATTCATTCTGACTCGCTCATCTGTGCTGTTGTACTATGCTGCTCCTGTGTGTCTTCTCACAACATCTACCCTTTGATATTATCTCTGGCTACTCTTTGATCCTGCTCTTTCTCCATTATCCCACTAGGCTCTTTCAACACCTGAATTGCATCCTTACTCAGCTCAGCTACTTTCCCATTTTGTGCTTTAATGTGTTTCCTCTGGTGTAAAACATCACACTCACAGCAACTATGCTACTTCAAGTCAATTTCAAAGCAGCCAGTCATCCCGCATGTGCACATTGAATGGGAAGAGATTTACAATTTGAACAGAAAACAAAGCAAGGGCTTTCAAAGCCTGCAAGTGTGCTAGTAGACACGCATGTACATATTTTATTGAAAAGAAAATATTACGAATTAAACTATAACCAAAAACAGGAATTCTTCACCCTGCATGAGTGCATTGGAATTAATGTATGTGCGCACAGAAACGAGAAGGCAAACAATTTGAACTGAAAACAAAGCAGGGACTACAAAAGCCTGCAAGTGTGCTAGTTTGTATCCATATGCATTTTCCATCGAAAATAAGCATTACTAATAGAATGATAACCTAAGTAGAGGATTCTAAAGCCTGCAATAATGCAAATTGGAATACATGTGCACAATTAAAGGAATCAGACCTTAAATTGCAACCAAAAGTGTTCTGTACAATGTTCACGGATTTGCAGTAACAGGAATCCTGCACTAGATTAGGTTTAAATTAACTGTTCCAAGCCCATGAATATGCACTCATGCCAAAGTATAAAGTGAAAATGTAGATAGTTTAGGTAATTAGATTAGTTGTTAGATATGGAAAAAGGGAGTGCATTTGGTGTGGTCTCTAGTGACCTTGAGCCATTATGCCCAAGAGGAATGGAAGATAAACCTTACCTCTAGGCTATGGAAGAGGTGTGACAGGTAAGAGTGAATGTATAGTTATGGTATTGAAGAATAGACTCTGAATGCTAAAGTGACAGGTATTTGTGTTATCCTGCTACAGAATGTGAAAATAGGAGCAGTGTTGGCTTGTCGGTGGAACATCTGTCTTTTTATTATTGTATCCATTACCTCCTTCCCCTTCCTGGGGTTTCTGACTCAACTGTATTCAGAAAGGTTGGGTTGGAGGTGTCTGGAGGGGGCCTGTGGTATCAGCGGCTCCTGCAGAGAAGATTGAGTATGAACCTGACAAATCCCCATCATTTTATCCCATGGTTCCCCTGTCTCAGCCCTCCACATCTCCTGAATTTGGTTTATATATTGTGCAGGATCTTCATCTGGTTTCATAGTGCGCAGCAAAATCAAATTTCTATCTGGTGTGGGCAGTCTGAGATTGTCATGTCATTCAAAAGGACCTGATGTGGCAAAGTGGGTTAAAGTGAGCAATGCTTTTTTGGCCTATTCTTAACAGCTGTTGTGCATCCAGGAACACTATATTCTATAAAACAATGTACCTCATCACTGGTCCGGCGCTAACTGTGCCGGTGCTACTGGCAGGCTGTTGTTGGACCTGTAATGATTTACAAGCACCTGACTTCCCAGTTATTCCGGGGGATTACAACCCTGGCGGTCCGGGAAGTCAGGCGCTGGCAAATGGTAAGTCCCCATTCCCATATGGTAATGGGGACCACAGAAGCTCCAGCACCATTAATAACGGTGCCAATGCTTCCATGAAAACTCTGCTAGCAGGATGGCACCCGCCCGCAGAGTTGTTATATGTCGGTCCTACCGGCACCATCTGGACCGGCATAGTCGTAATGAGGTCCAATGTATAAAAAATGTGGCCAATGGAAAGTTCTAAATCTTTAGTCTCCATGCTTCCGTAAACGCTAACATACATGTTCCAAGTAGTGCCAAGAAAATAATTCACAAATTATACTCTGAAATGTACCAACCTTTTCTATCACAACAAAGCAGAACATTCTCCTGGCAAGGGTCTTCTGGGGGTTATGCATAGTCTGAGCCCATATTCGTTCTTCCTGTTTTCTTCACAATTATCAAGTTCTCTCACAAGATTCAGGATTTTCAGGTTCCTTTTTTCAGGCTTCACCTCTGCCTCTGTTTTCTTCAATTTGAGTTTTATGCAGCTCTCCTTTATAGGATTTATAGGCTTACTCCCCAACCTCTGATAATTCAGAATGGCTGCCTCAGGGTTCACTGCAAGTCTCTCCCAGGCCTTGATTTGCATCAGTAACCAACTGTAGACCTCATACTGGCCTTGATTTCTAAGCATTCACTTTAGGTCTGTCCCAGACCTTCTGTTTTTAATGGTTCACTGTATGTCTCTCCCAGACATTGGGTATCTCAGCATTCACATTAGCGAAGGTGGGTATCCCCCTCATACAGGGAAGGCAATATCATGTTACCATCCTCCCAGGGGCCTCTCCTCTGCTAAGTCTTTTGGCAGTCCAATGTACTCAGGCTCCCTTCTGGTTTCACTGCTTGGCTCAGGGACACTTTTTCAGATCATGTTGCTTCCTTGGGCTTATCCTCAAATGTGTCTGTTCTCTGGTAGCTGCTTCAGAGCTACCAAAATGTGAACTAGCTGTTCCCTGAATGGTAGTGTTGTCGGTTTCCATCTTTCACCCTGCTTTGGAATAAACACATCTATTTTACGGTCACTCATTGGCCTTAGTAACTTTCTCAGCCCTTGGGATTGGTTTGGGCCTCTATCGGTTTGTTGTGTTGCTTTATATTCACTTCTTGTTTGCATTTCCCCCAAAGCATTTTAAAAACAATCTCAGTGAGTCTCTCCACGTTACATAATCGGGTTAATTTATGTCACCTATTTGTTCTGCATCTTTAAATTCTGGTAATAACATCACTATCATCATGGATTTCAGTTGGTGCATGTTTGGGCATATTAGGCATTCATCACCACAGGCTAAAGATTCTCTGCATTTTGCTTCTTCTCATATTGGGTCATTCCTTCATTCTGTGAATGTATTAACTTGTTTCCCATTGTTGCATGATTATGCACTTTGCTTTCCAAACTCTCTGGCAGTCTGACAGGACCAGGGTTGCACATTGCTGTCATGTTGTTATTTTTATTTTTTTATTTTTTTATTTTTTTAATACATGCTGTACCAGACACACTATGGATATTAGAGAGTGACAATTCTTCAAAAAGTGTGCGGAGAGTTTATACCAGGGTATTTCAGAAATTCCTGATGGTATGTTTCTGAGTGTTTTGAGGAAGAAGTAGGTAACTTGTTCTGCCATTTGTGAGATGGGGTTTAATTAACTCCTCACATATTAATATGTGGTATTAATTCAGCACGCCTTGCTAACCTCTCTCTCTAAAAGATGCAGTAGGTCAGTCAGAACCCTAAGATCCCTAGGAAGGAAAATTGGTCTTTGAGGAAAACCTGCAGATTTTTCAGATTTTTCTGTGAAAACCACGTGAAAAGCTGTGTAACCTCTTCTTTGTGATTTTAATAAAACGTTTCCTTTCAAACGTTCTAATTCCACCTAAACACAAGGAAACACAAACACAAAAGAAATAATTTGGTTGTGTAAACCTCTGTGTGACATTCTATTTTTGATTTTTTCAACTCTTACCATTTAACTGTATCCCTTCTCCTGACAAAAAAGGAAAAAAGAAGCCCATTGGGAAATACTTTGTGGAAACGCATGTGAGAACCTTTCCTATAGTGTACCCCGATAACTTTTAGTATGAATAAAGAAAAGGAACCTCTGAAATTATTCTGGAGAATATAATGTCCAAATGGGGGCAAGCAGTGGATGTTTGTGTACATATAGCCATAGATACACAGACAATTGGCTTTGATGCTGACAACTTATACAGGGACATAGAAGTGAACATCTTGGAGTATGAGAAAAGGGGAAGAGCTCCAAGTGACAGACATGAACAGGAATAGGTAGCAGTTTCAATGTTGCAGACACAGAAAAGAAGCATGCAGTCATTAGGGAACAACCTTCCATTAAAGGGGAAGTAGGTGGTGAGAGTTTAGATTCCTCATGGAGCAGATGGCTGCTGAGGAGATGGTGGCAACAATGCTGGTGAGTGCACCACAGGAGATGAAAGGACGATAATAAGGCAAATGCTGGACAAGGAGCGAAAGAGATGGAACACTAAGGGGAACAAAAGGGGGCAGAGATGGGAGGTTTGAAGGAGGTTGAACACACTGAGGCAGAGATTGAGGGAAGCAAGAGGAAGACGGGCACACAGATGCAGGACAGGAAGAAAAAGCAACACAAGATGACAGCAGAGAGAAAGGAGTAGAAGTGACAGCAAGTGGTGGAATATAAGGTAAAAGTCAGTGCAGAAGGAGGAATAGAAGTCTGACAGCCAGACGAGGTGGAGATGGAGGAGAAAGAGGAGGCTGGCCAATCTGATGCTCATAGGTCCCATGCAGGAAGCAGACCAAGGTGGGGCAGAGGATGGGTTAAACAACCAGGTTACTACCCAGTAGCTTTCTACTATGGTCTTCTCCTGGGTGTACCCCTTTCCTGAAGTAAACAAATAGGCAGTGGAGTGTAAATGTGCATGCAAGCTCTTCAAAACAATTGTGAGATGGGTAGGCAGGATTGAGCATTATGCATTGGGATGACTGCAATGCACAACCACATTTGGCTGTGTGATAAAGTGATGTTTAATACCAATGTTGCACCCACGGTACAGTACCCACCCCAGTGTTGCACAGCGATCATCTGCCAGTGCACGTAGGGTTGCATGTTGTTTCCCACCATGGCCTAGGGAATGTTGGCGGGAGAACGTGTCCCAGTCACATCCAGGTTGGCTGTGCTGCCATATTGGAGCAGCAGATTGAAACTCATTGTGGGGAGACGGTCCGCTGGAGGGAGCTGCTAGGACATGCAGTAGAAGATGGTTTGGCGTTTCACTGGCGTGCCCACCATCCACAGGTTGGGAAGATTGGCAGTGGTTTAGTGAGGAAATTGGCAGGACGCAACGGTCACACAAAGGTGAATATTTGCAGCTGCAGCTATTACTGCACACATTGGTAGTTCCTGGGAAATAGCAGCTGGTTAATTTGATAGACTATGTATTGAGGCAGTCTACATTCATGTGTGCACATTATCAAATGTGGAATCCTATTAGATAATATTTATCCCAATTGTTTTCACTGCACCGGTTTTGTCAGTGACCAGATTATGGGGTCGATTCATGGAAATAATGTGCGCCGAAAATTCCCGCGCAGGGGTGCCTAAACGTGCTAATCGCAGTGCAAGTGCGAAAATCGCAGTGCAAGTGCGAAAATCGCAGGCAAACCAGCGCACATCGATTCATGGAAGTCCGTGCGCGAGAAAAACATTGGATGTGCGCTAAAAATGTGCGCCGCGCACGCCGGCTCACAGGTCATCCAATAGCGTGCGCCACGGCCACTTGCGAAATCGCACATAGCGCAGCGCACATCACAAAAGTAGGCGGAACACGGGGAGTAACACTAGGAATGGGGAACAACGCGTGAAAATATGGGCGTCACGGGGGAAGTACAGGAGGCAAGTACGCAGAACGCCCACACGCTCGCCTACAACCCGTATTCATGGAATCGAATAGGGCAAACCAGCGCACTGTCAAAGACGTGCACAGGGCCAAACAAGTACGCCACAAGAAAGCAGGCGGTAGCGCCCCTGCGACTGAAAAAAATGTGTGCCAAAATGTGCGCTAACAAAAAGCACCCATATACAGCGATGATGAATGGGCCATACAGTGGCCCTCTAGGACAAATGAGGTGCAAAGGGGTACCGACAAGCACGGACACCCGCTGTGTGAAAAATAGCGTGTGCGTGTGTTCCTGGGTGAGTGGGAAGTTCCACACGCGATTGGCCTGGGTACGTGTATTCCGAGGTGCGCGGGAAGATTCACACGCAATTTCAGCAGGGTACGTGTATTTCGGTGGTGCCAGGGAATGCTACACGTGATTTGGCCATGTGGGTCCTCCCAGGTGTTCCCTCTACACCCTCCACGGCTCCTGCAGGCAGCCCACACCACAGGGGACTACCCTGCACCCCTGCTCATGTCCCACAGGCAACCCATCCACCATGGCCATGGCCACCAGCCAACCCACATGTAACCTTGCACTACTGATCACCAACACATGTCTCCCAGCACCCCCACCCCCCAGCAGTGCAGGGGTATCCTCCACCAGGCCCCCACTCATGTCCAACTCATGTCTCTGTTAGGCGGAAACCTGTGCAGTTCCCTCTGGGACCACTGCAAAAGATTTAGGACTACAGGTGTTTGGCGGTGAACCCACTTGGTAGCAGTCTGTACCACACAGATTCACTTGATAGCTGTGGCTGAGCAGTCAGACTTCCCTGAAGAAGAGTTGAGAAGTATGTGGAGTATACAAAATAGGACAATTCTTCACAGTAAGATAAGCAAACACGCAACAAGGCTTCAGTGTAAAGATATTAAGGTATTTATTTATAATGGAACATATATAGAAAACACTATGGCACTATCACAGCAAACACTTCAATTACAATTACTCTACGCAGAAGAAAATTATCAATCCCCCTAACAATATTTCGACAAGTCTAGGTTCTACAGGTATCACTTATTTTCAGACAGAGGTGTATACCTCAACCTAGATGGCACTCTAATATTAGTTAAGACGGGAGAGAAAAATAGGCAGGTTAAGAAATCAACACAGTTCAATACTTCACGGATAAAATGCAAGGCACGAAGGCAAGAACCACAATAGATCATAAAGTTCAGAGGCCAGGCCCACTCGGAGAGAGGCAAGGCGATATGTTCCAAAAAGTCTCTAGTGGAAATGCGTCCGAGTCTTTGTAGCAAATTGTTATCGGCAGATTGAACCAGTTCAGAACAATACGTGAGAAAAAGCTTGGAGGCGACCCAATGGAAAGGCGAGGATTAAGACACCTCACTCGAACTGATCGAAAGGGAAGCCAGGCGGACACGGTACCTTGTTGTGGAGAGACAGCTCCGGCGGGGGCAGTTGTTCCTGGTGGTGGATGCACGACGGGTCTTTGCCAAGAGTAGAGATGATCTCGTCGTCGAAGAAAAATGAAGTCCGGTGCACCACCAGGGAAGAGACCAGCCGAGGAGTGCTCCGTCACAAGGCACCACCTTTTGGTCGCGGTACAGGGGAAGTGGCTATCCGGTTGCCAGGGTGCACTGCACGGGCAATTCGACCACCGCGTCCTGAGGCGAAGAAAAAGCGAAGGGGACTGGTTGTTCCCACCAGTCAGGGGAAGAGACTCTCCGGCAGGGAGATCTCCTCTGTCGTCGGGAAGTGGTGAGTCGGTTCCGCAGGGCTCCACCGGAGGTGTCGTCATGCAGGTCGGCTCAGCGTTACCCTTGTCTGATTCTTAGGTCCTGTGGAGACTTCTGAAGATCCAGTCCCAAAAGCCCTGCTTTTATGCATAAAACCCCCATTCATTCAGCCTAGCTGTCAATCAACACTCGCTAAGTGGTGTGCAGGGAGGCTCAACACTTGGGCCAATCACTCCAGAGTGCGACCGGAGTTGGCAAGGCAACTCGGTCCAGGGTGCCTAAACCCCCTCCCACACCTCTGTGGTAACCCAGACAGAATGGCACCACTTTGGAGGGTCTCTGTACAGAGGCCCGCCAAAAGTGGAACAAAGGGCTCAACCTTTGGTTTAGGAGTCACAGAGACGAACGCAGACGCCATTTTAAAAACCGAGTTCTGGCAGAAAATACCATCCGATAAACTTATTTAAGATAAGTAGACCGGTGGTACGTTAGAGATTAATGAGGAAAAGTATCAATCTCCAACAATGGGACGAATCCCATAGGGTTATGTCCGGGGTCGAACATAACAAGTAGTTTCCACTGCCACCAGCCAAAACTCGACGAGGGGGAATGGGACAGTGCCTCCTCGAGTAACAGACCCAGGAGTAATCGAATTACCCCTACTAGCACGTCCACAATAAGATGGTTGGTACTAGTTCTGTTAGTAAATTTAGGTCTAGTAAAGCCAATGGTGACTTTACATGCCCGGGGAGACAGTAGTCAGTCCCCGGGTATGGAGTCTATGGTGGAGGTCCGCTAGGACGCCCCAGTGTTACGGCACGTAGGGTGCGGTGTAACACACATAGAAAAACATATGAGACCCTATGGAGTAAAAGACCCCATAGCCCATAGAACACATTGACATTCAAAGGAATTACACACATTCATGTGCAAGAGTGGGAGGAAAAGAGTCTCACTCTTGGCAGGATGGAAAAAAACAAACTCCAGAAATCCAGCAAAGCCGCTGGGGGACTCACTAGGTTAGGAAATTCAGCCTAAACAGAGAATTCTCCCTAACACTCGCCCCCCCAGACTAAGGGACATGAGGATTTAATCCACTCCTGGATGAATCTCATACCTCTAGTCGATGACATACATCCTAGAGAGACCATCAGCATTTTGGTGGTGACACCCTGACCTGTGCTCAATGGTGAAATCAAACCCTTGCAGGCAGATCGACCATCTCAATAGTTTTGGGTTTTCCCCTTTCATTTGCATTAACCATCTCAAGGGTTGGTGGTCAGTCTGAATGACAAAAGTAGAACCATACAAGTACGGCTTAAACTTCTTCAGAGCCCACAAGATAGCAAAGCACTCTATTTCGATTGTTGCCCACCTTGTTTCAGGATCCTTCAGCTTGCGGCTGATGAAGCAAATGGGGTGCTCCCTACCTTTCCCATCCAGTTGACTGAGTACGGCACCTATCCCTTCATTGGAAGCATCTGTCTGCACAATGAAGTGTTGGCGGTAATCAGGAGCTCGGAGTACTGGGGCTTGGCAAAGAGCATTTTTCAGGTTTTCAAAAGCCTGATTGCACTCCTCGTTCCATTTAACCTTTTTAGGAAATTTGGGCGAGGAGATGACATTCAGTGGAGAAGCTATGGTCCCATAGTTCTCTATGAAATTCCTGTAGTACCCAGTGAGGCCTAGGAAGGCTCTCACTTGGGTTTGAGTAGTAGGTGTTGTCCAATTTTGCACAGCTTCAATCTTACTGAGCAAAGGCCTTATTTCTCCACCTCCTACCTCATGTCCAAGATAGACTACCTTACTCTGTCCAATTTGGCATTTACTCGCCTTTATGGTCAGATTGGCTCGTCCAAGAGCCTGCAAAACATCTCTTAGGTGGGTTACCTGTTCTTCCCAGGAATTGCTGAACACTGCGATGTCATCCAAGTATGCCATGCAGAAGTCCTCCATCCCATTCAGAACCTGGTTTACCATCCGTTGAAACGTAGCAGGTGCATTCTTCAATCCGAAAGGCATTACCTTGAACTGGTATAAGCCAACGGGGGTAGAAAATGCAGTTTTCTCCTTGGCATGGTCTGTCAGGGCTATTTGCCAATAGCCTGACGTCAAGTCAAATGTGCTGAGGAACTTGGCGGCACCAAGTTTATCCACCAACTCATCTGTTCTTGGCAAAGGGTGGGCATCAGTCGTGGTGACTGCATTAAGAGCTCTATAATACACGCAGAATCTAAGCTCTTTAGATACGGCCTTTGGTACTAACACAACTGGGCTAGACCATGGACTAGTAGAGGGCTCTATTACCCCGAGATAAAGCATCTTGCTGACCTCACCTTTGATGTGGGTTCGTACGTTTTCTGACATTCTGTATCCTCTGCTTTTGACTGGCAGACAGTCACCAGTAAGTATGTCGTGCTGGCCCCAAGGGGTCAAGCCTGGCGAAAGCGAGAACAGAGAGGCAAACTGATTCAACATGGATTTGCACTCTTCTTGTTGCTCGGGTGTCAGATTGGAGGAGAGATTTACTCCTTCAATTTGTTCGTCTAAAGGTAAGCCTCTGAGGAGATCCGGAAGAGCTTCACTCTCTTCTTCTTCCTCGGATGATGCTAGCAGCAGTGCTCCTACATCAGGTCGTGAGACATACGCTTTAAGGCGGTTGGTGTGGAAGACTGTCGGAGCCTCCTTGGGATTGCCCAAGTCCACCAGATAGTTAACCTCTCCTAGTTTACCCACGACTCTGAAGGGTCCCATCCATTTATCTTGCAAGGCCCTCTGCCTTGTTGGGATCATAACGAGAACGAGCTGGTCTTGAGCGAACTCAACCATGTTAGCCTTTTGATCGTGCCAGTGCTTGACCAATGCTTGTCCAGCTTTCAAGTTATTGCTTGCTTCCGTCATCATGTGCGACATTCTCCTCCGGAGATATATCACGTAGTCAGTCACTCTGACTGGCTTGGGGGAATGAGCACTCTCCAACCCCTCCTTAATCAGGGCCAATGGACCACTGACGGGATGACCATAGAGAAGTTCGAAGGGAGAATAACCTACTCCCTCCTGAGGGACTTCTCTATAAGCAAAGAGAAGGCATGGCAGTAGAAGGTCCCACTTACGCTTAAGGGGTTCTTCTAAAGCACCTATCATGCTCTTCATGGTTCGGTTGAACCGTTCTACCAACCCATTGGTTTGGGGGTTTTAAGCTGTTGAGAACTTGTAAATAACTCCACAGGTTTTCCACATAACTTTCATGTAGTGGGACATAAAGTTTGACCCCCTGTCAGAGATTACTTCCTTAGGAAACCCGACCCTAGTAAAAATACCAAGGAGGGCCTTAGCCACAGCCAGAGCTGTAACAGTCCTCATAGGAATTGCCTCAGGATACCTAGTAGCATGGTCTACTACAACAAGTATAAACCTGTTGCCTGAGGAGGTTGGAGGATCAAGGGGACCAACAATGTCAATCCCTACTCTCTCAAATGGGACTCCCACAACTGGGAGAGGCACTAAAGGTGCCACATTCTTGGAGCCAACCTTACCAGAGGTCTGGCAGGTGTGGCAGCTCCTGCAGTTTTTTCTACTTCGGCCCCCATCTTTGGCCAATAGAAGTAGAGAGAGAGCCTTTCCTTAGTCTTCTTGAAACTCAAGTGACCAGCCAAAGGAATCTTGTGGTCTAACTGCAAGAACTGTGGTCTGTTCTCTTGGGGTACTACAAGTCGTTTGTAGTCTCCAGGTGCACACTCGGTCGGTTCACTGTAGAAGAGGCCATCTTCCCAGTGCAACCTGTATTTCCCAGGCTCTTGCCCTTCAGCCTGAGCTTCTGCCTGGTGGCGAAGACCTTCCAGAGTTGGACATTCTCTCTGCCCTTTACTGAAGTCTGCCCTGCTTGGTCCACCTTCTGCCAGTAAAGACTGCAGCTCAGGATGGTCAACAGGATCCAGATCTCCAATGAGTTCCTGGCCTTCCATTAGCTCTTCCTCAGAGTCTAATTCTACCACACAGGGTTGTACCTCCCTCTCAGCCTCAGCTGGAGGTGGAGTTACAGGTGTATTTTTGGACAATCACGGGGAAGTCCGTGTTGGCTGCACTGAAATGCTGGCTGCTGGTTTCGGGATAGAAGTCTTAGGTTTCCCTTTCGCTTCTGATTTCTTGGAGACAGCTGTCGACAATTCTAGTGGAGCAGGAGTGATTTCTGTCTTCATCATCTCCTGGAGAGTACCGCGCATGGTCCTCTCTCTTGCGGATCTGGTTAGCTCCTGTAACCGTTTACTAGGAGGTCTGGGAGTATGCGATACAACTCCGAGAGTTTTCAAATCGTTACCCAACAGTACGCGTCCTGGTACCTCACTCTGTATGCTGACAGGTATCTGTACAGTCATGTTGTTACACTGGATGAGAACTGGTAATTGGGGAAGCATCTGCACAGGCCCTCCAGCTAACTTGGTGAGGCATGTGGGTGCCTTAGCAACATCCTCAGCCTGAAAAAACGATTTATCCACCACAGTTATGCTGGCCCCAGTGTCCCTAATTGCAGGAGTCTCCCGGCCATTCACCTGGACACTGTCCTTATAATACTCTTTAGTATTACCGGGGATAGAATTATAGACATCTAAATTCTGTTGTTCCCACAACCCCAGAGATACTAAAGAAACGCTGGCTGAGACTTCAATGGGTTCGTCAGCTAGCAGTAGAAAGTTTCCACTTGCCATTTGGACTTCCTCCTCTGGAGCGAAGGCTAAGGAGACAAGCTGGACCCCTGAAGGTTTACTCTTACATCTGGGATCTCCTTTCACGTGGTCAGTCGAGCCACAAACAAAGCATTTACCGAACGCTTTTTGGAATGGTGGTTTGTTCTGACCTCCTTCCGGTTTGGCACCAGAAGACACACTATTCTGCTGTGGTTTTCCCGGTGGCTTACCCTTCTGGTTTTGTTTGGGGCCCTCTTTGGAATTTGAGTTATTCGAATTCTCTTTTAAGTCTTTTTAGGCTGTTTTCCTTCATCCTTTTTCTGAGTTGCCCCAGAATCCTTATGAGTAGCCCTGTTGGCAACCCACAAGTCAGTGGCCTTAGCTAGCGTCCGGGAATCCAATTCCTTCGAATCAGCCAAGTGCTGTCTGAGCTCAGGAGAACAGGCATCATTAATCGACTACATCATAAAAAGATTCTCATAAGTGTTCACTTTGTAACCCTTAATCCATCCCTCTAAGTTTTTCAACCCTTCACTCACCCAGGTAGCCCAAGGGGTACCATCATGCTTTTTGAGGGTTCTAAACCTCTTAAAATACTGGGAAGGGGTCTTCCCGAATCTAGCTATTAAAGCTAGTTTCACACTTTTGTAATCCGTCTTATCCGCCTCCCCCAACTCCATTACCACATCAGTCGCAACAGGAGGGAGCCTACAGAACAACCAGGGAAGTAAAGCATTCCCGGTGATGTCCTGGAGCCCATGATTGTACTCAAACAGTTTTAACCACTCCAACGCATCCAATCTCGGTTCATACATACCCACTAATTCCTTCGGCATCCGGGGTCTTTTGGGACTGGAGCTCCTAGAGGAACCAGAGGAGAGAGAAGCATTTTCCATAGACACCTTTTTCATTTCTAACTCGTGATTAAGTTCTATTTCCCTGAGTCTTAACTCAGCTTGCTTCTGCTCAGCCTGGGCATTCATCCATCTGAACTCGAGCTCTTGGTTTCGTTCAGATTGTGCCAAGAACCGTTTGTATTCTAATTCGAGCTTCATTTTTTCAAGTTCAAAATAAGCAGGGTTACTTGTAGGACCTGGTATGGGCCCCGTAGGTACAGCTGGTAAGGCAGGTAGAGGAGCAGGGGAGACAGTTTTGTTAGCCTCTCCGTCCTCGTCAGCCTCTTCATCGCTATCATCAGAATTACGATTCAGATCAACACCATCACTGTTATCTACATTTGCTGGAGAAATTGGTTCCTCTGAACCAGTACCCAGACTTTGGTTCTCCAGCAATCTCTCTAATAGTTCTAACTTCTTGCCTCTTACGGAAAGATTCTCTTGCCTACAGAGAGCTCGCAGACTCTCAGTATTTTCACCTGACAAGGATTCTTGACTGTAAGTTTCCATCGTAGACATGTTTTTGAAAGTTGCTTTTTAGTGCTAAGCTTTGTGGTTAGTTATCCTAAAGCGTTGAAAAGTACTCTAAACTGTATACTCGATACAAATCCCACCGCTGTACACCAGTGTTAGGCGGAAACCTGTGCAGTTCCCTCTGGGACCACTGCAAAAGATTTAGGACTACAGGTGTTTGGCGGTGAACCCACTTGGTAGCAGTCTGTACCACACAGATTCACTTGGTAGCTCTGGCTGAGCAGTCAGACTTCCCTCAAGAAGAGTTGAGCAGTATGTGGAGTATACAAAATAGGACAATTCTTCACAGTAAGATAAGCAAACACGCAACAAGGCTTCAGTGTAAAGATATTAAGGTATTTATTTATAACGGAACATATATAGAAAACACTATGGCACTATCACGGCAAACACTTCATTTACAATTACTCTACGCAGAAGAAAATGATCAATCCCCCTAACAATCTTTCGACAAGTCTAGGTTCTACCGGTATCACTTATTTTCAGACAGAGGTGTATACCTCAACCTAGATGGCACTCTAATATTAGTTAAGACGGGAGAGAAAAATAGGCAGGTTACGAAATCAACACAGTTAAATACTTCACGGATAAAATGCAAGGCACGAAGGCAAGAACCACAATAGATCATAAAGTTCAGAGGCCAGGCCCACTCGGAGAGAGGCAAGGCGATATGTTCCAAAAAGTCTCTAGTGGAAATGCGTCCGAGTCTTTGTAGCAAATTGTTATCGGCAGATTGAACCAGTTCAGAACAATACGTGAGAAAAAGCTTGGAGGCGACCCAACGGAAAGGCGAGGATTAAGACACCTCACTCGAACCGATCGAAAGGGAAGCCAGGCAGACACGGTGCCTTGTTGTGGAGAGACAGCTCCGGCTGGGGCAGTTGTTCCTGGTGGTGGATGCACGACGGGTCTTTGCCAAGAGTAGAGATGATCTCGTCGTCGAAGAAAAATGAAGTCCGGTGCACCACCAGGGAAGAGACCAGCCGTGGAGTGCTCCGTCACAAGGCACCACCTTTTGGTCGTGGTACAGGGGAAGTGGCTATCCGGTTGCCAGGGTGCTCTGCACGGGCAATTCGACCGCCGCGTCCTGAGGCGAAGAAAAAGCAAAGGGGACTTGTTGTTCCCACCAGTCAGGGGAAGAGACTCTCCGGCAGGGAGATCTCCTCTGTCGTCGGGAAGTGGTGAGTCGGTTCCGCAGGGCTCCACCGGAGGTGTCGTCGTGCAGGTCGGCTCAGCGTTACCCTCGTCGGATTCTTAGGTCCTGTGGTGACTTCTGAAGATCCAGTCCCAAAAGCCCTGCTTTTATGCAGAAAACCCCAATTCATTCAGCCTAGATGTCAATCAACACTCGCTAAGTGGTGAGCGGGGAGGCTCACCACTTGGGTATATCACTCCAGAGTGCAACCGGAGTTGGCAAGGCAACTCGGTCCAGGGTGCCTAAACCCCCTCCCACACCCCTGTGGTAACCCAGACAGAATGGCAAAACTTTGGAGGGTCTCTGTACAGAGGCCCGCCAAAAGTGGAACAAAGGGCTCAACCTTTGGTTTAGGAGTCACAGAGACGAACACAGACGCCATTTTAAAAACCGAGTTCTGGCAGAAAATACCATCCGATAAACTTATTTAAGATAAGTAGACCGGTGGTACGTTAGAGATTAACGAGGAAAAGTATCAATCTCCAACAATGGGACGAATCCCATAGGGTTATGTCCGGGGTCGAACATAACAACACTGCCACCAGCCAAAACTCGATGAGGGGGGACGGGACAGTGCCCCCTCGAGTAACAGACCCAGGAGTAATCGAATTACCCCTACTAGCACGTCCACAATAAGATGTTGGTACTAGTTCTGTTAGTAAATTTAGGTCTAGTAAAGTCAATGGTGACTTTACATGCCCGGGGAGACAGTAGTCAGTCCCCGGGTATGGAATCTATGGTGGAGGTCATCTAGGACGCCCCAGTGTTATGGCACGTAGGGTGCGGTGTAACACACATAGAAAAACATATGAGACCCTATGGAGTAAAAGACCCCATAGCCCATAGAACACATTGACATTCGAAGGAATTACACACATTAATGTCCAAGAGTGGGAGGAAAAGAGTCTCACTCTTGGCAGGATGGAAAAAAACAAACTCCAGAAATCCAGCAAAGCTGCTGGTGGACTCACTAGGTTAGGAAATTCAGCCTAAAGAGAGAATTCTCCCTAACAGTCTCCCTGCACCCCCACCCCCCAGCAGTGCAGGGTCACCCTCCACCAGGCCCCCACTCATGTCTCCCACCACCCCCAAGCCACCGGGGGCAGCCTCCACCAGGCCCCCACTCATGTCTCCCACCACCCCCACCCCCAGCAGTGCAGGGACAGCCTCCACCAGGCCCCCACTCATGTCTCTCACCACCCCCACACCCCAGCCACCAGGGGCAGCCTCCACCAGGCCCCCACTCATGTCTCCCTGCACCCCCACTCCCCAGCAGTGCAGGGGCACCCTCCATTAGGCCCCCACTCATGTCTACCATCACCCCCACCCCCAGCCACCAGGGGCAGCCTACACCAGGCCCCAACTCATGTCTCCCACCACCCCCACCACCCAGCAGTGCAGGGGCAGCCTCCACCAGGCCCCCACCCATGTCTACCGCCACCCCCAACCCCCAGCAGTGCAGGGGCACCCTCCACCGGGCCCCCACTCATGTCCACCTCCACTCCCACCCCCAGCCATCAGGGGCAGCCTCCACCAGGCCCCCACAATGTCTACCACCACCCCCACCCCCCAGCCACCAGGGGCAGCCTCCACCAGGCCCCCACACATGTCAACCTGCACCCCCACCCCCCAGCAGTGCAGGCGCACCCTCCACCAGGCCCCCACTCGTGTCTCCCACCACCCCCACCCCCCAGCAGTGCAGGGGCAGCCTCCACCAGGCCCCCGCTCATGCCTCCCGCCACCCCCACCCCCCAGCAGTGCAGGCGCACCCTCCACCAGGCCCCCACTCATGTCTCCCACCACCCCCACCCCCCAGCAGTGCAGGGGCAGCCTCCACCAGGCCCCCACTCATGTCTCCCTGCACCCCACCCCCAGCCACCAGGGGCACCCTCCACCGGGCCCCCACTCATGTCTCCCTGCACCCCCACCCCCCAGCAGTGCAGGGGCAGCCTACACAAGGCCCCCACTCATGTCCCCCTGCACCCCCAACCCCCAGCAGTGCAGGGGCAGCCTCCACCAGGCCCCCACTCATGTCTCCCACCACCCCCACCCCCCCGCCACCAGGTGCAGCCTCCACCAGGTCCCCATTCATGTCTCCCTGCACCCCCACCCCCCAGCAGTGCAGGGGCAGCCTTCACCAGGTCCTCACTCATGTCTCCCTGCACCCCAACCCCCAAGCAGAGCAGGGGCAGCCTCCACCAGGCCCCCACTCATGTCTCCCTGCACCCCCACCCCCCAGCCACCAGGGGCACCCTCCACCAGGCCCCCACTCATGTCTCCCACCACTCCCACCCCCCAGCCACCAGGGGCAGCCTCCACCAGGCCCCCACCCATGTCTACCACCACCCCCAGCAGTGCAGGGGCACCCTCCACCAGGCCCCCACTCATGTCCACCACCACCCCCACCCCCCAGCCACCAGGGGCAACCTCCACCAGGCCCCCACACATGTCTACCACCAGCCCCACCCCCCAGCAACCAGGGGCAGCCTCCACCAGGCCCCCACACATGTCCCCCTGCACCCCCAACCCCCAGCAGTGCAGGGGCAGCCTCCACCAGGCCCCCACTCATGTCTCCCTGCAACCCCACCCCCCAGCCACCAGGGGCACCCTCCACCAGGCCCCCACTCATGTCTCCCACCACCCCCACCCCCCAACCACCAGGGGCAGACTCCACCAGGCCCCCACCCATGTCTACCACCACCCCACCCCCCAGCAGTGCAGGGGCACCCTCCACCAGGCCCCCACTCATGTACACCACCACCCCCACCCCCCAGCCACCAGGGCCCCCTCCACCAGGCCCCCACACATGTCTACCACCACCCCCACACCCCAGCCACCAGGGGCAGCCTCCACCAGGCCCCCACTCATGTCCCCCTGAACCCCCACCCCCCAGCAGTGCAGGGGCAGCCTCCACCAGGCCCCCACTCATGTCTCCCTGCACCCCCACATCCCAGCCACCAGGGGCACCCTCCACCAGGCCCCCACTCATGTCTTCCACCAACCCCACCCCCCAGCCACCAGGGGCAGCCTCCACCAGGCCCCCACTCATGTCTCCCACCACCCCCACCCCCCAGCAGTGCAGGGGCAGCCTCCACCAGGCCCCCACTCATGTCTCCCACCACCCCCACCCCCCAGCCGTGCAGGGGCAGCCTCCACCAGGCCCCCACTCATGTCTCCCACCACGCCCACCACCCAGCCTCCAGGGGCAGCCTCCACCAAGCCCCCACTCATTTCCCCCTGCACCCCCACCCCCCAGTAGTGCAGGGGCAGCCTCCACCAGGCCCCCACTCATGTTCCCCACCAACCCCACCCCCCAGCCACCAGGGGCAGCCTCCACCAGGCCCCCACCCATGTCTACCACCACCCCCACCCCCCAGTAGTGCAGGCGCACCCTCCACCAGGCCCCCACTCATGTCTCCCACCACCCCCACCCCCCAGCAGTGCGCATGCAGCCTCCACCAGGCCCCCGCTCATGTCTCCCGCCACCCCCACCCCCCAGCAGTGCAGGGGCAGCCTCCACCAGGCCCCCGCTCATGTCTCCCTGCACCCCCACCCCCCGGCCACCAGGGGCAGCCTCCACCAGGCACCCGCTCATGTCTCCCTGCACCCCCACCCCTCAGCCACCAGGGGCACCCTCCACCAGGCCCCCACCCATGTCTCCCACCACCCCCACCACCCAGCCACCATGGGCAGCCTCCACCAGGCCCCCACCCATGTCTACCACCACCCCCACCCACCAGCAGTACAGGGGCAGCCTCCACCAGGCCCCCACTCATGTCTCCCACCACCCCCACCACCCAGCCTCCAGGGGCAGCCTCCACCAAGCCCCCACTCATGTCCCCCTGCACCCCCACCCCCCACTAGTGCAGGGGCAGCCTCCACCAGGCCCCCACTCATGTCTCCCACCAACCCCACCCCACAGCCACCAGGGGCAGCCTCCCCCAGGCCCCCACCCATGTCTACCACCACCCCCACCCCCCAGCAGTGCAGGGGCACCCTCCACCAGGCCCCCACTCATGTCTCCCACCACCCCCACCACCCAGCAGTGCAGGGGCAGCCTCCACCAGGCCCCCGCTCATGTCTCCCACCACCCCCAACCCCCAGCAGTGCAGGGGCAGCCTCCACCAGGCCCCCGCTCATGTCTCCCTGCACCTCCACCCCCCAGCCACCAGGGGCAGCCTCCACCAGGCCCCCACTCATGACTCCCTGCACCCCCACCCCCCAGGCCACCAGGGGCACCCTCCACCAGGCCCCCACTCATGTCTCCCTGCACCCCCACCCCCCAGCCACCAGGGGCACCCTCCACCAGGCCCCCACCCATGTCTACCACCACCCCCACACCCCAGCCACCAGGGGCAGCCTCTACCAGGCCCCCACACATGTCCCCCTGCACCCCCACCCCCCAGCAGTGCAGGGGCTGCCTCCACCAGGCCCCCACTCATGTGTCCCTGCATCCCCAACCCCCAGCCACCAGAGGCACCCTCCACAAGGCCCCCACTCATGTCTCCCACCACCCCCACCCCCCAGCAGTGCAGGGGCAGCCTCCACCAGGCCCCCACTCATGTCTCCCTGCACCCCCACCCCCCAGCAGTGCAGGAGCACCCTCCACCAGGCCCCCACTCATGTCAACCATCACCCCACCCCCCAGCAACCAGGGGGAGCCTCCACCAGGCCCCCACTCATGTCCAACTCATGTCTCCCTGCACTCCCACCCCCCAGCCACCAGGGGCACCCTCCACCAGGCCCCCACTCATGTCTCCCACCACCCCCACCCCCCAGCCACCAGGGGCAGCCTCCACCAGGCCCCCACTCAAGTCTCCCACCACCCCCACCCACCAGCAGTGCAGGGGCAGCCTCCATCAGGCCCCCACTCATGTCTCCCACCACCCCCACCCCCCAGCCACCAGGGGCAGCCTCCACCAGGCCCCCACTCATGTCTCCCACCACCCCCACCATCCAGCAGTGCAGGGGCAGCCTCCACCAGGCCCCCACTCATGTCTCCCACCACCCCCACCCCCCAGCCACCAGGGACAACCTCCACCAGGCCCCCACCCGTGTCTACCACATCCCCCACCCCCCAGCCACCAGGGGCAGCCTACACCAAGCTCCCACACATGTCCTCCTGCACCCCCACCCCCCAGCAGTGCAGGGGAAGCCTCCGCAAGGCCCACACTCATGTCTCCCTGCACCCCCACCCCCCAGCCACCCGGGGCACCCTCCACCAGGCCCCCACTCATGTCTCCCACCCCCCAGCAGTGCAGGGGCAGCCTCCACCAGGCCCCCACTCATGTCTCCCTGCACCCCCACCCCCCAGCCACCAGGGGCACCCTCCACCAGGCCCCCACTCATGTCTCCCACCACCCCCACCCCGCAGCCACCAGGGGCAGCCTCCACTAGGCCCCCACCCATGTCTACCACCACCCCCACCCCCCAGCAGTGCAGGGGCACCCTCCACCAGGCCCCCACTCATGTCCACCACCACCCCCACACCCAGCCACCAGGGCAGCCTCCACCAGGCCCCCACACATGTCTACTACCACCCCCACCCCCCAGCCACCAGGGTCAGCCTCCACCAGGCCCCCACTCATGTCTCCCTGCACCCCCACCCCCCAGCCACCAGGGGCACCCTCCACCAGGCCCCCACTCATGTCTCCCACCACCCCCACCCCCTAGCCACCAGGGGCAGGCTCCACCAGGTCCCCACCCATGTCTACCACCACCCCCACCCCCCAGCAGTGCAGGGGCACCCTCCACCAGGCCCCCACTCATGTCCACCACCACCCCACCCCCCAGCCACCAGTGGCACCCTCCACCAGGCCCCCACACATGTCTACCACCACCACCACCCCCCCATCCACAAGGGGCAGTCCCCACCAGGCCCCCACACATGTCCCCCTGCACCCCCACCCCCAGCAGTGCAGGGGCAGCCTCCACCAGGCCCCCACTCATGCCTCCCTGCACCCCCACCACCCAGCCACCAGGGGCACCCTCCACCAGGCCCCCACTCCTGTCTCCCACCACCCCCACCCCCCAGCAGTGCAGGGGCACTCTCCACCAGGCCCCCACTCATGTCTCCCACCACCCCACCCCCCAGCAGTGCAGGGGCAGCCTCCACCAGGCCCCCACTCATGTCTCCCTGCACCCCCACCCCCCAGCCACCAGGGGCACCTTCCACCAGGCCCCCACTCATGTCTCCCTGCACCCCCACCCACCAGCCACCAGGGGCACCCTCCACCAGGCCCCCACTCATGTCTCCCAACACCCCCACCCCACAGCCACCAGGGGCACCCTCCACCAGGCCCCCACTCATGTCTCCCACCACTCCCACCCCCCAGCCACCAGGGGCAGCCTCCACCAGGCCCCCACCCATGTCTACCACCACCCCCACCCCCAGCAGTGCAGGGGCACCCTCCACCAGGCCCCCACTCATGTCCACCACCACCCCCACCCCCCAGCCACCAGGGGCAACCTCCACCAGGCCCCCACACATGTCTACCACCAGCCCCACCCCCCAGCAACCAGGGGCAGCCTCCACCAGGCCCCCACACATGTCCCCCTGCACCCCCAACCCCCAGCAGTGCAGGGGCAGCCTCCACCAGGCCCCCACTCATGTCTCCCTGCAACCCCACCCCCCAGCCACCAGGGGCACCCTCCACCAGGCCCCCACTCATGTCTCCCACCACCCCCACCCCCCAACCACCAGGGGCAGACTCCACCAGGCCCCCACCCATGTCTACCACCACCCCACCCCCCAGAAGTGCAGGGGCACCCTCCACCAGGCCCCCACTCATGTACACCACCACCCCCACCCCCCAGCCACCAGGGCCCCCTCCAACAGGCCCCCACACATGTCTACCACCACCCCCACACCCCAGCCACCAGGGGCAGCCTCCACCAGGCCCCCACTCATGTCCCCCTGAACCCCCACCCCCCAGCAGTGCAGGGGCAGCCTCCACCAGGCCCCCACTCATGTCTCCCTGCACCCCCACACCCCAGCCACCAGGGGCACCCTCCACCAGGCCCCCACTCATGTCTTCCACCAACCCCACCCCCCAGCCACCAGGGGCAGCCTCCACCAGGCCCCCACTCATGTCTCCCACCACCCCCACCCCCCAGCAGTGCAGGGGCAGCCTCCACCAGGCCCCCACTCATGTCTCCCACCACCCCCACCCCCCAGCCGTGCAGGGGCAGCCTCCACCAGGCCCCCACTCATGTCTCCCACCACGCCCACCACCCAGCCTCCAGGGGCAGCCTCCACCAAGCCCCCACTCATTTCCCCCTGCACCCCCACCCCCCAGTAGTGCAGGGGCAGCCTCCACCAGGCCCCCACTCATGTTCCCCACCAACCCCACCCCCCAGCCACCAGGGGCAGCCTCCACCAGGCCCCCACCCATGTCTACCACCACCCCCACCCCCCAGTAGTGCAGGCGCACACTCCACCAGGCCCCCACTCATGTCTCCCACCACCCCCACCCCCCAGCAGTGCGCATGCAGCCTCCACCAGGCCCCCGCTCATGTCTCCCGCCACCCCCACCCCCCAGCAGTGCAGGGGCAGCCTCCACCAGGCCCCCGCTCATGTCTCCCTGCACCCCCACCCCCCGGCCACCAGGGGCAGCCTCCACCAGGCACCCGCTCATGTCTCCCTGCACCCCCACCCACCAGCCACCAGGGGCACCCTCCACCAGGCCCCCACTCATGTCTCCCAACACCCCCACCCCACAGCCACCAGGGGCACCCTCCACCAGGCCCCCACTCATGTCTCCCACCACTCCCACCCCCCAGCCACCAGGGGCAGCCTCCACCAGGCCCCCACCCATGTCTACCACCACCCCCACCCCCAGCAGTGCAGGGGCACCCTCCACCAGGCCCCCACTCATGTCCACCACCACCCCCACCCCCCAGCCACCAGGGGCAACCTCCACCAGGCCCCCACACATGTCTACCACCAGCCCCACCCCCCAGCAACCAGGGGCAGCCTCCACCACGCCCCCACACATGTCCCCCTGCACCCCCAACCCCCAGCAGTGCAGGGGCAGCCTCCACCAGGCCCCCACTCATGTCTCCCTGCAACCCCACCCCCCAGCCACCAGGGGCACCCTCCACCAGGCCCCCACTCATGTCTCCCACCACCCCCACCCCCCAACCACCAGGGGCAGACTCCACCAGGCCCCCACCCATGTCTACCACCACCCCACCCCCCAGCAGTGCAGGGGCACCCTCCACCAGGCCCCCACTCATGTACACCACCACCCCCACCCCCCAGCCACCAGGGCCCCCTCCAACAGGCCCCCACACATGTCTACCACCACCCCCACACCCCAGCCACCAGGGGCAGCCTCCACCAGGCCCCCACTCATGTCCCCCTGAACCCCCACCCCCCAGCAGTTCAGGGGCAGCCTCCACCAGGCCCCCACTCATGTCTCCCTGCACCCCCACACCCCAGCCACCAGGGGCACCCTCCACCAGGCCCCCACTCATGTCTTCCACCAACCCCACCCCCCAGCCACCAGGGGCAGCCTCCACCAGGCCCCCACTCATGTCTCCCACCACCCCCACCCCCCAGCAGTGCAGGGGCAGCCTCCACCAGGCCCCCACTCATGTCTCCCACCACCCCCACCCCCCAGCCGTGCAGGGGCAGCCTCCACCAGGCCCCCACTCATGTCTCCCACCACGCCCACCACCCAGCCTCCAGGGGCAGCCTCCACCAAGCCCCCACTCATTTCCCCCTGCACCCCCACCCCCCAGTAGTGCAGGGGCAGCCTCCACCAGGCCCCCACTCATGTTCCCCACCAACCCCACCCCCCAGCCACCAGGGGCAGCCTCCACCAGGCCCCCACCCATGTCTACCACCACCCCCACCCCCCAGTAGTGCAGGCGCACACTCCACCAGGCCCCCACTCATGTCTCCCACCACCCCCACCCCCCAGCAGTGCGCATGCAGCCTCCACCAGGCCCCCGCTCATGTCTCCCGCCACCCCCACCCCCCAGCAGTGCAGGGGCAGCCTCCACCATGCCCCCGCTCATGTCTCCCTGCACCCCCACCCCCCGGCCACCAGGGGCAGCCTCCACCAGGCACCCGCTCATGTCTCCCTGCACCCCCACCCCTCAGCCACCAGGGGCACCCTCCACCAGGCCCCCACCCATGTCTCCCACCACCCCCACCCCCCAGCCACCATGGGCAGCCTCCACCAGGCCCCCACCCATGTCTACCACCACCCCCACCCACCAGCAGTACAGGGGCAGCCTCCACCAGGCCCCCACTCATGTCTCCCACCACCCCCACCACCCAGCCTTCAGGGGCAGCCTCCACCAAGCCCCCACTCATGTCCCCCTGCACCCCCACCCCCCACTAGTGCAGGGGCAGCCTCCACCAGGCCCCCACTCATGTCTCCCACCAACCCCACCCCACAGCCACCAGGGGCAGCCTCCCCCAGGCCCCCACCCATGTCTACCACCACCCCCACCCCCCAGCAGTGCAGGGGCACCCTCCACCAGGCCCCCACTCATGTCTCCCACCACCCCCACCACCCAGCAGTGCAGGGGCAGCCTCCACCAGGCCCCCGCTCATGTCTCCCACCACCCCCAACCCCCAGCAGTGCAGGGGCAGCCTCCACCAGGCCCCCGCTCATGTCTCCCTGCACCTCCACCCCCCAGCCACCAGGGGCAGCCTCCACCAGGCCCCCACTCATGACTCCCTGCACCCCCACCCCCCAGGCCACCAGGGGCACCCTCCACCAGGCCCCCACTCATGTCTCCCTGCACCCCCACCCCCCAGCCACCAGGGGCACCCTCCACCAGGCCCCCACCCATGTCTACCACCACCCCCACACCCCAGCCACCAGGGGCAGCCTCTACCAGGCCCCCACACATGTCCCCCTGCACCCCCACCCCCCAGCAGTGCATGGGCTGCCTCCACCAGGCCCCCACTCATGTGTCCCTGCATCCCCAACCCCCAGCCACCAGAGGCACCCTCCACAAGGCCCCCACTCATGTCTCCCACCACCCCCACCCCCCAGCAGTGCAGGGGCAGCCTCCACCAGGCCCCCACTCATGTCTCCCTGCACCCCCACCCCCCAGCAGTGCTGGGGCACCCTCCACCAGGCCCCCACTCATGTCTACCATCACCCCACCCCCCAGCAACCAGGGGGAGCCTCCACCAGGCCCCCACTCATGTCCAACTCATGTCTCCCTGCACTCCCACCCCCCAGCCACCAGGGGCACCCTCCACCAGGCCCCCACTCATGTCTCCCATCACCCCCACCCCCCAGCCACCAGGGGCAGCCTCCACCAGGCCCCCACTCAAGTCTCCCACCACCCCCACCCACCAGCAGTGCAGGGGCAGCCTCCATCAGGCCCCCACTCATGTCTCCCACCACCCCCACCCCCCAGCCACCAGGGGCAGCCTCCACCAGGCCCCCACTCATGTCTCCCACCACCCCCACCCCCCAGCAGTGCAGGGGCAGCCTCCACCAGGCCCCCACTCATGTCTCCCACCACCCCCACCCCCCAGCCACCAGGGACAACCTCCACCAGGCCCCCACCCGTGTCTACCACATCCCCCACCCCCAGCCACCAGGGGCAGCCTACACCAAGCTCCCACACATGTCCTCCTGCACCCCCACCCCCCAGCAGTGCAGGGGAAGCCTCCACAAGGCCCACACTCATGTCTCCCTGCACCCCCACCCCCCAGCCACCCGGGGCACCCTCCACCAGGCCCCCACTCATGTCTCCCACCCCCCAGCAGTGCAGGGGCAGCCTCCACCAGGCCCCCACTCATGTCTCCCTGCACCCCCACCCCCCAGCCACCAGGGGCACCCTCCACCAGGCCCCCACTCATGTCTCCCACCACCCCCACCCCGCAGCCACCAGGGGCAGCCTCCACTAGGCCCCCACCCATGTCTACCACCACCCCCACCCCCCAGCAGTGCAGGGGCACCCTCCACCAGGCCCCCACTCATGTCTCCCACCACCCCCACCCCGCAGCCACCAGGGGCAGCCTCCACTAGGCCCCCACCCATGTCTACCACCACCCCCACCCCCCAGCAGTGCAGGGGCACCCTCCACCAGGCCCCCACTCATGTCCACCACCACCCCCACACCCAGCCACCAGGGCAGCCTCCACCAGGCCCCCACACATGTCTACTACCACCCCCACCCCCCAGCCACCAGGGTCAGCCTCCACCAGGCCCCCACTCATGTCTCCCTGCACCCCCACACCCCAGCCACCAGGGGCACCCTCCACCAGGCCCCCACTCATGTCTCCCACCACCCCCACCCCCTAGCCACCAGGGGCAGGCTCCACCAGGTCCCCACCCATGTCTACCACCACCCCCACCCCCCAGCAGTGCAGGGGCACCCTCCACCAGGCCCCCACTCATGTCCACCACCACCCCACCCCCCAGCCACCAGTGGCACCCTCCACCAGGCCCCCACACATGTCTACCACCACCACCACCCCCCCATCCACAAGGGGCAGTCCCCACCAGGCCCCCACACATGTCCCCCTGCACCCCCACCCCCAGCAGTGCAGGGGCAGCCTCCACCAGGCCCCCACTCATGCCTCCCTGCACCCCCACCACCCAGCCACCAGGGGCACCCTCCACCAGGCCCCCACTCCTGTCTCCCACCACCCCCACCCCCCAGCAGTGCAGGGGCACTCTCCACCAGGCCCCCACTCATGTCTCCCACCACCCCACCCCCCAGCAGTGCAGGGGCAGCCTCCACCAGGCCCCCACTCATGTCTCCCTGCACCCCCACCCCCCAGCCACCAGGGGCACCTTCCACCAGGCCCCCACTCATGTCTCCCTGCACCCCCACCCACCAGCCACCAGGGGCACCCTCCACCAGGCCCCCACTCATGTCTCCCAACACCCCCACCCCACAGCCACCAGGGGTAGCCTCCACCAGGCCCCCACCCATGTCTACCACCACCTCCACCCCCCAGCAGTGCAGGGGCAGCCTCCACCAGGCCCCCACTCATGTCCTCCTGCACCGCCACCCCCCAGCCACCAGGGGCACCCTCCACCAGGCCCCCACTCATGTCTCCCTGCACCCCCACCCCCCAGCCACCAGGGGCACCCTCCACCAGGCCCCCACTCATGTCTCCCACCACCCCCACCCTCCAGCCACCAGGGGCAGCCTCCACCAGGCCCCCACCCATGTCTACCACCACCCCCACCCCCAGCCACCAGGGGCAGCCTCCACCAGGTCCCCACACATGTACCCCTGCACCCCCACCCCCAAGCCACCAGGGGCACCCTCCACCAGGCCCCCACTCATGTCTCCCTGCACCCCCACCCCCCAGCCACCAGGGGCACCCTCCACCATGCCCCCACTCATGTCTCCCACCACCCCCACCCCCCAGCCACCAGGGGCAGCCTTCACCAGGCCCCCACCCATGTCTACCACCACCCCCACCCCCAGCCACCAGGGGCAGCCTCCACCAGGTCCCCACACATGTCCCCCTGCACCCCCACCCCCAAGCCACCAGGGGCACCCTCCACCAGGCCCCCACTCATGTCTCCCACCACCCCCACCCCCCAGCAGTGCAGGGGCAGCCTACACCAGGCCCCCACTCATGTCTCCCTGCACCCCCACCCCCAAGCCACCAGGGGCACCCTCCACCAGGCCCCCACTCATGTCTCCCACCACCCCCACAACCCAGCAGTGCAGGGGCAGCCTCCACCAGGCCCCCACTCATGTCTCCCTGCACCCCCACCCCCCCAGCAGTTCAGGGGCACCCTCCACCAGGCCCCCACTCATGTCTCCCACCACCCCCACCCCCCAGCAGTGCAGGGGCAGCCTCCACCAGGCCCCCACTCATGTCTCCCACCACCCCCACCCCCTAGCAGTGCAGTGGCAGCCTCCACCAGGCCCCCACTCATGTCTCCCTTCACCCCCACCCCCCAGCCACCAGGGGCACCCTCCACCAGGCCCCCACTCATGTCTACCACCACCCCCACCCCCCAGAAGTGCAGGGGCACCCTCCACCAGGCCCCGACTCATGTCTCCCACCACCCCCACCCCCCAGCAGTGCAGGGGCAGCCTCCACCACGCCCCCACTCATGTCTCCCATCACCCCCACCCCCCAGCAGTGCAGGGGCAGCCTCCACCAGGCCCCCACTCATGTCTCCCTTCACCCCCACCCCCCAGCCACCAGGGGCACCCTCCACCAGGCCCCCACTCATGTCTCCCTCCACCCCAACCCCCCAGCCACCAGGGGCACCCTCCACCAGGCCCCCACTCATGTCTTCCAACACCCCCACCCCCCAGCCACCAGGGACAGCTTCCACCAGGCCCCCACCCATGTCTGCCACCACCCCCACCCCCAAGCAGTGCAGGGGCAGCCTCCACCAGGCCCCCACTCATGTCTCCCTGCACCCCCACCCCCAGCCACCAGGGCACCCTCCACCAGGCCCCACTCATGTCTCCCTGCACCCCCGCCCCCCAGCCACCAGGGGCACCCTCCACCAGGCCCCCACTCATGTCTCCATGCACCCCCACCCCACAGCCACCAGGGGCAGCCTCCACCAGGCCCCCACCCATGTCTACCACCACCCCCACCCCCCAGCCACCAGGGGCAGCCTCCACCAGGCCCCCACACATGTCCCACTGCACCCCCACCCCCCAGCAGTGCAGGGGCAGCCTCCACCAGGCCCCACGCATGTCTCCATGCACCCCCACCCCACAGCCACCAGGGGCCCCCTCCACCAGGCCCCCACTCATGTCTCCCACCACCCCCAGCCCCCAGCAGTGCAGGGGCAGCCTCCACCAGGCCTCCACTCATGTCTCCCTGCACCCCCACCCCCCAGCAGTGCAGGGGCACCCTCCACCAGGCCCCCACTCATGTCTACCATCACCCCCACCCCCAGCCACCAGGGTCAGCATCCACCAGGCCCCCACTCATGTCCAACTCATGTCTCCCTGCACCCCAACCCCCCAGCCACCAGGGACACCCTCCACCAAGCCCCCACTCATGTCTCCCACCACCCCACCCCCACAGCCACCAGGGGCAGCCTCCACCAGGCCCCCACTCATGTCTCACACCACCCCCACCCCCCAGCAGTGCAGGGGCAGCCTCCACCAGGCCCCCACTCATGTCTCCCACCACCCCCACCCCCCAGCAGTGCAGGGGCAGCCTCCACCAGGCCCCCACACATGTCTCCCACCACCCCCACCCCCCAGCCACCAGGGGTACCCTCCACCAGGCCCCCACCCATGTCTACCACCACCCCCACCCCCCAGCCACCAGGGGCACCCTCCACCAGGCCCCCACACATGTCCCCCTGCACCCCCACCCCCCAGCCGTGCGATTTGCCTGGGTACGTGTACTACGGGGTGCGCGGGAAGTTCCACACACGATTAGCCTGGGTACGCGTACTACGGGGTGCGCGGGAAATTCCACACGCGATTAGCCTGGGTAAGTGTACTTCGGGGTGCGCGGGAAGTTCCACACGTGATTAGCCTGGCTACGTGTGTTTCGGGATGCGCGGGAAGTTCCACACGCAATTAGCCTGGGTACATGTACTACGGGGTGCGCGGGAAGTTCCACACGCGATTAGCCTGGCTACGTGTGTTTCGGGGTGCGTGGGAAGTTCCACACGCGATTGGCCCGGGTACGTGTATTTCGGGGTGCACGTGAACTTCCACACGCGACTGTGCCTGTGAGAGTGGGGTACGTGTATTCCTGGGGTGGGCGGGAAGGTTCACACGTTCGCCTACGATGCGCCGAAAAATGAATGGTCCAATCCCGAAACACGTACGCCAGCATGAAGCAGGCGTACGTCGACCCGCGAAGCATAAAAGTGCGCGCAAACAGCAAACAAGCTAAGACGCCAGGATGAATATACCATTCCTAGCAGCAGTGGCAGTGGGCTACCAAAGGAGGAGGAGGAGGATAGTCAGGGCCAGAATATTCACACCCAGAACCAGCCTTTTCGGGATGCCTGATGACCAGGTGTATGGGAGGTACAGGTTTCCACCACACATTATACTGGACCTGGTGAGTGAGTGGGAGGATGACCTCACATCACCCACCTTGTGCTCCCAAGCACTCAGCCCCCTGGAGAAGGTCCTCAATGTACTGCACTTCTTGGCCACAGGATCATTTCAGCGGACAAGTGCCATAGTTGGTGGGGTGTCACAGGCCATGCAGTCACGCTGCCTACACCAGGTCTTGAACATCATCACTGCACGCCCATCAGTCTGTAGGCACATATACCTGCCCAGGACACCTGCAGAAAGGCAGGCTGCCGCCCTCGATTTCTACGGTGTGGCACAATTCCCAAAAGTGCTAGGTGCCATTGACTGCACCCATGTGGCACTACGTCCCCCCAGGGCATCTGAGCACATCTATAGGAACCGCAAGCACTGGCATTCCATCAACGTGCAGGTAGTATGTAATGCCAAGGGAATCATCACTTCAGTATTTGCCATCTATCCAGGGTCCACCCACGACAGCTTCATTTACCGAATGTCTACCCTAAGCCGGAACCTAGAAGCTGGGCGGCATGGCGATACATGGCTGCTTGGTGAGTATGAATGCCACTGCACATGCACGCATGTCAGATGCAGAGTTATGTCACTACCCCACTAATGATACCCATCACCTCCTCACCAGGGGACAGTGCCTACCCTCTGAGCACCCACATGATGACGCCAATTCAGAACCCCATCACGCCTCCAGAGGTAATATACAACACAGCCCATATTGCAACCCGGGGCATAGTGGAGCGCACATTCGGAGTGCTCAAGTCACGCTTTCGCTCCCTTGACCGTTCTGGCGGGCAGCTGTTATATGCGCCCCCAGTAGTGTGCAGGATCATAGTGGCAGCATGTGTCCTGCACAATGTTGCAACACGCCGGGGCCTGGCTGTGGACATGGTGGTGCCCCCACATCCCCAACCACATGCACGCCCGCTGCTCATGGGAGGGGAGAGGGCACGGGGTGAGGCAGCCCGTACGCAGCTGGTGGCTAATTACTTCACATAGAAATCACACCCCAGTGGAGTGCATACAGCCCTGCCATATACAATCTGATAAGCAATGATGACTCGACCTGACAAGACAAACAAAGGGACAGTCAACTGTCAGAACCATAGCAGCCTGAGATTGTTCATGTGGAAGTGTCACAATGTGTGCATCCCTACCTACACAAACACCACCAATGCAGTGTCATCAAAAGACACACTTCCATGCTGCAGAAATGAATACCCACTCGCAAAATACTACAATAAACAGTGCCATGTCACCCAACCCCTCCCCGGCACGGCCACACAACACACCATGGCATGTCATGCAATGTGAGAGGAAACAAATTAATCCCCACAACATGCCCCAAGTGTCACCAGCTACAGTGTCCCTAATGGAAACATGGCCACACATGAAATGCTCACAGTAATGCAGGACCTACAACACACATTACCAAATACTTACCAAGAATACCAAACACCTACACAACCTCCAACCTACCTTAAACATGACATTACAGACTTAAAATTTGCTAGCCTCACTACCTGATGATGCCAGCCCTCCGAACACTTCCAAGTATACAGTGTTAGCGCCACGCAAGAGTGCAGGTGCACTGCTTACAACATGGACTCCAGTTCCAAGGTGGACCGCATTGTGAAGACATGAGGAATGGACCTGCAAATTAGGAGGATGAGATGGATGCAGAGGCACATATCAATACACCATGCAGTGTACAATACAACAACAATATGCACTATGAATGTATACACAGTATTGACTACAGACTGCCCACACATCGAATGGGAGTCCAATGTCACCATGTACGTCAATGTCACTTGGGCACACCCTTTGCAAGCCCATGGAAACGGGAAGCAGGAGGGGTGTGTGTCCCAAGCATCTGAACAAAATTCATGACAAGCCTGCATGTGCCCAGCCACAATGCAGCGTATGCCCACAGGAGCCACACAAGGCAACACACTGTCCCAAAAAAAAAAAAAAAAAGGGCCATTAATGGGCCCGGGGGGGTTGGGGAGGCCACCCAGGAGGTCCGAGGACAGGGTGCACACCAAAACCCACCTGTGTGGATCTTGCGGAAAAAAAACACCTCCATGGGCTCATGGCCTACACGGCTACCCTTTTGTGGGAGTATCACTGCTGTTGCTCTCCTCACCCTCTGCAGCTGCATCAGGAGGTGGTGGCACTATGGGAGGCAACCCACGCAAAGCCCTAGTCTGTTCCTCCATGGCTGCAAGCATGCGGGTGTTTTAGGTCTCGTTCTGGAGGATAAGTGTGCAGAGGTCCCGATGCAACAACTCACGGGATGCCCGGACCTCCGCCCTAGTTGCCTGCATCTCAGCTGAGAGCGTATGTGTGAGACGCTCCTGCTGCTGTTCTGTCCTTCTGTTTGTTGAAGCCTCAAGCTCAACAAGAGTCGTCCTGAGGTGAAGGAGTTCCACCCTCAGGGCTTCCCTGTGGCCCTGGGACTCTATGGAAATGGCTTCCTGCAGAGTCGCCAGTGCCGCCCGCCTGTCCCTGTCGGACGCCAACATGTCCTCCCTGTGTGACTGGCAGATGGAGTCGCTTGCCTGCTGTAGTCGCTCCATCAGCCTTTCGGGGGGGACAATGGAAGTGGCCACCCTATCCATGGCCTGAGCCATCATCTCTGATGATGCTGCCTGTTGGGTTGCCATACCATATATGGATTGCTCCCATGCGTTATTACCAGGTGGCTGACGGCCACCATGTCGGTGGGCACCACATCTGTCTGGTGCAAGGCGAACTGCGCCTTGCTGTGCTGGCACTGCCTGAGGCTGCAGGACTGCATTCCCCCTCTGATCTGCTGGCCCAGGAACAGGATCAGATGTCGCGGAGTGTGACCTTGCATCCGTAACCACCAAAGGCGTACCTGCCAAAACTGACATCCCCATTGAGGGTTCTAACCCTGGTGCAGGTGGGTCGGACAGAACAGAATCCCTCCCAGGAACACTCACCTGCGACGGCACCTAGGTCTCATCATCCGAATCGACACCTGAATACAACTCGGGGGAGGTGCAGCCAGAGACACCCCTTGAGAGCACGACCTGCAGCAGTTGTGGGTTCTCACCCACCTCCACACCATGTCCCTCACTGGTGGTCGGTCGGCCCTCAGACCCCTCCTGGGTCTGCACCATCTCCACAACCCCAGCAGTATCAAGTGCGTCATCCCCTGCAAAGACATAAAAGAAAACAAATGGAAACAGGCATTAGCACTGTGGCACACAATTAGGGCTGAGAGGCTACAGAAACAGTACTTGATTGACACATGTCCCACATGACTAAAACCCTCCCATGCATGCACCGTCACTGCGTGTGAAGGGTAGGCAGATGGCACACATTGATGACACCAAGATGGAAGATGAACACATTTGCTGCATGGTGCCTAGCAGTGGCATCACACATTGGCCAGTGATTGGCAGGTCAAATACACATGCCATCACACAGATGGCATGTACCCTAGCCATGAAGTGAAGAGGGAGAGGAGGTCACCAATTGTTAATTCAGTCCAGTTTGCTAATGAAATTGATTTTTTCATTGAAATGGTTCAAATGTTTAACCTGCAGCTGCCAGTCCAAAATGGTCCTATAGCACAGGGACATGTCTAAACAAATCATGTCCAGGAAACAAAGCCAGTCCACTGTACCATAGCCATGTCAGACATGTGACAATAGGACTGAGAAATCCCAAATAAAAGTGATGGTATGCAAACAATCTGCCTGAATAAACAGAGGTAAATAAGCAACAATGTTGGGGCAAGATGACACTCCAAGGGCAAATAACGTGGTGTTGGGCTGGATGTATAATGTTGGCAGATTGGATGCTGCTATACCCAAATGCTGGTGCGCAGAATGTATAGGAAGAGGCACATGGGTGACCCAAACCACTTAGGCACACACACCCTCACCTGGCACCCAAACAGAAGCCCTCCCACACACACCATGCACATGGATGACACACACATGCATGTGCACTCACCGGACAATGCCTCGTAATCTGCCAGTTCTCCCACGCCTTGGATGTGTTCCTCCGTGACGTAGGTCCCAGCAACCTGCTCATGCGGAGTGAGTTCTATGTCGTCTGCTGGAGACCCACCTCCAGTCACTAGAGTTGCGGCATGACTTGAGGCCAGTTTATTCTTTGCCCTGCGCTTCAGGTCATTCCAGCGCTTGTAGCATTCAGTAGCTGTGCGCCTCACGATTCCAAGGGCACTTATGATGTCCGCAATGGTCTGCTAGTGTGCCTGACGTTGTGCAGGTGTGGTCTTGGATCCTGCAACAATCACCATTTCGCTGTCATGTGCGGACACATACTCTACAAGTGCATTCAGTTCGTCTCATTGAAGCTGGGCTTCCTTGACGGGCCAGACTGTGTAGCCGTGTCTGGGGCATCAGCCTCTACTGGACGAGCACTCTTCCTCTTCCGCTTGGAAGGTGGTGGGGATCCTGAGTGTCCTACGCCGCTCTGGACACTAGGGGCAGGAGCCGCGGTGTACTCTGTACTAGGAGTGTGGGATTGCACACTCAGCATGGGAGTTGGTGCAGGCATTAGCTCAAGTGTGATGGTGTCAGGGGGAATGTCAGCAAGATGGACTTGGACCGACACTGTCCTGGCTGGGTGTGTGAAAGGTGGGGTGGATGGAGCCACAGCTGCCCCTGCAGCCTCCAAAACCTGCCTACACGGGGCAGCAGATGACCTAGCTGCCCCTGATCTACGTGGCCTGATGACACCAACGTTCACCGGCGCACATGGCCTAGACCTGCTGACCTGGAAGTCAGCCATGGAGTCACTCTGTGCCAGGTCTGGTTCCACAGTGGGCTGGTCCAACAAGGGACGAACATGGATGGTGTCAGCCACGTTAGCCTCAACCAGGGGGGGGGGCATGGGTGTCCCTGACTGCTCCTCCACACATGGGCTGCAAGTCACGGCTACGTCCCCTACTGGATCCACCACGGCCACCACTTGTGGCTCGGCCACCTTTGCCACCCTTACAGCTTGTTAGCCTCCCAGCCATGGCACTCATGTTATTGTGCGTTTGGGAGTCGATGTGAACTATTGTCCTGGGCAATTGGGGGTCAAAGGGGTTGGGTACCAGATGATACTCGTACCCTAGTGCTCTAGCAAGGCTGTATGTCACCCCTGGGGAAAGATGACGGGTCACGCAATGCACAGGCACCCCAAAAAAGGGAAGTAAGGTGCACGCAACCCTTCCTAGACCACGTGCGTGGAAAAATAAAACTGCACTACGCTGTGGCACCCAGAAACACAAGAATGAACGTATGCGTGTCACACGCAGCCTAGAATGACCTCTGAAGGGGTACGCGACACACGGGGCAAGCACAGATGTGAAATACGTGCGCGACTCACCGTCTGCCAGGAACAAAAGCGTGAAAAATATGTGCGTGTGCGCGTTGGCAACACCCCCGCCAAAAGAAGAATTGTACACTGTCTGAGGAGACAGGATGACAGTAGAAGGGAACGCTGTTTGAGGAAACAGGCCCAGGAAAAAGAGGAAAAGAGAAAAAGCTGTCAGAGGTAACAGGGAGTACGAACTGGAAACGCCGTGAAATAAATCGTGTGTGAACCGACAAGAAGTACAGATTTCACCCACTCGCTCTCCACGAAAAGCACATACAAGAAATGGCGTTCTACATGTACCTTTTATACAAACGTCACAGACGCGCATACGCGATGAGGCCATTTCCACCAATTACGCGCTTTGACACTCGGACGTGTGTCTCTTTTTTTTTACACGTTCCATTCTCTACGGCCATGCGCGTGACGTCACAGCTGCGCATGGGGGCCTTTGGGCCAATCAAATCGCGTATGCGTGCAGACGCGCTTACGCGCTAAGGGCCTTTCCTCGAATTACACGCAGACGTGCAGGACGTGCCAAATCACTCTGTATCAAGCTGGCCACGCGTAAGCACACGGAAGACCACGCTCCTGCCCAGAAAGCGGATTTACTGCCCCCCAGAGCCCGCTCCCACCTGCCATCTGCTGCTGCCTGACTGCCTGCTGCCCACGTGCCCTGCCATTTGCTGCTTGCACATCAGCCAGGGGTGCTGTTTCTGTGACCACCCCTGCTGGAACCGAAGACTCCCGACTGGGATTCCATCGCTCCACATCCCAGCCCCAGGACCCAGTTGGCCACCCACTCCTGCCTCTGGGGTTGTCATGTCGGGCACTGCAACATCTGGCACCACTGACAACCCCCGGCCAGAGAGGCAGAGGGGCACCAGCTTCAGTGCCAGGGAAGTTGGTGTCCTGGTGGAGCAAGTCCTGGGGCAGTATAATGCCCTCTAAGGAAGTGTGCGCGCCGACAAGGAAGGACGGACTCGGATCTGGACGGACATCGTGACTGCCATCAACGCTGAGGGGGTGGCAGTCCGCGACTTCCAACATGTCAAGAAGCACTGGGAGGACTTCAGGTCCAGGACCCTGAACAAGGCCCGGCACCTCTTGAAGGCAGCGGATGCTAAGGGGCGCCGGGGCCACTTGTCGGAAGATCAGATGAGGGTCCTGGAACGCATATCCCCAGCGCTCCACGTCCAGGTCCTTGAGAGGCAGACCCGTCTGGAGTCGAGTGGTAAGTGTACATGCATCATGATTGTAAGCTGGCCGTGTGGTGATGTGCCAGTAGTGTGCCGGTTGCACATCTGTTTGTATGGGGCCGAGTATAGGTGGGGGTGTACAGGACCGTGAGGCTAACACATGCGAGCGCTGTCATGTGTGAGACATGGATGGTGCTTGTGTGTGTAGGGTTGCATGCCAAATGCACTTGTGTGGGCACACATGTTTGGATGAATGTGTATGTAAGTAGGCATGTTCGTGATGTCACGCATGTATGTTGTTTTCAGCTGCATGTATCAGCACTGTGTACATGTGCATGTGTGGGTATTTGTCAAGGGTGCAACAGTGATGCAACATGGATGCATGTGACAGCGGGATGTGGAAGCCTGATTGGCAGATGTGACATGGATGCCCATCGGAACACTGCGACAGTTGGCTGAGGTGTACACATGCATGCAAGTGTGGTGGTGTGCATGCATGTGTAGTGCACTCCCTGTGTTGCATGTGATGTCTGGCTCACCTTTGCCTGCTCATGCTGTTGTATGTGTATGGATGGTGCTGGCAGTTGCGATGTGGTTGTGGTATGGCTCATGTGTGCATGTAGAAATGACATGTGTGTTGCCAATTGTGATGCCATGTCTGAAGTTTGCCAATGCCACTCATGTGCAACTGTCATGTGTGTATGTGTCCATTGTACCCTGATGCCTGTGTTTTATTTCTCCCTGTCTGCAGCAGCGTCAACTGATGAAGAGGGCGGAGAAGGTGCTGTGGAGCACAGCAGCGGGGATCACACTGCCAGCTGGAGACGCAAGGCCCGGCTCCCCTCCCAGGTTGTGATCTCGTCGGGGAGTGAGGAGTCCGGTGCCGCATCCCAGGCCGCAGCTGCCGGGGGGAGGTCCAAGAGGCGGAGGTCGGAGTTGGACTCCTCGGCAGCAGAAGGGGCAGCTGGGACCCCACAGGGCCCAACGGGGGAAGATGGCATGGAGTCATCCAGGTTGGCAGGGGGTTTGGTGGAGGGGATTCCACTGGTGCTAGTGGTGCAGTGCAGGAGAGGGACAGGAGGCAGCACAGGCCGCCGCAGTGGTGCCTGTGTGCAATCCTGTCCCTGATCCTGTCACTGCATCATCTTGCACCAGCAGGGATGCCTACGCCCAGACCCGTTTTCAGGCAGGGGATGAGCTCACGATAACTGGCCTTCCTCTGCATGCGGACGTGGCTATCCAGATCCGGGTTGAGCCTGTCCTGACTGGTGTGGCGTTGCGTCAACGGGCCATGCGAGGTGACCTGCAGTCTTTTCATGAGGAGACTGCACGTCATCTCGAATGGCTCGTTGACCGCGTCGGCCTACTGGGACAGGTCACCCAGGCCAGATTCCTCCGTTTGATGGGGTTTGCTCAGACCCCCTCCTCAATTGAACCCCCTATGCGCCAGTCGTCCTCCGTGCCATCTTCCCACCCATCAGTCACCTGGGTGCCCTGTGGAGCTGCCTCTGACGGTGCGGCCAGGCTGGTGGAGGAGGCATCCCGGCCACAGTCGGGAGTCGGACGTCCAGCAGGGGTGGCCACATCAACGACTGCACCCCAGCCAGCGGAGGATGTGCAGGCAGCAGTAGGCAGTGCACGGGCAGAGGCGCAGCAGCAATGTGGTGGGAGCCATGATGGCTCCGGGCCTTCGACATCGGAGGGGCAGGCATCGGCCGGAGGGCAAGAGGACCCAGGACGGGAAGTGTCTTCCGTCTGGCAGCGGTTGGGCTACGCCATAGATGCGGAGCGGCAGCAGGCGGAAGAGGCATGGCTCACGATGGTCAGGGCGGAGAACTCCATGCGGAGGGCCCTATTGCGGGCCGTGTGCCTCGAGGCAATCCGCAGGGAGTTTGGGGGGAACATGTGGACGGCCCTGCGGACCCTCGGGGCCATGGAGGAGGAGCGCCTCCAGGACATTGAGCGGGAGTTCGATGATGCCCTGGCCCGGAACATCCCGAAGTGAGCCGTCGGACTAGCCCGCTGCCCTTGTAAATAGTTCTGTAGTTAGTGTTAGGTTTCCTTTGGTTTAGCATTTTTTTTGGACCTTTTGGACAATGGGCCAGATTTTTGTATATATTATTTTTTGTTTAGGTAGTGTTATTAAATAGGTTTCATTTCTTCTGTTGGGATCATGGACCCTGGATTGTTTATCTGTATATAGTTGACTTTTGGATTTTCATTTTTTTTAATGATTTCCCCATGGAGCAATGGTTTTCGATTTTAATTTTCCATTGGATTTACTTTTGTGGACTGTGACTTTGGACACCTTTCATTTGCATTATGATTTGTGGTTTTGCATTATTTCATGTACCTGCTTGTTTTTTTTTAAATAATTTCCATTATTGTGTTTTTTATTTTTGGTTCAATTTATGTTGCGTTTAATATATATTTTTTCTTCAAACTTCAATGTGTAGTATCATCTCATTGGTTTCATGCATATCATGATATGTGTTTTGACATTCACTGACACCCATTGGGTGTATGTGAGGGACATGTGTTCATTTCAAAACTTGCAATTGTGGTTATATCATGTTTTTGCCATTTCTAAGTGGGTGGATGCAATACTCAGGTGGGTGTTTGGAATTTGGAGGCTGCCCATAAGGGCCAGGGATCTAGATTGTGTTGTCATGTTGGCTGGGGGACATGAGTGTGGGCCTGGTGGAGGCTGCCCGTGCACTGCTGGGGGGTGGGGGTGGTGGGAGACATGGGTGGGGGCCTGGTGGAGGGTGCCCCTGGTGGCTGGGGGGTGGGGGTGTTGGGAGCCATGAGTGGGGGCCTCGTGGAGGCTGCCCCTGCACTGCTGGGGGGTGGGGGTAATGGGAGATATGGGTGGGGGCCTGGTGGAGGCTGCCCCTGCACTGCTGGGGGGTGGGGGTGATGGGAGACATGAGTGGGGGCCTGGTGGAGGCTGCCCCTGGTGGCTGGGGGGTGGGCGTGGTGGGAGACATGAGTGGGGGCCTGGTGGAGGCTGCCCCTGCACTGCTGGGGGGTGGAGGTGATAGAGGACATAAGTGGGGGCCTGGTGGAGGCTGCCCCTGGTGTCTGGGGGGTGGGGGTGCAGGGAGACATGAGTGGGGGCCTGGTGGAGGCTGCCCCTGCACTGCTGGGGGGTGGGGGTGATAGGGGACATGAGTGGGGGCCTGGTGGAGGCTGCCCCTGCACTGCTGGGGGTGGGGTGATGGGAGACATGAGTGCAGGCCTGGTGGAGGCTGCCCCTGGTGGCTGGGGGGTGGGGGTGCAGGGAGACATGAGTTGGACATGAGTGAGGGGCTGGTGGAGGCTGCCCCTGCACTGCTGTGGGGTGGGGGTGATAGGGGACATGAGTGGGGGACTGGTGGAGGCTGCCCCTGCAGTGCTGGGGGGTGGGGTGATGGGAGACATGGGTGGGGGCCTGGTGGAGGCTACCCCTGCACTGCTGGGGGGTGGGGGTGATAGCGGACATGAGTGGGGGACTGGTGGAGGCTGCCCCTGCACTGCTGGGGGGTGGGGGTGATAGGGGACATGAGTGGGGGCCTGGTGGAGGCTGCCCCTGGTGGCTGGGGGGTGGGGGTGGTGTCAGACATGAGTGGGGGCCTGGTGGGGCTGCCCCTGCACTGCTGGGGGTTGGGGGTGATGGGAAACATGGGTGGGGGCCTGGTGGAGGCTGCCCCTGCACTGCTGGGGGGTGGGGGTGGTGGGAGAAATTAGTGGGGGCCTGGTGGAGGCTGCCCCTGCACTGCTGGGGGGGTGGGGGTGGTAGGAGACATGAGTGGGGGCCTGGTGGAGGCTGCCCCTGCACTGCTGGGGGGTGGGGGTGATAGGGGACATGAGTGGGGGCCTGGTGGAGGCTGCCCCTGGTGGCTGGGGGGTGTGGGTGATGGGAGACATGAGTGGGGGCCTGGTGGAGGCTGCCCCTGGTGGCTGGGGGGTGGGGGTGGTGGGAGACATGAGTGGGGGCCTGGTGGAGGCTGCCCCTGCACTGCTGGGGCGTGGGGGTGATAGGGGGACATGTGTGGGGTCCTGGTGGAGGGTGCCCCTGCACTGCTGGGGGGTGGGGGTAGTGGGAGACATGAGTGGGGGCCTGGTGGAGGCTGCCCCTGGTGGCTGGGGGGTGGGGGTGATAGGGGACATGAGTGGGGGCCTGGTGGAGTCTGCTCCAGCACTGCTGGGGGGTGGGGGTGATGGGAGACATGGGTGGGGGCCTGGTGGAGGCTGCCCCTGCACTGCTGGGGGGTGGGGTGGCGGGAGACATGAGTGGGGGCCTGGTGGAGGCTGCCCCTGCACTGCTGGGGGGTGGGGTGGTGGGAGACATGAGTGGGGGCCTGGTGGAGGCTGCCCCTGCACTGCTGGGGGGTGGGGGTGATAGGGGACATGAGTGGGGGCCTGGTGGAGGCTGCCCCTGGTGGCTGGGGGGTGGGGGTGATGGGAGACATGAGTGGGGGCCTGGTGGAGGCTGCCCTTGGTGGCTGGGTGGTGGGGGTGGTGGGAGACATGAGTGGGGGCCTGGTGGAGGCTGCCCCTGCACTGCTGGGGCGTGAGGGTGATAGGGGGACATGTGTGGGGTCCTGGTGGAGGGTGCCCCTGCACTGCTGGGGGGTGGGGGTGGTGGGAGACATGAGTGGGGGCCTGGTGGAGGCTACCCCTGGTGGCTGGGGGGTGGGGGTGATAGGGGACATGAGTGGGGGCCTGGTGGAGTCTGCCCCAGCACTGCTGGGGGGTGGGAGTGATGGGAGACATGGGTGGGGGCCTGGTGGAGGCTGCCCCTGCACTGCTGGGGGGTGGGGGTGATGGGAGACTGTTAGGTAGAATTCTCTGTTTAGGCTGAATTTCCTAACCTAGTGAGTCCCCCAGCAGCTTTGCTGGATTTCTGGAGTTTGTTTTTTCCATCCTGCCAAGAGTGAGACTTTTTTTCTTCCACTCTTGGACATGTATGTGTGTAATTTCCTTTGAATGTCAATGTGTTCTAAGGGCTATGGGGTCTTTTACTCCATAGGGTCTCATATGTTTTTCTATGTGTGTTACACCGCACCCTACGTGCCGTAGCACTGGGGCGTCCTAGCGGACCCCCACCATAGACTCCATACCCGAGGACTGACTACTGTTTCCCCGGGCATGTAAAGTCACCATTGGCTTTACTAGACCTAAATTTACTAACAGAACTAGTACAAACCATCTTATTGTGGACGTACTAGTAGGGGTAATTCGATTACTCCTGGATCTGTTACTCGAGGGGGCACTGTCCCGTCCCCCCTCGTCGAGTTTTGGCTGGTGGCAGTGGAAACTACTTGTTATGTTCGACCCCGAACATAACCCTATGGGATTCGTCCCATTGTTGGAGATTGATACTTTTTCTCGTTAATCTCTAACGTACCACCGATCTACTTATCTTAAATAAGTTTATCGGATGGTATTTTCTGCCAGAACTCAGTTTGTAAAATGGCGTCTGTGTTCGTCTCTGTGACTCCTAAACCAAAGGTCGAGCCCTTTGTTCTACTTTTGGCGGGCTCTATACAGAGACCCTCCAAAGTGGTGCCATTCTCTCTGCGTTACCACAGGGGTGTGGGAGGAGGTTTAGGCACCCTGTACCGAGTTGCCTTGCCAACTCCGGTCGCACTCTGGAGTGATTGGCCCAAGTATTGAGCCTCCCCGCTCACCACTTAGCATGTGTTGATTGACAGCGAGGCTGAATGAATGGGGGTTTTCTGCATAAAAGCAGGGCTTTTGGGACTGGATCTTCAGAAGTCGCCACAGGACCTAAGAATCTGACTAGGGTAACGCTGAGCCGACCTGCACGGCGACACCTCCGGTGGAGCCCTGCAAAACCGACTCACCACTTCCCGACGACAGAGGAGATCTCCCTGCCGGAGAGTCTCTTCCCCTGGCTGGTGGGAACAACCAGTCCCCTTTGCTTTTTATTCGCCTCAGGACGCAGTGGTCAAATTGCCCATGCAGAGCACCTCGGCAACCGGATAGCCACTACCCCTGTACCGCGACCAAAAAGTGGTGCCTTGTGACGGAGCACTCCGCGGCTGGTCTCTTCCCTGGTGGTGCACCGAACTTCACTTTTCTTCGACGACGAGATCATCTCTACTCTTGGCAAAGACCCGACGTGCATCCACCACCAGGAACAACTGCCCCCGCCGGAGCTGCCCTCCACAACAAGGTACCGTGTCCGCCTGGCTTCCCTTTCGAGCGGATCGATTGAGGTGCCTTAATCCTCTCCTTTCCGTTGGGTCGCCTCCAAGCTTTCTCATGTATTGTTCTGAACTAGTTCAATCTGCCGGTAACAATTTGCTACAAAGACTCGAACGCATTTCTACTAGAGACTTTTGGGACATATCGCCTTGCCTCTCTCCGAGTGGGCCTGGCCTCTGAACTTTATGATCTATTGTTGTTCTTGCCTTCTTGCCTTGCATTTTTCCCGTGAAGTATTGAACTGTGTTGATTTCGTAACCTGCTTATTTTTCTCTCCCGTCCTAATTAATATTAGAGTATCATCTAGGTTGAGGCATACACCTCTGTCTGCAAATAAGTGGTGCCGGTAGAACCTAGAATTGTCGAAATATTGTTAGGGGGATTGAGCGTTTCTTCTTCATAGAGTAATTGTATTTGACTTGTTTGCCATGATAGTGCCATAGTGTTTTTGATATATGTTTCATAATAAATAAATACCTTAATATCTTTACACTGAGCCTCGTTGCGTGTTCGCTTGTCTTACTGTGAAGGATTGCCCTATCTTGTATACTCCACATACTGCTTAACTCTTCTTGAGGGAAGTCTGACTGCTCAGCCACAGCTACCAACAGTGAATCTGTGTGGTACAGACTGCTACCAAGTGGGTTTACTGCCAAACTACAAAAAAGAGGTAGCAGGCGCCCCTCTCTCGAAAGAACAAGGCATGATAACCTGTTCAGTGGTTATTAACCACAGTGAGAGTTCGCAGCCATTGCTTTTTGCTCACTGTACCTTCACAGATGGGAAATATCCATTTGCATATCAGTCTTTGTCCCGCCCACAAGGGCAGTCCAGCACCGAAATGCTATGGCAATTCCTCTCTGAACAAGAGTACCATCAGCAACCCCATACACGTGTTTCAGCCTTGTTGGGCATCATCAGTGAGGTGAAGCTGAGCCTCTCTAAGCACAGTGAGCAGGGAGTCCACGTCTGGTTGCCCCCAGGTAACCTAGGGTGAACAACCCCAAGTTCCTTTCATAAATACAAAAAAGGTAGCAGGCGCCCCTCTCTCGAAAGAACAAGGCATGATAACCTGTTCAGTGGTTATTAACCACATTGAGAGTTCGCAGCCATTGCTTTTTGCTCACTGTACCTTCACAGATGGGAAATATCCATTTGCATATCAGTCTTTGTCCCGCCCACAAGGGCAGTCCAGCACCGAAATGCTATGGCAATTCCTCTCTGAACAAGAGTACCATCAGCAACCCCATACACGTGTTTCAGCCAAAGACTGATATGCAAATGGATATTTCCCATCTGTGAAAGGCACAGTGAGTAAAAGCAGTGGCTGCGAACTTTCAAGTGGTTAATAACCACTGAACAGGTTATCATGTCTGTTCTTGCGAGAGAGGGGCGCCCGCTACCTTTGTTAAACTATTTTTTAAGGAACCTGGGATTGGTAACCCTAGGTCTCCTGGGGGCAACCAGACGTGGTCTCCCTCTCACTGTGCTTAGAGAGGCATCAGCTTCACCTCACTGATGATCCCCAACAAGGGTGAAACACGTGTATGGGGTTGCTGGTGGTACTCTCGTTCAGATTGGAGTTGCCATTGTATTTCGGTGCTGGACTTCCCCTGGGCAGGACAAAGACTGATATGCAAATGGATATTTCCCATCTGTGAAAGGCACAGTGAGTAAAAGCAGTGGCTGCGAACTCTCAAGTGGTTAATAACCACTGAACAGGTTATCATGTCTGTTCTTGCGAGAGAGGGGCGCCCGCTACCTTTGTTAAACTATTTTTTAAGGAACCTGGGATTGGTAACCCTAGGTCTCCTGGGGGCAACCAGACGTGGTCTCCCTCTCACTGTGCTTAGAGAGGCATCAGCTTCACCTCACTGATGATCCCCAACAAGGGTGAAACACGTGTATGGGGTTGCTGGTGGTACTCTCGTTCAGATTGGAGTTGCCATTGTATTTCGGTGCTGGACTGCCCCTGGGCAGGACAAAGACTGATATGCAAATGGATATTTCCCATCTGTGAAAGGCACAGTGAGTAAAAGCAGTGGCTGCGAACTCTCAAGTGGTTAATAACCACTGAACAGGTTATCATGTCTGTTCTTGCGAGAGAGGGGCGCCCGCTACCTTTGTTAAACTATTTTTTAAGGAACCTGGGATTGGTAACCCTAGGTCTCCTGGGGGCAACCAGACGTGGTCTCCCTCTCACTGTGCTTAGAGAGGCATCAGCTTCACCTCACTGATGATCCCCAACAAGGGTGAAACACGTGTATGGGGTTGCTGGTGGTACTCTCGTTCAGATTGGAGTTGCCATTGTATTTCGGTGCTGGACTGCCCCTGGGCAGGACAAAGACTGATATGCAAATGGATATTTCCCATCTGTGAAAGGCACAGTGAGTAAAAGCAGTGGCTGCGAACTCTCAAGTGGTTAATAACCACTGAACAGGTTATCATGTCTGTTCTTGCGAGAGAGGGGCGCCCGCTACCTTTGTTAAACTATTTACTGCCAAACACCTGTAGCCCTAAATCTTTTGCAGTGGTCCCAGAGGGAACTGCACAGGTTTCCGCCTAACACTGGTGGCAGCAGTGGGATTTGTATTGAGTATACAGTTTAGAGTGCTTTTCGACACTTTAGGATAACTAACCACAAAACTTAGCACTAAAAAGCAACTTTCAGAAACATGTCTACGATGAGTTTGCGAGCTCTCTGTAGGCAAGAGAATCTTCCTGTAAGGGGCCAGATGTTAGAACTAATAGAGAGATTGCTGGAGAACCAAAGTCTGGGTACTGGTTCAGAGGAGCCAATTTCTCCAGCAAATGTAGATAACAGTGATGGTGTTGATCTAAATCGTAATTCTGATGATAGCGATGAAGAGGCTGACGAGGACGGAGAGGCTAACGAAACTGTCTCCTCTGCTCCTCTACCTGCCTTACCAGCTGTGCCTACGGGGCAAATACCAGGTCCCACAAGTAACCCTGCTTATTTTGAACTTGAAAAAATGAAGCTCGAATTAGAATACAAACCGTTCTTGGCTCAATCTGAACGAAACCAAGAGCTCGAGTTCAGACAGATGAATGCCCAGGCTGAGCAGAAGCAAGCTGAGTTAAGACTCAGGGAAATAGAACTTAATCACGAGTTAGAAATGAAAATGTTGTCTATGGAAAATGCTTCTCTCTCCTCTGGTTCCTCTAGGAGCTCCAGTTCCAAAAGACCCCGGATGCCGAAGGAATTAGTGGGTATGTATGAACCGAGATTGGATGTGTTGGATTGGTTGAAACTGTTTGAGTACAAACATGGGCTCCAGGACATCACCGGGAATGCTTTGCTTCCCTGGTTGTTCTCTAGGCTTCCTCCTGTTGCGACTGATGTGGTAATGGAATTGGGGGAGGCGAATAACACGGATTACCAAAGTGTGAAGCTAGCTTTGATAGCTAGATTCGGGAAGACCCCTTCCCAGTATTGTCATGATGCCTGCCCCCGGAAGACCAGACCAGGCCCAGCAGCCCCGGAAGCAGGCATCATGCCACTTGGAGCATGCCCAAAAGCCCCAGTTAGGGGCTGTTTGGGTGCAGTCCTGGCACCTATGGCGCCAGGCTCATAAAGATAAAGTCAGTCCTGGCGCCATGGGCGCCAGGCTCATTATTGATAACTTACCTGAAGCAGACCATGCTGCATACTCACTTGAGGCAGACCATGCTGCATGAAGACTCAAGCCAAATGAGGCTTAGGAGGGACTATTATACTGAAGGGACTATTTTGTTACTTGGGTGGGGCTGTGGAAGAATACTTACCTGGATCTTCTTCCAAGGCTATTTAAACCACTCCCGGACAGCCACATGTGCTTCACGTTATTCTGCTTGCTGCAGCGTAACGCTCACCGTGTTTTCAGCAGCTCCAGTCTTCAGCCACGTCCGCTTCAGTCCTGGGACTCCTGAAACAAGAAGAAAAGAAGGATAAAGGTTAGAACAGGAGTTTTAACTTTAATCCTTACCTGAATCCTGATCCATTTCGCCACGGAGCTGAAAGACAGAAGTCTTTGAAGCATTGCTTCGCATTCCTACGGCGCCGCGCTGAACTCACCTGCTTGGCAGTACTTCAGCATTCCATCATGCTCTCTCCATCTCGCGGCCACCCTCCGACACCTAAGGAGACAAAGACAGCAAGGTGAGCAAGGGAACTCTCTGAGGCTATACAAGCTACCCCCAAGGACTTACCTGATTTACCATGGGGGGGTACTCACCTCATCTCGGGTCGGCGCAGTCAACTCTGCTTCATCGCTGTACCCCGGTCCCTAAGGGGAAAACCACAATAGACTTACCTGAATCTTACCAATTGCCGTTTGGAAATCTTCGAGTGGATTAATCGGCAACCTGCAAGGAATCGGACAGAGTGAAGATCAGACATTTGAACTCTTATGAACAATTGGACTTTAGAGTCAATACTGGAACTCACCAATTCTTCTACGCCAGTGAAGTAACTGGTCATCAACACGCCCCTGCGGTCGACGCAGGATGGAGAGTTCATCCTTCCAAACCATCAGGTGAGATTAAGGAGGGGACATCAAGAGTGATCTGTGGGAAGACAACGGGAGTGGGGAAGGTGGGTTGACACTCAATTCCACGGGTGGTTAATTCCTCTTCTCCTTTGCAGAAGAATATTCCTGCGAGCCAGACAAACTAGACTGAGCGGGCCAGTCCAGTCAGTCATCTCGGCGCTACACGTCACGCTGGTGTAAACAACAGCGGCCCAGTTCCGGTCAACGCCCCCGTGGGAACCAGGTGAGCGTAACAGAATGCGAAGCCTACCCACAAATACCCACCTGGGCGTCATGGAGACCTCGGAAACTGATCAGTTGGCCCAATTATTAGGGGAATTAAGGGCCGAAGTGCATTCCGCCCGCCAAGAAACCAATGCCCTCAGGAGGGAACTGATAGTATCAAAAGAACGAACTGATGAGTTGGCCAGACAACTATTACAGAGCCAGGCTGGACAAACACCTCTACCAGGACTTGGGGCAAGTCCAGCTCCTGTACCATCGAGTAACCCGTTGCAGATAAATTTACCTGGAGCCGTTCCCTTGGCTCCGCCTGAACGCTTTGCCGGAGACCCAAAAGGGTTTGCAACATTCATGAATCAATGCCGCTTGCACTCTTTATGTAGACCTGGAGCTTTCCCAAATGATCAGGCCAAGGTAGCCTTTGTACTGTCATATCTCAGCGGCAGTGCGGCGGATTGGTCCATTCCACTAGTTAACCAGGATGACCCGATTCTTCGAGATTTCCAGGGTTTTCGAACAAGCATGGAAAGACTATTCGCCAGACACTCCCGAGGACAGGCTTTGGACAACAAACTTTTATCCCTACGTCAAGGTAACCAGGATCTTTTATCTTACATTGCAACTTTCAATAGATTAGTAGTGGAAACTGAATGGCCTGAAGGCAAGCGAATCACATTCTTCCATCGAGGACTTCGGGGAGAACTCAAAGATGTTTTGGCCCAAATCGTGAACCCGCCTCAAGACTATGCTGAATATATAGATCTAGTGGTCCAGCTCGATCACAGACTTCAAACCAGGAAGGCTGAATGAACCAAGTTTGAGAACAGGGTGTTGGTTAAAACCCACGTAAGCTCTAAGGGAGTAGATGTCTCAGAACCTATGCAATTCGGGGGGGTTAAAGGACCCTTAACCCAGAAGGAAAGAGATAGAAGACGGCAACTGCAATTATGTTTATATTGCGGAACTACTGGTCATTTTCTTCGGAACTGCCCTGTAAAACCACCCAAGAAAGTTATAGGAGCAGCAGACGAAAACCATGTGAAATCTGACTCGGGAAACGACCATGCCAGGCAAGCGTAGAGGTCCGCTTGCCGAGCTTAAAGAAGGACACTCTGACCTTGCATTTCACCATACCCATGGTCCTTGTAGATCTAGAGCAGCCATCACGCATGCACGCGGTAAAGGCGTACGTAGACAGTGGAGCCATAGGAAATTACTTGGACTGGGAATTGGCTACCAGGATGAATCTATCTCTCACCCGCAAGACCACGGCCGATGTTTTCACCACTGTAGATGGAACGGAAATTGCCTCTGGACCCGTAACTCATTCCACTGCAGAGATGACATTGCTGAGTCAAGATGGGCATCGAGAGGCTATGGTGTTTGACTTAATCAAGGCCCCACAGTTTCAGCTGATACTGGGGATACGTTGGTTGGAAAAACATAATCCCTGTATTGATTGGTGAGAGAAGAGACTAACCTTCCCAGAATGTGCTCACACCTGCTACCCAAGGAAAACTCAAAACTCAGTCCTGGCCCCAGTAATTCCAGTAGCCATACAATTACCTGTTGAATACCAAGACTTTCAGGATGTCTTCCAAAAGGGAAAGGCAAACACCTTACCACCTCACAGATCGTATGATTGTCAAATAGATCTTGTACCTGGAGCACAACCACCTTGCAGCAGAATCTATGCCCTTACGGAACCCGAAAATCTCCATTTGCACCAGTACCTAGACCAGTACCTTGCTAATGGCTTCATTCGCCCGTCCAAGTCCCCTGCATCTTCAGCTTTGTTCTTTGTACAGAAAAAGGAAGGCGACCTTAGAACATGTATAGACTACCGCGCACTGAATCAGATAACCATCAAGAATCGATACCCAATGCCTTTGATCCCAGAACTACTAGACCAGGTGAAGGATGCTTGTATATACACGAAACTAGACCTTCGGGGGGGAGGGGGCATATCATCTGGTACGTGTCAAAGAGGGTGACGAATGGAAGACTGCTTTTCGCACCAAGTACGGACTATTTGAGTACCAGGTGATGCCCTTTGGACTATGCAATGCACCAGCAGCCTTCCAGTTCTTCATGAATGATGTCCTCGGAGAGCTTATCGACGTTTGTGTGGTCGTTTACATTGACGACATCTTAGTATACTCTTTATCAGAATCTGAGCATGTAAAACACGTCCGAGCAGTCCTAGAGAAGTTAAGCCAGCATAAATTATATGCTAAACTGGAAAAGTGCATCTTCCACACTATGGAAGTGGAATTCCTTGGATTTATTCTGACCCCGAGAGGAATCCGGATGGATACACGAAAAGTGGATGCCATTCTTAATTGGCCTTCACCAAGTTCAATCAAAGGAGTTCAAAGCATGCTTGGCTTTGCCAATTTCTACCGCAGGTTTATCCCAGACTTCTCGCACATTGTACATCCCATTACGAAGCTATTGCGAAAAAACAAACGCTTTGTGTGGACAGAGGAAGCCGAGAACGCCTTCCAAGAGTTAAAAGCTAAATTCACATCTGCTCCCATATTAAGACACCCGTGCCCCGAGCTTCCCTACATAGTGGAAACAGATGCATCCAGTTCAGCCATGGGAGCAGTCCTTTCCCAAAAGGATCCCGAAACTAACCAGCTTCACCCAGTGGTGTTTTGGTCAAGAACATTTTCAGCCCCGAATTAAACTATGCCATAACCGAAAAGGAGATGCTGGCCATCAAGTCCGCCTTCAAGGCTTGGCGGCACTATCTAGTGGGTGCCAGACATACCATCACGGTTATCACCGATCACCGCAACTTACAATACCTAAAGACAGCCAAAGCCCAATCTTCGCGCCAACTCCGTTAGGCATTGTTCTTCGCCGAGTTTGATTTTGTAATAACCTATCGACAAGGTTGTAAGAATGGTAAAGCAGACGCCTTGTCCCGGATTGGAATGGGAGAAGCAGAAATAACTTTAGAACCCGTACCCATAATTCCGGAACAGAGAATCCTTGGCCTGACATCCATACAGTCACTGGAGGGAGAACATTCAAAACAAGATCCACCAACTCTTTGATTCCGTTGCCCTACAGGACTGGGCAAAGAAAGGTCCAGAGTACTCTGTCATCGATGATTTACCTTATTACCAATGCCGGCTATTTTTACCGCAAAAAGAACTACAGGAACTTGTCATTTCCCATTACCATGACACCTTAATAGAAGCGCATCCGGGTATTGCAAAAACCGAAGCTAAAATTAGGAAGCAATTTTGGTGGCCCACCTGGCGAAAGGATGTCAAGTCATTTGTCATGTCTTGTGGCATTTGCGCACAAAATAAAGGGCAAAATAAAAAACCTGCTGGATTATTGCAACCATTAGACATACCACCTACCCCTTGGCATACCTTGTCATTAGACTTTATCACGGATTTACCCCTGTACCAAGGTTACAATACCATTCTAGTTATTGTAGATCTTTTTTCTAAAATGGCCCACTTCATTCCTTTAAAAGAGATACCTTCAGCTTCAATCCTGGCCAAGGAATTCCTTGAAAATATTGTCCGCCTGCATGGCTTTACTTCAGTGTTAATTTCAGATCGGGGCAGTCAATTCATTTCACATTTTTGGAGGAAATGCTGCCAACTGGCACAAATTGATGTTAGGCTTTCGACCAGTCACCACCCTCAGACCGACGGTCAAACGGAGAGGACCAACTAGACTCTTGAACAGTACCTCTGTTGTATTCTACATCAGTCTGAAGGGAATCGGAAAGACATTCTGTGGATCGGAGAGTATGCGTACAATAATTCCGTACACTCAGGAACTGGACAAAGTCCTTTTTTTACCATTTATGGGCACCATCCTCGAACCTCGGATTTGGACTCACCCCAGCATTTAGAGATGCCCGCAGTGGACCATCTCCACGCTGTTATTACACAAGCCTTTAAAGAAGCAACCATCCATTTGCAAAAGGCTAAGGAAAAATACAAAAAGGCTGCGGATCAGCACAGAAGTGAAGCTCCTCAATACCAAATAGGGGACCAAGTATGGTTAGCCACTAAGCACTTACCACTCAAGGGGACTCGGACCTTTAACCCCAGGTATTTGGGACCTTTTTCTGTCAAGGCAATTATTAATCCAGTGGCCGTCAAGTTGGACCTACCTGCTCATATGTGAATCCATCCCGTCTTCCACGTGTCTCTTTTGAAGCCAGTGCAACCAGGAACTAGGCTAACCACTCCACCTGAACCTATCCTCATAGACGGGGGAGCCCGAGTTCGAAGTCAAGAATATTTTGGACTCAAAAAGAGCGAGATCAAACCTCTTTTACCTAATTGACTGCAAAGGTTATGGTCCACAGGAAAGGTCTTGGGAACCTAGTGACCACGTGCATGCACCTCGTTTAGTGAAGAGGTTCCATCGGGAATTTCCAGACAAACCACGGCCAAGGGGGAGAACGACTTTAGGAGGGGCCTTGAGGGGGAAGGGCTGTCATGATGCCTGCCCCCGGAAGACCAGACCAGCCCCAGCAGCCCCGGAAGCAGGCATCATGCCACTTGGAGCATGCCCAAAAGCCCCAGTTAGGGGCTGTTTGGGTGCAGTCCTGGCGCCTATGGCGCCAGGCTCATAAAGATAAAGTCAGTCCTGGCGCCATGGGCGCCAGGCTCATTATTGATAACTTACCTGAAGCAGACCATGCTGCATACTCACCTGAGGGAGACCATGCTGCATGAAGACTCAAGCCAAATGACGCTTAGGAGGGACTATTTTACTGAAGGGACTATTTTGTTACTTGGGTGGGGCTGTGGAAGAATACTTACCTGGATCTTCTTCCAAGGCTATTTAAACCACGCCCGGACAGCCACACGTGCTTCGCGTTATTCTGCTTGCTGCAGCGTAACGCTCAGTGTGTTTTCAGCAGCTCCAGTCTTCAGCCACGTCCGCTTCAGTCCTGGGACTCCTGAAACAAGAAGAAAAGAAGGATAAAGGTTAGAACAGGAGTTTTAACTTTAATCCTTACCTGAATCCTGATCCATTTCGCCACGGAGCTGAAAGACAGAAGTCTTTGAAGCATTGCTTCGCATTCCTACGGCACCGCGCTGAACTCACCTGCTTGGCGGTACTTCAGCATTCCAACACGCTCTCTCCATCTCGCGGCCGCCCTCCGACACATAAGGAGACAAAGACAGCAAGGTGAGCAAGGGAACTCTCTGAGGCTATACAAGCTACCCCCAAAGACTTACCTGATTTACCACGGGGAGTACTCACCTCATCTCGAGTCGGCGCAGTCAACTCTGCTTCATCGCCGTACCCCTTCCCCTAAGGGGAAAACCACAATAGACTTACCTGAATCTTACCAATTGCCGTTTGGAAATCTTCAAGTGGATTAATCAGCAACCTGCAAGGAATCGGACAGAGTGAAGATCAGACATTTGAACTCTTATGAACAATTGGACTTTAGAGTCAATACTGGAACTCACCAATTCCTCTACGCCAGTGAAGTAACTGGTCATAAACGCGCCCCTGCGGTCGACGCAGGATGAAGAGCTCATCCTTCTAAACCATCAGGTGAGACTAAGGAGGGGACATCAAGAGTGATCTGTGGGAAGACAACGGGAGTGGGGAAGGTGGGTTGACACTCAATTCCACGGGTGGTTAATTCCTCTTCTCCTTTGCAGAAGAATATTCCTGCGAGCCAGACAAACTAGACTGAGCGGGCCAGTCCAGTCAGTCATCTCAGCGCTACACGTCACGCTGGTGGAAACAACAGCGGCCCAGTTCCGGTCGACGCCCCCGTGGGAACCAGGTGAGCGTAACAAGTATCTTAAGAGGTTTAGAACCCTCCAAAAGCATGATGGTACCCTTGGGCTACCTGGGTGAGTGAAGGGTTGAAAAACTTAGAGGGATGGATTAAGGGTTACAAAGTGAACACTTATGAGGGTATGAGGAATCTTTTTATGTTGGGGTCTATTTATGATGCCTGTTCTCATGAGCTCAGACAGCACTTGGCTGATTCGAAGGAATTGGATTCCCGGAGGCTAGCTAAGGCTGCTAACTTATGGGTTGCCAACAGGGCTACTCATAAGGATTCTGGGGCAACTCAGAAAAAGGATGAGGGAAAACAGCCTAAAAAAAACTCAAAAGAGGTTTCTAATAACTCAAATTCCATAGAGGGCCCCAAACAAAACCAGAAGGGTAAGCCACAAGGAAAACCGCAACAGAATAGTGTTCCTTCTGGCCACAAACCGGAAGGAGGTCAGAACAAGCCACCATTCCAGAGAGCATTTGGAACATGCTATCTCTGTGGGGCAACTGACCATATCAAAGTAGATCCAAAATGTAAGGGTAAACCTACTGGGATCAGCACAGTCTCCTTAGCCTTCACTCCTGAGGAGGAAGTTCAAATGACTAGTGCTCACTTTGAAGTCTTTGCTGAAGAACCTTGGGTTCTTCAAGCAAGTGTATCAGTAGAGTCAATGGATCTGGTGAGTAATCAGAATAGGAGTGTGTATGACTCTATACCCGAAAACTCTAAATGTTATTATGTGGACAGTGTTCTTGTCAACGGCCAGGATACTCCTGCCAGGTGAGACTCTGGGGCCAGCAGAACCGTAGTGGATGAAAGCTTTTTCAGGTCTGAGGATGTTGCTAAGGCACCCAAAGGTCCCGCTAAGATGTCTGGAGGCCCTGTCCAAATGGTTCCAATTCTACCAGCCCTCATACAGTATAATGACATGACAGTGTTGATTCCTGTCAGTGTTCAGACTGAGGTGCCTGGGAGAGTCCTGTTGGGGAATGATCTAAAAACTCTAGGAGTAGTATCCAGTAACCCCAGGCCTCCCAGTATGGAGACCCAGAACCAAACCAAATTGGCTAGAGAGGCCACCTTAAGGAACCACTCTAAGCCTGTGGGACCCTCTACTGAGAACCCCACTACAAGCCCTGGTGTTGGTAAATTGACCTTTGACCCAGGCAAATCTCAGGCTAACATGTTAGGGAAATGGGAGCCCCAACCAAGCTTCATCATTGTTCCCCCAGTTATAGAGTCTGTGACTCCCCCTGCTTTTGAGCCCTAACTAGGCCTAAGAGAACTGGTAATTCTCGGTGCTGGTGGAAAACCAGAAAAGAAAAGTCTAAGGCCAAAAACCTTCAGACTGTTGGACCTTCCACAGAAGACTCCAACCCAATTCCTAGACTTAAGGGGGAAACTCCTAAAGTAGGTAAAGGTGGATCTAAGAGGAAGGAGGAGCATGTACCTTGCTTATCTCCATCCCCTCCAACAACGAGGCCTAAAACCCAACCTTCTCCCAACCGAGAAGTGGTGAGGACCTCTGGAGGCCCCACTAGATCTAAGGGAATCCTTTATAAGGACCCCATGAAAAAGCCTAACACAGGTTCAAAAGTTGTAACAACTTCTGAGTGACTGGTCAACCAGAGCCCCTATAACTTTAGAAAGACGGATGTCTCTCAAAGGGTTTGTAGGTCATATAGCTTACAAAGGAAAACCTTTGATTTGACCATAGAACATAGGTCAAGGTGTCACCACCAAAATGCTGATGGTCTCTCTAGGATGTATGTCATCGACTAGAGGTATGAGATTCATCCAGGAGTGGATTAAATCCTCCTGTCCCTTAGTCTGGGGGGGGCGAGTGTTAGGGAGAATTCTCTGTTTAGGCTGAATTTCCTAACCTAGTGAGTCCCCCAGCAGCTTTGCTGGATTTCTGGAGTTTGTTTTTTCCATCCTGCCAAGAGTGAGACTTTTTTTCTCCCACTCTTGGACATGTATCTGTGTAATTCCTTTGAATGTCAATGTGATCTATGGGCTATGGGGTCTTTTACTCCATAGGGTCTCATATGTTTTCTATGTCTGTTATACCGCACCCTACGTGCCGTAGCACTGGGGCGTCCTAGCGGACCCCCACCATAGACTCCATACCCGGGGACTGACTACTGTCTCCCCGGGCATGTAAAGTCACCATTGGCTTTACTAGACCTAAATTTACTAACAGAACTAGTACAAACCATCTTATTGTGGACGTACTAGTAGGGGTAATTCGATTACTCCTGGATCTGTTACTCGAGGGGGCACTGTCCCGTCCCCCCTCATCGAGTTTTGGCTGGTGGCAGTGGAAACTACTTGTTATGTTCGACCCCGAACATAACCCTATGGGATTCGTCCCATTGTTGGAGATTGATACTTTTTCTCGTTAATCTCTAACGTACCACCGATCTACTTATCTTAAATAAGTTTATCGGATGGTATTTTCTGCCAGAACTCAGTTTGTAAAATGGCGTCTGTGTTCGTCTCTGTGACTCCTAAACCAAAGGTCGAGCCCTTTGTTCCACTTTTGGCGGGCTCTATACAGAGACCCTCCAAAGTGATGCCATTCTGTCTGGGTTACCACAGGGGTGTGGGAGGAGGTTTAGGCCCCCTGGACCGAGTTGCCTTGCCAACTCCGGTCCCACTCTGGAGTGATTGGCCCAAGTGGTGAGCCTCTCCGCTCACCACTTAGCATGTGTTGATTGACAGCTAGGCTGAATGAATGGGGGTTTTCTGCATAAAAGCAGGGCTTTTGGGACTGGATCTTCAGAAGTCGCCACAAGACCTAAGAATCCGACGAGGGTAACGCTGAGCCTACCTGCACGACGACACCTCCGGTGGAGCCCTACGGAACCGACTCACCACTTCCCGACGACAGAGGAGATCTCCCTACCGGAGAGTGTCTTCCCCTGGCTGGTGGGAACAACCAGTCCCCTTTGCTTTTTATTCACCTCAGGACGTAGTGGTCGAATTGCCCGTGCAGAGCACCTCGGCAACCTGATAGCCACTACCCCTGTACCATGACCAAAAGGTGGTGCCTTGTGACGGAGCACTCCGCGGCTGGTCTCTTCCCTGGAGGTGCACCGAACTTCACTTTTCTTCGACGACGAGATCATCTCTACTCTTGGCAAAGACCCGACGTGTATCCACCACCAGGAACAACTGCCCCCGCCAGAGCTGCCCTCCACAACAAGGTACTGTGTCCGCCTGGCTTCCCTTTCGAGTGGTTCGAGTGAGGTGCCTTAATCCTCTCCTTTCCGTTGGGTCGCCTCCAAGCTTTCTCACGTATTGTTCTGAACTACTTCAATCTGCCGGTAACAATTTGCTACAAAGACTCAAACGCATTTCTACTAGAGACTTTTGGGACATATCGCCTTGCCTCTCTCCGAGTGGGCCTGGTCTCTGAACTTTATGATCTATTGTGGTTCTTGCCTTCTTGCCTTGCATTTTTCCCGTGAAGTATTGAACTGTGTTGATTTCGTAACCTGCTTATTTTTCTCTCCCGTCCTAACTAATATTAGAGTATCATCTAGGTTGAGGCATACACCTCTGTCTGCAAATAAGTGGTGCCGGTAGAACCTAGAATTGTCGAAATATTGTTAGGGCGATTGAGCGTTTCTTCTTCGTAGATTAATTGTATTTGACTTGTTTGCCGTGATAGTGCCATAGTGTTTTTGATAGATGTTTCGTTATAAATAAATACCTTAATATCTTTACACTGAGCCTCGTTGCGTGTCCGCTTGTCTTACTGTGAAGGATTGCCCTATCTTGTATACTCCACATACTGCTTAACTCTTCTTGAGGGAAGTCTGACTCCTCAGCCACAGCTACCAACAGTGAATCTGTGTGGTACAGACTGCTACCAAGTGGGTTTACTGCCAAACACCTGTAGCCCTAAATCTTTTGCAGTGGTCCCAGAGGGAACCACACAGGTTTCTGCCTAACAGAGACATGAGTGGGGGTCAGGTGGAGGCTGTCCCTGCACTGCTGGGGGGTTGGGGTGATAGGAGACATGAGTGGCGGCCTGGTGGAGGCTGCCCCTGCACTGCTTGGGGGTGGGGGTGATGGGAGACATGAGTGGGGGCCTGGTGGAGGCTGCCCCTGGTGGCTGGGGGGTGGGGGTGAAGGTAGACATGAGTTGGACATGAGTGGGGGCCTGGTGGAGGCTGCCCCTGCACTGCTGGGGGGTGGGGGTGATAGGGGGCATGAGTGGGGGCCTGGTGGAGGCTGCCCCTGGTGGCTAGGGGGTGGGGGTGGTGGGAGACATGAGTGGGGGCCTGGTGGAGGATGCCCCTGCACTGCTGGGGGGTGGGGGTGATGGGAGACATGAGTGGGGGCCTGGTGGAGGCTGCCCCTGGTGGTTGGGGGGTGGGGGTGGTGGGAGACATGAGTGGGAGCCTGGCGGAGGCTGCCGCTGCACTGCTGCGGGTGGGGGTGCAGGGGGACATGTGTGGGGACGTGGTGGATGGTGCCCCTGCACTGCTGGGGGGTGAGAGTGGTGGGAGACATGAGTGGGGGCCTGGTGGAGGCTGCCCCTGGTGGCTGGGGGGTGGGGGTGATAGGGGACATGAGTGGGGGCCTGGTGGAGGCTGCCCCTGCACTGCTGGGGGTTGGGGGTGATGGGAGACATGAGTGGGGGCCTGGTGGAGGCTGCCCCTGGTGGCTGGGGGCTGGGGGTGGTGGGAGACATGAGTGGGGCCTGGTGGAGGCTGTCCCTGCACTGCTGGGGGGTTGGGGTGATAGGAGACATGAGTGGCGGCCTGGTGGAGGCTGCCCCTGCACTGCTTGGGGGTGGGGGTGATGGGAGACATGAGTGGGGGCCTGGTGGAGGCTGCCCCTGGTGGCTGGGGGGTGGGGGTGAAGGTAGACATGAGTTGGACATGAGTGGGGGGCTGGTGGAGGCTGCCCCTGCACTGCTGGGGGGTGGGGGTGATAGGGGGCATGAGTGGGGGCTTGGTGGAGGCTGCCCCTGGTGGCTAGGGGGTGGGGGTGGTGGGAGACATGAGTGGGGGCCTGGTGGAGGATGCCCCTGCACTGCTGGGGGGTGGGGGTGATGGGAGACATGAGTGGGGGCCTGGTGGAGGCTGCCCCTGGTGGTTGGGGGGTGGGGGTGGTGGGAGACATGAGTGGGGGCCTGGCGGAGGCTGCCGCTGCACTGCTGCGGGGTGGGGGTGCAGGGGGACATGTGTGGGGACGTGGTGGATGGTGCCCCTGCACTGCTGGGGGGTGGGAGTGGTGGGAGACATGAGTGGGGGCCTGGTGGAGGCTGCCCCTGGTGGCTGGGGGGTGGGGGTGATAGGGGACATGAGTGGGGGCCTGGTGGAGGCTGCCCCTGCACTGCTGGGGGGTGGGGGTGATGGGAGACACGAGTGGGGGCCTGGTGGAGGCTGCCCCTGGTGGCTGGGGGCTGGGGGTGGTGGGAGACATGAGTGGGGCCTGGTGGAGGCTGCCCCTGGTGGCTGGGGGGTGGGGGTGCAGGGAGACATGAGTTGGACATGAGTGGAGGCCTGGTGGAGGCTGCCCCTGGTGGCTGGGGGGTGGGGGGTGGTGGGAGACATGAGTGGGGGCCTGGCGGAGGCTGCCGCTGCACTGCTGGGGGGGTGGGGGTGCAGGGGGACATGTGTGGGGTCCTGGTGGAGGGTGCCCCTGCACTGCCTGGGGGTGGGGGTGGTGGGAGACATGAGTGGGGGCCTGGTGGAGGCTGCCCCTGGTGGCTGGGGGGTGGGGTGATAGGGGACATGAGTGGGGGCCTGGTGGAGGCTGCCCCTGCACTGCTGGGGGGTGGGGGTGATAGGGGGACATGTGTGGGGTCCTGGTGGAGGCTGCCCCTGCACTGCTGGGGGGTGGGGGTGGTGGGAGACATGAGTAGGGGCCTGGTGGAGGCTGCCCCTGGTGGCTGGGGGTGACAGGGGACATGAGTGGGGGCCTGGTGGAGGCTGCCCCTGCACTGCTGGGGGGTGGGGGTGATGGGAGACATGAGTGGGGGCCTGGTGGAGGCTGCCCCTGGTGGCTGGGGGGTGGGGGTGGTGGGAGACATGAGTGGGGGCCTGGTGGAGGCTGCCCCAGCACTGCTGGGGGGTGGGGTGATAGGGGACATGAGTGGGGGCCTGGTGAAGGCTGCCCCTGGTGGCTGGGGGATGGGGGTGGTGGGAGACATGAGTGGGGGCCTGGTGGAGGCTGCCCCTGCACTGCTGGGGGGTGGGGTGATGGGAGACATGGGTGAGGGCCTGGTGGAGGCTGCCCCTGGTGGCTGGGGGTGCAGGGGGACATGCGTTGGTGGGCAGTAGTGCAAGGTGACATGTGGGTTGGCTGGGGGGCATGGCCATGGTGGATGGGGTGCCTGCAACACATGTGCAGGCTAGGCCCCTGTGGTGTGGGCCATCTGCAGGGGCCGTGGAGGGTGTAGAGGGAACACCTGGGAGGACCCACACGTGCAATTCACGTGTGGTGCTCCCCGCGCACCCCTGTAATACACGTACCCTGATGGAATCGCATGTGATACTTCCTGTACACCCCTGAAATACACGTACCCTGCTGCTTTTGCATGTGATACTTCCCGCGCACCCCTGGAATACACATACCCTGATGGGATTGCGTGTGATACTTCCCGCGCACCCCTGAAATACACGTACCCTGATGGAATCGCATGTGATACTTCCTGCACACCCCTGAAATACACGTACCCTGCTGCTTTTGCATGTGATACTTCCCGCGCACCCCTGGAATACACATACCCTGATGGGATTGCGTGTGATACTTCCCGCGCACCCCTGAAATACACGTACCCTGCTAATTTTGCGTGTGATACTTCCCGCGCACCCCTGTAATACACGTACCCTGCTGCTTTTGCGTGTGATACTTCCCGCGCACCCCTGGAATCCACGTACCCTGATGGAATCGCATGTGATACTTCCTGCACACCCCTGAAATACACGTACCCTGCTGCTTTTGCATGTGATACTTCCCGTGCACCCCTGGAATACACATACCCTGATGGGATTGCGTGTGATACTTCCCGCGCACCCCTGAAATACACGTACCCTGCTAATTTTGCGTGTGATACTTCCCGCACACCCCTGAAATATACGTACCCTGCTGCTTTTGCGTGTGATACTTCCCGTGCACCCCTGGAATACACGTACCCTGCTGTTTTTGCATGTGATACTTCCCGCGCACCCCTGGAATACACGTACCCTGATGGAATCGCGTGTGATACTTCCCGCGCACCCCTGAGATACACGTACCCTGCTGCTTTTGCGTGTGATACTGCCCGCGCACCCCTGAAATACACGTACCTGCTGCTTTTACGTGTGTTACTTCCCACGCACGCCTGATGCACACGTACACAGGACAATTTCGTGTGGAACTTCCCGCGAACCACTGAAATACACGTTCCCCGCTTGGCGTTTGCTGTTTGCCAGCCCTGTGAACTGGTCCAGGGTTAGCGCAGCCCTTTGTGATGATTTGGGGATTTTGAAGGCTTTTCCTTGCGCAAGGGCGTTCTTGGGGGCGTAACTGGCGCTGCTGCAGGGTTGCTGCGCCACTCTGCGCCACGGCTGGTTTCGGAGGCTAAAATCCATGAATACGCTGTGGGATGAAAAGGATTTTTTCACATGCGGCTGGCGCAGTGTATCGCACGGGGACACTGTGCGCCAGCCGCGTGCACCATTTTTGTGCGAATTTCTATGAATTACCCTGTATATGTTAAATTACATACAATTAAGGCCAATTTGACAAGTTTACTTCCACACCCTTATTATTTCAAAGTAAATGTCAAGAACACTTCCAGGACAGTGCACGAGGGGGGCTGATTTGTAATATTCAAAAGGTCCATTAAAAGCTCTTTCAGTTTGAAGTGTGTTTTACTTTGTGAGTCAGAAATTACAAGGAATGGAAGTTCAAATCTTGTTTTTGTTGTTCCATGCTCAGAATTTCCGTTGTGACTAATATTTTATATCAGTTTAATGGTTTCCAAAAACTTGCTTAACTGATTTGTAAGTGGCTTCACACAGCTGCTATAACAAACCACGTGTAACTTACTGATGTATCCATGCGACATTATTTGATTGACTAATACCCTTTCATTGTTTGTAGCAATTTTGCTGGGAAATTCAGAGGCACCTGGTTCAGGCAATACGGTCCACACCCTAAAGGAATGGATCCATAGGGCACAATTGCATTACAAGGACTTCAAGAGATCGTCTTTGCATTTGTTGTTTTCAACCGATCAACCCTGTTTCATTGGTGTAAAGTCGTGAGTGTTTACATCTGGGTCCTGGAAATGCTGCAGAAAACTGACAAGACCCTTTTCACAAGTGCCAAGCATCAACCCATTAACTTTGGTGAATTACCCCACCCAAAGAAGATTGTATTGACTTGTTGGTGGAAAAGCTGCACAAGCTAACAACATCCTTCAATATGTGTCACCATTATGTTTCGATTCTTGAATTAGATATATTCCAACATTATGGGCCTCATTACAACTCTGGCAGTAGCCGTGCCGGTAAAAACGGCACGGCTGCTGCCGGAGTTGCATTTTTTCCGGCACCCATGAATGGACAAGAACCTGGTCATGCCGAGTTAGGCAGACCCGGTAATTGAACCATTTCCGGGTGCCAGAATCAAGGGCCTCCCCATCCCCATTCTGCCCCATAGGGCAGAATGGGGATGGGGACGTCGGATGCACCGGCACATTCAGAGTTGGGCCGTTGCATCCGACGTGCTCGGTTCGCGTGTGCCATTACACCCGCCAGGAAAAACCTGGCGGGTGAAACGGTTCCCGCGAGCAGAGCCCGTAGTATGGCGATCAAGGAAGTACGGTACCGGCATGCTTACCAGTACCGTACTTCCCAGACTGCCATGCTCGTAATGAAGGCCTATCCTTTTCATTCAAAAGGTGCTACTTCAATCCTGGTTTTAACTTTGCATTCTGGGACTTGTAGTCCCGAGGATCCCCATTTTTCCATGACTACATGTCCAAGAATGCAAAGTTAAAACCAGGACTGGAATACCATCGGGCAAATAGAAAGAATAATGTTGCTGTGTCTGGCATTACCATGGTAATATAATTGAGCAGACTATTTTGTGAACAGAATTGCACTGCTTGGTTTGGCTAAATATAATAACCACATGTAAGATAGTACATTTCAAAGCTAATGTTTAATTCTCAGTTTCAATGGCAACTTCACATTTTAATCATAAGTATATAGAACATTCATAAGAAAGTGTTGCAAAGACAGAGAATGCCACATAATTGTATATGCTCGACTCTCTGTTTTAAACCTTCACTCACAATTAAAGAGCTTACATTTTTAAGATAAAATGCAAAAATACCATTTTAAAATAAAGATCAGAGAAACACATTGTGGTGATATATATTGCATTAAGTGGTATTTTATATATCTGACACACCCATAATTTAGATACATTTTTACATTTCCAGTCAGACATACCCACTAGAATGAGATGGGGTTACTATAAGTCATGTTACTGGTAGATAATCTTTCAACATATTGCTTTGTTTTCCTTGATTAATTAATAACTATCTCACTGGATATATTTACTTGATTTCTTATGCAATCGGTCTTGCAGCCTTCTGCAGAGACACAAATACAATAAAAACAGATTAAATCTTGTAATACGTGATATGGGAGTTGTGATGAACAAACAGATTGTCAGGATCATGGTTTCAGTTTTCCATCTAATGAAATTTGAGTATGTGTGGTTTTGGATGCAAGATGCCATATTGTGAGGATATGAGGGGATCAGCATACATTGCTATTGTGGGGTTCCTTTACTGAGATTCTCTTTTTGGCCTTTTGTTGCTCATGAGAGGGTGAATGTGTTGTGTAATTCCCACTCCTCTCAAAACAATTCTGCTATATTGGGAAGATTTCCAAGTTGCTTCCTCAGCCCTAGATTGTGTGACCGCTGCAATCATTTTGACATCAGGTTAATCATTTCCTAATAAACAGGCTACACAAAGGTTTTATCCAACAAAGCCACCAGAGACCTTTGTAGGTATTTTCCATTTGAAGCCTGAAACCTTGGCACTGAAAGATACCCAGTAGAAGTAGGGGAAAGCTTAAATGCTGCCACCAAAGAGAGACTAGACGAGGACTTGCTGTATTGTGCCAGGACATCAAACGGTGAAGAGGCCACTGTTGAATGGCAACCCAGAACGGGAATTATGTGAAATACACAGTGCCATCAAAGTGGTGAGAGTGTCAGAGAACCCAAAAAAGAGGAGGAAGATGGAGGGAAAAGGACAAGTAAACACGTGGAATTGCCACTAAAAGAATCCCAATACACTATGAAGAGAGAAATCTTGCTGCATGCAGATAATTTACAAAAGAGTACGCCCTCACCACCAAAACAATACAGAGAAAGTTGATACTTGTATTATTCTCAAAACAATCTGCACTTACTTACAAAACCATATGCAAAATGTTAGGAAAATAATATGCATGTAATGATGAACATGGGACCCTAAGGATTTTTTCCAACATTACTCACATGCAATTTATACAATATTAGTGGGAAAACCTGTTTACACGGGCTAATGTGTGTAAAGGAAGACATTTTCAGAGTGTAAATATATTATTTGGTGTATTTGTACATAATTTATGAATTGATAAAAAGACATTTGAAAAGAATCTTGCTCTTTTTTTAGTAGAGTAGGGAGTAGTAACCTCAAACAAAATCTCACAGAATCTGTTGAAAGTTCAACATAGTACCTACAATCAATTGTTTTAATGTTGAGGGATGTCAGAGTAATACAATTCACGTGCAGCATGAATCGAAGTAGACAGGAGATCATAAGATAAAGTAAATTATACTGTAAAAGTGGTATCCCTGTCTTGGGCTTTTTTCTGCAGCTAATTGTATGTTATCATTGTTGAAATGCAAATTTTGTTCATTTGGAATATGAACTTGAAGTCTTATTGTTGTATGCTTAAAGCAACAGCGCCTTCTAACAGTGATAATTACACATTTTGTTCAGAGAAATGGTTATTTGGTCATGTTCATTCAAGCTCCACAGATTTAATGACTCTTCAATGATCAATGACCTATGCAATGTAATCTTTGCTTCAATGCCTCAATATGATAGACTGCTAATTGCTGGTAGCACAATCACTGTCTTTGTTGACTTACCCTCGGGTCTGCAAAAAACAAAAATAAAACCAACTTCTGGAACAGTGATGGGATATCTGGGAATTATACTTTTAATCACTATGTTGTATAGCATATTACTATATAGATTAATTCATTCCCCAGCTCTATGTACAGTCCTATTTATATTTATGTTGTGCTTATATGGTGTTGGACTTTGTTTTCACTAAATAAAAGCATCTCCTGAATTGTTAAGTATCTTCATTGTGCAACTAATATGTTAGAAATGTGTAGGAAAGTTCTTCACTGCATAGCTTGCTAGTTCAGAAGAAAGCTTCACTCTGTTTGCATTCAAAAATGTTTCTTTACATTTGTGAATGAACACATACATTAAGGGTTGTATATACATCTGAATTGGATAAGCCATTGTTTCTTTACTGATAGCACTGTACTTGGCTTTTAGATTGCTAGCATCTCCCAGACATTTGCCAATAAAACAGAATGTGGAACTCAGCTAAATCTACTTAAGAAAGCAATTGCTCAAGCAAATAAACTATAATTTCGAAGGAGAGTCTCTTATGTTGATTCTTTCAAAATTGTTCCTTCACAATTGTTGTGTTGCTGATTGGCCTCTAATTTACAAACTAGGATTTGCTCTTTACGTTCATATTTTGAGTTGGAACTAAAGCATGTGACTATCCTGTTCTGCAGAGGAGACAGGGCTCTAAGTGATCTGATTGAGTACTTTTTTTTGTTTGCCTGAACTCTTTGGTCACCCTCGCTCTCAATGGTGTCAGCAAGAACATTACAAAGAGCTTGTTTGAGTGGAAAATATCTCAAGGTTCTTGGATGATGCTAATGGAACACGTTGCCTGGTGATATTTCTTTTGGTACATTGTCAGAAGGCTTTAGATGTAAATTAAAACAATATTTTCTGTGTGTGAGGTCCCTTCAGTTTTAATTTTAAGGAGTTTAAGGTTATCTGGACTATTGTTATCTGCTGGGAGGGTTTTTTCATATTGAAATTAGATGTATTTGCTTTATTCTGTGTATGTTCTAGTTTATTTAATTTGTTTGCTTGTTTTTGTTTTCATATTAGTGCTATTGAAAGTAGATTGTCTAGTATTGTGTTGTGCTTAATGAATGTATGCTACTACTGTTACTACTACTGCAACTACTAGTACTACTACTACTACTAATACTGCATCTACTACATCTAGTACTTGATGCATGTCATTGCTAATCTGCACTGAAATGCCTGCAGAATGTCACCCTTTTCTTTGGGATATATCTACCTCTTTTTCTCATAGACGCACATTTCCATTCAGAAAACAATGGGATATTTTCAAATCTTACTCTCAAGTGCAGTATGGACATACAAGTCCCAGCATGCAGAGCACTATTGGCTGAAAATAGAGCAAAGGATAAGGTTCCCTTATGCCATGGACGTTGACTGTCAACTGTGTTTTCCATATAGTTAAGTTATTGGAATCAAACAGACAAATTGAACAGTATGCTGCTAACTTCACTGATCTCAATGTTAAGTCCTAGCACTCTGGCAGACCTATTTTGTACATCCATATAGAGGAAGAAGGCAACTGAGCGTATTTGTGAAGCATAGAGTGCTTCTGGGTGGTAAAATGCTGCTTGGAGGACACAGAGTTCTTTGTCTGACGGGAGCAAAGACTGAATGGATTTGCTAAAGGTCTGTAAAAAACAAACACACAATAGGGAATTACAACAGAGAGAGACAAAACCCCTATTCCATGAAAGAGGCTGTGGTGGAGCAGACACAGAATCAAAACGGTTCTGGGGATCTTTGTTAAACTCCAGGTGTGGTTTGCCTCTGCCTTTTATAAACTGGAACAGGAAATCACTTTTATCGAAAATTGTATGTACTTATCTATAGTTTGGTATTTGGTAGAATTGTTTGTTTGTATTTGGTCGAATGGTACCTTTGTCTGACTTTGGCCTGTTCCATTCGACCAATTAAAAACAAACAATTAGGATAATACATACCAAATGTCTGGAGCGGGAGTTGCAGGGGTGTCCCCTGCAACTTTGGACTGGTATGTATTAGCCTTGGGGGTTGCAAAAAAAAAGAAAAAGGGAACCTACGGCATTAGATCCAACCCACGTTAGAGGGACGGATCTGTGCCACAAGGGTGAAGAGGACCAGGTGGCGTGCAATCAGGTAAGTAGGGGAGTGGGGAGGGCGTGTTGGTTGGTGTGCGCGCATTTGGTTTGCCCTTTGATCATCTGACAATTGATCGCATGCAGGCAGTGTTAGGAAAGATTTCGTAATTGTAGGGAATTTTCCTTCCATGTGGCAACCCCTAAACTTTTTGCTATTGTTTTTAACCTTGTTCTTGACTTTGCCAGAGAAGTACAGCCTTCTGCCGCACTTCTCTGGGCTTTTGCTCCTTTTCTTATGGGGAAACTGACATGCCCTTAAGACAGTCAGTACCGGGGAACGCTGTTTCCCGTAGTTTCCTTTATCGTGTTGCGGCTTTAGTGCAACATGACACAAGAGGGCACTGTAAGCTAAGTTACAGCTCTCTTGGGTCTCTAGCCTTCTACAGACCCTAGATACTCTTTTAGGATGGTATTTGATCGGTGCAAGTCATTCAGGGACTCGAATGGTGGCAGCGATCGTTTTGTTTATTTTGAGCTCCTTTTGGCGTTCTGAGCACGTTTTTGCACTGAACCCAAAATGGTGGCCTGGCTCCCAAAATGGCCAGGCCGCGAGGCTCCTTTGTCTTGTCCACTGACCGTCTTGCTCCCTTCCCCAGGTCAGACGACCCGGGGCCTTCCTTATTTGGGCATGTACTTTCCCGCGAAACGTGGTTGCTTTCGCGGGCTTCTACATGTCGTTTGTGTGCCTCCAGGGTGTGGGCTGGGATGTCTGGTCCCAATACACATCCTGGGTGCCAGAGAGTCTGGGGTGGTGTGAATGCCTGGGACCACCGTGGTCCGTGATTGGTCCACGTATGGTATGTGTGTTGATGAGCGGATCTCCCATTGGCTCCCCTCCGTTTTGGCGCGAAGGGAACCGTGGATAAGAGGGAGCTGGAAACACCACTGCCATGTCGATCTCCTGAGTTCTCACGAACGAAGGAATACAGGAGCCAAGTATCCTGCAACCAAGAGGCTGGACCGAGGAATCGCTGGTGACCCGCTGAAGGAATCCTCCTTTGCACTGCTGTCGTCCTGTGAAGCCCTTTCCTCCTTGGATCGAACCAGAAGGCCTGTACTGGTGCTTCGACCTTTGGAATAGCAGGAACAGCTATTCCCGGCGACTTCATCATCTCCTGCCAAGTAAGCCTTCGGAAGTGTCTCTGGGCCATCCAGTTGACTGACCAGCTTACAAGGGAGTCCTGCTCTGTAACTGCCGCCAGGTTGTGTTGTATTTCGGGTCCTTGTCACTCTCCCACGCTTCGTACACTTGGCGTTCCCAAGTCTGAAGGGAGGAGTGTACATTTGGCTTGAATACACACGGCCGCTCCGTTGTCCTGCTGCGGCAACAAAACTGTGCTGGTTTCGTCGATTGGGACGTCTTTTTGCTTTACACGACTACGAGGCGTTTCCTGCTCTTCTGAACCTGCCAGCTGCTGAAACTAATGTGGAGAAGCCTGGGTCTGCTTGCTTCGGGGACCGGTGAGTAGTTTAGCTAGGATCTGGTCGCCCTCCTGCAGTATCCCATTGCTTTTCACTGCTGTGTAAAAACAGCACCCTTTTGGCCGTACTCGCGCTCTGCTTCTGCCCGCTGTGGAGGCTGCGCTTGAGTTGCGGAACCTGTTCTCCTTCTGCTGTGCACTAACCCGAACTGCCTGACTTCCTACGAAGAGCTCCCCCTTTTGCCCGTTGGCACCGGCGTGGCAGGTACTTTGAGCACAAGGCTCCACTCTTCGCAGGGCTCGGACTTCCATCTAGTTAGGTGCCTCTAAAGGCGAACTGAGTCAAAAGCGTTATCGCACTGCCTGTTTTCCTTTCCTTTCAGGTGGACTACATATTTCGTGCTTTAAACGCTTGCGACTGTGTATTTGTATATATATTGTGGTGATATGGTATGTGTTGGTTTAATATTGTGATATTGTGATTTTCTTGCTACGGTCGTTGTTTTAAAGGCCTTAAAATAAATGTGTTTATATTTTTGATATAACACCTGTTTGGAGTAGTTTGTAAGCGCTCTTGCTTTGTGTGCTCACTGCGGGCTTTCAGTCACCCTCACCCCTCTTGAGACCTAGTCTTGACCGCCGCGATCGCTACCTTGATTGGTCTGGCTTGTCCAGAGGTTACCCTGTTCCAAGTAATTAGGTTGGCCTTCTGAACTTCTGCGCCACCAGGACAGAGTTCAGAAATCCGTCTTAACAGGCAGTTTCTTTTTGGCCTGTTTGCCGCGATCAATTGTCAGACGATCAAACACCACCAAACCACTGTTTATGTGAAGTAAAAATGTGGTGTGATTTTATTTCCCAAGAATTTAAGAAATATAGGATTGCCAGGCACGAAGATGAACAACTCTGTACCATGAATCTCACAGTCCTCTGCTATTAGTTTTTCATTATCACAAATATGTTCTATAGATCGCAATCCTGTACATCCATATACTCAACTTTCCTACACAGAAAAACATCTACAGAATCAAAAATTTAAAAAGTAACAAGTGTCCCTGCTCCCAAACACCATAAACACACATCAGGTGCCTTGAAAATATGTGCTGGTTTCATTCCAAAAGACAGACTTAGTGATTTAGGTGACAAGAACTTGCTCAATTTGCAGCTGTAGCTAGATTACCCTGGGTGGACCAGGCAAACAAGGTACAGGGCACTTACCTGGTTGGCACTCATCTGTTCATTCAGAGCTGCACATTGATCAACTGCACATTAGCCCATGGCGATTTAGGAAGGTACTTGCCTCTCAAGCAAAGGGATGTGCCCCCCTACTGCCCAATACCCCCTCCAATTTCACTTGTCTCTTATTTGCCCACAAGTCATCTCTAACAGCAGCATAGCAGTTGCCTGGTATTCTCTTTAGGGCTTGTGGTAAGGTGCTCCAATTGTTTAATTTTGTTTTGTCTAATAAACAGTTTGCATTTGGATTTGTTTGGATTCATATAGCACTTTTGCTGTATCGCTCTACATAGAGGAAGTTGCACACAATCAAAAACATTGACAAGAGAAGCAATCATTATGTGGAAGAAATAAGTTAGAAAAAGCTGAGAGATAGTGAGATTTGATTTAGGAGCAGAAAAGTTGGAGAAATTGTGATGAATGGGTAGATAGCGTGAGAGAGTTCTGATGTTTGGTTGAGAAAGAATGGAAACGAGATGGGTTACAAGGGCCTGTTGGAGTAGTAAGAAGGAATTGGGATTACAATCGTAGAGAATGAGATATGGTTCCCTGGATTAGACATAATCGTCGAGGAAACTCTGAAGAACCGTGCCATCTGTTATGTGGTTGATCCACTCCCATGGCCACGGAGTATGGGAAGAGTTGGCGGTAAATTTCTTTGGCCCACTTTGGGATGGCATGTATGCCCTGGTGGTTCTCAATGAATATTCAAGATTCCCAGAAGTGGAGATTGCTTCCTCCAAAGCAGCAGAGGCTGTCATACAAGTCCTACATCACATACTGATGGCGTACGTCATCCCAAAAGTCATCAAATCAGATAATTGCCCACCATTGACCAGCCTAGACTTTGCCAACTTTTTTATTTCACAATATATGGGGTTTAAGCACTGCAAGATAACACCCCTCTGGCCCCAGGCCAATGGCATGGCCGAACGATTCATGGGAAATATCAAGAGGACATTACAAATCACCCATGTGTCCCACAAACCTTTTGAGCAAACGTTATACCAACTTTTGGGAGACTATTCTCACACTCCCAATAGCACCAATGGCAGGTGCCCAGCTGACCTCATGTTTGCCCAGAGAGTGATAACTCGATTACCCCAGGGCCCTGAGGCGGAAGAGCCCACATTATCCAAACAGGAATTCTGGAAAAATGGACTCGAGGGAGAAAAGGAAAATGAAGGTGGCAGCCGATGAGGGGAAGGGTGCTCGAGAGCCTACAGTCAAGGAGGGAGACAGAGTGGTGGTGCGCCATACACAACGCAGGAAAGAAGATTGCAGATTTGCACCTGAACCCCTCATGGTCACGGAAGTAAAAGACACCCTGATTTCTGCAAGAGATGCTGAGGGGCGTGATATTACTCAAAATATATCCCATTTCAGGGAGTACAGAGGCACTTTGGAACAGTGTGTGCAGCAGTGGGAGAAAGCAGCATTGAGTGAGTACCACAGAGAGTCGGATGCTCCCTATTTGATGGAGAGATGTCAAAAGAAGAAGGGAGAGAAAAGGGGCTTGACAACCCGAGACACAGTCCAGCACCATCATGCACTGGGCTGCCCATCAGGGCCAAGACTAAACCTGTAAGAGGTATAGAAGAAATGGGTTGACATCTATCTGTTTGTTTAAGAAGGGGGAAGGTGTCATGTTGTTTGGGACATTCCTCCTCGTTATGTGGATGGCAGGACTAAGGCAGGGGCAAGTCGGGAAAGTGACCTGGAGGCAGGAAGCCTCCACGCCATTTTGTGTGCTGTACCACTACCACGAGGGTATGTATCCCTTTCGCCCTCCAGCTAAGGGCTGGCACCCATCTCCTAATACTGTAGGTCGCGTGAGAAAGAAAACCATTTGCAATACTACGTGAGTTTTTTATGGTGTGCAGAGCATTTTTGCCTTTAGACATGCAATATGCCGTCGTGTTAGAATGTGCCTTTAAACCGGCTCTGGATATATTAGAAATAAGGAATTGGAGCGTGTTGCTTCAAAACGTGAGTGTATTGGCCTTCATTATTTACTAGGATTTCGATTGAAACGAGACGACCTGAATGTACTTTAGCAGGTCTCATTAGCAGGCTGCTCAATGTTCTGCAAATGGAGCAGCAAGCACTAATGACAGATATTAGTGCTGTTTGAAGAAAGGTAGATATAACATCTTAGGCATAGGCTCATAGGCGAAGGTCTACAGTAAATAAATAATGTTTTGAAACAAGTTTAGGCATCTTCCCCGTGGTGCAATTATGAAACCGAGCCCTTCTCACGACCTATGCCGCCCACTAACAACAAGCATTGGCAAGGCCAAACGTGTTGGGCTTTTGTGTAGGCATAGGAAAGGCACTTGCCAGGCCCTGCCATACTGGCATTAACTGGCTATTAATGGTAGCAGTTGCAAAATGGTGCAAGTACCTGGGCATCATATTGCTGTGCCTGGCAAATGCCTAACTACCTATACACAAGCCAAAACTAATGGCTTTGCCAATTCTTGCTTTTAACATGACTTTGTTGAAGTTCAGGCATAGTGCTTATAAATCCAGTGGCTGAAAGCAGCCCTGGTTTAAGCATTTATGTTACATTAGTAGCCATTCCCACCCAGTTCCTGCCCCTCCCTACCCAAAACTGGTCACTAGAAACCTTAATGTCATAATTAATCGCACTCTACCATGCATATGTTCAGATCATTATAATATTGATTTTCATATTGTACTCAATAGTCCTTTACCCAAACCATTTAAGCCAACCAAAACCATTATCATTCACAATTTTAGGAAGATCTCCTCGAAAGACCTTCAAGTCTGCCTAGTCTACATCACGGCAGAAACATCAAACACAGATCCTGCAGAGTGTCTTGTACTGTCCTTTTCTGGCCTTTTCACTCTGATGCTGAACAAAATCGCTCCTTTCAGATCTGGGATGGTAAGGGTTAAGGCAGGGCATCAGAAATGGTTTACTCCCAAACTTGAGACTTTGAAAAGACAAAAACACAAAACAGAAACTCAATGACAAAAACATCAAATCAACGAAAACAGAACCATGTCGAGAGAGGTGAAAAAGCCTACAAACAAGAAGTAGTCAATGGTAAAAAGAATACCCTAATTAGCCAGTCCACAAACAGTACTGGAAAACTGTTAAAAATCCTAAAATTAAAATAAAATACCTAAATCTCTTCAAACCACCTTTCTTTCCACCACACAAAACTGTATAACAGTTCAGACAGCTTTTGAGGGCAAAATCAACAAAGCAAGAAAAACTATTTAAAACTCTGCAATGCCTATCAATAAGTCTAATTACTTACTGACTTCACGCCCTACCCACCCGACTTGCTAAATATGCTATCCTCCATGCAACAGACTTCATGTTCTGATAACATTGTCCCAGCAAAAATAATCCTTGATTTTAAGGAATTATTTGCTACTTTTTTACTAGGTTTGTGAATACCTCTTTCATGGATGGTTACATTCCAGGCACCATCAACAGAGTCCTCGTTACTCCACTCCTGAAGAAGCCCAACCTTGATCCCAAAGCCCTAAGCAATTTAAGACGAATCACAAATTGTCACTTTTTGCTCAAGATACTTGTTACATTTGCTGCATCCCATCCCAAGCTTTCATGGACTTAAATGGCACTCTCCATAACAAACCATTAGGTTTTCGGCCCTCACATAGCACTGAGACAGCACTCGTGGACCTCAAGATCCACATGCTAAAAATCTTAGATAAGGGCAAAACAGGGATTCTGATGATCAATGCCTCTGGGTTATTTGTACGCTTTATAAATGAAATCAATTAATGAATTAATAAATGCTGCTCGATCAGCCTTCAGCTTTCGACCTGGTGGACCTTGAACACCTCTTGCATTCCTTTGGCCATCTGGGACACTGTACTAAAGAGGCTGTCAGTTGGTTCCACTCTTTACTATCAAGAGGCCAGAATCCAGTGGGGTTTGGCATCCTCACCAGCTGCTCCAATCCTGTGTGGGGTCCCACACTGAACGTGTTTGTCACCTGTCCTGTTTAATCTCTACAACAGACCGCTCTGCTCGCTCCTGGAGACATTGGGCATCGTTGTTTCGAACTGTGCATACGATACTCAGTTATTGCTGGAAGTTATTGGAGGCTACTGCCTCGACTCGGCTGGCCAAGCTCATGTTTTTGATCAAATTAAAATATGGATGGCAAAGAACTGGCAATACCTGAATGGCAGCAAAACTGAGAATGTTGCTTTTGGATACAGGCAGGCACTGGCTAAATTAAGTAAGGACTACAAGCACATCCAAATTGGGAGTAGCATTATTTCTGTTCAAAGCAAAGTGAAAACATTGGGTATGCAGCTGGAGGCCTCACTGAACGCTGATGCCCATGTCAATTAGGTGAGCCAGAGTTGTAACGTTCACCTATACCTGCTCAAGAACATCTGCCTGTACATTACAGAAAATAACTGCAAACTCATTGTCCGGGCAACCATCCTGTCAACACTATACTACTGCAACTCATTATTGATTAGAACCTCACAATACAATCTGAAAAAATGTCAAACCCTCCAGAATTACGCTGGTCGTATCATCAAGAAAGTCTCTAGAAGGGAAAACATTTTGGAGCACAGAAAGGACCTCCATTGGCTTCCAATAGAGGAACCCATGAACTTCAAAGCATGCACCATGGTCCATCAATACATTTCTTGGTCAGCCCCTGCATACTTTAAATCACTGATTGCCTGTTATGATCCAAGCAGATCGCTGAGTCACTCTAATCAGATGCAGGTATCCGTTCCAAGCTTTAGATGAGTGAAAGGGTCTTGAAAGGTCTTTTCCAGTCAAAGCATCAAACTTCTGGTACTCTCTACCTCATCGAAAGTCTTTAAAAAACTTACTTTTCAAGTATTCATTTGACTCTCTCTCTAAGGCAATGTTCTGGCCAACATTTTGTTTCCCTTCTGTGCCTATTTGTCCTGTCTTCATGTTCATATCCATTGTGTTAATGTCTCTTGCGCCCTGATGCTGTGAGCTTGTGATGCATTATAAATAAATAAACAAAAATAGGCAGCGCAACAGGGGTGCGCAAATAAAGGTGGCTTTAGCTGATTTTCAGGGGTTTTGTTGTGTTAAGTTCTCACCTTAATGTCCCTGCAACTAATGTTTTTTCCTTGAATATATATATTGGTGTGTGACAAACACATTTCCCTGTTCGCTCGCGGACAGTGTCCTGATTGGCCAACCGGCTTGCGTCATGTCCGCGGACATGCAAAGTGTTCGCTGATTGGACGGTGAAGAGCGTGAAGCACGTCAAATTTTGGGGAAACGCCCGCCATCTTGGATTTGCGGCCAGCGCGGTGAAACTTGGTGGAAACAATCCTATTTAGTAGAGTGTGTTGGTGTGTAAAAGTGTTTGGGGAGGGTGGGGGAGTAAGAGATGGGTTAAATGTTGTATTTATTTAGGTGGTAGACCCCCTGTTGTGTTCGCTTTGTCCGCAGACAACGTGGATGTACTGAAATGTTCTAAATAAACGAAATGGGGGTGTTCTGAGGACATTGCGCCTGAACGTATTGTTCACAAGCAAGCTGAAAGTGTTCTAAGAACACTCGCGGTGTCCTGAAATGTTCGAAAATAAACTAAATGGGTGTGTTCTGAGGACGGTAAGCCTGTCTGTTTTGTTCGCAGGCAAGTTGAATCTGTTCTAAGAACACATCATGTGTCCTGGGATGTTCATCAATAAACAAAATGGGGGTGTCCTGAGGATGGTATGCCTGTCCGTACTGTTCGCAAGCAAGTTCAAATTGTTCTAAGAACGCATGTTCACAAGCAAGTTCAAATTGTTCTAAGAACACATGAAGTGTCCTCGGATGTTTGTAAATAAATGAAATGGGGGTGTTCTGAGGACACTACGCCTTTACGTATTGTTCGCAAGCAAGTTGAAACTGTTCTAAGAACACTCTCAGTGTCCTGAAATGTTCGAAAATAAACGAAATGGGTGTGTTCTGAGGATGGTATGCCTGTCCGTTTTGTCCACAGGCAAGTTGAAACTGTTCTAATAACACATGCAGTGTCCTGAAATGTTCGTCAATGGACGAAATGGGGGTGTCCCGAGGACGCTGTCCGTATTGTTCGCTGGCAAGATGAAAGTGTTCTTAGAACACATTATGTGTCCTGGGATGTTCATAAATAAACAAAATGGGGGTGTCCTGAGGACGCTATGCCTGTCCGTACTGTTCGTAGGCAAGTTGAAACTGTTCTAAGAACACTCATCATGTCCGCAGACATTAAAAGTGCCAATATGGCATAGTTAAAATGTTAGACTCTATGGGTGTGATATGCTGCAGTGGTTGTGGCCAGAGCATAGAGTCTTGGGAGCATGGCCATCCAACCACCGCAGCATATCACACCCACAGTGGCTTATAACTTTGGGATCCAAGAACAAATTTATAAGCAACAAAGTTATAAGTCACCATAGGTGTGATATGCTGTGGTGGTTGTGGGCAGGGCCTATAGTCTTGGGTACATGGACAAGATCAAATTTATAAGCAGCAAAGTTATACGTCACTATGGGTGTGATTTGCTGTGATGGTTGTACTTAATATAATATACTTACTGTTTGGTTAAGTAACTGGAGTACATGTATTTCTTGTTTATTTCTGTGATAAAAGAAAAGATCATGTTAGTATTGGTATTTTGTAATGACTTATAACATTGAATAATCAACATTTTTTTTTTACCCTCATATTAAGTAGATTACAAACCAGTGTACTGTGCAATTTGTTCAGTTTCTGTGTTTGTTGCTAAAGTCATTGGGTCTATGGGAGAAAACAAAATCCATGTTGGATTTAAAAAAAAAAAACTTTTTTTGTTATGCTACAGTCTATTTGTTTGTTTGTTTTCAGTGTTCACTTGTTGTTTCTGGCTAATGCTCTATATATTGGCTTGTTGCAGATTTTTGGAGCAGTTAGATACCTGTTGACATATTCTAACAGTCTATTTTTTTTTATAACGAAGTGCTATTGATTTATCTGTTTTATATTGTAACATTTTGGGGTAGTTAGATACCAGTTGGCGTATTCTAACTGTTTATTTTTTAATATAATTCAGTGGTATTCATTTATCTTGTTAGTTGTTGTAAAATCTTGTGGCAGTTATATAGCTGTTGGCATATTGTAACAGTTTATAGTTTTTTAATAGAAGTTTAGTTAATGTTTAAGTACAGTTTAGTTAATACATTTTGGTTTTAAGAACATTAAATAAGCGTTTGTAAGATTTGCAGGTAATCTCTGCTTTAGAGTAATGGAAACATCACATTTTTTTTATAAATGCAGTATAGTGACCTGCATTAGTTGTGGCTCCTGTGTGGTAGATCATACCTATTGTTGTGAAGGATTTTTTTAACAAGTGATACTTGACCATGTGTGAATCCAGTCAGCTTGCAGTTGTCATTGATACCATCTGCATTGTAACGTAGAAGCATTAGTATTAGTATTACGTATTTACTATGTGTTTATATTAGTAAGGTGGAGCGATTATCCGAATTGCAGGTAGTACATAATCTACCATGGTTTGCATTTTGTACAAGTTGCTGAAATGGAACGGATTCACAATTAGGTATTGATACATACACACTTGTGGATCTTCCTTTGAGTTTATAGTGAATTTCACCATTCCAGCACAGTAGTCCAATTGTTGTCTTTTTCCATAAACACTATACGTGTTGTCAGGATTGTTTGTTGCGTTTCTATGAAGTACTAACATGTGCAAACACAACTGGTCTGTACTGTGTAAGTAAATGTTGTCAACTATTGGTGGTAATTGAAATAGAATATTCATTGCTACATTTGCGTAGCAACTTACACCAATTACATTTGAACGTTTAAATGGACCAGGTAGTTTTCTATCTGAGTGCTTTTTTTGGAGTTTGTCTTCCTTCTTTGAAGAAGTACCTGGTTTACTTTCCCTAATAGGTTCTTTTTTGATTGGGGTACTTGATGAAATATTAGTTTCTTTTAATCTCTTTGCAGGATTTGCAGTGACATCCTGTTGTATTTCTGTATGATTAAGTTTTCTTTTGGAACAGTGTACTTTTTGTGGAATAGGATATGTTTTTAGATGGGGAGTGTATAGTGAATGAAGTCTATTGTATTCTGAAATGCAAGGAATATCAGCGTTTAGTTTACTTGCATCACAGTTGATTAGAAATAGACCATCAAGTGTACGTAAGCGTGATAGTGCTACGTAGCTCATGCCTTCTTTAAATACTGTGTTACCAATGTCTATCATAGCTTTGTCTAGGGTAAGACCTTGTGATTTATGAATATCTAGCTGTTGAGTGTCCTATCTTTTTCACTTCTGAAAGTTTATCAAAGAGAATATTGACAAACTGAATGTTGTTGTCACGTGGGTATGCTTGAAAGCCAACAACTGTACCCAGTGCTCTATTAACTAATCCTTGATCCACGTCAAGGTTACGTTTATACATTACTCTGCAATTTAAGGATAATTTGAATATTTTTTCCAATCCAGCTGTGTTGGAGATTGAATTTTCTAAACTATTTACTCTCGTTGTGGCTTGTTCACACATGGGTAGTGTCATACCATGTATGTCTAGTTTGTCTGTGGCGCTAATTTCAATTATTGGTTGCATTTCGTTTTTTAACATTGTGTCATTGAATTTGAAACAGCTTGCAAGAGTTGGCATTAAGGCCATACAATTGAGATTTTTGTGGGCTAATTGTTCCATAACATCCGTAGCACATGCATTATGGCCATAAAGTGCATGAATGTGCTGGGTTTTCAATATTGCTTGTGCTTCTTCAGATAATATACCAACTCTAATACTTTTTAAGATGTTGGCATAAGTGAGATCTGCAGATTGCCGCATGTTTTCTGTTAATTCTCTGTATTGGAAATGTTGACAAAGGTTGACATTTCCAATGCTGCCAACAGTTTTACGGCAGAGTTTGTGTCCTAAGGTTTTAAAAATAGGCTCACCTTTCACTGGTGTCAATTGAAGAAGATCTCCGAAAACAATAATGTGTTTTCCTCCAAAGAGCTCTTCGTAGTTTGTTTTGAGTACTTCTTGTAATCTGAGGTGAATCAAAGCCAACATTAGGTTGGAGACCACGCTCACTTCATCTATTAGTAGCATTTTCATTTGTTTTAATACTCTGCGTAGTTCCATTGCAGCTTCTGTAGAAAGTTTGTAATAGTCTAATTTGTTTTGGTGTTCTACTGGCAGGAGTAGTAATCGGTGTTAAGTGACACTGCCTATGTTGTAGGCAGCGAAACCTGTGGGGGCAGTGACAATAGCTGACAGTTTGTTGTTTGTCAATTGTTGAAGGAATTTACTGATGATTTTGATTGAGAATGTTTTGCGAGAACCAGCTTCACCACTGACGCACAGTAGTATAGGTTTGTAATTTTGGCAGGTGCATTCTTTGTTTTCATGTTGTACACCATGTGCAATTTCTTTTGTTACTTCTTCAAAAATGCTATGTTGCTCATTGTTTAGTTTTGATTATAGTATAGTTAAGTCTTCTTTATCTTCATACTGACACATGGGGGCCGATTCATGGAACAAACGTGCGCCGAAAATCCATGCGAAAGCAGGGGCAAGGGAGTGCAAGCGTGAGAAACGCAGCGCACGCGCACGCATGCGATTCAAGGAAGACGCTGCGTGTGTTTCCCGCTGTCCATGCGCCCAATCCAGCCATGGCGCACGCAGGCATACACGGCGTGCGCTACGCGCACATCAAAAGCGCACATAGCGCGGCGCACACAACCAAACTGGGCGGAATAGTGGGCGTAACACGCGGAATGGGGAACAACGCGTGAAAAAGAAGGCGTAACTGGGGAAGTACTGCAGGGAACTACACGGAATGCCCACACGCACGCGAACAACCCGTATTCATGGATCCGAATACGGGAAACCCGCTCACGGCAAAAGACGCGCACAGGCGTCAACGCGTCCGCCACACGAAGGCAGGCGGAAGCGTCCCCGCGCACAGTATAAAAGTGCACGCAAACAACAAACGCGTATATACAGCTACGATGAATGCCCCATTTGTCGCAGCACTGATCGTGGGACACTGCAGGAGGAGGAGAATAGCCAGGGCACGCATTTTCGCACCACGAACAAGCCTTTTTGGGATGCCTGACGACCAGGTCTATGGCAGGTATAGGTTTCCACCCCATATCATCCTAGACCTGGTCAGGGAGTGGGAAGATGACCTTACATACCCCACCCTTTGCTCCCAAGCATTGAGCCCCTTGGAGAAGCTGCTCAATGTCCTGCATTTTTTGGCCACTGGGTCATTTCAGCGGACTACTGCCATAGTGGGGGGGGGGGTCTCACAGGCCACGCAGTCACGCTGCCTACACCAGGTACTGGCAATCATGACAGCACGCCCCTCAGTCTGCAGGCACATATACATGCCCAGAACCCCTGCAGAAAGGCAGGCTGTTGTCCTGGATTTTTTCAGGGTGGCACACTTCCCCAAAGTGCTTGGTGCCATAGATTGCACCCATGTGGCCCTACGTCCACCTAGGGCCACTGAGCACATCTACCGAAACCGCAAGCACTGGCATTCCATCAATGTACAAGTGGTATGCGATGCAAAGGGAATCATCACCTCTGTCTATGCAAACTACCCTGGCTCCACCCATGACAATTTCATATACAGAATGTCCGCCCTGAGCCGGGCCCTGGAAGCTGGTCGGCATGGCGACAAATGGCTCCTAGGTCAGTACAAATGCCCTTGCACATGCATGCAAGTCACACACAGACAAATACCCAAACCCTAATAATCTCAACTATTATCACCTCCCCAGGGGACAGTGCCTACCCTCTGAGCAACCACATGATGACGCCAATCCGGAACCCCACCACACCACCCCAGGTAAGATACAACGCCGCCCATATTGCAACCAGGGCCATAGTGGAGCGCACATTCGGAGTGCTCAAGTCCCTTGACCGCTCTGGTGGACAACTACTCTATGCACCACCAGTAGTGTGCAGGATCATTGTGGCAGCATGTGTCCTGCACAATGTTGCAACACGGCAGGGCGTCCCGGTGGACATGGTGGTGCCCCCACATCCCCAACCACAGGCACAGGTGCTGCCCATGGGAGGGGACAGGGCACGTGGCGAGGAAGCCCGGACCCAGCTCGTGGCCACATTTTTCACCTAAACTCCCACCCCTGCGGAGTGCACACAGGCCTGGCACATACCAGGTGACAATCGATGATGACAAAGAGACAGTCAACTGTCACAACCCTACCACCCTGAGATAGTTGCAATGGAAGTGCCACATCGTCTGCATCCCTAGCTACTTAAACACAAGCTATCCCGTGTGACCAAAAGGCACACATATGACATATGACATGATATGGCCTATACACAAGTATTTCAAGGTGCGATGAGGGAGGGAGGGGGGAACAAGGGAAGAAAGACAACGGTACTACTAGGCCAGGTGTCGTTTAGATTGTGCAAGTGCAGGGGTAGGGGGAAGGGAAAAGGGGATGGGGGGGGAGTGCAGTACAGGGGAAGTAGACCAAAAAACAAATAAATAGGTCGGCTGGTGGCAACTGCAAAGGTAAGAGCAGACAAGTGCTGGGAAGGGTGGGCTGTAGGGATAGAGAGACAGTACCGCAGTGCAGGGGTTGCCAGGGAGGCAGTTCAAGTGGAGAGTGGCTGGGCCAGGGACCGAGGTCGGTGAGAGTGGCCCAGTTGCAGCTCCAGTGCCGTTCCATTGAAGAATTCCGCAAGGGAGAGGCAGAGAGAAAGCAGAAGCAAAGAGGAAGGTCTTGAGGTGCTTCCAGAACTGGAGATGGTTCCCCTCAAGTTCAAGTGAGGCAGGAAGGCTGTTCCAGTGGGAGGGCCCTGCCGCGGAGAGAGATCTACCCCCAGCTAGTTGCTCTGAGAAGCGGATGACCCTGACATGCAAGGTGTGCATCACACACACCTGCAAAACCCTCCCTCCCAAACCCTCCCAAACCACAACATGACATGGCAAGCAATACCCATACACCAACACAGTAACGATAAGGTACACATTGCCATGTCCTAAATCTACAGTGGCATCAGACAATGATGCCTGACCCAGAATCAGATGAAATGACAGACCAACAAAATCTCCCACCTAAAATAAGTAATTTCCAAATGCATTACAAGAGTTGTAGACGTAACATAACAATGAATGCTTGTCTACATGCACATTTTGCATTGCAAAATCAACACTGCAGCTCATGTGTGCTGTGTCCTACTCCTGCAACACACTGCTCAGCGCACAGCACAGTGAACAGCCATTGTGTGTGATGCACACCCTGAGCATCACATCTAAGTGACAGACCACATCAAACAGCAAATTAGGCATGTACAGGATCCATAATCGGTCACAGAACATGTGCTGCAGGGACAACGTGGGTACCAGAAGGCAAAGAGTGTACACGTGGATATGCAAGGGTGGGAGTACATGTAGTGCATCAGAGTGCAAGTGTGTGGTTCTGCAAGGACATGCACTCCACATATGCATGTGCACTCAAGTGACCATTAGTGTTCTCTACACATCACATGTGAACATTCACCATGTGTACACCCCAGCATGTCAAACCACAACTATCCCCTCGCACCTGAAAGGTAAACACAACACATGAACAGGCATTGATCAGCATAACACAACATGTACATAGGATACCACCATTACAATGTCAGAGTTCCCATCACAATGCAGGGCAAGGCAACTATCAACAACAACCACCTCCTCCCTCACAAATGACCATGACCCACTGAACAACTGCACCTGGGTCATGGAGCCTTCAAACCTCAATTCCACCTGGCCACAGGATCACCTTTACCCTTCGTCACCATCTCCCACCTTGTGTGTAAAAAGGTGCCTGCACCCTCATAATCCACACTCATATCCAAAATCACAAAATCCAAGCCAGAAAAACGAACCAGAATACCCTCCAGTAGATGACTTGACGTAGCAGTACCTCACAAAAAGGCCAAGTACTACCACAATGATGCAACAACCAAGGTAGCACAGTAAAACAATGTCACAACAGGATGTGAAACATGTGTGGTACATGACATAGGATGATGCACCATGAACGGATGTGTACTGTCACAGGTCCCCTGTACAGGCGCGGGAGTGTCACGAAACAACCACCCCCACAATGTCCCGGGTGCCTGCAAGGTCAAACTCACACAGGCCCCTGAGACCCTGGTGGGGAAGGAGGTTCAGGGATATGCAGTCGGGACAGGTGTTGACACACTGGATGACTGGAATGAGTGGCAGGAGAGGGGAGGAGGAATGACACATGAAACTAGGGAATGCACGAAAATGTACTACCTGCATGAACACATACACAATCCAAACAAACTTGGACATCATTGTCATGGCCTTCTGTAGTCCAGGCTCAGGAGTGGTACGAACCAACCACCCCCTCTAGGGTTTTGGCGCCTGCAAGTTTGGGGCTTACACAGGCATCCGCAACCCCAGCGGGGAAAGAGGGTCAGGGAACGTTGCTTGGATAGGTACGGGAAGCAGGAACACCGGGTAGAGGGTACAGGGTTCAAAATTGCATAAGATTACGGGTGATTAGGGGAAAAACATACCAAATTGAACCACACATACATCCATGCATTAGTACACTCCCCAGCAAGCCTATGCAGAGCAGTTTGAAAGAAAAACAACAAGACACTTAGCTCTGGTTTTGAGTGCTGGCCTCCTGCCTGGGCACTCTCAGGTCCGGTTACAGGAGCACTGCAATGCTGCAAAGAGAGCCACAGTCAACAACCTGTACGTGCCAATTACACAAAAACACAACACCAAACATGCCCCATAGCAACAAACTACTCTACAAACAGACAATCTGGTGTAGATGCTTCATACCCATATATAACATCACCCCTGTGACGGGTCATACACAGTCAATGCAGTAAGTCAGCCGCCGGTGGGTGCCTGGCAAATGGAACACCAATGTGTCACAATTCACACAACATGCAATGTTCCCTGGGTAAGCAGACAGACCCATATAGCAAGCCATGACTTCTGAGCAAGTTGCGTACCACCATGACCGAAACAAAGTTGGCAGTGCATTTATCATAAAGTACATGGAAAAGACATGCACTGCACTTGAGTATGTCCCTTGCTGTATGTCCCTGTGAGCTGCCCCTTTCCATGTCTGGGAAGGCTACATGGTTAATACAAGTGCATCAATGGACCTTGGTGTACCGGAGGGTATGTGCCACTGCCCCTGAATGTGTCCCAGACAACCTTACAATCAACGGCCATCAGTCCACCAACACATCTGTGCTGCATTGTGTGCTTCAACACCAATATTCGTCTAAGCTCACCCTCAGTGCTGTGACTAAGCCTGCATGTGCAACTCGCCTGGTGCAAGCTTTGCTGTCTCGTGGCCCCCCTGTGCTGCTCACCTTGCCTGGAGGTCCTTGGAACATGTCAGCAGTTCTAGGATGTGGGTCTGCAAACCCTGTGCCTCTGCTTGTGCAGACATGTGCATGTGGGCACCAACAAACGTGTCCAGAATTCCGTCGTCCAATGGGCCATGTCTGCTGGCAAAGGTGCTCTGGAGGCTCATCCCCCTGCAGAAAGGGCATGAAACACATGATTAATGCTTCAAAGTAATCTGTGTGTGTCTCATCAGGCATCTCATTACTTGACCATGTCAGAGAGTCACATCACAAATCACACCATCAGTCCATCTTTCACATCCAAAGTGTGGAACACTATCTACAGCATGAATTGCAACAAGCACGTGTACAGTAAAGATATGAAACGTACTACACAATGCATAGCAATTAATGTACACATTAATCATGACATACCCCATCTAGCAAAAGCTGAACAGTGGACAATAACACCAAAATCATCCCCACTAGGGGTGTCAACACAAGTCACACAGCACCAGACATGCCACAGATATGACAGTCCAAAGCCCTTGTGTAAAATTCTGTAACACCGAACCATCCTTGCGAGCCCATGGATAAGGGAGGCAGGAGTGGCATATGTGAGTCAAGGACCCCAAGCAGCAAACACATACACAAGACAAGCCTGAAGGGCCCAGCTGGAACAGACAGTGGATGCCTTCAAAAGCCACAAAGCACCGCACCATCACATGAAAGCACAATAGACTAGCAATTCTAAACTAAATCAACTATTAACTAATTACACTAACAATGGAAAACCTACATTACCTAATTAAACTAACTATCAAACAGAAACTTAACTAACTAAACTAAAAGAAAAATCAAAAATGGCCACATACGACCCGGGGGGAGGGGAGGCACCCAGGAGAGGGGAGGTACAGGGTGCTGCTCAACATCCACATGCGATGATGCTGAGCCAAAAAAAAAACCTCCATGGGCTCGACGCCTGCACAGCCCTACCTATGTGGGAGATAGATGGTCGTCCGAGTCTGGCTCATCCTGTAAAGGATGACGTGGCAAAGTAGCCTGGCCACGCATAGCCGCAGCTTGCCCCTCGTTGGCAGCAAGTCTGCAGGACGGGTGAGCCTGGTTCTGTGTGGCGAAGTGACGTAGGTCTGCATGCAGAACCTCACGTGATACACGTGCTTCCTCTTGCAAGGTAGCACATTTAACACGGAGTTCCTCCTGCAAGGCCTGGCTGGACAACCGCTGCACCTCCCGGCAAGCCTGTAGCTCAGCCGAGATGGTACGCTCAAGCTGTGCAAACCTCTCCTCTGCCTGCTGCCTCTGGGACATCATAAGGACACCCAGAGTGGATCTGAGGGAAGCATACTCCTCCCTCAGGGCATCCATGTGCGCCTTTGCGTGAGCAGCAATTGCTTGACGCAGAGACAACATTTCAGCCTGGCGTGCCCTGTCTGAGGCCGCCATGCCCAGCCTGAGCGAGCGGGCCGTGGACCGTGCCGCCTGCTGCTGGAGAAGCACCTGCCTAGCAGGGGGGAGCACAGATTTTTGAATAGCTGTCGCGTACGGAGAGCAGGAGAGTAGAGTGTTGATAGCCCTGATGATGGACGGATGTCCGAAATGCATTGGCAATAATTTTGAAACACTGATTGGTTAGGAATAAATAAACAATTGAAATATTGGAAATATTATAACAAAAATGGTGGATTACTTAACGAAGAAATATAAATTACTAATGAAAATGAATTGAAACCCGTCGAGGGGAGAAAGAGCGAGCTCACCCAGGGTTGGAAGTTATTCAGCCCTATTGTATGGATATGGGAGCGCAGATCGGGCCACACGCTCCATGCTCTCAGCGATGTTCTCCATTGCTGCCCCCTGCCGTTCGGAATTGGCAGTCATGTCTTGCTCCCACTCAGTATACTGCGGTTGCGTGCGGCGACCGCGTTGCCGGGCTTGACCCCTGCGGGACCCAAGGACCGGGGGTCCTCGCTGTGTTGGCACCACCCGCGGCTGCACAACTACATACCCCCGTCGACGTGATTTCCCAGGCACATCAGTGACTGGTGTGGAGGGTGACCCTGCGTCCCGATCCACCACGGGCGGAGGAACCAAGACTGTCTGATCCCTCAGTGCAGGGGTCGCAGACAGAGGAGTGTCCACATCAGAATCACTCACCCCTGACACATGGACTTGATGCTCATCCAACTCAACATGGACGTCAGAGTCGTCATCAAGGTTGGACTCATAGGCAGCCAGAGACAAGATTGACTGCAGCACTTGGGGGTTTTCGTGGCCTACCACCCCACGACCACCACTAGTGCCGGGTTGATGTGGTGGTACCAACCCTGTGTCTGGCATGACAACACCATCCTCCGCCTCCATTGCATCATCACCTGAAAAATAGAGAGAAAAAAGGTCACTACACATGTCAGAAGCACACAACACACACACACACACCGACAGCAAACGCATCCGGCAGACATGTGACACACAACATATAACCTGGCATGCATGCTGGTTCAACGTTAAATAGCTTCTGTTATCAGACCTGTTGAAAGGTGGCAGTTTCCATGGAAGTGGGTCGATGCAGTGCAGAAAATGTGTACGCCACTCACTACCTACATGTACAAGGACTCCATGGTGTGTGCCAGGAAATGTGAAGGCAGTGCAATGTCAAATTCAGACATCACGTGCATTGTGCATTCAGTGTTTACCATATCTAGAAGCCAAGCACCCCTCCACCCCAGTACCAAAGCAGGGATGCCTAGCATGGTATCAAAAGGCTGACCATACACATGTGTATTGACAGGCAGTGTTGACTGGCATCAACAGCTTAATGTGATTCAAGTGACAACACTGCAAATGATGCTGGGACAGTAGGCAGGACACATGATGAAAACTCTGGAGGCCGCCCACATGTGAAGAAGACACAACAAGAGTTGGACAGAGTCATTGGCCATTGAACAGGCTGAGGCCTGTGAGCCACACAGATTGTCAGAGCCTAAACATGTGTGCAACACAGGACTGAGCCACAGTTGACATGGGAAGGCTGATGAGATGGCAGGCAATGTATGTAACCAAGGACTTGTATTGCAGTGATCATCCAGTCAAGGACACATAGGGGCATGCGTGCAATGCACATGGAGCATGAATGGGCACTCATGTCCCTGCGGGACATCTGACCCATGCACAGTATAAGTGAGATACCCTGCATCGAGTACTAAGGCTGTACCACACGGCATATGTCTGGCAGATTCTACGCTGGAAGTTAGCATCTACACAGGACACATGAACAAGAAAGTACACATTGGCAAGATTGAAGCAGACCAGTGCAAAGGTGGAACTGGGGTGCAGAGTGGCGGAGGAGGGGCAAGGGAGCATGCCTACATGGAGTCCCGCATGCAGGCAGAGGAGACATGCATGACGGAAGCATTGCATTACTTACACATCAGAACCATGTACACGTCACATGTAGCGGCAATCATGCACAATTCATCCCACAAGTGAAACACACACGTCCTCAACAAACACGCATGAACACTCACTGGACTGCACATCAAAGTCCAGCATCTCTCCCACTCCTTCGACCAATTCAGGTGGTATGAACTCCGCAACGAGATCCTCATGCGGAGTGAGCTCTTCCTCCTCTGGTGCAGGCCCACTGCCAGTCACCAGAGTCAAGTTGTAATTAGAGGCACGCTTAGCCTTAGTGCGGCGTTTGATGTCATTCCAACGCTTTTTGCACTCTTGCGCCGTGCGCACCTCATGGCCGAATGAACTGACATGTTCCGCAACATGCTTCCAGTGGGTGTCACGTTGGGCAGCCGTAGTCTGACTATTGGCACTCGCTAGCATGTCACGGCTGTGGCCCGGCACGTAGTCCACGAGGAAGTCCAGTTCCTGCTTACAGAAAGGCTTCTTCCTCGACGTGCAGGAGGTCGTGGCTGTGTGTGGGATCCCAGCCTGTGCTGCAGGTGCAACCTTCCTCCTCTTGGACTGTGGCGCAGACCCTGGATGGCTAATGCCGCCCTGACCAGTATGGCCAGTGGGTTCGGTGGATTGAGCCAAGGGAGTGGCAGGTGGAGGGATGACCAAAGGCCTGACTTGTGTCAGTTGCAGCTGGGTGCCCACTAATGGACCCTGCGCAGCAACATCAGCTGTGGCAGGGTCATTGACCGCAACGGTCCTGGTTGGCAGACTCACAACCGGGGTGCTGTTGGGTGCATCTGCCCCTGCACTTGCCAACACCCGGCTGTTCGGGGCAGCAGATGACATGACTGCCCCAGGGACACGTGTCTTAGTCTGAGCAGCCCAGGTTTCCCCCCTGGCCTGTTGGAGATCTACCAAGGGCTCTTCAAGTGCCAACGCAGCCTGCGCTGGCAGACCCTGAGCCTGGGTGGCGGTGTCCACAGCTGCGCCTGCAGCTAGCACTACCCTCGGGCCCGTGGCAGTCGATGGAACGGACTGCCGGGTCAAACGGGTGCCAGCGCCAGATGCAGGAGCTGCATCCCCCGGAACCACAGGGGGTGGTGGCATGACTGCACCGACACATGGCACAATATTGTGCTCAAGTGGCGCACCCCTGCCTCTTCCCCCTCTGTGGCCGCCCTGGACACCCTGGAGTCCCCCTACTCCCTGGTCACCATGGCCACGTCCCCGACCACGCCCGCCACGAGGAGGATGCCCAGCTGAGGCGCCTCTCACCTTTGGTGGCCTCCCAACCATGGCACTGATGTAGTAGTGCTGGCACAGATGGAGTGGTGCCAATGGGAGGTGTACACCACAATTGACCTGGGCAATTGGGGTGAAGGGGATGGGAAGCAAGATGTTAACAGCCCCCCTGCACCTGCAAGGCTGTATGTGACCCCGGTGATGTGGTGACGGGTCACGCAACGCTCAGGCACCCCAAAACTGCAGTAAAACCGTGCACGCAACCCTGCAGCCTACGTGCGTGGATTCAACCTCCCACAGTACGCGGTGGCACCCAGTAACACGAATAACGCGTACGCGTGGGACACGCAGGCTACTATGACATCGAAAATGGGTGCAATACACAGGGGCACCCGCAGTGGGAAAAAGAGCGTGTGCGACTCACCGTCTGACTAGCGCGATGCAGAAAAACATGCGTAGCCAATACCCCCGCCAAAAGAAGAGATACGTCCTTGATAGCTGTGAAGTTGTGATGGCGCACAAAACAACAGGAAGCACGTCGGTCTCCACGAAAGGCACGTACAGCGAACTGCTGGGCCCGCTCACCTTTAACCCATGCTGAGGGAAACGCACGCGCGCGTCACGTCACTTACACGCATGGGCCCTTTCCTCGTATTACACGCGGAAGTGCAGTTTTTCACGCGCGCTGAAATGCCTATGCATGCCTGTGCGCGTCACGTCACAGGGGCGCTTGCGCTTCAGGGGCCTTCTGTCCAATGAAATTGCGTATGCGTGCAGACGCGCTTACGTGCTAAGGGCCTTTCCTCGAATTACACACTGACGTGCCGAATTTTCACGTGCCAAATCACTCCGTATCAAGATGGTCACGTGTAAGCACACGGAAGACCACGCTCCTGCCCAGAAGGCCGAACTACTGCCCCCCAGAGCCCCAAGCACGCTCCCACCTGCCATCTGCTGCTGCCTGACTGCCTGCTGCCCACGTGCCCTGCCATTTGCTGCCTGCACATCAGCCAGGGGTGCTGTTGCTATAACCACCCCTGCTGGAACCGAAGACTCCCGACTGGGATTCCATCGCTCCACAGCCCAGCCCCAGGACCCAGTTGCCCACCCACTCCTGCCTCTGGGGTTGTCATGTCAGGGCAAACACCATCTGAGACCACTGACAACCCCTGGCCAGAGAGGCAGAGGGGCACCAGCTTCAGTGCCAGGGAAGTTGGTGTCCTGGTGGAGAGAGTCCTGGGGCAGTATGATGCCCTCTTCGGAAGTTCCGGCGCCGACAAGGAAGGACGGACTTGGATCTGGACTGACATTGTGACTGCCATCAACGCGGAGGGGGTGGCAGTCCGCGACTTCCAACATGTCAAGAAGCGCTGGGAGGACTTCAGGTCCAGGACCCTGAACAAGGCCCGGCGCCTCTTGAAGGCAGCGGATGCCAAGGGGCGCCGGGGCCACATGTCGGAAGAACAGATGAGGGTCCTGGAACGCATATCCCCAGAGCTCCACGTCCAGGTCCTTGAGAGGCAGACCCGTCTAGAGTCGAGCGGTAAGTGTACATGCATCCTGATTGTGAGCTGTGCGTGTGGTGATTTTTCAGTAGTGTGCAGGTTGCACATCTGTTTGTATGGGGTCGCGTATGGGTGGGGGTGTACATGGCCGTGGGGCTAACACATGCAAGGGCTGGAATGTGTGAGACATGGATGGTGCTTGTGTGTGTAGGCTTGCATGCCAAATGCAGTTGTGTGGGCACACATGTTTGGATGAATGTGTATGTAAGTAGACATGTCCGTGATGTCACGCATGTTTGTTGTTTTCAGCTGCATGTATCAGCACTGTGTACATGTGCATCTGTGTGTATTTGACAAGGGTGCAACAGTGATGCAACATGGATGCATGTGACAGCGGTATGTGGAAGCCTGATTGGCAGATGTGACATGGATGCCCATCTGAACACTGCAACACTTGGCAGAGGTGTACACATGCATGCAAGTGTGGTGGTGTGTGTACATGTGTGGTGCACTTCCTGTGTTGCATGTGATGTCTGGCTCACCTTTGCCTGCTCATGCTGTTGTATGTGTATGGATGGTGCTGGCAGTTGCGATATGGCTGTGGTATGGCTCATGTGTGCGAGTTGAAATGACATGTGTGTTGGGGATTGTGATGGCATGTCTGAGGTTTGCCAATGCCACTCATGTAGAACTGTCATGTGTGTATGTGTCCATTGTACAGTGCCCTGATGCCTGTGTTTTATTTCTCCCTGTCTGCAGCGTCAACTGATGAAGAGGGCGGAGAAGGTGCTGTGGAGCACAGCAGCGGGGATCCCACCGCCAGCCGGAGACGCAAGGCCCGGCTCCCCTCCCATGTTGTCATCTCGTCGGGGAGTGAGGAGTCCGGTGCCGCGTCCCAGGCCGCAGCTGCCGGGGGGAGGTCCAAGAGGCGAAGGTTGGAGTTGGACTCCTCGGCAGCAGAAGGGGCAGCTGGGACCCCACAGGGCCCAACAGGGGAAGATGGCATGGAGTCATCCAGGTTGGTGGAGGGTTTGGTGGAGGAGGAGGCCGTGCAAGCAACAGAGACGGGGTCTGGAGGTGGGGATCCCACTGGTGCTAGTGGTGCAGTGCAGGACCAGGGACAGGAGGCAGCACAGGCCACCGCGGAGGTGCCTGTGTGCAATCCTGCCCCTGATCCTGTCCTTGCATCATCTTGCACCAGCAGGGATGCCTACGTCCAGACCCGTTTTCAGGCAGGGGATGAGCAAACGACAACTGGCCATCCTCTGCCTGCGGACGTGGCTATCCAGGTCCGGGTTGAGCCTGTTCTGACTGGTGTGGCGTTGCGTCAACGGGCCATGCGAGGTGACCTGCAGTCTTTTCATGAGAAGACTGCACGTCATCTCGAATGGCTCATTGACCACGTCAGCCTGCTGGGACAGGTCACCCAGGCCGGATTCCTCCGTATGATGGGGCTTGCTACGACCCCCTCCTCAACTGAAACCCCTACGCGCCAGTCGTCCTCCGTGCCATCTTCCCACCCATCAGTCACCTGGGTGCCCTGTGGAGCTGCCTCTGACGGTGCGGCCAGGCTGGTGGAGGAGGCATCCCTGCCACAGTCGGGAGTCGGACGTCCAGCAGGGGTGGCCACATCAACGACTGCACCCCAGCCGGCGGAGGATGTGCAGGCAGCAGGAGTCAGTGCACGGGCAGAGGCACAGCAGCAGCAGCAACGTGGTGGGAGCCATGAAGGCTCGGGGCCTTCAACATCGGAGGGGCAGGCATCGGCCGGAGGGCTGGAGGACCCAGGACAGAGAGTGTCTCCCGTGTGGCAGTGGTTGGGCCACACCATAGATGCGGAGCGGCAGCGGGCGGAAGAGGCACGGCTCACAATGGTCACGGCGGAGAACTCCATGCGGACGGTCCTGAGGCGGGCCGAGTGCCTCGAGGCAATCCGCAGGGGTTGGAGGTGGACACGTCGACGGCCCTGCGGACCCTCGGGGCCATGGAGGAGGACCACCTCCGGGACATTGAGCAGGAGTTCGATGATGCCCTGGCCCGGGACATCCAAAAGTGAGCCGTCAAACTAGCCCGCTGCCCTTGTACATAGTTATGTAGGTAGTGTTAGGTTTCCTTTTTTTTTGGATTTATTTTGGACCTTTTGGACATTGGCCACATTTTTGTATATAGTTTATTTTATTAGTGTAGTTAGATAGGTTTCATTTCTTTTGTTGGGATAATGGACCTTGGCTTCTTCGTATGTACATAGTTCACTGTTGGATTGTATTTTTCTTTCACATTTTAACCATGGAGCAATGGCTTTCAATTTTATTTCCCATTGGATTTTGTTTTGTGGACAGTGACTTTGGACACCATTACTTTGGATTATGATTTTTGGTTTTGCTTTTTTTCACGGACATGCTTCTTTTCATTTGTGTACATTCCCATTTCTGTTTCTTTATTTTTGATTCTATTTATGTTTCCTTACATATTTTTTTATCGAACTTCAATGTGTAGTATCTCATTGGTTTCATGCATATCATGATATGGGTTTTGAGATTCACTGACACCCATTGGGTGTATGTGAGGGAAATGTGTTTGTTTCAGAACTTGCATTTGGTGTTCTGTCATGTAATTGCCAATTATGAGTGGGTGGATGCAATACTTGGGTGGGTGTTTTGCATTTGGAGGCTTACCATAGGGACCAGGGATCTATATTGTGATGACATGTTGGCTGGGGAACATGAGTTGGACATGGGTGGGGGCCTGCTGGCAGGTGCCCCACAGTGCTGGGGGGTGGGGGTGGTGGGGAACATGAGTTGGACATGGGTGGGGGCCTGCTGGCAGGTGCCCCACAGTGCTGGGGGGTGGGGGTGGTGGGAGACATGGGTGGGGGCCTGGTGGAGGGTGACCCTGCACTGCTGGGGGGTGGTGGGAGACATGGGTGGGGGCCTGGTGGAGGGTGACCCTGCACTGCTGGGGGGTGGGGGTGGTGGGAGACATGGGTGGGGGCCTGCTGGCATGTGCCCCACAGTGCTGGGGGGTGGGTTGGTGGGGAACATGAGTTGGACATGGGTGGGGGCCTGGTGGAGGGTGACCCTGCACTGCTGGGGGGTGGGGGTGGTGGGAGACATGGGTGGGGGCCTGCTGGCAGGTGCCCCACAGTGCTGGGGGTGGGGGTGGTGGGGAACATGAGTTGGACATGGGTGGGGGCCTGGTGGAGGGTGACCCTGCACTGCTGGGGGGTGGGGGGGTGGTAATCATGGGTGGGGGCCTGGTGGAGGGTGACCCTGCATTGCTGGGGGGTGGGGGTGGTGGGAGACATGGGTGGGGGCCTGGTGGAGGGTGACCCTGCACTGCTGGGCGGTGGGGGTGGTGGGAGACATGGGTGGGGGCCTGCTGGCAGGTGGCCCACAGTGCTGGGGGGTGGGGGTGGTGGGGAACATGAGTTGGACATGGGTGGGGGCCTGGTGGAGGGTGGCTCTGCACTGCTGGGGGGTGGGGGTGGTGGAGACATGGGTGGGGGCCTGGTGGACGGTGACCCTGCACTGCTGGGGGGTGGTGGTGGTGGGAGACATGGGTGGGGGCCTGGTGGAGGGTGACCCTGCACTGCTGGGGGGTGGGGGTGGTGGGAGACATGGGTGGGGCCTGGTGGAGGGTGACCCTGCACTGCTGGGGGATGGGGGTGGTGGGAGACATGGGTGGGGGCCTGCTGGCAGGTGCCCCACAGTGCTGGTGGGTGTGGGTGGTGGAGAACATGAGTTGGACATGGGTGGGGGCCTGCTGGCAGGTGCCCCACAGTGCTGGGGGGTGGTGGGGAACATGAGTTGGACATGGGTGGGGGCCTGCTGGCAGGTGATCCTGCACGGCTGGGGGGTGGGGGTGGTGGGAGAAATGGGTGGGGGCCTGCTGGCAGGTGCCCCACAGTGCTGGGGGGTGGGGGTGGTGGGGAACATGAGTTAGACATGGGTGGGGGCCTGCTGGCAGGTGCCCCACAGTGCTGGGGGTGGGGGTGGTGGGAGACAAGGGTGTGGGCCTGCTGGCAGGTGTCCCACAGTGCTGGGGGGTGGGGGTGGTGGGAGACATGGGTGAGGGCCTGCTGGCAGGTGCCCCACAGTGCTGGGGGGTGGGGGTGGTGGGAGAAATGGGTGGGGGCCTGGTGGAGGGTGACCCTGCACTGCTGGGGGGTGGGGGTGGGGGGTGGGAGACATGGGTGGGGGCCTGGTGGAGGGTGACCCTGCACTGCTGGGGGGTGGGGGTGGTGGGAGACATGGGTGGGGGCCTGCTGGCAGGTGCCCCACAGTGCTGGGGGTGGGGGTGGTGGGAGACATGGGTGGGGGCCTGCTGGCAGGTGCCCAACAGTGCTGGGTGGTGGGGGGGGTGGGAGACATGGGTGGGGGCCTGGTGGAGGGTGACCCTGCACTGCTGGGGGGTGGGGGTGGTGGGAGACATGGGTGGGGGCCTTGTGGAGGGTGACCCTGCACTGCTGGGGGGTGGGGGTGGTGGGAGATATGGGTGGGGACCTGGTGGAGGGTGACCTTGCACTGCTGGGGGGTGGGGTGGTGGGAGACATGAGTGGGGGCCTGCTGGCAGGTGCCCCACAGTGCTGGGGGGTGGGGGTGGTGGGGAACATGAGTTGGACATGGGTGGGGGCCTGGTGGAGGGTGGCCCTGCACTGCTGGGGGGTGGGGGTGGTGGGAGACATGGGTGGGGGCCTGCTGGCAGGTGCCCCACAGAGCTGGGGGTGGGGGTGGTGGGAGACATGGGTGGGGGTCTGGTGGAGGGTGACCCTGCACTGCTGGGGGGTGGTGGGAGACATGGGTGGGGGCCTGGTGGAGGGTGACCCTGCACTGCTGGGGGGTGGGGGTGGTGGGAGACATGGGTAGGGCCTGGTGGAGGGTGACCCTGCACTGCTGGGGGATGGGGGTGGTGGCGGACATGGGTGGGGGCCTGCTGGCAGGTGCCCCACAGTGCTGGTGGGTGTGGGTGGTGGAGAACATGAGTTGGACATGGGTGGGGGCCTGCTGGCAGGTGCCCCACAGTGCTGGGGGGTGGTGGGGAACATGAGTTGGACATGGGTGGGGGCCTGCTGGCAGGTGATCCTGCACGGCTGGGGGATGGGGGTGTTGGGAGAAATGGGTGGGGGCCTGCTGGCAGGTGCCCCACAGTGCTGGGGGGTGGGGGTGGTGGGGAACATGAGTTGGACATGGGTGGGGGCCTGCTGGCAGGTGCCCCACAGTGCTGGGGGTGGGGGTGGTGGGAGACAAGGGTGTGGGCCTGCTGGCAGGTGTCCCACAGTGCTGGGGGGTGGGGGTGGTGGGAGACATGGGTGAGGGCCTGCTGGCAGGTGCCCCACAGTGCTGGGGGGTGGGGGGGTGGGAGAAATGGGTGGGGGCCTGGTGGAGGGTGACCCTGCACTGCTGGGGGGTGGGGGTGGGGGGTGGGAGACATGGGTGGGGGCCTGGTGGAGGGTGACCCTGCACTGCTGGGGGGTGGGGGTGGTGGGAGACATGGGTGGGGGCCTGCTGGCAGGTGCCCCACAGTGCTGGGGGTGGGGGTGGTGGGAGACATGGGTGGGGGCCTGCTGGCAGGTGCCCCACAGTGCTGGGGGTGGGGGTGGTGGGAGACATGGGTGGGGGTCTGGTGGAGGGTGACCCTGCACTGCTGGGGTATGGGTGTGGTGGGAGACATGGGTGGGGGCCTCCTGGCAGGTGCCCCACAGTGCTGGTTGACATGGGTGGGGGCCTGGTGGAGGGTGACCCTGCACTGCTGGGGGGTGGGGGTGGTGGGAGACATGGGTGGGGGCCTGGTGGAGGGTGACCCTGCACTGATGGGGGGTGGGGGCGGTGGGAGAAATGGGTGGGGTCCTGGTGGAAGATGACCCTGCACTGCTGGGGGGTGGGGGTGGTGGGAGACATGGGTGGGGGCCTGCTGGCAGGTGCCCCACAGTGCTGGGGGGTGGGGGTGGTGGGGAACATGCGTTGGACATGGGTGGAGGCCTGGTGGAGGGTGACCCTGCACTGCTGGGGGGTGGGGGTGGTGGGAGACATGGGTGGGGGCCTGCTGGCAGGTGCCCCACAGTGCTTGGGGGTGGGGGTGGTGGGAGACATGGGTGGGGGCCTGCTGGCAGGTGCCCCACAGTGCTGGGGGGTGGGGGTGGTGGGAGACATGGGTGGGGGCCTGGTGGAGGGTGACCCTGCACTGCTGGGGGGCGGGGGTGGTGGGAGACATGGGTGGGGGCCTGCTGGCAGGTGCCCCACAGTGCTGGGGGGTGGGGGTGGTGGGGAACATGAGTTGGACATGGGTGGGGGCCTGCTGGCTGGTGCCCCACAGTGCTGAGGGGTGGGGGTGGTGGGAGACATGGGTGGGGGCCTGCTGGCAGGTGCCCCACAGTGCTGGGGCTGGGGGTGGTGGGGAACATGAGTTGAACATGGGTGGGGGCCTGCTGGCAGGTGCCCCACAGTGCTGGGGGGTGGGGGTGGTAGTGAACATGATTTGGACATGGGTGGGGCCCTGCTGGCAGGTGCCCCACAGTGCTGGGGGGTGGGGGTGGTGGGAGACATGGGTGGGGGCCTGTTGGAGGGTGACCCTGCACTGCTGGGGGGTGGGCGTGGTGGGGAACATGAGTTAGACATGGGTGGGGGCCTGCTGGCAGGTGCCCACAGTGCTGGGGGGTGGGGGTGGTGGGAGACATGGGTGGGGGCCTGGTGGAGGGTGCAGGGGTGCGGGGGGACATGCGTTGGTGGGCAGTAGTGCAAGTTGACATGTGGGTTGGCTGGGGGGCATGGCCATGGTGGATGGGGTGCCTGCAGGACATGTGCACGGTAGGCCCCTGTGGTGTGAGCCACCTGCAAGGGCCATGGAGGGTGTAGAGGGAACACCTGGGAGGATCCACACGTGCAATTCACGTGTGGTGCTCCCCGCGTACCTCTGTAATACACTTACCCTGATGGAATCGCGTGTGGAACTTCCCGCGCACCCCTGGAATACACGTACCCTGCTGATGTTGTGTGTGAAAATTCCCCCGCACCCTGAAATACACGTACCCTGATGAAATCGCGTGTGGAACCTCCCGCGCACCCCTGTAATACACGTACCCTGATGGAATCGCGTGTGGAACTTCCCGTGCACCCCTGGAATACACGTACCCTGCTGATGTTGCGTGTGAAAATTCCCCCGCACCCCGAAATACACGTACCCTGATGAAATCACATGTGGAACTTCCCGCGCACCCCTGTAATACACGTACCCTGATGGAATTGCGTGTGGAACTTCCCGCGCACCCCTGGAATATACGTACCCTGCTGATGTCGCGTGTGAAACTTCCCTCGCACCCTGATATACACGTACCCTGATGGAATCACGTGTAGAACTTCCCATGTACCCCTGTAATACACGTACCCAGATGGAATCGCGTGTGGAACTTCCTGCGCACCCCTGGAATACACGTACCCTGCTGATGTCGCGTGTGAAACTTCCCCCGCACCCCGAAATACACGTACCCTGATGAAATTGCGTGTGGAACTTGCTGCGCACCCCTGAAATACAAGTACCCTGCTGAAATCGCGTGTGGAACTTCCCGCGCACCCCTGAAATACACGTACCCTGCTGATGTCGCGTGTGAAACTTCCCCCGCATCCCGAAATACACGTACTCTGATGAAATCGCGTGTGGAAATTCCCGCGCACCCCTGAAATACACGTACCCTGCGGAAATCGCATGTGGAACTTCCCGCACACCCCTGGAATAAACGTACCCTGCTGATGTCGCATGTGAAACTTCCCCCGCACCCTGAAATACACGTACCCTGATGAAATTGCGTGTGGAACTTCCCGCGCACCCCTGAAATACACGTACCCTGCTGAAATTGCGTGTGGAACTTCCCACGCACCCCTGAAATGCACGTATCCTGCGGAAATCGCGTGTGGAACTTGCTGCGTAGCCCTGAAATACGCGTACCCTGCACGCACGTGGCCTATCACGTGTGGAACTTCCCGCGCACCCCAGTGATACACTTAGCCCGCTTGCCGTGCTGGTACAGGGTTAGCGCAGCCCTTTGCGCTGGACTGGGGATTTTAATGGCTTTTCCCTGAGCGAGAGGCGTTCTTGGGGGCGTAACTGGCGCTGCTGCAGGGTCACTGTGCCACTGTGCGCCACGGCTGGTTTTGGTGGCTGGAATCCATGAATACGCTGTGCGCGGAAATGGATTTTAGCGCACGCAGCTGGCGCAGGGATTCATACGCGCTCACTGTGCGCCAGCCGCGTGCGCCACTTGTGCGCTGAATTCTATGAATTTACCCCCATGGTGTTTTCTACTTCTGTCATAGCTAATTCTGCCTCGTTTGTTATTAGTGGCTCTCCCAGTGGCTTCCTGTTACAGAAGGTTGACTACTGTCAGGAGTGTCCTTATCTAGTTGGGCCTGGAGTTCTTCTTCGTGTTGCTGTTCATTGTGCAACATTGTTTTGTACTGTGTAGTTTACATCAGTTATAGTGCTTTCATTTGCTTTGAAAACGTCTTCATAGGAGTCATAGTTAGCTAGCATTTCTTCTTTTCTCCATGGTTTAAAGAGTTGTAGCAGGGACATTTAATATAGTTCTTTATGTTGAGGAGTCTTTAATGACAATTTGATATGATTAATTAAATTTGGTTTGGTGAGTTTAACTAAGCTGCCTTCACAACTTTTCACTCTGCATTTACCTTTTTTTCCATTGGGTTTTATATTATTTTGGTATGTGAAGATTTGGGCTATGTGGTATAGACACATGGTTTCCAAAGTGGTACTTCTGTTTGGGTAGTATGTGTCTGGTAAATTGTTTTTTAAAATGTCTTGGCTGTTGGGATCTTGTTTGGCTATTGTTTCTATATCGTCGTATGATTTTAGAACTATTTTTCTAGATTTAGAAGGACCAAGACTTAGCCATACTATATTTTCAGATTTTCCATACAAAGCAGTACCAGTTAAACGTTCTGCTGCTTCATAGGAGCCACATTCTCTATGGGAGGGCATTTTTATGCCCAAACTGTATAAATTCTGAGACAGTGTTTTGTCTGATGACAGGTCATTCCAGAGGTCTTAGAGCTCTGTTTTTTCTGCTTTAGTTAAGTATGCTGTAACATATCATGCAACTGCAGTGGTGGAATTGTCTGCAATGTACTGCACATCTATGTTTGCATTCCATAAGTGGGCAATGATTGCATTGTAATAATTGATATATTTTTCTTCTTCTGTTCTTTTTATGTAATATGTATTTTTAGGTGATTTACCTTTAACACTATGTCTAACTGAAGACATGAAGTTGTTCACTTGACCTGTTTTTGTAACCGGTCTAGGGAAACCAAAGCGGCAATTGGTGTAGTATTTCCCTTTGTTTTTGTATTTGCGACAACAATATTTGCCACATTTTTGTGTTTGAAATTGTAAAATGTGTGCATGAAGATCACTATGTGTTGCTTCTGATGGAATTTCACAAGTGACATATTTTTCAATAAACTGTAAAACAGTGGTGTCACTGTCCTGACCAAATTTAGGAGCATCTTTAATCCATAAAAGCATGTGGATATGTGGTGCTCCTCTGGCTTGGTATTCTTTTCTCCAAAAAAAAAGTTGCACTTCTCCGGGGGGAGGAGCAGTTTTATTACAAATAAAGTGTAGCATAGCAATGAAGCGATTGTGAAAATATCTTCAAACATTAACAGGATCTAGAGAACAAAGTTCTCCAGGTGTTAGTATATCTATGTTTGTTTTGTTTTTGTTTGATATGCGTAGGAAATCATGTAAATCTTCCCATGCATATTCTGCACAACTTAATGTAACTAACCAAGTGGGTGGGCCAAGGTTTCTTATCATACAACGTACATCTCCCTGACATCGAAACCAGTACTCTTTAGTACCACGCATATTTGCTAATAGATTTGTAATATTTGATTGTAAAACCTCATCTTTTTGTTGCACTTTTTGTAATAATTGTGTAGCTGACATATTTTGAAAGTGGGATCCTGATTTTAATGTGTGTGAATCTCTGTAACATAAAGTTGCTAGTTCACTTTCAAAGAGTAGGTTGAATATGTATTCCACATTTTGTCTAAATCTGGGATCTTCAGAATACATCCGTAATGAGCGGTATTCTGATGCTGTTATTTGAATAGGTCTATCATCGTACCTTCTTCCTTTGCCAGTAGGAAAAAGTAGAGGAAAAGCACGTGTTTCTATACTTTTTTCCCATATGCTGATTGGTGATCCTTTTGTTTGACACATTTGGTACGTTTCTAGTGCATCTTCTACAATGGGTGAATTGTATAATGGTCTAAAGTATTGGATATTGTAGCAGGATCTAGGAGCTGAAATTGACCAGCTACTTGTGTCTCTTGAATTATTTCAGTGGCATCCTTCAAGTTTTCTTCAATATTTATTTATTTGTAGTATTCATTATTGTCTTTTAGATATTGCAAGGCTTGTCTACCTATAAGTAAATCTACCAGTTGTTGCCAAATTGTTTTGTCTTTTGTAGGTATACCATTTACTAAGATTATTAAAGATTGCTCCATTGGACGTTGCACTCCTAGAGTGTGCACATTTTCTTTTAGATCTAAATACACTACTTTTCCCCGAATACCTTTCACTAATTCAGAGGGAGGTAATTTTGCTGTTTTTGGTTGAAGGCTTATTATTGCTTGAAATGGGTGCACTGTTTGATTTGTTTAGTTGTTGTAGGGGTTTTGGTAGTGGAAATAATTCCAAATTATTTGTGATAGCACGTGAAGGAGTTTGGTTGTTGTCAAGTTTTGTAGTGCAGTAACTGCAAAGTATGTAGGGGTCAGTTATTTTGTATTTGTTTTCTGCTATAAGGTAGAGAGCTAATTAAAACCATTTAGAATCTTCACCGTCTTCTATTTTGTATGTTAGGTCTACAGTTTTTGTGTTACTTTTATAAAAAGTTATACGGCAACATACACACACATGGTTTGGTATTTCAGCAGATGTACTTTTAAATTTCAGTATTTCTTTTTTGTATGTGTGTAGTAGAAGGTTGCCATGCATAGAATTGTTGATAATTGGCTTTCAAGCTATTTCATTCTGTAAGTGGCTTTCACTTACAAAATATTTTTTCTGGATATAGTCGATTTCCTCAAGTAGTTCTTTTGCTGTACCATGTAGAAGAATGTTATTTAAACTGGGTAGTGCTAAAGCAGGACTTTTAGCATATTACAGTTTATAGCCTAGATTTCTTATAGTTGAATGATGTGTTGATATCATTTTGATATAATGGAAGGTGGTTTTGCAAGTAGGTCCTTAAATGCAGGCCAATGAATGTCCTTGTAGTCCTGTGTACTTGCGTACTGGACAGGTATCCATATTTTGCAGTAGTCTAATTTTGATTTTGTCTTTGCCTTTCACATGTTGATTGAGGAATTGGCGTAAAGACTTGAAAGATTCTTTGGGGATGTTACACATTGACGTGCATGGCCATTTGTATACTAGACGTTCTGATTCAACTGAATGGAGAGGTAATTCTAAGTTTTCTGGGGATATTTTTGTAAGCAGTATTTCTTGTTCCATTATGGTATTATTAACTTTTTCATAACCTTGTCCACTGCTATGTATCGCAATTGTATTTCTTTGCTTTTATTTGTATACTTCTTCATTAAAGTATGGTTCTGTGCTCGTAGTGTGACTTCATTCACCTCCACAGATACTTAAGAAGTTATTTTAGTTGACATTTTGTTTATTGAGAAGTCTTTTTTGTAATTTAGTCATTAGTTTTGTTAGTGGTTTCATTTTGTTTAACACTAAAATAAATAACTTTCTTTTGAGAAGGATTGCACTGTCTATCAACACTTCTAAGATTAATTTCCTACGATAGGTTTTAAGGGTTGAGCTTGATTTCTCTCCTGTTTTTATAAGATCTTGAAGGACTCTGTGACCGAACATTTTTGCTAAAATACTTTTTTTGGTATGCTTAGTTTGCACTATATCAAGATTTATAGGAGCAGTTTTATCTGTAGTGGTAGCTGATTTTTTGGTAATTGTTTTGTGGTTCGTTTTACATTTTGATAGAGGAGGCAAAGATTCTGTAGTTGAAGCTTGTTTTGTTTCTCTAAATGACTGTATTAGCTGTTTTGTTTTAACTTTTTTTTACAAATTCTTCTAGAGACTGATGCTTGTTTCGGACACTTCTATTTTCATTTGCTCTGCTTCTCCGTTTCTTTCTACGGACTTGATTTTTGGTAGGCATTCTTTAGGGTTTGTTGAAAAAAATAAAGAAGGTATGGGTTGGGGTGTTCTTAATGTATGTGTGCTGTGTGTATGAGTGTCTGAGTAAGATGATAAAGATGTATGTAATGGTGTGTGATTGGGCAACTACAACTAGTTGGGATGGGTATTCTTGAATTTATGTGCTACTAAACTGGGGTTCAGATGATAGTAGAAAGTAAGCTGGTGGTGTGGAGAAGTAGAAATAGTAAATCTAATGGTATACAATTAAAACAGTTGTTTGTTCTAAAATATCAAAATTCTAGGTGCTGAGTTGGGTCATTTGTGTGTCGAAAAATAAGAAACTGTGTGTCATTCTGCCTGTAAATCTCTGTTTAAGAAATATGGATTTGTAGACAGAATAGTGCACAATCTCTATTTTTAGGCACAGAAATAGCATGAATTAACCTTACAGTGTGTTTCAATAATAGTACAAATAATGTGGAGGTATTCAACTTACTTTTTTTCTGAAATGAGCAGGTTTCCTCTTAGTTGTTCTTTGTACTTCAAATTCAGCTGCTTCTTTTCAGGAGAATGGTCTTCACTGCAATTATAAAGGAAACAAATAAGTAATTTTGTTTGTATATAGCACTATTTTAATTTAGACATTGATTTTTTTAATTGACATTGACCCTCAGCACCTTCCTCAAAATCATGAAAACTATCTTGTTCACATAAGATGTGTCGCACCAGTTGAATACATATCATATGTTCTTAATGCATAAACTGTATTGTAATGACTAACTGTACCAACCAAAATATCATTTGTATTTCTTGTGGAATTCATAATGTACCACTGAATACCACTATTTCTGTAACTAAGCTCTTGTAAGTAACAGTGCATCAATGCCATGGGCTGCTTGCGCAGTGTATAAACATAAGTAAATAAATGTTTATGTTTTTGTGCAAGTATTGTTGTTTGATATTTGAACATACTGTGTGCATGCAATTTTGTTTGAGTATGTTAACTCTTCATATTTTACTTTAAATATGTTAGTTCAACATGCTTTGAAAATGGGTGTGTAAAAAAAATTAAATAGCTGATAGGTTTGGAAGTGACAGTTGATTTTAGGAGATGGAAAAAATGACAGTAAATTCATTTTATAGATTATACAAGCTAAAAGTCAGTTCACCTGTTTATATGAATCTGTAAGAATTGTACATGTACTATATAGAAAATATGCATACATGTAGTTTGTGTTCATGCATATGGATATGCATGCAGCTGCAAGTAGAAATCTTGGAGACTTGTACAGTATTTCTGGTAGAAGGCGCTTTCCAAAGATATGACACTTGTACTCAGAGAGATTAACAGTACATTTAAAGTGCTGATCTATGATGATGCAGTTAGATGTAGAGGTCTTGGATGTTATTGGTGGATGTTCATGTGACTTCATAGCTATATCCAATGAGGGAATGGCACAGAAAGTGAAAAGGAAATGGTAGAAAGACTGTCCATGTTACGATATGTCCGCAGACATGGCGGTAGTCCGCAGACTTCGGGTGTTACATCCGTGGATTTTGGGTTGGGGAGCCATGCAAATGAGAATGAGCAGAGAAAGGGATTGGTCAGGAAATTTTAGTGGGTGTGTTGTGCCAGAAGAGAGTTTCTCAGATACTCTTTTTGCTGAGAGAAGAACAGATAGCTATGGCTGTGTGTTTCAGAAAACAGATTGTTTGGATTTTGGGAGACTCGTGGATACATTGGTTGAAGGTGCATGCAGAAAGCTGTGGAGTAGCTGTAGATCTTGCATTTCCACATGTGGAAGTGCACTGGCATGGAGTACGTGGAATGAAGTGGTTGGACTTGCTACCTATCTGTGCTACTTTGGAGACAGAGCAACATCCAGACATAATTTTAATTCATTGTGGAGGGAAAAGTTTAGGACATGTGTCTGGAATTTCTTTGCAATTTGCAATGAAAGAAGGACTGGGGAAGGTCATTGACATGTTTCCAAATTCTCAAGTAATTTTTTCACGGATTGCGCAGAGACAAATGTGGCTTTGTTCTTCTTCATTTGGTCCACAAATGGAGAAAGCAAGACACAATGTCAATACGGCTGTTTGTGCCTTTATAAGAGATGTTGGCATGTCCTCTTTTCACAATGAAAATATTATGTTTCGTAATACATATATGTTTCGCAGAGATGGAGTCCGTTTTACTTATGCTGGCAATCAGATTTTTTTGAGAAATGTACAAAATGCATTGCAACCTTTTTTGGAAATACAGCATCCATTTTGTAGTAGGTGTTGAGCATTTCAAATTTTTCAAACACAAACCAACACCACCAAAAGGCTCTTTTCAGAGCCACCACTTCCTCCCAGATAAAACTGCAATGGTTATGATAGGGTAGCACTCCAGAATTTTAGATGTCCGCGAACTTCTAAAAAATACACAGGGACCTGCTTCATTTATTTTCACTTCTATTTTTAACTGTGAAAGGCGGCTCTGAAAAGAGCCTTTTTTTATTTTTGTTGTTTTATATATTTTTTGGTTATTTATACAAGACACACTAGGAGAGGAGGGGAAAGGAGGGTAAGGGCCGGACACCAACCACAGGGATAAGAAAGGGTGAGCCGAGAGAGGAAGATGTAGAGTGGGTTTTACTTGGGTAGTGAGCATACCTTCTCGTGCTCTGAGACGAAAGTCTCAAAAAGCACTACGAAGTCTCTCCCCCTGCACAGTACTGCGTCGCAGTACATACACACAACTGTGACCCTCGAAAGGTAAGGGTCATCAGTATTGCATATGGCCTGTGAGGCAGCTTGAGGAATATGCTGTCCCACAGGAGTGTTCCTTGTGGTGACAGGATCGGAAACGGAGGATGAAGTAGAGGAAGTCAACCTGCTACGCTCTTCGCAAGGTACAACCTTGCAAATGGCCCCAGAGTGGAATGACATTAGGTGTCGCTTCATGGTAGTTGTCCCAAAGCTGTATGAACCATGCCTCCCGCGACTGAGTACCATTTTGCACTTGTTGCAGGTGACTTGGTTCGCATGGACCTTAGGGCCATTACCATGAATGGTAAATAACCGCCACACCCAACACTCACGCCAAGTGCTGGTAGTAGGGACTAACACTACCTCATTCTCATCATCCTTTTCATCCTCCTGTGCATCCTCACTCCAGTTCCCCTCTTCAGGCCCTTGGGGAGGTGGTGGTGGTGGAGGTGGTGGGGGTGGTGCTGAGGCATGCAGCACCAGGTGGCATGAGTGGAGCCATGGAAGCCATCAGCTTGGAGTTGAAAATTTGCTGTGCTCTGTGGGATAGCCAGATACATAATGAGAATGAGCTCTAGGGCGTGGTCTTTTATAGGGGTGCTTGTGCGCGGTTCATGGACATGCGTGCTGTCCACGGACAGATCGAACAGAAAAAAGGGTTCAAAAAGTCCCAAAAAGTATGTAGAAACTCAGGATTACTATGTGGGACTTGTTCTGTGGTGAGTTTGTATTGAAAAATGTTGTAGATTACTTGAAAATGTAGTTTTAAATTGTTCGGGGACACAAACAGTGTTCGCAATCAGAACATATGCTGATCGTGGGCGCGGTCACATGATAGGTTCGCGAACATGTTCGCGAAGGGAGCGGGTGTCCACAGGACACCAAATGCACTGAAACTGTTTTGCGCATGCGTGTTGGTGTTCTACGGACACTGTTTGGGTCCTGAAGTGATTAAAAGTGCAACACAAGTGAAACAAACAGTTACTGACAGGTGTTTGTTCTTAGAAAAGTTTCAACTTGCCTGCGAACAATACGGGCAGGCATAGCATCCTCAGGACACCCTCATTTTGTTTATTTACAAACATCACACTTGATGTGTTCTTAGAACAGTTTCAACCAGCCTACGAACAGTACAGGCAGGCATAACGTCCTAGGACACCCCCATTTCGTTTATTTATGAACATTTTAGGACACACCCTGTGTTCTTAGAACAGTTTCAACTTGCCTGCGAACAATACGGACAGGCATAGCGTCCTCAGGACGCCCCCCATTGTGTTTATTTACTAACATCCCAGGACACTTGATGTGTTCTTAGAACAGTTTCAACCTGTCTACGAACAGTAAGGGCAGGTATAGTGTCCTCAGGACACCCCCATTTCGTTTATTTACAAACATTTCAGGACACAGCCTGTGTTCTTAGAACAGTTTCAACTTGCCTGAGAACAATACGGACAGGCATAGCGTCCTCAGGACACCCCCATTTTGTTTCTTTACGAACATTGAATTGGGGGTTTCAATAGGATTTATATGAGGTTAAGAAGGGATGCAAGTCTCATCAAAACGTTTTGGTACATGGAGAGGGTTTGGGCTTAATTGAGTGGGATATGGTGAGGGGGGACAGGTACATGTGGGACAATGGTATGTAGTTGTTTGTTTGAAGTGGTCCTCCACAAAGTTTTTTAAATTATTAAAATGTGCCAAGAGTAGGTCAATTTTTTCTTCTATGTACTGAAGAGTCTTATCCAATACTGCTTTTTCTTTAGTATTTTCAATTTTTGTATGGTCTGTACAAAAAAATCTATATATGTTAAATGTATATAAAATAATATTTATTAATTGGTTTATATAGTAAAGTATCTACCATTATGTTCACTATCTTCTGACATTTCCTCACGTGGGCAATGCTCCTCTAGCCACTCCAGAGTACTAGACATTTCTGTGAGAAAAAAAACATATAATTTTTTTTTGTATCTAATACAGAAACTTTACACATATATGAGTAAAATGCAGTACACTTACTATCTCAGGTAAGGTGTGTTCTAAGTGGTCTGTAGATCTGCTGTTGCTCTTAGTTGTGGAGTTTCTGTAAGGTAATCATGTTCAAAGCCTATCTTTCGTCTTTTGGTATATTCCATTTTAGAACATATTGTATTTAAATGAATGGTTAGTGTGTTATATATATGGGTTACAATTCTTATTTATTACTACATATAATGTGTATGTGTGCTGGTTTGTGAATTTGTAAAATGTTCATATGTTATGATATAACAATTAAACATACCCCCCAGACTTTTTGGGTAGTGGTGCTGTTGTCCGCACATGTCCGCGGACATTAAAAGAGTTAGTGGACATCAAAAGTCAGAGTTATTATTGTTAAATTGCGCTACTAAAAACCTATGAATTCAGTGAAAAAACGTTGTTAAAGGGACGTTATGGTTAAGTTGCGCTACTAAAAACCTATGAAATTCAGTGAAAAAACTTTGTTAAAGAGATGTTATGGTTCCAAGTAAAACTGAAAAGCCCCTGAAATTCGCCAATTATGGTAAGATAATCAACCATAACTCACGTCACCACCGTGCACTGCTATGACTAACACCCACAACATCAAAGATGACATCACAAATCACCTAACCATAACGTCCCTTTAACAAAGTTTTTTCACTGAATATATATATATATATATATATTTTACGGGGCCGGCAGTAGTGGCCCTATATTTATGGATAAGTTGCTCAACTCATAGAAAGAGCACTTTTTGGGCAGCTTATAAGTTTGGCGTCGTTGGACGAATCCGCACCAAACTTTGTAAATATATGGCCACTTGGAAATCATTTAGCAAAGTTTGGTGTGGTTTCGATCAGAGAGGGCAAAGTTACAGGGGGGCTCCAACATTTTTGAAAACCTCATAGACACAATGGATAAAAAGTGTTGCTCACGCCTTGTGCCCAAACTGCTGTATGGATTTTCACCAAACTTGCGTGAGGATCAGCAGCTTGGTCCCAAAAGCAGGCATTTGAAAATTTGGTGTAAATCTGTTCAATGGTTTTGTTAAAAGTAGGTCAAACAAAAATAGTGCTATCTGGGCCTGTCCGCTGACTACTTTCCTGATTCATAGTCCACAGACACCTCTAAACCAATTAGAGGATGGCATGGTGTCCGTGGACATCAAATACATACTCTGATTGGATGCTCAAAAACTTAAGGTGCATCCTAATTTTTAAAACAGTTGCTATATTGGTTCTGTGGACAGCCGCCATTGTCTGCCGACAGCACAGTGAGAAAAGGTCTGGAAAATGTATTTGGGGTTATTTTGAGGCTGAAAGAGGGCCTGCAAAGGGTGGGGGAGTGACCAAAAGTTTATAGGGAGGTGTTTTGTTTTTATAGATGAAAAACAGTGGTGCATGTGCGGTCAAGTCTGTGGTCAATTCTACTGTTGTCGTACGTCATTGGCAGTGGGGGAGGTTCTGGTCGAGTCTTGTTATTTGAAGGTGTATTGTATGTACTTGTTATATGGTTTTATTCTAATGTGGTGGTAGTGGCCAGTGATTCTTGGGAGCATGGCTGTAGGACGTGCCCCAAGAGTCTGGCTACTGGCCACACACATTATATTAATATATGTATAGTAATTATAGGCACTATAGGGGGAGTATACAGTATTTGTAAGATGGTGGAATGACATAATTGAAGTGTATACATTATTTATGATTGTCATACAATTGAGGATAGTGTTTAGGGAATTTGTATTTCTTTCTTTGTGAAGATAAAACATAGGATAACACTTGGTATGGTTACTAGGTTGGATAGGTGCTGTGTTTGTGGTGCATTGTTTCTATTGAATAGGGAAACTGTGGCCTAGTGGTAATGCAATGTCAGATTGCAGTTGGAGCAATGTTTGGTATTTTATAGTAGTGGTTGGAAAAGAACAGTACTTTATATGTAAGGTGAAGTGTTGTATATACCTTGGTAGTATACACATATGTGTAAGCAGGTGGAGAATGGTGGCACTATAAGGGATGCATTAAGAAAGGTTGGAAAGTATGAACATGTTTAAACATGTTTCTTTTTAGGAGCATTTTGTTGAAAGTTGGAAATGCATGTGTGTATTTACAGCAGCACGGTGTAACGTTTTGTTTAAAGAAAGGAAAAACCTATGCAAATGATTTGTAGAACATTTTTTAAGTGGTACTTGGTGTGTGGAAATGTAATAATTGGCAGTACATGTAAGTAACTGCCACTTGATGTGACCAGGTACAGACTGCAATACATGACATTTGATAGAGTGGTTAAAAAAGAGAATATGCATACTGAGAAGCTTATTACAGGGTAGAGGTAACAACCCCGAATATATATGTTTGTACACATGTTGAAAAGATAACATAACAAAAATATAAGCATAACTGTACTATGTCTTGTTAGATGAAGATGTTGATGAATGTGCAAATAGAAATCATGGATAGCTTCACAGTGCTTTTGATGCAGGTGGTTGTGAGTAATAGGAAATATGTACTCTGAGAGTTCAAGAGTACATCCGAAGTGTTGAACTGATATGACAGGGTTAAATGTACAATTTTTGGATGTGATTGGTGGATGGGTGTATAACTGTTTGAAAGCAGCCAATAAGGGATTGTTACAGACATAAAAGTAAAAAGGGTAGAAGGGCTGCTTTGTGCAATGGACATCTGTGGAAATTGGGGGATTAGACAATCTGTTTTTTCTGGTTGTGGTGTACAGGAAGACAGGGTATTAAGAGATGTTGTTGTTTTGTGTAGTGAGGAAGGAGATTGTCTGGATGGTGGGTATTTCTTGGACCCATTGGCTAAAGGTGTACAGTCTGACCAGTGTGGATTACCTGTGAATCTTGAATTTGAAGAATTTAAAGTTCCCTATTATGCAGTCTGATGAATGAAGTGTGTGAAATGTCTCCCGTTTTGCAAGAGCATGGTTACTTTGAAGCATCCAGACATCACTGTAGTTTATTGCGGAGGCAACAGTTTGGGCTATGTCAACAGACTGTTCTTACAGTTTTCTATGAAGGATACATTTGCAAAGTTTATGGAAATGTTCTTATGTTCGAAGATTGTTTTTTCTCGGAAGCTGAAAGACAAATGTGGAAACGTTCTAATTTAATTTGTCCACAAATCAAGAAAGCAAGGCGCAATGTATACAAAGCTGTATGTGCTTTTATGGAGGATGTTAGAATGACATCTTTTCACTATGAAAACATACATTTTTATGTTGTGAATATTTTTGAAGTGATAGAGTGTATTTGACTGATGGTGAAAATCAGATTTGTCTTTTGAATGTCCTTAATGCATTGAAACTGTTTTTGTAAACACATGAAATATGTAGTGAATAATTTATTGTGTAGTTATAGTAAATAAAAAGAAAAACAGAAACAAATAGAAGCAATTTTTTTGCAAGTTATAAAAAATAATTAAGTTGAGTTGAACATTTGTTATTTCAGTATATAAAACCCCAATTTTCTAAAACAAAACACTCTTTAAAGAGCCTCAATTTTTTCAACAAAAAAGAAGTTAACATATTTTAGTTCATCCCCACGGCGCCTGGAATTTTGCAGGTGTCCCTAGAATATTATAGTGTCCGTGGATTATGATGGCTGAAAAAAGGACCTGTCTTTTTTTTTGTTAGTTCTATTTTTTAACTGTGAAACGTGGATCCAAAAGGAACTTTCTTTTGTCTTTCTGGCCTTTTTATTTTTTTGCAGTAGAGGCGAGGAGGTAAGGTGGGGGAGGAAAGGGATGGAAGGGGCACAAACTACAGATACAGAGGGGCAGGTCGAAAGGGGAAGATGTTGCACTTGGTCACAACAGGTGGCAGCCTTGACAGAATCCACAAAAGCACTCAGAAACTGCTCCCCCCTGAAGAGCAGTGTGTCACAATACAAACAGAAAACTGTTGACCCATGAAAGACAATAATTGACAGCATCCTTTGGTCTGCGAGGCAGCCGGTGGGATCCTCTGCACCACAGAAGTATCCTGTGTGGTGGTAGGTGCGGTTGAGGAAGATGGGGTAGAGGAAGATAGCCCACTTCTACCTGAGAAAGGATCAGCCTTCTCAGAGCACCCAGGTGGTTAGATCGTGCATGGCAGCGCATGGAGGTGGTCCCAAAAGAGTACTGGCCAGGATTTCTGTGACTGAATGCAACCCTACACTAAATAGATTTCACCTGGGCAGTCTCAGCTTTTGGTACACCTCCAAAGGTGGTAAAAAAAACTCCACAACCATAACTCTCTTTGGGCTGGAGGTAGGAACTTCCTCTATATCATCTTCCTGTTCCTCGTCATCTTCCTCTGCATTATTGCACTTGTTCTGCTGTCCAGGCTCTCCTGTTGGTGATGATGGTGATGGTGGTTATGGCCCCTGGGGAGGAGGAATGGCCATGACTGAAGCCATAGATGCAGGTTAGTGATCTGCAAAGCATGTTCTGTAGGTGTTCTCTCCTGGTGCTCTCTCCTGGATAGACAGATTGAGAATGGCTAAAAGTAATGGGTGGATCCATTTAGAGGAACCATCCGCAGACCATGCGACTGCCTGCAGAATATTTAGTTGAAAATAGGCTTTGGAAAGTTGTAAAAACTTAACAGATCAACTAAAAATGGGTCTAGGTGCTCTGGAAGGGTAAATGTTCAACTTGTAACATCCTAGATAGGCCAAAAATTAAGTTTTAAACTGTCTGCGGTGACATACAATGTCCACAGACACATGATCACGCTGCATGGGTGCAGTTACATGATGATGTATGGGGACGTCCACAACGCTGATGGGTTTCCACGAACCTTGGGGAGTGGGAGAAGCTGGTCACATGCAAAGAGATGTTAACAAACAGGCACCCTGTCCACGGACCAATTAAAAGTGTGTCATGCTAGACCGGACATGTCGGGAAAGTCGTGCAGTCCGCTGACTATTAATTGAGGTTTTTAAAGAAAAAAAGATTGTATGACAGAGTAATATACAAGATATCTACACAGTAAAAAATACATTTTATTCATGAAAGGGCTTGGGTATCAGAATGGGAAACATACATTTGAAAAATTGTAATTTTGACAAAATCTTCATCAGTGGAGGGAGTGAGAGAATTGTTATCATTCTTATATTTGTATTTTGTGAATTTGATTGGAGTGATTGCTGGGGGAAAGAGGGACAGTAATAATCTTCATTTTTAATAACATGATTTTTAACTTAATATAGAAGTTCCTTAAAGTCATTGCTAAATTCATCTAATTTTGAAGACAAGATCACAATTTCATTGTGTACAGTTGCGGATTGGGATTGTCTTTCTTATTGTTGGAATCTTCCATATTTAATCTGTGCTGTAGTTTCTTCATGTAAACTATTCACTATAAGAAAAGAAGAAATTACTATTTTTTGACATTTTTAATCAGATAATATTGGGCAGTAAAATTATAAATGCGACCTTATCAGAATGTCGACTAATGTTAAACATGCAAAAAATGGCTATCAACTGAAGAATTACTACAGTTGTGTTAGTACAAACCATAAATAGCAAGACCCCATATGCATAACAATCACATGCACATACAGTGAAACTACAGTAAGGAAGAAAGAACCAACATCACCAGAGAATGGCAATAACATAAATGTTCATAATCATATATACAAATGAATGGTGTGTTTGAGGCCTGCTTATTGACGTCTGTATGTGCACCATGAGCTGAGGCCAAATACTAAGGAAAGTACTTTAAGAACATATGACAAAGTTAACAAACATATTACACAGCCCACGGTAGTGGTTGTGTAGTTATGGTTACGTTACTAATCCCATCGGAAGAGCACTGTTTGGCGGCTTATACCTTTGCTCCCCTTGGACGAATCCTCACCAAACTTTGCAAAAAAAGTATATGGCCCTCTCTGAATATGTTTGGTGCGGCTTGGTCCAGGGGGGGCAAAGTTATAGGGGCGGTCCCAAAATTATTTTTTTTCTCATAGACATAATGGGAAAAAATGTTGCGCATGCCTACAGCTCAAACCGATGGACGGATTTCCATCAAATTTGCGGCAGGAATGGCGGCTTAGTCTCAAAAGCGTGCTTTTGTTAATTTGGTGTAAATCGGTCCAGGACTTTTTTTTTAAATGACCAAAACGTAAGGCAAAAACAATTAGTGATATCTAAGCCGACACACTTCCATGTTAGCTCCGTGGACAGGATACCGATTGGCTAATCGACTTGCATCATGTCCGCGGACACGCAACGTGTCCCACCATCTTGGATCTGCCGAGGGCGCGGCAGCGAACAGAGGCAAAATGCAATTTTGGGGAGTGTGTTGGTGTGTAGAAGTGCTTGGGGAGGGTTGGGGAGTAAGAGATGGGTCAAATACTGTATTTTTTAAGGTTTAATGTGGCAGGGGCCCCTGATTTGTTTGCCATGTCCGCGGTCTTCACGGCTGTCCGCAAACATAATAAATGCACTACTAGCTATTTTACTTTAGTATGATGTTGGTTTTGGGTTGTTAGTAGAGCATTGATTGTAATTAATATCCCCTATAAGCGGCCGACATACAACAGTCAAAATGTTTGGTAGTATAGGTGTGTTATGCTGTGGTGGTTGTGGTGAGGGCCTAGAGTCTTGGATGCATGGTCGAAGGCCGTAGGCCGTAGGCCATGCACAAAAGACTCTAGGTCCTGGCCACAACCACCACAGCATAACACACCCATAGATTCAAACACTCATCAAATAACCACAACCCAAATGTTTGTGTACTGTTTCATTTCTAGAGTTCATATGTGAGGTTTTGGCTAGGCTATGCAGTTAAGATTGTAGAGTTTGTAACAAAGACTGCAGTGTTTGTGAGCCTATTTATTTTATACTGGTTTAGTTTTTTGTTGTTGTATGCAGTTTTTTCATGACATGGGTAACTGGATCAGACATACTTTTTCGATCTCTGTGATAAAAGAAAAGATCATATGTTAGAGTCGCTAGTTCATAATGAGTTATTGCATTGCATAATAGACATTTCTGTATTTTGTTTACCCTCATATTTAGTGCTTTACACGTACTATAGTTCAAACCATTGTACTGCGCAATTTGCTCAGTTTCTGTGTTTTTTTCTAAATCATTGGGTCTATGGGAAAGAAATATCCATGCTGGATTAAAAAAAAAAACTTCTATGTTCTGGTACAATATATTTCTTTAATTGTTTTACTGTTTATTTCTTGTTTCTTGCTAATCTTCCATCTGTTGGCTTGTTGCATATTTTTGGGGCAATTAGATACCTTTTGGCATATTCTAATTGTTTATTTCTACTTTTATGCTATTCATCTATCTGTTGCAGATTTTTTGGGGCAGTTAGACACCTGTTGGCGAATTCTAGCTGTATATTTCTTGTTTGATTTTAGTGGTATTTATTTATCGGTTTGCTTGTTGCAGAATCTTGGGGCAGTTAGATACCTGATTGATTTTAGTGGTATTTATTTATCGGTTTGCTTGTTGCAGAATCTTGGGGCAGTTAGATACATGTTGGCGTACTCTAACTGTGCACAGTTTTGAAGTTTAAGTTTTTCTTTTGTTCATACACAGATTACGTATTACATTTTGGTTTTAAGAATACTAAGTAAGCGTTTACAAGATTTGCTGGCAATCTCTGCTTTAGAGTAATGGTACTATCATTACATTCGAACCATCCACAATTGTTTTTATATATATGCAGTGTAGTGACCTGCATTGGTTGTGGCTCCTGCGTGGTAGATTATAACGATTGTTGTGAAGGTTTTCTTACCAAGTGATACTTGACCATGTGCGAATCCAGTCAGTTTTCAGTTGTTTTTGGTACCATCTGCATTATAATATAAAAGCATTACTATTATGTATTTACTATGTGTCTGTATTTGTAAGGTGGAGCGATTATTTGAATTGCAGGTAGTACATAATCTGCCATGGTTTGCATTTTGTACAAGTTGCTGAAATGGAATGGATTCACAGTTAGGTATGCATACATACACAAAGCTTTCATTAGGGACTTGTTCCTGTGCCACATGGCTGCAGAGTGTGCATGTATGTTTCAACATGTATGAAATCTGGAAGATTTCATTTATAGGTATGTTTTTGTTTTCCAGTACTTGTAGTAAGTCCATTAGAAATTCTTGTGGATCTTCTTGTGAGTTTATAGTGAATTAGACGATTCCAGCAAAGTAGTCCAATTCTTGTCTTATTCCATGTACACTGTAATTGTTGTCAGGATTGTTGGTTGCATTTCTATGAAGGACTAACATTTGCAAACACAATTGGTCTGTACTGTGTAAGTAAATGTTCTCAGTAATTGGTGGCAATTAGAATAAAATATTTATTGCTACATTTGTGTAGCAATTTACAGCAGTTATATTTAAAAATGTGAATGGACCTGGCAGTTCTGTGTTGAAGTCATTTGTTCGTAGTGTGTGTTGCTTCTTAGAAGAAGTAGTTGAGTTACTTTGACCAGTAGATTCTTCTTTGGTTGTGGTACTTGATGAAGTATTATTTTTTTTTCACTTTGGAGGAATTGAAGTGATATCCTGTATTGTTGCAGTTTGAAGTAGTTTTCTTTTACAACGTTTTGCTTTTTGTGGAACAGGATAGGTTTTTAGATGGGGGTGTGGAGTGAACGCAGACTATTGTATTCTAGAATGCAAGGAATATCTGCATTTACTTTACTTGCAACAAAGTTCATTAGAAATAGCCTGTCAAGTGTATGTAAGTGTGATAGTGCTATATAGCTTGTGCCTTCTTTAAAGACTCTGCTGCCAATATCTATTAATGCTTTATCTAGGGTAAGACCTTGTGATTTGTGAATGGTAACTGCGTATGCTAGAGTTAGTGAAAATTGTTCTCTGCATACATACATGTCTTGGAAAAGAAGTAAGGGGCTGTTGAGCGTCCTATCCTTTTAACTTCTGATAGTTTGTCAAACAGAATATTGACACATTGAATGGTATTGCCATGTGGGTATGTTTGAAAGCCAACAACTGTACCAAGTGCTCCATTAACTAGTCCTTGCTCCACGTCAAGGTTACGTTTAAGCATTACTCTACAGTTTAAAGATAATTGTAATATTTTCTCCAAACCAGCTGTGTTGGAGATAGAGTTTTCTAGGGTATTTAGTCTTGCTGTGGCTTGTTGACACATGGGTAGTGTCATACCATGTACGTCCAGTTTATCTGTGGAGCAAATTTCAAATATTGGTTGCATTTCTTTTTTCAACATTGTTTCATTGAATTTTGAACAGCTTTCAAGAGTTGGCATCAAGGACATACAATTGACATTTTTGGGCGCTAATTGTTCCACAACATCAGTAGCACATGAGTTATGGCCATAGAGTGCATGGATGTGCCTGTTTTTTAATATTGATTGTGCTTCTTGAGATAGTACACCAACTCTAACACTTTTTAAAATGTTGGCGTATGTGAGGTCTGCAGACTGGCGCTTGTTTTCTGTTAATTCTCTGTATTGGAGAGGTTACCAAAGGTTGACATGGCCTATGCTGCCAAGAGTTTTATGGCACAGTTTGTGCCCTAAGGTTTTAAAAATGGGTTCAGCTTTCACTGGTATCAATTGAAGAAGATCTCCGAAAAAAATAATGTGTTTTCCTCCAAAGAGCTCTTCGTAGTCTGTTTTGAGGACCTCTTGTAATCTGAGGTGAATCAAAGCCAACATTAGGTTGGAGACCATGCTCACCTCGTCTATTAGCAGCATTTTCATTTGTTTGAAAACTCTGCGTAGTTCCATTGCAGCTTCTATGGAAAGTTTGTAATAGTCTCATTTGTTTGGTGTTTGTTTGGAGTAGTAATCGGTGTAAAGTGACACCACCTATGTTGTAGGCAGCTAAACCTATGGGGGCAGTTACAACAGCTGACAGTTTGTTGTTTGTCAATTGTTGAAGGAACTTGCTGATGATTTTTATTAAGAATGTTTTGCCTGAACCAGCTTCACCACTCACGTATAGCAGTATAGGTTTGTAGTCTTGGCAGGTACATTTTTTATTTTCATGTTCCACACCATGTTCAATTTGTTTTGTTATTTCTTGGAAAATGCTATGCTGCCCATTCTTCAGTTGTGATTTCAGTACAGTGAAGTCTTCTGTAGCTTGTTCATACTGACACATGGTGTTTTCTACTTCTATCATGGCTCATTCTGCCTCATTTGCTATTAGTGGCTGCCCAGATGGTTCTGGTCTTCCTGTTACGGAAGGTTATGTCAACCTGTAGTTGGGCCTGGCGTTCTTCTTTGTGTTGCTGTTCATTGTGCAACATTGTTTGGTACAGTGTAAAGTTTACGTCTGTTATAGTGCTTTCATTTGCTTTGAAAGCGTCTTCATAGGAGTCATATGTATCCAGTAACTCTTCTTCTTTTCTCCATTGTTTAAAATGTTATAGCAGGGACATGTAACACAGTTCTTTATGTTGAGGAGGTTTAATGACAATTTGATATGATTAAGTAAGCTGCATTTGGTAAGTTTCACTATGCTGCCTTCACAATTTAAAACTCTGTATCTACCTTTCTTTTCATCTGGTTTTAACATTATTTTTGTATGTGAAGTTTTGAGCTAAGTGGTAGATACAGATGGTTTCCAAAGTAGTACTCCTGTTTGGGTAGTATGTGTCTAGTAAATAGTTTTTCAAATTGTCTTGGCTGGCGGGATCATTTTTGGTTAATGTTTCTATGTCCTCATATGATTTGAAAACTCTTTTTCTAGATTTAGCAGGACCAAGACTTAGCCATACTATATTGTCAGATTTTCCATACAATGCAGTACCAGTTAAATGGTCTGCAACTTCATAGCAGCCACATTCTCTACGAGAGAGCATGTTTATGCCTAAGCTGTACAATTTCTGTGATAGTGTTTTGTCAGATGATATGTCATCCCTTAGGTCCTGAAGCTCGTTTTTTTCTGCTTTGGTTAAGTAGGCTGTGACATATCGTGCAACTGCAGTGGAATTGTCTGCAATGTAGTGCACATCTATGTTTGCATTTCATAGGAGGGCAACAAATGCATTGTAATCACTGATGTATTTTGATTCTTCTGTTCTTTTGTGGAATATGTGTTCTTAGGTGATTTAGCTTTGACACTATGTCTGACTGAAGACATGAAGTTGCTTACTTGACCTGTTGCTGAAACTGGTCTAGGGAACCCAAAGCGGCATTTGGTGTAGTATTTCCCTTTTTTTATATTTACGACCACAATATTTCCCTCATTTGTGTCTTTGAAATTGTAAAATTTGTGAATGAAGGTCACTATATGTTGTTTGTTAAGGGATTTCACAAGTGACATATTTTTGAATGAACTGCAAAACAGTGGCATCACTGTCCTGACCAAATTTAGGAGCATCTTTAATCCACAATAGGATGTGGATGTGTGGTGCCCCTCTGGCTTGGTATTCTTTTCTCCAAAGGAAGTGTTGAACTTCTCCGAGGGGAGGAACAGTCTTATTACAAATAAAGTGTAACATAGTAATGAAGCGATGATGGAAATATCTTGATACATTTAAAGGATCTATATAGCAGAGTTCTCCTGGTGTTTTCATATCTATGTTTTTTTTGTTTTTGTTTGCTATGTTTAGGAAATCATGTAAATCTTCCCAGGCATATTCTGCACAACTTAATGTAACAAACCAAGTGGGTGGTCCAAGGTTTCTTATCATACAACGTACATCTTCGTGACGTCAGAACCAGTATTCTTTTGTACCACGCATGTTTGCTAAAAGATTTGTAATACTTGACTGTAAAACATCATCTTTTTCTTGCACTTTTTGTAATAATTGCGTAGCTGACATATTTTGAAAATGGGTACCTGATTTTAATGTGTGTGCAACTCCATAGCATAAAGTTGCTAGTTCACATTCAAAGCGAAGGTGGAATATGTATTCCACGTTTTGTCTGAATCTGGTATGATCAGAATACATTTGTGAAGAGCGATATTCTGATGCTGTTATTTGTGTGGGTCTATCATCGTACCTTTCTCCTTTTCCAGTAGGAAATAGGAGAAGAAAGGCCCATGCGTCTATACTTTTTACCCATATGCTGATTGGAGATCCTTTGGCTTGTTGCATTTGGTACGTTTCCAGTGCATCATCTATACTGTCTTTAGAGTGTAAAGGATGAATTGTATAATGGTCTAAAATATTGGATTCTGTAGCAGGATTTAGAAGTTCAAATTGACCAGTTACTGGTGACTCTTGAATTATTTCAATGGTTTCTCTCAGGTTTTCTCCAATATTAATTTATTTGTAGTATTAATTGTGTTTTTTTTAGATATTGCAGGCTTGTCTAACTTTATGTAAGTCCACAAATTGTTGCCAATTTGTTTGTCTTTTTCTAGGTACGCCATTCACTAACACAATTAAAGATTGATCATTTGGCCGTTGCACTCCCAGAGTGTGTACATTTTCTTTGAGATCTAATGGTAAATAAACTACTTTGCCACAAATGCCTTTCACTAATTCAAAGGGAGGCCATTTTGCTGTTTTTGGTTGGGTGCATATTATTGCTTGAAATGGGTGCACTGTTTGAATTATGATGCTCTCAAATAAATGTAGTTGTTGCAGGGGTTTTGGTAGTGGGACTAATTCCAAGTTATTTGTGATAGCGCGTGAAGGTGTTTGGTTGTTGTCAAGTTTTGCAGTGCAGTAATTGCAAAGTATTAAGGGCTCATTAATGTAATATTTGTTTTCTGCTATAAGGTAGAGAGCTAATTGGAACCATTTGGAATCTTCATTTTCTTCTATTTTGTACGTTATGTCTACAGTTTTTGTGGTACTTTTACAAGAAGTCCTGCGGCAACACACACACACATGGTTTGGTACTTCAGCGGAGATACTTTTAAACTTTAGTATTTCTTTTTTGTATGTGTTTAATAGAAGGTTGCTATTTTACAGTAGTTGCTAGTTTGTTTTACATCTATTGCATTTTGGAAGTGGCTTTCAATTCCAAAATATTTTCTCTGGTTATGCTCTATTTCTTCAAGTAGTTGTTTGGCTGTTCCATGTAGAAGATTGTTATTTAAATTGGCTATTGCTAACGCAGGACTTTTAGCATAGTAGAGTTTTGGGACCAGATTTCTTATAGTTGAATGATGTGTTGATATCATTTGATATAATGGAAGGTGCTTTTGCAAATAGGTCCTGAAATGCAGGCTAATAAATGTCCTTGTAGTCTTGTGTATTTGCGCACTGGACAGGCATACATATTTTGAAGTAGTTTCATTTTGAATTTGTCTTTGCTTTTTACATATTGATTGAGGATTTTTTGGGAATGTTAGGCATTGATGTGCACGGCCATTTGTAGACTGGATGTTTTGTTCAGTAGAATGGGGAGGTGATACTGAGTTTTCTGGGGATATTTTTGTGAGCAGAGTTTATTGTTCCATAATGGTGTTATTAGGTTTTTCATACCCTCATCCACTGCTATGTATGGCGATTGGGTTTGTTTGCTTTTGTTTATATGATTCTTCATTAAAATATGTTTCTGTGGTCATGATGTGACTCCATTCACCTCCACAAATGTTGAAGCTATTTTTGTTGATATTCCGTTCATTGAGAAATCTTTTTTGTAGTTTAGTAGTTAGTTTTGTTAGTGGTTTCATTCTGTTTAAAACTAAAATAAATAACTTCTTTTTGAGAAGGATTGCACTGTCTATGAGAGCTTCTAGGATTAATTTTCTATGGTAGGTTGTACATGATTTCTCTCCTGTTTTCATAAGGTTCTGAAGGACTCTGTGGCGGAACATTTTTTGTAAAATATTTGTTTTGGTTTGCTTACTTGCCAACCAAAACAAGATTTATAGGTGCAGTGTTAGCAGTAGTGTTAGCTGAAGTAGTGTTAATTACTTTTTGTTTCGTTTTACATTCTGATAGAGGAGGGAAAGTTTCTGTACTGGAAGCTTGTTTTGTTTCGCTTAATGACTGTATTAGCTGTTTTGTGTGCACTTTTTGAACAAATTCTGCTTGAGATGGATGCTTATTTTGGACACTTTTATTTTGATTTGCTCTACTTCTGAGTTACATTTTGGTAGGCATTCTTTGGGGTCTGTTGGAGAAAAAAGGAAAGTGTGAGTTGGGTTGTTGTGCAGTGTATGCCAGCTTTGTGCATGAGTGTCTGAGTATGATGGGATGATTGTGGAGGTGTGTGATTGTGCAATGGGCAGCTACATCAAGTTGGGAAGGCTATTCTTGTATTTGTGAGTTACTATACTGGGTTCAGATGACAATATAAAGTATGGAACTGGTAAGGGGAATCACTAATACTACATCTAATGGTAACGATTAATACACTTGTTTGTTCTACAATACTAAAACGCTAGTGCGTTTGAGTAACGGTTTGACCATTATGTTAGCATTGTATTTACTTTTTTGTATGGAAAGTGTAGGTTTCTTCAAAGTCCTTGTTCATACTTCAGACGCTGTTGCTATTCAGGAGAGCGGTCTTCACTGCAATTGTAAAAGAAAGAAGTTAGTGAATATGTGTGTTTATAGCACTTTTGTTAATGTAGACATTATTATTTTTTGTTTTCATAATTATACTATTATTTCTCCATCTTATAATATGAAATATTTTTTTATATAGATGTGTGTGTAAAAACAAATTTGGAGAGCAGAAAGTTTTGCAATTGACACTTCATCATAGCAGATGGGAGAAATGACAGTAAGTTCATTTTCCAGTTTTTACAGGGTAAGTGGCAGTTACTCTGTTTATATTTTTATTTATTTTATTTTACAATTTTAAAGCGCTCACACAGCCTGTGGGCATCAACACACTGTTACAGGAATTGTTTGTTTTTTAGTTGCTTAATTATTTTATCTTAGTTGCGTATTCATAACATGCTTGAACATCCAGAGGTTTCTATGCGAGGAACCAGGGATCAAACCTGTGTTGCTTCGTGTCGTCTTGCTTCCAAGGCGTGCATGTTGCTGCTGAGCAATGCTCCCGGGATGTATTGTATTCCTAGAAGAGATGTACATGTACTGTGTAGAAAATATTCATACCTGTAGTCTGTGTTCATGCATGTGGATGTGCATGAATCTGCAAATAGAAGTCTTGGAAAGTGTTATAGTAGTTGTTATTGCAGGTCCTTTGCGGTCACAGCCGAATTGGACTGAGATCAATTGTACATCTAAAGTGCTGATCTGTGATGATAGAGTTAGATGGAGAGTTCTTGGATGTGATTGGTGGATGACTGTGTGACTGCTTAACAGTAGCCAATGAGGGAATGATGCAGAGAGTGAAGTGGAAAGGGTAGAAGGGCTTCCCCAGTGTTATGCGCTCTGCGGTCACCGCAGTTGTCTGCGGACCGGGTGTGCCACAACTGGGGTTTCTCAGCAAATCCAGCATGGAAAAGGGACTGTAGGGATAAGCCAATCAGATGTTGAGGTTGTGGTTTTTGTTGAATGAGGCTGTGTGTAGTGAAGATGGCAGAGGTGGAGAAAGTCATGGTGTTGGTGCTTGGAGATATGTTTGTTGATAGGTTGGAGCAGTATGCTAAATGTAGCAATGTGGCAAAGAATTTTGATGTAAAAGGAGTGGAGGTGGTGTGGAGTACTGTGCCTGGTTTTCATTTGCAGGCAATTTTGAAAGTTTGTCAGGATGTGGCTAGGTTTATAGTCCGAATGTAGTTGTCCTGCACTATGGTGCTGTGCATTTGGGCTATGTCAGTGCCCCTACTTTGTTGCAAGATCTGTAAAACTTGTAAAGTCCTTGCAAATGCCAAGGTTATTTGTTATGCTTTGTTACCTAGGGCAGTATGGGACAATATTTTTGTTTTTTGTCCTCAGCAAAATATTGCTAGGTGTGCAATCAACCGAGGCATGTTTGCTTTCATGCTAAGAGCTGGTATGTACTTTTGTAATAATGAGAACATTGATTCTGATAATGTTGTTTATTTTAAAGGAGGTGGGATTTCTTTATCTTTTATGGGAAATGCCATGCTGTTTTGGAACATAAGGGTTGCTTTGGAGAAGCTAATTTGAAGATTTTTGGAGGGAAATAAGAAAAAGAAATACAAAATATAAGGTGTTTTTGAAGCATCTGCAAAAAAAACAAAAAAAGGTTCTTTACAGAGCTAAGCTCAAAGGGAAAATGGGGCACACTATTTAAATTTTCATTCCGCACGTTCAGATTTTCGATCTGTCCGCGGACACCGCAGTTGTCCGCAGACAGTGCGTATTTCATATGGGGATTTTAGGGTTGAGAGGCATTCAAATGAGAATGAGCAGAGCAAAAGATTGGTTAAGAAGATTTACTGGCTGGGTTCTGTAGATAGCTATGGCTGTGTGTTTCAGAAAGCAGATTGGCTGGATTTTTGGAGATTCTTGGATAAATTGGTTGGAGGTGCATGAAGATCGTTGTGGAGTGGCTCCACATCTTGGATTCACTCATGTGGAAGTGCACTGGCATGGAGTGCGTAGAATGAAGAGGGGGGGATTTGGTACCTCTCTGTGCTTCTTTGGTGACACAGCATCATCCAGACATTATTTATACTCATTTTGGAGGGAACAGTTTAGGACATGTCTCTGGAATCTCTGTGCAATCTCTGTGCAATTTGCAATGAAAGAAGAACATGGGAAAGTCCAAACTCCAGAGTAATCTTTCCCCATATTGCAAAGAGACACATGTGGTTGCATTCTTTTTGATTTGGTCCACAAATGGAGAAAGCAAGGCGCAATGTTAACCAGGCTGTTTGTGCCTTTGATGTTGGTTTGTCCTCTTTGCAGAATGAAAACCTTATGTTTTGTATCAGACATGTTTTTCGCAGAGATGGAGTACATCTTACTTATGCCGGCAATCAGATTTTTCTGCAAAGTATACAAAATGCATTGCGGTCTTTTTTGGAATTGCAGCAATCCATTTTGCAGTAGGTGTTAACCATTTGAAGTTTTTGAAACACAAGAAAACACCACAAAAAGGCTCTTTTCAGAGCCACCAGTTCACCCTATAGAAAAGTGCACTGGTTCTGATAGGGCAGTAGACCCAAATAATACATGTCCGCGCAGACTGTCCGTGGACTACTAAAAAATGCACAGGGCCCTGCAGTATTTATTTGTCACGTCTATTTTTAAACTGTGAAAAGTGGCTCTGAAAAGAGCCTTTGTTTTTTGTTTTGTTTTATATTTTATTTGTATTTTTAGACATGACACACAAGGAAAGGAGGGTAAGGAAGGGACACCAACTATTGGGAAAAGAAAGGACAGGTGGAGAGAGGAAAATGTAGGGTGGCCCTTATTGAGGTAGGTCGCAGACCTTCTGATGTTCCTTGACCGCAGTCTCGAAAGCACTCCGAAGGTTCTCCCCACTGCAGAGTACTGCATTGCAGTACATGCACAATATTGTGACCTTTGAAAGGTAAGGGTCAACAGCATCATGGATGGCCTGAGAGGCAGCTGGATGGATGTGCTGTCCCACAGGAGTGTCTTTTGTGGTGACAGGAGCGGAAACGAAGGATGCTGCAGAGGAACTCAACCTACTACGTGTATCACAAGGTACAACCTTACGAATAGCCCCATCATGGAACGACTTTAGGTGTCGCTTCATTGATGTAGTACCATAGCTATACGAACTAGGCTTGCTACGACTGATCACCATGCAGCAAATCAGGACACACGCTCAGCGTGGGTGCGGTCACATGATGACGCTGCGGACATGTTCATGAATGGGACGGCTGTCAGCAGGACACCAAATGCACAGAGACGGTTGTGCGCATGGGCGCGGGTGTTCTACGGACACTGTTTGGGTCCCCGAACTAATTAAAAGTGTGACAAACATGCGGCAGACAGTTACGGAAAGGCGTGATGTTCGTAGGACCCAAGGGTGTGGTGTGCATGTGCGCAGGTGTTCTACGAACAGTGTTGAAGTCCCCGAATAAAAATAAATATGCGTAAAAACTTTGCGGACAGGCGGACGGGATATGTGTTCTACAGATATATTCATTCTGGTTGCGGACAGTACGAACAGTGGGGGTGTTCTTAGAACACCCCCATCTTGGGTGATTGCAGACAGGCGGACATCTTGTGTGTTCTAAGGACACCTCCATTTTAATTACGAACAGTACGAACAGGTATATTGTCCTTAGGACACTCCCATTTGGTTTAATTGCGGACAAGCAGACATCTTCTGTGTTCTAAGGATACCACCATTTTAATTACACACAGTACGACCAGGTATATTGTCCAGAGGACACCCCCATTTTGGTTAATTGCGGACAGGTGGACATCTTTTGTGTTCTAAGGACACCTCCATTTTAATTACGAACAGTATGAACAGTACAAACAGGTATAGTGTTCTTAGCACACACCCATTTTGGTTAATTCTGGACATAACGGACACCTGCGCTGTCCGCAGACACCCTAACTGCCTTTTTAAAAAAGAAAATAAGACACAGGCATATAATAAAAACACACTTAAAATGTTATTGTTGTTTAACAGTATAAAAATTACGTAAGATAGGGGGAAGCAGAAACTGAAACAAATGCAGGGAAATTAGGGGTTTGGACATGATGTATGGAAGGGGAGGATGGGATGGAAGTCTCATCGTAACGTTTTTCTTGCTGGGGAGGGTTTGGGGATAGTTGGCTGGGACATTGAGGGAGGAACAGGTACATGTGGGACAGTGATATTTAATATTTTCTTTAATGTGGTCCTCAATAAGCTGTTTTAGAAGATTGAAACTTTTCATTAACATATTCATTTTTAGTTCCATTCATTTCAGAGGATCTTCTAATGTCTCTGTTGGTATATATTACACTTATTGTCTGTATGGGCTGTTAAAAATATATATATTAGCTACACATAAAGTAATGGTTATTAACTAGCTTATATAGAGCAATGTTGTGTCTACCATTAGTATCACTGTCTTCACTCATTTCATCTCGTGGGAAATTTTCTTCCAGCTATTCCAAAGTACTGGACATTTCTGTGTAAAAAATAAAATATATATATTAGTTTTAGTGTACGTAATACTGAAAATGTATAAATATATGAAATAAATATTGTGTACTTACTAGTTTCTTACAAACCTTAATGTATTATGTGGTGCTTTTTGAACACGTTTGGTGTTTTTAATGAATGATACAATAATGTAAGATACCCCCTGAGTTTTTGGATAGTATTGATGGAGACTGCACCCGTCCGCCAACATGCGACATCAAAATTACTAGTGGGGCTGGGGGTTCAGTATTTTCGATGTTATATATATGCAAGCTAAGGGAGTCTTAGTAAACATTTATAACATTTATATTATCTATATCTATATTCAGTAAAAAAAACTTTGTTAAGGGATGTTATGGTTAAGTTGCGCTACTACAAACCGATGAAATTCAGTGAAAAAAACTTTGTTAAAGGGACGTTATGGTTCCAAGTAAAACCGGAAAACCCTTGAAATTCACCAGTTATGGTACGCTAAGCAATCATAACTCGCGCCACCACTGTGCACTGCTAAGACTAACACCCAAGACATCAAAGATGACATCACAAATGTCATTGATGACATTACTGACAATATCACATGTACATTCACTTTTCATGAAAAGTCTGCACAAGGGATTCTTATAGTAATGTTGATAAAAACGAGTGAAGGAATATTGGAATAAAAATCATGAGGTACGTAGTGCATAAGTAATGCATTGATATGAATACCATTCTATTATCAGGTTTTTTCCAGTATACTAAGCTACTCATGTAGAAACATAGGCATTGAGTGCAACATACATGATGGATGTGCAATATTTTTAAACTTACCATGTTGAATAGTGAAATGATACATGATTTTTATTACAGTTTTATCTACTGTGCAAAATGTAATAACTAGCTAATAAAACCCACTTACTACAAAATGACATTATTCAAACAAAACATAAATAACAACAACACAAAAACAATATGATCATGTATAGGAAAAATGAAGTAAACAACAGTATTACCAGCTAATCATCATACCCCCACTGATTAACTTTATACACAGAAATGATTGCTCTGTTTCAAAGCTACTAATTTGCTATGTATAAGTATCATATAATGAGACTGGACCCTAAGGAGGATATTGTGCATAGAATATATACAAATATGAGCATATCCATGAAAGTAAAGTAATACAAAAAATTTGGAACTATAAGCAAGTGTTGATAACCTTACTGATGATCTTCATACACACAAAGCATTGCTGTTTTCCAAATCTGTGTTTTCCCCTATGTATATGTTTCATATGCTGTGAGTGAACACCAAGTGAATTACTATAAGAACATATTTGAAGTATAACTCGAAAAATATAGTACTTGAATATGAATTATGAGTATATGAATTTTTAGTTCCTGACTGTTATTGCGTCACGTCTGCTTGCACCCTGCCTTGTGTCCTTCCCCAGTTTTCTCCCTCCCCCCTTCCTCTTCTCTCACCTACCTACCTACTCTAGGGTACTCTCTGTCTCTCCTATTTTCTCTAACTGCTTCTCTATCGACTATCCTGCTCTCCTCACTAAATCTAGTAGGAAGAAGTTTAAAAAGGACATTCCGGTCTCCAACCCAGGCCTCCCGATCGCTGACACCTATACCAGTGCCTCCTCTAGGCAAACTGTCACCGACATCCTCTTTGTCGTTCCCTCTCCATACCTATGGACCATACATATGGTCTCTGTGCTCGCTCCTTTCTCTTCTTCTCCCATTAATGGTGGCACCTGGTGGGAGGCCCTCCTAGCCTTCTTCTACTCCTCTAAGGTCATCATTAATGTTTATGTGAATGGCACCGTTTTGGCCCAAGGCCCCAGGCCAGCCTCCTCCTCTTCGATAGATGCTTCCGGCGCCTCATCAATTTCCTCTCTTCTACTGCTGTCCCCTCTCCCCCCTCCACGGCCTCCTCAGCTCCCCCTGCTGCCTCCTCCTTGGCTTGCTTGCCCTCTCCTCCTTCCATTTCTGCCCTCTCTATGGCCTTTTCTACACCTCCGCAGGGCATACCTCTGATGTGTACCCCTCCGATGAAGTCTTTCAAGGATGGCAACTTTCTCCATATTTCCACTCTTAACTCTCGCTCAGCTGTCAAAGACTCCACCGACATCTGCCGCCTTCCAGGGGAACTTGACCTTGATGTCCTCGGTCTCACTGAGACATGGTTCACGGCAAGCTCTGTCACAAGCTTTGACACCCTCCTCCCTGATGGCTACAAGATCCTTTCCGCACCCAGGTACAACTGCTCCGGAGGGGGTGTAGCCCTGATCTTCCCCGAGTGGATTCCTGCATCTGTCATTCCTACGCAGGCCTACTCCTCCTTCAAATGCCTCGTCTGCAGGCTCTCTCTCTCTCCTAGCCACTCCCTTATTGTGGCTACTATCTATTGGCCACCTGGTCAGATCTCCTCCTTCCTCTCTGAGTGGGCAGACCTCTCCTCTTCCCTCCTGGCCTCTACCACTCAACTCCTCCTTCTGGGAGACTTCAACATCCACCCGGATGCTTCCTGTTCTTCCTCAGGACTCTTCGCGACCTCTGTGACTCTCTCTCACTCTCTATTCTCCACTCTGGCCTGACTCACTCAACAGGGCATACTCTGGATGTTCTGATCTCCCCAGTCTCCCCTCTCTATCCCTCTCACCACTCCTCTCTCCTGGAGTGATCACTTTCTCCTTTCCTCCCAGATCACCCTAACTACCCCTCAGGCCAAGCCTACTCCATCACTGCCTCCCACCTTCTCGGTCATCCCACCCATGGAGCGAGTGTCTGTTGAGGCTTTCACCACCACTTTCTCACCTATCCCTCCTCCTTTGTCTGACTCACACCCTGACACAGCCCTTTCCATGCTCCATTCTGCTATATCTGACACTCTCGATGTTCTTGCCCCTGTCATGAGGATCCATCTGAAGCCCAAAGCAAAGTGCAAGTCTTGGTACGATGCAGACCTCGTCACCCTTAAAGCAAGTGCAGGGTGGCAGAGAGGAAATGGCGTGCTTCATGCACATCCTCTGACAACTGGCCTGTCGCCTCCTCCAAAGACAATACCAGCTCCCTGTCCGCACTAAGAAGAGAGCCCACATCCAAGCCTACGTCTCTGCGGCATCCAACAACTCAGCTGAACTCTTTAAAATCTGCAAGGAACTGGCCAATCCTGCCGCAGTCTTTACCTCTCCTGTCCCTTACCAGCTCCTCTGCAAGGCACTGGCTTCTCCTTTTCTCTCTAAAACTCAGGACATCCTGTCCTCTCTCTCCTCCTCTCCCCTTCCTTCCTCTTCTCCCTGCTCTTCCTCTGGCCTTTCTTCAGCCTCGTCTCCTCCCCCCTTCTCAGCCTTTCTCCTGTTCCCCCCAGATGAGGTCTCTAGACAAGTCCGATCTATGAAAATATTGTGAAAGCAGGTGCACCCCTGTTCCTCCAAAACTATCAAGGACCACATTGACTCCCTGGCCCCTCCCCTGGCCAACTTCTGAAACCACTCTTTCGCCTCTGCAGTCTTCCCTTCCCCTCTGAAGCACTGCTTTGTGCACCCCCTTCTTAAGAAACCCTCTGCCGGCCCAGCCTGTCCGGCTAACTATCGCACAATCTCCATTACTCCTTTCCTGGGCGAACTCTTAGAAAATCTGGCCATCTCCCAGCTCAATCTACATACTGAATCTGTTGGTTGTCTCTATGATTATCAGTCTGGCTTCAGAGCTGCCAGGAGCATATAAACTGCTCTCCAGAACATCCGTGAAGACCTGCTCTCTAACCTTGATTCCAACACCACGTGTGTCCTCATCCTACTTGATCTCTCTTCTGCCTTCGACATGGTCAACCATGCCATTGTGCTCACCCGTCTTCGTGATAACCTGGGGATCACTGGTCAGGCCCTGGCGTGGCTGACTTCTTTTCTCTCTGATCGACCCTCCCAGGTTCAATTGGGGTCCTTCCTCTCCTCTATCTCTATCTCTATCTCTACCTGTGGTATCCCCGAGGGGTCTAACCTATCTCCCTGGCTGTTCAACCAATACCTGGCACTTCTTGCCTTCCGCATTGCCGTACTCTGCCCCAACTTCCAGTGCTATGCAGATGACACTCAGCTCATTTTGAGGCTACCCTTAGCAACCTCTTCTTACTCTCTCATTTATGACTGTCTGTCCGCCAACCAGGAGTGGTGTGCTGCCAATGATCTCTGCCTTAATGCCAGTAAGACTGAGATTCTCCTAATCGGCTCACCCGCACCCTCCTTTCCTGTCACTCTCTGGCCGGCCTCATTGGCCCTCTTTCTCCTCCAACTTGTGAGGCAAAAAACCTTGGGGTCATCTTCGACTCCACACTCTCCTTCTCTCCTCACATCTCTGACGTCTCTAAGAAGTCACACTACCAGCTGCACCTCCTCAGAGATATTCTTCCTTTCCTCTCCTTCCCCCAGAATCTCACTGTCTCCAGAGCCCTGGTTCTCTCTAGGCAGGACTATTGCAACAGCCTTTTTCCAAATCTGCCTGCTTCCACCCTCTGCCCTCTGAAACTCCTCCAGAACAGGACTGAAAGACTTGTCCTTGGCCTCAAGCCCATGGATTGTATCACTCCAGGACTGAAATCTCTGCACTGGCTCCCAGTGGCTGCAAGGATTAAGTTAAAAACCCTTTGCATTGTCCACAAGGCCTTCTGAGGCCTGGGGCCTCAATACCTTCAACTCTATCTTCCTAAATATCTTCCTTGTCAAGCTCTTCGCTCTTCCGCCTCCAACTCCCTCAGGGTCAGTCGCTTCTCCAAGCAATGAGTCAGTGGTAGTTCTCTTTCTTCGGCTGGTGCCTCTCTCTGGAACAGCCTTCCTGCCTTTCTGAAACTTGAGGAGAACCATCTGCAGTTCATTGACTTTTATCATAGCCGAGATTACAAAACATTGCTTCAGAAGAGAGGGATTCACTTTAGATTTAAAACTACAACGAAACATAAAACATCAATACACCACAACACAGCTCAATATCTAAAGTTAAAGAAAGTTAAAAATAGTACATGACAATAAATTAGGCACAAAAAAACTAAAATGCACAAAATATGATAGCATGAGAAACAATACAATAAACTACAGTATTTGGGGTGTCTAAAACCACAGCAGAAAGCATCCTTTCAATATTAGTTTTTTTAAAACAAATTACTTTTGTTTGCATCCACAGTCTCACATGAACAAAAAAACAAAAATTGAAAAACACACAACCCAAATAGACTCTAAAATACCTTCCGATTTACTGACCATAGCCTTTTGATCATGGCAGTGATTGTTCACCCTCAACGGCACTATAACTATAAAAATACCTTTAAAAAATTAATAAAACACAGACGCCACAAAACATTTAGCCACAAATACAGAACTACTCTTACCCACTTCCCTGCACCCCAGGCCATTACCAAGTGCCCCTTCATCTGTGCTATCCCCTGCCCCCCAGTCCCCAAACAACCTCCTCACCTTCCATGCCCTTTTCCTTTCACCCCGAAATACACACTGCTTCTGTGACGATGTCGGCTATTTGCGGCTGTAGCCGGGGCTGCAGAAAGCTTTGTGTTGCGAACTGGGTCTCTGGACACCCTCCAAATCCCAAAGTTCACTCAGTGCCCTCTAGCCACCCCCCTCACCTCTACCCTAATGTCATTTGTATGTTTTTTTGACCTGCAAATAGCTTTTTACTGTGTTTCATTTTCCAATAACCTCAGCTATAGCAGTGAATATCTCGCAAATCAAGAGCAAAACAAGATGGCGGTCGTTTCATTTCTGAAAACCATGATCCTGCAATGCATCATGGGAGATAGCTCTATTTTTTGGGAGGAAGTGGGAGGAAGTGGGTACCCCTTTCTACGTCAATCCATCACATATTTAAATAACTACTGCACAGAATAACCCCAAACCAAGCAAACCACTCATTTGAATGCTTCCTGCCCAAGTTGTTTTGGACCTGGTCCAAATCCATCCAGCATTTTGGACTGTGCTCTTTGGCAAAAATTACCTTTTTTGTCTATGGAAAAATTAATGGGAAATTAAACGTTTTGATGCTTAATAACTGTCTTATTTTTTACTGAATCTTTACGAAACCTTCTAGTCTGGGGGGAGGAGGGGCAGTGTGCAGACTTTTGATCACTTTCGAAATTTCGGTCAAATCCGTTACTCGAATCAAAAGTTAGTAACAATAGCATTTTGAGAGCTTCCTATGTGTCTACGACTCACCTTAACAATAGGGCGACTATCGCCACCCTATGATATATTAGCAATTGTGCCAAAAAGGGTTCAGGAAACATGCAACTATATATATAAAAATATGTATTACACATATATTACCCATCCAACATTATTGTTATTGTTATTGTTATTTTGCATTTGTATAGCGCCTTATATACCATTGGTATGGTCTGAAGGCGCTGGTAGGTTGAACGCCCTTGGGAACCGAAGTTCGGGTCAGTGGAAAGATTAGAGAGAGTCCAAAGGTGCGTGTGCGCACCGGTATGTGTGCAGCTGGTGCGGAATTCATGTGGTAGCTGCTTCTTAGCGGTAGGTGTGGTGGTTGAGAGATCAGGGATATGTGTTCGGTCTGGCTGGAATTATCCAGACCGAGTGTGGCGGCGTTAGGCCTGAGGAGATACGCCTGGCTGGGGGTGTGAGACCAGCCATGTTTACTTAGAGTGATGGGGGGTGAGCGGCAGATGTTGATATGAGAACAGTTATACCGAATGGTGTCATAGTATCTCTGTGTTCTAGTTGAATGGTGGTGTAAGGAGAGAGTAAGCGTGGGGTGTGATATGCAGTATGCTCTTTCAAAGATTCCTTGCATTCCAAAACAAAATAAGCACGTCGTGTTCTATGTGTTTTGGTTCACATCCGCTCTATGCACTATTCACCCATACACTCATTTGTTTCATGCGTTCGTCCGCTCCACAACGTTCGTTCGTTCCATACATTCGTTCGCTCTCCACACATTCGTTCACTCTCCACATGTTCGTTCGCTCTCCACACGTTCGTTCGCTCTCTACACGTTCGTTCGCTCTCCACACACTTGTTCGCTCTCCACACACTCGTCCGCTCTCCATAGCCTCGTTCGCTCTCTGCACCATCGTTCGCTCTCCGCACACTCGTTCGCTCTCCACACCCTCGTTCGCTCTCCACACCCTTGTTCGCTCTCCACACCCTCGTTCGCTCTCCACATCCTCGTTCGCTCTCCGCACGCTCAGCCGCTCTCCGTACACTCGGCCGCTCTCCGCACACCCGGCCGCTCACCGCACTAATCCGCTCTCCGCACATTCAGCCGCTCTCCGCACACTCAGCCGCTCTCCACTCTCAGCCGCTCTCCACTCTCAGCTGCTTTCCACACTCAGCCGCTTTCCACACTCGGCCGCTCTCCACACTCGGCCGCTCCCACGCTCATTCGCTCTCCACGCTCCTTCGCTCTCCACGCTCCTTTGCTCTCTACGCTCTTTCGCTCTCCATGCTCCTTCGCTCTCCACGCTCATTCGCTCTCCACGCTCCTCCGCTCTGCACGGTCCTTTGTTCTGGACACTCTTCAGCTCTCCATGCTCCTCCCCTCTCTGCACTCAACCTCTCTCTACACTCAACCTCTCTCTACACTCATGTGCTCTCCACATTCATCTGTCTTCCACATTCATTTGCTCTTCATATTCGTCCGCTCTTTACTCTCAGCTAACCTCCACACTCATCCGCGCTCCACACTCGTCCGCCGGCAGCGCTCCTCCTCCACGCTCATCTACACTCATCTATATTCATTCGGTCTCCTATTCAGCTCTCTCATCCTCCGCACTCATCCGCCCTCCTCATTCATCTGTTCTCGACATTCATCCGCTCTCGACACTCACCCGCTCCCGACACTCATCTGCTCTCGACACTCATCCGCTCTTGACACTCATCCGCTCTCGACACTCATCAGCTTTCGACACTCAACCGCTCTCGACACTCATCCGCCCTCGACATTCATCCGCTCTCCATACTCATCCGCTCTCCATACGCATCTGCTCTCTACATTCTTCTGCTTTCTGCACTCATCCGCTTTCTACACTCATCCGCTCTCCACACTCATCCGTTCCCCCCACTCAGTCGCTCCCCCACTTAATCGCTCCCCCCACCGCTCTGCACACTCGTCCGCTCTCCCCAACTCAGTCGCTCTCCCCACTCAGTCGTTCTCCCCACTCAGTCGCTCCCCCCGCTCAGTCGTTCCCCCCATTCAGTCGCTCTCATGCTTCTCTGCTCTCCACGCGCCTCCGCTATCTACGCTCCTTTACTCTGCACGTTCCTCCGCTCTGCACGCTCTTCCATTCTCCACGTGCCTCCGCTCTCTGCACATAGCCGCTCTCCACACTCGACTGCTCTCTACACTCGACGGCTCTCCACACTCTTCCATCCTCCACATTAATTTGCTCTTCAAATTCATCCGCTCTCCACACTCATCCGCCAATAGTATTCATCCTCCCACACTCATCTACAACTCATCTATACTTATCCACACTCATCCTTACTCATTCGCTCTCCCCACTCATCTGCTCACGTCCTCCACACTCATCCGCTCTCCACAGTCAGCCGCTCTCCACGCTTATCGGGTCTCCGCGCTCATCCGCTCTCCACGCTCATCCGCTCTCCACGCTCCTCCGCTCTCTACACTCAACCGCTCTGTACATTCATGAGCTCTCCACATTCATCCGTCTTCCACATTCATTTGCTCTTCATCTTCGTCCGCTCTTTACACTCAACCGACCTACACACTCGGCTGCCCCCCACACTCATCCGCCAACAGCATTCATCCTCCACACTCATCTATACTCATCACAGTCATTCGTACTCCCCACTCGTCCAATCACGCCCTCCACACTCTTCTGCTCTCCACGCTCGTCCGGTCTCAACGTTCATCCGCTCTCTGCACTTTCTACATTAGCTGTTTTGAAACCGATTGTGGCAGCTGTTTTCGATAACAAATATTAATATTAAGACTTGTTGGCTGACTTTATCTTGTGTTTTACAGTTTATAATTAAATTAACACTCTCTTGAGTAGGACATATATTTGTGAACAAGACCTTACTGACATATCTCTATTCGAAATACTATAGGAAAGTGAACATTGCAAAACTGAGTCAACATCACATTTTAGACACATAAAAAATACTTTTCTTTTCCATCACTGTCTTGTGATTTATAGGATGGACGAGACCCTGATGAAAAAATATAGGCTATAGCCTGCTGGCGCCAGTACCCTGCCCAACCATCACTTACTGGCTTATCCTGCTCGAGGGTCGTGGGCTCTTTTCCTCACACATGTTCAGGCACTGGTCTTTAGTGTACGTCCCAAAAATCGTTTCGATCCAGACATTCAGAATCCTAATGTGGACTTATTTGAAAAGAGTGTGTTAAAGGATCTTAGAAAAATCAACTATCAAAGGACTACTCCCATGAATATCAAAAATAGCCAATTGGACCACGTAGAATTGCTAGCCAAGGATGAGGACCTAACAATTAACCAGCTGACAAAGGAGGTGCAATATTTGTAATGGACACTTGTTATTACACTGAAAAATGTCTGGAGTTACTTAATGACACTACAACCTATATCTTACTTGATGGGGATCCCCTACAGAAAATCAGCCTTCTGATTGAGAAAACCATAGATAATGCCCTTGATAATGAGTGGATTAGCTCCAAGACCAGCCAGTACATGTTGAATAAACACCCAATAACGCCTGTTTTTTACAGTTTGCCAAAACTCCATAAAAACAGCACAACGGCACCTTTGAGACCATGGGCCTCATTATAAGGCTGGCGCTCCCGTAATGAAGGGGGCCGGTACGGAACCGGCCCCCTTCATTCCGGGAGTGCCGATTACGAGCTTCCCATCGTGGGACCCGGATCGCATGCCTGGTAAAACCTGGCGTGCTTTCCGGGTCCCGCAACGGGAAGAGGGAGGCAATAATGGGCCAGATGTAATCTGCCCGTTATTACCTCCCTCCCCATTCCCATCGAGCCCTATGGGAGCTCAAATGGAATGGGGATGGGTTCCTGCAAAGGAGGAATTACCGGGTCCTCCTATGTCGGAGTAACCCAGTAAGTCCCCATTGCAGGAACCCAGTAATGGAGCCCAGAACGGAGGCAGCCATGGAGCTAATAGCTCCATGGCTAACTCCATTCTCGTAATGAGGCCCCATTAGTGGCAAGCATCAATAGCATATTTGACACCCTTGCTATATATGTGGACGGACAATTGCAACCATTAGTACAGGCCATCCTGACATATTTGAAAGATACGACTGATTTTCTGAATTGCCTACAGGAAATATTAGCCCTCAGTGAAGACTGCATTCTGTTCAGTATGGATGTCTGTAGCCTCTAAACGTCTATCCCCCATGCTGAAGGAATGCAGTCTGTGTTGTGGCTACTTTCTAATTCACCAGACATCAAAGGTAACCCTGAATTTGCAGTAGAACTGCTGGATCTGATCCTTAGCAATAGTTATTTCCGATCCAAGGGAAGTACTATGGTCAAATTTCTGGAACGTCTATGGGGTCGGCGATGGCTCCAGTGTATGCAAACACATACATGTACCACTTTGAGCACAAATATGTCCTAGAACACCAGCATTGGGCACCACAGATATTGATGTGGAAGCGCTACATCGATGACAATTTCGGCGTCTGGTATGGCCCAAAGGATGAGTTAGATCATTTTCTTGATTACCTTAATGAAGTACACCAAAACATGTAATTCACAATGGAAGTATGTGCACCCACTTTGCACTTCCTTGATGTTGACCTTAAGATCCATCATGGGAGTATCTCTACTTCCATTTACCACAAACCTAAAGATGCAAACAATTTACTGCACTATACAATTTTCCATCCGAATCCCATGCTGAGCAGCTTGCCCTATTGCCAAATGCTCTGCCTAAAGAGGATCATTTCTGATCCGGCGGGTCTTGATTCGGAATGTTCTAAATTGGTGGACAGATTTGAAGAAAGAGGATAGCCAAAAGACTTATTGGATACAGCAATGGAAAGAACAATTCCCCTGAGCAGAGATCAACTTTTGACACTTAAAGCTAAAGACAAATCTACACCTCTTTTGTACATTTCAAAATTCACTCGACAGAGTTTTCAAATTAGCAGAACTATCAGGAAGAATTGGGGCTTCCTTCATAATGATTCAACTCTACTCAAACTGTTCCCTAAAGCCCCCATGATGGTGTTCAAAATGGGTGGGAACTTGAAGGATAGATTAGTCCGAGCAGAAAGGCTGAATAAAGAAAAACAACTCTTACAGTTGTCTAAATTGCAAGCATTGCAATAAAATCATAAAGGGTGACAATATCTCTCATCCCCATACCGGGAAAAAGATCAAAATTCATGACTTTGCCACCTGTCTGTCAGCAGGTGTGATCTACTTCATAAAATGCCCGTGTGGCAAACTATACATTGGGCAAACTACTAGGGCAGTGAAAGAAAGATGGACGGAACACAAGTCCACTGTGAGATGTAAAAACATGAGATCTCTAGTAGCACGTCACTGTATAGAACATCATCACACCATAGCGCAAATGAAGTTTCAGGTGATTGAAGTGGTAAAAAGGCCCCAAAGGGATGGAGACTACCTAGCCCTGCTTTCCCGCAGGGAACATTTTGATAGATCAATTGGACACTTTACAACCAAGAGTGCTCAATGACGAGTTCTCCTTGAGCTGTCTCATTTAGAATACTGACATAGTCATCTTCCAAGGTGTTTCTTTCCTTCAATTCACTTGATTCCTTTTACCTTAGCAATTTTTCTGCTCCACTAATGTTTCTGTAATGGGCCTTTACATCAGGTGTTACCGGATCACTGATTTTACTGTTTGCCTGACTTTGTATAGAATGTATCTGGTTTTGAATTCATTTACTTGCAATGTGTATGACATGTCTCTGCACCTTCATAGGTAGATTGTAAATAGGCAGATTAAGTTTAACTGGATGTCACTTTAACTGGATGTCACTGTAGACTACCACCATGCTCTTGTACATATATCTGGATGTTATTGTAGACTATGAACTCAACCCCAGTATGCTGCTGTACATGATTCGCGATCAAATTACTCATCACTGATAGTATTGACGCAATGGTGCTCCCTGTTATGTCAATTGCTACTTAAACTTAAATCTTCACCCATGACAGATGGGTATGTCACTTGCCACACTTCATCATTAGATGTTCCATACTGAATGGCCATTCTAGCGGCTTAGTTGACTCATTCAGGGAGCCTTCTATGTCAACAACAGAGCAAAGGGGCTGCTCTGCCAATCACAGTGGGTGACGTCACTGAGGTGCACTCCCTTAACAGATGGTATACACCGAATGGGAATTGCGCGTGAAGATTTTAATTACTGCATGAGTTTTTGTGGGAAATATATGCCCGTGTTGAACAGCACACTGGGCTTCTGCATATATGTATATGGCTTTCTGGATATAGCTTTACCTTTAGTCTGTTTCTACCTGCTATTGGGACTTCATTTAGAATGAGAATTTGACCTAATTCTGATTTGTTATGTAACATATCTAGGCGCACATGTAATCTTCTCCGTAGATCCCACCCTTAACTCGAATGAGCTTTAACATTGGTACTGTGTCCTCTAAAATGGTCCACATCGCTTTAAAGCTTGCTTTTTTAGTCCATCCTTTATTTCGTGGTTCTTCTGCCAATGCATTAGCATTGGTTGCCCTGGTAACAGTGGTTATGGACGCCCGAGCGGATCGTTTCCTGCCTGGACTTTTCTCCGTAACCTCGCCTGTGAAACACCTTTAGTAAGTACGTGAGCTGGATTAGTTAGAGAGTTCTTAGTAACTGAGCTGAGCAATTAAATATGTTCACTCGTAGCTGTGAGGAAGATTACTTGCATAACATAAGTAGTTGATTAAATATATCTGCTGCTTCCTGTAGATTGTTTGAACTCTCAGTTTACATGACAACTGCGACGCATCCACTGCGTCCCTGACAAAGAAAATTGAAACAAAGCTTTACAAGCTGTTTTAGTACTCATTTTTGGCCCCACCGCCATTGATGGTGTTCTGGGATACATGCTCATAAGGTATGTAGATCCTCCACCAGCCACAGTATGAGAGCTAGTCACTGTCTTGGGATGGCACTTCCTGAATCACCATAATTTGCTCAAAATATATATCTCTATATTTAGGGAGCCTTTGGATGGGGACATACACGTGACCACCGATTGACATTTTTTCTCGTATATCAGAAGTTGAGACTACTGAAAGTTTGTCCAAGCGTCCCGAACACAGTACCTTAGGTATGTGCTTTTAGATTTCTTTTGCTTGACACTGATTGAACACGTGCAGGATGGATTCCATGCTCTAACTCTATATTCATATAATCCCTATATACACCATACGGTCCCCAACAAATCTCTATTGTGACTACCCTACTTGTCTTAGGCAGCTCAGTCTCTCACAGTAATGGGTCGTAGATTTATTAGTGCTCTTTAGACTCGATGTAAAGAGTATATGCGGCTGGTTACCGCAATGGTGGTTGTTCTCAGTTTGTTTGTTTGTTTGTTTGTGTGTTTGTTTATTTTATTTATATCGCGCACCTGACCCGGAGGTAATTGGGTGCTGCTAGCCTCTGTATGTGTACTTTGAATCAAATTCATGCTATGCTCACTGTTAGAACAGTTAGCTTGTTGTCAGTTTAGTCTCTGCATATGTACTTTGAATCAAATTCATGCTAGGCTCCCTGTTAGAACAGTTTGTTGTTGCTTAGTTTTGTCATGGTGAATTGCCTTGATTAAAAGTATTTTTTTTGTTTCCCTTTCCCTTCTCTTTGCTTACCTGTATCTCCACTGTAATGATTGTCTACAAACACCAAAAGCAGTTCAGGCTTCTGAAGAAGAGTATTTCCCCTAGAAATGCGTAAAACTGCCAATACTGTATACATTGAACATGTGCTTTGTTTATCCTCACATTGAATGTTATTCCTAATTAAAACTATATGTTGTTCTTTTACAAACTTTGCGTGGAAGTAATGCTTTTAATAGTTAATGAAAACTTTGGTCGGATCCTATCTCATGAACAGGTTGTGATCTATCAATTAAACTTCTTTACCACATCCTTTGTGGCCACTAGACTGTGTGCATGGGACGGGAGGAATCCATTTTGGTTCCTTTTTTTCCTTTTCATGTGTATATTGGGCCTTTGTGCCAAGGCCTTATTTCCTCTGGTGCACCTTGAACTATAAAATCAGCCTAGCTGGAATTTTACAAAATTGAATTATTTATGAAATTTAGGTGTACACCTTATTCCCCTTTTTCACTGGTCTTTAGTGTGCCTACAAACCGTTGGCCACATAAATCACAGTAGAACCCATGGCTAAATTAAGAGCTTGTTTCAGCTGCCTCACCACGATTTCACTTTGTGAGGTGCACACAATCTTTAGCTTTTCCGGCAGCACCCTACTATTGAAACGGTCCTCCTCTGATGCTCAGACCTCACATTATGTACCCTCTCCCAGGTGCCATTAGCCTATCTCTGTATTATGCCTGGTGACCTTAACGGTGGTGCAGAATGCAAGATGGCGAAGGGTGCAGGCAAAAATCAACGTAGCATGGGGCGGTATGTCCGTTCAGTATACAACGACAGGAGCGGACCTTCACCTAAAAACTCAAGAAAGACTGATCAGCTGAGTGCATCCCCTGTGCACCCACCTAATATCATGCAGGTCTTCACTTCTATGGAAAAGAGTTTTGACTCCAAAAACAATAAATTGGATAACATAATGATCGCTATCATCTCCATATGTACCCAGCTAGAATGGGAAACTGAAAGAATTAATGAGGCAAAATGCAGAATCAGCTCAGCTAAAGACACTTGCCCTTATTGCGAGTTTGCTGTTATCCCGTCGTTAATTCCGGTGGCGTAGCAGCAAACTGCCCCTACCATTACCGGTGTCTGATATCATATCCTGGTATTACTGGGAAATTCCAGGTGCCGGCAATAAGGGGAAATCCCAATTACGTGGGGTCCCGAAGTACTCCATGGAGGGGATTGCTGCAATTACCGGCAGCAGTAACACTGGTGTTGTTAATTGCAGTATTTTCTTGCTGGTGGGGGCCTGATTTACTGACAGGTCAGGCCTCGAGGTAGATCAGTGGCCCCCACCAGCAAACTTGTGTTTCCCCGGAACAGTAAAAATGCTGCTGCTGAATTACCTGCAATTTTACCTGCATTTTAACTGCACCAGAGAAATTGTAATGAGTCTCACTATCCATACTATGCAGAGCACAAACATTGCTCTAATCAAAGACATGAAGAAAGTCAAAGCAAAGTGAAATGACCTTAAATCACACAGCCATGCAGGAATAATGTCTGGATTGTGTGTGTTACTGAGGGTTTGATGTGAGGCAATATGGAACAGACAGTGGGAAATCTTTTCAAGAAAATCCTAGGGAATACAACTCTATTGCTGCATTTGATGGTGGAAAGGGCACACAGGGTCCTGGTCCCCAAACCCAAATCTGGAGACTAGCCCCACCCACTAATAGCATGCATTTTGAACTATAGGGAGAGATTAATTTGGGAAGTATGCAAGAGAGCAAACGGAACTCAGATACGAATCTGCTGCCATACATCTTTATTCAGGCTATTCCAGTGCTGTGCAACAGGAGCAGTGTTCGATCCTCAGTTAAGAAGCTCCTCAGGGAGAGGAAATACTGTATGTGATGTTGTTTCCAGCATATCACAGTTTCCAATTTGAGAACAAAATGTACTTTTTACAGTGCCTTAAGCATTATTTTCATCTATTGAATCCAAGATTTGCGTCATCCTGCTACCCAACCCTGACATATTACACTCCAATGAAAAATCCCCCACCATCAGTACCTTCTTCATTGACAAAATCAGAAAGGATTGTCAGCACATAGACGGCAGCTCCGCATCCACAGACCCACCTCATGTCCCTCTTTGTGAAATCTTCACACCCTGACAACATTCAAGATACTCTCGACAGAGGACCTGGTAGAAATCCTGGCCACACTAAAAGCTGCATCGTATACAGACGACATCCTCCCAGCATCCATCCTCAAGACCCTCCCTGCAGAGGCTTTCCTTCTCTACCTGAAGATCTTCAACAGCTCCCTAACTCAAGGCACTTTCCCATCGACCCAAAAAACAGGACAAATCATCCCTCTTTTAAAGAAACCCACTCTGTATTCTGACAACTTGGGTAACTATTGACCCATCACCCGTCTTCCCTTCCTAGGTAAAATCATCGAGAATGCGGGAACCGCACAACTGCAACAACACATCGACACCAACAATCTCCTCCAAACCTACCAATCTGAATTCAGACCCAGATGCAGCACAGAGAAAACAACCATACAGGTGGTCAACAAGGCCCTCAACATCCTTGATGATGGCCACTATTGCCTTCTGGTTCTTCTCGACCTCTCAACTGCTTTTGAAACAATAGATCACCAGGCGCTTACAGACATCCTACATTGGCATATGGGGATCAGCAACCTTGCCCTATGCTGGTTCAAGTCCTACCTCGCCAACTGTGAGCAGTGTGTTACGATGGACTCCTCTCGAATGCCAGTTCTACCTGTTTTGATATGGGTTGAAACAACGAAACACAATGGACACAGGAGAATGATTCAATGGCCCTCGTAAAGGATACGGGTTGGTAGTAACAAAGGATACACTCGATGTCTTCTTATCTTCGTAAGATGACAGGTAGGGCGTAGTGTATCAAAGGGAACCTTCTAATCAATGTCACTCTCTGACTAGTAGTTTAAACAGTCAAAGAGAGCTATTGGTGAGAAGGGCTTTTGAGGACCAAGATCCACCAGGCTGTTGATGAGAGGAAACTGATTAGAATGCTGGTAGATAAGAAGGGCAATAAAAACCTAAGTTGTAAACACTGACCTGGATGTAAAGACAAGGAAGTCTCTTTAGATAGTCTGAAGGGTCCGAGGATACAACGACCAGGAAAGGGTAGTGAGGAATCTAACCCGGGCGGAATGAGGGCCGCACTAGAGACGAGTTGGTGCACACAGGAAAGCGTCCAGAGTACAGTGCACGTGTGGGAGAGAAGAGGAATCCTGGTCCAAGAGCAGCAAGTCCTTAGGCGGTAGAAGAGAGGCAGAGCGAGACTCTGTGAGTCTAGATTGGCTGAGGCAGAGGGGGGCTCTGCGGGTCTCTGCGGGATCGTGGAACTGGAGCAGAGAGGTCTCTGCAGGATCGTGGTGAACTGGAGCAGGGAGGACTCTGAGAGTCTAGAATGGCTTAGGCAGAGCGGGACTCTGTGAGTCCAGATTGGCTGAGGTAGAGTGGGACTCTGCAGGATCGTGGGAAACTGGAGCAAGGAGGATTCTGAGAGTCTAGAATGGCTTAGGCAGAGCGGGACTCTGAAAGTCTGGAATGGCTTAGGCAGAGCGGGACTCTGAAAGTCTGGAATGGCTTAGGCAGAGCGGGACTCTGCGGGAATGTGGAGAGAATGAGCCACGTAGGAGCGCAATTAGCAGCTGGCTCAAGGAGGAGCTGCACTGTTGCCGGGAACTGCGTAGGGACGCGGAAGGCAACCGCACCTTGAAATGAAAGTAGCGTCTGCGAGAAAGTAGCAGAAACAGCTCCGGAACGCGAGGTAACAATAACGATCAGAAGCGCTGTTGCAAGGCTTCCGTCTTGCTAAATAGTGTCAGCTGACTTACGTCTGACCGACGCGCTGGCGAAACCTTTGCATTAGCGTCTCCCGAACAGCTTCCATTGGGTGTAGAACGGTCTAGCCGTTCTCAAGGCTGAGGAAGCAAGGAAACAGGGATGCCTGGGTTTAGTAACGGACCCGGATGGGGAGGCAGGCATGACAGTGCCATCCCCCAAAGGGCGCCCCACACCCCTTGCCGCATGAAAACAACGTAGCAAAACAGGAGCATGGATGTTTGACACAGGTTCCCAGGATCGATCTTCCGGACCATAACCCTTCCAGTCAATGAGATAGTGAGGAATCCCGGCCCGCATTTTCATACCTAGAATGGCACGAACCTCATATTCATCAGTGCCTCTCACGGAAACTGCCAAAGGCCGGACGGGCAACCGGGTTCTTGAGGAACAAGGCTTGACCAAGGACACATGGAACACCGGATGTACCCGCCAGCGAGCGGGTAGGTCCAGCCGTATAGCAACGGGGTTGATCACTTGCGTTATTTTGTACGGCCCAATGAAACGAGGCAGTAGTTTCCTTTTACCCGGGATCTTCAGGTTTTTGGTAGACAAACAGACAAACATACCAGTTATGTATTGTGGGGCAGTCGTCCGATGCCGGTCAGCATAGTGTTTGGCACTGGTTTGGGCCTTCAATAGATGCCCCCTTACTCTGGTATGAAGGGTGGCCAGAGCTTTCAATTTGACAGTTGCCTCAGGTACTGTGTCGGTAAGCTCCAAGTCCGCAGGGATGGATCGCGGATGCTGCCCATAAAGAGCGTAAAACGGGGACATACCCGTGGAGGAATGACAAGAATTATTGTATGCGAACTCGGCTGCCGGTAACAGCGAAAACCAAGAAGACTGGTATTGAAGACACAGACAGCGTAGGTATTGTTCCATAGTACCGTTAGCCCGTTCCGTCTGCCCATCGGTTTGAGGATGATAAGAGCTGGACATGCGATCCTCCATAAGCAGAGCCGACGTTAAAGCTTTCCAAAAGCGAGATGCAAACTGCGAGCCCCTGTCAGTGATGATAACTGAGGGCAAACCAAAGAACCGAAATATGTTTTTTAGGAACATATCGGCTAGGATCTTAGCCGTAGGAATGCCTTGGCAGGGTATGAACAAGGCCATTTTAGTAAAATAGTCGATAACTACCCAGACTGTGTCGTATCCATGGACGGAGGGCAGTTCGACTACGAAGTCCATGGAAACCATAAACCATGGTTTGTGAGGAATCGGTAATGGGCGTAGTAATCCCATAGGTTTACTCGGTGAATTCTTGCATTGTGCACATAAGGCACATGACGAGACGTAATCCACGACATCTCTGGACATTTTGGGCCACCAGCACCATCGTCGTAGAAGCTCTAGCGTTTTCCTTTGACCCGGATGAGCTGCTATCAAGGAATCGTGACCCCAATGTAAGGCTTTGGTACGCGTCTCCTCTGTCGGTAGGTATAAAAGCCCGTTCATGAACGGAAGACCATTTTTTACTTTAAGACGGAGGTCATGTACCTCCCGTTGGTTATGCGTTACCCAGTCTAGGATATCCTTTTTCAATGAAGGTTGAACAGAACAACCACAGATCACATGTTCTGCCAGTAGAAGAGGTTTGGTACGGTCTTCATTGTCCACCCTAGAGTGCAGACGGGATAATGCGTCGGCTTTAGTGTGTTCTCTAGCAGGTCTGTAGGATATGCGGAAGTCAAACTGGGCAAAAAACGAATGCCAACGGGCCTGGCGAGCCGTAAGGCATTTCATGGTTTTGATGGCCTGTAGATTCCGGTGATCGGAGTAGACAGACACCGGGTGTTTGGCACCAAGAAGGTGGTGACGCCAGGTGAGCAAGGCGTCTTTGATGGCCAACAGTTCCTTCTCAGTCACCGTGTAGTTCTTTTCGTATGGGGCTAGCTTGCAAGAGAAAAATGCCACCGGATGTTCCACCCCGGAGTCCTTGCATCCTTGAGAAAGGATTGCGCCATTAGCCTGATTAGAAGCATCCGCCTCGATGATATATGGTGAATCAGGATCCGGATGCTGTAGGACCGGAGCCATGGTAAACGCTTCTTTGAGTCGATCGAATGCCCTCTGAGCCTCCGGTGTCCAACGGAATGGATTTTTTGGGCTGGTCAGTGTAGTCAGCGGTACCACCACTCTTGAAAAGGAATGGATAAAACGCCTATAAAAGTTTGCAAATCCCAGAAATGATTGCAAGGACTTGATAGAGACAGGAACTGGCCAGTCCAGGATGGCTTTGACTTTGGATCGACTCATTCTGACGCCATGGCTGGTAATATCATACCCCAGGAACTCCACCTCTCGGGAATGAAAAACACATTTTTCTGCTTTGACAAAGAGGTGATTCTCTTTAAGTCTTTGCAGTACCTTGGATACATGCTGTATGTGTTCTTCTAAGGATGCTGAATATATCAAAATGTCATCCAGATATATGACCACGAATTGATCCAGGTAATCGCGGAATATATCGTTCATGAAGAACTGAAAGGTCGCGGGGGCGTTGCACAGGCCGAAAGGCATGACGAGGTACTCATATAAACCATATCGGGTTTTGAAGGCGGTCTTCCACTCGTCGCCTGGCCTGATCCTTACTAGATTGTAAGCACCCCTCAAGTCCAATTTAGTGAAAACCACTGAAGAGCCCAACTGATCTAACAGAACGTTGATCAAAGGCAGGGGGTACTGGTTCTTCACCGTAATTGCATTGAGAGCCCTGTAGTCAATGCAGGGTCTTAAGTCCCCTTCTTTCTTAGGGACAAAAAACAAAGGAGACGCTGCCGGGGACTGAGAAGGACGAATAAACCCAGTCCGGAGTGCATTATTGATGTATTCCCTCAGGACAGCGTCTTCCTGTATGGTAAGGGAGTAAACACGACCAGTAGGTGTTTTGGCTCCGGAGACAAATTCGATCGGACAATCGTACTGGCGATGTGGCGGCAATACATCAGCCTTGCCCTTGTCGAACACGTCGGCAAACCGTTGGTATACCTGAGGTATCGGTGACCTAGGAGACGCCAGCGCGTTTACTCTTGACAACCCTTCGAGAAAAGCCAAGACGGGTGCATCATGAACCCCACCGGAATCCAAGAAGCAGTTCTCATTACAATGATCCGACGGATACTGGATATGACCAGTGACCCAATCGATCACAGGATTGTGTAGTTTAAGCCAAGACAGACCCAGAATCACTGGATACTGGGGAGCCGTGATTACGTCAAAGACCATCTTCTCAGTGTGACCGTCAGGTAAGGATACGGTGATAGGTAACGTTTCCTCTGTTACCAGGCCAGAAGACAGAACAGAACCATCAACTGTCCTAACGGACTCAGGTACCGTTTTCGTGGTCATAGGAATGTTTGACTGCCCGGCAAAGGCAGTATCCATGTAGCTATTAGTTGCACCCGAGTCTATCATGGTTTGGGTCTGAACGGTGATGTCGTTGAAACTTAAGGACACCGAGACTGCAATGGAAGCATTCAGTGATAGAGCGGAGTCCGTTCTGGTACCCGGCATAGGGACTCCCGCTATTGCCGAGCTTTGGCGTTTCCCGGCTTTTTTGCCGGTCTTTTCGGGCAAGCAACCAGTAGATGCTCTGCTGAACCGCAGTACATGCATAGGTTATTCCTGCGACGGTTTTCTCGCTCAGCGGCAGACAACCGACCCCGAATGGCACCTATCTGCATAGGCTCGGGCTCACCAGAAGAGGGCTGAGAAACTCCTGGAAGATTCGGTATGGACAAAAAGGGTTTCTTCTCGCTCTTTCTGGCGGTTCTCCGAGCATCGATTTGTAGCACAAGATCGATCAACTCCATGTATCCCGATGGAACAACAGGGACTGTCGACAAGGCGTCTTTCAATTCCTCCGACAGTCCTTTATAGAAGACTGCGGGCTTCTTGTCTTCTGGCCACTGTGTTTCCGCGGTCAACTGATTGAATCGTGCGAGATAGGCCACTAATGATTGGCTACCCTGTTGTAGATTCAACAGTTCCAAATCGGTTGCCTGAGTGGAATATCTCATGTCGAACACCCTGCTCATAGCTGACAGCAGTGCATCGCAGTCATATAAAAGAGGGCTATTGGTCTCCAACAAAGGGTTTGCCCAGGCTGCAGCAGTGCCCCCCAAATGCGACAATACAAATGCTGCCTTGGTTGTCAAATCCGGAAACGAACTGGGTCTACACAAGAAGTGGAGACGGCACTGATTAACGAACGTGCGATAGTTTTTTGGGTCTCCCGTAAACCTTTCAGGTGGAGCCAGAGGGAATTGGGTTGGCATCAGTACCTGGACGGATTCTCTTTGTGGTGCAGATGCACCGGAAGCGGATGCAACGGGAACCGGGACAGTCCTTCCTTGTGAGGAGGCATGTATGGCGTCCTGCATTACGTCCATACGATGGCGCATGGTGTCCTGAGCAGTGATCATTTCCTGTCTTAAGTCCGACACCAGTTGGGTGAGGACAGACAGGGGATCTGACTCTTCCATCATGGCTTCTGATTCTGTTATGATATGGGTTGAAACAACGAAACACAATGGACACAGGAGAATGATTCAATGGCCCTCGTAAAGGATACGGGTTGGTAGTAACAAAGGATACACTCGATGTCTTCTTATCTTCGTAAGATGACAGGTAGGGCGTAGTGTATCAAAGGGAACCTTCTAATCAATGTCACTCTCTGACTAGTAGTTTAAACAGTCAAAGAGAGCTATTGGTGAGAAGGGCTTTTGAGGACCAAGATCCACCAGGCTGTTGATGAGAGGAAACTGATTAGAATGCTGGTAGATAAGAAGGGCAATAAAAACCTAAGTTGTAAACACTGACCTGGATGTAAGGACAAGGAAGTCTCTTTAGATGGTCTGAAGGGTCCGAGGATACAACGACCAGGAAAGGGTAGTGAGGAATCTAACCCGGGCGGAACGAGGGCCGCACTAGAGACGAGTTGGTGCACACAGGAAAGCGTCCAGAGTACAGTGCACGTGTGGGAGAGAAGAGGAATCCTGGTCCAAGAGCAGCAAGTCCTTAGGCGGTAGAAGAGAGGCAGAGCGAGACTCTGTGAGTCTAGATTGGCTGAGGCAGAGGGGGGCTCTGCGGGTCTCTGCGGGATCGTGGAACTGGAGCAGAGAGGTCTCTGCAGGATCGTGGTGAACTGGAGCAGGGAGGACTCTGAGAGTCTAGAATGGCTTAGGCAGAGCGGGACTCTGTGAGTCCAGATTGGCTGAGGTAGAGCGGGACTCTGCAGGATCGTGGGAAACTGGAGCAAGGAGGATTCTGAGAGTCTAGAATGGCTTAGGCAGAGCGGGACTCTGAAAGTCTGGAATGGCTTAGGCAGAGCGGGACTCTGAAAGTCTGGAATGGCTTAGGCAGAGCGGGACTCTGCGGGAATGTGGAGAGAATGAGCCACGTAGGAGCGCAATTAGCAGCTGGCTCAAGGAGGAGCTGCACTGTTGCCGGGAACTGCGTAGGGACGCGGAAGGCAACCGCACCTTGAAATGAAAGTAGCGTCTGCGAGAAAGTAGCAGAAACAGCTCCGGAACGCGAGGTAACAATAACGATCAGAAGCGCTGTTGCAAGGCTTCCGTCTTGCTAAATAGTGTCAGCTGACTTACGTCTGACCGACGCGCTGACGAAACGTGTCTGCTGGTCATGTGACCTTTGCATTAGCGTCTCCCGAACAGCTTCCATTGGGTGTAGAACGGTCTAGCCGTTCTCAAGGCTGAGGAAGTAAGGAAACAGGGATGCCTGGGTTTAGTAACGGACCCGGATGGGGAGGCAGGCATGACACTACCCATCACCTCTGGAGTCCTGCAGGGTTGCATCCTCTCCCCAGTGATCTTCAATCTATATGTGGAGGTGCTGGGAGCCCTCCTAGCCACAACCAACATCCACATCCACCAATAGACTGACAACACACACCAATGCCTCATGATCAACTCCAACAAGGACATGAATAGGCTCAAAACCTGCCTCTCACTGATCCAGTCTTGGATGTCCAGTGCATACTTGAAGCTCAGTCCCCCAAGACCAAATTCTTATTCCTCCCCAACAACACCAAACACCCAGATATACAGACCTGGCTATCAACCATGAACTCTGAGGGCTTCACACCCAAGCTCACCACCTGTGCCAAGTCCCTTGGATTCCACATCGACAATGACCTCACCTTCAAGACACACATAGCTAGGAAAACTCAGACAGCTTGGTATCAGCTCTCCCTCCTGCAGAAATCCAAGTCCTACCTCCCTCTGGACAGCTTTAGATCCACTGTTCAAGTACTGGTTATCCCATCTGGATGGGGCAATGCACTCCTCAAATGTCTCCTGTCATCCCACCTTGTGCCCCTGAGTAGTGTCCTACATGCGACCACATGCCTCGTCAAGTGTCTTCGCAGATACAAACACATAATCCTGGCCCTTATCAACCTTTTTTTGTCCCCACTGCATGCACAAATCACCTTCAAGTATTTCTGCATCATCTACAAGGCAGTCACCCTCAAGTCAAACAGCTTCCTCACTGAGAAAGTCAGCATCTTCAGTGGGCAGTGCAGCACCAGAAGCAAGGGCACATGCATACTTCAAATCTGCTGCTGCAAAAAGGAAATGTACAGAAAACAAGGCTTCTCTACCTATCTCCCAAGACTATGGAACCTCCTCCCTGTCAGCACTAGACTTGTCACCACGCTCCTACAATTCAGAAAACAACCAAATATCCTCTCTTCAAGGAGTTTCTCCTCAACACCTAGGTCATTACATCACCCCTCGCTCCACCTGACATGGTAGACGATGCCCACTCCTCTCCTCCCCGCCACCCGATACAGCTGTACCCCTCGTGTTCCCCTCTGTATCCTACCTGCTACTGTATTTCTCTTCAGTTGTTACCTCTGAAAGTGTTTTGTTATGCATATGTCATGTTGTACACAGCTGTAAAGCACTCTGTTATGTATCTGCATTGGTGTATACCTCTGTAAAGTGCTGCGTTGCTTCTCAAAGCTAGGTCCACGCTAAATAAATACAATAATAATAATAAAGGATCCCTACTCCAGAAGTTTCAGCCCACTCTACCTCTGCATCAGGGTCATGAGTAAGAGCACAACCCCTTCAAGTTCTATCTTCTATAGCTTGTAATATGAATATATTCACTTGTTATCCTTGTTGTTCCCTTCCGTCTACTTGTATAAATGTTGCTGTGCATGTAAATAGCTAACCCCTATATGAATACATCTCAATGTTGTGGTTGTTTTTATTTTTGGGAGGGTTACTGCACTGCTAAAATTTGGGATGCAGTGACAGTGAGGGTAGGAAATGGGAAGATCTTGAGGCTGGGAAAGAAAAATTGCACTCACTGGTTCCGTTGTAAAACTATACTGTTCAGACGGTCCGCATCTGCAGGAACTATAGTTATGTCTCTGGTTATGCCCTATATTTCCATTACATAAAAGTTTAAACGGGACTACATTTCTTAGCTTTAACATAGGAGGGCTAAGTAACCGAATGAAAGCCTATAGGCTGTTTGCATATATACAGAGACTAATATATGATATGATATTTTATTCATACAGAGCGCGACAAGAGAAGGGAGAAACAAAATGACGATCTTACTAGGCCTAGTGACGTTGAGAATGTGCAAGTGCATGGGAAGGGAAAAAGGAGAAAACTGCATGCGGGGGTAGTGGAAAGTGAGGAACAGAGGAGAAACATATAAATAGTAAAACATAATAAATAAATAAATAAATAAATAAATAAATAGGGCGATAGACGCTGTTGGGGCATCCAGCAAGTGGCAAGTGCTAGGTTTAGCCAACAGGGTATAATTGATCAGTGCAGAAGAAAAAGCAGGGTGGGGGACTGTATGGTTACAGATTTACACCCCAGTGCAAGGGGTGGCCTGGAAGCAGTGTCAGAGGGTGGCAGGGTGAGCAGGTACCTGGGCCTGGGGGACAGAGGGTGGCCAAGTGCACAGTGCCGATAGAGAAACCAGAATCAGCAGGGGAGAAGAGGGGCAAAGGCAGAAGCAAAGAGGAAGGTCTTGAGGTGCTTCCTGAACCGGAGATGGTTCTCCTCAAGTTTCAGAGTGGCAGGGAGGCTGTTCCAAAGGGAGGCCCCAGCCAAAGGTGGGATCTACCCCCCAGCTTGTTTCTTAGAAAAACAACTGATCCTGAGGGAGTTTGAGGAAGAGGAGCGAAGAGATTGAGAGGGAAGGTATTAATGGAGGGATAGTTGAAGGTATTTTGGACCCAGGCCCCAGACAGCTTGTGGACTATGCAGAGGGTTTTAAATGTTATCCATGCATCCACTGAGAGCCAATGAAGAATTTCAGAGCTGGAGAGATACGATCCCAGGGCTTGAGGCCAAGGTCAAGTCTTGCAGTACTGTTCTGGATTAGTTGTAAAGGGTGGAGAGTGTAGGCAGGTAGATTTAGAAAGAGGCTGTTACAGTAGTCAAAACTAGAGAGAACCAGCTTGGGAGACAGTGACCTTCTGGGGGAAGGAGAGGCAAGGCAGAGTAGCTCTGAGGAGGTGCAGTAGGAAGTTTGACTTTTTAGAGACGTCAGAGATGTGGGAGGAGAAGGAAAGTGTAGAGTCAAAAATGACATGAAGCTCAAATACTCTTCCTACAAGAATTACTTGCATTGGAATACCAGGCCAGAACATTTGCCAGAAATATTGTAGACCACCACTACTTCGCATCCTTCTCATCACACTCAAGACAAGCGATGACCCTCATACACAGATCGCAACACTCTATAGAACTGGGCAAATACATTGAGACACAGAGAGGCACCGCTCCACCTCACTGATGAGGCCCAACAAGGCTGAAAAACATGTATGAGGTTGCTGTTGTTACTCTTGTTCAGACGGAAATTGCCATAGCATTTTGGTGCTGGACTGCACATGTGGGCGGGACAAATGGATATTTCCCATCTGTGAAAGGTACAGTGAGCAAAAAGCGATGGCAGCAAACTCTCATCTCAAAGTGAGAGAAAAACACAGAACAGGTTATCATGCCATGTTCTTTCTGGAGAGGAGTGCCTGCTACCTTTTTTGGGATAAATTGAGACACAGGGCTGCTGTGTATTAGTACATGATAACTCAAACAGGTGAAGATTCTACTGATAAATATGGATCCAACATCAATTATCCCAATTTCTGCAGGGAGGTCTTTAATCTATGATATGATAAGTCATTTTTAACGTGCCTGTACACAAGTGTTTCTAGGCGCAAAAAGACAAGGAAGCTAGGACAAAGCAACAATTTTAATAGGCCTTTTGTCATTCAGATCGCACAAGTGCAGGGCTACCAAGGGGGAGAAGTACCAGCGGTGGGGGAGAGTGCAAGGTAGCTAGTAAGTGCAAGATAACTTGTAAGTGCAGCTGGGAGGTGGCTTGTAAGAGCCAGGGAACTGTAGGGTTGCAGATAGAGTCCCTTAAGTGGTTGTAAGGCCCAGAGGCAGTGCAAGGGCATCCGGTCATGCAGGAGCCTGGTACCATGAGTTCAGTGGGTGGCAAGGTAACCAATATGTGCAGCAGACAGGGACATCAGCAACGGAGAGAGAGCGAGAAAGCAGAAGCAAAAAGGAAGGTCTTGAGTTGCTTCCAAAACCTTATGTGGTCCTGCTCAAGTTTGAGAGAGGCAGTGAGGCTGTTCTAGAGGGAGGACCCAGCTGATGACAGAGATCTACCCCCCATTCTCTGCCTGGAGAAGCACGTGACTCTTAGAGAGTTGGAGGTAGATGAGCATAGGGTTCGAGAAGGAAGATGCTGAGGAAGATTAAGTTGGATGTTGCGTGGAACCTGGCCCCAAAAAGCCTTTTTAACAACCCAGAAGTTCTTGAACCTGATTCTTGCAGCCACAGGGAGCCAGTGGAGAGATTGCAGGGCTGGGGAGATACAAACCCGGGTCTGAGGCCGAGGACAAGTCTCGCAGTCCTGTTCTGGATACATTATAGGGGGCGAAGAGTAGAGTCAGGCAGATTTAGAAGGAAGCTGTGGCAGTAGACAGCCTAGAGAGGACCGGGACTCTGGAGACAATGACCATTTGGGGAAGTGAGAAAAGGAAGAATACCTCTGAGGAGGTGCAGTTGATAGTGTGACTTTTTAGAGACGTCATTGATGTGAGGAGAGAAGGAGAGAGTGAAGTCGAAGATGACCTGAAGGTTCTTAGCCTTACCTGAAGGAGCAGGTAGGGGGCCCAGGGTGGGCGGCCAGAGTGAAAGACGGAAGGTGGGGGCAGCAGTCCCAATGAGGAGGATCTTGGTCATACTGGCATTAAGGCAGAGATCCTTGGAGACACACCATTCCCTAATTGTGGACAATCAGGCCGTTATGAGAGAAGGAGCATTAGAGGCTGAGGAGAGCCTGAAGAAGAGCTGGGTGTCATCCGCATAACACTGAAAGTTAGAGCAGAAGGTAGAGATGCGGTGAGCCAGAGGTGCCAGGTAGTAACTGAATATCCAGGGATACAGGTTAGATCCCTGGGGAACATCACAAGTGGAGAGGGAGGAGAGGAAAGACCCAAGTTGAACATGGGAGGGCCAGTCAGTGAGAAAGAAGGTCAACCAGGCCAGGGCCTGACCAGAGATACCCAGGTTGTCTCAGAGACGATTGATCAGGATGGCGTGGTTGACCATGTTGAAAAAAGAGGATAGATCAAGGAGAATAAGGACAGAGGAAAGGTTAGAGTCAAGATTGGAAATCATGTCTTCACAGGTGTTCAGGAGAGCAGTTTACATGCTTCTGGCTGCTCTGAAGCCAGACTGTGGTCATGGAGACAACCAACAGATGCATTATGTAGATTAAGCTGGGAGATGGCCAGGTTTTCCAGGAGTTTGCCCAGGGAAGGAGTGATGGAGATCGGGTGATAGTTTGCTGGAGAGGAACGATCGGCAGATGGCTTCATAAGAAGGGGGTGCACCAAGGAGTGCTTAAGGGGGAGGAGAAGGTTCCAGAGGCAAAAGAGTGATTGCAAATATCAGCAAAGGCTCGAGCAAGGGTGTTGATGTGGTCCTTAATGGTTCTGGAGGAGCAGGGGAGCACCTGCTTTGAGGAGACTTTCATAGAGCAGACTTGTCTAGAAACATTGTCGGGAGTGAAGTGTGGGAATAAGAAGAAAAGAAGAAGAGAACTGGCCGGAGAGGGGCATGCAGTGGTAGACGGAGATGAATAGGAAGTAGAGGAAGAGAGAGTGGGCAGGGTGTCCTGGGTTTTAGTGGTCAAATGAGATGCCAAGGCTGTGCAAAGGGCCTGGGAGGGAACAGGAGAGATAGAGACTGCAGCAGGATTGGCCAGCTCCTTGCAGATTTTGAAATGTTTTGCTGAGTTGTTAGATGCTGCTGAGATGAGGGCTTGGAGGTAGGCTCTCTTCTTAGAGAGGACAGCGAGCCTGAATTGCCTTTGGAGCAGGCGACAGGCCAGTTTGTCAGACGTTGTGCCTGATGCCCTCCACTTCTTCTCTGCCACCTTACAGCTGCGCTTAAGGGTGGTGAGGTCAGAATCATACCAAGAGTTGCACTTGGGTGCAGGCTTTAAACGGATCCTCATGACAGGGGCAAGCACATCAAGTGAGTTAGAGATAGAGAGATGAAGGTTTGAAGGGCTGTGTCAGAGTGTGAGTCAGCCAAAGGTGTAGGAGGAGGAGAGAAAATAGCGGTGAACGCATCCACTGACACGCTTCAGGGCTAGATGACCGAGAAGGTGGGTGGCAGTGCTGGGGACAGGGCAGAGAGTGACAGGTGAGAGGCGAGAAGAAAGTGGTCAGTCTGAGAGAGAGGAGTGGTGAGGAGGTTGGAGAGGGTCAGGTCTGAGGAGATCAGAACACCCAGGGTGTGCCCTGCAGAATAGGTTGGGTGAGTGGATAGAATAGAGAGAGAGAGAGAGAGAGAGAGAGAGAGTTGCAGAGGTCACAAAAGAGCCCAGAGGGGGAGTGGGGGTTAGTAGCATCCAAGTGGATGTTAAGGTCTCTGAGGAGGAGAAGTTGAGAGGTAGAGGCAAGGAGGGAGGAGGAGAGGCTAGCCCACTCAGAGAGGAAGAGGAAAAGGGTGACCTTGCCAGGTGGCCTGTAGATGGGGACACAATGAGAGAGAGGCCAAGAGAGATATAGAGTCTACAGACCAGGATTAAAAGGAGGAGTAGGCCTGAGTAGGAATGACAGAAGCAGGGATCCACTCCTGGAAGATCAGGACTACTCCCCTGCCCGGGCGGTTACTTCTGGGTTCCATGAGGATCTTGCAGCCATGGGGGAGGAGAGTGTCAAAACTTGGGACAGAGCTGGCCATGAACCAAGTCTCGGTACGACCGGGTGCAAAGGAGGATGTTGGGAGGAGTATGGTGCTAGAGAAGAGAGGAGAGAGAGATGCACAGCCCAGTGCCACACAACATAGGATGTGCAGGGGGTGCCGGGGTCAGAACCAATGGGGAAGACACAGGAGGACCAAAAACGAGTGAATCACTACAGTACAACGGCACACCTTGCTGGGTGTGGGGCCTAGAGAGTGGGAGAGATCCTAATGGGTCAATGTTACAGTGCCACAGTTACACAATGTAAACACCCAGATTCAACTTTCCTAAAAGGGAAAAAATGCCTAGTTTTTAGGCACGGCAGCAATGCACAAACCACCCAGATTCAACTTTCCAAAAGGGGAAAAAAGGCCTACTTTGTAAGCACAGCAGCAATGCACAACCCACCCAGATTCAATCTATGCATGGGTTACCCTGCCACAGCCATAATTTGGACCAGGGACATGAATACCATATAGGATGTAGCACTGGACCACATGGGTAGATGGAGCAGAGCGTTGTCAAATGCTGCCTGTGCCATCTTACTTAGTGTGTATGATTGTGAACCAGTAGATACATGGAGGACTTTACACGGTAGCAGCAAGGAGCATTTGTTCTATTCATCTGTTCATGCTATGCATTCCATAATGGACTTTTGGTTGCTTTTTAGATACTGTTTCAATATGTGAAAAACTCCCCAGGGCCCTGTCAGACCTTTCACCTCTGAAACTTGTGTTGAATCTATCACCAGTTAAATGCCTAAGACCCCCGTGGCTGTTCAAATCTGCTGCATCATTAGTCACAGCATTTTCTCTAAATATGCATGATAATATCACAATGTTATTTTAAACTAAGGTAGGGTCTGTCTTATCTATTGCCTCCCTATGGTAGGAAGTCAAAGTATATGTGTGTGGTATCACTATCGCCACACAATTTGGCATTCTGAAACTAATTAGAAGAGATATCCAAACCACTGAAGATAGACGTAACTGTGCCGAGGAGCAGGTGGATGCATTTCCCTAACTCCCGCCCCCTCACCGCCGTCATACTGGAATAGCAGGAGAAGGGCCCTGTGTGAGACACCATGTGTAAAGCATATACCTCGTTGAGGGTATGAGAGATGATATGCACTCGAAAAACGGTATCAAATATACCATCACACTGAAAGTGTGGAAGGATACTGTATGGCAGGGTGTAAGCACGCACCAATGGACATCATGGATCGATGAGTGAAATCTGACGTGGGCAGGATGATGTCATAAAGAAGATATATACGAAGCCATGCTGAAACGATATGAAAATATTTAAGAGTGATGATGTAACTGAAGCGACAAGAGAAACATGTACAAAGCTATCAAGTTATCATGAATGCAAAAGAAGAATAAAGTAACTTGCTGACCAATAAGTGTAAATAAGCAGTAACAGGGGGTAGAAAAGATCCATAGAAGCTTGCTAGAGAGGGATATGCAACCTGGCAATGACAGCCATTATTGGAAAATGGACACCGGCTTGTGTAAATATTCAATTCAACTACCTCAGTAGCTGATCAAGTTTGGAGAGTCAGGAGACACTGGAAGAACAGTTTTGTGTGCCAAACAAAGAGGAGTCAATGCTGGCATGGGATAAAGGAGGCTAGTTTTAGGGAATAGCTGCAAAGTACAAAGGGAGGCAGATGGATGAGTCATGGACGTTAGACATATTTCTGTAAGATTAAAGAAGAAAACATTTACAAGAGCCATGTGTTGAACAATTAAAAGTTATACAATCTATAGAGTCCAAAAGGATCAATAACACCCAGTATAATTAAATCCAACAGCAGTAAATAAGAGGGTGAAATGGGGAAATTTGTGGTCTCTTCACACGTGACTCAGACGTCGAAAACACGGGCCATTCATTAAGCCTCAAATGAAGATAGGGATGTGCTCTCACTCCCTTTAAAGTCCTAGAACAGAGAACAGGCTACAAGGTCAACTACCAACAGGAAACTTTGGCTCAAGGCCGGTCTGATGAGAGATGATGGTCTAATTGGTAAAGTGGGTGAGTAATCTGACTTGATCCAAGCACCTTGGTTTTGGTTTCCTTATGTGCTGCTAACTGAGTCAAAAGTCCAAGGTTGGGTGAGAATGCCAACCAATCAGTGGGTCTATAGGCAACCTGCTGTACAATGTTTCATAGACCAATCTGCTGCCATTTTATTTGCTATACTCTGTATTATACATATTTAGAGTTAGTTTGAGGGTTCTCTTAGATTTTGACACAGCCAATGAAGTACTGACCTGCATACTTTCTATAAGTAGATATGTTCCCCTAATCCAATCCCTCCCGCTAATAGGTTTTATGGTTTGCCACATAAAATGACATCATAGATGACACATATTGGGGTATAAAACCACGAATCGCATGTGCGCGCGTGTGCGCGTGCGTGTGTGTGCAAGCAACAGTCCGATGTCTGCTAGATTACCCTGCTTTATTAAATTGGGAATAAAGTAGTACTTTGCCATATTCATTGAGTCTGTCCGGTTATTTGGTCGAGATCTTTATTGGTAATTCCATCTAGCACAAGAGACGCTTCCAGGTGCTAGAGCACAACTGAAGCTCTGTTATGCCAGAACTCCTACTCTCCAGCTGCATTGGGAAATACAAACCATGCTGGAATCATTTTATAAAGCCACATGAGAGAGTTACACTTCTTAGACAAACCAGTGACAGACAGAAAGTACAGAGATGCAGAAAGACCTGGATGACTACTGCCATGCCTAGCCAGAAGGAATCTGGCAGTGGTACAATATTGGGCCTCATAACACGGAAGGCGGTAATGGTTAACGGCCACCGTTAATGGTAACGGTGACCGTTAACCATTACCGCCTTACTACGAGGTCCCTTTTTGCAGGCGTTAAAAACCAACTCGCTAAGGGACCTCAGAGCTAATTACGGTACCGCAATTTGCAGTACCGTAATTAGCGCCTTCACCCATTCCCATAGAGCCCTATGGGGCAAAAATGGGAATGGGGAAGGGCAATGGCGGAAGGGGGATTTACCGCCCCACCGACCTTGGAATGGGGCGGTAAATCCCCTTACCGCCAAGGCGGTGCCGGTAATTTACCGGCATGGTCCAGGGTGCTAATAGCACCCTGGATCACCGCCTTCCGTGTAATGAGGCCCATAGAATCTAGAGACGGGACAGTATTGGACACTAACACAGGCATTACAAACACATTGTATCAGTTCTATTCGGACCTCCATGAATCCTTTGATGGAATTGCTGTACCCAAAATTGTGAGATATTTGGGCTCTATCCCTATGTCATTACTCTCCAGTGAGCATAGCTCAATACTTGGCAGACCAATGATGTTAGAAGAAATTAGATCAGAAACCCAGGTGCTTATGGTCTGGGACCATAGTTCTACAAATAATTTCAATCACTAATTGCTCCAGACCTATTACAACGAATACGAAGGGTCATTACCTGAGGCATTAAGAGAAGCCATACTAGTGCTACTTTTGAAACCATGCAAACCTTCTCAGGAGTGTGGCTCCTATAAACCAATCTCTCTCATTAATGTAGGCATGAAGATATATACCAAAGTGCTGGTGACCAGGCTCCTACCACTCATGCCGCGCTTAATACATCTGGACCAGTCCGTATTCTTCCCAGGGCGATCAACCTCACTTACTCTACGTTCAATGTGCTTTCCCTGAAAGATCCAAATGCACAGTCAATGGCAATTTCACTAGACATGCAGAATGCATTTGACTCAGTATCCTGGTCCTTTTTCTTTAAGGTATTGGAGAAATGTGAGTTTGGGTCAAACTTTATTGCTTGGGTCAAACTACTCTATACACAACCATTCACCAGGGTATACATGGATGGCACCCTGTTTCCAATAATCCACCTGGCTAGGGGCATGAGGCAGGGTTATCCTCTCTCCCTGTTGCAACCTCTGGCTGATATTATTAGAAATAAATTCAAAACTGAAGGCATCAGGTGCAGAGACACCCCACAACACCCCACAACTATATCTTTATGTACTGAAGACATTCTCTTGTGTGTAAAGGACCCCAAACATAATGTAGAACCGATTATTCAAGAAGAAGTCAACTTCAGCAAATATTGTAGGCTTTTATATTAACAGAAACAAATCCAAGATCTTCTCTTTAACCAGTTAATATGGGTGGCCTCACATGAGTTGACCCTTCGTTTAAATACCTTGCTATAACAATAGCACTTTCCCGCAACCTAATCTGTGATCACAACTATGGCAAACACATGCCTCAATTGCGATCTATACTGACACGATGTAGCAAACTGTGGATTTCTTTGCTGGGCAGAATCTCCCTTTTGAAAATGGCTATACTCCCTAAGCTATCGTATTTTTCAAAATATCCCACTCTGGCCAGGCTGCAACTTTTTTAAAGATCTCCTGTGAATGTGTGCTGAATTCATATGGGCATCTGGCCCAGTCAGAATGAAATGGGCATACTTAACATACACACCTGGGTGAATTGCAAGTCCAAACTCGGAATTATAGTACCTGGCTGCACATGCCTGTTTCAAAAAGTACTGGTCTGCTTTTGAGCTTGCCCCTTCTCATATGAAACTGGAGCTAGATCGAGTTGGAGAAGCGGCCCTGCAAACATTATTACTCTGTAACCACTAAAAGCAAGACACCATTGTGATCTAGTGGGAACCATAATTTTAGCATGATTAAAACTGTTCCAACTATTAGGGATATTGGCCTCTCACTATATAGAGCTACCGTTATGGTGCAACCCTGCATTGAACACTACTTTGGTTATCAACTCAGCAAGACCTGGCAGAATGAACAATTCCATATATTGGGTGACATGTGTATGGAGAGCTGTTTCACTGACTCGGAAACAAATTGGGGGTTGGTCCTCTTGGGTTGGGCCTCTAAAAGTATTATACTATAAGCAAATGTGAGCAGCATTTAAATCCCACTGGCCCTCATTTTTAACTGAGTCACTCCCTCATCTATGTTTAACACATATTGTCAAATCGCTTAACACAATCGCCAGGCTAAAATGGTGTCATGATTTGATGTTCGAATTCCCAGAAACACAATGGACAAACATGCAAATGGTCTAAGGAAATCTCCTTTAAATCTAAGTTCGGCCTTATCCATTTCAAAATTGTTAACATACTGCACTAAACACCATCAAGGTACCCAATAAAAATGAATCAAATTAAATAATTTAATTTTGTGGTTGGAAACAAGGTTAAAGACATACAAGTTCTTGCAAATTAACTTTTAGAGATTATTGGGTCTGACGAGATAGGCGGTGAACCAAAAGACGCCTAGGACTAGCACACCTTTGCTATAATACAAGTGATTAAATTTCACATATACATAATTTCCTGGTTGGGACACCATTTTTGTGTTAATGTTGGACACTTCCCCAGTTCCAATTAAGTAGGGGGTGGCCCTTATTTAAGCAAATTCCATTATTTTCCTTGTCCACCACAAATGCAGAAGTGATCATTATATTATCTGTGAAATTCTTTTTCAATGCTGTTAACAATAAATAGTGAATAACACTGGCATTATTTCTCATTGAAAATGCCCCTCACTTACAATGTACACGCCTGTGACATCATATAGAACAAAGTGAAACCATTTTGCAAACACTCTTAAGCCTTTGAATAGGATGATAGGCCATAGGAAGAGACAATACTAGCCTCCAATACCTTAAGAAAATGTAAATTCTTCTGACATACATTACTTGGAGAATCTAGGTTTTATGGTAAGTCCTAGACACTAGCAGTGTGTTCATTTGAAGGCCATGCCTAGCATGCAAGAAGCATGTTTATAGGCTTTGTGCGATTTGAGAAAGAGCAAGCACTTGACCTATCTGCTGCATTCAACATGTACACACATCTAGTGCCTCATGCCAACATTTTCAAATCAATCTTCTCCCAGGCTAATTGAGCTTCAAACAAGTTTACATTAAGACCAAATCCCTGATTAATGTCAGCTGCCAATTGTACCAATGCATGCTGTAGGACATGCGTCCCAAAAGTGATTTAATATTTATATAACCCAATTTTAGTATGATTTTAGCACATTTCCACCCACCATTATTTGACCACCTAATCTCACATGTCTGTTGTGCTTTGGAAACAATGGCCCTCATTCTGACTCAGGCGTTAAGGGGTTTACGGCGCCGTAAACGGCGCCGACCCTTAACGCCTGATTACAAGGTTCCCTTTGTGGGATGGCTTTTAACGGCTGCTTTTTGCAGCCGTTAAAATCCATGCCGCAAAGGGACCTTGGCGATAATTACGGCACCGTAATTTACGGTGCCGTAATTATCGCCTTTCCCCATTCCCATTATGCCCTATGGGGCGAAAATGGGAATGGGGAAGGGTAAAATGGGAAATGGGGATTTACCGCCCCACTCACCTTGGAATGGGGCGGTAAATCCGCCAACCACCATGGCGTAAACTACGCCATGGTGGTAAGGGTACGACCCAGGCGGTAACTTACCGCCTGGGTCGTAATGAGGCCCAATGGATATGAGATTTGTTTTTGTTATTACAAAATAAACTCTTTCTGGAGTAAATGTTTGCCGTCAACTCCCTTATTAAATCTAATACGGTAGGAAGCAAAACATCGCCAAAAGTTGCATAAAATCCTTAACATATTGTGTGACAACCTTACAAAATAACCTTTTTCATAACTCAGATTGTGCCATAAAAGGCAAGGATAACAAAGACGCTTTGCCACTGTAATAGGAAGGGGAGACGGCAGCACTGGAACGGGCAGTGATGTGGTTGATGTATTCCCTTTGAAGGGAATCCTTGTCCCACATCTAGTGAGTAGGTGCCTGGGGAGACCTAATAGGGGTGGCGGTATTAGCTCATATCATGGCAACGCAGAAGGACATTATAGCTCTGAATAGAAATACACAAATGTCTGGAAAATGTCTTCCTGTAGACTGATCTTGTAGATGTACAGGATATAATAGGAACTCCTCGGTAAGAGGGTACAGCAGATGTGCTGTGCACCCCTAAGACTTACAACAGGAGGGTGTACAAAGCGGTCATGCAAGAGACCAACGGCCCACAGGTTGAGGAGACAGAGGTGGTTCCCAGCAGACAGCGCAGGAGGAGGAAGCAACTAAAGTATATTCACCTGTGCATGCCCTTACAGAGTAGGTAAGGCAGGCAAAGGCATCCCTTGACAAGTTTCAGTTGGGACTGCAGACAATCTCCCCACTCATGTCAGTGCCAAACCATTCATGCATATTGGGTGTACTTTAGCTTGCTGTAGGGGAAGATTGCCAAGTAGGGGTGAGACTGTGAAATGCAATCGATGCATGAGACTGGACAAATGATGACTACTAAGGAAGTTTTGCAGATTGTGGACTAAGGCAGTGTACAAGCGCACTCAATGGTACATTGACTGGCTCATCTTGGAACACAGATGCACCCTGCAGCTGTGAGGACCTGCAGGGGTGTTGCTAGGTCTGGAAAAGACCCGGGGCTATGCTGATGTTGAAACTGTTGGGGCTGGGGGCTAGCTAGCCTTTTGGCTGTAGCTCCTGAGATTCTATCCGGGGCTACAACCAAAAGACCAGGGGCTATAGCCCCCTTAGCCCCACCCTAGCAACGCCTCTGAGGACGTGTGTGCATACTGAGCAGTGCATCATTCACAAGCTGCGCTGTGTTACTGTGAGCAAAAGATTGTGTTCCCAGAAAGGGTCAGGCACAGTACAAGGACAAATATAAATTAAACCATTTAGGAAAGCATGGAGATTGCACCCCTATTTTAAGATATGTGAGCGTGGAACAAGACGTAGTTGGCATTGGAGCAAAAATGAATAGATAGGATGCTTAACACTGAAGTACAAGTCAGCTTACCTTTCCACTATGTCAAACGCAATTCAGAATAAGACTTGGTTTGCACCCAAGCCTCATTTGCAACTTATTGATTCATGTTATTTCCAGTTCATCACAGTAAAAAACACTCCAGGAAAGTAATCGGTGTCTTCACAATTGCTGTGATTAGACCAGGGGAAGTGAGTGCATTCTTGTAGTATCCTGAATTATTGGCAACTGGTCTAGTAGGGGCACAACATTTTGTAAACAAGCGCTGGATTTGCTTGTGAGGTGGGTGGTGCCTGGTTTGATAGTCTTTAATCTGCACCTGGAAACCCCCTGATCAGGCACTACCCTCCCATACCTGAAAACATACGCAGGACACAGGTCTGCCTCTGCCGAGAGCCGGTCCGTCCCTTTATTAAACGCATGCGCGACAGCGAACAATGCCGTTGTGCTCACATGACTGCTCACGTGACTCCATCACATCCCTCCTTTTTCATAACAAAACATTTCTCGTGCATTATCATTAACTTCATGTCAACGCGACATACAAACATGTGCATGTATAACAAACAGTGTCTAGGCCCAACGTGGGTGGATACCGTCAACTTCCGATCATCTTCAGCTCAGGTCCATGATGTAGTCCGAGAACCTGGCTGGATACTTCCGGCACTCTCGACGGGAATATCTCACTTCACTTTGTTCAATCTCTGGCCTGTGTCCTCCTGGTTTGGGGTCATCCGTGTCCTCTTCGAGAATGGGCGCATTTGTCTCGCTCAGGCCGGGGACATCCCGATTGCCGGCTAATGCTGTTGCTCGTCTGCCGTAATCTTCCTGAAGAGACACAAGTTCCTTGTTACTGTCCCCCTCTGGTCAGCTGCCGTTACCATGGACCCTTCTACGTGTGTGACGCCCTTGGGTGTAAGCTTGTAGTTGAGGGATAGCTTCCCGTCCAGGTGTCTGTTCCTCACATGGACCGTGTCTCCTACTTCTATGTTCAGGAGCCTGGCATTCTCCTTCTCATTGTGCACCGGTCTGTCTTCTAGTGTTTTCTGGTTATCAATGACACCTGGTGGTCGGCCGTCTGTCTCCATAATCAGTCGTCACAGGCATCTGTTAAACAAAGCCTCCGCTGAGGGTACCCCAGAAGATTGGTGGAGGGTCGACCGATACTCACGCAGGAACTGATATAGGTTTCTCTTCAATTCCCCTCCTTGCCTTTGTGAGATTTGAAATGTTTTGTTGAGCATGCGCATGAAGCGTTCCGCCTCTCCCTTGGCTCTTGCCCAGCCTGGGGTTACCTTTCGGTGTGTAATGCCATAGCCACTCATAAATTCCACAAACGGTCTGCCTTGAAACAGCGGCCCATTGTCTGAGCATATGACTCGAGGAAGTCCATGGGTTACGAATATCTTTTCCATTGCCTGTATGGTTTGCTCACATGACGTGGATAGGGTGATCGTTGGTCGATAAACATCAAAAAGTACATCCCCCTCCCCGTTGATCCAAAGTCAGCATGTTGTGGAATGTATTGACCTGCTCTGCTATCTTATACGGCACCACTCTGATAGTTATGGCGCAAGAAACAGCAACAATGGCAGCAAAACTCGTGTGTGCCAAAAACCTACAAAAACCACATGTTTCAACACACAAAAAGATGGATGCACAACCTGCCACCCATGGTGCATGTGTGGTGGAATAGAGCACACACTACAGAAAATGTGCCAGTGGGCTCCATGACCAGCAAACAGAGTGCAGAGAGAGAAGCAGCGCTTTGCAAATGAAACTCCAAAATGTGCCCATAAATGACATTTGCTTTGTTGCTAAAAACTCCAAAATGCCTATAACACAACACTTCTCAACATTCAAGATCTTGCTTGGCACTCAAATTCATGTAATCTTATGAAGCATTGCGAACCTACAAAGTCCTAAGTGTAAAGAGTAAAACATTGTCTCAGACAAACTGGATTATCTGTAAATTGACAGCCCCTGTCAAAATCAGTGTGCAGTACCCTGGGCTACCTGTAGATGACAGTTGTCAGATGAGCTCCTGATGAAACTTCAAAGTATTTCAACTAAAATTCTGCTGGATTAGCAAACATAAAAGGATTGTTGCTAAAAGGAAAACAGATAAGAAAGTAATGCATTTATGTGATTTGATGTAACAAGTTTGATTTCTGCTGGATTTTCAATTAAGAATAAATCAGCCTAGCTGAGCTACAACCCTTTGTAAGTGGAAAAACAGGTTTCTTTCAAGGGGAGGGGAGATCCTCTCAGCAGAAACTCACTGGTAGGTGATAATTGTGGGTTAGAACAGACTCTTGTCTACAGAAAGAGAATGAACAATAGCAGAACCTTCAGCCCAGGAAACGGAGGTGTGAAAGGGGTCGTAAACTGCTCCTGCAAGGAAGTTCCCAAGGGAGGGGGCTGATCCTGGACTGCAGGGAGAGACAAAGGGGCAGGACTATTTGCTGTTAAGCATGAATAATGAAGGACAGATTTGTTAATCTAATTTTTGGCTGCACGTTTTAAGAGGCGGTAGAACTGTGTAACATAATGTGGATAGGAATGGCAATATATGTGGATTTATGTGAACTGTGTTAATGCTAAAATTATGAAACTTTGCACACACATCCCTATAGTAAACACACACATTTGTGGAAAGTTGCAGAAAGTTTTGAAAATTCTGTTCATGGCAAAAATGACACAATTCTGTAGAAAGATGAAACAAGATCCCACAGCTGCGGGATTTTGAGGAACAGATACTGCATAACATATGGAATCTTTGTGTGTGATTTGTGTAGAGGTGACCAATGTAGAAATATGGATTTAGGATAAAATCTGATTTGGTACTAGTGGCTAAGCGGAGGTTTCTAAGGACTGTAAAGCTAAACCATAAATGTGAAATCATCCAGCCTTGATCCAATCATTCAAATGCAAGGCGGAGATGAGGTCTTGATCCAATTCCAGCTCAAAGGGACAAGCTTAGTTAAGCCGGCCCATACACCCATTTTGTGATGTCGTTTGGAAGGATAAATAGAGACAGCTGACAACACATAGGGACTCACTGATTCATTCACATTCCTGATTCCGGCGAAGCACTCTGATCCAGCATTCTACGTCCAGATTTAACATCCTTCCAGATCCAGATGTCAAGACTCTTGCCAGCAGTAGAGAACTATTGACTTTCATCAAGGCCTATTTTCTCAAACTTTTTCTCACAACCCAGTGAAGCGCTGTGGTGTGGGAAGGCCTTTTGAACCAGTATCCTGAAACTCTCGGGCTTACTACCACAAGGCTTGCCTGAGGAACTCGCAATCCAGCTGATTGAAATACCCACAACAAGTAGGACAAATCCTGTGCAAATTCGGTGACCGGCCTAGCTGAACCAGTCCCATGCCTGATGTGCTGTCCTTCCTTGACAGATCCAATCCATGACCAGAACTGAAGGTCCAATTTAATAACTTATTCTGTGAGTATTAATAGGAAGAACAGTGACCCATAATATATCTGCATTGTATGATCCCAATCTCAAACCCATCCCATCCCTAATTCAGAAGCACAGTATTGCTAGAACTATCTTTGTGCTGACTCTTTTCTCATCTATGTTATTAAACCCTAACTTCTTATTGATTTGATTATGAAAAGTAAATTCCAGGAAGAAGTAGAGTATCCACAACAGGTGGGTTACGCTGTTCACGTGACTGTAAGATCCATCTGTGGCATTCACTTTTTCATAGTCATAATCTAGTCTGATTAAACCCTTCTGTCTATTTCAAAAGTGCATTTCTGTTTTCCATTCTCGCTCCTATTTTGCAAAAACGACTCTTGCTAAAACCTCTATAACTCCCTCAGTTTTTATGATAGAAGCAAAACTCCTACTTGTACCTAAGATCCTTAGATATCCATAGAACCCAAAACAGTGCGGTTCACCTGTTATAGCAAAAATCGTGCAAGGAAAAGTTAGTAGCGAATTGAAATTCTGAAAGGTTTTACGTGTGAAATAGCTGTAAACTGTATCCCACTTGGACTTTGAGATTTCAAATGTTTTCTTTTGACTAAATCATTGTTTGTGATTGTGTGCAACTGTTCAAAGCAGCTCCCATAGGAATTTATAATAATTTAAGTATGATTGACAATATTTGGTGTTTTTGCTCAGTCAATTCCAAATACAAAGTCAAAACCAAGCTGACAGCTGAAAAGTCAATTCCGTTTTTGTCTTGTGTTTGAAGGGGGAAGGTGGGAGATATATTGTGTTTGATTTGTGCTATTCCTGAATACCTGCTCTCTCCTCACATTTATTTAACTTGCCTATTGGGGGGTTGAGAGGCGTTGGGGGGGAACCTCTAACCAAAGTGCTATCTATTTGAAACCAACCCAAAAGTATTCTTTTCTGTGCTGCATTTGTTTGTGTGCTCATTACTTGATTCCTAGTGTATTAAAGATATTAGTGTTCTGTCACCCCATTGGTGATTGTTGTTTACCTATTAAAATATATTGTGATTAAATTTTAAATACATAAATAAATATTTACCTTTGCAAACTAGCCTGATTCCTGGTTCAGTGTGACCGGGGCATTCTCAGGAGAAGGGTGTGATATGAGTGGTATATCGTTCAGAATATTGAACTTATAGATAAAAATAAATAAGGGTTTTATTTGTGTACTACATGCTGGGCGTGACTTTGGTGTGTGCCAGATTGAAATCACTTACAGCTTGGGGGCTCGGTGCCGGGATCCTGAATTTGATATACTACTTGTGACAGTCTAACACAGCGTGCTAGCCAACGGCGTACATACACCTTGTCGGGTTACCATACTGTGCTACAATGTACAAGCACCCCTCAAAAGAAATACTCAGAGGGATTGGGCCTGTTTCTAAAAGTAAAGTAGCCCTGAGATAAATCAGAAGGAAATTAATATTTCCGGAATGGCGACCCAGTGGAAATTAATATTGCTAGGCAATTGCAAGAATCTGAAAAAGAGGCTAGGCAGTATGCTACCAAACTCCAAGAAGATCTGGCTCTCTTACTGCAAAATAATGCAGAGCAAGATGCCCAGGTTCAGACACTGCAAAAAGAGTGTCAAGAAAGGTTGGATTCTCTACAACAGAGTCAACAAAAGCTGGGACAACAGTTACATTTTAAGAGAGCCTGTGCAGAGCCCAAAACCAACCAACACCCCCAATAAAAGCCCAAAACCAACCAACACCCCTGCTGCTGCTAAGGTGGCGGAGGTGAAGGTTGCCCCCATTTTAGATCTGGAGATGGGACGGCCTAAAACATTCCTGCGCAAAATCCTACTAACCAAAGACCGAGAAGCCCCTCGGGCCAATCCCAAACAGGGAGTCAGGGAGGTAACCCCACAAATGGGCCCCCTAACTCCCCTCACTACATCAGCCCCCGTTGCACAGGCAACAGACCCATCCTGGGCTATGTGTGGACTCCCCCAGCTCAATTGGTGCGGGGATCCAACCAGGCAGCTGCCAATCCAGGAAAATTCCCTCACTTTCCCCAGGAGGGCAGTAATCTCCCAAATGCTGGGCTGAGTTTCTTTCCCCGGTACCCACCAAATATCAACCCCCAAAACAACCCTTCTTTCTTTCCCTCCTTTCCTGAGCCCAGAGAGCCCAATCCGGGAGGGGGGGAGGCCAAGGGTGGAGGGGTACCAAAGCTATCCCAACCAAGGGTATTATGGGAGAAGGGACAGTTACCCTTCCCGTGATCAACCATGGGTAGATCGGAGAACCCTGTACGACCCAGAGCGGGTGTCCCAACTGGAGCGACAGGTCCAGAATTTGGCACAGGATCTGGGTCACAAGTTGAGGGCTCAGCAGAACCCTCATATGAACATGGCGACTCAGAACCCCTCAAATCAAGGTTCTGGTAGTCCAGAGCAATGATGGGGTGAGAACCCCGACAACCCACCGGTTCCCAGGGAGGAGGCACAGGGGGAAGGGGAGTGTAAAGACTTAGAGGAAGCTTCCTTCCCCACTTGTGAAAAGCCCCTGGAAACCCAAGAACCGGAACCAGAATCTCCTGTCCCCGAAAGTCTGCAACCTAAGGAACAGAGGGTGGGTAGGAGAAATAAAGGGCCTAAAATGGCCCATATTGTGGAGGAGGTAAGAATCTACCAATTTGAAGGAGAGGGGTCCTCAGAGGATTCTGGGGAAATTATCTTCTCCTTCAGGGATGGGTCCCAAGAAATCCTGGCAAGACTGGGTAGATGTGGGGACCGAGTTAAAACCGCCCTGCATTGAAACCCAGAATGACCAGCAAGAAAATCACCTTGCTCAAACCAATCCTGGTAACTGCCTCCACAAAGGGGGGGCAGCCCAGAATCAGAACCAGGGGAGCCCAAAACTCCCCCCATATCCAACTATCCTGTTTTCTTTGCAGATCCCCAAGCTCCCACACGGGATCATGCCCAAACCTATTCGGGGGACTACCTCCAAAAAGGGGTGGGGGCGGCCCAGAACCAGAGAAAAAAGAGTCGCTAGCTCCCCAAAGCCATTCTGAGGACTGTTTCCAAAAAGGGGGGAACAGCCCCGAATCAGAAAGGGAGGAACCTGAGACTCCTCAAATCACTGAGTGTGAAACTGGGTGCTGAGATTCCCAAACCACCCAACTTCATTCTGGGGACCGCTTCCTAGAAGGGGGGAGCAACCCAGAATCAGTACAAAAGGAACTCCAAACCTCACCAACCACTTCTGTTGACTGCCTCCAGAAAGGGAGGGGCAGCCCAGAAACAGAACAAGGGGACCTGAGACTCCCCAAATAGCGGTGTGTCAAAATTCTGTGCTAGATTCTTCAACTCCAACACCGTCTCTTGACCCAACTATCCCAGTGTCAGAGTCAGAAATGAGAAAATTGACCATCAAGCTTAACAAGAGCACCCATTACCTTTTCCCCTTGAAGGAGAAGGAAGGTAGATTCTAGGCCTCCATCCAGGTGCAAAGGAAATGTGCAATACCAGCAATGGTGGACACTGGATCCCAAGCAACTTTGCTGTCAAAGAGGGTCTTTGAGCAACTAAATTCGGGAAGGGGGGAGAAATACCAAATCCCTCTCACCCCTCTTCCTGGATAACTTCAGAAATTTGACGGGAAGGAAATTCCTGTTCAAGGGTCTGCAGAGCTGGAAATTAAAATTGGGCGACACAAGGTGAAGCACCGAGTCATAGTTGTGACTCCCGAGGGCACACCATGTTTACTGGGGAATGACAACCTGTGTAGATTGTCTCCCCTCATAGATTGTGTAAACATGGTCTGGACCCAGACTAACCTACCAATCAAACTAAAACATAGTGTCAACCATGTTAGTTTAAATGGCACATGCCACATGGTTGAACAAAAGCCACATGGTTGAACAAAAACCTGACCAATTGAATTCCATTTCCAAAATAATCAAATCCCTGACGTGACAGTAATTGCAGAGGGACAACAAACTGGTGATAGGAAGTCCTCTCTATTTCTGAAAATCAACATTCCTTCCATTCTTAAATGGCATTACACACTGGAAGGGAATACTCTGAAATTCTATACAAATACACAATCAGAAAATCCCACTTCTATCGTCCAAAATGATGAGAAACCAGCTCAAAGCTTGGCTGACATTCAGAAAATTGGAGAGCAGTTGTTCATCCCTATTCAGTTAAATGAAGGGAAAGACTCTGTTCTCACCCGAGTGTGCGTGAACAACAGTAAGAGCTTCATCAGCAAGGCCATGTTCCAAAAACTCCCAAAAGATCCAGCCATTCCCACATTTAAATTATTAGAAAAATGGGAAATGGACCTGGAAACCCCCAATTCCAAACATCTCTGGCCTAGCAGGTGTATGCTCAAAATGTCCATAGGCAACAAGAGCATAGTCCATAATTGTTGGGTTGTGTGAGATGTGCCTGCTGCATTTTATTTAGGCAGTGACATTCTCAATTGCTTTACCATTAGTTTGGACCTAATAAACTTCAAAGCCTGGTCCCGATTAGTGGGTAACCCCATGGGCTTTGATGACCCAGAGAAAGCATTTCGGTCAGCTCAACTGCTGCCATATGCAGTTGAAATTCAGATTGGCGAGGAAGTCACCATCCCAGAACGGACCCAACAATTCTCACTTGAAATAAAAATTAAAAGAGGACAGAAACTGAAAAATCCTGATGCCTATGTTCACCTCAATGCCCGTTTCCAACAGCAAGGGTTGGGGTTAAACCCAACACCACTATTCAATACAGAACACAACACCATTCCAATAGAGGTGGTTAATAGTGACCTAAAGAGTATCACTCTGGACGCAGGCACCATTATTGGAATGGCGGTTGATGACCAACATTTTTCCATAGATTTAGGTAACAAACTGTTAGGACCAATCCCCAATGACTGTTTTGAAAATGTTAGCGACAATGACACAACACCAGACAGGATCTTCACCCGGCATGGGGGGAATTTCCTGGTGTACTTTTCCTGCCCTTATGGTAAGGAAGATGTGACCTGTGACTTCAGGAGGGGTGAGGTGATCTTTCAAGTCCACCAGGACTGCCTTCCACACCTGAAGCCATCAGTCCAAGTCAATACTTTGACCAGGGACTTCTCCACCCAGCTGGAGGAGGCCGCTGAGATAGCCAAACCAGAAGTCTTCCCGGGCATCAGGCAGATGATTGAAGAGAGAGTCAACCTAGCTGATGTCTGTGAGACTCTGGAGCAGAAGCAAAAATTGAAACAAGTTTTCTTAGATTTTCAAGATCTCTTTGCGGTGGACTCATACGACTGTGGTGGCACTGACATACACACAACAACAATTCCCACGGACCCTGGCATGACTCCAGTGTTTGTGAAGCAATATTGCTTGCGTCTTGCATCAATGGAGTCCCTTACTGAAATTATTAAGAACCTTGAGTCCTGTGGGATAGTTTGTCCAGTCCACAGCACCTTCAATAATCTGGTGCTGTGGATTTTGAAACCAAAGGGCAGGTGGAGACTGTGTGCTGACCTAAGGGAGCTCAACAAATGGGCCCATACTTCCCAATGGCCTCTTCCCTACATTGACCTGACCAATGGGTACTGGACTGTACCTGTCAGTAGGGAGGACCAATACAAGCTGGCCTTTACCTTCGGGGGCCAGCAGTACACTTGGACCTGGACTTCCTTCGGATCCATCAACTCCGGCAATTAATTTAACATCTTTCTGCAAAAGGCCTTGGCAGACTTGGGTGAAAGGGGTAGCCTGGCCTATGTAGATGATGTTCTAATCAAAAGCTCAACTGTGAAGGAACACATAGCGGAGATCTGTTATGTTCTGACACAGTTGAGGGCTGCTGGAGTAAAACTCTCTTTCCAAAAGGCACAGTGGTGCGGGACCCGTGGCAATTTGTTGGGGCATGAGATAACTCCTGAGGGTCTCTGTCCCGAGGAAAAGTAAGTAGAAGCATTGCAGAAAATAAAAGACCCCACAATTTCTGCAGGAGCCAAGGAGCCTCCTTGGACTGACTAATTACAGCAGAACATTCATTGAGGATTATGCAGAGATCACGAGACCCCTGATCCATCTGTTGAAGGGGGGTCAAGTGGGAGTGGGATCCAGAACAAGCTGAGGCAGTAAGACAACTCAAAAGAAGCCTCTCACAAGCGCCTTGCCTAGCTTACCCTGTCAAAAACAAGGAGTTCTTCTTGGAGACAGGGTTCTCAAATACATGCTTGACTGCAGTATTATATCAAAAGCATGACAAGGTCAATAAAGTAATCTCCTATGCGAGTAAGACTGTATCCTCTATGGAGGAAAATTCAACGATTGTGAGAAGGCACTCCTGGCAACAGTGTGGGCATTGAAGAATTACTGCCGGTTTATCCAGGGGGAACACATCATAGTGGAGACTCCACACCAACCTTTGCAATATCTTCAAAGTGATAGAATCTGGGGCGGAAATGTGAGTAATTCCCGAATTACTTCCTGGATTATGTCAATGCAAGGCTTTCCTGTGGAGGTCCTATATGGCCAAAACAAGAAGAGTCCCCTCGTGCAAGGTCTGGCTGACTTGCAAAATTGTGCCAGAGGAAACTGTTTCGAGGACGAAAGTCTTAAAATCAAGGGTTTGTGGAGCACCTGGTTAACTGGAAAACCAGAGGCATGCTTTGTGCTAATAATAAACCATTAAAACATGGAAAATTAATACAAAATATTGATGATCGAGTCACCTCGAATGGGATGACCATCTACTGGAAAAAGATTAAGGGTCATTCTAAAGTAGAGGGACCAGACAAAACTGGAACTGACCTAGCTGATCAGCTGGCCAAAACCAGAGCCATTCAAGGGGAGCTACTTGAGATCGAGTCCCTGTTGGGGAAAATCCAGGTCATTGCTATCACTAGGTCCCAAATAAATGCTCACAATGACCTCTCAACTGCAAAATGGAGTAAGGAGACTCCCGATGCTGATTTGATTATGGCTCAAAAAGGAGATCCAATAATTGGTAAGTTTTATCAACACATTGAGGACCATGAGAATTTTCCCTGATGGATACTGATTACATTGGGAAAGAGAACCTCAGAGTGTTGATGAAATGTCCAAAAATTATCCGAATCCAAGACGGTTTGTTGGTGAGGAGATCCATATCTGGCCATGACAAATGGGTGGTCCCTACCTCATTCCGAAGCCTGACGCAAACTTACGCCCATGATGCCGCCACAGCCGGACATTGGGGGTTTCATACGACATTAGAAATTTTGCGAGAGGTTGCATATTGGCCACACATGGGGCAGGACCTCGACCAATACTTGAAGGGATGACTTGTGTATGCACAATTTCAGCCAACATCGCTCACACACCGTGCTCCCCTCCAAAAGAGGGGGATGACACTGCCTTAGTCAGATTTGCAAGTCGATATTTTATCGGGCCATGATTCGCTCCTCTAGGGGGAACAAGTACTTGTTGACCGTAACATGCTTGTTCACTAAATGGGTGGAATGTCTCCCGGCCCCAGATTGCAAGGCAGAAACAGCAGCTGCCCTGATGATCAATCACATCTTCTTGTGTTTTAGACTACCCCAAAGTATCTAGTCAGACCGAGGTAGCCACTTCACTAGCAAAGTGATGACAAAGATGTGGGAGATAGTTGGGGTCAAAAGGAAACTACACATTGCCTAGTGGAAAGCCTCTCGTGGTGGAGTTGAAAGGTACAATAAAACTATTGTGAGTATATTAAAAAAGTTTGTGGCAGATTCTGGGCCAAGTTGGAACATTCGATTACCCCTTGTCCTGATGGCCATCAGATCTACCCCTTCTTCTGCAACAAAAATGTCTCCATTTGAGCTGATGACTGGACGAAGGATGGTGCTACCCAGCATCTGCTCTCCAGAACCCAAGAGCAGACCTTCATAAATGCCTCCACAACTCATGAGTATGTTGAGAATCTGAGAAAACACCTTCAACATGCTTTTGCCTATGCTCAGAGGAATCTAGAAAGATCTGCAGACAGTATGAAGACCCACTATGACCTTCAGACAACTATGAAGGAATATCAAGTAGGGGACTGGGTCTACTTGTACAATTTCTAAAGGAACCAAGCCAAAGAGCTCATATTCCTCCCAACTTGGCAGGGGGCTTTTGAAATTGTGGACAGAATCTCACCAGTCGCCTACAGAATCTGCATACCCAAGGGCAGTTTGACAGAAGTGGAAGACAAGTGGGTCCACATAAACCAGCTGAAGAGTTGCCATCCCAGGCATACTTTGCGGCAAATAGAGGAGCCAACCGGAAACCCAGAGGGGGGGAAATCCAGAGACATAAAAGATTTACTAAATGTTCACTGTGTATGTCCAAGAAGAGTGTTAAGACTGTCAGTGAACATAGATGGGGAATATTGCCAATGGTAACCAATGCAAGTCTTTCCCACTGCTGACATCCCCAGAACACGTGTGGACACAGTAGTGGGAACATTTCCATAACCATGCTATGTTCTATTTTGTAGCATTTGGACTAAAAATCATGCCAAAAATCAACATGGAGGACCACTCAGGGACCGGGAGGAAAGACCCAAGGAGCCCGGAGTGCCACTCCATACTCCCAACCAGTACCGCCGAGGAGATCATGTCACCGCAGTCACTGACGGGAGAAGCAACTGAAGCCTCCACACCAACAGAAAAGAACATCCTAATCTCCCGACTCCCCCTCGACTGGAAGTCAAAGCCAAATCGGGAGGGTGGATCTATGGGATGTATTGACCCATTCCGCTATCTTATACGGCACCACTCTGATAGTTATGGCACAAGAGACAGCAACAATGGTGGCAAAACTCTTGTGCGCACCAAAAACCTAAAAAAAAGCATGTTTCAACACACAAAAAGATGGATGCACAACCTGCCACCCATGGTGCATGATTGGTGGAATAGAGCACACACTACATAAAATGTGCCAGTGGGCTCCATGACCAGCAGAGTGCAGAGAAAGAAGCAACACTTTGCAAATGAAACTCCAAAATGTGCCCATAAATGACATTTGCTTTGTTGCTAAAAACTCCAAAATGCCTATAACACAAAACTTCTCAACATTCAAGATCTTGCTTGGCATTCAAATTCATGTAATTTTATGAAGCATTGCGAACCTACAAAGTCCTAAGTGTAAAGAGTAAAACATTGTCTCAGACAAACTTAATTGTCTGTAAACTGACAGCCCCTGTCAAAATCTGTGTGCAGTACCCTGGGCTACCTGTGGATGACAGCTGTCAGATGAGCTAATGATGAAACTTCAAAGTATTTAAACTAAAAGTCTGCGGGATTAACAAACATAAAAGGATTGTTGCTAAAAGGAATACAGAGCTTAGTTGTGTTTTTTGATTCCACAGATGTAAAACTAAGAAAGTAATGTATTAAGTAATGTATTTATGTGATTTGATGCAACAAGTTTGGTTTCTGCTGGATTTTCAATTAAGAATAAATTAGCTTGGCTGAGCTACAACCCTTTGGAAGTGGAAAAACAGGTTTCCTCCAAGGGGAGGGGAGATCCTCTCAGCAGAAACTCACTGGTAGATGATAATTGTGGGTTAGACCAGACTCTTGTCTACAGATAGAGAATGAAAAATAGCACAGCCTTCATCTCAGGAAATGGAAGTGTGAAAGGGGTCGTAAACTGCTCCTGCAAGGAAGTTCCCATGGGAGGGGGCTGCTCCTGGACTGCAGGGAGAGACAAAGGGGCAGGACCATTTGCTGTTAAGCATGAACCATGAACAATTTTTAAAGACTCATAACTTGTGATTCAAAGTGGTGAAAAATATACAAAGGACAGATTTGTTAATCTAATTTTTGGCTGCACAATTTAAGAGGCGGTAGAACTGTGTAACATATTGTAGACAGGAATGGCAATATATGTGGTTTTATGTGAACTGTGTAAACGCTAACATTATGAAACTTTACACCACCATCCCTATGGTAAACCCACACATTTGTGGAAAGTTGCAGAAAGTTTGGAAATTGTGTTCATGACAAAAAGGACAAAATTCTGTAGAAAGATGAAACAAGATCGCACAGCTGCATGATTTTGAGGAAAAGGTACTGCATAAAATATGGAATCTTTGTGTGTGATTTGTAGAGAGGTGACCAATGTAGAAATATGTATTCAGGGTAAAATCTGATTTTGGTACTAGTGGCTAAGGGGAGGTTTCTAAGGACTCTAAAGCTAAACCATGAATGTGACATCATCCGGACTTGATCCAATCACTCAAATGCAAGGCGGAGCTGAGGTCTTGATTCAATCCCAGCTCAAATGGGCTAGCTTAGTTAAGTCGACCCATATACCCATTTTGTGATGTCATTTGAAAGGATAAATGGAGATAGCCGACAACACATAGGGACTCACTGATTCACTCACTTTCCTGATTCCGGCGAAACATTCTGATCCAGCATTCTACATCCAACTTTAACATCCTTCCAGATCCAGATGTCAAGACTCTTGCCAGCAGTAAATAACTAATGACTTTCATCAAGGCCTAAATTCTCAAACATTTTCTCACAACCCAGTGAAGCGCTGTGGTGTGGCAAGGCCTTTTGAACCAGTATCCTGAAACTCTCTGGCTTGCTACCACAAGGCTTGCCTGAGGAACTTCGGTGACCGGCCTATCTGATCCAGTCCCGCGCCTGATGTGCTGTCCTTTCTTGACAGATCCAATCCATAACCAGAACTGATGGTCCAATTTAATAACTTATTCTGTGAGTATTAATAGGAAGAACAGTGACCCATAATATATCTGCATTGTATGATCCCAATCTCAAACCCATCCCATCCCTAATTCAGAACCACAGTATTGCTAGAACTATCTTTGTGCTGACTCTTTTCTCATCTATGTTATTTAACCCTAACTTCTTATTGATTTGATTAAGAAAAGTAAATTCCAGGAAGAAGTAGAGTATCTACAACATGCCGGCTACGCTGTTTGTGACTGTAACATCCTTCTGTGGCATTCACTTTTTCATAGTCAAAATATAGTTTAATTAAACCCATCTGTCTATTTCAAACGGGCATTTCTGTATTCCATTCTCGCGCCTATTTTGCAAAAACGACTCTTAGTAAAACCTCTATAACTCCCTCAGATTTTATGATAGAAGCGAAATTTCAACTCCTACTTCTACCCAACATCCTTAGCTATCCATAGAATCCAAAACAGGGCGGTTCACCTGTTATAGCAAAAATCGCGCAAGGAAAAGTTTGCCGCAATTTGAAATTCTGAGAGGTTTTACACCTGTGAAATAGATGTAAACTGCTTCCCACTTGGACTCTAAGATTTCAAATGTTTTCTTTTGACTAAATCATTGTTTGTGATTGTTGTATCTGTTCAAAGCGGCTTCGATAGGAATTTATAATAATTTAAGTATTTTTGACCACATTTGGTGTTTTTGCTCAGTCAATTCTAAAGACAATTTCGAAGCCATCCCGACAGCTGAAAAGTCAATTCTGTTTTTCTCTTGTGTTTGACGGGGGAAGGTGGGAGTGATTTTCTGTTTGATATGTGCTATTCCTGAATACCTGCTCTCTCCTCACATTTATTTAACTTGCCTATTGGGGGGGTTGATGGGTGTTGCAGGGGGAACCTCTAACCAAAGTGCTATCTATTCCAAACAATCCCAAAAGTATTATTTTCTGTGCTGCATTTGTTTTTGTGCTCATTACCTGATTCCTAGTGTATTAAAGATATTACTCGGGGTTCTGTCACCCAATTGGTGATTGTTGTTTACCTATTAAAATATATTGTGATTACATTTTAAATACATAAATAAATATTTACCTTTGCAAATGAGACTGATTCCTGGTTCAGTGTGACTGGGGTGGGGGGAGGGTATCAGGATTAGGGTGTGATATGTTTGGTATATCATTCAGAATATTGAACTTATAGATCAAAATAAATAAGGATTTCATCTGTGCATTACATGCTGGGCGTGACTTGGGTGTGTGCCAGATTGAAATCACTTACAATGTACTGTGCCTCATGGGCTGTCACTTCATTCCATTGACTCAATGCACAGCTCCTTGTTAACAGGGGCAGCCGCTTGGCACCAAATGCATTTTCTTACATGGTCATCGACTCTTTTCTCCAGCTCTGGGAACCACACCTTGGATCTCAATCTTGCCTTGGTCTTTGCTGTGCCTTGGTGGCCATAGTAGGATAATTCAGTCACTCGCCCGATCAACTTCCTCAGTATTACAATGTGTCTTCCACAAAGTAACAAGCCTTCATCTGACCTTGACAGTTTGTGTTGGATTTGCCACAGTAGCTGAATCTCGCGTTGTGTGACTTTATCTTTCCGGGACATGTCTGAAAGAGTTGACTTCCGGTCACCACTGTCCACTGCATCCTGAACAAGTTGAAAACATTCATCTGCGCATGAGTCATCAGCAACTTCTTCTAATGTCAGGGTTACTGGTATGGCTGTGTCTACCACTTGGCGAACATAGTCCTCACATTCCCCAACTGATCTCACCTCTTGATCACTGTCACACCCGGAATGATGTGACAGGTAGTCTGCCGGGTTGTGGGTAGCCGGTCTGTATTGCAGTTTCATGCCATACTCCATGAGAGCTAACATCCATCGCTCTATTATTGGTGGTGGTTTGGATGATGATCCTGTCAGGATGGGAATGAGGGGTTTGTGGTTGGTGATAACGTACACAGTTTTCCCCAGAATATAAATGCGAAAGTTGTGACAGCCCCAGAGTATGGCCAGCGCCTCCCTCTCAATTTGTGAGTATCTCTGTTCGGTCTCTGTCAGCGCCCTGCTGGCATATGCAATGGGTCTCTTCTGTCCCTGGAGATCAGGTTGAAGTAGCACAGTTGCCAGCCCCACAGGGCCGGCATCCAAGACCAGCTCCGACTCCTTCCCGGAAGGGCGGCCGTTATGGTGTCGAACATCATCTGTTCAGTGTCCAACCAGACCCATGCAATGTTTTTCTTCGTAAGTGCCCAGAGAGGTTCCGAGAGAAAATCCAGGTTTTGGACGAACCTCCCTCAGTACCTTACCACACCGAGGAAGCTTCTCACCTCTTAGGCATTATCCGGTGGCTTTGCATCTCAAATGTCTTTCACCTTCTGTGGGTTAGGAGATATTCCCTTGGAGTGAAATATGAAACCAAAGAATTATATACTGTCTTTGAAAAAATGACATTTCTCGTGATGCAGAGTCAAACCTAAGTCTCTGATCCTCTCTACTGCCTTCTCCAACCTGGCCCTGTGTTCTGTCTCAGATGCTGCATACACCAATATATCGTCACTTAGATTGATTACACCATCCAAGCCAGCGAGGGCACCCCTGATGACATTTTGGAACACCTCCACTGCTGAAGAGACCCCAAAGCGTCGGCATTTGTACCTTTACAGTCCGTTGTGTGTTGTAAACTTGGTTATATAGCGTGAGTCTAGGTGCAACTCCAGTTGGTGATATCCGGAACACAAATCAAGCTTGGAAAATACCCTGGCTCCCTCCAGCTCACCCACCACCTCATCCAGTGTTGGTGTGAGGTGAAGTTCCCGTTTTATGGCGAGGTTGGGTAACCTCATGTCCACGCAGATGCGTACTGAGCCAGGCTGCTTGGGTTTAGCTGCAACTACAATGGGGTTGGGCTATCCATTTTATTCAATAATGTCTGCGTCCACTAGATTTTGCAGCTCTCTTTCCATTGCGCACGTAGGAGGCAGGGTATGCGCCTGTGTTTCAATGCTGTTGGATGCACTGTCTCATCAATGTGTAGCTTGATGGGTTCCCCTTTTAACTTCCCAACTCTTGAAAGATGTCAGCAAACTTGTCGACAATGTCTTTGATGTCTGCTTCATACACTGAGAGCGCAAAATGTACAATGTCTAACACCTTAGATGCAGAGCAACTCAGGAGTGAGTGTGTGCTAACATCAGTCACTAAAATCTCGCTCTGATGTTGTTGTTGGCATGAGTGACTTGAGCTACAAACACTCCTCGGAGTGAAAATGGTCGGGCCCCTACCAAATGAGTACATTTTGCCTTTGTTTCTCCCAATGCTTGTGGTCCAGGAAATGACTCGTAATGCTGTGTCGCCAGCACACATACTGATGCACCTGTGTCAATCAGCACTGGAGTCGGAGTCTCGCAGATCTTCACCACAAATGTGGGCTGCCTCCTTTTCTTTGTTTTCAAGTCAATGTTCGATATGAAGAACACCTCTTCATCCTGTTCCTCTTCTTCAACAATGTCCAGTTCTTGGAGCTCCTGTTCCACCATGGCACACACCTCCTCAACCTCCTCAATCTTCACTGACTTGACTGCGGCGTCCATTTTGGTGGCGCGGCTGTCGACAAGTTCATAGGAACTCCCCATGTCAAGAATTTGAGTCAGCATAAGCCCTTTCCCAGAGTACTTGTCGACGTAGCTTACCCGAGCTACAACCCTGTAGAATCTGGTTTCGGACCATCCCTTCATCATTCTCCCAGTGACACGTGCTGGCCAGGTGACATAGTCGTCCACAGTACAGGTCCTCGGGTTGCTTCTCGTTACACATTACAAAACATTCAAAGTCTTGGTTTGCAAGAGATAGGAAGTGTTCCTTGAGTGCATCCATCATAGCCTAATATGAGTCAGCAGTGGGGTTTAGAGACTTCAAGATGCAGTGTACCTCAGATCCTGCAGCGTACAGCAGCGTTGCCACTTTTGCCTCATCGTCCATCCCTCCCATGGCCCAAAAATACATCTCCAGATTCTTGGCCCACAGCAGCCATCTGGGCCCCAATTTAGAAGGTGGGCCTGACATGTCAAATTCTGGCATGGTGGCCAGCGTGCCTTATTGCCTGGGCACTCTCTGACTTGAGGCTGTGCCCCCGCCCCTTGAACGTTGACTGCAGGGTCACTCATGACCACGTACCGCACAGGCACCTATTACTCCTGTGAAGGCTGCAAGTCCGCTGAAGTGATGGACCCTTGGGGTCACAGTTGGCTTTGATGTAGAAATAGCAGGCAGACACAGTGTAGGATGCCTCTGTCCCTTGGCATTAGGGACAAAGAGGAGAAGAAAACATTTCTCTGTACTAGGGACACTGACATATACAGTTACACTATGCATGCACTGTGTGCATTTGACCAAAAGTGCATTTCCAGCGAAAATGATTATTATTTTTTTAATAATGAGAGCGCCACAGACTCCTCCTGGTGGCTCCTGTGGTTCTCAGGCGAGATATAGCCCTGAAAGGCTCCAGAAACTGAAGCGGATAGCGCACGAGCACCCCACGTGTGGGGCCGCAACCATCGACAGCACAAAATGGCGGTTAGATCTTCTCGGTGCAGGTAACGCTCCTGGCAGGTGTCGGGAAGATAATGCAGACATTGATATTGGCGTCAGATTATGACCCCCCTCCCCAGTGGCGTCCTCGTCACCAGTGTGATAGTCTTTAATCTGCACCCGAAACCCCTGTGATCAGGCCCTGCCCTCCCGTAACTGAAATCATACGCAGGCACAGGGTACCTCTTACGGGTGCCCTGCACGCTCTGCCGAGAGCCGGTCCGCCCCTTTGTTAAACGCATGCGCAACAGTGAGCAATGCCGCCGTGCTCACGTGACCGCTCACGTGTCTCTGTCACATCTGGTATCATTTTTTAAGTGTTTATGTGTACTGTGTTTGGATCAGTGCTGACGCTTTCTTGTGTGTCCTTCAGTTGCTGCTGCACTGCTTCTAGCCCTGGGAGACCAGGACATCTCCTGTTCATGAGCACTGTGAGATTTGACAAACCTTGGAAACACCCCTCGATCTGGGCATGGGTTACTTTTCTGATTCTTCGATGTCTGTCTTGGAAGAGCTGGAAGCTGCAGGCCCCCCACATTTGTATTTACCATCAGCAGCACCACTGCCGTGGCTTTATTGTGAAAGTGGTAGCATGGTTGGTGTGCCACTATTTGGGCAGTCCATGAGGTGCAGCTGATGTGGCACACAGGTGTGCACTGCCATTTTTCTCAGAAGACCATCAATCAACTGGAGCTTAAACAGAATATGATGCAAGACGTCGTGCAGAGACATATACTCCAGCAACATCATACTCTTTATTTAAGGTGTCTGGGCAAAATTAGAGTCAAAGAGCTGACATGATGGATTGACTGCCCTTGGAATCTGACAAACAATACCCAGAAATGGTGACAGTGGATGTGTGTGGTGGGAGAGTCACTGTAATTGTGTGAGAGGGTTACAACCATATTCTGGATCACCTGCTGAAGCTTATTTCACAGATCATTGTTTTGCAACAAAAGCAAAATACCCTCACACACTTGACACTATCAAACATGCTTGACACCGGTAGTTGAACCGCCGTCTGAGAGCTGAAAATAAGATCACTACAGAAACAATTTAATGCATTCAGTTTCACTGAGTCCTAATGTTCACTCCTGATAGAACATGATTACAATAGTCTTAAAATGTCCTCTGAAGGTAGAAACAAAAATAATGACATCCATCCGACCTTAGGACTTAGCAACTTTTCTCCATAGCAAGCAGAATCCTGCAAGTTAGTAATCAGCACATTGTGTTAGTCTTCTGTCATGGATGAAAACAAAATAACAATGTGTGTTTCAAATGGCGGTGACGTATAACAAATGCTTCAGGCCACTGAGTTCCATGTTGATATTAACCAGGCTGAACAAAAGGAAACCAAAGGAATAACACTTCTTGGAGGATGAGAGTAGTTAATTATAACAGCCAGAAGACCACTAAGTCTGCTTTAATGCCATACCTCTTCTGCAAATGTGTCATCTGCATTGTCCACAAGGCCTTCTGGGGCCTTGGGCCAAAATACCTTCAACTCTCTCTTCCTAAATATCTTCCTTCTCGAGCTCTTCGCTCATCCGCCTCCAACTCCCTCAGGGTCAGCCGCTTCTCCAAGCAACGAGTTGGGGGTAGATATCTCTCCGCAGCAGGGGCCTCCCTCTGGAACAGCCTTCCAGCCTCCCTGAAACTTGAGGAGAACCATCTCCGGTTCCGGAAGCACCTCAAAACCTTCCTCTTTGCCTGTGCTTTCTCTCCCCCTCTCCCCTGCTAAAATTACTGAAACTGTACTGAATCTGCAACTGGGCCACTCACCGATCTCGGTCCTTGGCCCAGCCACTCTCCCCTGCACTGCCTCCCTGGCAGCCCCTGCACTGCGGGACTGTCTCTGTATCCCTACAGCTCCCCCTTCCCAGCACGTGTCTGCACTTACCTTGCACTTGCCACCAGCTGGCCCTTAGTATTCATCTTGTTGTTCTACTAACCCTGTACTGTACTTTCCCGTCTCCCTTCCCCCTTGCACTTTTCCCTTCCCCTCTGCCCTTGCACTTGCGCGATCTGAATGACACCTGGCCTAGTAGGATTGTTGTCTGTCTCCCCTTGTTCCCCCCCCCCGCCTCGTCGTGCCTTGAAACACTTGAGTATAGGCGCGTTATAAATGCCATATCATATCATATCTTGTCAATATTGTGGCAGATTGTGTATTTTGTGAAGCAAATGATCAGATGAGTGCAATTCGGTATGTGTACAAGAAAGCAACATATGCCTTAGCACATCAATATGCACAGCAGAACATTATTGCAGATGAAGCTCATTGAACTATTTGAAATTAGATAAATCTTCTTGAGAATGTGGGACTGTCTCGTGTTGTGTTACGAGTTCAGAAGGCAGTCCCCCTGAAATAGCATGTGGTTCAGTGCTGAGAAAAATGCGAGGGCTACACGCGTTTGCAGGTGTCCAGCTGTCGTGTAGCAGGGGCTGAAATATCCAAGAACTGCAACTCTACTTTAATACAGAGAATTTGAAAAATTGCCACGGGTAATCTCTGCCCTATTGAAAGGTGTCTCTCTGTGAAGCAATGTAGTTTTGTAAAATACCATCAGCAGGGCTCACAAAAAGAACAGTACCAGCACACATGCTCATATAGTCTTATACTCCTACATCTTCCCCACTGAATCCAGTCGCTAAAGATACGGCACAGCAAAGATTTCTCAGGTGACCGTATGGGCGAGGGATGCTAGGGTGACTGGCTACTAATGGTTGCTTATGTATACTTCCTTTGAGTCTGTCACAGCCCTGTGCATAGTATTGCCTTATACTTCACCGTACGTTTGGTGGTACCCAATTTCCCTAACAGACAGTGTTCTTGCATAGAGCGCATGTGGTCAGACAGCAGCATTTTTTGTATTTTGGGAAGGAATGCTACATTGTGGACTTTCTTGGCGGGTCAAGATATTGTGTGCTACCACGCTCATCTGCCAGAGAAAGTGGTTGCATTAAAGACAGTGGTTAGACTGCCACATGTTGATGTTTTGCAGTGTCAAATCTGCCTGCTTGTGTCAGAAAGACCTTGTACAAAAGTGTAGATTTGTCTTTCCCTAGAGTCTCTTTAAGTATTGCATTCTTCTCCATCTTGCCATCATTGGTTCCAATGTTGTGTTTTACAGCCAGCTCTTGGGTGTGTCATGTTTATCTTGCTCGTCTTCACCATCATTATTACCTTAAGACCCTTAAGTGGGTGTGGATAGCAGTGTAGAGGGAGACAAGGAAGTTCCCACATCCTTCTCTCCCTGGCACTGTATGTTGTTTCTGCCAACTCAGTAGTAGATACAGTCTGCATCTCCTCAAACCTTCTGTTTTAGAGACAGTGGGCAGACCCTCCTCCTCCATTTCCGGCTTAAATACCTGAGCAAGTACTGCTCTTTATTGAACACAGAAGTGATGTTGTCCAAAGGTGGTGCTGAATGCATTATTGCTGCCTCCGATGTATCACAAACCTCTGGCAATACTGCTGCACGGAACAATTCCTTCGGATGATGTATAACGCCCTCTAGATTCATGCCTCCCTTTCCCCCCCAAGCAATGTTATGTTCTCTGAACATGAGTGTACTCATAATGGCCACTATGTTGACCCAAGAAGACGGCACATATATTGTACACTGTGCTACAGCCAGTGAATGTGATCTCCTCCTGCCTCCAAAGAATCCTGAGAATTCTCTTCACATGTAGTATTTTGTCTCATCGCAAGAAGATACAACACTCAGTTAAAGCGTCAAAGAAATGTACGACTTTTCCTATTCAACTTGAATGTTCTTTAATCAGTCACAAAAGTTGGTACAATCATTTACAGCCACTGAAAATAATAACCTCATGCCTGCCTTCAAAGAATGATTTGCAACTGGTACTTTCTCTTGTCACAAAGAGATGGCATACCTAGTGCAACCACTGAATATACTCTCATCCCTCAAACAATTTCAAGACTTTACTTTATAACTAGCATTTTTCTGTTTCCATCACAAAAAAGTATGCACACACCAGTGTAACCATTCTCCTGACACCAAATACTTAAGACTTTTTCTTCCCAACTAGTATTTTCTATTCGCAAACAATGATTACAAACCTATGTACGGCCACCAAATGTAGTTTTCTGCCTGTCACCAAGCAATTATTGCGATGTTTTCTGCACTAGCTAGTCACCGAGAAGAAATACTGTGTGTGATCTACCCTAGTCAACATTTCTACACTCCTTCAACTAAATCCCATTTTCGCTGTCTTGCTCTCCCTGAATAAAAGCCCATGTTAACTGTCTACCTCGCCCCCATCCAAATCCTACTTTCGTGTTTTCCCGCTCCATCAAATACATCATATTGACAACTCTCTGCAACTAAATCCTCTTCCTTGAATTGCTGTAGCAACCTCCTACCTCTACCTATGCCTACAGAACTGATCCTAAAATCAAACCATGCATGCCATATTTATAACATTTTAGCCCAGACTTGGCTAAAACTCCTTGCCAGAACCTCAGATAAAGTCTGCCAGAGCTCGATTATAAAAATGACAAATACGTTTCACTGAGCTTAACAGGGTCAGTTCAACTGCATATTTTTCTGACTGCTGCCAGTCAACCAGCTACACTTTCCACTGAGGCTTAAGTGCCTGGCATCTTTCGAGCAAAAGCTCTACTATTCTCTTGGGCAAGTGCGTGATTTCGGTGCTTTAGTCATTGTTTAGATGAAATCAGTGAATGTTGAGTTGTGCTTAGCAAGTAGAGCGCTGCAAATTATATAGCCCACAACATCCTTGTGCAGTGCCCATTCAGCCAACCCATATACCCATGTGGAAAGCCCACACCCTTGTTGTGCCTGAATCTTAACACATACCCTTTGAAGTAAGGTCTGCAAAATTAAAACATTCCTAGCCAAACAGTAGATTTAGAATGATTTCGTGGACCACCGATAATTTTGAATAAACTTTATTTCGTGCTGTAAATCTCCCGTGTAGATTATAATCGGCTGCCAGACATTAAGAGATAGCATAAATCGCATTTAATTTGCTACAGATGGGTGAACATTGTGCTCATATTGAACACGTAACAAACTGTACTGCCTGGATCTCTGAGAGTGTCATTGTTGTGCAGCTCACATGGCAAAGCCTCTCAGGCGTGCTGTCTTGAAACACATGGGTGTTCACTGCTTCCATTCCCCCAGGCGGTCGTGGGCTTTGTTATTTCTCTCAAGAGCGGAGAAAGTCCTTTCAAAAATTAAGTTTCAGGAAGATTAAACGGGTCTCAACATCATTTCCTCCAAATTGTTGATTCTATTTTCTTTTTGTTTTACTTCTAAGTGCATTGTGCGGCGTATTTTATTGCGGCTTAAAACAAAAAAGAGGGTGTCACTTCCATTCGTGTTCCCCACTGTTTGGCTTGGCCTGCGCCTCGAGGCCTCAATTACAGGGTGCTATGCCAGAGGCACCAGCTAAAAACATGACTGTGGTGGGCAAAGGCAAAGATTTTATTTCAGAAAGAGTGTTTATATTTTCCCAGGGGTCACATTAATGAGAGCCCAAGCCCTCCGTGTTACCACCAACACTCTCGAACAGACCAGCATCTGACTTTCTGAAGTGAGGAATCACCTGCACGTGTTTTCTTTTCTCAAAACGTTGTTTTCCTCCTTTCCCCTTCTGATTTTAAAAGAAAATAGAACAGTGAGGCTTGTATAATTTTGCGGCTGGACGTGCCGCAGCGCGAAAAATAATATATTTGACAAGTCAGTATAATTTTCAACACAGCAGTCCTGCCAATCCATCACGTCTTTGTTTTCTGTGAGCTCAGGGGTATCGCAGAGGGCGGCACCGGATTGACAAACAGCTCTGTGTTCTCGTGCGCGCAGGTAGCGTGCGGTGTAGTGCAGGTCTGGGGGCGGAGCGAGCAAGTCAGGCCACACTGGCCCAAGGTAAGAGCAGCCTTGTGACCAGCAGGTCTGAGCCAAGAGCGAAGGTGCTGCTCGGGTCACAGAGAGTTCTTTGACTCAGTTTCCTGCTCATTCAGCTGGGCCTGTTTTGTGGTTTAAATGGGATTAAAATAACATTTACATTGAGGTTTTGGAAGAGTTTTCACACTACTCCTTAGACCAGCTCAAAGAGCAAGATAAGCCCAAAGGATTAAGAGGGGGATTTGGTACGAAGTTGTAGTGAAAGTTGAGTTTGTGCACCTGGATTTCGTTCTCCTGTATAAAGGAGGGGAGTGAAAGCGGTGTGCTCATGTGTGTGGGTATTGCATTAAGCTCACATGGACAGGTTTAAAGCCTTCCAATCAACACATTTGCGATACCTTCATACACATGATATGAGTATTCTAGACCAACCTGCAGGTCTACGGTGAAAACATGCTTCGCTTGTAAGAGCTGTGTGACCTGCAGTTCACAAGTTTGAATCCCGGCTAACTAAGCCCATCATCGATTCTGAGGTTCATATATTGAGTAACGTTAATGTGGGTGCTGTTCCACAAGCAGCAGTTCTACCTTTCAAGCAATATCGCCAGTCTGCATTGCTACAATATTTGGGGCTATGCTTGATGCCCCTTTCGTGTTGCTTAATGGGTTGCACAAATAGGTACCTAGGGAAAACCAGCTGCATGAAACATTCATGATCGGACTGGCCCGTAGGGCAATTGGGGAAAGCCCAAACAAAAATGCAGTGTGGGGCAGTTTTTTTGGTCTAAGCGTGCCACTTTGTGGGCCAATGTTGGCCAGTTTGATGAGTTACTTCACCATGCGGCTAGTAGTTTTGACCATTGTTGCTGAATAAATGTTCTTTAAATTCCACAATTTGCATCACATTTTATCCAAACATTCCCGCTTGGGTACTATTCGAACTGTCACTTGCAACTGTTGGCCACTTTTTGATTGATGCCAGAGACAATTCTATGCCGACCATGGAAACATTCCATAAGGTTTATCGATTGTGTTGCAATTTCAATGGTCAATATGTTGAGGAATAAAAAGTCCCGAAAATGGCCGTTGAAAAATAAAATATAGTACAAGGCCGCTGTGTTATGGGGAGATGCACCGTTTTACGAGCACACAGTTTAACACTTCCGGTAAAATCACTCAAGCAGGAGATGGTTGTTTCCTGGGGGAAGCAGGAATTAAGACAAAGGGCATCATTAAGAGTTTGGCTGTATTAGTAGTGTTCATACCACCAAATAAAATTACAGTTACCAACGGTGCTAACCGTGGCATCTTTGTTATTTCATTGTGATTTGTAGCGTGCAAAGATGCCATTTTATGGTCTCCTGGCGCTCTGGCGGATCTGTAAAGGAAGGAGGGCTGGGAGGGTTTAGTTAGTGGAACTGAGAGCGAAAAGCACAAGAGAGCTTTGGTGTGCTATTGGTAGATTCAGTTTGGAAAAACTGGTCATTGTGTGCTGGTTTGTCTTTAGTTGGTAAACTTTATCTGGTGTTTGGTGTATGGAGAAATGTGTGTGTTATTGGTTTAGTTTCCTGCTGCGTGTTGCTGAGTGTGTGCAGTTTGTGGTAGTTTTTGGTTTTTGCTGCAGTAGAGGTATCAGTGTATTTTGTTCGGTGTTTGAGGGTGAGTATGGCAGCTATTGGAGAGTTTTTAGTAGGGTTAGTGGAGAGTCGTCTGCGTCCTTTTGTGTCATGGTTATGTTGATCTGTCAAGTTCGTATTTATTTCTGGTAATTTGCGGTAGAATGCTTTATTTCATAGTTTAGACATGTTTTGGTTCATCAGGTTATGGTTGCTTTTGGTGTTTCTATTGTGATGTGTTTGCAGTTTCCCTTCAATGATGTTTCCTGTTTAGCTTGGTGAGTTAAAGAGCATGTTTTCAGCGATTGCCTGTATTTTTGGGGGATCTTCCGTTGCTCGTATTTCCTTTGAGAGCAAGTTCAGATATTTTTGCTGTGATGCAGTAAAACAAAGTTTCACCGAATTTCTGCTTTGAGCATTGTTTAGGTTTGAGGCAAATGTCGTTGCTGGTCTTTAGTGTTCGGTTTGGTTAGTAGGTGGACATTTTTCCCAATACAAATGTATCTCCTTGGCTCTAGATTGCTCTATGTGTTATGCAGAGAGTTTTGAAGAAAAATAGTTTTGGACTGGTAGCCAATGCTAGGTTCTCAGTGTTCGCTGGTGTGATGTGTTCTCTCTTAGTGAGTCTGAGGAGTAGTCTTCGTGCTGCGTTCTGTATTCGTTGTAGTTTTTTGGTAGGGTAGTCTGGAATTTTGAGATAGATGATCTTGGTGTAGTTTGTTCATGACATGAGAGAGAAATGATGTGAGTGTTCTACGTGTGAAGATGAAACAGGGAAATATCTGCTAGGTTGTGAACATGTAGAAACAGCACTTCTTTACTACTGAGTTGACTTGCGGTTCATGTGTTAATCTGTTGCCTATTAATATTCTGAGATTGTATACCACTTTGGATGGTTTGATATACCATTTCAGCAGGCCTTGGAATGTGGTGTTGGTTTGACGGGTCATTGGGCGTGATCATCATTTCTGTTTTGTTAGGGTTGAGTTTAAGCTGTTGGTACATATCCAGTGATTTTTTCTGTGACATAGTTGATAAGGGTTGGGTCTTTTGATCCGCTAGTGTTGATTTTGTAGATAATTTGTCTTTTGTCTGCATACTTGTAGCAACTGAGACTTGTGTCTTTTGATGAGGTTGATCAGAGGTGTCATCTAGATGTTGAATAGCAGTGGTGAGAGCGATCAGCCTTGTGGAACTTCTTAAATTGTTGTTCGGGGTTTTGAGATGAAGGGGTTAGTCATGTTGTTTCCATTCTTTCTGCTATGAAGGATTTTAGTCAAACTAACACTGTGTTGCTGATTCCAATATCTTCAAGTCTTTTGTGAGTGTTTTGTGTTGGACTGTGTTGAAGGCTGCTGATAGATCAAGTAGTATTATTGCCTGTTTGACGTGGGAGTCTTCGTTGGTTTTTAGATCATCCCATATCGATAATAATGATGTTTCCATTCCTCTCATGGGTCTGAAGCCGACTTGTGTCTGGTCTGGTACCTGATTGTTTTCTACTTCTTCCAGGATTTGTTCATAAACATAGATTTCTAGGAATTTCAGGGGTATGGGATGTTTGAAATTGGTCGGTAGTTGGTTAGGTCTTCAGTGTTTCCCAATGGGTCTTAAAGGAGTGGCTTGCCTAATTATAAGATTACCAATACTCCCCATACCGAAGTTCCATTGGACTTAATCAGGGAATGTCAGTATTACCACCAATCACTGATCGTACTAAATGGCAAGAAAAGTATCTGTTTTTTTAGAAAAGGCATTGAAAACGTCTGTATTCCCAAAACACCTGCAAAAACAACCTTTTTTTAAAATAAAAGACAAAAGGCCTTCTTCATAAAACATTTTTTGGTGCAAGTGATGAGGTGCGCTAACACATGTCATGGCTTGCACCAAAAAAAGGAGCAGCCCAATACACAAAGAGCATCTGAATGGGCACATTTAATTTAATATGCACTCATTCAAATGGTCTTTCTCGCATGTTTGCGCATTTGCGAAAATCAGGGGGTGTTTCTGTACATTTAAAAGTGCATCCTACATTCACAAACATGATATACTTTTAAATGCGTAGAAAAAAAGTGTAATCCAAGGTGGTTGTTTGGAATAGGAGCAGGGTGTGTGCATTGTAGGACAGGGTCTTTGCTGACCATGACATGCAATTTTTAAGTGTGACAGCAGAGGGATCAACCAATGCTGTTTCACTTGCATTTCTATTCCTCAAACAGGGATAGTAATGTTTTGTTTTGGATCACATTGTACAGTGGGAGGCCCTTTAAGGGTCCGTCATGGCAAAACACACTCCCAGCACCTGGATAGGCACGGAAAGCCTGTACAACATTATCATCAGCATAGCACTTCTGACAATAATCTATTCAACGTGGCTGTCCAGAGCATCATTTAAGCTATAGCTCAGCCCTCTGGCAATGCGCAGGTAGACTTTGAGAATAAAGTGAGCCGTGCATTTTCAAAAATGGGGCATCTAAAATGGCACAGTCTCTGCTCTATTTTTTGTTGCCCCATTTTTTGAAGAACTGTCCCCCAAGATCTACATTTTTAATTTTTTTTTTAAAATAGTGACAAAATGATTGAGAAAGAAGCGGGAGAGTAGTGGGTCAGAGGGGGAAGTCAAGGGAAAGAGCAGAGAGGGAGCAGTAGGCCAGAGCGGTGGCGGTGGGCCAGACAGCAGAGGGAGCGGAGGGCTAGATGGGGGTTGGTGGGCCAAAAAGTAAAGAGGGAGCGGTTGTCCAGAAAAAGGCAGCGAGCTGCTGATAAGCAAGGATGGGGGAAGAATGTGATAGAATGGGAAAAGGATGTAAGATGTAACAGGAGAAAGGAAGCAATGTAGACTGCAGGAGGCACTGGGGAGATGAAGGTGTCAGTTGTGAGTGTGGCAGGGACTGGGAAGAGTGAATTGTGACTTGGCAGTGTGACAGATAACATCAGTATGCACATAACTGGCAGAGGGAGTGGTTTGGGAGTGTAAGATGTGATGGTTAATTGTTTAGTGTAAGATATGTATGTGAGTGGGACGTGTGGGTGCTTGCTGGATTTTAGTACATACAGGGGAAATATTTACACCATTACAACTGATAAATGTCAATAAAGTTTATAATTTTAAATAGGCATGCAGATTCAACCAAAACAGTAGAGCAAAACAAACACTGTTCTATCAAGCCAAGGACATCTGGTACTCTTCCTATTAAAGAGATGCAAACGGTGCAAATAATGACAACCTGTCTCTCTTGTAGCCTCACAGACTGCCTCTTTCTTGCATCCTGTCAATGTTACACACTCCAGTGCCTTAAAAATGCTGCAATAAACGCAGTTTTGTGCCGTAAAATCTGTTTTCTTTATGCCACAAAATATTCAATTTCATGTTGCAATATCCTGGAGGGTCTGTAATATACCAAAACAATTATTGACATTTTTTGCGTGGCATCATGCAGACAGTTTTCCAGCTCATGTGTTTACAAACCCACAGTCAGGCGGACCAGGAAAACATTTGTTAAAGTTATCACTGCCTGATTTTATTGTGAATGATGAACTCGTAATGAGGCCCACTGTCACTAATCAAGAGTGAGGCAGGAGGACATGAGCAGGGCAAGTGGCCCTTTGAATCCAATGTCCATGTGAGGTTTTAAAAACTACCCATGGGGAGTGTGCGCTCACCTGGGCTTTTTTTGATGATTTTTAATGAACTGTAATGATGAGAGACCAACCTCTGAAAATTTGTGGCGCTAATTGTTAGGCAGAATCATATGCAGTACCCTTTGGGAACACCACACACAATTAAGACTACAAGTGCAAGTACAAATTCACCTTTGGTACCAGTCTGCACTACACAGTAAAGTGGTAGCAATGGCTGAGCAGCCAGACTTATCTCAAGAGTAAAGTGAGTAGTATCAGAAGTTACACAAAGGACAGCAATTACTATGGTTCAAACAAACACTGACTCAAGGTTTCTGAGTAAAAGAATATACATTCATTTACACGTGTATTTGTAAAACAGTTCAATAAATAAAGCAGCAGAAAAATCACACTCTTAATATACTACACAACACCCAATCAATTCTGGACAAGTTAGGCTCAAAATGAAGTGTGAGCAAAATGGCACGCCAGCAATTAAAAAGGGAGGGAAAGACGAGGTTCATACAACATTAAGCAGCACCAACAAGTAAGTGGGCAGGGCAATCTAGAATAAGGCTTGCTACAATGAGGATTGAAATCAATAGGCATGGCCCAACGTTAATGGTTCAGAGTCTTTGCAGAGGATCACACAGTTCAGAGTAGTTCACGGTTAAGTCTTTGCTAAGAGTTTGAAACGAAGTTGGCCAGAATAAATGTTACTTAAAAGAGTAGAGAAGGACAAGCCCTCGGATTGGCAAAAGATTTAAAACACTTTCACTGCGGTCGGACGGAACGAACAACCGGGTTTGAACAGTACCTTAGAAGAAGAAGAATGCTGTAGCTGAGGCAGAAGTTCCTGGAAGACCCTGTAGGCTCAGAGTTCCTGAAGCGACTGTCGGACTGACACTAAGGAGGAAGACTGGATGGTCCTGCACCGCCCAGGGAAGGAACTAGCAGCAGAGCAAAGCAACCAATAAAAGGTGTGATCCTTAAAACCCAAACAGGGTCTGGTCCTCCTGGCTATCCGGTTCATTGCAGCTGTGCACAGCAAATTCACCAAGGGAGGGAGGCCTTGCTTGATGTTTGGCAAACTGGTTGGTCCCACCAGCTCAAGGGAAGAAGATTCCATTCATATCTTCTTTGTCGTCGAAGTTTGTAGATTTGGACCGACAGCAGGGCTTCACCAGGAGGTTCAGTCCTGGTAGTGGTCCTCCTCTTCCAGCTTCTCTTCGGTCCTCTCAATCCAGTGGTGACTCTGCCTTCCAAGTCCCAGAGACCTGCTTTTTATGCAGTTTTCCCCCATTCACACAGCCTGGCTGTCAATCACACAGCAGGGTGGCTGTTCTGGCAGGACAGTCACCTAGACAATCAAACAAGAGTGCATCTTGGGTTTCCAAGGGAACCCTGTGCAGGGGTCCTAAAACCTCTTCCTCACATCCTGTCTACCCAGATTCTCAGGTGCCTAAGGTGGGCTTCTGTGCAGAACCAAACAAAGGAACCAAACCTGGTTTGGTGCACAGAGTAAAACACGAGAAAGACCTTTACAAAAAGAAATGGCGAATAAACCCAGCCAGAACCAAATAAAAGTAAATGGGGTCCAGCAGATTAAAGTTTGAGGTTACTAACATAGCCTAAAACAGTACCAAGGCTATTTTCATAGACCGCGGTAGGAAAACGCGGTAGGAAAAATATGGTGATACCACTGTCATCAGCCAAATCTTCAAGAAAGGGGAACGAAATAATGTTCCATGAGAGACAGACGAAAAGGGATAACTATTAAACTTTCCCAGTACTCTATGGAAGATAGTTTGTACTGGGTCTGTGAATTTAAAAAGTCTAATAAAGTCAATGGCAACTTTACATGTTCTGGGAGACAGTAGTCAGTGCCAGAAAATGGAGTTTAAATTGGGAAGTCTGAAAAAGACAACCCTGTGTCACTACACTAAAGGTGCTGTGTGACATACAGTAAAACCATGATGCCTATGGAGTAGGTGAAACTCCACAATCTATGAACACAAAACATGTTAAACACACAGCAAAACACATCTAAGAGTGAGAAAAAAGGCTCAAACTCTTACCAGGTGAAAAAATAAATCCTAGAAATCCAGCAAAGCTGCTGAGGGACTCAGTAGGTGAGGGAAATTAGTCATTCGGGAGAATTCTCCCTACCAGTAATCTGTACATATTTTCTAATGCTCACTGCACAACAAACCCATAGTCCATTGTCCTCTAGGGGACACAGCCTAGAGGAGCAGTCCTCTCTCTCACATTTATTTGACAGGTGTCAGCGAGGGGTGCAAGAAAACATCCAGAGGAGAAGGGCAACACCTTCCTCCTCCCATGGCCAGCCTAATTAAATATCAAAGGCTCCATGGATCAGCCCTGTACTATTGAATAAATTCTGTGTGGTGGCGGTGCATACAGATGAGAGTTAATTGAATCAGGCCTGTGAATAGGACTGGTCACAGATCTTAACAATGGGCAGGAAAACTAACATCTCTCTGATATGCAATGTGTCAACTTGAAGCTAGTTCCCACCCCTCTGTAGGAATGGCAGTAAATGGCATTTCGGGGTCCACTATTTACGGTAGACAACCCCTGCACTGCAGAACCCTTTCAGAGTGAGAAGTATGTGATTTAAGGGAGAAAGAAAGTCTGCTCTTGTCATAAACTTCAAGAGAAACCTGTGCTTTGACCAAGAGTCACAGAGGGCTCTGTTAATGAGAGAGACACTTTGATCTACAGCAGACAGTGATATGTGTGGTACCTAGGAGTACATGGTGTCACCCCTTACCTTTCCTGTTGCAAATCACTCTGGTCCTGACCTCATGCATAACAGAAGGTTGTTGGTGGGGACCCCGGATTGGTTCCTTAATGTAGGCTCAGCCTGCACCAATAACGGGGTCTCATTTGTCTTTAAAAGAGGGCTGATCCCCTCACTTAGTAGATCATCTGAAAACTTTGCAAGGAGTATAAAGAAGGACTCATTTGGACCCTGGCTGAATGTAGAGTCTGCCTTACATCTTCCGCCAGTGAAGGAAGGCCAGGATTTCCAAGAGGGAAGCAAGATCCCGCCCCAAAAGGTCTCCCAGGCAACAGAGGTAGATACCAGACACAGAGGACCCATCCAGCAGCTGATGAACTGGTACCCAGCCAGCACACAGAATGCTCTGCTATGTTCTGCCAGCAAGCTTCCTAATTGGGAAATGCCAGAGAGTCTCTGAACAAAGGACAAGGCTGTTGCCTGCAAACACTCTGCTTAGCTTTGAGCCGTCCACATTGAAAGGACGCCACAAGCCTAGCGAAGAAGCTAGGAGGAGTGCCACATAAGCATCAACCAGCGTCTATCTTTTAAGGACATTTTCGAGGAGGTCAAGCCCTCAAACCATGACCAGCTGCACCACTGAATGTTGTAACGCTGCAGTCAGTAAAGCCATCCGAGACACTGCGACCAGCGTTCCAGATCCACCAACAAGCTCAGAGAATATGATTTTTGACCCTGAGCCACCATGTAGGCCAGCCTGCAGCCGTCTCTCCAGTCTCACTTGCCCAACTGCCCACTGCCTGATACCTCAGCTGTCTCCCATCTTGAACTCTGTCACAGGAGCTGCACAGTGTCGGAACCAACTTGATGCTCAAGCATCAAGAACATCTGAAGCACCATGTACATTGTGGTTCTGTCTCCCTGGTCCTTCTCCGAAGGCCCCGAGTGACAATTACGACCCCTTGCTCCCTTGGTGCTGAACCAAGTAACCTTGAACAGTTAAGACTGATTGCTTTAGTGAGTACCCTTCTGTCAGTATCCAGAGTGCATCCCTTTAATTCATGAAACTGTCTGTCCTCTGTGTTCCTTTACAGGGTGGGTTGTATTTTGAAGTGTGCTAGAACTGTCTGTTGTAGTAATAATAAAGTAGATATTTTTATACAACCTTGACTAGACAGTCCTATTTATCATTGGGTAATAATTGTATGTTCGATGTGTTGCAACTAACCAGCGATCCACAACCTTGAGAGATAATCCTGAAGTTCTATCCACATTACCAAAATTGGACAAGGAGGTTTATAATGTACTTGTGTTCCAATCTGTTCAGATACCTTCTGGTGCACTAGAGGTGTGGGACTGATTGATGGTTTAGAAACCGATATTCATCCATGGACCACTGGTGCCCAGAAGTTGAATCGTCACACACAGTCCATTCCGCAACGTACATGTTTTATTTATTTATTGTGTTTATTTTTATAGCACCAGAAACAAGCACAAGCACTTCATACTGCTTAATAGTGTAGCTTCAGCCTTTTGTTTATTAATGGAGTACATATTACAGTGGAAAGGTGTCACCACCGGTGCAGCCCTGCGGTGTCAACAAGTTGGCAGTTCTTTCCAGTTCTGTTGATGATATGTTTCCACAGTGGAGCGGCCTTAATGTCGAAAAGAAAAGAATGGATGTAGGCCTTGGGTTTGGAGAGACAGCTTCTAGTCAAGGATATATAAAAAAAAAAGTGCTTCCAAGAGGAAAGACACGTTTTTGATGCAGAGTAGCAGCATCAATCATCATCGATGCTAGCATCAGAATCAGGCAGGACACTCAAATGAATTACAGGGAGTTTGGGGTTTATCGGGTTGGGTCACTTGGTGCCTGACCCCAGCCTACAGTGCAGGCCTAGGATGTCCTCCCTCTAAAGGTGCTCAGGGGTGCTTTCTAGGTTGCCTTGTATGTGTGAGGTCTGCTGTATCTGGCTGAAGAGAGTTTTCGGCGTGGGGAGCTAGTGAAATATTCTATGCCTCCTTGACCATGAGCGAAGACAGCCTCTGGCTGATTCAGGTACCCAGGAAACGGAGGCACCTGACTTTCTGTGCCAGGTTTCATGGTGATGACTACTTGGAAGTGCCCCGGGATTCATCTCTGTGGGAGCTGCTCCTGGCCTGGCATGTTGCTGCTACATTTTATTGTTGGGGACAAGTGCACTTTGTGTTAGTATCACTGCCCGCACATGTTGTTGCATAAAGATGGCATAAAGCAGACAGGCCCATGCGTTTTGGAGGATGCTGTCCAAAGGACAAAAGGAATGGGGTGTTCTGGGTTCACGTACCCGGGTTTAGCTAGTCTACCGTTGGCCCCTGTGCCTTCTGCATTCCCATTTTTTGCACACTGTGCATGATATTGGACCACTTTTATGGATGGGGTATATTTCAATGGGCCAAATTAGTCTGATGACGAATTGACGAATGGCTGTGACCACGATACATTTTCACACAGGGGCATGGTTGGAAAATGGTATGGAAAAATTGTATCTTGGCCTGCCATTCAAGCCAGCACTCATTAAAAGATGCATTGCTCTTGTGGGCATGCATTTGTTTGGGCTTAGTTTGCCTCTGGCAACAGCGGGTTTGGTTGGGCATATGGGCATGGACTGCTCTGATTGATTCATCTTCAGATTACATGAAGTCACATTTATATTGATGCAATGGTACATGTCTGGCATCACCGCCATGTAGACGTGGGGTCCCTCCCCAGATGTCACCTGCCTTCCTAGCCTGCCGCAATGCCTTTGTCTAGGGAGGCAGGTCATACAATCACATCACAGTGCTGATATTACTCTCATGTTGTACTCATATGCTTTGGTTTGGCTGCCTGCCCCCGACGTCTGCTCCTAATATTCCCTCAAGGTCAGCCATATGACGGTTACTGTTGACCTTGTCATCCCAGGGCATGAGGGTGAGAGGCTCAACATTGCCACCTTCAGTGGCAGCAGTCTCCCACCAGGGACGTAATTTCACCAAAAAGGCCGGGATAGCGGTAGTGACATCACACGATCCTTGACCTCTGATGACATCACAGAAAGTGATGTAATTTGACCCAACCCAAAGAGACATTACAGGAAGTGATGGAACACAACCTTTCGCCCCTTGACAAAACAGGAAGGGACATCACATAGCATTGTTCCTAAGTACACAACGAAAAATATGGTTAAGATATCACTATAACGTGATGTACATTTCACACAAGGATGGATCACCATATGTATCGTTAATATCCGTGTGTATAGGTCCATATTACTGTGAATGCAAGCAGACGTCCAAGGCCAAATGATAATGATGTGTTATTATAAAGCACTGATGCTTGAGCACTTTATAAAGAACAAATATGCATACAGTATCACCCAACCTATGTTGGCACTTATTTATCGACCTCAGAAGGATGAAAGGCTGAGTTGAGGCGTTTAAGAATATACTAAATCAGTGACCCACCGAAGTGTGCCTGAAATACATCTTTAATGAGGCTAGCAATTATTGTATAGAATCTGTATAGAATTTCAGAAAGACATATTATTTGTTATTAAGAGGCCTGAACAAGAAAGCCAGCCACTCTAGAAACAAAGAGCCACATGGAGCTGGCCACAGCCCAGAAGCTTACATTAAAACACAAATGTTTAAAAAAAAACAATTTAGGTGTAGCAAGGGAGACCTCAGAGGCAATCCCGAAATGACGTCCCTGTCTCCCACCAGTGGATGTAGAGTAAACTCTGCAGTCAGACCATTCCATCTCTTGTGACGGTCCTCATTGTCCCGAGGAACAGTGCCTGTAGTTACAACCTTTTCACACATTTCTGTCCTAATGGTGATCTTTCACAGGATGGTGTGTTTTATATGCCACTCTTTAAACAGCTCCTCAGCATGGCTGACTACCTCTTCAGCAAGGGCCTCACTGAATTTGCGTTTGCACACCCCTTTTTCGGACATCTTCCTTTTGCCTTTTCCCCAGCTGGAATGCCTTTGAGTACTTGTGGCCTCATTTGGCAACAAGAACCTGGTGATATTGGGTGTATTTCGCTTTCAAAGATGACTGATGCTGGGCTCCCCAGTTATGGAACAGCACTATGTCCATATGGCGCTAATTCCAACAGCTTTCACCTGGATTGCCCATCTATAAATCCGCCACTTGTTTGGCGGTAATGTTAAGTCAGCGGAACAGGGCAGGAAATGCCAATCAGTAATGGTCTATGCTGCTAATTCTGTGGCACAGAATTACCATTACTGCCGAGGGTTGGTCCACAAATCGGTGGTCTCGTAATTTGCTGGTAATTCCCCCAGATGGGTCGGTGGTAACAGTAATTAATTCCCTTGACATGGCACTGTTTCTACTGTCAAACTTGTAATGAGGGCCAGGATCTAGAACGAACAACTAAGTAGAGGTGGCAGCGATATCAGGAATAGGCTTCAGCTACAGCAATGGGCCACTTTGCAATGAATGGGGTAGCAGCATGGTCAGGGACCAGAGAGTTGCAAGCTCACATTAGCCCTAATCGTGCATTGGCACATATTGTGAACTGATCAGTGAACTGACCGTCTTTCTAAGGAGCAGCAATTATTAACCAAAAAGGAAACTGTCACGTTGACAAGTGAGTTCCAGGTTCGAGGGGCGGGATGGGGCGGGACAGGAGGCAGAGAGGGAAGTGACAAAGGGTAGGAGGGGCAAGTTAGTATGTGTTTGGAAGGGAAGAATAAAGACATGTTCAGTGCTCCATCGGCTCCACCTTTACTCTGCAGCACGGTGCGCAACCCCAGAGGCGTATCCAGGATCGTCCAGTAAGTGGGGCCTGAAACTAACGTAGCTGGGCCCACCATAGGGACATTATCATCTGTAAATGCCTAGGCAACGTTGCTGAATGGGCATTCACAAATTTTGAATGGGCCTTGCCTGGTCAGGCCCTACCCACTCTACGCCTCTGCGCGACCCCAGTAAGGGCGACCCTCACTTGGGATATTGTTAAACTGGCGACGAGAAACACACACAGGGTGCGTGAACAAACCCAGGTGGCACGGGTGCGCACAGGTATGGCAAGAGTCGTCGAGCAAAGAATTTCTACGGGCTCCTGCAGTGAAGGTTTTGTGCCACCCCCATTGAAAAGGCCTATGGAGGTCGGAAAGAACCTGGGTCTGTGGCAGTGATACTCTCACACGGAGCAGTGAGTGAGAAAGGGTGTGAAGAGTCAGCCGGTGCTCATGCCTCGTGGCGGCCATCTTCTGCATATTCTCTTCCCTGTTCAGCTTCCATGTCATTTGACAGTGCTCGTGCAAGGGATTCAGAAGATCTACACAAAATGTAAAGGGACAGTGCACATAAAAGTGGTCAGCCATGTCTGTTCAAGCTATTCCCAAGGTAGTCAATCAGGACATTCAGGCAAGGGGTCAGGAGGCTCACCTGCTACCGCACCATATAGATTTCCTGATTCACTAGCTGTGTAGCTACCAGGAGCTTTTGATGTGTCAGACACGAGCAATATGGGTCCGAGATGTGCCAAATGGATCAGTGTCAGGGGCCAACTACCTTACATAATATTGGTGATGCAGCAGAGGTGCAGAAGGTGTATGAACAACAAGGACTTTCACATGCTGCAAAATAGCCCAGCACCTGTAGGGCAGTTCCAGCCTTCTACACATCCGTATGCAGACAATCTTCACTGAACTTGAAGAGAGAAGCAGCATTTGCACCTCCTAAGCAACAGTGAGCACTTGCTACAAGCCACTGTAGGAAAAGAGCATGGGGATCCAGTTGAGGGTGTCAAACAGCAGAGGGGGAACTGGCAGGGCTCTCCTCCTTTGATGTACACTGTATCATTGAGGAAGGACCCCGAGAGAAAGCAACCATGACTTCTACCCCAGCCCTCAATATATTCCAAACAAACAACCTCAAATACCACCGCAATTGCTCTTGGACTGTCATCATCTGGAAGCGAGTGTACATCACCTGTACACTCCCCAGTAACCTACCCACCTATATGAATGATGATCCCCCTGAACACTCTTCCGCTGACTACTTCAGCCATGACACACCACAGGATGCAGCAAATCCAAGCCTGTCAATCATTACACATCCCTCACCTGCTCCTGCACAAGCACGCGTTACCCCCTCACAAGGCTCTGCCCCATCCACCTTTGACTAAAACACAACATGCTTTGGATTTTCAACAACTCTACCAAAATAAAACACAAAACTGCCCACCCACATCTCGACGCCCCCTGACCACTGCATTTCCATGTATTTATTAATGTACTTATTTCATTGCTTTTACTTACAAGGTTATGCCTTATGAGCCAATATATGTAAATGAAACATTAAACAAACACTACAATGTTGTGTGTGCTTCCTCTCTGTCTATTAGCACAAATACGCGGGGTGGGGGTTCACACCTGTGGGAAATCAAAAAAGATCACTTCACCTAAGTAAACATCAGGCGCACAAAATGCAAAATAAGTACAAAATGATTATCTGGAGACTGTGATATAAAATGACAGTCCAAAGTATTTATTTAAGCGATATCCGGTATAAATAGATGAACGGTTCCACAGGTGCCACAACTACCCTCAACCTCAGCCCGTATGTCAATGTTGAGAGATAGCCACAAGTAAAACCACTGCTCACAGAGGAAAGAAATTGTATGTTGCTGTCACACCCCACCACGTGCACGATGCATGCCCATGCACGCCCCAAAGCCACAATAAAGAGCACACTCTGGGATCACAGTGGCAGAACAAGGTCATTGCTTATCACAATGAGTGAGGGGATTGAGTTTATGGCTGTTCATGCATTCAAAGTGTTTACTGGTAGTTTCATTATCTTCAGGCCATAACTGTTACTCAACCCCACAGCACTGCAGAGATCTCGTCCACATGATGCTCCCACCCACACACAGGAGCCCACAGCACCACAGTGACCTTATCCATGTGACACTTACAACCACACACGTGACCTCACGAGGCCTTGGAACAGTGCAACCCCTGATTTGTCCGGTGTGCCATTCTATTTCTTGTTAGGGTGCTAAGGAGAACAATAGCGCTATCAGTGGGGATTAGTGGAGCCAGCATCCAAGGTGCTGGAGCCAGTACTGAGTTGAGGCACTACAAAGCCCAGCTGCCATCCTTCTCTCGGGAGCTTTAATTGCCATAACACGGCTAAGCCTTCCAACATTCTACCTGAACCTCCGAATCCGGGGATCTTCAGAATGCTGCTGCATAACAGATGTGGCACGCATTTGTTCATTAAGATGAAACAAACTGATATGACTATACATTTAATCATCTTAACTCATGTTGAAAAAAGTGCACTTGGACAACATTTCATGTACAACCTGTCACTAAATTAACACAGGAACCATAGCATACAGCACCTCTGAGACTCGGACAGTAACACACAAAGTGACTAGCGGGAATACCAATAGAAATTCTGAACAGGTATTTTGAGTACTTTGATTTAGGGTTATTCAGGAATATGGATTTGAATAAAACCAAGAATGTGTCCCTACTGAGCGAGCAAACAAGTGCATCTACAAATCCAGCAATGATCAAGGTTATGGGCATTAATAGTCTTCTCTTCTGACTTTTCTACTTGCAGAACCTGGGTGATACCTAAATCCATCAGTCAAGCACAGTCTCCGAGGTTTATAGTGCCCTGCACTTCTTTCTTGACCTCCACTGGGTCATTGATAAAATCCTATCAGAGTCTGAAGTTGGTCCTCCTGGACGTGCTGGCAGATTTACCTTTCACTGCCATCTCTGTTTCACAGGATTGTCTCAACATGGCTCAGCCAATTTTAGAAGGGTTCGAAGGGCTGCGAGCCAGGCTACTGCCTGTTTCCTCTTCTTACAAAATCTGGACTGCCTGGACTTGGTTAGGCCTCAAGATGTGTACACCCTAGTGTTGGCCTAGCAGAGCAGCATGGCCTCTTGGAACCACAGCCTCAGGAGCTCCTGTTGTCATCTTCCACTTTTGCAACCTATGTTAGCAGACTCCTTTTGGTCTGGACACTCCCTCCAGTTGTTATTCTTCTCCCTACAAGGTCCTTCCAGCCTCTTCATCGTCAGAGATTCTTCTGTCTGTCTGATCGTCGTTCTTTACCTCCTCCCAGATACATACCCTTTCCTCTCGCTTGCTATTCCCGTTTGCCTCTACTTACTGTTGCATCATTTTCTTCCTCTGGGTTTTGTACTTTGCTTCCTTCTTGTAGTTATTTTTGTTGTTTTCTCCACCCTCCCCATTTACTTTGCGTGCGTTTGTTGTGCATTCTTTAAACCTTGCATCCACCCCATGCACTTGGTGTTCTTCTCCTCGTCTTCCTCTGAGGTCTAACCCAGCCTCTGGGATTTTCTACATTCCTCCCCTGGCTCATACGTCTTTTTCTGCCTTAGAGTGCTTTTCTATGTGCTGTTTCTTATTTCTCATAGTGTCTCCTCTCCACTTATGGTGGATTCTTTATTGTTCCCTTTCCTTCATTCTCTTTTCTCCATACTCTACACTTTTGCCATTTTCTTCAATCATTGACTCCTGAAACTCATGTGTACTCCTTACTTCCCTCTTTCCATTTGGTTTTGCGTTGTACTGCACTTCTAACTTTTCCCTCCCAATCCTCATTCCTTTCCTCACTCATGAATTCCTCCTTTCTACTGTAACAAACCTGGGCATTTCATCCCTTCTCCTGCACCCCCGTTGAGTCTAGGGAGGGGAGCCCACTCAGCAAGACTCTCACTAAGGATCTGGCCAAGTTGTGACGTCACTGGGAGTGACTTCACTCTTGGGGACAGCGACTCCCATTCCTATATGGAACTCCTGGTCCAGTGTACATTATCTGCCTTCATGGGAATATGAAAGTCTGTTTTCAACCCCGATTTACATTCACAGAATATTGGCATTTCTTCAATCTCTTTAGCTACAGCTAATGCAAGATCTCGCCTGAATGCCACTATCAAAGAAGAATAACACACCCATTTTGTTCATCATAATACCACGAGGATCCTGCACAGAGGCGATCCTCCAATGAGAAGACGTCCCAAAGGGGCTGAGCAACGCTAGACAGTGGAGCCAGTGGTGGCGTGGAGAGTGAGAGAATGCTAGCCGGATGCCAGAAGCCTGGCGTGCTGACTGACCGAGAAGCCACGGTCGGGAAAAGACAGAGACAGAAACGGAAAAGCAACCATCTTGCCTAGTGGTGTGATGACAGGGAAGCCATGGTGGGCCTGGGGTACAGAAAATGACACTGAGACCAGACTGCAGCGGGGAAAGCAAATCTGTGCACTCTGCCCAGGAAGTGCAATAGCTGCCAAGTCGAGCATCGAAGGGAAACAAACGCTCTCAAAATGGTAACACAGTGGAGAGCATCAAACAAATACTTTACTAATCAAGGCTGGGAAGGTCACAGGGTTACATCAGCCAAATATACCCTAATAGAGACAACGCGCGCCTATCAGAGGGCATAAGGACTTTGGGGAGCCCCGGGAAACTGAAGGACATTGACACTCAAGGCTGGAGAAGCCACAAAGGCTACAGGAGCCTGGATAACCCAAATGGGCAGACACTGTATCAAGGCCCTGCAAATGTAAGCCTGAGAGAAGGCAAGAGGACCTTTGGGAGTCCTAGAAACAAGAAATGTATAAAACAAAATTTGGAGGCGCGAGAGCCTGGAGGGTTGAAATGTTTGAAGATAAGACAAGGACATGGTCAAATACCAATCATTAAATTATCGAGATGTGTTAAGGAATCCTTGTCTTTCCTGAGAAAAAGGAAACCGTATGAAGTAGATAAAACACTAGAAAAGGTCTATACTGCAAGAAATTGAGGAACTTTGTTGAACTTTTAAAACCTGCTTCCTCAGGAAAAGGAATCCAAGTTTGGGGCCAGGCAGAAGCCAACAACAGAGCATTTGCTCCGGCTTCCTTGTTTTTGGTTTTCTTAAGTGGTAGGGCCAGTTAGTTGAATAGGATTTTGTCAAAAGACTATTTCTTTTGGGACATTTGACAAACACCATACCTTTTAGTTGTTAGGTAGGGAACTTCCCTCGTAGAAGTTGAGCTAGAAAAGCATTTTCATTTCATTTTAAATAAACAACCTTGAACATGCCAGTTCGTAATTCCGACTCCTTCTTCTAGTTCACCACACTGCACACAAATGCTCCACCTTTAAGCCTTTACTCATTGTTTCAATCTTCTTCACTTCTCTTGTTCCTTATTGGTACAACTCTCCAGTCGGTCGCTCAATATCTCTCATTCTCTATCTCTGCTTTCTTTCAACTCTGCCTTCTGTGATGAAATACCACCCCGCAACTCACCCCGCCTTCTAAAGCTCTACCACTGCTTTTTACACCTCCCCTTACTGTCCTACCATAGACAGTGCCTCAGACAGACACACCGGCATTTGAAAAGTGCCTTAGCCATATAGTGGGGGCCTTGTGGCTTTTTGGGCCTCCATGCCATATCAGCCAGCTCCAGAGGTGGAGGTTTCAAAATCAGAATCAGAATTAAACATCTTTAGAATCAAGTGGCCTTGTCATGGCACCGGCCTGATTGCCATTATGTAATTACAGGCTGTCCTAATTTTTAGGAGATACTTCCCATCCTCAACTCCACAAAACATTATAATAGTATATCAAAATGATAGTATATCAACTGCTCTGCCACTTGCTAACATCGTTCCCCTCTGTGATTGTTCAACTTCTCCGCCACCAGCCAACGCTGTCCCTATTTGTATTGCTGCTCCTCTATGTGAGCCTCCTGCCCTGCCACCTACTAATGCCATGCAATGGTTTACAGTTTTGTGTAATACTTCAACTGCTCTGCCACTGCCACTTGCTAACGTTGTGCCCATCTGTGATTCTTCAACTGCTCTGCCACCTACCAATGCTGTAGCTATTTGTATTGGTGCTCCTCCATGCAAGCCACCTGCCGTACCACCTGCTAATGTGATGAAATTGTGTAAGAAGGGAGAACAACGTCCTGAAGAAACTGTTATTATTACCGCCTAGTGCTCCAAATGCCTTAGTTCGCCTGAAATACAGCACAATCCCCTTGAGCACTGATATTGTGTTTTGGCCTGTCTCCTTATGGGTTAGAGCCTGGACCCAATCAGCTTTGTAAATGTGTAAGGACGCACTCCTACATATTATGTCTCTTGAAGGAGCAAGTGGTCTGAAATGGCTTTCGCACATAAAAAAACTCATTATTCAGTTTGAAAGTGGGCGAGTTTTGGAATAACCCTGGGAGCCTTTGTGCATTAAGCTGGAGCCATATTAAGCCCTTTATAAGACAGAGTGCAAGGAATTTTCTCCTTCTCGGGCATCAAAGCAAAGGTTGGGTTGGATTACTTGGATCAGAGACACACAGGTGGTTTTAAAGCCACCTTGGTCCTGATCAGGCCTGCATATGCAAGATCGCTTTATATGAGGCTTAGATTGGGGAACTTGACAATTGCTGCTTTTACTTCCGAATGGAAAGATTCAGATCCAGCTAACTACCCTCTGTGTGGTGCTGCCGAGGAGAGAATTGAACATTTGTTTTAATTTTGTAAGCCCACTCAGCAGCAAAGACGGTTGGATTTGAGACCCCTATTGCTGGAGGCAGGTATCAAAACATGGGGCCATGCCTTAGAATTTCTGGTTCAATGCCTTATCCCCTTAACTGTATGCTCTGCGATCTGTTATCTGCACAGAGTATGGATGCTGAGGAGAAAGATGACTGCTCATTAACTTGGGTCCCAGGCTGTGAGTATTTATCTCCTGGCTTTCCAATAATTTCACACATTGCAGTGCCCATCTGGCCATTTTTTCATGACAACCAAAGCCTTATGTTGCTGCAACAACCAATTTTAGTGAAACACATTAGCTTTTAATCAAAAGTCTTTAAGCAGGGTTACCTTAATTGCATGATACTATGTTTTTTTATCTACATTGTAATATATTAAATCCTGATGCCTTGACGTTGAATACATGTTTTTGAAAAAAAGAAATTGTTTAATACCTCTCCTGCTCTGCCACTGCTACTTGCTAATGTTGTGCCCATCTGTGATTCCTCAACTGCTCTGCAGTCTTCCAATGCTGCACCTATTTGTATTTCTGCTCATCTATGCAAGCCTCCTGCCCTGCCCTGCCACCTACTATTGTTGTGCACTGCAATGCTTTGGCCCCCATTACCACCTATACCTTCCCTTTGATTGTGAAAACTGTACACAGACCCGACAATGAGGCGTCCACTGGGCCTGTAGCTACCCCTAATGTTACCTTTGCTGCGGCCACCTGCACTGCAGCCTCCACCAATATCGTGAATACTGCCCTCCGGTGATGCAGTTGTGCCCACCTCTGCCACCTGCATCCCAGAACCTGCCTCAGCTCCTGATGCTAAAGTAACCTTGATTAACACTGCCAAACGGACCTCTACTGGTACTAGCACAACCTTGGCCACCAACCAATCCCCAGCCGTGGTTGACAACTACAACCCCAACCCTGCCTTCTGCTCCACCATCGTGGCTCAAAATCCTTCTGCTTACATCTTCCAGGTCTTGCCTGGTACAGAAGCCGGCACTCACACATCCCTGATTCCACTCTCAATCTAGCCCTGATCAATGCCCGCTCACTACCCGCACATACTGTAGACATCCATGACCTCCTGACAACAGGTAACACTTATTCCCTCGCCATCTCGGAAACTTAGCTGCATTCAGCATCAGGCCCTGTTTTATCTCTCGCCATCCCTCCAGGCTACAGTATCTTCAGGGGTGTCAGACAGAACTCGATGGGAAGCGGAGTCACCGTCACCGTCATAGCCAAGGACCACTTACACATTAGATGATTAACCACCTCACTCAATGACAAGTGCAACATCCTTTTGCACAAACTGACCATCTCCCACACTAACACCATCACAATCCAAGTTGTCTACCTGTAGTGTGTAGCCACATACTGACATTTGAAGAAGACGTACTCCACACCCTAGGAGGAAATGTAAAGCCGTCCTCGCAAATGATCCTCCTGGGTGACCTAAACTTGGGCGTTAATGACCACACCGACATACCAGCCAACTCACTAGCACATTTTCTAACTGCCCTAGTCTTTATCCAGCACATCTGCAACCCTACACATATCAAAGGGCTCTCCATGTCATTGCCTTCACGATCCCTCTCAGCCTCCAAACCAAACCTCCTACCAAGATGCTGCTGCTATCTCTGGGCTGCAGCTCCTACAAGTTAACCAAAGACAGCCTCCTACATTTTCTCGAGGGCCATTAAACCAGAGCTCCTGATAGCCTCTGATCCCAAAATCCTAGTCGATTTGTACACCAAAACACTAACTAGTGAAATTGATTCCATTGCCCCTTTAGAGCAAAGAAAAAGCCAAACCAGCATCTCACAGTAATCCCTGTTACACCCAGGACCTCTCAGATCTTAGAACTAAAAAACAACGAGCTGAAACCAGTTGGAAAAAAAGAAAACCTCCATTGCCTCAAAACAGAACTTCACCAACCTTTCCAAACAATACAAAGTAGTCATTATCAAAGCCAAAGCCACTGCCTTCAACACCCGAATAAGCAATGCCAAATCAGATGCCAGGGAATTATTCTCTAACCTTAGAGAACTAGATGCCACAGACCCCCATGCATCCTCGCTGATCAAAGACCCAGCCTGGTGCGCTAGCATTTAGAATGCTCTGTTGCTGAAGATTAACATGATTCAGAAACAAATTCTCACCAAGCAAAATTACCAGTCAGGAAATCCTTCACATCTTAAAAAGCCTGAAGCCATTATGATGCAAAGGGAACGCTTGCCCTGCCCCACGCATCAAAGACTGTGCAGAAGTCCTGGCGCCCTTCATCTCGGCTTTCATTAACTGCTCCTTCACAACAAGCTCAGTACTGACCAACCTCAAAGAAGCATTGGCTTTACCCCTTTAAAAATAGAAATCTCATTCAATCCGGCTCTGGTAACTTATATAGCCACTATCCTTTTTAGATAGGCAGCACAGTCTTTGCATCTATAGAGAGAGAGCCTATAAATATAAACAACTATATTTCCAAACACGACAAAGACTAATAAGCAATACGTCTGATTCCTGTTGACAGTGTGAAATGCAGAAAATTACAGAAGTTAGGGAAGATTCACATTATCTGTCGCACATTCACTGGATGGCACAGCACTGTCGCCAGCTCAAAACCTTGCTACTTTACACTCTCTGAACCTTGGCCCTTGCAGCCAATTGCCAAAGACAGGGAGGATGAGGAGGTTGTTTTTGCAGGGACATGGAAGGATAATAGGAATCAGTACCCAGCTATAATCCCCCGCTCCGAGCAGCCTCACGGCTGGAGGCCACCATTTTACCCCACCGGGAATGAGGTAAGTGGTGTCCCACTTCCCCTCTCCCCTGACTCCTACCCCCATCCACAGAATTCCCTCCCCGCCCCCTTTCCCACGTACCTTAGTTGAAGTCCATTTCGGGAGCGGATGCGCTGGGAACACTTCTGTCCCCAGAGCCTTCGCTCCCAATCTGCGACAGACCATCATGGAAAGGGTAGTCCCTTCTCTCCCTTCCATAGCAGCCATTTTTTTATTTACTTTTTATAATGGGTGCCATGGAAAGAGAGAAGGGACTATATGTAATCCCTTCTCCCATTTCCACAGTGGAAATTTTTTAGTTGACTTTTTTCTATTTTTTTAAATGGCCGCAAAGTAAAGGGAAAACAGACTTTGTTTTCCCTTCCCCAGCTGACATTTTTTAACATTTCTTTTTCTGTTCTGAAATGCCAGAGCATTTCTGAACAGACAAAAAAAATGTTTTAGTATCCCGGTTTTATGGACTGGGGTACTAACAGCAAGATGCCCCTCGCAGGGGAGGCATTATGACGTCGGGTAATGCCCCAGGGCCTACACTTGGGCCTGTAAAGGAGCCCAGGGCATTACCTGAAGTGGTAATGCCCCCCCTGCTCGGGGCCTATTCCTTAAACACTATTACCATCCTCAGCTGAGTTTTTCTTAATGAACCTCCTGATGGAGCAGTATGGTAGCTTCACTTCTACTCCCCATTATATTCAATACACGGGAATGGGTTACTTCGTGCATTGAATTTTGAGGACCTTCCCAAAATATTGACAGCAGTATTCCCACCACTAAAACTGTGTCTGACTAGTCTGTGCTTTCATGTTACGTTATTTGTTTTGACAGGTTCATATACAACAAGTGTATCAGTGAAAGTTACTCACTTAGGGATGGCTCTCACAATCTGCAGCTTCCCAAAAGGCCCATAGCATACGGGAGAGATGCTGCATTATCTGTCACTGAGCTACTGTCCAGTGCTCTACTCTGACTGCAGTTGCAGTCAGTTAGATAATTACTTTGCTCAGAGAGGTGGTTAAGCATTTGAAGGGTTGGTTTCAAATGTGTTGGCACAGACATTTTCAGCTGCTAGTGTGGGTGTTTGTGTACCCATACAACAGTTCAAAATAACTTCTGGTGCTGTACGATTGACTGATATTAGACAGTGGATTGTGTGTGCCACAACAAGCATTTTACAGACATTGTAGAAGTTGCTGGCAATGTATATCACTACAAGGAGAACATGTGCAAAGCATAGGGCACCCAGCCTTACGAATTAAATCACATTGGTGCCATTATCCAATCCCATAAAGCCCAAGGATAACTCTCATGCATTTTACCACACTGCCACCAATTGCTTCACTTTATCCCCGATATCTGTACCCGTGTGGCTCCAAAGACTCGCATGACCTAAGTGGCTTATAAGTGGATGGCATGCAACTGCTATGTTGACCCCTCTTACCCTCCAGAGTTGCCACTAAAGGAGAAAGTGACTCAATGTTCCATTACAGCTATGTAGTCAGGTATTTGGCTGCTGGCCCATACATACATTGTGAAGTTGACTTTTCTACCCTCCAACCTGACCAATCTCTTTCTTACCACAAGAACATGAGTTAAAATGAATTCTAGCTGCCATATACCTGCTAAAAGATTTGTTCTAAAAGAAGGCATACCAAGGAGGGCGGCCTGGCCGAGACCCAACGGTCTGGAACCAGGTAAAGACAAATGGTTCAGTGGGGTTTAGGAATCCCCATAACATACCCCCCGAGGGTATGGAGGGCAGGGAGCGAAGGGCGCAACGCCCTAGCGTCAATAGGAACCCTCGCCCTACTCGGGGGACAGTTCGGTTGGTTTAAAGTTCAAAGTTGGGGGGGAAGGGAAGTTCAAGGGATGGGAAGGGATCGGATGAAACAAAGAGTTGAATCGGGAACAGAAGGGGACCGGAGGCAAGGACATACAAACAAAATAGAATGGGGATGATACGCTTTATGACCTACAACATCAGAGGCATGAACCACCCAACAAAAAGAACGAAACTGGAGAAACAATTCAAAAGGGGGAAGGCGGATATCCTGCTCCTCCAGGAAACCCATATCAAAACTAAAGATAAGCACAAAATGCGGATAAAAGGATATAAAATATGGGCACAGGCAACGACAACAGAAAAAAAAGCAGGAGTCCTGATAGCGATAAAAGAAGGAAAGGACGTAAAACCACTAGACACCATAACTGATAAGGAAGGGAGGTACGCCTTTACCAACGTAGAGATTGAAGGTTCTCGCATGACGCTCGCCTCAATATATGCACCCAATCAGGGACAGGATGGCTTCCTCAGGAACGCACTATCGAAACTGGAAGATTTCGCTAGAGGAGAGGTGATACTGGGGGGGACTTTAATCTGGCATGGAACCCAATGCTAGATAGGAGCGCAGGAAACACACATGGACAGGGGGCGCCATCAAAACGTTTGAAACAGCAAATGGACCAAATGGCTCTGAACGATGTCTGGAGGGAACTGAAGGGTGAACAGAGGGGGTACACCTATTTCTCACATGTTCACAACTCTATGTCCAGGATCGACTATCTCTGGGTGTCAGTGGGGCTACTGGGAAAGATACAAGGGCTAGATAAGGGCTCTATAACCCTCTCGGACCATGCCCCTCTATGGGTAGACATGACTCTCCCAGGGAGGAAGAGCGGGCTATGGAAATGGAGGCTACCACAGGAGCTGATCCATGACCCAGTGGCAGGGGAGGCCATAAGGGAAATGATAGCAGAATACTTCTTACAAAATGATACGGGGGAGGTCGCAATGAGCGCAGTCTGGGACGCGTTTAAAGCAGTCTTGAGGGGGAAGATGATAGCGATGAAAATCACGAGAGACAAACAAAGGGATCAGTGGGAAAAAGAACTGGAAAAAACAATTGAGGAGATCCAAGAGAAATTGACGACTCAACCCACAAAGATTTTTAAAAAATCTCTGAAACATACACAAGGCCAACTAGAGATGTTACGTACAAAGGGCGCAGAAAGGAATCTACTCTATCTGAAACAGAGATATTATATAAGAGCGAACAAAGCAGATAGACTCATGGCACGACAACTAAGGGCAAAACAAAAAGAAACAACGATTAAGGCCATATGCGATGCGAAAGGCGCCACTCATACTTCTATGCACGACATGGGGGAAACAATGAGGCAATATTATCAAACGCTCTACTCCACAGAGCACCCCGATATAAACGCCCAGACTTCATACCTTGAGGCCCTAAAGATCCTGAAAATCTCAGAAGAAGACAAGCAGGCACTAGAGACCCCTATCAGTGAAGAAGAAGTCACTAAAGCCATAAAAGGACTCCCAAGTAACAAAGCTCCAGGCCCGGATGGGTTTACGGCCCCATTTTATAAAAAATACGCAGACATACTAACCCCGACCCTAACAAGACTCCTAAACTCATTCAAAGACACCGGCAATGTGACCCCCACAATGAATGAAGCGAAGGTGCTGGTGTTTCATAAACCAGGCAAAGATCCAACTAATCCCACATCATACAGACCAATCTCCCTAATCAACCTAGATGCAAAAATATATACTAAAATCCTGGCAACAAGGCTATCCCCGCTCCTCCCTAAACTGATTAGTGAGGATCAATCAGGCTTCATTCCAGGCAGGCAGACCCATGATAATACTAGGAGGCTAGCCCACCTGATCGAAAAAATAGGGATAACCCGCACCCCAGCGGTACTACTGTCAGTAGACGCCGAGAAGGCCTTCGATAGAGTGGAGTGGTCCATACTGTTTAGGGTTCTGGAATCCATGGGGTTTGGGGAAAAATATATCGCGAGTATTAGAGCAAACTACAATTCCCCATCCAGCAGAATAGCCATTAATGGCGTGCTTACGGGCAAGGTAACGATAACGAGAGGAACGAAACAGGGCTGTCCCCTATCACCACTATTGTACGCTCTCTTCTTAGAACCCCTCCTAATTAAAATACGAGAGTCAATACACATTTAAGGGATAGAAATGGCGGGTCACCAACACAAAGTAATTGCGTATGCAGACGATATGCTAATAACCTTAGAGGACCCTGAATCTACTTTATCGGCCACAGTTAGAGAACTAGAAAACTATGGGACCATCTCTGGCCTAAAAATAAATAGGAAAAAATCAGAGATCCTCATCCTGGCAGGGGATAGAACGAACATAGAAAAGCAGGCAAAAACACTGGACCTCAAGATAGCACAGAAAGGCATTAAATATTTGGGAATGAGTATACCCCCAAAAATAGAACAATTCTACGGGGAAAACTACCCGTCGCTAATTTTAAACATCCGAAGAGAATTAAACAGATGGAACCCACTACAGATATCCTGGTGGGGTAGAATACAATCAATCAAGATGACCATCCTCCCAAAGGTACTATATTATTTTCAGGCTCTCCCAGTGGGGGTCCCAGACACGTTCTTCAAAACCTTAACAAAAATGGTATCGTTATACATATGGAAAGGGAAAACACCGAGAATTGCCAGAAAGGTCCTCACGGCCCCAACCAGAGAAGGAGGAATGGCGCTACCCCACTTTAGAAAATACTATCAGGCAGCACAGCTCAAAGTTCTAAGGGAGTGGGTGGGGGAGGATCCGCAACAGATATGGGCCAAACAAGACAGAGCAGTAGCAAGGACCCCACTGGTAGAACTTCTCTGGAAACAGAAGCAGCACAGGCATGAAAATCTAAGGCTAAGCGAAATCATGAAAACCACGTTAGAAGCATGGGATAGCCAAACAAAAAAAGGCATAATGACCACAGCGATAGGACCCTTTACACCCATCTGTAGAAACCCACTATTTCCACCGGGGATGGAACAAGGGGCATATGACACATGGGAGAAAGCGGGCATTACTAAAATAGGAGAGATGTTCATGGACAAGGAAATCATCCCCCTAGAGTCGTGCGTGGCAACCATGAGAATCCCTAAAAGCGATAGATACAGATATGAACAGCTAAAACACTGGCTCAACTCTCCAATAATCACCGAGGCAGCAACCAGGGACCTTACAGGGTTCGAAACATACATCATATCCAACACGGGGGAGAGGAAGTGGGTTTCAACGTTATACAAATACATAAACTCACAAGGGGAAAGCATTAAATGGTCATACAGAATAAAATGGGGCAGAACACTGGGGGAGGAACCAACAGATAAACAATGGGAGGATCTATGGAAACAGATCCCCAGAATGACCCGCTCGGCACAAACCAGGGAGATGTGGGTCAAAATAATGACACAGTGGCACTACACTCCAGAGAGGCTCCACACAATGTACCCTAACACGTCCAGCCACTGCTGGAGAGGATGTGACGAAGTGGGGACTTGGAGACACATATGGCATGACTGTAAAGGCATAAAACCCTTTTGGGAAGAAGTGAAAAACGAGATGGGCAAAATATTCCCGGATGTGGGGCTGATGGGAGAGAAGGTCTGGCTCTGTGGAATCAAAGACGACACAGCAAGGCAATACAGCAAAACGCAATGGAGATCATTCATGGGACTACTCATTGCAGCTTGGACCACCATTGCACAGAACTGGAAAAATAAAAACACCCCACTGACCTACACCTGGCTACAGAAAGTTTGGGCCCATATAACAATGGAAAAAATTACTCACAAACTCCAAGGAACAGGAGACCAATTTGTAAGAGAATGGGAAGGGACCCTGCAATACCTCCAGTCAGACTTTATGGAGCAATGGTGCCCCCATAACATAAAAATATCAGACATATTTAACGCTTAACAGGATTCCTGGACAAAATGACTCCATCCATCCCGTGGGGAGGGAGGGGGGAGGGGGGGAAGGGAATGTTATAAGATTCAATGTTAACTTCTTCATGTAATATTTATGTAAAACTAATAAAAAATAAGTTTAAAAAAAAAAAAAAAAAAAAAAAAAGAAGGCATACGGCATTTGGTCTATTGCCACCATTACCTTCAGTTTGACATTCATCAGATGGGTTCTTAGATGGTTATGGTGACATTTCTGGCTGTGAGACTGGCCTAGCACATGCACATCGCCCCTCTGCCTCCACTAAAGCTTTTCTTGCTTCTGGTAGTCGTTTCCTGTGGGTTTAACACAGCTCCTGCTTCCAGGATGACAGCGCCTGGGACTACCAGTATAATGTTGACTGTTTGCTGATTCCTCTGTATGATGTCACTTCATATGACAAGGTTTCAATGAGATAACGAGATTGGCACAAGCTCCCAACAGGGCCACATCGTTTGACACGATGTAGAGCTGCACGTTTCAGCTTTTGACCCGAACAAAATTATTTCACAAAGAAGAAGCAATGCATTGTAGTCCACAGCAGTGGCAGTAACTGCCAATCGCTGTTGGGCAGATGTGCGTGGAGAGGACACACGACCATATACAAGGAAAATATATGCCATAGTTTAACTGGTTGTAATGATGGCCTGGTTGGTGCTGTCATTGCCTGATGATGATCTACCCCACTGACATTTTGGGGTCTGTTACTAGGGGTCATGAAGAGATTGTAGACACCCAAAATGTGCTAATACATTTGACAAGAAACTCAAGTGTTTGATTGTGTCAGTTACTGCACTCAACTAACTCATTTGTATTTCTATTTTTTATTTGTGTATTTGCATGTGTGAGTGCATATCAATCAAGCAACCCGTGTGCAAATTGCCCTTCCATCCAGGCATGTATCATGTCACTCATCTAACCATCCTGCCATTAACGCCACTACATAAGTGATTAGTAAGACACTGCAAACAATTGTTTTTCAAGGACGTCCCAAACTCTTCCCCTTCACACGAAGTGTGCTCATAAATTTAACAAGCAATTCAAGTTCTTTTGTGTGTCAGCTATTGCACTCAACCAAGTCACGTGGGAGTGCATGTCCAATCAAACTGTATGCTTCAAAGACATTTCACCTTTATTCAAACAGTGTTAATATGTTTGACAAGGAATGTATGTGCTTGTGTCTATCAGTTATGGTACAAAACCCAGTTATGTGTGAGCGCACATTCAATCAAGCTTCCCGCGCACATTGTTCTGTCCAGAAAGGTGGCATGTTGCAGCATACATCTAATCATTAAGGCACTAATGCCTCTGTTTGAGTTATCAGCAGGACCATGACATATGTTTTACCAGCATGCCCAAAGGCATTTCCCCTTGGCTCAAAGTGTGCTGATTAATTTGAACACAAACTCAAGTGCATATATGTGTCAGCTAATATGTTAAAACAGGTTTTTATCAAGTTGCATGCCCCAAGGCCTTTCCCCTCCACTGAAAGTGTTCTAAAACATTTGATAGGACAATCAGGTGCTCGGGTGGGACCGTTCCTGTGCTCAAGCAAGTCGTTTGTGAGTGTATTTTTCAATCAATCCACTCCAGCATTGTTCCACCTTCATCCAAGCTGGTGGCATGTTTCCTCGTATGCCTAATAACCCTTTCACTAATGCCACTGACTGACTGAGTGATCAGCAGGACCCATGAAGCATGTGCTCCTGCACACCCCAAAGACGTTTCCCCTTCACTGAGACTGCTAATAAATTTGTCAAGAAATTCAAATGCTCATCTTCGCCAGCTATGGTGCTCAACCAAGTTCTGTGCAAGCACATGTCAAATCAAGCCACACGTGGCAGAGAGTATTAGCATTCATTCACTGTGCTCTTATAAGTTTGAAAAGTAATTCAGCTGCTCGTGTTTGTCAGCTATTGCACTCACCCACATTGTGTACAATCATGCCTTCCATCACATACTTCAAAGACTTTTTTTGTTTTCACAAAATAGTGTAGTCAATTTGAAAAGACGGGCTAGTGTGCCTCAGATATTTCCCTCAACCATGTGCGAGGGCTCTCTCATTGAAGCAACATAACCCAAAGTCATTTCTCATTCGATCAAAGTGTTCTATTTAGTTTTCCATGAATTTCAAGTTTCCATGCAAGTCAGATAATCAATTCACCTAGGTTTTGTGTGAGTGCACAATTAATCAAGCCACATGCGTTTGAAGACGATTCCCCTTCATTAAAATTGTGCTCATAAATTTTACTAGAAATTAAATGGCTTGTGTTTGTCATCTATTGTGCTCATCCAAGTCTTATGTGATCAAGGTTTTAATCAAGACAAATCCACGAAATCACTTTCCCATTACCTCAATGTAGGCCAATACATTTGACAAGAAGTTCAAGTGCTCATGTATGTTAGCTTTGCGCACAATTAAGTTTTGAATTGAGCACATATTCAAAAAGCCACCCATTGCAAATTCCTCCTTCACACAGGCAGGAGATCACACACCCAATCACTCTGCCACTGCCTAAGTGATCAGCAAGATCCTCCTAACACATGTTTAAGAACATTTAAGTGTTCTAATAAATCAAGCCACCCCAGTACAAATATGCAAGCAAGTTGCCCTAGCAAGGTTTGCTTAGCCTGCATTTTTTTTATGAAATACATATGATCTTTTAAAGATGTCTGGATAAATAAAAAATACAATTACATCCGTACCAGTATAGCCAAACATCCCCACTAAGATTAGTGGCTAACAGCCATGACTAAGTAAAATGCTTCCTCACTCAAATAAACAGCAACATGGATCAACCCCCTCCCCCTCTGAAAGATTCTCAGAGACTGTTGAAGAGCTCCAGAAGCATGTTCAGTATCTAGACAGGCAACTCTGGCTACCAGTACTTAATTACTAGAATCTCTTAAATGTTTGATAAGATCAGCAGATCCTGAATACAGAGACCATTCAGGTGATTGGCGATTCTTCAGATGTAATTTTCCCAGGCTTTCTATCCACCATGAATGTGAACACTTATGTCTGCATGAATGTCCCACATGATATTATGAGCTTCCCACTGGTACCACAATTGTGTGTTCATGTTGAATGGTGAGCACACTAGGGGGCATCAGCAGAGCTGGAAGTGCCCTGGCATGCCTGGCCTCTAGCCTACCTTTTCCTTACAATAAAGAGCCTGGCATAAGGCAGTCGGTGAGGATGACATTCTACCTATAGCTTGGAGTCCAAGCACAGGTGAGCAGTGAGGGTAGGGTTACTGAAAACTGCCCAGGGACTCCAGACTCCATGCTTTAGTTCGAATGAGATTGTGATGGTTCTCTCCGTGGCATGTGCTTTGCAGTGCGTAAGGACCAGCCACAAAAAAACTGGAGTAGCAACTGAAAGATGGTGCCTGGCAGCAGCTGGGTGCAGTCACAGCTTTCTCTGAAGTCCTCAAGCCCTGTTGGCATCAACTAAAGACTGTCCAATCACTGAACATCTCCATAAATAAAAGACTGCCCAGTGACCATTCATATCCCTTGCATTGGAAATTCTAATTGGTTGAACTGTAGTTAAGCAAACCCTAATTTTTCAATATGTCAGAAACTCACAGTAAATAACAATTTGTGTTTATAAAAAACATGCCTCAAGTATTATCAGTTACTATGACATCCTCATTATCGATTCTCAACTCCCCTTCTCTTCTTTGCAGACATGTTTTGGCCACGCAGTGGTGCTTTGTCCCACTATATGTCCAAAACCAAAATGAAGACTTCATACTTTCCAGTGCTGCTACCCCAGCCCCCTAAACCCCACCTCCCTCTCTCCAGTAGGAGCATGAACAAATGCTGTTCTTCTGTGACAAACGTTGCTGTAAGGTTATTCTTTTTTCGAATGTCCTTTTGTTCAAGAAGGGACCTTATGTTTTGTGCAATTTATCGGATTACTATTAGTATTTTGTTTTAACGGCAAGCCAGAAATAAGTCATTTTAGACAATAAATAAAAGCATCAGAAGCAGGTTCGAACTCAGCTACCAGCCGGCTCTCCTTTCCACGTGACCTGCTCAAAACTCCATGCGACGAATGCCGTGTTCATGACTAAATAGGCTTAAGCAGAGCAGGACAGTGGAAACAACGACACATAGGGCCTCATTACGCGCATGGAGGTAATGAAAAAAGGAAGGCGGAATGGTATTACCGGCATCGCAAACGGGTCCGGGCCATTACGAGCCAACAACCCGGCAATACCGCCACCGCCCGTACCGTGCCCCTTCTCACCAGCATGCGCGCCTACAAACGCCCCTTCGCGGTCAAATACTGGGATGCAGCTAAAAGGAGTACATCACAAGTTACGCGGGCATGCACTTACCGACATCCCGAAGGTGGTAAATAGGGCCTGCACAATGGCGGCAATACAGGCATCGCGGACCACCCATAAATAGCAGGCAACTGCCACAGGTGCACACAATCACCACAGGTGGAGTCAATGGAGCCTGTCCCAGTACAAAAGGAGCACACCCACACATCACACCCCTTCCTACACCAAAATGATCCCACTTGCTGTTGCAATCCTGGGGCTCGAGGACATGCCTGTACTGCTACACCAGCGACAACAACTACAACAACAACAACAGGCAGCACAGATAAGACGCAGGAGGAGAAGGAGGGTGAGACAGGCCCAGCAAGTCCCACCAGTGCAGCCAGTAGTACCGCGTAGGCAGCCATCAATCCCTCGCATCAGAGCCAGTCCATTCATTCTAACCCCTGAGCAGATCCACAACCTGTACCGGTTGGACCGGGACACCATCACCAACATAGTGGCCATGACACACAATGATGTTGTCAGCCTGCCAGAAATCCGCACTGCCATCCCCCTCTACTGAAGGTAGTGTCTGTGCTCCACTTCCTGCCACAGGCACCTACCAGCACACAGTGGGGCAACTGCATGGCATATCACAACCTCTCTTCTCATGCTTGCTGACCCAAGTGCTGGATGCCCTCCTGAAGCACGCAAGCACCCACATATCCCTACCACGGACTGCTCAGGAGCTTGCTGACACCAAAGTTGGCTTCCACGCACTGGCAGGCATGCCCAATTGTGTTGGTGCCCTCGACTGCACCCATGTAGAATTCGTGGTCCCTTATGCCTTAGAGGCGGCGTACCACAATCGTATACAATATCACTCCATCAATGTGCAGATGGTATGGGACTCCAGCATGATCATCACAAACTGTTTTGCCCAATATCCCGGATCCACACATGATGCCATGGTGCTGCGTAACTCCTCGCTACCCTGTTACATGGAGTGACATGCTGGACGACATGCCTGGCTGGTTGGTAAATTGCGTGACAGGCCCATGGCAGTGCAGTGGGGGGTCAGATGGGGGAATGCATAATCCACCTGGGTGTGAATGGGGGGATGCATAATCCACCTCGGTGTGAATGGGGGATGCATAATCCACCTAGGTGTGAATGGGGGGATGCATAATCTACCTGGGTGTGAATGGGGGGGGCATAATCCACCTGGGTGAGATTGGGCGGTGAGTGGACAATGCACATACAGCTTAACACTGTTGCCCTGAACATCCCAACCTGAACATGACACATCAATGCCATACATAAGACCAATGGTGCACAGCAATGACAATATGCCTGACACACAAGCAGGCCACCATGGGAATGTCAAGCAATGGATGACAAAACATGAATACACCTGTGACAATGACGCTAGCAATATATGTAGAGTGGCATACATTGCCAATATGGGTGGCAAGACATGGTTCTGCATCCACACTGCATCCTCATCAGCATACAAGTGAACACCCTGCATCATCTGGACAATGCAATCCACACCAGCAGACCATAGTACAGTACACATTGCATCAAATGAGCCTGTGTGCAAACATCCAGGGACAAGTGCATGTCAACACCAAATAGCTGCAGCCATGGCAGTAATTTCAATGTTTGTTAATTGTAAGTCTTAGTTCTGTGTTATGGCACAAATCCCCTTAATGTCTTTATCATCTTCTTTTCAGGTGCGAAGGTTTGATGCTGTCGTGCTGGATGAATAGGCACGTTCTAAGGTAAGGGAAAGCGCAAAGCACTGTGTTCTTTATTGTCTTTTTGAAGCTAACCTGTGTTCTCTTCTTCTTCTCCTCACAGGCTGCTGCGGTGCTACGAGTGGATGAGAATACGATGAAAACTGACCCCAGGGATCCGTTAAGGTAAGTTAAGCGCTATGCGGGCATTACATATTGAAAGCAAACCTGAATATGTCTCCTTTTCTCTTGCAGGGTGTTGCCGTGGAGTTCCGGATGGAAGCGCTGTTTAGCGCGATGAAATTCAGGTAAGAATGATGGAATTTGATGTTTTGGAAGCGCGTGCATTCTAATATTGTTTTTCCCTCTCTTGCTTTGCAGGTCGTGATGTTCAAACGAGAGCTGTGGCCGCGGGATGCTGGAATTCCTCAAGCTAGTACTCACAGGTGATGTTTCTTCTTCTCTCGGTTTCCACAGGTTGTGGCCTGGTTGAAATGCTGAGCGTAGGATGGTGTATTCTCAGGTAAGACAAGTAATCTTGTTTTTGTTCTTGCATGATTACACGAAGATGCTAAAGACCAGGAGCTGGACACAATGAGCGTCACGCTGCTAGTTGCAGAATAACTCAAGGCATGTTCTGCAGTCTGAGTGTGGTTTATATAGCCCATGTAAAGTAGTACCAGGTAAAGTAGTTCCAGGCCCAGCCACACCCAAAACACTAGACCGCATGGCTTGGTTCATAAGAACTGAGCTATGCGGTTGCTTACATGTTGGATTTAAAGACCCATGTACATAAATGAAAGGAAGCCTGATAAATCGCTCCAGGAGCCTTTTTGCAGAAGTTGTAAGGCCCTTAGGGTCCTGGTGGGAGCCTGCTTGTGGCACAGCTTGTGACTCCTAACAGTGGTCATGACAGCACTCCCTCCCAAGGCCCCTCTCATGGTATTATTTCTGTCCGGTCCTGGTTTGGTGGGGTTATTCAGGTGAAACCTCTAATCAGTTGTGGTGCATGAATATGTTAATTTGGGTCCCAAGTTCTGTCTTGAGGCCCATACCCTTTCCAGTCCACTAAATAGTATAATTTAGATCTGGTACGTTTTGAATCCAGGATGTCTTTAACTTCAAATTCAGGCTTTCCATCAACTAGAACAGGTTTTGGCGGTGTTATGACTAGGGTTCCGGGTTGTACAGGTTTTATAAGTGATACATGGAACACCAGATGAATTTGCATATTTAGTGGTAAGGCTAACTTGACGGCCACTGGATTTATCACCGATTTGATGGTATAGGGTCCTAGATATCTTGGACAAAAAGTCTGGGTACCTTTTATGGGCACATGTTTCGATGCTAACCAGACTTCGTCCCAACTTGGTAATCAGAAGCTTTCTTCCGGTCTTGGTCCGCAAATTTTTTTTTTCTGTCTTTGGCTTGCTGTAATTGTTCAGTTGCCTTTCTTAAGGCTTGAGTTATACTTTTGTGCAGAGTCTTTACCGCTGGCATTTCCAAGGTCGTGAGAGGGTCTAGTTCAGAGGTATATGGATGTCTCCCGTAAATTGTTTAGAACGGGCTTTGTCCTGTGCTGGCTTGTATGGAGTTGTTGTATGCGTATTCCACTATCCATAATAAGTCCTTCCAGCTCTCTTCCACTTGATGCAGCATGCAATGTAGATATTGTTCTAATGTCTGGTTTGTACTTTCTGTTTGTCCATCCATTTGAGAGTGATGGCTAGTGGATAACATCGATTTGTGCCATGGTGCAGTATTTCTTCCAGAAATTGGATACAAATTGGCTTCCACGATCTGAGATTAGGACTGATGGGAAGGCATACAATTTTATAATCTGTTTAAGAAATACCTTGGCCAGACCAGTAGCATTAGGAAGTCCTTTGAACAGAATAACATGTGCCATTTTAGAGAACATATCTACAACCACTAAAATTGTATTAAATCCTTGACTGGGAGGTAAGTCCGTAATAAAATTAAGAGAAAGAGTATGCCAGTATGCCGATGGGATGTCCAGTGGTTGTAGAAGGCCAGCTGGTTTCTGCTTTTGTGATTTATTTTGTGCACATACCCCACAGGATAGAACGGATTGAGCAATTTCTTTATGCCAGGTTGGTCATGAATAATTCTGCTTAACCTTGGCTAGAGTTTTAGCAATGCTGGGATGGCCTTCAATCAGGGAATCATGATAACCAGATATGACCAACTCTTGCAGATCCTTATTTGGTAGATATAGTCGTTCTCTGAAGTAGGGTAATCCATCTAGGACCGTGTCATGTTCGCTTTGCATATTCCATTTTTGTAAGGTCTCTGGGTTAATTAAGAACCAAATCTTATCTTGAAGTTCAGTTAGAGTCAATGTGGTAGTCCCAGTAACTTATCACTTGGAATGATTTCAACAGGGTCAAGGGTACTGTTTGTTTTTTCTTCAATACCCATGTGAGATAAGGCATCGGCCTTCCCATTCCAAACTCCCGGTCAATCTGTGATTACATAATCGTATTCTGTGAAGAATAAAGCCCACCGCAGCTGTCTCGAAGATTGAGCTTTTGCTGACTTTAGGTATTGAAGGTTCTGGTGATCTGTGATTACGGTGATGGTATGTCTGGCACCTAACAGATACTGCCACCAGGCTTTGAAGGCTGATTTTATTGCTAACAATTCTTTGTCTCTAATTGCGTAGTTAAGTTCTGGTGGTAAAATTTTACATGACCAAAAGGCCACGGGATGTAATTGACCCGTTTCTGGGTCTCTTTGAGAGAGAACTGCTCCCATAGCTACGCTGGAAGCATCCGTTTTCACTACATAGGGGAGGTCTGGGCGAGGATGTCTTAAAACTGGCACAGAGTTGAATCTTTTCTTGAGTTCTTGAAAAGCCGCTTCTTCAGTTCATTGGAATTTCTTTTTTTTTAATTTTTTTAACTTTTATTTATTGGCATAAAGGTTAAGACAGGCACAGTTCAAATTACATAGCAATGAGCTGACAACATAACCGTACAATCGGCACCACACCATGGTTGGGTTATACATCACGAACTGATAACTGACATCGCGGAGAGGCGTCAAGAAGCACAAAGAAAAAGCAAAAACCAATAGGAGAAGTTGAATCACCCGTGGCATGTCGGATTGTCCTGGTAGGGGAGATGAGGTCAGTTCCACTTCATCTCTGCTATTTAAATAGCTACAAAATTCCGACCAGACATTTTTGGGGCGAGATGTCGGAAGTAGGGATCCAATGTATTCCTCTTCGCACATTTGTGTCCAGGTAAGGGCTTTCAGCCACATCGTAAAAGTGGGAGGATTGCGGCGCTTCCAGCATTGCAATATGCATCTTTTGGCCAGTTCATTGGAATTTCTTGCTGTTTTTTCTCAGCAATGAAGTAATTGGGTGAACTATCTTTGAGAAGTCTGGAATAAATCTGTGATAAAAATGTGCAAAGCCGAGCATGCTTTGAATTCCCTTAAGCAAAGAAGGTGACAGCCAATTAAGGATGGCATCAACTTTGTGGATATCCATCCTGACTCCTTTTGGTGAGAGGACAAAACCGAGGAACACAACTTCGGTGACATGGAGGGAGCACTTTTCGAGTTTAGTGTACACTTTGTGCTGGCGTAGTTTTGCAAGGACTGAGCGAACATGTTTAATATGCTCTTTTTCAGAGGAAGAGTACACCAGGATGTCATCAATATAGACTAGAGCACAGACATCGATTAGTTCTCGTAATACATCATTCATGAAATATTGGAATGCGGCGAGAGTGTTGCACAGCTCAAAAGGCATTATCTGATATTCGTATAGGCCATACTTGGTGCGGAATTCGGTTTTCCATTCATCCCCACTTTTCACACGTACAAGATGATATGCCCCTCTGAGGTCTAATTTGGTGTAGATTTGGGCATCCTTTACTTGGTCCAAAAGTTCCGAGATGAGGGGCAAAGGGTAGTGGTTTTTTACTGTGATTTGATTAAGTGTGCGGCAATCGATACAAGTCCTCAAATCTCCTTCCTTCTTTGGTACGAAGAATAAGGGGGAGCTGCTGGTGACTTCGACGGACGTATAAACCCATTAGCAAGTTATTGATCCAGATAGGACTTCAAGTGGAGATATTCGGTTTCTTTAAGTGCATAAATCCGACCACAAAGAACCTGTGCGCCAAGTATCAGGTCGATCTGACATTCATATGGCCTATGTGGCGGTAATGTGTTAGCCTGTTCCTTCTGCAAAACATCTTGATAATCTTGATATTCCCTCGGTAAGGTGTCCAATGATTCCATGATCACCAATGCTATTCCTTGAGCAGATTTACGGTTTGGCTGTGGTATAGATTTCAGGTAGCAAGTGTGGGCACATTCGTCAGAAAAGGCCAATATCTTTGCACACCAGTCTATGTGTGGAATGTGAGTTACCAACCATGGTATCTCTGAGATCAACTAGAACTGAGGAGATTTGATGAGGTCAAACCTGATTGCTTCTTGATGTCCATCCTGACACAAAATGTTTAAATCTGTTGTGCATTGGGTTACTGGATCAGAAGCAATTTCTGTACCGTCAACAGTCGTTACCATTTCAGTTGTTGGTTTTGTGCATAAGGGAAGTCCCATTTCTGCTGCCAGATCTCGATCAATGTAGTTTCCAACTGCTCTGCTGTCTATATACGCTTCTATGGCATGCATCCACGACGGTTGATGATTGATCAAGATTACTGGTAGAGCAAAATGTGAGGTCTGTGACTCATCCTTCTCGCTCAACAAGCGGACCTCTATGCTTGCCGGGCCTGGTAGTTTTCTGATTCTTTCCCATCATCTTCTTTTTCTGTTTCGCCTACTACCTTTCTTGGAGGTTTCACTGGGCAGTCCTTGAGGAAATGACCTGATCTACTGCAATACAGGCACAACTGTAGCTGACTTCTCTTGTCTCTTTAAATCTTGGTTAAAGGAGGTCGTACTCCTCCGATCTGCATGGGTTCTGTAGTATTTTCTGGTGGACATTGACCATTGTCTTTTGAACGTACGTACATGGCCGGGTTCTCGAGTCTACTTCGATCTGTTCTCCGATCCTGTAATCTGTGATCCAATTGCACTACAAGGTTTATAAACTATGCACAATCTTTAGTTGGGTCTACCACTTGAGCAAGGATATCTTTTAGGTCTCCTCATAGGCCCCAATAAAACAACATGGTTCTTTTATCTTCAGGCCATCCTGCTTCCATGACCAGTCTTATGAAGGTGGCAATTTATGTCAGTAAATCTTGGTTTTCTTGGCGGAGACACAGGAGTTTGTTGTCTAAAGCTTGTCCATGCAAATGTCGGGCAAATAGCTTTTCCATCTCCTGTTGGAAACCCGGAAATCCTACAGTAATGGGTCATCCCGGCTCACAAAAGGTACCGACCAATCTGCGGCACTTCCACTCAAGTATGATAAAACAAAGGCTACCCTTGACTGGTCGTTTGGGAAGGCCCCTGGTCTACAAAGAAAATGGAGATAGCACTGGTTCATGAATGTTGTGTACCTTTTGGGGTCTCCATTAAATCGTTCTGGTTGTGCCAGAGGTACTGCTCCCGGCAACGTTATCTGTACTGGGTTTACTGAAGTTGGTGTAGCAATGGATGGAGCGAATCCGGGCAATGGAGTTTGCCCAGACTGTGCTTGTAGTAGCTGTTTACTTAGTTCATCAGTACGGTCTTTCGTGAATATTAATTCTCGTCTTAAGGCATTGTTTTCTTGCCGGGCTGCGTCTACCTCGGCACGTAATTGTCCCAAAAGCTGAGATAAGTGGTCAGTTTCAGATGTCTCCATGATGCCCAGGTGGATAAGGTTTAGAGGCCTCGCGTTCTGTAACGCTCACCTGATATCCCCGGGGGCATCTGGAAGGCTGTGGGATCTGGAACCCTGGATACATAGTTGCCCAGTGTAGAATAACGAAACTGCAATCAAAGAAGGGAGGATTTGTGATAACTGTGTCGAATGGGTGAATCTCCAACCTCCCTCTGACCGATCCCTCTCCCACTGAGTCTTTCTCACCTTAATTGTTTGCAGGGTGAGCTATCCATCCTGCGTCTGGTGCAGGGGCGCTTGGTGTTTGTTGGCGATCTGCCCGAGTTGCTTCACTGGTGCAGTGGCCTCTCTTCGGGTCTATGCCTGCTGTGACACTGGCTCTGCTGGTAGGCAGGTAGGTTTGTTAATTGTAAGTCTTAGTTCTGTTTTATGGTGGAAATCCCCTTAATGTCTTTATTGTCTTCTTTTCAGGTGCAAGGGTTTGATGCTGTCGTGCTGGATGAATAGGAACGCTCTAAGGTAAGGGAAAGTGCAAAGCGCGGTGTTCTTTATTGTCTTTTTGAATCTAACCTGTGTTCTCTTCTTCTTCTCCTCACAGGCTGCTGCAGTGCTATGAGTGGACGAGAGCACGATGAAAATAGGGATCCGTTAAGGTAAGTTAAGCACTATGCGGGCATTAAATATTAAAAGTGAATTTGGTTTTCCATTCATCCCCACTTTTCACACGTACAAGATAATATCCCCCTCTGAGGTCTAATTTGGTGTAGATTTGGGCATCCTTTGCTTGGCCCAAAAGTTCCGGGATGAGGGGCAGAGGGTAGCGGTTTTTTACTGTGATTTGATTAATTGTGCAGTAATCGATACAAGTCGTCAAATCTCCTTCCTTCTTTGGTACGAAGAATAAGGGGGAGGCTGCTGGTGACTTCGACGGGCGTATAAACCCATTAGCCAGGTATTGATCCAGAAAGGACTTCAAGTGGAGATTTCTGGTTTCCTTAAGTGCATAAATCCAACCACAAGGAATCTGTGCACCAGGTATCAAGTGGATCTGACATTCATATGGCCTATGTGCCAGTAATGTGTTAGCCTGTTTCTTCTGCAAAACATCTTGATAATCTTGATATTCCCTCAGTAAGGTGTCCAATGATTCCACGATCACTGACGCTATTCCTTGAACAGATTTCTGGTTTGGCTGTGGTATAGATTTCGGGTAGCAAGTGTGGGCACATTCCTCAGAAAAGGCCAATCTCTTTGCACGCCAGTCTATGTGAGGATTGTGAGTTACCAACCATGGCACCCCTAAGATCAACCAGAACTGAGGAGCTTTGATGAGGTCAAACCTGATTGCTTCTTGATGTCCATCCTGACACAAAATGGTTAAATCTGTTGTGCATTGCGTTACTGGATCAGAAGCAATTTCTGTACCGTCAACAGTGGTTACCATTTCAGTTGTTGGTTTTGTGCATAAGGGAAGTCCCATTTCTGCTGCCAGATCTCGATCAATGTAGTTTCCAACTGCTCCACTGTCTATATACGCTTCTATGGCATGCATCTGCGACGATCGATGATTGATCAAGATTACTGGTAGAGCAAAATATGAGGTTTGTGACTCATCCATCTCGCTCAACAAGCGGACCTCTATGCTTGCCGGGCCTGGTAGTTTTCTGATTCTTTCCCATCATTTTCTTTTTCTGTATCGCCTACTACCTTTCTTGGAGGTTTCACTGGGCAGTCCTTGAGGAAGGGACCTGATTTACCGCAATACAGGCAAAACTGTAGCTGCCTTCTCTTGTCTCTTTCAATCTTGGTTAAAGGAGGTCTTACTCCTCCAAACTGTATGGGTTCTGTGGTATTTTCTGGTGGACATTGACCATTGTCTTTTGAACGTACATACATGGCCGGGTTCCTGAGTCTACTTCGATCTGTTCTCCGATCCTGTAATCTGTGATCCAAATGCACTACAAGGTTTATAAACTCTGCACACAGTCTTTAGGTGGGTCTACCACTTGAGCAAGGATATCTTTTAGGTCTCCTCGTAGGCCCTGATGAAACAACATGGTTCTTTTATCTTTAGGCCATCCTGCTTCCATGACAAGTCTTTTGAAGGCGGCAATATAAGTCAGTAAATCTTGGTTTTCTTAGTAGAGAGACAGGAGTTTGTTGTCTAAAGCTTGTCCATGCAAATGTCGAGCAAATAGCTTTTCCATCTCCTGTTGGAAACCCCGGAAATCCTACATTAATGGGTCATCCCGGCTCACTAAAGATACCGACCAATCTGCAGCACTTCCACTCAAGTATGAGAAAACGAAGGCCACCCTTGATTGGTCGTTTGGGAAGGCCCCTGGTCTACAAAGATAATCGAGACGGCACTGGTTCATGAATGTTGCGTACCTTTTGGGGTCTCCATTAAATCGTACTGGTGGTGCCAGAAGTACTGCTCCCAGCAATATTATCTCTACTGGGTTGACTGAAGTTGGTGTAGCAATGGATGGAGCCAATCCGGGCAATGGAGTTTGCCCAGACTGTGATTGTAGTAGCTGTTTACTTAGTTCATCAGTACGGTCTTTCGTGAATGTTAATTCTCGTTTTAAGCCATTGGTTTCTTGCCGGACTGCGTGTACCTCGGCACGTAATTGTCCCAAAAGCTGAGATAAGTGGTCAATTTCAGATGTCTCCATGATGCCCAGGTGGATAAGGATTAGAGGCCTTGCGTTCTGTAATGCTCACCTGATATCCCCGGGGGCATCTGGAAGGCTGTGAGATCTGGAACCCTGGATACGTAGTTGCCCAGTGTGGAATAACAAATCTGCAATCACAGAAGGGAGGATTTGTGATAACTGTGTCTAATGGGTGAATCTCCAACCTCCCTCTGACTGATCCCTCTCCCACTGAGTCTTTCTCACCTTAATTGTTTGTAGGGTGAGCTATCCATCCTGCGTCTGGTGCAGGGGCGCTTGGCGTATGTTGGCGATCTGCCCGAGTTGCTTCTCTGGTGCAGTGTGCCTCTCTTCGGGTTCAGGCCTGCTGTAACACCAACGCTGCTGGTAGGCAGGTAGGTTTGTTAATTGTAAGTCTTAGTTCTGTTTTATGGTCGAAATCCCCTTAATGTCTTTATTGTCTTCTTTTCAGGTGCAAAGGTTTGATGATGTCGTGCCGGATGAATAGGCACGTTCTAAGGTAAGGGAAAGCACAAAGCGCTGTGTTCTTTATTGTCATTTTGAAGCTAACCTGTATTCTCTTCTTCTTCTACTCACAGGCTGCTGCGGTGCTATGAGTGGACGAGAGCACAATGAAAATAGGGATCCGTTAAGGTAAATTAAGCACTATGCGGGTATTAAATATTGAAAGCGAACCTGAATATGTCTCCTTTTCTCTTGCAGGGTGTTGCCGTGGAGTTCCGGATGGAAGCACTGCATAGTGCAATGGAATTCAGGTAAGAATGATGGAATTCAATGTTTTGGAAGCGTGCGTTCTAATATTGTTTTTCCATCTCTTGCTTTGCAGGTCGCGACGTTCGAACGGGAGCTGTGACTGTGGGATGCTGGAATTCCTCAAGCTAGTACACAGAGGTGATGTTTCTTCTTCTCTTGGTTTCCACAGGTTGTGGCCCGGTTGAAATGCTGAGCGTAGGATGGTGTATTCTCAGGTAAGACAAGTAATCGTGTTCTTGCTGGATTACAGGAAGATGCTGAAGACCAGGAGCTGGACATGATGACCGTCACGCTGCTAGTTGCAGAATAACGCGAAGCGTGTTCTGCAGTCTGGGTGTGGTTTATATAGCGCATGTAAAGTAGTACCAGGTAAAGTAGTCCCAGACTCAGCCACACCCAAAACACTAGACCGCATGGCTTGGTTCATAAGAACTGAGCTATGCGGTTGTTTCCATGTTGGATTTAAAGACCCATGTACATAAATGAAAGGAAGCCTGATAAGTCTCTCCTTACCACATATGAGCCTGGTGTCAAAGGGGCCAGGACTCGCTCCAGGAGCCTTTTTGCAGAAGTTTTAAGGCCCTTAGGGTCCTGGTGGGAGCCTGCTCGTGGCACAGCTTGTGACCCCTAACAGTGGTCATGACAGCACTCCTTCCCAAGGCCCCTCTCATGGTATTATTCCTGTTTGGTCCTGGTTTGGTGGGGTTATTCAGGTGAAACCTTGTAATCAGATGTGGTGCATGGATATGTTCATTTGGGTCCCAAGTTCTGTCTTGAGGCCATGTGTGTGACATGTGAATGATCCCTGTGTGTTGGGTGTCTGTGGGTAATGGGATTGGCACGTGGCATGCATTTAATTGTGCCAGGGTTTGGGCCACCTTCTGGACGTGGATCTGAATATGTGTGTATAATGGGCCATACATTGCCTTGGTTCAATTTCACATCTGTTGTGCTATGCCATGCTTTGGTTCTCTGGGGTTTGTGGGGACACTCACCTCCATCTCCCGATGTCAGCACTCCAGTCTCCATTTCTCCAAAGCCCTCAATCGATTCCATGTTGATCATGGTGCTGCACGTCTCCTCCCATTTCATCAATTTGGTGGGTGAATGGTCCCCGCCGCCTGTAGCCATGGCCTCTCTGTAGTTGGCTGCAAGTATGTTGCGCACCCGGAGACTTAAGTCGTCCCACCTTTTCTTGCAGTCCTTCACCGTGCGGGTGGTGGTGCCAACCGCAGTCACCTTCTCTGCCACCTCCTCCCATATTTGCTTTTTGCGCAGTTATGCTTCGCGTTTGAGGTTCTTGGCAAACACCTCATCTGCATGGCCTGCCAGCGTGTCCGCCAGCATATTAAGCTCCTCGTCGGAGAAGCGCTTCTTGCGCATGCGGGGGGTGGACTTATGGGTAGCCTTGGACATGATGGGTTTATTGGGCCTGCTTTACACTGTGTACAAGTGCTGTGTTATGATGATTGCAATGGATTGTGTTTTTAAAGATGGCACCCGGCGCATTTGCCATTCCGGCGTGATAACGTTACTTCCGGGTCCGGTATTACGACCCCCGTATTTCCATAATGGTATTACTGGGTCCGTTATTAAGGGGTTGCTCCTGGGCGGAGGCGGTATCGGTGGGTCCTGTCATGGCACTATCGTGGGGGTTGTGGGGTCCTTAGCGGCATGGCGGTGCAGCCATTACCGGCATGGGCGTTTGCGCATGTTGACGCACTTGTAATCAGCCGCTATTAGTGACATCAAGGGTACACGGATGCGCTAATAACACCATGCCGGTAATGACTGCGTTTGTCCCGCGTTTCTCGTAATGAGGCCCATAGTGTATGGGCATAATCCTGCACATGGCCAGGGCACTTTGTGCCTTGCGTGACACTGAGGTAGATGTGCAGAGGGGAAGCTACATACAAATACTTATGTTGGAGTTTGCTGGCTGTGAAAATGGGTCTAGTGTTGTAGCGGATGGAGCATTACCTGGCAGCCGACATAACACATCTCTACGACAAGTAGGCAATATTCCCTCGGCATAGTGACAAATCCCATCCCCGGGTAGGATAAGGATTTCCCTCCATCCCTTATACTGAAAAGCGAAATGTCTTGAATACAGATGTTTCTCTGAAACAAAGCAGCAAACGACTAGCCAGCTCGAGGGATGGCCACATTATTAAAGGGAATGCCTGAGGGAGAATATTTAGACTGGAAATAAATAGGAAATTCCAAAGCAAAGACTTGCTATAGCAATGCACTGTGTGTTGTCACTGACTTCCTTTCAAACCTTTAAGCGGTCAGGCAAGGGGCAGGTGGGGCCCGGATGGAAAGGAACCATGCATAGAGCTAGGTGCTTGCAGATGCGTGTAGGGCGTTTCTATGCAATGCAACCATTGATATCATGAACACACAAGAATAATGTTTTATCAGGTGTAGACATATCATTTTACGATGTTCACTTTTTTGAGCAGTAACTATTTGAGTAGAGAAGACCTCTGCAGCTCGTGCTGACTCGTGGTAACGTATCACTTCATTGTATAACGTAATGCCTGTCACCACATAGCGTTGGAATGTCCAAGTGAAATTCCAGCTCAGTAAAACCTTGCATGTGAACTGTGACTACAGTCTTACATTGATGTGTGCACTTGAAGCTTGAAGTAAGCACACTGCTAAGCCTAACACTGACACAGGCCTCATCTGTATTCTGCAGACCGTACCAAAGGGTGCTATTGCTGAAGCGTGTCTATAAATAAACAATAGCTGTACAGAGCCACACGTTCCACACAGGTGTTGCACACAATGTATGTGTTTGTGGCTGGATTGGTGGCATTCCAATCCATATCATGCGGCTCTGATCACACGGAGCCCCTCCCGACCCCCCCATCATGGAACTATGCCACATTAAAATGAGGCAAGGAAGCTGGAAAGCACTAACTTCACTAAAGTGTGCTACGTGCAGCACGCAGTCATACCTTTCATTTTGGTTGCAGGTCCCTATGGTAAATGACGAGAAACCCTCATTGAAATGTTCATATAAACAGACACTTTCGTCTCTGTTGTAGGGGTTTTGCTTTACATCTAGATACGTGTAGCGACGCCTCGGTCTTCTTGTTTGCGCAGTATTCATAAAACTCGCTGTTTTATTTTCAGTGACGTTGGGTAGCTGGAATTTTAAAAGTGATGTCAGCGTTTCCTTGCATTGTCGCCTGACTCCTAACTGCAGTAGGGTTGAGTGTTCCTTATTGATTTTTTGGCAGGTAGTTGCTTCACTGTGTGGTGAAATGTTGGATGTGTGCAGAGTCCTATTTCTCTGACTATGCCCAGCAGGCCTGTCATCTTTGTTAATTGTCAAGTGCAGAGTTTTTTTTTGATCCAACATGGCAATGGGCCTCAGTACAAGTTTGGCGGTAGCCTTAGCGGTAAAACCGGCAGGCTTCTGCCAAACTTGCGAATTTGTCCAGCCCCAGGCAATGGGGAAATACAGGGCCATTACAACCCTGGCGGACCCTGTATCTTCTCATTGCCAGGGGCCGTAAACCTTTACTCCCCATTCCCATTGAGCCGCATAGGGCTCAATGGGAATGGGGAGGCCGGTAGCACAGGCACCATTCAGAATGATGCTGGTGCTACCGGCAGTGTCTGCTCGAGAGTGCAGGCATGCCTCAAGCAGAACTCATAGTTTGCTGGTCCGGTAACAACAGTGCACTCATGCTTACTTTTGTGTGGGGGTCTAGTGTTTTGGTTGACGTGAGCGCCGTGACTGTGTCATGACGCTCATGTGCGTGTGTAATAAAAGGGGCTCTGCTGGCGCTGCTAGGGCACAGCATCAGAGCCCCAGGAAGTGGCAACTCGTGTCTGTGTTTCTGTGTGTGTGGCCTGCCACGTGTACGTGGCTTATTGTGTGCCGCGGCCCGAGTGTCCTCGGAGTCGCGGCTGAGACAACGGAGGGTGACACCCTCGCACCGTGAGTGTTGCGCCCGTTGTGACCAGGCGCTGTAGGGTGCTACCCTACGCGAGGTTCGCCGGCTGCTACCCGGCTCACCTCTCGTGTCGGGCGATCCCGACACCAACGGTGGGCTGCCCCGGAGACCGGTGGCAGCCCACAACACTGGTGACGAGGAAGTCGCTCCGCCTGCTGATTTTCGCAGCGGGTGGGCGCACGGAAGGACCTGCGCACGTGGCCGTAGGCGGCGGCCGTGTGGGGAGAGAAGCGTGGTGGCGGCAGCGTTGCAGGGGGCCCAGGGACCTGCAGGGGTGTTACCACGCAGTTTGCCTGGTGCCCGCGACGACGCTGGAAGGGGTGGCCGCCCTACTTGGAGGGAGCGGTGCAGTCGTTCACTGGGCCGGTGAGGTCTGGACTGCGGTGTGGGCCACGTGGAGGCCTAGGCCCCACAACAAAGGAAGGGGGTGGGGCTAGGGGATTCGGCCCATGGCGGCGTTCTCCGTTGGGGCAGGGAGACATCCGCTGTGCCTGGGGCTGCCGGTGGTGAAAACGTCCACTATTAAAGGAAAAAAAAAAGAACCCTAGACCTGTTGGGCCTTGAGGTTCCCCGGGCGGAAGACACACCGGAGGTTGCCCAGAAAAGGGGCGTGGCCCAGCGGCGGCCAACAGCGAGTCAGTGGCGTGCCTCCACCGCTAGCCTAGCCCCGGGGACAAAAGTGTGGGGCGTGTGTGAAGAGGAAAGTAGCCCCTGTTGGGTCTCTGGCATATGTGGACCCCGAGGCTGGCCAGGCAACCACAAGAGGGGCGAAGAGACGAAACGCCAACCCCTCTTGCAGGCCACATTTGCACCGAGGGTAGTGGCTCCACACGGAGTGCTTGTGCGTCCCGGCAGGAACTCTGCATGTGACACCACTGCACCACTGAGGCACAGTCCAGGGAGGGGTCTGTGAGGAGGGGCCTGTATTGGAATCCTTTGCTCCCATACACATTCCAAGGGAGCAGCCGCCACGGGAGTAGGTGGACCCCTCGAAAGGACCTCACCACAGGGGGTTAAGATACCTGAAGCCCGGGAACAGCAGGCATACATCTACACCGGTGACTGTATCCGGTATCCCCAACTGCAGTCAGCATGGCGGAAGACAATGGGATATGTTGGGGTCAGCTGGCACCAATACCCCACTTCGATGTCCTGGCTACGCCTGCAAGTCTGGTAACCCGGTGGACAGCCTGGGTGGAAAACCTGGAGCTGTACTTTGAGGTGATGGAAATCAAAGACGCAGCAAAACGCCCGACACTCCTGTACTCGGCTGGGCTAGCCGTCCAGAGGCTGTTCAAGACATTAAGGCCCAGAGATCAGTCTTACGATGCGGCCATCGCAGTCCTGAATGAGTACTTCAGACCCATGGTCAACAGGGACTATGAGCGGTTCAGGATGAGGTGTGCGAGGCAGGAGGAGGGGGAAAGCCTCGATGCATTCCACGGGAAGCTGCGCAGAATTGCACTCTCCTGTGGCCTGGGGAATTTCGAGGAGGACGAGATCCGGGCGCAGATCATCTATGGCTGCAGCTCCACCAAACTGCGCAAACAGGTTCTGAGGGACCCAGCGCTGACCCTCGATCGAATATTGGAGCTTGGCCGGGCCCAGGAATTGTCAGAGGTGCGGGCCTCGGTCATGGACTCCTCTAGACACCATCTAAAGATGGAGGTCCCCATGCAGCGAGTGAAGGTTGAGGAGGTGGCGGCGGTCGGCAGGTGGCCAGGAGGAAGAGTGATGAGGAGGGGAGACTGGCCGAGGAGAGACCCCAACGCCACAATTTATTGTCGGGGAGAAGCTGGATCCCCCCCCACCCCCAGGGCAGTGGGGGGCCAGCAGCCATATCCTCACCAGCTATGGGAGGCCCCAACACCTCCCATATGGCCCCCAGAAATGCAACAGAGTTCCAAGCAGGCAGCAACATGTTTCAAACTGCTTTATTTCTAAGCACAGAAAAGAGAAAAAAGCCAAAGAAAAGCATCGTGAGTTCAGGCGCCGTCTCCCCGGGGCTGTCTTGCAAGTAAGTTTTATAATCACACTGCAGGCTGACCTCACAAAATTGGATCAGCTCCCAGAAACCTATCTCCTCCTGTTATTGGCTGCAGAGTGGTGGGTTACATATGTAGCACTTATAGAGAGCCTGATAATTGGATATTTACCTCCTGCGTCAGTGGGTTGATTTAGCTGTGCCAGCCCCCCTTACCTAATTCTAATCATGTTGCAATGTGACTTTGTTCCCATAACTTTTTAGCTGGACAAGCAGTTCGCACCTGGTTCTGGCTTGTTACAAATTATGTTTCAATGTTGTGCGTGTCCTTGAGAAAATGTCTTTCTTTCCCAGAAAGAAAAAAAAAGCACACTGGGTTGCCGTGATTTGCTCGCATTTGTGGATAATTAAAAAATGTCTGTCTGCAGAAAGTAGTTTTATCTTGAATTTGCGGCCTTGGCAAGTCGGACTTGTTTTGCGAGGAATGTTGATAAGGCTCCCGCAGCCAGTGTTCAGTGTTCAGTGAGTGAAATGAACTTAGCTGTAATTTTCCTGAAACATAGCTTTACACTGTGCATTTAGTCCATGTTAGTTCATATAGGCATTTGCAAGGCTTTAAACAGGGATTTTTGTGTTTGTAGATTCTGATATTGCAGCATTGATTCTAATGTAGCATAGAAGTTGCACTGTTGGTGAAGTGGGTGTGTTTCAGCATATTTGTCACCCATGGGTGCGCTGGGGCGCTTGGGGTGCGGGGGCATGGATTTGGTCTCCATTTTCCCTCTTCAGTCCCCCCTCTGGTCGACTTTGTCGACCACACCACCAAGCAACATTCACCTCCTTCCGGTCTGCATATCTTTGCCAATTCCTTGAAGTGTCCATAATTTTCTGCATTGTTGTTGATCAACAGTACATATAGGAGTGTTCCCCTTCTGTGTTCCACCACACTCACTCCCCTTCGTACTTCCTCTGATCACAGGGAGTGGCCACCTTTATTACTGCTGGAACCATGTTGCGCACCGCTATCTTAGTCAGGCTCTTCCTTTCACCATGTCTCTTGTTTGCATTCCGATAACTTCTTCTGTTGTTCTTTTGCAATGTATCTCTATCTTGCAAAATGGTGCTGTGCTCGGTACTCGTCCTTCCGTTATCACCTTCAAGCAACCAGGCAGTCATGATGTCATCCATCACCATGCAAGCACTAGCTAGTTCTTTGCTTTCTCTTTTCAGATACATTTTTTGCTGATCATTCTTTGGTATGCTGGTACTGCACCCACTCATTCTTCTTTCTCGCTCGAGAAGTAATTCCCCCCTCTTTTTACTTCTCTGTCTGTTTCTCTTCTTCCGTTGTTTTCCACCTTGGTGAATGTGTCACTCTTCACATCTTCCTTGGTCATCACCAACAAGGGCATGCTGATGCGCACCAATGAACACTCTCCTCCCCAATTCAGTGGTAGTTTCTCTTGATCTTTGGATGCATGTGCTCAATAGTAGTCCATAAGCAGTGATGTTCCTGCTCTCATCTCGCAACTTCTCTCAACCTACTTGCATCCAGCATGATTGTCCACTTCTTGTCACTTTTGTGCTGGTAACATAACGTTGGTACCTTAACAGTATACGTCCTTCTTCAGTGACCATCTTTGCTCTTTTCTCTCACTCCGTTAGGCACTTATCATATTTTTGTCTCTTATTATTTTATTTGTTCTTCTCTCCTTTTGTTTTCTTTCTTCTTTTATTATTTATTTATTTATTTATTTATTTATTTATTTATTTTTTTTTTTTTTTTCAATCTCAATGTTGCTGTTTTCCCTTGCAATCTTCTCCGCACCTTGTCATACATGGGCGTCGTGCTCTGCTGTAGTAATTTCTGTTGTAATCAATTCTCTTCCGGCATATGTTAAAGAACCGTCAGGACAGCTCTCTCCAGTGGTGTCCCTACCAATTTTGTACATGTGTGCATGTTGTTGGTCACTTCTGATATGTGTGTTATGTGTATGTTTTACTCCCCTTGTGTCTGCCTTTAACTCTCCTTACTTTAGCAGCAGCTTTTCCTTACCCACTGACGCCGTAACAGTTCCTGCTTAGGTTAGGGAATGTTAGCAGGGGATACAGCGGTAATGCTCATTATTACAAATAATTTTCAAAGTACCACCCCCATTATTTCGTTCATCATTAATAGTCCCATCGTGAAGGTAAAAGTCCTTATTTGCTTGCCCATAACCACTTACGCTGCTGGGTCCTTGCAGCTGATGAGATGATAAAGTTGCCCGCCTGAAAATCGCAAGAAAAGCGTTAATACGTTAGTACATGTTAGTAACATCAAGCTCCGCGAACTAAACAATCACTAAGGGCAAAATCAAACCTTCCCCTGGACATTTCGTGTTTTCTAAATTTCTCAATATGGGTAGGGAAAATCTTGGGCTGTTCATTCAATGGAAGCAAGGAAATATACTTCAGGGAAACATGCTCTAAGGGGTCTGAGGTTCTTGATAGGGTGGGCAATTGAGTGGGGAATGCTTCACAATGTTTTACTCAGTGGACCTCACAGTTTCTAATGGAAGATAACATTAAGGAAATTTCCTACACATTTCTAACAGCATACATACGCAACAACCTGCATGTGCGGGGAAAAGAGAACAAACAAAACAGTGTTACAGCTGTAGGTGCACAAAATGTAATATGAAACTCAATTAAACTTTGGAAATGCGTCTGTCAGTCCCTATTCTAGTTGCTAGTGTGCGTTGGACCATGGGATGGCCATGTTTCCCTAACTCGGGAGAGTTCGTGCTATTTTGTAGTTCATGAAAATCTCTTGCGTTGGCCCTGTTGATCGTTGCTCCCTCGTTGCCAGGGTGGCCACCGCTTTGTAGGGCTTGACGCCTTACACTTCTGACAAAGTCTGTCAGGAGGGGAAAATGTCCCACTGTAGTCCATAGCCATTGGGTGTTGGTTGTCCGTTGTCTTCAGGCCTGCCCTGGGTCCTTTGTATCTGGCGAGAAATGAAATGGAAGCGCTTGAGACCTGAGAATTTACATATTCTTCATTTTCTTGACCTAACCTCTCTGCACTACTCTCACATTATTCAGTGTCCTAGTGGGAGGAGCCAATGGTACACCTATGCACCATCCTGTCACCACCTGGTGGCGTTCAATGGCGGTCTGACTGTAAATTATTACACAATTCGGAATGTACCCAGAAAATGGGTAGGCACTTAATTTTTGTGAAGATACTCATTACACACTTGGATCATATATATGCAATTTGGGTGCTAGTGTACAAATGGGCCTTTGGATCCTTGTATTTACTGTGCTTTTGTTGTAAGCTGTTTATAGTGCGTGCCTTTGTCCCGTGGGGCATCGGGCACTGACAAGCTAAATAGGGAAACATCAGGGTGGTAAATTTGTCATATAGGGTGGCTGTGTTTCTAAATTAAGTGCACCATGTTACTTAGTTAAGATGATCGCAGGGTTTTAAAATCTTTTTTATTTTTTATTTATTTATTTATTTATTTTTTCTATGGCTCCTCTCACACTTCTCAGGGCGTGCCTCGCAGTGAACTGCAGGCACTTTAAGCTGGTACTAACTGCAGGCACTTTAAGCTGGTACTAATGAAACCCGCTACCAATTTGCTCCCATTCTCTCTATCCCACCCCATGTCCACTTTTTAAACTTTACCTACTCTGTTAATTACTCATTTAGTCTAGTATTTTATTACTCCACTACTGTAATTACTGTTACATTTAAACAATATATATTTCTAATTACTGTTACATTTAAACAATATATATTTCTCCCCCCAATATCTGCTTTCAAATTTTAATACAACCATTATGCTCCAGTTCGTGCAGCAATGACCTCTTTCCCTATGTGTGTTGGCTAATGCATTTGTGCCAGTGTTATTCTCAAAAGCGCTAGTGGCAGTACCACTTGCACTGTTATTGTGTCGCCAAATTAATTCTGTTGGGAACATGGATCATCCACCCTTTACCCCTATTTCTCTCCTCCTGTGGTGAACTGTCAATGAAATGTAGTCCTCCCCCCTCAAGTGCACCTTCTTCCACCTTGTGTGTCTCATTTAATTGTTCTGTGTTAATCGTGTATTCATGAGCCCAGTCTCCTTGCTGAAAGATGTGTGCTCAGAATGTAGCTAAATGTACTCTCTTGTTATGCGCTATCTCTATGCACCCCCCTCTGTACCGTGCACCCCCATTATTCTTAAACAATCTTCCTTACTTTCAACATGTGTATGCCTGGTGTTTAACAAGTTATGTATTTCTCTGTTAATAAGGTGGTCATATCCACATTGCTCATGATGTCACAAATGTCTCTTCCCTAATGCATGGCCTAGTCGCCCCACTGTCACCCAGAAAAGAAAATGTTTTGATACCTATCACCACCCCTATGCAATTGTCCTCTACATTATTGAGTGTGCGTGAGTGTGTGTGTCGGCGCGCGTCTCGCCCGCTCTGTCGGTGAAGCGGAGCATGAGTGTGTGTGGCAGAGTCAGTCAAATCAAGTTTGTCTTGGGCTGTCCTATTAGCGGTATAATGTCAATCTATGTCCTTTGAAAGATTTGTTCCCCATCAGGAAGACCCCACCTAGTCATGTAACCGGTACCATTGCTATTGTGTCAGTGTTCTGTATGGGTGCTGGCTGCTGTGCAGTGCCCCTGTGTTGTCATTCTAGTCAGTCCTGGGGTAGTGGTGCTGTCATTTGTTGTGTCTGTACATGTAGTGGTAACAGTACCTGCATTGGTGCTTGTGGTGTCTGCTGAAATGATCCCATCCTGCCCCATGTATCCTCCCCACATGGGCGGTTCATATTGTGGTGATTGTTGACACTGCTATTGTGATTCTTGTGCGTGTGTGTTGAAGCTGTTTTTAACTGCCCCTCCCATCGCATGCTTAAATTATTTATTTTGTGCCTACTTGTCCTCATCTGCCTTTCTCTGCCCCTGTGTCATCAAATATTACACTCCCGGAGGTTCAGAATGGTGAGTCCCCTCTTCCCTCTGCTCGTGTTTGTTCAACATCAGCTGACCCCTCGCATTTTCCTTTTCCTTCGTGCACACAGTTCAACTGTAGCCATGTGCTTTTAAAGCTATTCCCGTGTAAGTGCTGTGTATGTGTGTCCTTAGCGATTGCTGCACATGTGCTTTTAAAGCTATTCCCGTGTAAGTGCTGTGTATGTGTGTCCTTAGCGATTGCTGCACGCTTCTGGAGAAGCCGCCTATGAGCAGCCATGGTCTTTTTAATTTACCTTCAGTACTTTTGAATCTTTGCACACTATGTTTTACTGACTTATTTCAGCATGGAAGCTGTGTGCTACACAACAAGTGAAGGGGAGTCATTTCTGTATTGTGTGATACATTTTACCTCTATTCAATTCGAAAATTTCGGTAGTCCGCTGTTCAGGGAGCAAAAGTTAGAAAATAATTGAACATTTTTTCAACTTCTGTGAGCCTTCTTTGCTCCGCACCTTAGCCAGTGCACTCCACGTGCAATCCATCTTCACCAAACCATTGCCTTCTCCGGCACACTCCCACAATCTTGCGCATGTGTCTTCCACACACCGCCTCTTGGTCACCTATTCTCCAAATCCAAAACCACACCACTATCTCCTCACCATCAAAACTTTGTGTCCTTATGCATCAATCTGAAGGTGACGTCACCAAACTAAAAACACAATGCAAATGAAAAGACAAATGTGCATACACAGAACAATAACCCATTTCTCCCAACCCCACAAAAAATCCCAAAATAAAACCCCACAATCCCCACAGCTGTCTTCCTGTCTCAACTGGAACAAGGTAAACCACAATAAACTCTTATAATTGGACTGCACACACTGCGTCGCCTAGTGCATGATACGCTCCTCACCAGGGGACCTTAACCAGCCAACTATCTTCCGCACTCGGGAACAATGTAGCTACCTCCTGCGGGGAAACATCATCCACTCACTGAACTAAAACGCTCAATTAGCAGGGAACCTCATCTACTCATTGATCTATAACGTCAATTCATAGGAAATCCAGACCCCGTACATGAAATCACCATCCAGACCAATCAGCGCGGCAATCCTGTTCTAGACCAATCAGCGCGGCACTCCTGTTCTATGTGTAGGGAGTCACTACCCCACCCAATATGCTCAAAAACACAAGAAGGGACCACTGCCACCACCCCAGTCCCAACTACAATTCACGTGCCGATCACTACCAATGCGCTGAATTTTGTGACAATGTACAATCACCCACCACCCAATTTACAATCCCTCCCTAAAAAAAATTAAAAAAAAAAAAAAAAAAAAAAAACACTTTAACATTTCTACTTTAAACATTTCCCCCCCTCAGAGCCCATGTTGCTGGTTTACTTACATTTTCCTATGCTGCACTGGCAATTGCACCACTGCTGGACACTCCCTCAATGCACTTCACCGGACCCCTTCTCCTGCAGGGCTCTCACCTGCCCTCAAGCGGGGTATTTCCAAGTGGCCCCCGAAGCCTTTAGCCGGTTACGCGTTTTTCCGGTGGTCTTCAGGTGCAGGCGAGGGTCTCACAGCTTCCTTGAGTCGGCGGCAGGGAGCTCAGTCCATCACAGGGCTTGCGCAGGCAGAGCTCAATCACTCATGTTACAATGAGCAATGAGCCTCACAGAGGGCACCAACTTGTCGGGGAGAAGCTGGATACCCCCCCACCACCAGGGCAGTGGGGGGCCAGCAGCCATATCCTCACCAGCTATGGGAGGCCCCAACACCTCCCATATGGCCCCCAGAAATGCAACAGAGTTCCAAGCAGGCAGCAACATGTTTCAAACTGCTTTATTTCTAAGCACAGAAAAGAGAAAAAAGCCAAAGAAAAGCATCGTGAGTTCAGGCGCCGTCTCCCCGGGGCTGTCTTGCAAGTAAGTTTTATAATCACACTGCAGGCTGACCTCACAAAATTGGATCAGCTCCCAGAAACCTATCTCCTCCTGTTATTGGCTGCAGAGTGGTGGGTTACATATGTAGCACTTATAGAGAGCCTGATAATTGGATATTTACCTCCTGCGTCAGTGGGTTGATTTAGCTGTGCCAGCCCCCCTTACCTAATTCTAATCATGTTGCAATGTGACTTTGTTCCCATAACTTTTTAGCTGGACAAGCAGTTCGCACCTGGTTCTGGCTTGTTACAAATTATGTTTCAATGTTGTGCGTGTCCTTGAGAAAATGTCTTTCTTTCCCAGAAAGAAAAAAAAAGCACACTGGGTTGCCGTGATTTGCTCGCATTTGTGGATAATTAAAAAATGTCTGTCTGCAGAAAGTAGTTTTATCTTGAATTTGCGGCCTTGGCAAGTCGGACTTGTTTTGCGAGGAATGTTGATAAGGCTCCCGCAGCCAGTGTTCAGTGTTCAGTGAGTGAAATGAACTTAGCTGTAATTTTCCTGAAACATAGCTTTACACTGTGCATTTAGTCCATGTTAGTTCATATAGGCATTTGCAAGGCTTTAAACAGGGATTTTTGTGTTTGTAGATTCTGATATTGCAGCATTGATTCTAATGTAGCATAGAAGTTGCACTGTTGGTGAAGTGGGTGTGTTTCAGCATATTTGTCACCCATGGGTGCGCTGGGGCGCTTGGGGTGCGGGGGCATGGATTTGGTCTCCATTTTCCCTCTTCATTATCATCGGTGTGGGTGGGATCTTCCACACCCGCAGGACTGCCCGGCGATGGGACAAATATGTGGAAGGTGCGGGAAAGGAGATCACTTCGCACGAGTGTGTCTCGCTCCAGCCCCAGCTGGCATGGCAGGGGCATCAGCGGGGAGTGAGGCGAAGGGGAGAAAGACCCCCAAGGTGGCGGCGGTCCAGGTGGTGGAGAGTCCCCGAGAAGCACTGCATGATATGGGGGAGGAGTACGAAGAGAATATATTCTTTTTGTCCTGCAGTGGTGCCGGGGGCCAGTTTGATCCCAGGATTTTCTGAGTGAGGACTGAAACACACCTGTTTGTTTTCAAGTATTGAAAATGTTTGAGTTTATTAGCGTTTAGGTGGTGCGCGGACTGGAATGCACCAAATGTTTGTGGTGGGTTTTGTTTGTTTTTGTTTGATTATAATAAATGAGGGATGTTGTGTGGGGGTCTAGTGTTTTGGTTGACGTGAGCGCCGTGACTGTGTCATGACGCTCACGTGCGTGTGTAATAAAAGGGGCTCTGCTGGCACTGCTAGGGCAGAGCAGTAGAGCCCCAGGAAGTGGCAACTCGTGTCTGTGTTTCTGTGTGTGCGGCCTGCCACATGGACGTGGCTTATTGTGTGCCACGGTCCGAGTGTCCTCAGAGCCGCGGCTGAGACAACAGAGGGTGACACGCTCGCACCGTGAGTCTTGCACCCGTTGTGACCGGGCGCCGTAGGGTGCTACCCTACGCAAGGTTCGCCGGCTGCTACCCGTCTCGCTTCTCGTGTCGGGTGATCCCGACACCAACGGTGGTCTGCCCCGGAGACCGGTGGCAGCCCACAACACTTACCGGTACTGTTGAAACCGGACCGGCAAACTTGTAATGAGGCCCAATGACGAAGAGAGCCCAACCTTGATGCTCTACTCTCTCTCTGCCTGTGGTTCTGATAGAAATACAAGTGAAAAGTAAAACATGGGCCTGAGAAACAGAAGTTCGAGTGATAGCATGGGTGCCATCAGGAGAAGGCTCACATTTTGTACGTCGCCTATGTGATTGTCCCCAACTCTAACATAAAGAGCAATTCATGGTGACAGTGGCTCAGGGAAGCCAAGTCCAAGCATTGGACTGGTCCGCTTACAGGTCTACAAGGGATCCCCTGTGATGTTTAAAACCATCCACTAAACAAACCTCCTCTACCTTTCTGTGTCTCACATGCACTGGGTAAGCAATGATTTTCATCATTTTTCAAGCTGGTGTTTTGGCTACAAGTAGATGTCCTATGGTTTTCTACAATGAAGTGGTCTTTAATTATTAAAATGTCAATTGCTCTAGATACAGCATTGCAAGGCTTCTCTTGTAGTTAGAAACAATAGCACTGACCACACTAATAGCTCTCCTCAGACTGAACACTTGCACTGGGGCAGCTCTGTTAGTGTGCAGCAACTTGCACAGATGCTGATGGCGAGACCGACCACTTTCTGTAACAATACTTTAACAGGTCATCATCCCTTACCATGGCCGAGGTGTCCAGTGGGTAGGCATAACATATCTGTGTGGATGATGGCCTGCTGTCTGTTTCTGATGCCCCAGCTGTATTTAAAATGCCTGAGTCATTGAGGAGGGTGACCCACAGATTCTCCTACCCATTGTAGGTTGTGCCATACTGCTCTTAATGCTTTTAACAGGTGTCAGTGATGTACTGCCCCTTGATGCAACAGTCTTTTGTGAGCTTGACATGCCTGGTTAACTTGACACCATTTGTTCTGGTTTGTGTTCTTGCAGCTGCAGACATTCTTGAGCCAATTGATATTGTAAGCCCTGCAACAAAGCATCCTTGCACATTTACACTCTTCCATGGAATGCTCGCTACGAGACTTAATCCCCTGAGGCATGCTGTTGAAAAGCGGGCACTTTTACTTTGAACCAGAGACTTCAAAGATGCCAGCAGGTAATCAATGGGCCTCATTACGACACTGGAGGTAGCCATGCTGCTATTTGCGGCATGGCTACCCCCATTCCGGGTACAGGGTCCGGGTTCCCTGAATGGGGAAATACCAGGCCATTCCGACCTTGGAGGGCCCGGTATTTCCCTATTCAGGGAACCCAGACCCGGCACATCCCCATTCCCATTTGAGCCCCCATATGGCTCAATGGGGAATGGGGAGGATGCAAACAACAGGCCTGTTAATGATGGGCCCGCTGTTTGCATCCTGGTCTGCTCGCGGGACCCGGTAAGGACGCCTGGTTTTACCAGGCGTCCTTACCGGGTCCCGCAAGCAAACCTCGTAATGCGGCGGTTGGGGGTTAACGGGGCCGGCAGCTAATACGTTTATTTTTCAATAAGCACCTTTTATGTGACATGGAGTAGTTTATAAAAAGGCTACCTATCACCTTAGATATGGTTTAAACAAGACTGTAACTGTTACCCCTTACATCAACAATCCCTTTGCATTGTCATACAGTAATAATATCATATGTGATGTCATCAGTGATGCAATTGATTATGTAATTTGTGATTTCTTCTTTGATGTCCTGGGTGTTAGCGTTAGCATTGCATGTTGGAGGCCTGAGTTGGTGTTACATGTATTATTTTTTGAAAAGTTTCAAAATGTACGTACAACAGTCATATAACTTAGCCCCCACTTGAAAAAATTCAGTCACACTTTCCACAAACATTCAAGTTTGGGTCTATAATCTTTGTGCATACCTTTGTACAGATTTGTCAAAAAGCACCAAAGTTATAACCCATCTACAAATGATGAGAACCCACCTCTAATTTTTCCTCCTCTTGAGAACATTCCACCAAACTTTGCAAACACATTCAAATGTGGATATATAATAATTGTGCAAACTTGTGTGTAGATCCGTTGAACGGCACCAAATATGTAAGCCTTTCAAATATTTTGGGACCCCCCCACATTCATTTTGCTCCCTCTTGGCGAAACAGCATCAAACTGCAGAATTATTCACGCTCATTCTAAAATGATATTCCAAAAATTCATGCAGTATTATTGAGTGGCACCAACGTTATAATCCATCCAAAACAGCTTTTCACTGACCCTATCATGCAGAAATATGCATGGATGTCCAAAAACGTTTTTAAGTTCCCAAACATCCCAGCAATGTCCCCAAACATCTGAGATGTTCGCTGACTTCATAGGAGAAAAACACCTGAGTTTTGGATTTTATGGCCATATCCCCTCTCATTCTTATCACCCTTCATCTCCCCAGAGATTGTTTAATTAGTTTGGCAAGTGTAATGTGTTGTTGAAAATGTTTTACTGGAATGTTTGTGGACGACGAGCGCATTCCGCAAATCCAACATGGCGTCCGTGTCAAAGGTTTTGACGCACCTCCTGTTTTCAATTGACCAATCAGTGTGTACGCTTGATGTGTGCAGACGTTACGCTGCTCTCTGGTTTGTTCAGAGGTGTCATCAGACTTCGAATCAGGAAATGAGTCTGCAGACTGGCTACAGATACACAAATTTTGTTTGACCTACTTTTTGGCAATTTTTTAAAAACTACTCGATGGATTTACAGTAAATTTGCAAAAGCACGCTTTCGGGACCAAGCCTCCGCTTATCGCGCATGTTTCCTAACATCGCTTTAATCAAGTTTTTCCCTGAATTTGATAGATTTTTATTAGTGCAACTTAACCATAACGTCCCTTTAAAAAGATGTTTCTCTGAAATTCATAGGTTTTTATTAGTGCATCTAAACGATAATGACTCTTTAACGTTTTTTCAGTGAATTTTAGAGGTTTTTTGAGCGAAAATATTTCATGATGTTACATCATTGTATATAAGTTATTAATAATTCCTCTTTTAACATATATGTAAGAACTATAAACGTACTTTAACATAGATATTGTGTGCAACTCATACTGATGTTTGTCGTTATGCTGGGGATGCAAGTCATGGTTGAATTGGATAGGGCATGAGGCTCACCCATGACCCCATCCCTATTAAACCCCCCATTATCTACTGCCCCTACCCTGCTTCCTAGTTCAGTGTCCACTATTCCCTCATAATGTGGCCAATGGCCAGTGCTCATGGCTTGCAGTCATGGCCAATCTCCAAAATTCATGGGGCATGGGCTTTGGCCATACCACATGCCCCAATAAGCAAATCAGAGAAGACATTTGTCCTTGCTGACATTTGTCCTTGTCGAGGGAAAGGCCCACTGCCCAAGCAGCAAAGTTATATAACTATTTTTTGTACTTACATTTTGACACTTTCAAAAAAGTAAAACTCAGGACAGATTTGCAAAAGCATGCCTTCAGGTCCTTGGTAATGCGTTTCATAAAAGTTTTCCTGCAATCCTGTCCTCTGGTTGGTTCAGAGCTGTCATCAGACTTCGAATCAGGAAATGAGTCTGCGGACTGGCTACAAATACACAAATTTTGTTTGACCTACTTTTTGGCCATTTTTTAAAAACTACTCGATGGATTTACAGTAAATTTGCAAAAGCACGCTTTCGGGACCAAGCCTCTGCTTATCGCGCATGTTTGTTGCTAATCCGTCCACCGGTTCGGGCTGTAGCTCAAGCAAACATTTGTTTCCATTATGTCTATGAGGATTTCAAAAGATTTTGGACCACTCCTGTAACATTGCCCCGCCCCCCCTTGATAAAACTGCATAACCATTGAGAGGTGGCCATATACTTTGGTTGCAAAGTTTGGTGAGGATTCGTCAGACAGCGCCAAAGTATTAATCCGCCCAAAAAGTGCGCTTCCTATTTGTTGAGCATCTTAACCATAACTACACGCCAACTACTGCAGGCCATGTAATATGTATGTGTGTATATATATATATATGTATATATATATATATATACATATATATTTATGTAAACTCGTTTGGCCAAAAAGTGGCGCTCTCCCTCATGTAGTGGCTGGGGAAACGAATTTAGCCACATGCCCCTGCGCGGTTGTAACACTACAAAAAACCACCCAGTAGGCAAGTACAAAAGCACCCCAGCACACAAGACCTAGCTATTTAAAATATCATCTTTATTATTGCAAAGTACAGCACATCATTAAAACAGAGATAAAGTCATTCCTCTGTGACAGACATAAGGTGTACAAGAAGCACTCACCCCATGGGTGGAAAAAGTCACGCGTTCCGCCTGAATGCTCAGGCTTCCTCAGACTATTCTTATCCAAAAGCGCGGTTTACATCTTAGCATTTAAAAGGGATGTGCAATTCCAGAGCGTCCCCACTCGTACCGCATCACGTGAAAAAACGGTCATGTGACCGCATCTATCATGATGATGGAAAACCTCTCGTACGTAATGACCTCCATATTGGAATGGTCATATGCCTATAGAAACGGTATATTCTATAGGTAAATAGTCCTGTATAACGTATACAGTTCCACTATACAATACAGGTGGTTACCGCGATGCTCAAACGACGTTGGAGACGCTCGAAAATAACACTTTTAAAATTATTCCTTAAAATCAATCATTGTATATCACAGACGCACCAATGTGCCTGCATGTCAAAAACTGACTAAGAGCATCTGAAATGGCCGCTATTAGCCATACGCCCCCTCTAAGGGCAAGCACTTCTAAGCCTAGTGCGACGAGCAGAAAACAGCAGCCATGTTCTAAATGGGCAAATGCCTGTAGGGTATTTTGTGGAGATTTGGGGCCTGACGGTATTTTATTACCGCCGAGAAATAACTTAGCAATAATCACTCTTTGTATTCAGATTTGGCCATGTGCAACAATAATACAATGGACATGCATTATTTCAGCACCCAGACCTGCATATTTGGTATACGTGGTTGGTGGTATTTTGGTGAGCATAATTCCCTTGTTTTATTTGTGGCCCCAATGTCCAGAATCCCTTATCTTCGCTTAGATTTTTCGTGTGATCACTAGAGAGACCTCAGACCTGCATTCTAGGGAAACCACAATTTCCAGGGATAGTGTTGGTGCGCCACCATGGGCAAACTCACTGACTTATTTACGACAGAGAGCTATATGTGGTAGTCTTGTGGTAATTTCCACTACCTTATATACGGTAGGGAGCTATGTTCAGAGAGTCTCTCTTCCCGTTGGCTCATGTACCTCCAACAAGTTATACTACAGTCATTCACAATTATTCATACTGATTCTGACATACACACATCTGTCTTAAAATGACCATTGCACTGTTTAAAAATCTCCCCACATCATTGGCATTGTAATGGTAAATAGAAAATAAACCACCCGTCTGTTTTCAAATATTTTCTGTATTATAAAATTTACATTTAGGCATGATCTCATTTTTTACAGCAATAAAAGGGAACAATCAAAGCATTTTCAATGACACACTGCAATTATAGTGGCGGAGAACAGAACTTAAATTGCAACATTAGCACTTGATAAAGACACGCACGGGACTTTCATTTTTCTAAACTGACTGCATACTTTCGTGCACACACACAGCTCCCCCAGTTAGGTAATTACCTTATCTGTTCAGATTCTTCTCTCTGTGAATGTGGCTCTCTTGGCGTAACTCCAATAAAAAGGAACGCTTGCCTTCTCAAGCCGGGGTCATTGCCTGGAATTCTCAGCTTTTTCAGATAGGACTGCCTCTGCCAGTGGAAAGGTAATTCTTTCAGCTTTCCCCAGTCTCGACTGCAGCAGGACACCCCCACAGCCAGGTCTTCTCCCCAGTAGTGCAGAAAGATGTCTGCCTGTCTTTTTCCCTGCTACTGCCCACTAAAACTTTCCTCTCAGCCCTCTTTATGACGTGTTCCAATGAAATCCATCATCTCTCATCCTCCTACTTTTCAACAATAGCTTCGCTTATACATTTGCAATTGTTGCAAATCTGACTTCCTCCTTCCTGCCGTTACTGTGCACAACAACACGGATAATCAGGCAGAGAAGAGAAAAATCTGCACACTCATTTAAATGGTTTTCAAAGTATGCCTAATTCTGCAGTAGAGAACACATTTTATTAGTGGGTTATATTAAAATAAGGTTTTATTAGTCAGGTTAATTGTTAATATGTTAGCTGTTAATTTTCAAATGTGTCTCTAGCAATATAGGCATTTCAGGTGAAAAATAGTGTGCATTTTTAAATGAACACGTGTGCTTTTAACTGTAAAATAGCTTTGCATCTTATATATTAAAATCGTTTTTTGACTGAATAGCCTGTCTTTCCTTGTTAATCTGCTAACCCATATAGCAATGCACCGCACCCTTGTGGTGGTGCTGCAAAAAAAAAAATGCTACTTGTGCAGTAGTGCTGTAATGCTACTTGTGCAGTAGTGCTGTAATGCTACTTGTGCTGTAACATGCCAAATATCCTTACATATACCCTCCTTTTGTTTTTAGAACTTGGCTATAATCCAAGCCAATTCCTAAAAACAACTTGTTCTATTTTTATTTTTACAATATAGCAATCCAACAAAATGAATATTCATGTGCATCAATGAAAATTTGCAATTAACATTTCATCTGAGTCCATCAGTTCATAAAATGTTCCACATTTGCCTTCTCAGTGGAAGTGGCATTACTTTAAGTTTAAATTTTCCAAGTCAATTAAAAACAATGAAATAAAACAACTAACTAAAACAAATAAGTAATATAACAAGTTAAAATAAATAATTAAAATAATAAATACGTGGAACTTCATATGCCGGAACTTTTGCTTTGTCTCTTTTGGTATGTCCCGACCAGCGATGTTATTCGGTTCATTCGAGTACTCTTTCATCTTGGCAATCTTGAATCCACAGTATTCATCTCTTTTGGTATTCCGGTTATTTTGTCTTCACCTCCACCTGGAGGCAGGCATCTTTTGGTCTTCATCCAGGGGACTCCAGGACTCCATCGTCTCCCGTGGCCTCTGATCCCGGAACCTCCGATCAAATAATGTTAATTGTCTAAATCAAAATAGAAAATAAACAGATTAAGTACATAGCACAATACTAATTTCCACCTTTTTGCCAAAAATAAAACATGCTTGGTAAAAATACTTCTTTTTTTTTTTTTCTTTTTTCTGAAATTAAACACAAGTTAAAAGAAAACAAACACATATAAAACAGCATTCAATATTTAATACACTTTCTCTCTGTACACCAACCACGAGCTTCCGTTATATGTGCATTTATTTATTTATTTATTTATATTATATATTTATTTATTTATTTATTTATATTATATATTTTCACATATATTACAGTGTTTATGTGCCATCATAACAATCAACTTTTTTTTTTTTAACTTCTTTGTCACTGCCTCCTGATTACACCCATTTATTTTCTCAATGGACTCTATCCGTTTCCACATGCTCAAGCTGCCTGATCTCATGTCTGGGATGGCATGGTTTGATTTGATTTACATGGACAAACTGCTCTATTGCTGTTTCACCTTCATTTTTCAAAATTTTATACACTACAGGAGAGACTTTATCTATAATTTGAAATGGCCCCTGCCAGGCTGCCAGAAATTTAGAATTTTTCTGTTTACTTTTTCCAAAATGAAACTTGTACACCTGATCCCCTACATTGTATTCCTTTACTGATGTCTTTTTGTCATAATATGACTTAGCACTGTCAGCAGCTCTTTCCAGATTTCTCTGCACAAAAGCAAATGCATGTTGCAAATGCCTCCTCAGTTCATCAATATATTCATGAACTGTGGATGCACTCACTAGAGTTTGCTCATGTGTTCTGTATAGTAGGTGTTGTGGTAACACCATTTTCCTACCTGTTAAGACCTCATGGGGGCTAACACCTGTTGCTTTGGCAGGAGTCGACCTGATTGCCATCAAAACCAATGGTAAACGCAAATCCCAGCTGGAACCTGCTTCTGCCACAAATTTCTTTAAAATGTCCACAACAGACCTATTGCTTCTTTCAACTGTACCTGAAGACGCCGCCCGATATGCGATATGTAGTTTCCTTTTCACACCTAGTATTTGCCATACCTTACTCATTAGAGTACTTGTGAAATGACTTCCTCTGTCTGACTCAATTCTTTGTGGCAACCCAAACCTTGAGAACACATGGTTCACCAGCAATGTGGCTGCTGTTTGCGCACTACAATCTGGTGCGGGAATGCACTCAATCCACTTTGACATCAAACATACCACACTCAAAATATAGCGGTGTCCCCTGCTCGACCTTTTTAAAGGACCTACATAGTCTATTTGCAAATCTGACCATGGGAGAGTTAGGCCTCTTTTCATCAATGGTGCTCTATGCATTGGTGAAGCAGGTTTAAATTGGGCGCATACTAGACATCCTCTAGTATATAATTCCACATCTTGGGACATATGTGGCCAGTAAGCATAATCTTTTAGTATTTCTAATGTCTTTTGTGAACCTCTATGGCCTGCAGTTATGGCATCGTGTGCATGGTGTAGCATTAGTCCTCTGAATGAAAGGGGTACTACCCACTGTATTTGCCCTGTTATGGACTCTCTAATCATGAGTCCATCCTGTAATCTAATTCGTGTTTTGTTCTTTAATAACACCCTCAACTCTTCTTTTCCCATACAATCATTTTCTGTTAAAGGATTTTTTTCAGGATCTATCAAATGATTATAATAGATTCCCAAAATTTGATCATTCTTTTGTGCCTCAATCAAATCTTGGTCTGGCGTGTCATGACTCCACTGCACCACCGGTTGATCTACCTCCTTTGGTGCTTTAGACCGTGTGACTGCATCAATTTGTATTTCACCCATTAAATAATCAATAGGTAGCAATTCTCCCATCACAGCCCCAATCTTAGCCAGATGGTCTGCCTTATCATTTCCCTCCTTATCCTCTCCTGGTGTTTTTAAATGCCCACGAATTTTTCTCCAGTATATTGTTAAATTATTTTCTGACACCAATTTGTCTATGGCTTGTATCATTTTTCCATGTTTAAGTGACTTTTTGTTGTATGTAACCATGCCTCTTGCTTTCCAACCAGGCAAATACTCCACAAAGCTATTCCGTGCATAGTCAGAATCAGTCACCAGGACAATTTCACTGAACTTTTTATCAACTGCAGTAGCAATTGCTTTATAGATGGCTGCCAATTCCGCCACCTGACTGCTCCTATCTCCAATCCTCATCCCTATACTAGGAACGCCTTCACATTTCAACCAGACATTTCCTATTCCTGCCACTAATTGTTTATTACTGTCATTTTCAATGTGAAAAGCACAACCATCCACGTATACAGTTGGCAAATCCTTGCATGTTTTTTCATCAAAAGCTTTGTGTGGTGATTGTTCAAATTCCTGTAAACTAGCTTCCACATCCATTTCATTTGTTATTTGTTCAGCTGCACAGTCATGTAAGTCAGCTAACCCTTGAGCAATTGGGCTCTTTTTATTTTGTCCATATCTTACTTCTACGGGAAAACCTTGTAATGCCAGCGTCCATGAAGTGATTCTGGATTGCGCTAGATTGCCTGATCTAATTCTTTTACTTTCTAAAAATTGCAAAGGTTGATGATTTGTTTCAATAATCACCTTTTCTCCCTGAACAATGGGGCGAAAATGTTGTAGCGCCCACACAGTGGTTAATAGGGCCTTCTCTCATTCATTAAATTTCATTTCAACTTGGGAAAATGCCTTACTTGCATATGCAATGGTTTTGTGATTCAAATCGTGTTTTTGTGATAACACTGCTGACATACAATGTTCAGAAAAGCCTATTTCTATAAAGAAATCCCTATCCTTTATGGGGTATGCTAAACATGGTGCCTTTACAAGACATTCCTTCAATCTAGCCACTGCATCAGATTGCTCTCTTTCCCATCTCCAGGGAGTATTTAGTTTAAGCAGTTTAGTCAATGGTTGAGTGATTTCTGCATAATTCTCAATGAACTTTCTGTTATAGCCTGTCATCCCTAATAAACTTTTTACTCCTTTCACATTTTTAGGATCTTTTAATCTTTGTATGGCCTCTATTTTCTTCCTTTGTGGATTTAGCCCATGTTCAGTCACTTCATGCCCTAGAAAGTTCACTTTTTTCTTGCACCATTGTGCTTTTTGCAAAGATACTTTGGCGCCTGCTTTCTGCAATTGGCCAAGCACATGTCTTATTTCATCAAAATGGCTTTTAAGGTTTTCATTTTTTATCAAGACATCATCCACATAAACTATTGTCCCTCTTTCCGCTGCATCCGGCATGGCCTTTCTCAAAAATATGCCAAATTCACTCCCACTATTGATGTACCCGAACGGAGCTCTAAGCCAGGCATATTGAGTCCTGTCAAATGTAAAGGAAAATAGGTGTTGTATCTCCTCTGCCAATGGCACACACCAATATCCAGATGTGAGATCTAACGTGGTAAATACATTTGAACCATGTATCTGAGCTAGGCCCTGATCAATGAATGGTAGTGGCCATCTAGATACTGGTACTCTTTTATTTAACTCTCTTAAGTCTGCACACAGCCGCCATTGACCATTTGGCTTTAACACACCTAAAATAGGCGTATTGGATGTGCTATGAATGGGCCTAATTATTCCCCGTGATTCCAAATTTTTAATAATCTCTGCCAATGATTCTAAACATGCCAGCGGTAGTCTATACTGGCGTACAAACACTGGATTTCTGCTACAACCTTCTGGTAGTGTGGCCACATGTAAATCAGTTAAACCACAATCATAAGCATCTTTTGCAAATACATCCTTAAACTCCATAAATATTTCCCTCAGATTGCGTCGATCCTCATCGCTGTTACATGCATCCGCTAAGGAGATCTGCTCTTCTACCATTCTGGAAAATTCTGGAAACTCTTCTGGTAAAGGAATCTCAGCGCTTTCCTCTAACTGTGTGGCTGTGTCTTTTTGTAGAGCTGCCACTTTCAAATATTTTGGCAGATCAGCTTCCACTTCAATGGGCTGATTTCCTGTTTCATTTTCATTTAAATTAAATATTATGCAATCCTCTTGATGGCAGCACACTGTCTCATTTGAATCATAAGGATACACAGAATGAATTTTAAATATTCCTTTGGGCTGAGAGTCCAGGTGTTCTGGTAACTCGCCCTTGGCATCTACATATTTTTCAGGAATATTCCCAATCACCATGTTATTTAAATCTGCCGTATAATGTGATTTTTGTATGGCCATTCCTAATGGGGAGTTTTCCTCTAGATGAACGTCCTGACAACCTTTATTATTTACCATGATTTTTACAGATCCCTCACCAATGTCTACCAATGGAATGTATTCATAATCCAGGCCTTGCTGTTTTATGGATTCATTCAGGCATACAAATGCATCAGAGCCTTTCATCTGCTGTCCATTTTTGCATTTCAGTGTTATTGCAAACTGTTTTGTAAATGCAGGAACAATAGTATTTTTCCTCATCTGTAATTCGACTGCATAAGGAACTAGTTGTGCACAATGATAAGCCCTTCTTTTGTCTTCAAATTCAGGCGCCGGCCCACCTAGGCGTGACCATATTTTTTGATTAAGGAAATCTAACACCATACACATTCTGTGCATGATGTCATTGCCCATGTAAAATTCATTTTGTGCTCCACTCACTATCCATACATTATGGTAAATTGCTTTCTGCCCAATGCTAATTTTAAGCATGCATCTGCCTGTAATTCGGTTTTCAAAGTCTGGACTGTCCAACCCAGAAACATATTGGTTTTTAATCCTAAATTTCGGGATTTCTTCCCTCTCCATAATTTTTTGCAACAATTTCTCATTAATGAAACTCCTTTCATGTTCAAGCGCTAAAGTGGCTTTTATTGTTTTAATATAATCATTTATACCAGCGTGAACCCATGGTTGCTCATCTTCCATGTGTATCTCTGCCAGAGTGGTAATGTGTTTTTCTGAATCTGTTTTAGGAACAATATTCTGTTTGCATGTATTCTCTTTTAAATAGAAACGCAATGTGTGTTCGTCTATGGCAGTCTGCCAATCTTTCCTTGGGTCCAAGTATATTTGTACAGGTAGTTTTTCATTGTCGCTCTGATCTTTGTCTTGACACCTTAATATAACAGTGACACTAGGTATGCAGCTATTCTGGAGATATACCTCCACAGCATCATTTGTTTTGGCAACGGTGTGACATTCTTTTATATTGCTGTTTTGTGATTTTAGTTTCTTAGGCCTCAATGGTTTTTTGGTTAAGGACCACAGCACTCCATTCACCCCATCTATGAGAGGAGACAATCTTTTCAGGCAATCTGTCCCCATCAGAAATGGAATTTCACAAATAGATGTGATCAATACCTCTTGTTTCATTCTGTGCTTTCCTATTTTTATGTCAACCTCAGTTACACCTATGATGGGCACCTCCTCCCCATTAAAGTTATGCACTGGGCCTTGATTTGCCTTCACTGTGATCTGACTCTGTGGAGGCCTCCCTTCATTGATACTCTTTACCAGCTCCTTGGACATAATTGTGGCCTGTGCGCCAGTGTCAATCATAGCAAAGGTGTGGCATTTTTCTTCTACAGTGATGGGTGCATAATATCTGTCCTCAACTTCCTCTAATACACATAAGAAATGTGAATTCTTACTGATTTCAGGGCTCACCTTTCTCAGGTCTTTTTCACTTTTGGCTAAGCACATTGGTAAATGAAAAGACATTTTTCCCTCCTTTTTACCCATTTCTGTGCGAGATATTTTATTCATTTCTCCATGTTCAGAGGTTTTTTGGAGTGTGGCCACCGTTCGCCCATCCATCTGGGTAACATCAGAGACCACATTACAACCTTCCAACTGAACATGTGTCACAACATCATTCAGCAATTTGTCATTTTTTAATTCTGTGCATTTGTGATCATTTAGTGTAATACCAGCCCTTTCAGCCTCTTCAAAAATATGTGGCTCAAAGAATTTTTCAGGTGATTGACTTGTACCCTCCTTGTGAGTATTTCCTTTTTCTGTCTGTGTTTGGTAATTGTTTTGCTTGCCCAGGGAAGGAGCTATGGCATCCCCACTTACTCCCTGTTCACTGGTATTCCCCATGCATGAGTCATTTTTCTTAAATCTGTCCCTTTGTTCTTTTGGAATTCCTAATGTTTCTTTTTCATTTGTGCAAATCTTTACTGTTTTATTTAGCTCTAAGTTAAACCGTACCTCTTTTTTAGAAGTATTTGCACTTTCTGTCACAATTTCATTTACTGGTACTTTCATTTTTAATCCATTAGACATCTCAGAGTCGTTATGCAAAATTATATCAGAGCAATCTGTCATTTTGGCACTGCAGTTATCATGAGTACTTAGTCACTTTTCGGAAGCCCCCCGGTCATTGCTATGGCCATCAGCCCCCTCTTTGGAAGGTTGTTTTTGCGCTGTATAGAGCTTTCCTATTTGCTCAGCTAACATTTTCACTTGGGCCTCAAGGCATTGGAACCTTTCCACCTCTCTAGGATCCTCTTTCTGTGGCCTAGGTCGATATTGGTTGTTTTCCCCCTGATTGGATCTATTCTGATACCTCTCAGGTGATTGATACCGGTTGGGATGGTTTCTGAACTCTTGATTCATTTGTGGAGGGGAGCGGGTTGCACCCATCCTTTGATTATAGTCCCCTGGTGGGGAATCATTGTACTGGCGTGGACTGTAGTTCACGTTTTGCCTCATGTCCTGTCTCTCAGATTGTGGGTACTGGCCCCTATATTGATTTCCATTATCAGTAAATCGATCCACATATCGGGGCCTATCCTGATTACCATATATCATGGTGCTGGGATCAAATCTGCTCTGTGTCCCCAATGACTGGTAGGGACCATCATTTCTTTGATCTTGATTTTGTCTCTGGTTATTGTTCATACCTGCCATATCAGACCGGTATCTTACCCGGGGTCTATCTCCTAAATATCTAGGGCTGATGTAGCTCTCTCTATTACTAGGATCATGTGATTGGAACATTGGTACAGGCAATGGCGATCTTTGTTGATTACCCCTTTGTTCAGGTGTCACATTATTTTTACCTTGGCTTTGAGCAGACTCAAGGGACATTTTGGCTGACCTGATTTCCATTACTGTGGCTGAGGGTTCTTTAGATTTAGGCCTAGTATCTTTCATTTTATCACTTTCTCTACCCTGACAATAGAGTACCTCATATAGCTTGGTGCTTTGATGTACAATCCATTCAAGGGACTTGTCACGGTCAAATTCACGGACCAATTGGGATATGATGTCTTTCTGTAGCCCATAGAAGTATGCGGTTTTAAACTCATTGGAATTTGAGTCAAAAGATACATCAAAGCGAGAGAATGCTCTTTTTAAGTCTTGTAAAAATTGGCGAGGTGATGTATTAAGTCCAGCAGTAATAGTGTACGCAACTTTCTTTGCCTCTTGCAATGACTGAAAAGGAGAAAAATGACGCCTAATTTCTTTTTCAAACTCCAGCCATGTCATATTCTGCTGTTCATTTAATCCCCTTATGATGCTGGCCGTCGGGGCATCTAAAGTTAAATGAAAATATTGTCTGTACTGTTCCTTAGGTATCTGGAGCGCTTTAAAAATGTCATGCACCGCTTCTAAGTGATCCTCAATGCAGCATTCACCTCCCTTTTTAAATGGTTTGATCAGGGCTTTAATGGATTTCATTATTTTTATGGGGCTACTTGTTGCAATGCATGGAATTGCACTATTTTGTGATTCAATCCTGTTTTCAGGTGTATGAGATTGGTGGCTGCCCCCAATGGGAGTATCAAATCCCCCAAGGGCGCTGCAACCAAGTTCAGTCACCGGCCCAGTCACTGGGGCACTAGCTCTTTGGGCAGAGCTAGAATTCACCTCCACTCCATTGAATGTGGTACCCTGCCGCCTCTCCTGTGACCTGGGAATGCACATTTGCTGTTCTAAGTCCTTACACTTTTTAAGGAGTCTGTTGGCTTCATCATGCAAATAATTATTTTCATCACTCATTTTATTAATTGCCTCCTGCATGTCACACATTTGAATTTGGCATTCATTGAACTCTTTATTTCTTTTGTCTCTTTCTTGAATCATTTTAATCATTTCTTGTTCTACACTCTGGAGATCACCTTCTTTTTCACAATGTTCTTTTTGTAAAATCTGCATTTCTGAAACAACCTCATCTTTATCCTGCCTAATGTGATCCACTAAGGCTTTTAAGTGTGTCAATTCTTGCTCACTATCTTCAAATTGTTTCTTGCTTTTGGATAACTGAGTATCAAAGTCTCTGCATTTTAATTGCATGTCTTTTTGGCATACATCCAATTCTGCTCTCAACATTTCCTGATTTTTACTTGCCCCATCTATTTCAGTCTTTAACCTGTTAATTAGCTGAGTATCATTCTCTTGCATTCGCAGTGACTTGTTTAAAATAAACCATATTTTGCCGCATAGACGTATTAAACAGTCTTTCTCTGCACTTTTATCGGCTGCATTCAATAATCTCGTAAGGCAGACCTGAATTATGCTGCCTTCTGCAAAAATATTGTCTAGTTTTTCTTTCTGCACCTCACCCTGAATGCGGTTACTCCATTCTAAGGTACTGTTCGAAGACCAATTCCCATGTGCAAATAACTTTGCCTCTAAATATTGCACTAGATCTGAGAATGTGGTTTCCCTTTGTGACATTCTGAAATTCGTTTTTAGTGGCACACTGCTATTATAAAATGGGTTCCCTTTAATGTGCAAATGGCAGTGTGAGACACGCTTGCCACGCCCAGTAGGTACTCTATGATCACTTTCCCGGCCTGCAACGCACCATAAATATGTAGGGTATTTTGTGGAGATTTGGGGCCTGACGGTATTTTATTACCGCCGAGAAATAACTTAGCAATAATCACTCTTTGTATTCAGATTTGGCCATGTGCAACAATAATACAATGGACATGCATTATTTCAGCACCCAGACCTGCATATTTGGTATACGTGGTTGGTGGTATTTTGGTGAGCATAATTCCCTTGTTTTATTTGTGGCCCCAATGTCCAGAATCCCTTATCTTCGCTTAGATTTTTCGTGTGATCACTAGAGAGACCTCAGACCTGCATTCTAGGGAAACCACAATTTCCAGGGATAGTGTTGGTGCGCCACCATGGGCAAACTCACTGACTTATTTACGACAGAGAGCTATATGTGGTAGTCTTGTGGTAATTTCCACTACCTTATATACGGTAGGGAGCTATGTTCAGAGAGTCTCTCTTCCCGTTGGCTCATGTACCTCCAACAAGTTATACTACAGTCATTCACAATTATTCATACTGATTCTGACATACACACATCTGTCTTAAAATGACCATTGCACTGTTTAAAAATCTCCCCACATCATTGGCATTGTAATGGTAAATAGAAAATAAACCACCCGTCTGTTTTCAAATATTTTCTGTATTATAAAATTTACATTTAGGCATGATCTCATTTTTTACAGCAATAAAAGGGAACAATCAAAGCATTTTCAATGACACACTGCAATTATAGTGGCGGAGAACAGAACTTAAATTGCAACATTAGCACTTGATAAAGACACGCACGGGACTTTCATTTTTCTAAACTGACTGCATACTTTCGTGCACACACACAGCTCCCCCAGTTAGGTAATTACCTTATCTGTTCAGATTCTTCTCTCTGTGAATGTGGCTCTCTTGGCGTAACTCCAATAAAAAGGAACGCTTGCCTTCTCAAGCCGGGGTCATTGCCTGGAATTCTCAGCTTTTTCAGATAGGACTGCCTCTGCCAGTGGAAAGGTAATTCTTTCAGCTTTCCCCAGTCTCGACTGCAGCAGGACACCCCCACAGCCAGGTCTTCTCCCCAGTAGTGCAGAAAGATGTCTGCCTGTCTTTTTCCCTGCTACTGCCCACTAAAACTTTCCTCTCAGCCCTCTTTATGACGTGTTCCAATGAAATCCATCATCTCTCATCCTCCTACTTTTCAACAATAGCTTCGCTTATACATTTGCAATTGTTGCAAATCTGACTTCCTCCTTCCTGCCGTTACTGTGCACAACAACACGGATAATCAGGCAGAGAAGAGAAAAATCTGCACACTCATTTAAATGGTTTTCAAAGTATGCCTAATTCTGCAGTAGAGAACACATTTTATTAGTGGGTTATATTAAAATAAGGTTTTATTAGTCAGGTTAATTGTTAATATGTTAGCTGTTAATTTTCAAATGTGTCTCTAGCAATATAGGCATTTCAGGTGAAAAATAGTGTGCATTTTTAAATGAACACGTGTGCTTTTAACTGTAAAATAGCTTTGCATCTTATATATTAAAATCGTTTTTTGACTGAATAGCCTGTCTTTCCTTGTTAATCTGCTAACCCATATAGCAATGCACCGCACCCTTGTGGTGGTGCTGCAAAAAAAAAAATGCTACTTGTGCAGTAGTGCTGTAATGCTACTTGTGCAGTAGTGCTGTAATGCTACTTGTGCTGTAACATGCCAAATATCCTTACATGCCCAATCGCTACCAAACCTCTAAAAATGCACATAATCTATCAGATGGCCAGTGCCATGTTAGCTCAGCAGTGTTAATGTATAGTTTGCAATTGTCTAGACTCTAACATGTAATGTGTATAACAGTCACAGTCAGAATCAAAAGTGAACCAATTCATATTTATAGTCAAATCCTGTTGGCATGCAAATAGCATGTCCAATGTCAGAAAGTGCAATATCAAAAAGTAGCAGCATAGTTCATCAAGAAATACTTCACTTAATACGACACTGTATACAGCTGGGGTGCTTTTGTACTTGCCTACTGGGTGGTTTTTTGTAGTGTTAAAACCACACAGGGGCATGTGTTTTTTCAATATGTATATATATATATATATATATATATATATATATATATATATATATATATATATATATATATATATATATATATATTACACGGCCACGGTAGTGGCCGTGTAGTTATGGTTAAGTTGCTGTTTCCATAGGAAGAGCACTTTTTGGGCGGTTTATAACTCCGCTTCCCCTGGACGAATCTTCACCAAACGTTGCAAGAAAAGTATATGGCCGACTCTGAATTTTTTTGCAAAGTTTGCTGAGGTTTGGTCCAGGGGGGTAAAGTTATAGGGGGTTCCCAAAACTTCTTTTTTTCCCATAGACTGAATGGGGGAAAAACTTTGAGCAAGGCTACAGATCAAACCGCTGGACGGATTTTCACCAAATTTGCGGTAGGAGCAGCGGTTTGGTCCCGAAAGCGTTCATTTGTAAATTTGGTGAAAATCCGTCCAGTAGTTTTTTTTAAACGATCAAAAAGTAGTTCTAAAAAAATTAGTGATATCTATGTCCGCTCCGTGGACACACTTCCCTGTTCGCTCCGCGGGCAGGACACCAATTGAGTAATCAGGGGTGTCATTTCCGCGGACATGTGACGCGTTAGCTCATTGGATGGTGAAGGGTGTCAAGTGCATCAGATTGTTCCGATGCGTCTGCCATCTTTGATCCTCTGTTTTGGTGTCCGCGGACATCGCTGCAAAAATATAAAAAAACACAACATTGCACTTGTTAAACTTATCAAATACTGTCTTGGGAGGTGAGGGTTGATGAGGATAGGACGGGATGTGGCAGCAAGAAGCAAAAAAGTGGTGTTTTTTTGTCACGAAAGTCATACGGTATATTTGTTGGTAGGTGTGCAACTGTCCCGTAATTTGCGGGATAGTCCCGCAATTGGCGCCTGTGTTGCGAAGTTTGCTGAGTGGCTCTGTTCGAGCACAATTTGTGATCTAACAGAATAAGTTAGGAGTCACAATTAGTCATGCTGGGGATTGGGGCAGAGCGGCGAGGGGGTCATATACATACATTTCCCGCGAATGGGAATAACAGTGGCTGGCAAGTGGCAGCTAATCTGTAAAAAAGAGTCATATTGTATTGCATTGCAACCACAGCTTCTGACGTGATGGGCTTGCAGGCCGGTCATGTAAGCAGCTTCGGGTGCAATGCATTGATTCTGCCAGGTGAATGACGCTGTGACTTCATCACCACCTTTTGTCCCGCAAAGGGATGTGACAAAGTTGGCCACCCTATTTGGAGGTATTCCTCAATATATTGTGCGTAAAATACCGGTGAAGGAGTAATGTGTCTGTGTTACAATGTATGTAAAATAATATTGGAGTCAGATCGGTGCCCCCTAGAGTTTGGCATCTGAGGAAGCCACCTGCAGTGTTTGACGGAAACAGCGGCCGTGTATGTGTATGACAATATGAGTTCTCATGGGTGCGTTGAACCGTGTTGTTGCAAAGTGAGAATGTATTTAGATTCTGAGTGAAGGTCAGCAACTTTGATTTTTTGGTTGCGAGCTAAGGCAGCCCACGCATGGGACAGAAAGTAGAAGGGTCAATTGTTTTTTGACCTTGAGAGAAAGGGATTTTTTTCGTGAAGAGTCAGTGAGAGGAGGTTTGTAATAAAGAACATTTGATAAGGTTATGCATTCCAAAAGTGTGTACGGAACATGTGGATTCTGTTCAAGAAGATTCTTTCATGCAAGCGGATTGAGCTTTACGGACTGATTTTCACAAATACAATGGAGACGGTGAATATTATGAAAGTTTGCTTTTGACACTGTATATCGGAACAAGCTTTAACCTATTATTATCTGAAGATTAATTTTGGCAATATTACTCAAGTACTAGTTTTCTGTGTGGTTGTCTTTTTTAATATGGTTATGGGAAGTGCAGAATGTAGGTGTATGTCGACTATAACTAGATTCACCCAGGTTGAACGCTAATATTTCCTTAAAATGTCATGTATGACTATATGGTATTGTGTATCAGTTTCTAGGTTCTTTTTGTCTTTTTTGAGATTGTTTGATGTGTGTGCTAATCGTTAATTTAAACTCTATGCCAAATTAAGAAAATTATACATATATTGCAATAAAGTGTAATAAAGATTGGTTATTGATACATATTTTCTGTTATGTTTCCAAATAGCAACATGCTGCCTCACTGCGATTGCCATGGATTCCTGATGCCAACTGATGGGTTCTTCATTCATCAGGTGCACGTAGTTGTCAATGGCTGGATTACTGTGACTGTTTTGTGGGACGATCAGCCAGGGCCCATGTGTCCGTATGCTGCATTAGCGATTAGGAGTAACATAACATCTTTTATGGTGGTCTAGACGTAATTTGATGCAGACGCCCTGGAATTCACTGTGGGACCCAAGCGGTTCCTTCATCAAAAACAAACACTTTGTGTATGGAAAAAGAAGAACGTGTGTCTCACAATTAACATTTTCGATCACGAGCGAAGAAACAAATTTGCAATTTGATTGAATATGGGAACAGTCGGATGTTCTCGGAGAATTTGTTGTGAAATAAAAGTACTTTACAAATTGTATACTGTTATTATTTTCTTTTAAAGAGTGGTTTAATAATTTGAATTGTGACATGGTATGTTGTGAGTCGCTGTGTGTTGATTTTTCGGTTCTGCGTCACGTCACGTAGGTGGTTATGGGCGCATTTGGCTATGCTGAAGAGGAACGTCACCGAGAAAGGTGTTCATTATCACTAGGGTTGGTTATTTGAGGGTCATGGGCGGGGCATATGATTTAGTGACGTCTGGTCAGTTTACCTTAGGCCGATGCAGCAATGGTTAACAATAGCACAAGATGGAGGCACACTGTTGCCAGATTCCATACGTTTCTCAAAGAGGAGAAATGCGGTAAACTGATGTGGAAATGTTTGCGATAAATCAACGTATGTACAAAAATACATGGTCAAACCCTCGGGACAATAATATTTTGTGAGCATTGCACTTGTGAAACTTATGCAATAATGTTTGAGGAGGTGAGGGGTGATGATCATGGTTGGAATATTTCAGACGTAATATCGAATGAGTTTACAAAGTTTGTTGGAATTTTGTACACAGCTTATATGACGAATGATTTGTGTATTATTTTGACAGTTTAGAAAAAATAAAACGTGGATTTACATCAAATTTGCATAAGGCTCATTGAAAAGGATCGAGAAGCATGTTTTTTTTAGTGCTTTAGGGGTAGGCTGTAATCATGGGCAGTGGCCCGAATGTCGGGGTCATGGTATAAGGTCATGATCCGGACAATGTGGCTATTGGCCATGACCAGAAGGGACAAAACATAGTATTAAAGTGGTCATGTCCACCTGGGACTGGCTTTGTCGTAAAGTTATTCGCAATTAGGATAGATTTGAAAGGGAAGAAAAATCTGCTTATGTTAATATCGTTAGAGGGATTTTTTTTGCCTTTTGGAGGCTGCCATGGAAAGGGAAGATGGGCCCTGTATGAAACTGGCGCTTTCCATGGTGGCCATCTTGGAAAAGGATTTTATTCCTAAACCGGGACACCGCGTCCCGATGTAGGACGAGAAATCCTATTTTTTAGTAGCACGGGTTACCGCTTTGGAAACCTAGGCTGGTAATGCCGTTCATCCCCCATTTTAGGGGCTGAAATGGGGGTAATGGTCCAGAGACCTCGTTATCCACCCTCGCTTCACTTGGGCTGATTACTAGGGCTACTGGGCCATTATCCACCGTTCCAGTCCCTGGAACGGCTCATGAACGCTACAATATTCACATTACTATGACAAAAAATGCAAATGGAAATGTTGGAAAATCTTATTGCGTCTATGAATTTTACTGAGAAATACAAAGTGGATGGAGTCTATGCGTTTTTTTTTTACTTCTATTTTTTAACTGTGAAAGGTGGTTCCTAAAGGAACATTTATTTTTTTTTTGGATGGATTTTTTTGGCATCAATGACATTTGTGATGTCATCTTTGATGTCCTGGGTGTTAGTCTTAGCAATGCACGGTGGTGGCGCAAGTTATGGTTGCTTAGCTTGCCATGACTAGCGAATTTCAGGGGTTTTGTGGTTTTACTTTGAACCATAACGTCCCTTTAACAAAGCTTTTTTACTGAATATATATATATATATATATATATATATATATATATATATATATATCTCATTCTACTAGTGCCTTGTGCAGCGTATCCCTGCAGCAGCACATAGTTGCATATTGTGCACACGTGGTAATCTAGGCCGGCCCAGAGTGTGGCGGGACCTGTGATTTGTTGCCGAGCTGGTGGAGTTTGGGGGACCTCAGCATGGTTCGCATGGGGCCCCCAAATTTCATGCTACACCACTGTGCCCATAAGAAATGAATAAGTGAAGGGCGCAATCTTTTCACAAACTAAAAGTATTTTCCAATACTGACTTCCTGTACATTTTCAGGGAATAGAATGTTCATCCTCTGTTCATGTCAGTTCGGTTATCAGGTTTTGTGCAGCACCATGATCTATTTATGATTCTGTACGGTCATCAAATTGCCAAATACTGTAGTTATAATGTTCCCACTCTATGTCCTTTCAGGCCCCATAATGACATCATCCAACATATGCGCTCAGGTGCAGGCAATTCTGATTTCCTACTTTGAGTCGGGTATCTCAGATTTGATTGGGCTTCCATGCTCTAAACGTGTTCCTTCAAAGGCAGCCCATCATGTACAAGAGCCATTGCTCATATTATATTAACTGCCCCAGTCTCCAACTATTTCTAACTGTGACTCCAAGGGTGGGGTTTACTGGACGATTATGTGTAACTGTCTTGCGATATCCATTATATCAATTGTTTGAAGCCGGCATGATGAGGAAAGAGATTGTGTGTGAAGGTAAGTGGAACCTATTATTTTCAGCCCCCAAACCTGAAACTCAGATTAGAAAGCACCTACTACTGTATTGAAATCTTCATTTGAATTGTGAATAAACATGATAGCATAACCACAGACATTTTTCTGATGGTGTTTTAAAATAAAGGATACCTCTTTTTATGTCTGCAGTTATAGGCTGCTGACAGTTGTTTTTCTGAACCATTAAAAAATAAAAGGTTTAGCATTGGTCAGGTGACGCCTTTCTCCATTGACTTTGCCATTTTTTAGCGATTCCCATAATTGTGAAGGCTTTCACGCTCTTGTGGCATTTACCAAGCTGGTGCTGGGCTGTAATAACTTGTTACATTCTGTAAATGTTCATTTTTACAACATCAAAAAAGAAAGGATGTTTCATTCAAAATTGATACATGAATCACACAGAGATATGTCTACTTTTCAAGTGTAATGCAATATTTTGATTTACCAGCCTGTGAACTGGGGTGCATGGCTGCTAGACTAATTAATTGTCCATCGTTAACTTCACCAATTGTATTTACAAGCATATTTATGAAATAGAGCTGCACCAGCCTTGAGAAACCACTGACAAATGTGTCAACTTTGTATGTTTTCCATGTATGAATTCTGTATGGAACACCCTTTCCTTGATGTTACATTCAATTGGAAAGCAAATAAATGAAAATGCCGTTGACTAAAATTGACAGCACTTAACATGTTATCCTGAGAATCCCCACATAGAACTGCATTTGTTTTAAGTATAACACTAGCTTTAAATATCAAATCAACCCAATAGTGGGAGAGTAGTCATCTCTCCCTTGGCATTCGTGTTGACCGAAATGCCTCTGAATATGTCACAATGTGGTTTGGCGCATGCCTTCTCCAAATGCAAATACAAAATTATAATGCATTGCGTTTTTTGAGGTAATGATTAGAGAATGATTACGTTTGTGTCAGTTTAAATGCAAATTAGAGAGAATGTTGAAGGCTTAGTGAAACTTATCTTAACTTTGATTCCATGTCGTTAAAAATGTTCAATAGAGTACAACGCTATATCCTTGAATCATTTGTGATCTTCAGTGGAGTATTACTAGTGTTCTTGTAGCAAATGAAACGTGTGCTGAAACACCTCCAGCATTGGAATATCCCTATCAAGTCAGAGGGCTGTAACTACGGTACCGGTAAGCTTGCCAGTACTGTAGTTACCCGACCGGCAAACTATGAGTTGTGTTTTCGGGTGCCTTTTCACCCGCCAGGTCCGCACCCGCGAGCAGAGCATGTGGGATGCACCAGCACGATGGTGCCGGTGCATCCGACCTCCCCATTCCCATTGAGCCCTATGGGGCTCAAATGGAAACGGGGAGTAAAGGTTTCCAGCCCCTGACAATGGGGAAATACAGGGTCCGCCAGGGTTGTAATGGCCCTGTATTTCCCCATTGCCAGGGGGCCGGAAAAATGTGCAAGTGTGGCGCAGCCTGCCGGTTTTACCGGCAAGGCTACCCCCAAACTTGTAATGAGGCCTAGAAGCTCAGACTTGCCCCACAGATATTAAATTAAACTGTAACATCCAATCGGCTGACGCCCAATCCAGCTAGTAGAATGGAATCAGCAGAGCCATTTCTTGAGGTCTATTGGGTTCAGAAGCCAATGTAAAAGTAAAAAAAAAAAATACTTACTGAATGTCTAGTCTTTTAATTCAGCCACACTCTATAAAGTAAGCAATGATACATTGGACATCAAACAGACTCCAGAGCTGACAGTATCTGTAGATCGGGATGTAAGTCCTTGCCATAGTTTAAGTAGCTAGCTATCAGAGTACTTTCTGGTATACCACAACCACATTGATTGCTGGAATGAAAGGTGGGTAAGGACACTGAAGCCTGTAATCAGAGTGTTGCATTCACACCATGCCCATGGCCATACAGAGATGCACAGTTTTATCTTGAAGTTCATTCCTGGAGAGTTAAACTGGAATTCTGTGGAAGTGGTTGTCCCTGTTTATGATCCACACCAGTTGGAGCTTGTGCAATATCACTTGTGAAGCAGCATATGGTCAGTTTCAAGGAAAGATAGTGGAAGCACAGTGCAAAAGTGCCAATAGACGTCAGCATGTTGATAATAACAGTGAAGACTGCATGCTGAGGTCTAACGTTGTGATTTAGTAAACAAATATGTCCATGTGCAATTGAATACTGAGAGTGCTGGGAGAAGGGGTAGACATGCGTACATGCTCTAAATGGAGAGACTGGCTAATAACACGAACTGCGTGACAGACATAAAGAAAGCCCTTCAGATTAGATGGCTTCTGGAATGCAAAGTGGAAACTAGTCTGTTGACGTAGTTATGCATTCTTTTTTTTTTATCCAAGCACAAGGTGTCTATCAGTTGAGAGGAATAAACTACTTTATAAATATTCAAATGTTGTTTTGGTAACTGAGGTTTGTGGGGCTTAATGGTAGCCCCACAATCTAATTAACTGAAAGGCAATGGTAGGCCCAAAATGTTCAGAAATACCTTCTTGTCATGGGAAGGCGCACAGGCAGAATGAAAAGTCAGCATACAAAATATCAACACTGCCAATGTGCCTAGTGAATTCAAAGGTATGTACTTTTTTAGTTGAAGCATGGAACATGTGAAAAATGAAACCAGGCTACAGAAGGGATTTGGAAAGGCAACATTTCACTCACAACTGTCACGCATCAAAATGCTCTGTACATTGAAAATCAAGAGTACTAACTGGGCCTTCAATACACTTTTCAAAGCTCAAAAGCAGAAGCCTACTTTCCATTATATGAAATGGCATGTTTTAAGTATAACCTTGCTGACACAGAGAACAAAGAATAAAGGGTAACTTTGCAAACACATACACAGGTAACATAGAAAAAGGGCATTTGCAGCTTATTTTTAATTTTTAAATTTTAAAAATGTTTGCTTAACAACAATGAACACATGGAAGCGACTCTCCAGTGCAGAGTCATGGCAATATGTATCATTACGTAAAATGAACTTTGGTGCCATGATGCAAGATATAAAATGTCCTCATGCGAAAAAAGAGCAGCAACATTTGAAAACATCAGTTTCGGTTCACATCCCCAACAGATTTAAAGGGGGAGCTCTGCCTTTCTATGTTATCTGGAAATCTCTTTTGAAGAGCCAACTTGTGCTGGACTGAGGCTTTTATTGGGGTGGAGTTATGCCATCTGGGTAAATAATGGTAACTCTTAATGGGTAGAACTGTGTCAAATCCAAAAATTCAAGAAACGTTGTGGCCCTTTTCTGGGTTTACTGGGGCCAGAGGGGTGGCCTACAATCAAGACTGTCACATGATGCTAAAGACCAATCTAGACAGAGAGATAAGATCAGTTCAGCATCCATTAAGCCCAACCTGTGACTGTGCAAGAATGTTGATAGGTTTTATGGCCGGTAGAGTAAAGAAAGGAAGCACATGTCCAGAGCTCATGTTGAGGGAAGAAATTAAACCTTATGTGCCATCGAAGTTAAAATATGTTGTAAATATTTTGCCATAGAGTTGTGTTAAGTATCATACTTCATGTTCATTTTCTCAGGGACCAAAAGTCACTCAGTAACGGCTCAAGTGCCATTAAAAAGCTGATGAACAGACCCACTTAACGTTTGACCTTGGGAGCAAGAGTTACAACCTAAATTGTGTTTTTAGAGCCTCAGAAAATGTCAAAAAGAGGAGGTTTGGGGAAGTGATAGCTTAATAAATCAGATGTATCTATAGAACATTATACATTGATAACTGTTATAATTGCTAAATTAATGATGAAAAACACCCATTCACACATGCAACATTGTGCTGAGATGCTGAGATGAGACGTGTTTATTCAGAACCGGCATGGGCAGACCATTTCAGTCACCTAAATAATATTATGTTTAACTATAAATTCACAATAGCTGTAATGTAGTGACTTTTAAAGTGCAAACATTGAAATGTGAAAAAAATAAAGATATTCATTACTGATGTTGGATTTGTTACCAGATACTGGAATGATGACCTGGCTGTCTTTTCCTATGTGCAAACCCAGAGATGATTATGTAAGTTAACTTGTCCAACCAACTTGTCCAACTAAACCTAGTCTTGTGGGGATCTGCTTGAGTTCATATCTTTCCCTTAATTAGCGGGTGGGGGCTGGCCGAAGAGCCTTCACAATTTTATTAAACAATAATGTAATGAATTCACATAGAGCCCAATTACACAGAATAATTTTGTTGAAGTTTGAAATCAACAACATTTCTTCCAAGTGAATAAAAAAATGCCTCATTAAGAGTACGGCGGTAGGGAGTTAACGGCACCGGTAAGGATGCCGGTGCCATTAACCCCCTACCACCGCATTCTGAGGTCCCTTAGCGGGTCCCAATAGGGCCGGCTGGTTTTACCAGCTGCCCTTAGCGGGACCCATTAAGGGACCAGGGAGCTAATAACGGGCCCGCAATTAGCTCATTGCCCATTCCCATTGAGCCTTATGAGGGCTCGAATGGGAATGGGGAATGGTTTTCAGAATGGGGACTTACCGGGTCCTCCAAGGTTGGAATGACCCGGTAAGTCCCCATTCTGACTACCCGGACCCGGACACGGGTTTGGAGGCAGCCATGGTGCTATTCGCACCATGGCTGCCCCCAAACTCGTAATGAGGCCCTGTAGCCTATACGGTAATAGGGTATTCCTATTCATTTTGCCAAGCCCAAAGCTCCCTAAAGGAATGGGTGCATATAAATGATATTCCCTACTGATTTGTGATTCCTCTGAACCCTACAGCAAGGCAGAGGAGTCCCATATGATTAACTGAATATATGGGTTTTTGTGCTGGAACAGAACATTGGCTTCCCAAACTTAAACAGAATAAAGTCCATGATTTGAAAAGCACACTTTCTACAGTGAGTGGGAAAGTGTTCCATGAGAGAAGGGAGATTTTGCATTGCAGAATGGGGATGAAAAAGGTTTTCTACAAAAATATATGAACGTGTTTGTTTTGAAAGGTTTGTTGTGCTGTAACATTGTGAGCATTGCAAAATGCACAGGGAGATTAAAATAAAGAACGCTCTGCACGACAAATTTGATTTGTGCCAATAGGAAAGAGTGGCACTTTATTTAAATTAAAGTTTGTGAAATGTGTACCTCTTGCAAAGTCTATGGTATAGTTAAATTATTTGTCTTTTTTAATGAGCTGCATCATTTTGGCATTCAGGGATTTTTGAGTGTCATAAAAGTGTTCAAATGTTCATTTGACCTGTATTCAATTTAGTGGAGACTGAAAAGCAAAAACGCACATGTGGTGTAATCTCAGATATTTTGGTACTGTTTATCCCCAAAAGGTGAAACATTTCTATTGAATTTTCGTTTTGGTGTCAAAGAGAATGTGGAGTGTCTGGTGAAGTAGTGGAAATATTATTTTTTTCCATAAAAATGTGTACACATATATTATTTCTGTACACTGGCCTGATGTTTGGCTTAACATCGCTAAAAAGGAAGAGATTCACTATTTCCAGATGAGTCACTGACAGGGCTAGATAGAACATACACATATCTTGATGTGGCACTTGTGATTGGGGGATGGGCGGCAGTCCCTGTATTATCAGGGCTCATAATTATATCTCACAGGTTTACCCATGGGAGTTATTGATTCGCGACTGTTCGGTAAATAGGTGATGTTACACTGAGAGACTTGTATATATATAAAGCAGTCCTCTGTCAATTGTGTCTCTTTGGCTTGAATGCAGATGTGAATGTATATTTATTTATGGGTAAAATGTGCATGAATAATCATTGTGGAATTTGTCCCATTGTGGGAGATACCTCTAAATATGATATGGCAAAGCATCCAAGAGCATTGCCTCCAGTCATTGTATTATGTCACTTTGCTGGTGAGACTGCTTGGCATGTACAGGCTCTCATCAGTTGCCATCTTTGCTTGCCCTGTGACTTGCCTTGTGACAATTAAGATGAGCATTGGGGACATTAGAGAGAAATTAGGAAGAAGTATGTAAAGGGACCCTTTTTGGATTATATTGCAGGTAACCAGACAAAAAATACCTAGTTTGCACTTAAGGAAGGAAAATATGATCAATAGGACCTCATTATAAATCTGACAAGTAAGCCCCTGAGTAAGAAAAGAAGTGAAGTGCAGAAGTTGGAAGTTCTTTGGGAGCCCCCAGGAGCATTGCAACGTAATCTCCCTTGGCCTGTAGGATGTACTATTAAATGGAAACTAATATTACCAAATCATGTCCTTCTACTCTCTATGTGTATAGCGACTGTGATAAATCTGGATAATGAATCCCTTCTCTCAGAGGGGAGCCACCCCCTTTGAGGCTAGGGAGGTGAACCCACTATGCAACACCCTCTCTGGGGTTTGGGCAAGCGGTACCTCACTGTGAGTACTCTCATCTTGGGGACAAGGACTCCCATTCCAGAATGGAACTCCCAATCCAAACCAACTTGTCTGCATATATGTATCTGGAAAAGACTTGTATATTTCCCACAACAACTGGATTTCACAGGAATCCTTCTTTACCTCTCTTGGCTACAGGCAATTCTGAACTCAGGTGAACTGCTAAGTATAGCTGAGCCTCTGCATTGTTGACGTCCTGGAGGAGCGGAGCCACGTTGGGCAGCAGAGCCAGTGGGAGGAAAGAGGAGGAAGAAGATGCTAACCAACCGCCTATGGGTTTGTGTTCTATCTGACTGAGAAGCTCAGGTCAGAATGAGAGCTGAGATGGAGAGATCTCCGCCCCATCTGGTTGCGCGACCATAAAGGAGCTGTCATAGCCAGAAAGCCTGGCAATGGATGCAGAGAGCAGACTATGTGAGGCAGCTTGGATCACTGCGTTCTGCACATGTGGGACCATGGCAGCAGAGACGCCTAGCTACAGGGAAAGCCAACAAGGTTTTTTGTGCCTGAGAAACCCGACGAAACACCTACCGCTACAAGGTACAAACATTGTAAATAATGATTGAAAAGAATATAAAGGTTGCAGGATCCTGGGAAACCCCAGGGTGGAAAAACCCTATGAAAGGAGGAGTGAGAGAAATACGAAGACTGTACTTAGTGAATGGAAAAACGACACTGGTTCCAAGAAGCGATGCAACTCGAGTGTGCAAACTCCCTATGAAAGAGGGAGTGACAGTAAGGCAGATACTATGAAAAACTGCTGAAAGATTTTTTCAGGTTACTGGAGGCTGAGAACCCCAACAGTAAAGAAAAACTATGACTGGGGTACTGAGAGAAGTAGCAACACTGTGAATAATGGCTGGGAAGCTATTTAGGTTACGGGTGCTTAAGAAACACGATGAGCAAATACCTGAGAAAGGGGAAAGAAATGGAATTTAAAGACTTTTGAAGTAAGGCTAAGAAAGCCAGAGAGAAATTTAGAAGTTTGACCAACCTAGGGTGGACCACTGCCCTATGCATGTGTATATAAATCCTTTGTGTAAAAGAAAGCAAACAGCCTGAGGATTGTGGTCGTTTGGGGAGTCCAAGTGCTTTGAAGGAAGAAAAGACAGACAAGTATTATTTTCTCAACAACCCTCTTGGAATGGGATTGTTTGCTTCAAGGAACAGTTTTTTGTTGTTAATAACAAGGACAGACTGAAATCATTAACCTAGTATGCAGGTTGGGAAGAATATCCTTCTGTGAAAAAGGACACTTGAAAACTGAGAACAAGTCAAGTCTAAACTGAGCGATACAGAAGCATTGCTGAGAATAGTGTACAAAGCCTCCCCTTTTCCCTTTTAGTTAGGTTTTTTCGAAAGTGATAGGGTCAGTTAGTTGGGTATAATTTGGATTGAAGGACTTTATTTTTTAAGGCAACCCTACATCCTTAGTTTTTGTTTTTCTAGGCAGAGAAATGAGTTTAAAGAATTAGGGCACGTTAGGCATTTTGGTCTTTTTATTTGAATAAAACTCTTGAACCACGAGTCATACTCGTCCGAGTCCTTCTTCTAGTTCACCACACGACACTTAGCATATGTACATGAGTTCCAACTTCCACTGTGCAAGCACTCTTTTCGACATTGACTACTATGCATGGTTCAGCACCTTCGTCTTGCAAGAACAATCATGGAATTAAATATTTTGAGGCACAGGTGATAATTGTTTTTTTATTGATTCAGCTGAATTTAATCAACTTTTCCATTTTTCTTTTACTCACTTATCAAAATTATTATCAATCAATTCTTAATGTACAGATATCACAGTTGTCATCATACAATTACTGACTTACATAAACATTAACACAACGTTCTTACAACCAATCAGGTTACTTCCACACTTAAAAATGTCAAAACAACTATCAAACACATCTTATCCTTCCATTGACAATGAAAAACTACTTGATAACGAGATTCACTAGACCAGTATCCTGCCGCCCTTCCAGAATGGTCAACTCTAATCTCCTTCTAGTGCCTAGATTCAAACGTACTATGTCTGAAGGGAACAGCTTTCCTGTTAAAGGAGCACAATTCTGGAACTCCTTACCACCATCCATCAGGGAAGACGTCCCTTACCTACAATTCAGATGTAATACCATCCACTGGCTCAAGGAACACGATACCTAATGATTCTCCTTGCTGCGCTATACTATAATTACTGTAAACTGTGTATAACTATGTATATTTACTGATCCTCTATTTTTCGACATATTATATAACTTGTAAATATTGTATATCTTGTAACTATAATTTGCTGTATCGGCTCTCATTGTTCTTGATGTTTCCAGCAATGTAACCTCAGTTGGACTCCATCTATTGCACTCCTGAAACTAAGCTTTACAATCCTCTTGCTGCTTCTGCGCCCTGCTACCCTTGGGTTAGGCGCGCACTACAAATAATAAACAAACAAACAAACAAATATAAGATCCTTAAAAAATAGAATGACGTGCCTTATTCTAATTTCAGAGCAGTTGAAAATTGCACAATGGAAACTTGAATAGGGAAATATGAGTTACTCAGCAAGAATTACCAACACTGTTGTTCTTCTAAAGCACTCAAATATTTGACATATTTAGCAAAATGAATGGCCTTCACCCCAATGATGGCAGGACAATGTACAATCAGATGTTCAACAGTTTCTGTACAATCACGATTCTGGCAAAAGCTGCAAACATTTTCCACCACTGAGATTGTGTGACGTTGACACAGCAAATCTTTGGTTAACCATAGATTGTAACAGAATCTTAATATAGATGATCCATAATGGGGAGATGGAGATTTGCACAGATATTGTTCCATCGAGCCTAATTGTTTGTCATGAAAAAAGTCAGTAGGTGCATTTTTGTATTGTAACCACAACTCTCTGTTGACAATCCAGTCTGTACGATAGATGTTATTCTTGGCCTTGTCTGGATTTGATAACAACAGATCAATTATTACATCAGCATGTGCAAGAATATGATAAACAGTTGTTAACCGCTGTTGTACAAATTTATGTTGACTGGAAAATAAATATGCAGACAAGGTCTTGAGTAGCAGATCTGACTTAGTTGATATAAGGCACTTTCGAAGTAAGGCACATAATCTCCAGTGATAGATAGCGTTGAGCAATGCATCACAATTCTGCTCCATTGCCTTGTTCAATCGAAGTTTCAGGACAGACGATGAGAACCGCATTTTAGCGTTATTCACCAATAACACCTCTTTATGCCAGTGCGGCTGCACAGGTTCAGGTGACTGTATCCATTTAATCTTTAGGGAGAGTAGATTATGATCACTGTTCCACTGAATCACAATTTAAAAGGTTAAAACCTGCATAAAGAGATTACTATCCACATAAACGTAATCTATGATGCTGTTTAGGGATTCTCTTTGCCATGCACTATGCACAGGAATATCACCGCTAACAGCACCACTGATCATCTGAAAGTTCCTTTCACTCATAAAGGTAGACCATCTCTCAGCCTCCTGATGGGAGCGCCCAGACCTTGTATTTATACCATCAATGTTAAGATCACCCACTAATATAGTGGCAGTAATGTCTGTCCCCATGGTGATTGAGTCCATCATTAGCGCCAAATCTTGATAAAATACATCATCTGTTATACTTGCAGGATTGCGCTATATATTTAATAGGGCAATGTGGTCCTGAGCACTCACCAGCCTGACCAATTGTATAAATGGACTAGGAGAAAGCCAGGGTTCCACAACAAAAACCGAGGTCATTTTTGCAGCCACCAGTAAGCCAGAGGATGGTCTTCCCTTGACTCCTGCAATTGCAGGCACCAATGATATATCATAATTATCCCACACCAGCGATGTCAAAAGCCATGTTTCTTGAAATACAAATATATCATAAAACTCATCAAGACTGGGTATTGAGCTTTGTGAGTGGGAGTGGCCCCTCATGTTCCAGCTAGCCAAATAAATGAAGGAGAGCGGCTTTGAGTTCACTAGTTATGCTTTGGTAGGATGTGGTGTAATAGTCTGATAGATGTGCCTTTGATCATTATCAATGGACGGATAGCCACTGGGGGGGTACATCTAACTGTTCATCATAGCTTTTTGACCGTGCTGGATCTTGTGCGATTAGGAATCCCATATTGAATAATATCATTTTTGCCTTCCAAATCGCAATTAGAACCTCTCCAGATGGAATCCAAAGTCTTACAATCAAGGAGGTTTGTTCTGAAATGAACTCTACCTGATCTATATCACCAGTGGTAATGTCCTCCAGTTCAACTACCTCATTGAATATGTTTAAAACACTTCATCTATTAAGGTCATGCGCTCTAAAGGAGCCCCCAAGGCACTTCATGATTAGTGAGTGATAAGTGTTATGAATTTTCACCTGCCGGGAGCTCTCTATATCCACACCCGGATTCCCCTTCAGGATCTTATTTTTCTGAGCTGGATGTATCTGATTTTGTGAGCAGTCCAAATGCATGTTTAAAGAGGGTTGCGATGGTATTTGGGCATGGCAAACAGGAGCATTCATATCTACATTCACATTGGTATTAGGCACAGGAATTTGGGTCTGGGACATTGCTGATGGTATATGAGGCACTACATTACTGATCAGGTGAGACGAGAAGGTTGCAAGTTGCTTTTCTAAATATGCATCCACTGCTTTTTTGATGCGCTCAATCGATCGGGTGAAGTCAGGACATTTAGGAATAACTTGAGATGCACTATTAGGCATCAGGCTCGACGAAAAAGAAACATTTACCATTTGTTTCTGTGCGATTTTCTGCTTAGTTTGTTCGATAGCTTTTATAAGTCTGTTTAATGGTGAATACACTGGGGGCAGTTTATGAGGTGGCAAAGGATGATTTGCTACAGGACTATCATCATGCATAGCTTGGCTTGAGTCAGTAGGGGTTCCAAGATGCATTCAGCGGTGCTCCCATTACCTGTACAAAAGGTGGCGACACCTGATCTAATTGTTGGGTTGGTCCTGCGGCTTTGGGCACCCCAGTGATGGCTTTGAAAAACGAAGTCAGAGCGTTCCTCGTGGTTTTTGGTGCTGCCATGTTTTTCGTTTTCTTTATGAGAGTCTGTCTCACAATTCTTTTCTTTTTATTTTGTTGCTTTTTTGTATGAGGCTCTGGATTATTAATTGTCTCAGGCGTCAAACAAAGCTCTACCATCTGTGAAACTCGGGCCGGGGAGCTACGTAGTTACCTCTCATAGTGATCGATACTGATCCATGAGTTATCTTCGATGTGTTCACTTAAGGTCTCTGCTTCAGGTACCACCAGACGTATTATCTGGGTAAATGCTGGCAACGATGCCAGAAGTGTTATTGCAACGTTAGGGTCCAGCACGGCCATTGGCGGAACAACTGCCAAGGAGGAGATAATCTCATGTGGGGTCTTTAGATTTGAGGTCGTCCAATGTGACATGACTTCTAAAAGAGTGGCTTGTTTGTCACCTTCAGGTCCAGGGTTTCAAATAGTTTGAATAGGGTTAACATGGTTGTATTTATAGCAGAAAGTGTAAATTCAATCATAGCAGCCTGAGAAAGGGTATTTTACTAGCTTGTCGAAGCTTGGGTTTGGCGTATAACAAGGCGGCAGACTGAATCAAAGAGTTCATAGAGCCTCTTTCACGTTGCAAGGTGCACTCACTGTAAATGGATATTGGAGATTCACATTGACTGGCGTAAATCGAAATATCCGCACCACTCTTAACACTCTCAATAGATTGATTTAGGTTCACTGGAGAAGGCAGCGTTATATGAGCACTATCTATGCCACCATCTTCACCATCTGTATAGGAATTACTGCAGAGTGCATCCGCGCCTGTAAAGAAAACTGATTAATGCCCGCAGTTCCAAACGAGCGTGTCGTGGTCCAGTATAATAGTTTTGTAATAACGGGAAAGCCGTAATGCTTGTCGGTATGGACTTGGGCATTGACAATTCACTCAGCAACATATTTTGTTTTGTTACCGGAGTGAGGGTAATGGCATGTGAGGAACGTCTATTATTGACTCCACCCACCGCCATTGTGTTAAAAATGGGATATAAATGTAATGGTATACATGATTTTAAGAAGTATTGGGAAAACGACATAAAATCATGTAATAGCGTACCTTGTAGTATTCTTATAACTAATATAAGGCGTAAAGAACTGCACCTACACCGCCACGCAGGCTAAGCGGGCCAAGCGGTACTGAATCACAGTACTTTGCTCACGTGTGCGCAAGCTTTCTCGTGAAGTAGAAGATTCCGTGGGCGGCACCAAAGCAGGGCGTGCCAAACACAACAAACGTTGCTCTTAACGTCCACAAGGAAGTTTGAAAATATCCAAGTCCAAGATCCAAGTCCAATGAACACACAAACGAGTGGGGGCCAGCGTCTGCAAGCAGGCCAAGTGGTACTTAATCAAGGTACTTTGCTCACGAGTGCTACTGTTGTACACATGGGCTTTTTCAGATCATGGACAGTGCCCAGGCCACCACACTTCCAATACAGACATAGCTGTGCAAGGTCACGCCTCTATAAGGCATTACAGGAAGCTCTCTACCACCACAAACCCACTAGAGAGCAGCTGGATCTCGACTGGGCCCCAGAACACCTCATACATACCTGCCCCTTTCCCAACCTTCACACTGTTCCACTATGTACTGTTTTAGCTTTTTCTTATTAGGTATGGGATTATGCTCCAAATAACCTGAAAGGACAAGGAGCCTTATTTGAAAGAGGGTCATAGAAATCAAAATTAATATGAACCTGGTCAAATAGATAGATGCACTCTTTATTCAACAACATTTTCCTGATCAGCCATCACCTGATCTATAATGTTACCCAATTTGAGAGATTAAAGAAATGGCAAATGCCAAAAGAAAATGTGCATTTGTACTGAATACTCAAATAGTTGTATCTTATTCACAGCTAGGGTACGTACACGAGAATTGTATAGCCTCATTATTACTCTATTTATTTCTTGTGATTAACACCTGCCATGTTTCAGTATAAGGAATATGATCCTTAACTAGCAGCTTCATTAAAGGAAAGAAGAAACACATGGTTTGTTAGTTAAACAACTATTCTTATGGATACAATAATTTTAAAACAGAACTTGCCATTCCTATGGCTCCCACTGCATGATTGATTGAGCCCTAACAAGTCTGAAATTAAATAACAAGTTTCAACCAATCTGAAAAGATTATCAAGCAGACGCTTGTGTTGCCCAAATGGAAAATGGAGGTTGGCCAAAGAGCTCTTGGTCCGACTTAGTTAAACCAACATTTTAGATACATCCATAATGCGGTAATGTTTGTATTAAAATAAAAATAGACATGCCGGTGATGTCATTTATTTACCCTTAAAACTACTAAGGTGAAGGCACTTTCGAGCACATTCAGCCTGGTTCAGTTCCCGCACACAGAGCATCGTTAGTTTGCTTGATTTGGACGTGAAGCAGGCAGTTATGAGGAAAGCTAGTTGTTAAAAAGGGTTTCCTGCCTATTTATTTTCCAACATTATATTTGTCCCAAAACAACCTCAGTTTGCCCATTCATCATCCTTATACAAGGTAAATCGCTGAATATCCCCTTTTAACTCGGGTACAATTGTGATCTATGTATTAGTAATAGAAACATGCAGTTCTGCTACTCATTAACATCATTCACGTCTATTGTACTTGAACAACAATGTCAAATATACTGACAATAATGATATAACAATCATAGATGAATCAGCTCTAGTTCCTCGCAAAATAAGTCTTGCATGGGCATGAGGGTTTGAGGGTCTGCGAGAATCATCAGTAATAGTGGCTCCACATGGCATGTGCTGTCACTAGGTACTAGTGCTTATTGCCCACTATATCACCAGCTAGTTTTTGGGGGACCATCTTTTGCTGAATAAGTATCAGATTAGTTCCCAAAATGTGACTCCAATTCAGTAAACCATAATCAGCCTTGTTTAGTGGAGTGCAAGCAAATAATCAAAAGGATGCAAAGTGCACCCTGGGCAAGATCAATCTACCTCCTGTAGCTGACATATTTTCCTCTCTGTCTTTGTGATGCTATTGGAGCTTATGGTCATGGTAACACTATAACACTTGGGCAAAGCTAAAGCAGAACAACCCTTAGCGTGAACCCTTCATTTGTCCCAGTTAAGGCAGGAAAACAATCGATATTCCAAAACATTAAACATGTATACGAGGGATTTCCATTCGATAAATGTAACCAACATATTATGAAAGGAATAGATTCATGAAAACTGCTCTCCTGAACATCCCTGAAGACCTGCTCTCCAACCTTTATTCTAACACTCCCTGTGTCCTCATCTATCTTCTGCCTTTGACATAGTCAACCATGCCATCCTGCTTAAATGTCTCTGTGATAACCTGGGTATCACCGGTCAGGCCCATGTGTGGCTGACTTCTTTCCTCTCTGACCGACCCTCTCAGGTCCAACTTGGGTCCTTCTTCTCTGCTATCTTTTTTTCTACCTGTGGTGTACCCCAGGGGTCTAACCTCTCTCCCTGGCTATTCAACCTATACCTGGCACTTCTTGCCCACCGCATTGCCGCTCTCTGTCCCAACTTTCAGTGCTATGCTTATGACACTCAGCTCATTTTCAGGCTACCTTCGCCCACCTCTTCTCCATCTCTCATCTCTGACTGTCTGCCTGCTATCCAGGAGTGGTGTGCCACCAATGATCTCTGCCTTAATGCCAGTAAGACTGAGATTCTCCACATCAGCACACCTGCTCCCTCCTTTCCTGTCACTCTCGGGCTGGCCTCTCTTGGTCCTCCTCCTGATCCTACCTGGGAGGCTAAAAACATCAGGGTCATCTTCGACTCCACACTCTCCTTCGCTCTTCACATCTCAGATGTCTCTAAGAAGTCACACTACCAGCTGCATCTCCTCAGAGGTATTCTACATATCCTCTCCTTCCCCCATAAGCTCACTGTCTCCAGAGCTCTGGTTCTCTCTAGGCTGAACTACTGCAACAGCCTCTTTCTAAATCTGCCTGCCTCTACTCTCCACCCTCTGCAACTCATCCAGAACAGGACTGCGAGACTTGTCCTTGGCCTAAAGCCCAGGGATCGTATCTCTCCAGGACTGAAATCTCTGCACTGGCTCCCAGTGGCTGTGAGGATCAAGTTCAAAACCCTCTGCATTGTCCACAAGGCCTTCTGGGGCCTGGGGCCTCAATACCTTCAACTCTCTCTTCCTAAATATCTTCCCTCTCGAGCTCTTTGCTCTTTCGCCTCCAACTCCCTTAGGCTCAGTCGCTTCTCCAAGCAACGAGTTGGTGGTAGATCTCTTTATTCAGCTGGGGTCTCCCTCTGGAACAGCCTGCCAGCCTTCCTGAAACTTGAGGAGAACCATCTCCGGTCCGGAAGCACCTAAAAACCTTTCTCTTTGCTTCTGCCTTTTCTCCTCCTCTCCCCTGCTGACTCCCTGGCTGACACTGTATCTGCACTGGTTACCTGGCCACCTCTGTTCTCGGGCCCAGGTCCCTCCCCACCAGTCACACACACATGCACTGCCTTCCTGGCAACCCCTGCATTTGTGGACTGTTTCTGTATCCCTACAGTCCTGTAGGAGTGTTTAGCGTGTTTTGGGAGCACAGAGTACAGCACCACTGCACAGGATCAATGTATAGCATGTTTTTTTTTTAAGTGCAGCGCCACTGCATGGTTTTGGTGCACTGATATAATGTGGTACAGCAAGACATGTGTTATTGAGCATTTTTATGCGGCGCCACTGCATGGGTTTGGTGCATTGCTATGATGCAGTTGTTTCAAGCTATGTGTTGCCAGTGTAACATGGACATATACGTAAGGGCAGGTTATTCAGTCAAAAACGATTTTTACATATAAAATGCAAATACATTTTTAACAGTTAAAAGCACACATCTGTACCTTCAAAATGCACACCATTTCTCACCTGGCTGAAATGCCTATGTTGCAAGAGACACATTTGGTAAGTAACAAACTAATCTCACTAACAAGACTAATAATTATAACTCATTAATAAAAGAATGTGTCTTCACTGCAAAAAGAGGCAGACTCTGAAAATCAGTTTTAAACACACATTCAAGTTTTTTTTTTTCTCTTTGCCTTTCTGTGCTCTGTCCACAGTAACTGCAGGAAGCAAAGACTTCGAATAAGCAGGAAATCAACTTGTTACAGTTGCAACTGTACAAGAAAAACCATTGTTAAGAGTAGGAGGATAGAACATGATTGATTCTGACTGGAGCACGTCACATCAAGCATCATGTTAGAGGCTGTGACTAGTGCTTTGCTGCAGAATCTGGGGGGAGAAGGCAGAGACATCTTGACACAGCTCGAGGAAGGACAGGGTTGACAGCTGGGGATGCCTGATTCCTAAAGCAGATTCAACTTGGTTGCAGAGACTGGCTTTTCCAGTCAACAAGTCCCAGTTCGAGTGACAGCAGATGCTTGTCCTTGCTGGGTGAACCCCTCCAGAAGGCGAACAGCCAAAGAAGTTACATGCTGAATAAGCCTGGTAATTATCTCGCTGAGGTGTGGGGGCTGAGTGTGTGCGAGGATATTCAGTCAGTGTAGGAAAGGAGATTCCTGTGCTTTACTCACGTGTTTAATGTTGCAAATTGAGTTCTTGTCTCCGCTACTCTCTTTTCAGTGTATCTCAGATAATGCTGTTACTGTGCTATTTCATTTATTTCTGTAAAGAGTGAGATCGTGTTTAAATGCAACTTTTATAATACACAAAAATATCTGAAAGCAGACGGGTGGTGTGTTTTATATTTACCAATACAGTGCTGATGATGTGGGGAGATGTTTAGACAGTGCAATTGTCATTTTCAAGGTAGCTAAACATAAGATTCGGCTGCAGCTGTGTGCACAATGTCATTCCGTATGAGCAATTATAACTAACTGTGTGTGTTGTAGTCTGCCGGAGGTCTATGAGTCGGCAGAAAGGGAGGCACGGGACATAGTTCACTACCGTATATAAGATAGTGAAAAATACCACATGATAGCTCGCTGCCGTAGATAAGACAGAGAGAAATTGCCCATGGTGGCACAATAAAAATGAAAATGTGGTGTTCCTGAAATGCAAGCCTGAGGTCTCTCTAGTGATTACACAAAAAATCTAAACAAAAATAAGGGGTTCTGGATATTGGGACCACAAATAAAACAAAGGAATTATGCTCACCAAAATACCACCAATCATGCATACCAATCACGCATACCAACCACGCATGTCTGTGTGCTGAAATAATGCATGTCCACTGTATTATTGTTGTACATGGCCCAATCTGAATACAAGGAGTGATTGTTGCTAAATTATTTTTCGGCGGTAAGAAAATACCGTCAGGCCCCAAAACTCCACAAAATACCCAACAGTCCCACTACCAGCACATAACACCTGATGTCTGCACTTACCTTTGCACTTGCCACCTGCTGGCCGTTACCTTACCTATTGTTATTATTCTATGCCATGTACTGCACTGTCCCCTCTCCATTCCCGCTGCACTTTCCGCCTTCCTCCATCCTATGCACTTGCATGATCTGAATGACACCTGGCCTAGTAGGATTGTTGTCTGTCCTCCCTTTGTTCCCCCTCCCTTGCCTCATCGCGCCTTGAAACACTTGTTTATAGGCGCGTTATAAATGCCATATCATATCATATCATATCATATCACAATATATTTCTCTCCTCCCATTCCAACGCATGCAAGAGTTCACCCACACAGAGAATGATGGAAGACGATGGGCCTCCTTATAAGTTTGCCAGTCCGGAAACAAGGGTGCCAGTAAACTCACCAGCACCCTTATTTCCGGACCAGCAAACTACGTGTCTCCCTGCCAGTGCCACTGTGCCTGATAGGTCTAACCCTGCAGGATGCAGCGGCCATGGTAGGCAGACTGTTCACAGAAGCGCCGGCACCGTTAACAACGGTGCCATCGCTTCCGAGTCCCCACTCCCATAGAGTCCTATGGGATTCTATGGGAATGGGGACTTACATTTTACCTCCGCCTGACTTCCCGGACTGCCGGACTTGAAATCGCCCTGTGGCACTAGGAAATCAGGTGCTGGTAAAACTTTGAGTCCAGCGCCAACCCGCTGCTAGCACTGGCAGGGTTATCGCCAAACCCGTAATGAGGCCCACTATGTTTTTAAGATAGAGACAGTCTCACTGGGGCCAACCAGAAGCCTTTATTCTGAAAAAGCCTCACCCCGCAAACATCTACCATAGAAACCAAACAACAACAGTTTACTAACTTCAGTAACAGAAGAAGACTGGAGCAGTGCATCGAGAGGCACCGAAGGGGAGTGAGCACTCTGGCCTGAAATAAGCACACTTTGAGTGTGTTGAAAATCATAGTTATGTATGGCAGTCTTAATAGAAAGGCCCAGTCAAACCATATCGTGTATACAATGTGTCCATGTTAACTCTGTCATTGATGGAGAGCTGTTGAAACTTTTCACTTGTGTGACTGGCTCATGGTTTCACATCCTGAGTCCTGAAGATTTGTATGGCGGTATCTCGGTATGAGAGGATAGGTATTTATATAGCACCGTTGATGAACTGGATAATTTAGGTTGAATTGTTTTCACTCTGATGAAAATGTAGGCGGATTCCGTTGAGAGAAGCAGCTGCAAAATTGCTGATGAAAATATTGTTAATTAAAGGTAACAGTGCTTAATCTTCCCAAATATCACTTTTACTCAGTTCAAAATAAAACATTAAAAATAATGTAAAATGGATATAACTTTTAAACAGACAGCAGTATTCTACAGTAGTTCCTCAATCTGTCTCCCTTTTCAGTCAAATAATGTATCTATGATTTATCTATGCTTGGGTATTGTAAATGAATATTAATTATTTGTCTATGTATATATGTGCTTTTCTAGATCCAACTGAGATTTGAGAATTAATTATATCTATATATAAAACACTTAGGTTTGTTTCCGTACTCAGCTGATGCAATTCGTCAGTGTTAGGTTTTCCTCTGCTGTCCAAATGGCAACGTGCGCCTCTGTGTTTCCTACCACTTTAACAACAGCTACCATTTTAACAGACAGAATGAGCATGGTTTGGCTCTATGCGGTCACCTCCACCTTCCACTATAGCAAACATTTGGGACAGTTTCAAGTTACTACTTTCCACCCCCATTTCTCTTCACACAGGGCACAGTGGTTTCATTGTCAATGAACAGTTAATTATCAGCTCAACGTTGCAGTCGCTAAAGATCAAAACGCTGTAGGATGAATGCCTCCTCACGAGTTAAAACTGAAAGTAGGTGCTGTAATATGCTAATACGTAAACGTATGCCATCACGGGGACCCTGCAATGGAACAAGGTTGACAATTACATGTCTACAAAGATACATCATAGAGGCCTGAGTAACCGGTGGAACTTAGATACTATTCTTACACCGCGCATATGTCTCATTCCATCTGATACAAATATGCCTTTTAAATTCAAAATAAGACAGTTACCTATATGTTTAGCCTTTTCAATGACCATTAATAAGTCAAAGGGACCTACGCCCCTTTCCTGGAAGTGAAAAGTTGTAATTCCAATGTATAGAAATGGGGACAGACGTGTCCCTATGAATTACTGACTGATATTGACCTTTAAGATCCGCTAGAATGGCGTATGTAACACCAACAACAGCTATTCCATCAAAAATGGCATACAACATAATGCTTGCTTAAACTATGCAGACAGGAAAGTATTGGCACTCTAACACCACTTTAAAAAAGAGAGTAGCAGGAATTGGCTGGAAACATTTCCACTTAATCACGCATGTTGTTTCTGATTCCCCCACATAATATGTTTTACCATATCAAGAAGGGAGCACTAATTCCTAGTGGACATAACCAATACTCCCCTTTCCCCATTACTTATGCATTGCCTTACAAATTATTTGGACCAGTGAAAACATCGTCTGTATGCCCTGAGGTTGTGTGTGTTGAACCAGGGGGATGGACCCCACATCTTCTCTGAGATATGGGCCCTGCTTGTGCTATTGGAAGGGTAATTGTTCCCCCTCACAACACCAGGTGCCTGTAACAGAGGACTGACACATGAAGTCTAATACTGATGAGGACCCTCTAATTTAGCCCATATGTATTAGCCCATATGTAAGTCAAACACAAACATTATGGGCGTGGTCATTCGTACCTGTGGGAGTTGAGTGATGATAAGGAAACAGGAACTAGTGGCCCTTTACATCTGTACTTATGTGAGGGAGAAACAGCTGATGCTTTCCACAGTCATGGAATCCAGAGGGAGTGGAATAATGGCAAAGAATGAACAAGACAAGGTCTCAGAGTGCAACACTTGCAGGCACCTCAGCCCACAAGCAGGAACTAGAGGGATAGCTGGCCCCAATCATACACAAAAGCTGATTCTGTAGTTTACCATGCCTTCCGTAAGTGGCAATTACAAGATGGCAGACAGGCCTATTGAAGGCTCACTCTAAGGTGGTATTGTATGGTCAGAGACACATTTAATTCACTAGAATATTCACTTGATAGCCAATCCCCTGCTTAAAGTCATCATTACATACACACACACACACAGACACCCACCCCCCCCCCACACACACACACACACACACACATGCACGTGCACGCACGTCATAATAGACAAAATCCGGGCCCAGTGAAGGCCATGGTGTTCTATAAATAACTGGAGAAGCATTGGGTGGTGTACTGTTTTGAGCAGAGTGGAGAGACGGGGGTACAGAAAGATTCGAATGATGTTGTAAACACATGTTTGTTTAAATGAGTGCCTGCATCGTCAAGGTAGTCTTATTTTGTTGTTTTGAAACATGGCTCCTTTTGTGTCACTTTATTTTTATTATCTGAACTTATAGTACATTTTAACGGGTTTATCATTGCTTCACTATCCACTGATAGAAAGTAGGATAACAACAGTAAAACCGTTCTCTGAAACTAGAAGGAGAAGCAGGAGAAGGAATGTGCTTGTGATACATGCCTAGAGACAGTTCCAGAGGAATTCATGGGCATTATTTCAGGGAGGAGGAAAGTAGGCTGTTTTGTGGTGATAGGATCAGGCCCCAGGGTCAGAGTAAGCAGCACGATTCCTCCTACATACTGTCCAAGAGACCACCATGGCCTGAAATGTGGTTGAGACCCTACTGCAACAAACGTTTCCAATGAAACAGGAGTGTTTGCTCAACCTAAAGGTTGCTCCCTACACTGTGACCCAAGGTGGAGCACCCACCAGAAACTAAGAGGCAATCAATACAGACGACTTTGGGCCAAGAGACCTTGAGAGATACTGGGGAATGACCAGGAGAGCTTATTGTGGAGAAAACATGTTGTTGCTTTAAATTCAAACCGTTGTGCCAAGGCAACTCAAACTAGAAACACTGGTTTGCCAAGCAACAGTTTGTTCTGCTAATTATGTTTCTTCTTTGGGAAGCAGCAGGAAGAGGTGGACAAATCTGTGGGAGAATTTCATGACCAAATACCCCACCCTGTAAAATCAGGCATACAAGAAGCTTGACCTGTGAGCCGTATTATCGAAGCAGAGGTCCAATGAAGGTCTCAGGAAGCCATGGAGACAGACTGGGATTGAGGAAGCAAATACTAAATATTAGGGACACTGTTCAGAATACACATTCTTGGCAAATCAAAGTGAATGCAAAAATGATATGATACTTGAAGTGAAATGCGAACAACCTTTAGTGATAGGTTTGCACAAAACAGCACAAGGGAGAACACTATAACAGCGTGGGAAGAGTTGCATTGATATGCACAGCAGGTACACCCAATTAGTAACATGTATTGTACACTACAAGATCTATTTACAGTACAACACAAACAATCAAGGCGTTTCCCTTCCTTATAGCAGGTGTATGGTATACAATGTCCAACCCGTTCCCTTTTTGTAATTATGAATATTTTGTATGCATATGATTAGAAATTGAAGAGTTTCTTTTCACCCACAGTGTATCTCCTTTTTTTCAAACCACACAACTCTTGTAGCGCCTACCCTACATGTGGTCACGATGCTCTCTTCCTCTGTGTTCTGAACCGGCATGGAGCTAAACAAGCTGGTTCTCAGAGATGCACCCAAAGTAATACAACACAGTGAGTAGTCTAGGACTACAAGGTACTGACAATCTTATGTTGCCTTTCGACTTAGGATCCCTTTTGTGGATTAAACAAGGATGTTCACCACATTACATATTACACACTGCTTACAAGACACTGTCACTAGCCTTTTCCTCCTAAAACAACTGGGGACAAGCAGAACCACAACCCTGTGCAGGAGGAGTGAATATTAGATAGTCCAGGAAGGGCTTTGCAAACACAGAATTCCAAGCCCAACGGCTTGTGCTAAAATAACCAAAGAGGCAGTGCAAATGGAAATAGTGGCAGAAGGAGATTGGGACAATACCACTAATTAATAAATGCTACCACCATCAGATCCATACATAAAAACGTGCAAATAATGGACCATCTGAATAACGCACATTGCTACTACTCTTCTAATAATGACATGATACAATAAAGTGACCCACTCAGGAGATCACATGTTTTCGGTTCTCATGCAAATAAATATATAACTGCAGAATCCAGAAATTGTCTGACATCCTACAGTAAAATACAGGTGGGCTGTCTCTTCCTGATGGGAAAGAAGCCTGGAACCTTCCTCCATTACAGTGACAGGTGGTGGACAAAAAATGAAACTTTTTAAATCTGTCGTGAACTGAAAAGTCTAGTAAACAGAAACTGTTGAATGGGCTGGATGGCAAAGCTGGAGCACTGGGAAATTCCAACCCACTGAAGTTAATGCATTTCATAGAACAGGATGTCGGTCCATGGAAGATGATGGCAACTACAGGAATCAGTGCAATTTAAAAGGGCATTTTATATGGAGGTCTTTGCGCATTATCTAGACTCTGTTGGTGCTGGATACGCTCGAGCCTTATACATCCAGCTGCGTTACAACACACTGAAGTTGGTTACATTTACAGGAAAGTGGCCACGTCTTAATGATTGTCAATGTAGGAAACGATATCTAATTGTCTCTTGTTCTGCCCAGGATGCAAGGACCTGAGGGAATCTTATGTGTTGCCACTGTTTAGGCTGAGGGATGTCGGGCTGACTGCCGTAGCTGTACTTTTCTGTAAAGCCACAAACAATCTGAATGCAGTTTACGTTATATCTAAATATGTTTTTAGAGTTTGGTTAAGAAGATTACGTATTTTTAGATCGTTGTGTTAAACTCCTAAATTACCTGTTTCCTTTTTTTGGAATGTATTCACGCTGGGTCTGGATTTTGATGGATATGATATTGATGAATTTGTATTGTTTTTTTCTATATGTAATGGTGATATGTTGACGCTTTCATGGTTTTATAGCCCTATAAAGCTATGTTTAAATGCTTAAAGGTTTGTCAGCCCAAAGCAGTATTATAATGCATGTGTCCTTAGTCATTTCTGATTCAAGGAGTGTACCTTTACCTGGGGCAGGGCTTGTGTATCCATAAGTTACACACTACATAATGGGCGGCTGCCCAAACATACAGTATTAAGTGAAAGTATAGGTTTCACTATACTGGAAAAAAAATACTGATTTAGAAAGACCACTTTGTGATCGCATAGAGCAGTTTTTCTAAATGTAACTGTCAGCCTCTGCGATGCACACGAGAGTGCACAGGGGCTGACAGGAACAGCGAGAGCCGGAAGAGTCGGAGTGTATGGTACTTGTATGTTGGTCTGGGTGTCTCTGTGAGTGTGCGTGTGTGTAGTGTGTGTGTGTTGTGCTGGGAATGGGGTTAGTGGGTGGGGAAACAAGGAGTTTTGGGGGGTTAATCCCCCATGATTAAGCATACAACTTGCGGCAGAGGGAGGGGGGTAACCTTGGGAGGGGCGCAGAAAGTGATAATTCGCATTTTAAAGCAGGCTCAACAGTTGTATGTAGTGTACTTACAAGGCATATGGTGTGGTAATGCATCACTCAGGCGGCTGTGGGGAGGGGCTGCAATCATGGATCATGATATATGGCCAAAGGCCATTCCCCCAAAAGCACATTTGTATGAAGTGTACTTATATGCCGCAATGGATGTCACATGGTGTGGTAGTAGTGGCCAGGATGCAGAGTATTTGAACAAAGTAATAAGAACTGCAGTTGTAAGCAACTCTGCATTTTATATACATTTTATATACTGTGCACCCATACATTGATAATGCTATGGACTCAAACTCACGTCTGTAGCCTGTGGCTACAAACTACTGCAACATATCAAAGCTATTGGTACACTTGTACTATGCAACGTCATTAAGATGGTTGTGGGGAGGTCGTAGCAGTTTGGGGGCATGGCCAAAGGCCATGCTCCCAAAACCAACTTTGTACATAGTGAAATGAGAAGGCACAATGGTTCCGATATGCTGTGGTGTTTCTGGCCATGCACCCAAGACTGAAGTCATAAGCAGTGGAGATATAAGTGAATATGGGAGTGGTGTAATGCACTGGTTGTGTGCACGCCGTAATGTCTTGGCTGCATGGCTGCAGACGATGGTCCCAACAGTAAATTTATTTTTAGTAGCTAATTTACAAGGACCATGGCTTTGATATGCAGCAATGGTTGTGGCTAGGAAGTATACTCTTTGTATTTTGGTCGTAAGGCGTAGGTCGTAGATTAGACACTGAAGATGCAAGGGCCATCCTCCAGCCACTGCAGCATATTACTACCATAGATTAGACGCGTAGATTTGCATGTGTAGAAAATGACTGCCAATATACTTACTCCTTACTCTGTTCAGAATCACATATATTTTTTAAATGCTTTTCATACTTGGCGGAAGTATCCCTTTTTAAATTTCTGTGATAAAAGAAAAAGGTATGTTAGTCTTTGCATTTTATGGAAACTTACTACATTGCATAATATACAGTTTACCTTTCTTTTTACCCTCATATTTAGTTTACAAACCAGTGTACTGTGCATTGTGCCCAGTTTATGTGTTTGCTTTTCTAATCCTTGGGTCTGGAAAAAAGAAATCCTTGTCGGATAAAAAAAAACACCTTCTTTTGCTATGGTACTAACTACTACCTTGTTTCCTTTGAGTGTTTCCTTCATCTTTCTGATTAATGTTATGTTTGTTGCCTTCCTGCCGATTTTTAACAACAGTTACATACCTGTAGGCGTATTGTACCTGTGCATTTGTTCCTACAGATCTGTGATATTCATTTATTTGTGTCATTGTTATATACTGTTTCCTTCATCTTTCTGATTAATGTTATGTTTGTTGTCTTCCTTCCGATTTTTAACAACATTTAGATACCTGTAGGCATATTCTAACTGTGCATTTGTTCCTACAAATCTGTGATATCTATTTATTTGTGTCATTGTTATATCCTCTTGGGCATATTCTAACTGTTTGTAGTCTTTCACATAATTTTTTGGCAATCTGGAAGTACACATTATTTATTAAATTTTGGCTTTAAGAAGATTAAATATGCATTTGTAAGATTAGCTGGCAATCTTTGCTTTAGAGTAATGGTGCTATCATTACATTCGAACCATTCACATTTCTTTTTAATGTATGCAGTGTAGTGACCTGCATTGGTTGTACTTCCTGCATGGTAGATTATACCTATTGTTGTAAAGGTTTCCTTTCCAAGTGACACTTGACCGTGTGTGAATCCAGTCAGTTTGCAGTTGTTTTTGGTACCATCTGCATTATAACGTAGAAGCATAAGTATTATGTAAGCACTATGTGATTGTATCAGTAAGGTGGAGTGATTGTCTGAATTGCAAATAGTACATAATCTGCCATGGTTTGCATTCTGTACAAGTTACTGAAATGGAATTCTTTCACAATTCGGTATGGAAACATACACAAATCGCTCATTTGGGATTTCTTCCTGTATCACATTGCTACAGAGAGTGCATGTATGTTTCCACATGTACGAAATCTGGAAGATTTCATTTACTGGTATGCTTTTGATTTCCAATACTAATAGTAAATACATTAGACATTTTTGTGGATGTTCTTGTGAATTCAGAGTGAATCTCACCATTCCAGCACACTCATCCAATTCTTGCCGTATTCCATGAACACTGTATGTGTTGTCAGGATTGCTTGTTGCATTTCTATGAAGCACTAATATTTGCAAACACAATTGGTCTGTACTGTGCAAGTAAATATTGTTAACAATTGGTGGCAATTGAAATAGAATATTCATTGCTAGATTTGCATAGCAACTTACCCCACTTTCATTTGCAAATTTGAATGGACTAGCTAGTTCTGTATCTGAGTGCATTTTAGGGAATTTCTGTTCCTTCTTTGCTGACGGCCCGGGTTTACATTCCCTAATAGGTTCTTCTTTGTTTGTGGTAATTGCTGAAATTTAGCTTCTTTTCTTTTCTTTGAGGAATTTGTTGTTGGATTCTGTTGCATTTCTTTTTCATTTAGTTTTCTTTTACCACGTTTTAATTTATCTGGAACAGGATATTGTTTCAGATGAGGGGTATACAGTGAACGCAGTCTATTGTATTCTAGAAAGCAAGGAATATCAGCTTTCACTTTACTTGCATCAAAGTTCATTAGCAATAGACCATCAAGTGTATAGCGTGATAATGCTACATAGCTCATGCCTTCCTTAAAGACTGTGTTTCCTATATCTATCAATGCTTTGTCTAGGGTAAGACCTAGGGATTTATGAATGGGAACTGCATATGCAAGGGTTAGAGACAATTTCTCTCTACGTACATACATGTCTTTGAAGAGAAGGAATCAAGCAATTGAGCGCCCTATCCTTTTCACTTCTGAAACTTTATCAAAGCGAATATTGAAGCTGAATGTTGCTGTCACGTGGGTATGATTGAAAGCCAACAACTGTACTTAGTGCTCCATTAACTAGCCCTTGCTCCATGTCAAGGTTAGGTTTAAGCATTACTCTACAATTTAAGGATAATTTTAATATTTTTTCCAACCTAGCTGTTTTGGAGATTGCATTTTCTAAACTATTTAGTCTTGTTGTGGCTTGCTTGCTCACACATGGGTACTGTCATACCATGTATGTCTAGTTTGTCTGTGGCGCTAATTTCCATTATTGGTTGCATTTCTTTATTTAACATTGTTTCATTAAATTTGAAACAGCTTGCAAGAGTTGGCATTAAGGCCATAAATTGACATTTGTGCGCCCTATTTGTTCCATAACATCAGTTGCACATGCATTATCGCCATAAAGTGCATGAATGTACAGGTTTTTCAATACAACTTGTGCTTCTTGCGTAAGTGAGATCTGCAGATTGCCGCATGTTCTCAGTTAATTCTCTGTAGTATTGGAAAGGTTGCCAAAGGTTGACATTACCTATGCTACCAACAGTTCTCTGGCAGAGTTTGTGTCCTAAGGTTTTAAAAATAGGCTCACCTTTCACTGGTGTCAATTGTAGAAGATCTCCGAAAACTATAATGTGTTTCCCTGCAAAGACTTCTTCATTGTTACTTTTAAGTACTTCTTGCAATCTGAGGTGAATCAAAGCCAACATTAGGTTGGAGACCATGCTCACTTCATCTATTAGTAGCATTTTCATTTGTTTTAATACTCTGCGTAATTCCTTTGCAGCTTCTACAGAAAGTTTGCAATAGTCTAATTTATTTTGATGTTCTACTGGAAGCAGTAGTAATCGGTGTAAAGTGACACCGCCTAACTTGTAGGCAGCTAAACCTGTGGGGGCCGTTACAACAGCTGACAGTTTGTTGTTTGTCAACTGTTGAAGGAACTTGCTGATGATTTTGATGAAGAATGTTTTCCCTGATCCAGCTTCACCACTCACGTACAGCAGTATAGGTTTGTAATTTTGGCATCTTCTTGATACTGATACATGGTGTTTTCTACTTCTGCCATAGCTACTTCAGCCTCATTTGCTATTAGTGGTTCTTGACTTCCTGTTACAGAAGGTTGACTACTGTCGGAAGAGTCCTTATCTAGTTGGGCCTGAAGTTCTTCTTCCTGTTGCTGCTCATTGTGTAACATTGTTTTGTACTGCGTAAAGTTCACATCAGTGATAGCACTTTCATTTGCTTTGAAAGCATCTTCGTAGCAGTCATATTTTCCTAGTATGTCTTCCTCTTTTCTCCACAGTTTGAAAAGTTGTAACATAGTTCTTTCTGTTGAGGAGTTTTTGATGACAATTTTACATGATTAATGAAGCTTCTTTTGGTAAGATTCACTAAGCTCCCTTCACAATCGGTCAGTCTATATCTACGTTTGCTTTCATCGGGTTTTACATTATTTTTGTATGCAAAGTTTTGAGCTATGTGGTATAAGACACATGCTTTCCAAAGTGCTACTCCTGTTCGGATAGTATGTGGCCAGTAAATTGTTTTTAGAATGTCTTGGCTGTTGGGATCATTTCTGGCAATTGTTTCTATTTCCTCATATGATTTCAGCACTCTTTTTCTAGATTTTGCAGGACCAAGACTTAGTCATACTATGTTGTCTGATTTACCATACAAAGCAGTACCGGTTAAACGATCTGCTGCTTCATAGGCGCCACATTCTCTATGAGAGAGCATTTTTATGCCTAGGCTGTACAATTTCTGTGATAATGTGTTGTCTGATGCTAGGTCATCCCAGGGGTCTTGAAGCTCTGGTTTTTCTACTTTTGTTAAGTAGGCTGTAACGTATTGTGCAACAGCAGTTGAATTGTCTGCAATGTACTGAACATCTATGTTTGCATTCCATAAGAGAGTAATGATTGCATTGTAATCATTGATATATTTGGATTCTTCCCTTCTTTTTATGTAATATGTGTTCTTAGGTGATTTACCTTTAACACTATGTCGAACTGAAGACATGAAGTTGTTTACTTCACCTGTTTCTGTAACTGGTCTAGGGAAACCAAAGCGGCATTTGGTATAGTATTTACCATTGTTTTTGTATTTGCGGTGACAATATTTGCCACATTTGTGTCTTTGAAATTGGAAAATCTGCCCATGCAGTTCACTATGTGTCTGTTGTGAAGGGATTTCACAAGTGACATATTTTTGGATAAACTGCAAAACAGTGCTATCACTGTCGTGACCAAATTTCGGTGCACCTTTGATCCATAACAGCATGTGAATATGTGGTGCTCTTCTCGCTTGATATTCTTTTCTCCAAAAGAAGTGTTGCACTTCTCCAACGGGAGGAACAGTCTTATTGCAAGTAAAGAGTAGCATGGCAATGAAACGATGATGGAAATATCTTGACACATTAACTGGATCTAGAGAGCAAAGTTCTCCAGGTGTTAATATATCTATGTTGTTTTTGTTGCTGTTTTCTATGTGTAGGAACTCATGTAAATCTTCCCATGCATATTCTGCACAACTTAGCGTAACAAACCAAGTCGGTTGTCCAAGGTTTCTGATCATACAACACATGTCTCCATGCCGTCGGAAACAGTATTCCTTTGTACCACGCATGTTTGCAAGCAAATTTGTTATACTTGCTTGTAAAACCTCATCTTTTTCCTGTACTTTTTGTATTAACTGCGTAGCTGACATATTTTGAAAGTGGGTTCCAGATTTCAAAATGTGTGCAACTCCGTAACCTAGTTTTGCTAATTCACTTTCATAGAGTAGGTGGAATATGCATTCCACATTTTGTCTAAATCTGGGATCTTGCGAATACATTCGTAAAGAGCGGTATTCTGATGCTCCAATTTGAGTGGGTCTATCATTGTATCTTCCACCTTTGCCAGTAGGAAATAGCAGTGGAAAAACATATACTTCTACACTTTTTTCCCATATACTCATTGGTGACCCTTTGTTTTGTCGCATTTGGTAAGTTTGTATTGCATCATCTATGCTTTCCTTGTAATGTAATGGATGAATTGTGTAATGGTCCAAAAGAGTGGATACTGTAGCAGGATCCAGAAGTTCGAATTGTCCAGTTTCTGATGGCTCTTCAATTATTTCAGTTGTTTCCCTTAATCTTTCATCAATATTTATTTCCTTGTAGTACTTGTTATTGTCTTTCAGATATTGCAATGCTTGTCTAACTTTATGTAAGTCCACCAGTTGTTGCCAAATTGTCTTGTCCTTTGTTGGTACACCATTTACCAAGACTATTAAAGAATGCTCTATTGAACGTTGCACTTCTGGAGTGTGTACATTTTCCGTTAGATCTAATGGTAAATAAACTACTTTGCCACAAATGCCTTTCACCAATTCAGAGGAAGGTCATTTTGCTGTTTTTGGGTGAATGCATATAATTGCTTGAAATGGGTGAACCGTTTGAATTATTATGCTCTCATACAAATTGAGCTGTTGCAGGATTTCTGGTAGTGGGAACAATTCCAAATTATTTGTAATAGCATGTGAAGGAGTGTGGTTGTTGACTAATTTTGTAGTACAGTAACTGCAACATATTAGGCGTTCAGTTCATATTTGTTTTCTGCTAAAAGGTAGAGAGCTAATTCAAACCATTTAGAGTCTTCATTGTCTTCTATTTTGTATGCTATGGCTACATTTTTTGTGTTCCTTTTGTAAAAGGTTCTGTGGCAACACACACACACATGGTTTGGTACTTCAGCCAATGACCTTTTAAATGTTACTATTTCTTTCGGTATGTGTGTAATAGAAGGTTGCTATGTGCAGAATTGTTGCTACTATGTTCTAAAACTATAGCATTTTGTAAGTGTTTTTTTCTTCCAAAATACGTTCTCTGAATACGGTCAATTTCTTCTTGTAAGTATTTGGGTGTACCATGCAGAAGAGTGTTATTTAAATTGCCTAATTCTGAAGCTGGAGTTTTTGCATAGTATATTTTATACATTAGATGTCTTACACTTGAATGATGTATTGATATCTTTTTGATATCATGAAAGGTGCTTTTGCAAATAGGCCAGAAATGCAGGCTAATGAATGTCCTTGTAGTCCTGTGTATTTGCGCACTGGACAAATATCCATATTTTGCAGCACTTTCTTTTTACTTTTGCCTTTACCTTTTACATACTGATTGAGGAACTGGCGTAAAGATTTGAAAGCTTTGTTTGGAATGGCACACATTGATGTGCACGGCCATTTGTATACTGGACGGTGTAGTTCTGCTGAATCGAGAGGTAATTCTGAGTTTACAGAGGATACTTTTGTAAGAAGTGTTTCTTTTTCCATGATGGTAGTATTGATTTTCTCATACCCTCGTCCACTGCTATGGATGGCAATTGTGTTTGTTTGATTTTGTTTGTATGCTTCTTCATTAAAATATGGTTCTGTGGTTGTTGTGTGACTCCATTCACCACCACAAAGATTAAAAAAAATATTTTTGTTCACATTCCTTTTATTGCTGAGTTTCTTTTGTAGTTTGGTACTTAGTTTTGTTAGTGCTTTCATCCTATTTAACACTAATGTAAACAACTTCCTTTTCAGAAGGATTTCACTGTCCACGAGAGCTTATAGGATTAACTTTCTACGGTAGGTTTTAAGGGGTGAGGATGATTTTGGTCCTCTTCTTAGTAGATTCTGAAGGACTCTGTAATGAAACATTTTTGATAAAATACTTTTTTTTACTATAAGTTCTTCTTACACTATCAGGATTAGTAGGAGCATTGTTAGCTGTACTGGTAGCCGATTTTTTGCCAACATTTTTGTGTTTTGTGACACAGTTTGATGGAGGACGTAAAGTTTCGGTAGTTGAAGCTTCTTTTGTTTTGCTAACCGACTGCATTTAGCTGATTTCTTCCAATATTCTCTACAAACTGTACAACAGATGGATGCTTTGATTGGGCACTTTTATTTTTATTTGCTCTACTTCTGTGTTCCTTTCTACAGAGTTGCTTTTTGGTAGGCATTCTTTGGTGTCTGTTGAAAAAAAGAAGGCATACTTTGGTCTGTTGTATAATGTATGTGTGCTGTGTGCATGCGTGTATGAGTCTGATGGGGAAGCTCTTTGTTATGGTGTGTGAATGTGGATTGGACTCTTGCAATGATTTGGTAAGGCTATTTTACTGTTTGTATACTAGTGCAATGTGCTTCAGATGAGACTACAAAGTGGGCTAGTGGTGACGAGAAGCATTATTAATAAACGAAATGCCATAAACTTGCAACAGCAACTACTTTTCTAAATCTAACCTTCTAAGGATTACGTACGTTATTTGAGTTCCAAACAGTCAGGGATTTTTGAGCCATTCTGCCTGTTATTCTTTGTTCAATAAATGGATATTTATAGGTAGAATTGTTAAAAAAATCAATGTTTGCATTTGTGTCCAAATTAAACAAATAACCCATGCAGCTTTTTTGAGGAGTACTTACCATATAAAGGTAGTACTGTACTTACTTTTTTTTTTTGCGAAATGACCAGGTTTCTTCGGATATGTCGTCTGCAGTGTAGATGCTGTTGATTCTCAGGAGAGTAGTCTTCACTGCGATTCAAAAAAACAAAATTAATTACTTTGTGTGTTTACAGCAGACCCTCAGAGGGAGATGTCACCACAGCAATCAGGAGCGCTTACTTTTGTCATATGATTACATTGTAAGTAGCATTACTGTAGGTCGTACACAGTATATAATTCCGACATTTTCTAATAAAAATCGAGTTTCGCCCTAAATAGGCATCCTTGCAACGTTTGTATAGGTTATGCGGAAGACAGTAAGAAGTTATGTGGTTTGTCAATGATAAATCGGACATCTTGCACTTAAAAGGGGGAGCGTTGGTATGTCTTGCCTATCCACATTTAGCAGCATTAATTTGTTTTACATTAAATCATAAAGGTTGCACATGTTCTCCGAATGAAATATAAATAACTGTACTCTATAATCATGCATGTGCGCATGCATGGAGCTGTACGTAGAAATTTGCAACACTTGCACAGTAGCTTCTGAAGTAGGTGCTTTGCAATGATATGCGACTTCCATTCAGAATTATCGACAGCAATTTTGAAGTGCACAGTGTTGGTGACAGAGTTACATTTAGCGATGTGATTGGTGGATGGTTGTGTGACTGCTTAGTTGTGTCCAATGAGGGACGCGATTTGCTACCGCTGTGGAAAGGGTGAAAGGACTGGGTAAGAGTTGTGTGCCGCATGTAGGCAACGCTTGTCTGCGGGTAGGGCGTGTCACATACAGGTTTCTACAGCAAATCCTGCATGCAAAGGGGACTGTAGGCATCAGCCAATCAGATGTTCACATTACTCTTTTGTGTCCAAAGACGATGCGTACACTGAAGATGGCAGAGGTGGAGAGGGTCAGGGTTTTGGTGCATGGAGACATGTTTGTCCATGGCTTACAGCATTATGCAGAGAGTAGGCATGTGGCACACAATTTTCATGTGAGAGGAGTGGAGGTGGTGTGGAACGCTGACACTGATGGCAATTTTGCAGATATTCTGCAAGTTTGCAGACACATACGTACGATGACCTCTCCTCATGTGGTAATTTTGCACTACGGTGCTTACCATTTGGGCTACGTGACTGCACGTACTTTGTTGGCAGATTTGGGACAGTTGATTGAAGCACTCATGAGCATCTTTCCAACTGCGAAAGTCATTTTTTCTGGTTTACTCCCTAGAGTACAATGGGACAACAATTCTTTTTTCTGTCCATATCAAAGTGTTGGGAGGTGTATCATTAATCGCGGCATGCGTGCGTTTATGTTACGCGCTGGTATGTTTTTCTGCAGCCACGAAAACATTGTTCCAAGTAATGATGATTATTTTGAAGCAGATGTTGTTGCGCTATCTTCTTTGGGAAATGCGATGTTCTTTTGGAACGTAAGGCTTGCCTTAGGGAATGTTCTGTAATGGTAGTAGGAGTAAAGTAAGGACAAAAAATACAAAAACAAATAAACAAAATAACAGATGTCTGTAAGGTATCTGCCCAAATAATAAAAAAACAGCTCTTTTCAGAGCCCACCTTAAAGGTGAAAAAAGGGAATAATACTTTAATGTACCGTTGTCATGCTCTGATCCTATACATGTTCGCGGACATGGCGGTAGTTTGCAGCCAGCACATATCACCAATAGGAATTCTGGGGTGGAGACACATGCAAATGAAAATGAGCGGACCTAGGGATTAGTCAGTAAAGTTCAGTGGGTGTGTTCTGAACGGCGAGATTTAGTAAGACTGTCTTCTCCCTGACAGGAGACCACACAGCCATGGCTTTGCGTGCTCGCAAACAGATTATCTGGATTTTGGGAGACTCGTGGATACATTGGCTGAAGGTGCATGCAGAAAGCTGCAGCTTATCAGCAGATCTCGGATTTCCTCATGTGGAAGTGCACTGGCATGGTGTGCATGGCATGAGGTGGCTGGACTTGGTACCTCTCTGTGTTACTTTACTGACAGAGCGTCCTCCAGATATACTTATCATTCATTGCGGAGGAAACAGTTTAGGCCATGTCTCTGGAATTTCTTTGCAATTTGCAATGAAGGAAGGACCTGCGAATCTCATGGACATGTTTCCAAATTGTCAAATACTTTTTTCCCGTATTGCACAAAGACAAATATGGCTGCGTTCTTCTGCTTTTGGTCCACTAATGGAGAAAGCAAGACGCAATGTGAATAAGGCTGTTTGTGCCTTTTTAAGAGATGTTGGCATGTCCTCATTCCACAGTGAAAACATTTTGTTTCGCAGCTCTTTCATGTTCCGCAGAGATGGAGTCCATCTCACATATGCTGGAAATCAGATTTTTCTTCGCAATGTACAAAATGCATTGCGACCTCTTTTGGATTCACAATAACCTATGTGACAATCCATTTTCTCCAATCCACAATCACACAACACACCACCGAAAGGCTCTTTTCAGAGCCACCACTCACTCCCAGCGTACACTTCATTGTGTTTTCGCCACTTCAACCATCCTACGACAGTCCGCAAACTTTTCCACAACTTTGCGGGGGTCTACAATGGTCACTTCATAGTTCTATTGTTAAACTGAGAAAGGCAGCTCTGAAAAGTGCCTTTTCTGTAATTTTTGTTGTTTTGACGTTTATTGGTTCTCAGCACACAACACACTAGGAGAGGAGGCCAAAGGAGGGTAGGAAGGGACACCAGCCACGGGGATAAGAAAGGGCAAGTGGACAGAGAAAGATATAGGGTGAGCTTCACTTAGGTAAGGAACAGATCTTCTGGTGCTCTGTGACCGTAGCCTCAAAATCACTTAGAAAATTCTCCCCCCTGCAGAGTACTACATCACAATACATACACACTATTGTCACCTTTGAAAGGTAAAAGTAAACAGTATTGCGAATGGCTTGTGAGGCAGCTGGAGGGAGGCGTTCCCCCACTGGAGTGTCTCTTGTGGTGGGAGGATTGGACTCTTGGATGCTGTGGAGGAACTGAATCGACTACGCTCTTCACATGGCACCACCTTGCGAATGTCCGCAGTGTGGAACGAAGTGAGGTGTCGTTTCATGGTTGTCGTACCAAAGTTGTACGCACCAGGTCTCTGTGACTCAGCACAACCTCACACTGGTTACACCTAACCAGGTTCACAGGTGCTTTTGGTACGTTCCCATAAACCCACAGCATCTACGTGCATTGCTAAGACTAGCACCCAGGACATCAAATATGACATCACAAATATCATTGATGACATCACATGTGAAAATAATGTTGATGAAAAGTCCCTGCCTGCAAGGGGTTCTTTCTATTATGTTGGTAGCAAGATGTCAGGGTTGATTGTGTAATGTTAAATATGTAATAACTAGCTAACATTTCAAGACTTAATACACACTTGTGCTAGTACAAACAATACATATGAAGACCCAATGCATATAAATCAGAGGCATGTACAGGGGAACCAAAATAAGGAAGAAAGAAACAGCATCATCAGAAAGTTTATCTTCCTGTATACAAATTAATTGTGAGTTTGAGGCCTGCTATTGCCCCATGCATGTGCATCATGAGCTCAGACCAGACCCTAAGGAAAGTACTTTAAGAACACACAAGGTTAGCGTTTTGATATACAGCACCTTTTCAATTTTTATATTGTGATTGTCAGTGAATAAAACCACCTGGCCTACATTTTTTAATGCACAAAAATAAGTGAGGCAGACATGTAATGTCATCACTGATGTCATCAATGATATTTGTGATGTCATATTTAATGTCCTGGGAAATGTCTTAGCAATGCACGTAGATGCTGCGAGTTATGGTTGCTGAGCTTACCATAATGGGGAAGTGTTTTTTGGTTTCACTGTGAAGTATAACATCCATTTAACAAAGTTTTTTTTTACTGAATGTACATATATATATGTGACAGGGAACTAAAACAAAGGTGCTAAACATGTAATGTCATCAGTGATGTCATCAATAACATTTGTGATGCCATCTTTCATGTTCTGGGTGTTAGTGTTAGCAGTGCACAGTGGTGATGGCAGGTATGGGGGCTTTACCATAACTGGCGAATTTCAGGGGTCTTTCGGTTTTAATTTGAACCATAAGGGGAGGTGTATTTTTTTTTTTTTCATGAAGTACACAGGTTTTTGGTAGGACAACTTAACGATAACGTCCCCTCAACAAAGTTTCTTTTGTAGTGAATATGTATATATATATATATGACCAACAGAGTGAAGAGAACCCCAGGGGAAGGGGACCATGCTCTGGAACAAGGAACTCTATCCTTCTGGAATGTTCTGTGTTGAACTTATGCATTTACTTTTTGAACGTGTGTACACTACTAAATGCCAAAGACATTTTCCCTTTACACCTTAGAACTGATTTTAAGAAAGTGAGGGCCAGAATGGTACTTTCAACACAGGAAGTTTTGCATTGGACATTCTGACATTGGCAGATCCTTGTTTTTGTTATAGGAAGGGCATATTAGAGCAGGGATAGAGAGGCATTTCCCAACCCTTTTTCTTTTGTCAATACAATTTTATGATCAAAATCATGTCTCTGTCTCCGTGTCTCATTCCTGGTTTCTCAAAGTCTCCTTTTTTTAGGGTGTCTAGTGGAGCATTGCACCATCATTCACTCGACAGCCCCTTTACAAATCAGCACTGAACTTAAGCAGCTCAAGCTTTTCACAGGGCAAGTTATGTTTCTTCAAAGATATAGCACATACCTTAAAAACATCCTTTCATAGATAATTAATTCCACTACAGCACATACAACATCTGGGATTACATAGTTTTCTTAAATTCATTTTTAGATATTCCAACACTATTTCACTATCTGCCCAGAGCTGGATGCAGAGAGTTGGAATTTTACCTCTCTAAATAAAGATTGGTTACTTTTCCTCTTACTGCACAATGAGTAATATATACAGGACATTTTGTAAAGCGGAAATCTGTTTTCCTTGTTTAATTGTAGGAGGATACGTTGTTACCCTTGACTGAATGGCTTTGGTATTTAAGATCAAACGCTGCTCGAAGCGGAAAAGTGGCACAGCAAAAGTGGTCTGCAATGTATGCATTTGGGGAGCTGCAATTTTGTTACCTGGAAACAGATACATTGTTTCCCTCAAATGAGCCGCCTTTGCTATTTAACATCAGACATCACGTGGGGCGTGACAGGGACAAGTGGCACAGCAAAAGTGGTCTGTGGTGTATGCATTTAGAGAGCTGGAAGTCTGTTTTTTCTTGTTCAATTGGAGACAGATATGTTGTTACCCTTGACTGAATGGCCTTAGCTATTCTTTTTTTTATTTTTTTTATTTATTGTGATATAACCACATTTGTTTTTTTTACACATTGTTTGTTTAAAATTGAACATGTTAAAAAATGTGTAAATGATACAATTTCAAATTATAGCAAATTTCAATAATATCCCCTTCATATAACATTTAAAACCAATTCATCACAGTCATGCAATTTGACATGATTTAAGACAAGTATTCCTTTCACATAGGTGTCAAGGGTAACTATACAAAGAACATTTTTATTTTTTATTTTTTTACCCTCCATTGAAATAGTCCGTTACCAGTATTGTTGTGGTATAAAACCTGCGGATTGCAGTACCCTTAAAACATTTAAAGTCAGTTTTATTTTGTGGCCCGAAATCATTCTTTCCCAAAAATCATCTGAGGATAGTCGATCAAGTGATCCTACTAAACTCCCCAAATATTCCACCCTAATTTCCCAAGTACCTTTGCAGAATCTTAACAGGTGTTCTAAGGTTTGTTTACTTGGATCCAGGCATTCTATGCATAAGCTCTGAATTCCTTCAGTGACACCCCATTTTGTTAATACTGATCCTGTCTTCATCAAGTTCAGCCGGACTCTCATAAAGTTCTGTCTTCCTTTTAACTCTGGGAACTTTGACAAATACCTTGGTACAAAACCCTGTTTTTTCCCATACTTGAAGAAGGCTTTGGGGATAGAAGGCGATCTCACCATATCTCCTGTGGAGATCCAATCTCTCAAGGACAGGGCTTTCTTTACCTTCAATTTATTTATGATTAATGTAGATTTATCAGATTCACAGTGAATCAATAGATTTTCTGCCGTCTTTCTAAGTTCTCTCAGGGTTAGCGAGGTATCAAAGTTCATGTTGTCTGAGAGATTTTCAAACAGTGTGTCAGTCATTGGCTCAATGATGGATCTATACAGGGAGAGGAGTTTCCAGTCAACTGCATACTTGAGAGATTTTAAGCCCAGTTCGTATCTAAGTGTTGCCGTGTGTAATCCTCTGGGCAAACCTAATACCTGCTTCCAGATATAACTTTCGATTTTATACCAATCTATAGACCACACAAGAGGTTTTGCCTCAATTCCGTACAGTAGTACAGGAATCACTTTCGCAATATAAAACTTTATTACTGGCATGATGGAAAACTTACCATAAAGGCTAGAGATCTTCTTCATTTGAGCAATTAATTGTGTTCCTTTTGCCAAAATTTCCCCATACTGTATCCCAACTGTAGGGGCTGCATGCAAATTAAAGCCAAGATACATTACTTATTTTACCACCGGTATTGATTTACTGCTGATAGACCAGCAATATTTGATATCTTTAAGGCCTTTTCGCTCAAAAATTACGACCCTTGATGTTTCAGGATTTACCACCAGGTCATTTGTTTTCATATACGAATCGAGTGCCCTCAGCAATCTTTGCAGACCGACAGGAGTCCTATCCAGTAGGACTATGTTGTCTGCATACATAAGCCATCTTATGGCCAATGACCCCACCCTTGGACTTACCAATGATGAGGATTCTATAGCAGCACCAAAATCTCCCAGATAGAACTTAAAGAGAAATGGTGCCACCATACAACCTTGTCTGACTCCCTTGTTTATGCTTATGTATTCTGACAAGTGTCCAGCTATATTTAATCTTACCCTAGCTGTGTTTCCTTCATGAAGATTTACTAATATATTAATTAGAGATTTCGGGGCCCCTTTCTGTTCCAATTTACTCCAAAGTTTATCTCGGTTAACCATATCAAAAGCACTCGACAAATCTCTCATTTCCACATAAAGTATTGGGATCTCCCCAATTATAAAGCCCATCTAGGCCTTTATTTAACCGGTCTCCTTCCCTCTTGTATTTCACTAGCCGATTTTTCTGAGCGTTAACTACCACTCGATGGTCCCAAATCTCTGTAGCGACCCCGCAATGCCAATTTAATTGTGTAACTAATCGTTTATAGTCACTTGTTCCACAATCTTCCACCGAAAAATGTGTGCAATTCTCGAAGCAGTTTGTTGATAGAAGCATGTAATCTAATGTTGATTCTAAAGGTCCCCTCTCCCACGTTGTGGCAGATGGGACATCACCTTCTATGGATCCATTTAGGAGTTTTAAGTCCCATTCATTAAAGAAATTCAACCACTTTCTACCATTTGCTGTTATTTCTTTCAATTTCCCTGTATGGCATTTAGATTTTATGCATTGCGAGTTTAGATCTCCTGCGACTACTACATGGGCCCCAGGGTATATTATGCTAATGTCACTGAGAGCCACCGTGAGTGATTCTAAAAACTCCGATAATTTTTCCCTATCGGGATTCCAGTACAGGTTCACAACTATTATCTCCTTGGTTAGGTCGTCTTCGAGGGGAGTAACTGCTCTTATCGCCAAAATTCCTTCTTGTTTACAAAATAAGGGTGTAATTTCTTTAAATGGAGTCTTTCTACAAGCGATCATTAAGCCTCTTCTCGGCCTACCCTTGGCTTTACAATATGCCGGTTGTACTATTAATTTAAAGCCTTCGAGTTCCGGGGTATTCACTAACCAGGTTTCTTGTAGCAAGATCAAGTCACTCTACCCGAATAACAACGCTCTCATTTTATTGTTTTTAAATGAGCTGAACCCTCGTGAGTTCCAGCTGGTAATCCTCAAGTTTTTCCTACTAAAGAGACACCTGCGCTGCACCCAGCTTCTGACAGACTTGCATAATTATTTCTGGTAACATTGTCCAAGATAATGGTTGTGGCCCTTCCTTGATGTTATCTTCATTTTTTCCCCACTGGCTATCATGCTTTAAAGAGTCATTCCCCTGGGTTAGTTCATATTTCTCAATTTCAACCTCTTCTGCGGCATAAGGTGGTCATTTCTCATGCACTTCCAAACCCAAATCACGCAATTTTTCTTGCAAGTTTAAGAAGGCTTTTACCCCCAATTTGGAAACAAATCCAACTTCAACTAAACTAGTACAATTTGATATTGGGAATCGCACATATTCAATATCTTTTGTTGAAAATAAATACAATTCGGGAAGTTTTTTAACCAATAACAAAATCGATCCCCTGTTCAGTGGCATGCCAGACTGTCGATTTTCCTCATTGGTAAACCAGAGTCTCGGGATTGCATATGGTTTTGGGTCTTCTTGAGGATTTATTAATCTCTCAGTTGTGAGTTCAGAGAATGAATTTTCCGCCGAAACAGTCACATTCTCTTTTCTTTCAACCTCTTCCCGTTGGTCTTGGTTATCTGTTTCCAATTTATATATTTGGTCACAATTTTTGTCCTCTACGTGACCCATCACAGGGTTCGAAGAGCCTGCTGCACCTCCAGTATTAGCTCTTATTTGATTAAATATTGGGGCAATTCTTAAACCCATTTGAGTCTGCATTGGTACTTTAAAAGCGTTTTTCTGTTTAGGTAGAAAAATAGGTGCTATTTTTAGCAACTTCCCTGTAATCTCTGATCTGACCACGTCATGTTGCTGCCGATTTTTGTCCAGATCTAATATTTTAGCTTCCGTCTGAGTACTCATAGTTTTTTTTACCATTTGTGCTTCTCGCACTACTTCCGAGATTCTGTCATTTTCAGATCTTTTCCTTTGTTTTTTTTGCGACTTATTTGCTCTTGAAATTCTCTGATCTTCCTGCTGAAGGGATCATTTTCCAAACTCCTACCATCTTTGTCTACTGTATTTTGGTACTCAGGGATTTTCCCTGAATCTGAAATCCTCTTAACAAAACTATTTACATTTGATTTTTTTGTTCTTGTATTTTTCATATTTTTTGGTTTCTTTTCTTGTCTACCTCGAGATTTTGAGGACATGTGATTTAACTTTTGATTTTTCCGCCTTTCTCTTCTCCGTCTCTTACAGGTTTGCTACGTACTCTTCTTCCATGTATTAGTGTTTCCTGCCGCTTCTTCAAGGATCTCAATCATTTCATCTTGGTTTTCGGCTGGCTGTTCCATCGTTAAATCAGCCACCTGTGCCAATCGGCAAAATTCTTCCATTACCGATTCGGATAGAGGAGTGTCATCCGCAGAAACTCTTGGTTCAGGCAGTAGATCATCTGTTTTAGTTACTGATTCTTGATTTGGTAAAGAGTTTGGTGTATCTCTTGTATTAATTTTTAGTAACAAATCTTTGATCTCCTTATTATCTAGCTGTAGAGAGGTCATTTGCTGCTTAATTTCGATTAGATCTTCACTTTGCTTTGTTAGTCCATCTTCCATTTTTACCAACATAGGCAGAACTGAGCAGTTTATCACATTATTTTGGCCAACCACTGAGAATTCAAGTTGCTCAATATCCTTGGTCATTTCCATTAAAATCCCTGTGTGTGTCTGCACGTCTCTTTTCAAAAGATCAAAAACTTTCACCAAAGAATTCAGAACAAAATTTAAAGCTGGTAAAGATGAGTCTCCTTCTTTGGGTTCCTGGTTCTTATTTCCATGAGTTGTGCTTAATATTTGAGCTGGATGACCTGTTGAGGATCCCTCCAACACAGCTGAGTCCTTTCTCGATACCACTGTTGAGTTCAACCTTTCCTCATGTAATAATAAGTTCTGAGCTGAACTCATCAGATGGTTAGGAGTCCTTGAGAGATACATAACTGGAATAGATAGTATCGACCGACTATTTTCCATCTGAAGATTAATGTTTTGGTTTAAAGATATTGAGGAGTTTAAAGTAGGGCCACTTGTATTATTTTGTCCGGGTTTCTGGAAATAATAGTTGATAGTCCCTTTTATGTTTGTTGATGTCAGGGTAAAGTCTTTCGACTGTATAGATGGAGTCCTTCTTGTAGTATCCCTTAAAATGTATCCCACTGTTGTCTTGTCAACTTGTGCTTCTTGATGAACTTGTACCTCGACTAACTTATTGTCCCTTATCAGGGTAGTGGGAATTTGGGAACCTGCGGTGTTTACCTCCACATGCGGGGACTTTTCGGTATAAGAGCCGTCCCATTCAGGAGCTCTTAGATCGTCAACATATTGTCCACTCCTTAGATTATAACAGGACATTTATTCACAGTTTTTGAGGCTATATAAATAAGGCAAAGAGGATAAGGGATCAAAGGAGTAAAGTCTCCAACGGTCTCCCCACTTCTTACTTTCTTATTGCCTAAGCTTTAGAATTATAGTTATGGGAGACTGAATCTAAACAATCTCTCTGTTGATGGCACCCCAGCCACTTCACTACCCACTCCCAGTAGCCCATGCTCCTAATAGCAAACTACGAGCAGCGAGCCCCTTTAAGTTCTATAACGTTTGGAAACTCAAGCTCGATTCAATTTTGTTTGCCGTGTAAAGCCTGCCGCATACAGCGTGGGGGATAAAAGGCATAAAAGGAGGACGAAGAGGAAGGCGAAGGGCGGGTTGCTCACTTCAGTCACCACTCAACAGCTCGCCCAATATCGTAATCATCTCCTCCTCCTCTCCTCAACTCCTCGACTCCTCAGCTCTTCAACCCGATGCCGATGCCCGTGTTAACACAAGCACAAGTACAAGCCCAAGCAAAATGGGCAACTCAGGCAATACGGTAGATGCTGAAATGGCAATGGCGAGCCCACGATAGCTCAAGACCTATCAAGACCTACCAATATCAGGACTTCTGGCACTTCTGCGGCTTCTCGGCTTCACCTTACAGGTTGAAGTTGTGTCAATTTTAAGGAGCCGGTTGCGGCTTCGGTCGTAGCGGCTCCAGTCGCTCCTCAGCTCCTCGGCCGCTCAATCGCTCACCCACACTGCCTCTCAGCCGCTCGGCCGCTTCGTGGGCCACTCCGCCACTTTCAACTCCACTATCGGCACCACTCTCGATTCCCGATTGACGGCTTCTCGATACGCCGGCTTCTCAGCCTCACGGCTTCTCGGTACGCCGGGACTTCCTGTTAGAGGAAAGAACCTCTAGCACATCACAGGACTGTCAAGCCGCACTAAAAGGTCTGCGCACTATCGTAAGAGCACAGAGCGCAGAAAATCAGCCGCTTCCGACACGTCTGTGATTATTGGGCAGGCTAACACTCTGAAACACAATACAGCTACAGGGCACAGCTGGATTCGTATTAGCAAAGGTGTAGCACTTTCTATACCTTAGCTATTCAAGATCAGATGCTAGCCAGAGCCCGGCAGAGAGCGTGGCATGTAGAAGTGGTGCAACAAAAGTGGTCTGTAGTTGTCAGCTGAGGGCGAGGTGAGTTTCTGACTATGTAGGTATGTGATTATTGCGTTGCGTGACCTCCCCATATTAATATTAGATTCTATCCCCCCCCTCACATATATATCTGGTGTAAAAAAAAAGTCTGCATTTTCGGCCGTCGTAATTGTGAGGGTGACATTTTATTATGATTCCACTCTGTAGTACTGTGCAGTATTTTACATTCTTTTTGGGTGCAGGCGCTTGCTACTGTAGATTAGACCTAACCTATTAGAATTCAATCTGTAATTACTTGGCAGAAGGTGAGGCATGTCTATAATGGCATGTAAACTGACTTACTCACTTTGCAGCTACGTAGCTCCTTTAAGTGCCACTAGAGAAGCAGAGGCTAATGTGAAGGGAAGTGAGTTGTACTCCCTTCTCCCAGGTATAACACATGAAACACCACCTGACCCCTTAATTATGGAGCTTCCTCTGGATACTGCAAATGAGAAAGCTGGGGAAATTACAATCCCTGTTACCCCCCTCTTAGTGACATTGCTAAGTTTTAACGTTGCATAGGATTTATGTGCCCCAGAAGCCAACTCTTGGGGAAACAAAGAACTGGTCGCTCAGAAGAGGAAATTGTTTGATTGTTTGTGAATTAAGGGCACATTTGGGAGAATTGGTGGATATGAGTTTGCCATTGGAGGTGCAAAAGGTGGAAGAGAAACGCAAACATTTGGATCTTCCGGCAATGACACCGATTATCGTTCCGAAAATCACAGTCTATTTCCCAAGAATAAACACAAGTACGGAAAATAGACCGAAGATTAAAAACTACGCATATGACTGAGGGCTTGAATATAAATGATCACAGTTTTCTTGTATCTGTAGGTGATACTAGCTGCTTTGAGCTGGCCACAACCAAGAGGGGGCACAGCAGTTGGGAAATTGTTTGTTAGAGAACACTATTTCCTCGATTCGGGGAAATGTACATGCTGAATCTCCAACAAAGCTTGCAGTTTCTTTCAACAAGCAATGTGTTCACTGGTCAAAATGATAGAAAGCAACTGAGTGCCTCAAAACATCATACTTTCTGAGGCGCAGATGACCAGATCAAATTAACATCTCCTTCCATCTCAGTGCTAAATTCAGTCCTCAGTGCTTTTGTCGAATTATACGAGAACATTAGAGCTGGGGTAAAAGTGAACACTTTTATATTAAGTGACATTCATTTGAAACTGGAGATAATGGATAAATTAATGAATCCTGTGGAACCACTATCCTTACGTAAAATGGCCCACACTTAATAAACACAGAGGATGGGAAAACTAACACATTACTTGCTTCTCAAGAGGCTCCTTGGTTGTTTGAGGGTCAAATCTCTAATTCTTTGTGTGGAAAGTCAGTGGAGACTACAATACCATGCTCTAATTTCAAGAATACTCCAGATGTGCCAGTATCAACTAAACCAGGTCAAGTTGAATAGCAGTAGCAAGTAACTTGAAGAAGTGAACGGAGACAGAATAGGACATAAGGAGGAACTCACGGAAATCCCTACATTTTTGCCCTGCAACTGAAGTTGCCGCAACTATGGCAAACAAGAAAGGAAACTATGCTCTGAATTTTGCTCTATCAAAACATCCTCAGTGGGCACAAGTGTAAATAAAGTACTTATGCTTTCTCCTACAGTTCAGGATAATGTGATATGTATTGTGACTAACCATGACTTTGGCACTCGAACAATTGGATACAATGAAGAAAATGTTAAGGCTGGTGCTAGCTCCTCTTCGGCTCCATTTATGAAACTAGATACAATAATACAGTCTGGTGATCTGATGGAAAATGAGTTAACTAGCACTGGTGTGACTGTTGAGTCAATCCCTTGTGGGTGTATTCAGAAAGAAATGGCAATTCAATGTGATAATATTGTGGCAGGGAATGTGTGAAAAAATCTTGGGGTAGATCATCAGCCCCAGGAACGTATTAAAAAGGCTGATGTTGATAATGTGGATTTACCTGTGAAGTATTTTGATTGTCGATTGAGCCAAATAGAGGCCTGATATAATGATTGTGGGAAGAATAGCTGGAGTAGTCAGGAGAAAAAGTTACATTATAAGGAAGTGCAATGTGATTTAGGAATCCAGTGTAATTTAGAGGGCTCTCCTCAAGCTAGGCCGAGTAACTTGCATAGCCTAACAGTCTGCATACATGTTTCCTCCAGTTTAGGTCTATTTGACCGGAAAAAATGGACCTTTTCCAATTTGACTGAATTCTTTTTGTTTGTTTTTTTGTTCTGAAATCCGTGGGGAGACCACCTGCTGCCCTCCCCCACTTCCCACCACCTTAACCTATTCCCTTACCCCACCCCACATATATAATTAATTTAAATTGGCCAAAATTCCCCCAAAAAACAAACAACAAAAATTCTGTCAAATTGAAAAGGTCAATTTGGTTTGAGATCAAGTATGCTAATACTGTTTCCTCCTGTTTGAAAAATTGAAAAATACATTATTACATCATGTGTCCGATGTATCTGATAATTAATCCACATGTAAGAGATAACAAAACACTACTAGAAAACAATTCTGGCTCTATTAGAAAGTTAGGGCAGGTTAATGATGTATGTGGAAGTGGTCTATTATGTTCGGGTAAAGTACCAAACATTCCACAACCTCCTTATCTAGTGATGCTTCTCTTTATGTGAGAGATAACAAGTTAATAGTGGAAAATAGTCATGGCCCTAGTGTTATGGTGATGCAGAGTAGTGACGCATGTTGCACCTGCCAGAATTGTAAGCTGCAGAGTATGTTTAGGAATTTTGAATCTTTCACTAAACTGGTTATGGCAGCCAAAACAATGGGAATGTAAAATCATTTGACTACTGGAAACAGGTTCTTTGGTATTATTAAGTTGCACGAAGATGAGAGTGTAGGTGTTGGAAATTGCAGGCCTGACTCGGGATTGGGTTGTGAATGTAGGGGTGTGGGGTTGCCGATGGAAGGATCAGTTGCATCCCTATCATTTTCTTATACTTAAATATGTTTTGGGTCCCAAACTCTATTCAGGGCTTATCATAAACTGCACTAATACTGTGGCGTTGTTCAATGAAATTCCAAAATTGCACCTACTATCGCCAAAGGATATTGATTTGGTAACATTTTATGATGAAAACAGAAGGACATAGTAATGATAAAAGTGCCCTTGTGAATTGTCTATTCTTTGTTGTTAGAAGAGCATTGCTATTCTTTGTTTTTAGAAGAGATAGGGCCTCATTACGACCCTGGCGGTAAGGGATTACCGGTACCGGTAAGGGCACCAGGGCCGGTAATCCCTTACCGCCCTATTCCGAGGTCCCTCTGCGGGTCTTCCCTTAACGGCTGGTAAAACCAGCCGTTAAGGACGGGACCCGCAAAGTGACTTTAGGGGTAATAGCGGTACCACAATTTGCGGTACCGTTATTACTGCCTTCCCGATTCCCATTGAGCCCTATGGGGGCTAAAATGGGAATGGGGAAGGGCCATGGTGAATGGGGAATTACCGCCCCCGCCAACCTTGGAATGGGGAGGTAATTGCTCCATTCACCATGGCGGAATCGGTAAGGTTTTGGAGGCAACCATGGCGCTAATAGCGCCATGGTTACCTCCAGGGTCGTAATGAGGCCCATAGACTTATTCCATTTGCTGGGCTTTGATCTTAGAATCTGTTCTGTTCGATTTTGCTGATGCTCCTTGGTGAAAATGCCAGCAATTCTGGGAGCACCGGGAAAGCAGGTGGATTTGCTAATGGCAAAAAAACCTAAAAATGATGTGCTCCCCAAGTAACGAAAATAGATGAGTGCACGTTCTCATGTTGCAGTCCCAATAAGGCAGGAAAATTGTGACTGGCGCCCGACTGCTCTGTCTAATAGGAAGGCTTTGTAAGACGAAAATGTGTAATTTCATTGAAGAACGTCACAAATCTATGCAGAGGTTATGAAATTTTTCTTTTTCTTCATGGAATATTAGAGGCTTCTACCAATTACCATAAGATAATAAAATCTGTGAATCTTAGAGTAACTATACTGTAATGTTTTTGTAGTATACCTGTGCAGTAGAATCATAGACTCATTAGCATGGGATTGGTACCGCTTATTTCAAAAACCTGCGATAAGGGCAAATGGAGGTTAATCGTCAGGGGGATAGTGTGTAGGAAACACACATGCATTTGAGTTAACAGGAAAGATTGTATCAGCAGAAAAAAGGGGTGCATTAATAGTAGATAAAGAGTTTTCGAATAATGTAGCGCTTAAACGTATTTTGTTAGTAAATATTTACTGCCACCCTTTGCATTAGGATTTGATGACCTTCATCAAGAGCCTGGGAGTGATCTTTGAGGAATACAAAGCCGGGTCTTCAGAGGGGGCAATTCTGTTGGCAGGGGATTGGCACTCGTGCTGTCTGTCACCTGAGAATTGTCTGTGGACTGTTGTAAGTTGTACATTTACTTATTGAACAAAGGACCAAGATTATGGAAGAATTTGGAGAGAATTATGTGATGGCTGCTGTCTTATAATCGTGAATGGTCAGGTGTCTGTAGATTTTCCCAGAAAGCCAACATGGTTGATGGAAGAATTAACCTCCTGGATAGACTATGTAGCTCTGGCGGAAACATTGTTCCATACTTCTATCTATTTTGAGATCATTAATAGATCCTAAGTGAATAGATATTTTTAAAAAGATCCTTTCACTTAAATACCGATTTAGAAAAACTGCTCTGTGACCGCACTGAGCAGTCTTTCGACATGCTGTGTGCAGGGGCTAACAGGCAGGTCGCGACCTGGAAGCTCAGGACCAGGAGAACGGGTATGTGTGTGGGTGCGTGTGTGTTGGTGTGTGTGTTGTGTGTATATATGTATGTGTTTTGGTTTGGGGAGTGGAGGTTGGGGAGTGGGGGAAGGGGGCTGGGGCTAAGAGATGGGGGTTCATCTGTGCATGTGTGTTGTTGTGTGTATGTATGTGTTTTGGTTTGGGAGAGTGGTGGTTGTGGTGGCAGGCAGGAACAATGAAGGACTCAGGGGGTGAAACCCCCTGAATATGAAAAAAAAATGGAAACCACGTTTTAAAGGTCTCAAGAGAATAAGACCTTTACAATGGCGGTTTTCCGATCAAAAGAAAATCTGTCAATGCAAATCAGTCTTTTTTTCTTGAGGTATTTTCACATATAACCCATTAATATAGAATCTAGTGATCATGCTCCCATACTCAACCCCTTGTAGAGATCTTGTGATAAATCAGTGGAAAAATGAAATTTATTTGAATCCAAGGTGTAAAGAGCAGTTTAATAAGACCATAACTGACTTTTGGCATTTTACCACGTTAAGTGATAAGATGAGGGCCTAGTCTGTGGATAGCTTTCCCATATGTATTGTCCAAAAGGTAATGGATATGGGAGAAAAGTCTTGTTCTTTTGCTCCTTCAAAACACCTACATAGCGGAATTATCCAACTTAGGAAGAAGCACATGCGACAACCTGTTAGGACTTTCTGTGCGGGGGACCAACAAACTGTGGAACTGTGCAAAAAAAATATAAAATGAAAAAGGAATAACAATCCTATAGCAACTGGATAAAGGCACATACATACTTATTGGCTCGAAGGGATAAATAGTCAATGCTCTGAGCCATTCTACAAAATAATGGCAGAAATATCTGGTTTTAAGAGAAAAGTAAAGGTCAACAATCTATGGAGGAATTGATTAATCCTATAGCAGAACAGCTTTGGCAAACCCACTTTAAAGAATGATATAGAAATGCAACTAGAGATTTGGGATTGTGTCTATTGTGGTCAGTACGTTTGAAGAACTCCATTGATCAGATACATACAATTATCTTCCTCTAATTTGCATGTTTTGGGCCCAAATGGCCTATGTAATATGGTCATGAAAAAGTCCTCTAGTGTATGGGCGCTGATTCTGCATGTCCTTTTTAACAGTATATTAAGGTCAAAAACATTACCAATGTTATGAAACACCTCAATGATAATACTGATTTATAAAAGAGATAACCGTTTAGACCCATTGAGTCACCACCCGATTGCCCTCCTAAACACAGACAGTAAGGTTTTTTGGCCTGCAATTTAAAAGAAATGGATGCTTTGATTAGCCATAATAATAGATTATCTAAATTTCAGCCTGCGTTTAGAAGCGGGATCGGGACGGACACAAATGGTTTGCTGATTACTGTATCGATAGAACAGGCACACGTTAAGGGGTGGATCTACTTTATGTGGCGAGTGTGGATCTCAGTCTCGCTTTCGATTAGGTTGATCGAACCAGACTTTGGCAAAAATGGAAAAAAAAAATATTTTCCAGAGTATCTTTTGGATATATTGATTCAAATTCATAACAATATCCATGTTAAGGTGAGACTGAATATGCAAGTTGATGTGACTGAGGCTACTGAGACAGGTGTAGGTTTGAGGCACATGTGCGTGGTGGCCCCCTGCTTTTTAACTTACATGTATCTGATTTAGGAGAGTTTTTAGAAACAGCGTCCTTCATTCCTCGGGTAGTAGCGAGTGAATTCTGTTTCAAGCTAGCCTGTGCTGATGATCTTTTACTCATTGATAGGGCTCTAACAGGGTTGCAAACACTTTTAATGAGATTTGATGAATATATAATGTAAAATAGCTTAATAGTGAATTCAATAAAGATAAATATGCTATGGTATAATGCAAAGAAAATCAAATCCACCACTTTTAAATGGTGAATGGGTATGGCCCCATTAACTGTATTGCAAACAGTGAAATACCTTGGAAACATTTTAGTTAAGCCCAAGCAATCAGCTATTTTAGAACTTAATTTGTGGGAGAAATGTAGACAGTTGGGAAGTCAAATGAATTTCATCTGTAGGAAGTATTATTTTTTATTTATTGTTATGAATTTAGTTTTATACAGTTCAATATATTGTCAACTTTTAATACTATTCACAGGTTAAGTTTATATACAACTTTAAAATCAATTTGAAAAATTAATAATTCTTAAAATGTCTTCAATTATTTTCCATACTTTCGTTAAAAGAAAAATACATGCTTCTTCATTTCCAGAGATAAAGATTTCCCATATATCATTGTTATCAGCTTGCTCATGATTGCCACTGGCCAGTAAATATGTCCTCATTTCAGCTTCCAAAGTGGTACAATCCAACAAAAGAAGTTTAGCTGTCTCAATGGTCTTGTCATCACATAGTTGACACATTCTTGCCCCCCTTAAAGTGCCAGTATATGCTCCTGTTATTTCATAGGTTTTTACACTGTTGAATTTAATTATTATGTATGACCAAACAATATTTTTCTAAGGGACATGTTTTACATAAGAAGGAATACCGACATACCAATGAATATACATATTATATAATTGAGCTTTCAATATCCTAGCCAGGTCAACTAAATGTTGCTTGCTGCTATATTTGCTTGATATCATGCAAATCCTGTTCTTGAACTCTAGATATGGCAGTGACAATACATTGTTGGGAGATCTGCTGATCCAAAATGTTGCTGTGTAAGCAAGTATGAAAATGACACTTGATTTCATGTAGTCTCTCTTACTAATTAGAATGTCTATAAGACACCAATTTAATGTTTCAGCTGTGGCATTGATATTTTTCAAATACATGCGTAGACAGCTTTGGTCATTTTTGCTGATATGTTCACAATGTTATATTCCAACATGATGTACTAAGCTGGAAGGTTATGTTTAAACGCAGAAGTCTCTGAAGTGTACAGTAATTCTAATTTAGTTATCATGTTAAGACCCAAAAGTTCAATCCCATAGAGTATAATTGGCAACACCTTTAGTTCAATGACTTAATAGTCCCTTTGACCTGTGCCGTTTTAAATTGGACATGTTGTCGGTGTAATTTTCCATCTAGTCTGGGGTCAACTATTACTCCCAAATGTTTATAGGTGCTTATCATCATCTATTGGCTCTGCATTTAACGTGCAGGCCAGCTTACTGCACCTTTAAATAGAGTATTTGTTGGGGGTAAATGCCATGATCTTTGCCTTGGCAATAATAATCTTCATTGAGTTGATCACCGCACATTTGTATTGTTTATCCAGTGAAGCCTGCAACCCTTGAGGCACTAAAATCAGCATAGCCAGGTCATCGGCATATGCAAGCCATTGTACACCGACACTGCCAAACTTAGGCTGAATGGAGATGGTGTTCTCAATTCCATCAACCAAAAATAAGTTGAGCACTATGGGTGCAATTATGCAGCTCTATTTTAGTCCAGAGCTAGTGTCAATCCACTTAGTCATTACCCCAGAGCAGTTCATTCTTAGTCTAACTTCTGTGTGTTCATGCAGTGACTTGAGCATATCAAGTCAGCACCCGAGAATCTACCATTTAGACAGCTTCCACCACAGCTGACCCCTGTCAACAGTGTCAAAGGTTGCACTATAATCCACAAACATAGGCAGTCAGGTTTCGTATCAGCCATGCATGTTTGATAATGGTGATCAAAGGCAGTCCATTATCAACCGTTCTTGTACCCCTCATGAACCCCGTTTGATTAAAAGGTATGATATTATGTTCCATAATCCAATTGTTAAGCTCCACAAGTAATATTTTAGCAAAGATATTTGTGGGGGTATCCAGCATTGCCAACAATCGATAGATGCATTGCCATTTTAGTTGATGCCCTTTTATTTTATATTCTAATCTAAAGGTAATCCCCAATATTTTATTTGGGTGAAAAAAACATAGCATAATATGTAAGGTAGGATAGTTCATAATGTCGCATTGCATTCAATCTCACATATTCATGTAATTTTTAGACCCTCATAATTAGTACATTCCAACTTCTATGCTTCAAACAACATTACTGAGCATTTTGCACAGTTGCTGTTTTTCTTTGTATAATAATTGGGTCTTTGGGAAAATAAATCCATGTAGGATTAAAAAAGAAATTAGTACAATTATTTGACGTTACAAGACACACTATGTTTTTTTGAAGTGTGCAGTACTTAAAGGAATGTTTACGGTGCACAAATAAGTGTATTTGTTCTTAAAAGCATTGTTGCAGTTGGAAGAATTGTAATGGTCTAAGTGTTTTTCTTTTGTAAAGTATATTGCTGATGCTATGGCTGATGCAGTTTGATTCATGTTGGGGGATTCTAAGTATTTTACTATCGGAAACTAATATTGTAGTGTTATGGGTGCAGTTAGGTACCAGTTGGCATATTCTAACTGTTGAAAGTTTTACAGTTTTGAAGGGTATGTTTTGAATCCACCAACTTTCATTCCCGTTGGTGGATTTTAACTATTTCCCTATTGGAAGGTAACATTGCAGTATAATGGGTGCAGTTAGATACCAGTTGCCATATTCTAACTGTTTTTGAAGCACTTTGATTCTTGTTGGTGTATTCTAGCTATTTTGCTACTGTAAAGTAGCATTGGAGTAGTATGACTGCAGTTAGATACCAGTTGGCGTATTCTAAATGTTGATAGTTTTACAGTTTTGAAGGTTATCTTTTGATGCACTTTTATTCTAGCTATTTTGCTCTTCAAAAATAGTATTGGAGTATTATGGCTGCAGTTAGGTACCAGGTGGCGTATTCTAACTGTTGATAGTTTTACGGTTTTGAAGGGTATGTTTTGAATCCACCAACTTTCATTCCTGTTGGTGGATTTTAACTATTTCCCTATTGGAAGGTAACATTGCAGTATAATGGGTGCAGTTAGATACCAGTTGCCATATTCCAACTGTTTTTGAAGCACTTTGATTCTTGTTGGTGTATTCTAGCTCTTTTGCTACTGTAAAGTAGCATTGGAGTAGTATGACTGCAGTTAGATACCAGTTGGCGTATTCTAAATGTTGATAGTTTTACAGTTTTGAAGGTTATCTTTTGATGCACTTTTATTCCTGTTGGTGTATTCTAGCTATTTTGCTCTTCAAAAATAGTATTGGAGTATTATGGCTGCAGTTAGGTACCAGGTGGCGTATTCTAACTGTTGATAGTTTTACAGGTTAGTGACTATACTTTGTAGACCCTCATATCAGTGCATTGTAAGTACTATGCGTGAAACAACATTAGTGTGTGTTTTGCACAGTTGTTGTTTCTGTTTACAAAATCATTGAGTAATTGGGAAGAAATTCATATAGCATTGCCAAACATGTACTGAATTTTCATCTGTTAGCATATTTAAAGTGTTTTCCATTTTGCAAACAGCATTGTAGCATTATGGACGTAGTTAGATACCAGTTGGCATATTCTTACTGTTTATAGTTTTACAGTTCTGAAGTGTATTTTTTGAAGCCGTTGGATACCTGTTGGTGTCTAAATTGTACTCATTTACGATAGTTTTACAGGACAGTGACTACATTTAGGTTTAAGGAATATTAAGAAGGCATGTGTTAGATTTGCTGGTAATCTATGTTTTAAACTAATGGAAGTGTCATCTCATTCAAACCAACCACATATTGTTTTGGTTGTATACAAACTGTTCGAACTACAATTGTTCGAATTACAATTGACCTTTGCACAACTGACCGAATTGTGAAGGTCAATTGTTACATATATACAGGGGAAACCCCCCGCAACCCCCATTATATATAAATATATATATATATATATATATGGTCAATTGTGCAAAGGTCAATTTGAACCCTTGACATTCGGTCAATTCGGTCATTCGAACAATTGTGTTCGAACAATTTGGGTAATACCATTTCTTTAATGTATGCAGTATAGTGACCTGCAGTGGTTGTGGCACCAGTGTGGTATATTATGCCTGCAGTTGAGAAGGTTTTCTTGCCAAGAGATACTTGCCTGTGTGTGAAGCTAGTAAGCTTCCAGTTGCTTTTGGTACCATCTACGTTGTACCTTAAAAGCATTAATATTACATATTGGCTATGTGAGTTTATGTGTAAGTTGGAACGATTGTCTGAATTGCAAACAGTGCATACTATGCCATGATTAGCATTTTGTACCAGCTGATGAAAATGTTTGGATTCACAATTAGGTATAGATATATGCACAAATCGTTCATTAGGGATGTGCTCTTGTGAAACATGGTTGCAGAGAGTGCATGTATGCTTTCACGTGTATAATAGGTATATATTTCCTTTCTAGTATTGCAGTAAGTACATTCAAAATTATTGTGGATTTTCCTGTGTGTTTATGGTGCATCTTACATTTCTTGCACTGTAGTACAATTCTTGCCTTATTCCTGACACACTGTGGGCCTCATTACGACCCAGGCGCTAATGGGTTAATGGCGCCGTAAAAGGCTGCGGCGCTGTTAACCAATTAGCGCCTAATTACGAGGTCCCTTTGCGGGACCCGACCTTAACGGCTGGTTTTACCAGCCGTTAATGTAGGTACCCGCAAAGGGACCTAGGTGCTAAGTACAGTGCCTCAATTTGCGGCACCGTACTTAGCGCCTTCCCCATTCCCATTGAGCCCTATGGGGCAAAAATGGGGAAGGGCCATGGCGGCATGGGGAATTAGCGCCCCGCCAACCTTGGAATGGGGTGGTAATTCCCCATTCCGCCATGGCGGACACCGGCATGGACCATGGTGCTAATAGCACCATGGTCCTCCGCCTGGGTCGTAATGAGGCCCTGTAAGTATTGTCAGGATTATTTGTTGCATTTCTATGAAGGACAAGCATTTAAAAACACAAATGGTCTGAGCCGTTCAAGTAAATGTTTTCAACAATTGAAACAGAAGATTGATTGCTACATTTGCATAGCAATTTACACCAGTTGTGTTGGAAAATGTAAATGGACCGGAGGGTTCTGTCTCTGTGTCATTTGCTGGCCCTGCACTTTTATTTTTAGAAGACATACTTCTCTTTCTTTCTACTGATGAATGTGCACTTGCGTTTGCACTAGATAGTTTTGTGCTCTTACTACTTGATGGAGTAGAATTTGTTTTAGTTTCTTTGGAGGTACTTTTGGGAGATTTCTTATAAGTTCTCTTTGCATTACTTTTCTTTTTGAAAGTTTACCTTTTTCAGCAACAGGGTACATATCGAGATGGGGTGTGTAGAGTGCACATAGTCCGTCGTACTCTATGATGCAAGGAATGTCAGCCTTGGCATCAAAATTGACTAGAAATAGTCCTTGGAGTGTACGTAGATGTGACAGTGCTACATAACTCATACCTTCTTTAAAGACGGTGCTGCCAATGTCAACCAATGCGTGATCTAGGATTAGACCTTGTGATTTGTGAATATGTTATGTTATGTTGTGTCAGGTGTTCTTGTAAAGCACACGTTCGCCAAAGGCATCTTGGCTCTGCAGGAAGGAGAGATCAAATTTATGGTAACCCAGGGGTTAAAATAGATGAGTTTTTAGTGCCTTTCTAAAGGCAGAGTGGTTTCCAAGGTTCTTCAGGTGCAGCGGCAGACTGTTCAAAAGTATGGGGGCAACAACAGAAAAAGCCCTCCTCCCACGGCGAGCGTGCTGAAATGCAGGGACAACAAGAAGACCAGCTGATGCTGAGCGCGGACACCATGTCGGGAGATAGCGGGAGACTTTAGCACACAGCTATTCAGCTCCTTGAGCCTCAAGAGCACAATGAAGCAGACATAGGGTCTTAAAAACAATGCGCTTAATAATAACCGGTAGCCAATATAGTGAGCGCAAGACTGGTGATATATGGGTACCATAGGGAGAACGAGTGGCCACTCGGGCCTCCATATTTTGCCCCCATTGTAGTTGCAGGATAAGACCTTTCAGCTGAGATAGATAAAGAGAATTACAATAATCCACTTGACTCAGCACAATTGCAGCCACAACCGGAGGATGAAGATGGACAGGAATAAGAGGAAGAACCTTTCTCAGGATACGTAGATGGTAGCGTCCTGCTTTACAGACAGTGGCAACCTGGGGCTCCCATAGAGAGAGTAGCTGAGAATATAACCCCAAGTTCCTCACTTTATCGGCCAGGACTGTAAGGGGACCCAGGGAATCAGGTCAGAAATAGGAAACCCAAAATGAGGGGTTAGGAGGAGATGCCACCACCAGCACCTCAGTCTTGTCCCCATTCAACTTCAGCCAGTTGTAGTTCATCAATTCCCCGACGGCTGCAAGACATCCCCTCAGACGCGACAACATCTCATCCCGATCGAGATCTAATCGGATCAGGATCTGAGTGTCGTCAGCATAGGAGTAACATCTGACACCAAAGGAGCGGATGAGACATACAAGGGGCCAGATATAAATATTGAAGAGAATGGGGGACAAGGCAGAACCTTGTGGGGTACCACAAAGGAGTGAAAAATAGAAGAAAGAAACAGGGAAAGCAAGAGAGTCTGGGTTCTACCAGCCAGGAATGAGGTAAACCAAGCGTGAACCTGGCCCGAGATTCCGACTTGGGACAGGCAGTCAAGCAGGATGGAGTGGTGATGCATATGCAAAAGGCAGAGGGAATTGTTCTCTGCGTACATACATGTCTTTGAAAAGAAGGAATTGCACTGTTGAACATCCTATCCTTTTAACTTATGAAAGTTTGTCAAAGTGGATGTTGACAAACTGAATGTTGTTGTCATGTGGATACCTCTGGAAGACAACAACTGTAAAGAATTGCTCCATTGACATAATCTTGCTCCACGTCAATGTTACTTTTCAGAATTTCTGTGCATTTTAACCACAATGTTACCTTCCAGTTTGTCTGTGGAGATAATATGCACAGTCTCCAGAGCTCTGATCCTCTCTAGGCTGGACCACTGCAACAGCCTCCTTCTAAATCTGCCTGCTTCTACTCTCCGTCCTCTGCAACTCATCCTGAACAGGACTGCGAGACTTGTCCTTGGCCTCAAGACAAGGGATCGTATCTCTCCAGGACTGAAATCTCTGCACTGGCTCCCAGTGGCTGCAAGGATTATGTTCAAACCCCTCTTCATTGTCCACAAGGCCTTGTGGGGCCTGGGGCCTCAATACCGTCAACTCTTTCTTCCTAAATATCTTCCTTCTTGAGCTCTTTGCTCATCCGCCTTCAACTCCCTCAGGGTCAGTCGCTTCTCCAAGCAACGAGTTGGTGGTAGATCTCTTTCCTCAGCTGGGGTCTCCCTCTGGAACAGCCTCCCTGCTCCCTGAAACTTCAAGAGAACCATCTCTGGTTCCGCAAGCACCTCAAAACATTCCTCTTGACCTCTGCTTTCTCTCCTCCTCTCCCCTGCTGAATTTGTGGGTGAAACTGTTCTGGTTACCTGGCCACCTTCTGATCTCGGGCCCAGGTCCCCTACCCCACCAGTTACACACCTGCACTGCCTCCCTGGCAAACCCGCACTTGGGGACTGTTTTCTGTATCCCTACAGCCCCCCACCAGCACTTGACACCTCTGGATGTCTGCACTTTCCTGTGCACTTGCCACCAGCTGCCCCTACTTCTCTTATTGTTATTTAATCTATTACCTCATGTACTGCACTGTCCGCTTCCCACTTCCCACTCCACACTTTTCCTTTTCCCCTTCCCCTCCACTTGCGCAATCTGAATGACACTCGGCCTAGTAGGATCGCCATCTCTGTCTTCCCACTGTTCCCCCCTCCCCTGCCGCATCACACCTTGAAACACTTGTGTATAGGCACGTTATAAATGCCATATCATATCATATCATATCATATCATACTGGCTGCATTTCTTTTTTTTAACATTGTCTCATTGAATTGGGTACAGCTTGCTAGGGTTTGTAAGGATATTTGGCGTGTTACAGTACACAGTACAGCAATACTGCACAAGTAGCATTTTTTTTTTGCAGCACCACCACAAGGGTGCGGTGCATTGCTATATGGGTTAGCAGATTAACAAGGAAAGACAGACTATTCAGTCAAAAACGATTTTAACATATAAGATGCAAATCTATTTTTACAGTTAAAAGCACACGTGTTCATTTAAAAATGCACACTATTTTTCACCTGAAATGCCTATATTGCTAGAGACACATTTGAAAATTAACAGCTAACATATTAACCATTAACCTGACTAATAAAACCTTATTTTAATATAAATCACTAATAAAATGTGTTCTCTACTGCAGAATTAGGCATACTTTAAAAACCATTTAAATGAGTGTGCAGATTTTTTTTTCTTCTCTTCTCTGCCTGATTATCCGTGTTGTTGTGCACAGTAACGGCAGGAAGGAGGAAGTCAGATTTGCAACAATTGCAAATGTATAAGCGAAGCTATTGTTGAAGAATAGGAGGATGAGAGATGATGGATTTCATTGGAACACGTCATAAAGAGGGCTGAGAGGAAAGTTTTAGTGGGCAGTAGCAGGGAAAAAGACAGGGAGACATCTTTCTGCACTACTGGGGAGAAGACCTGGCTGTGGGGTGTCCTGCTGCAGTCGAGACTGGGGAAAGCTGAAAGAATTACCTTTCCACTGGCAGAGGCAGTCCTATCTGAAAAAGCTGAGAATTCCAGGCAATGACCCCGGCTTGAGAAGGCAAGCGTTCCTTTTTGCTGGAATTAAGCCAAGAGAGCCACATTCACAGAGAGAAGCCTCTGAACAGATAAGGTAATTACCTAACTGGGGGAGCTGTGTGTGTGCACGAAAGTATGCAGTCAGTGTAGAAAAATGAAAGTCCCGTGCGTGTCTTAATCAAGTGCTAATGTTGCAATTTAAGTTCTGTTCTCCGCCACTATAATTGCAGTGTGTCATTGAAAATGCTTTGATTGTTCCATTTTATTGCTGTAAAGAATGAGATCATGTCTAAATGCAACTTTTATAATACAGAAAATATTTGAAAACAGACGGGTGGTTTATTTTCTATTTACCATTACAATGCCAATGATGTGGGGAGATTTTTAAACAGTGCAATGGTCATTTTAAGACAGATGTGTGTATGTCAGAATCAGTATGAATAATTGTGAGTGACTGTAGTATAACTTGTTGGAGGTACATGAGCCAACGGGAAGAGAGACTCTCTGAACATAGCTCCCTACCGTATATAAGGTAGTGGAAATTACCACAAGACTACCACATATAGCTCTCTGTCGTAAATAAGTCAGTGAGTTTGCCCATGGTGGCGCACCAACACTATCACTGGAAATTGTGGTATCTCTAGAATGCAGGTCTGAGGTCTCTCTAGTGATCACACGAAAAATCTAAGCTAAGATAAGGGATTCTGGACATTGGGGCCACAAATATAACAAGGGAATTATGCTCACCAAAATACCACCAACCACGTATACCAAATATGCAGGTCTGGGTGCTGAAATAATGCATGTCCATTGTATTATTGTTGCACATGGCCAAATCTGAATACAAAGAGTGATTATTGCTAAGTTATTTTTCGGCGGTAATAAAATACCGTCAGGCCCCAAATCTCCACAAAATACCCTACATATTTATGGTGCGTTGCAGGCCGGGAAAGTGATCATAGAGTACCTACTGGGCGTGGCAAGCGTGTCTCACACTGCCATTTGCACATTAAAGGGAACCCATTTTATAATAGCAGTGTGCCACTAAAAACGAATTTCAGAATGTCACAAAGGGAAACCACATTCTCAGATCTAGTGCAATATTTAGAGGCAAAGTTATTTGCACATGGGAATTGGTCTTCGAACAGTACCTTAGAATGGAGTAACCGCATTCAGGGTGAGGTGCAGAAAGAAAAACTAGACAATATTTTTGCAGAAGGCAGCATAATTCAGGTCTGCCTTACAAGATTATTGAATGCAGCCGATAAAAGTGCAGAGAAAGACTGTTTAATACGGCTATGCGGCAAAATATGGTTTATTTTAAACAAGTCCCTGCGAATGCAAGAGAATGATACTCAGCTAATTAACAGGTTAAAGACTGAATTAGATGGGGCAAGTAAAAATCAGGAAATGTTGAGAGCAGAATTGGATGTATGCCAAAAAGACATGCAATTAAAATGCAGAGACTTTGATACTCAGTTATCCAAAAGCAAGAAACAATTTGAAGATAGTGAGCAAGAATTGACACACTTAAAAGCCTTAGTGGATCACATTAGGCAGGATAAAGATGAGGTTGTTTCAGAAATGCAGATTTTACAAAAAGAACATTGCGAAAAAGAAGGTGATCTCCAGAGTGCGGAACAAGAAATGATTAAAATGATCCAAGAAAGAGACAAGAGAAATAAAGAGTTCAATGAATGCCAAATGCAAATGTGCGATATGCAGGAGGCAATTAATAAAATGAGTGATGAAAATAATTATTTGCATGATGAAGCCAACAGACTCCTTAAAAAGTGTAAGGACTTAGAACAGCAAATGTGCATTCCCAGGTCCCAGGAGAGGCGGCAGGGTACCACATTCAATGGAGTGGAGGTGAATTCTAGCTCTGCCCAAAGAGCTAGTGCCCCAGTGACTGGGCCGGTGACTGAACTTGGTTGCAGCGCCCTTGGGGGATTTGATACTCCCATTGGGGGCAGCCACCAATCTCATACACCTGAAAACAGGATTGAATCACAAAATAGTGCAATTCCATGCATTGCAACAAGTAGCCCCATAAAAATAATGAAATCCATTAAAGCCCTGATCAAACCATTTAAAAAGGGAGGTGAATGCTGCATTGAGGATCACTTAGAAGCGGTGCATGACATTTTTAAAGCGCTCCAGATACCTAAGGAACAGTACAGACAATATTTTCATTTAACTTTAGATGCCCCGACGGCCAGCATCATAAGGGGATTAAATGAACAGCAGAATATGACATGGCTGGAGTTTGAAAAAGAAATTAGGCGTCATTTTTCTCCTTTTCAGTCATTGCAGGAGGCAAAGAAAGTCGCGTACACTATTACTGCTGGACCTAATACATCACCTCGCCAATTTTTACAAGACTTAAAAAGAGCATTCTCTCGCTTTGATGTATCTTTTGACTCAAATTCCAATGAGTTTAAAACCGCATACTTCTATGGGCTACAGAAAGACATCATATCCCAATTGGTCCGTGAATTTGACCGTGACAAGTCCCTTGAATGGATTGTACATCAAAGCACCAAGCTATATGAGGTACTCTATTGTCAGGGTAGAGAAAGTGATAAAATGAAAGATACTAGGCCTAAATCTAAAGAACCCTCAGCCACAGTAATGGAAATCAGGTCAGCCAAAATGTCCCTTGAGTCTGCTCAAAGCCAAGGTAAAAATAATGTGACACCTGAACAAAGGGGTAATCAACAAAGATCGCCATTTCCTGTACCAATGTTCCAATCACATGATCCTAGTAATAGAGAGAGCTACATCAGCCCTAGATATTTAGGAGATAGACCCCGGGTAAGGTACCGGTCTGATATGGCAGGTATGAACAATAACCAGAGACAAAATCAAGATCAAAGAAATGATGGTCCCTACCAGTCATTGGGGACACAGAGCAGATTTGATCCCAGCACCATGATATATGGTAATCAGGATAGGCCCCGATATGTGGATCGATTTACTGATAATGGAAATCAATATAGGGGCCAGTACCCACAATCTGAGAGACAGGACATGAAGCAAAACGTGAACTACAGTCCACGCCAGTACAATGATTCCCCACCAGGGGACTATAATCAAAGGATGGGTGCAACCCGCTCCCCTCCACAAATGAATCAAGAGTTCAGAAACCATCCCAACCGGTATCAATCACCTGAGAGGTATCAGAATAGATCCAATCAGGGGGAAAACAACCAATATCGACCTAGGCCACAGAAAGAGGATCCTAGAGAGGTGGAAAGGTTCCAATGCCTTGAGGCCCAAGTGAAAATGTTAGCTGAGCAAATAGGAAAGCTCTATACAGCGCAAAAACAACCTTCCAAAGAGGGGGCTGATGGCCATAGCAATGACCGGGGGGCTTCCGAAAAGTGACTAAGTACTCATGATAACTGCAGTGCCAAAATTGCTCTGATATAACTTTGCATAACGACTCTGAGATGACTAATGGATTAAAAATGAAAGTACCAGTAAATGAAATTGTGATGGAAAGTGTAAATACTTCTAAAAAAGAGGTACGGTTTAACTTAGAGCTAAATAAAACAGTAAAGATTTGCACAAATGAAAAAGAAACATTAGGAATTCCAAAAGAACAAAGGGACAGATTTAAGAAAAATGACTCATGCATGGGGAATACCAGTGAACAGGGAGTAAGTGGGGATGCCATGGCTCCTTCCCTGGGCAAGCAAAACAATGACCAAACACAGACAGAAAAAGGAAATACTCACAAGGAGGGTACAAGTCAATCACCTGAAAAATTCATTGAGCCACATATTTTTGAAGAGGCTGAAAGGGCTGGTATTACACTAAATGATCACAAATGCACAGAATTAAAAAATGACAAATTGCTGAATGATGTTGTGACACATGTTCAGTTGGAAGGTTGTAATGTGGTCTCTGATGTTACCCAGATGGATGGGCGAACGGTGGCCACACTCCAAAAAACCTCTGAACATGGAGAAATGAATAAAATACCTCGCACAGAAATGGGTAAAAAGGAGGGAAAAATGTCTTTTCATTTACCAATGTGCTTAGCCAAAAGTGAAAAAGACCTGAGAAAGGTGAGCCCTGAAATCAGTAAGAATTCACATTTCTTATGTGTATTAGAGGAAGTTGAGGACAGATATTATGCACCCATCACTGTAGAAGAAAAATGCCACACCTTTGCTATGATTGACACTGGCGCACAGGCCACAATTATGTCCAAGGAGCTGGTAAAGAGTATCAATGAAGGGAGGCCTCCACAGAGTCAGATCACAGTGAAGGCAAATCAAGGCCCAGTGCATAACTTTAATGGGGAGGAGGTGCCCATCATAGGTGTAACTGAGGTTGACATAAAAATAGGAAAGCACAGAATGAAACAAGAGGTATTGATCACATCTATTTGTGAAATTCCATTTCTGATGGGGACAGATTGCCTGAAAAGATTGTCTCCTCTCATAGATGGGGTGAATGGAGTGCTGTGGTCCTTAACCAAAAAACCATTGAGGCCTAAGAAACTAAAATCACAAAACAGCAATATAAAAGAATGTCACACCGTTGCCAAAACAAATGATGCTGTGGAGGTATATCTCCAGAATAGCTGCATACCTAGTGTCACTGTTATATTAATGTGTCAAGACAAAGATCAGAGCGACAATGAAAAACTACCTGTACAAATATACTTGGACCCAAGGAAAGATTGGCAGACTGCTATAGACGAACACACATTACGTTTCTATTTAAAAGAGAATACATGCAAACAGAATATTGTTCCTAAAACAGATTCAGAAAAACACATTACCACTCTGGCAGAGATACACATGGAAGATGAGCAACCATGGGTTCACGCTGGTATAAATGATTATCTTAAAACAATAAAAGCCACTTTAGCGCTTGAACATGAAAGGAGTTTCATTAATGAGAAATTGTTGCAAAAAATTATGGAGAGGGAAGAAATCCCGAAATTTAGGATTAAAAACCAATATGTTTCTGGGTTGGACAGTCCAGACTTTGAAAACCGAATTACAGGCAGATGCATGCTTAAAATTAGCATTGGGCAGAAAACAATTTACCATAATGTATGGATAGTGAATGGAGCACAAAATGAATTTTACATGGGCAATGACATCATGCACAGAATGTGTATGGTGTTAGATTTCCTTAATCAAAAAATATGGTCACGCCTAGGTGGGCCGGCGCCTGAATTTGAAGACAAAAGAAGGGCTTATCATTGTGCACAACTAGTTCCTTATGCAGTCGAATTACAAATGAGGAAAAATACTATTGTTCCTGCATTTACAAAACAGTTTGCAATAACACTGAAATGCAAAAATGGACAGCAGATGAAAGGCTCTGATGCATTTGTATGCCTGAATGAATCCATAAAACAGCAAGGCCTGGATTATGAATACATTCCATTGGTAGACATTGGTGAAGGATCTGTAAAAATCATGGTAAATAATAAAGGTTGTCAGGACATTCATTTAGAGGAAAACTCCCCATTAGGAATGGCCATACAAAAATCACATTATACGGCAGATTTAAATAACATGGTGATTGGGAATATTCCTGAAAAATATGTAGATGCCAAGGGCGAGTTGCCAGAACACCTGGACTCTCAGCCCAAAGGAATATTTAAAATTCATTCTGTGTATCCTTATGATTCCAATGAGACAGTGTGCTGCCATCAAGAGGATTGCATAATATTTAATTTAAATGAAAATGAAACAGGAAATCAGCCCATTGAAGTGGAAGCTGATATGCCAAAATATTTGAAAGTGGCAGCTCTACAAAAAGACACAGCCACACAGTTAGAGGAAAGCGCTGAGATTCCTTTACCAGAAGAGTTTCCAGAATTTTCCAGAATGGTAGAAGAGCAGATCTCCTTAGCGGATGCATGTGACAGCGATGAGGATCGACGCAATCTGAGGGAAATATTTATGGAGTTTAAGGATGTATTTGCAAAAGATGCTTATGATTGTGGTTTAACTGATTTACATGTGGCCACACTACCAGAAGGTTGTAGCAGAAATCCAGTGTTTGTACGCCAGTATAGACTACCGCTGGCATGTTTAGAATCATTGGCAGAGATTATTAAAAATTTGGAATCACGGGGAATAATTAGGCCCATTCATAGCACATCCAATACGCCTATTTTAGGTGTGTTAAAGCCAAATGGTCAATGGCGGCTGTGTGCAGACTTAAGAGAGTTAAATAAAAGAGTACCAGTATCTAGATGGCCACTACCATTCATTGATCAGGGCCTAGCTCAGATACATGGTTCAAATGTATTTACCACGTTAGATCTCACATCTGGATATTGGTGTGTGCCATTGGCAGAGGAGATACAACATCTATTTTCCTTTACATTTGACAGGACTCAATATGCCTGGCTTAGAGCTCCGTTCGGGTACATCAATAGTGGGAGTGAATTTGGCATATTTTTGAGAAAGGCCATGCCGGATGCAGCGGAAAGAGGGACAATAGTTTATGTGGATGATGTCTTGATAAAAAATGAAAACCTTAAAAGCCATTTTGATGAAATAAGACATGTGCTTGGCCAATTGCAGAAAGCAGGCGCCAAAGTATCTTTGCAAAAAGCACAATGGTGCAAGAAAAAAGTGAACTTTCTAGGGCATGAAGTGACTGAACATGGGCTAAATCCACAAAGGAAGAAAATAGAGGCCATACAAAGATTAAAAGATCCTAAAAATGTGAAAGGAGTAAAAAGTTTATTAGGGATGACAGGCTATAACAGAAAGTTCATTGAGAATTATGCAGAAATCACTCAACCATTGACTAAACTGCTTAAACTAAATACTCCCTGGAGATGGGAAAGAGAGCAGTCTGATGCAGTGGCTAGATTGAAGGAATGTCTTGTAAAGGCACCATGTTTAGCATACCCCATAAAGGACAGGGATTTCTTTATAGAAATAGGCTTTTCTGAACATTGTATGTCAGCAGTGTTATCACAAAAACACGATTTGAATCACAAAACCATTGCATATGCAAGTAAGGCATTTTCCCAAGTTGAAATGAAATTTAATGAATGCGAAAAGGCCCTATTAACCACTGTGTGGGCGCTACAACATTTCCGCCCCATTGTTCAGGGAGAAAAGGTGATTATTGAAACAAATCATCAACCTTTGCAATTTTTAGAGAGTAAAAGAATTAGATCAGGCAATCTAGCGCAATCCAGAATCACTTCATGGACACTGGCATTACAAGGTTTTCCCGTAGAAGTAAGATATGGACAAAATAAAAAGAGCCCAATTGCTCAAGGGTTAGCTGACTTACATGACTGTGCAGCTGAACAAATAACAAATGAAATGGATGTGGAAGCTAGTTTACAGGAATTTGAACAATCACCACACAAAGCTTTTGATGAAAAAACATGCAAGGATTTGCCAACTGTATATGTGGATGGTTGTGCTTTTCACATTGAAAATGACAGTAATAAACAATTAGTGGCAGGAATAGGAAATGTCTGGTTGAAATGTGAAGGCGTTCCTAGTATAGGGATGAGGATTGGAGATAGGAGCAGTCAGGTGGCGGAATTGGCAGCCATCTATAAAGCAATTGCTACTGCAGTTGATAAAAAGTTCAGTGAAATTGTCCTGGTGACTGATTCTGACTATGCACGGAATAGCTTTGTGGAGTATTTGCCTGGTTGGAAAGCAAGAGGCATGGTTACATACAACAAAAAGCCACTTAAACATGGAAAAATGATACAAGCCATAGACAAATTGGTGTCAGAAAATAATTTAACAATATACTGGAGAAAAATTTGTGGGCATTTAAAAACACCAGGAGAGGATAAGGAGGGAAATGATAAGGCAGACCATCTGGCTAAGATTGGGGCTGTGATGGGAGAATTGCTACCTATTGATTATTTAATGGGTGAAATACAAATTGATGCAGTCACACGTTCTAAAGCACCAAAGGAGGTAGATCAACCGGTGGTGCAGTGGAGTCATGACACGCCAGACCAAGATTTGATTGAGGCACAAAAGAATGATCAAATTTTAGGAATCTATTATAATCATTTGATAGATCCTGAACAAAATCCTTTAACAGAAAATGATTGTATGGGAAAAGAAGAGTTGAGGGTGTTATTAAAGAACAAAACACGAATTAGATTACAGGATGGACTCATGATTAGAGAGTCCATAACAGGGCAAATACAGTGGGTAGTACCCCTTTCATTCAGAGGACTAATGCTACACCATGCACACGATGCCATAACTGCAGGCCATAGAGGTTCACAAAAGACATTAGAAATACTAAAAGATTATGCTTACTGGCCACATATGTCCCAAGATGTGGAATTATATACTAGACGATGTCTAGTATGCGCCCAATTTAAACCTGCTTCACCAATGCATAGAGCACCATTGATGAAAAGAGGCCTAACTCTCCCATGGTCAGATTTGCAAATAGACTATGTAGGTCCTTTAAAAAGGTCGAGCAGGGGACACCGCTATATTTTGAGTGTGGTATGTTTGATGTCAAAGTGGATTGAGTGCATTCCCGCACCAGATTGTAGTGCGCAAACAGCAGCCACATTGCTGGTGAACCATGTGTTCTCAAGGTTTGGGTTGCCACAAAGAATTGAGTCAGACAGAGGAAGTCATTTCACAAGTACTCTAATGAGTAAGGTATGGCAAATACTAGGTGTGAAAAGGAAACTACATATCGCATATCGGGCGGCGTCTTCAGGTACAGTTGAAAGAAGCAATAGGTCTGTTGTGGACATTTTAAAGAAATTTGTGGCAGAAGCAGGTTCCAGCTGGGATTTGCGTTTACCATTGGTTTTGATGGCAATCAGGTCGACTCCTGCCAAAGCAACAGGTGTTAGCCCCCATGAGGTCTTAACAGGTAGGAAAATGGTGTTACCACAACACCTACTATACAGAACACATGAGCAAACTCTAGTGAGTGCATCCACAGTTCATGAATATATTGATGAACTGAGGAGGCATTTGCAACATGCATTTGCTTTTGTGCAGAGAAATCTGGAAAGAGCTGCTGACAGTGCTAAGTCATATTATGACAAAAAGACATCAGTAAAGGAATACAATGTAGGGGATCAGGTGTACAAGTTTCATTTTGGAAAAAGTAAACAGAAAAATTCTAAATTTCTGGCAGCCTGGCAGGGGCCATTTCGAATTATAGATAAAGTCTCTCCTGTAGTGTATAAAATTTTGAAAAATGAAGGTGAAACAGCAATAGAGCAGTTTGTCCATGTAAATCAAATCAAACCATGCCATCCCAGACATGAGATCAGGCAGCTTGAGCATGTGGAAACGGATAGAGTCCCTTGAGAAAATAAATGGGTGTGATCAGGAGGCAGTGACAAAGAAGTTAAAAAAAAAAAAAAGTTGATTGTTATGATGGCACATAAACACTATAATATATGTGAAAATATATAATATAAATAAATAAATAAATAAATAAATAAATAAATAAATAAATAAATGCACATATAACGGAAGCTCGTGGTTGGTGTGCAGAGAGAAAGTGTATTAAATATTGAATGCTGTTTTATATGTGTTTGTTTTCTTTTAACTTGTGTTTAATTTCAGAAAAAAAAAAAAAAAACGAAGTATTTTTACCAAGCATGTTTTATTTTTGGCAAAAGGATGAAGTTAGTATTGTGCTATGTACTTAATCTGTTTATTTTCTATTTTGATTTAGACAATTAACATTATTTGGTCGGAGGTTCTGGGACCAGAGGCCACGGGAGACGATGGAGTCCTGGAGACCGCGAGGACGGATTCCGGGAAAGCCCCAAAGAGGGGTGAAGACCAAGGCTACAAAGCGATCAGCATTGAAGATGATACCGATGACATGTTTAACGATGGTGATATTTGGAGGGATCTTCAAGAATTCAGAAGCACAGGTTGTCATTGAACCTGGACCAGCATCTGGTATCGCGGTGGAAGAGGCACCAGGATTCATCATGAGTGATAGAAGGATGATTTTCCAAAATATATACATTCCATTAAATCCTGAGATTTTGATTGAAAAACACTTGAACAATACCGGAATTAAGATTGAACAGACTAAAGAGTGGCTGGAAATAAGAAAAGAGGACACTAAGCAGTCAATAAGAGATATATTAATGCAATTGGAAAAAACATTCGTGAATTCAGCAGACATTAAGAAGAAGAGAGGAAAGAGAGGTGCGGTGATGCTCGCGATATCAATGGTAATGTCTATAATTGGAGCAATAATAGGTACTACAATATCAACAGCCAATTCTATTTCGGTAGGAACACTGAGTACTAAAGCACAACAACTGAGTATTGACCTAGAAATAATACAAAAGACATTAGATGGAATTAGAGGGGGACTGGATGAACAAGTAAGATTCATAAATGAAACTGCAATCATTCTAAATGAACAAGCGGATGTGATGCAACGGGCGACTAAAATAATACTTAAGCATGACAGAACTTTAAATGAAATATTGAACATAATGAGTCCTGTTGATAGACTATTAACGAATTATATGAGAGAAGTTCAAACTGCAGTTTCACAATTGATTCAAGGACATATTCCCTTGTATTTTATTTCGCAGGATATCATTCGTCAAATGATAGAAAGATTGACCAGGAGGGAAATTGACCTTATACAGATAAAAATTGCATTCGAAATGGGGAATGCAATGCCGTTATATGTGGACTTGGAAAGACTAGAGATCGGATTTTTGCTATGCATCCCATTTGTAGCCCCTGAACTTATTTATCAAACGAAGTGGGTACACAACGTGGGATTTTGGCAAGAGGACAAATTCATTAAGATTAAGACTCCAGAAGTGGTGGCATTTCAGTCATGGGAACCTGAAGTTTATTTAATACCAAACCTGGAAACATGTGTAACATTTAAAGAACAAAATTATATGTGTCCAGGTAAACCGTTTGTTCCTGATGCCACAGATGCTATTTGTGGATTGAAATCTGACCCAAGTATATCAGAGGGATGTGAAGTGATTATTAGTAATATGGGGAGTGAAGAAATGGCACAGGCTAAGATGGTCAGAGGTAAATGGTTGGTCAGCACCTGTTTAAAGAACATGACGGTAGTACATTTAAACCATGGAACATACGTGGTTAAACAGGTAAAATATAATGTTTTTTATTTACAGGTTCCAAAGGATGCAATTGTGTCAATTGGGGGATTAACATTGTTCCATGTAACAAATGATGTTTGGGAAAGCCAAGTGGAAAATATCGATTTTTTTCAAAGGGATACTTTTCCAATAGATCCAGATGTGGAATATTTATTGAATCACAAAGAAAGACATGTTATGAAAATGAATTTGCGAAAAAACAATATTACAATTAGTAATCTGGGCATAATAGAAGTGGAAAGATTTAATTGGGGAACCTGGGGGGAACGCTCAATAGTGGGTTTGGCTATCCTGGTGCTAATCATGGGTGGATGGTTGATTGTGCTATCAGTAAAAATGAAAATGTTACTGATTTTACTGACTACGTCAGGAAGAGAAAGATATCCCAATACACATGCATTTTAAGAGAAAAAGAAAGAACAAGTTGTTTTTAGGAATTGGCTTGGATTATAGCCAAGTTCTAAAAAAAAAAAGGAGGGTATATGTAAGGATATTTGGCGTGTTACAGTACACAGTACAGCAATACTGCACAAGTAGCATTTTTTTTTTGCAGCACCACCACAAGGGTGCGGTGCATTGCTATATGGGTTAGCAGATTAACAAGGAAAGACAGACTATTCAGTCAAAAACGATTTTAACATATAAGATGCAAATCTATTTTTACAGTTAAAAGCACACGTGTTCATTTAAAAATGCACACTATTTTTCACCTGAAATGCCTATATTGCTAGAGACACATTTGAAAATTAACAGCTAACATATTAACCATTAACCTGACTAATAAAACCTTATTTTAATATAAATCACTAATAAAATGTGTTCTCTACTGCAGAATTAGGCATACTTTAAAAACCATTTAAATGAGTGTGCAGATTTTTTTTTCTTCTCTTCTCTGCCTGATTATCCGTGTTGTTGTGCACAGTAACGGCAGGAAGGAGGAAGTCAGATTTGCAACAATTGCAAATGTATAAGCGAAGCTATTGTTGAAGAATAGGAGGATGAGAGATGATGGATTTCATTGGAACACGTCATAAAGAGGGCTGAGAGGAAAGTTTTAGTGGGCAGTAGCAGGGAAAAAGACAGGGAGACATCTTTCTGCACTACTGGGGAGAAGACCTGGCTGTGGGGTGTCCTGCTGCAGTCGAGACTGGGGAAAGCTGAAAGAATTACCTTTCCACTGGCAGAGGCAGTCCTATCTGAAAAAGCTGAGAATTCCAGGCAATGACCCCGGCTTGAGAAGGCAAGCGTTCCTTTTTGCTGGAATTAAGCCAAGAGAGCCACATTCACAGAGAGAAGCCTCTGAACAGATAAGGTAATTACCTAACTGGGGGAGCTGTGTGTGTGCACGAAAGTATGCAGTCAGTGTAGAAAAATGAAAGTCCCGTGCGTGTCTTAATCAAGTGCTAATGTTGCAATTTAAGTTCTGTTCTCCGCCACTATAATTGCAGTGTGTCATTGAAAATGCTTTGATTGTTCCATTTTATTGCTGTAAAGAATGAGATCATGTCTAAATGCAACTTTTATAATACAGAAAATATTTGAAAACAGACGGGTGGTTTATTTTCTATTTACCATTACAATGCCAATGATGTGGGGAGATTTTTAAACAGTGCAATGGTCATTTTAAGACAGATGTGTGTATGTCAGAATCAGTATGAATAATTGTGAGTGACTGTAGTATAACTTGTTGGAGGTACATGAGCCAACGGGAAGAGAGACTCTCTGAACATAGCTCCCTACCGTATATAAGGTAGTGGAAATTACCACAAGACTACCACATATAGCTCTCTGTCGTAAATAAGTCAGTGAGTTTGCCCATGGTGGCGCACCAACACTATCACTGGAAATTGTGGTATCTCTAGAATGCAGGTCTGAGGTCTCTCTAGTGATCACACGAAAAATCTAAGCTAAGATAAGGGATTCTGGACATTGGGGCCACAAATATAACAAGGGAATTATGCTCACCAAAATACCACCAACCACGTATACCAAATATGCAGCTCTGGGTGCTGAAATAATGCATGTCCATTGTATTATTGTTGCACATGGCCAAATCTGAATACAAAGAGTGATTATTGCTAAGTTATTTTTCGGCGGTAATAAAATACCGTCAGGCCCCAAATCTCCACAAAATACCCTACAGGTTGGCATTGAGGACATACATTTAACAATTTTTTGTGCTAATTATTCCATGACATCAGGAGCATATGTGTCATGCCCATATAGCTCATGGATTAGTCTACTATTTAAGATAGATTCTGCATCTTTAGAAAGAAGACCAGGCATAATGCTTTTTAAAATGTTAGCATGGGTGAGGTCTGCAGACTGGTGCATGTTTTGAGTTAGTTCTCTGTATTGGAAATGTTGGCAGAGATTGACATTTCCTACGCTGGGAAGTGTGTTGCGGTATTGTTTGTGTCCTAAGGTTTTACAAACAGGTTCACCTTTCACTGGTGTTAATTGTAGGAGATCTCCTAAAACAATAATGTGTTTTCCTCCAAAGATTTCTTCGTAGTCCGTGTTAAGGACTTCTTGAAATCTGAGATGAATTAAAGCCAACATTATGTTGGAGACCATGCTAACCTCACCTATTAGGAGCATTTTCAGTTGTTTCTGAATTCTGCACAGTTCAGTAGAAGCTTCTGTTGATAGTTTGTAGTACACTCTACCCCTTACATAGAGGAGTACAGGCCTAATGTTGACATCTACAAGTTTTACTTGCATGCTGCAAACCATGTTCAATTTATTTAGTCTCTTGTAGGAATATGCTAAATTGCTCATCATTTAGTTGCAATTTCAGCAGTGTCAAGTTTTCTTCTGATTGCTCATATTGATATATTGTATTTTCTACTTATGTCGTGGCTAATTCTGCTTCATTTAATATGAGTGGCTCTCCAAGTGGTTCTTGGCTTCCTGTAACAGAAGGTTGATTGCCCTTAGAAGTGTCTTCATTTATTTGTGCTTGAACGTCCTCTTGTTGGCATTCATTGTCCAACATGTTATTGTTATACTGCTTTCATTTGCATTGAATGCAGCTTCAAATGAGTCATGGATGCCTGATACATCTTCTTCTTTTCTGCTTGGTTTATAAAGTTGGAGTAGGGACATGTAGTAAAGTTCTCTATGTAGAGGGGTTTAAAATGATAACTCCATATGATTAATTGGGCGGGGTTTGGTAAGTTTGATGAGGGTCCATTCACAAGTTGAGACCATGTAGTTTCCATTTTTTTCATCTGGTTTAACATTATTTTTGTATAAGAAATGTTGGGCTATGTGGTATAGGCACATGTTTTCCAAAGCAGTACTTCTGTTTGGGTAATATGTGTCTAATAAATTGTTCTTCAAAATGTCCTGGCTGTTGGGATAATTTTTTGCTATTGTGGCTATGTTTTGGTAGGATTTGAGCACTCTTTTTCTGGATGCAGCAGGACCAAGGCTTAGCCAGACTATGTGTTCAGATTTGCCATATAAGGTTGTGCCTGTTAAGCAGTCTGCAGCTTCTGTTATGGCCCGCGGGCGCAGGTGGTCAGTGTGGCACTGTTGAAAGCGCATAGGGCTGGTCTCTGTGGGGTCTCCCAAAATGGCGTTGTGGAGGCAATGCATCGTTCCAGATCCCAGCCTTGCTTCTTCTTGCTTCTTCCTGCCTGAATCCGCCCCCTGGTCACAGAAAGCTTATCTGACAGCCGAGCCAGAGCTGCATTGCATTGCTATGCTCCTCATGGCTTCATTCCATGAGTCCGTCCGAATCTGCCAACTCTCTATTAACTATCCTTTCCTTGTCTGTTCCCTTCGCTAACCCTGTCATTCACTCATATGCATCATATTCCTTAGTACAATCCAGGTCCCGTGGATGACGCCATCACGTTGCCACAGCAACCAACTTGTTGTTCAGCAAACCCGGAAGTCTGCGAATACTCAGCTACAGGCAGAACACCATCATGGTCAATCACCAAGCCTGATGCCGGTAGGGAATCACAAGTAGCTTAGATGCACGCATGAAATGTAGTAGGTCTTATGCATTAATCTCTTACTCACACTGTATCATTCTTCCTTGAAAGCGCTCCCTGCCCCTTTGTGACTTCTTCATAGGGCAGAACGGCTGCATACTGCACTCACAGCTCCACAACGGGTAACATCTTGGGTAAGCAGGATTCCACCCGCTCTTGCAGTCCTTCTGTTAATTCCTGCTCTAAAACCCTATTCTTGTATGACTTCTCTGCATATTAAAGAAACCAATGCTCTCTAAACTCCAAGCATCCCGCAGAAGTACCTCCAGGGGGTGACGTCCCACCATCAGAGTTTTCTTCCCCAGTGGGTTTCCCTGGAAACGCACTTCTGATTTGCTAGCTATTCAGCAGGTAGGCAGAGGGCGCCCAGGAGGATTCTTCTAGCATCTCTCGCAACAGTCTCTACTCCAGGTAGGTGGCTTCCTTCATTATTTGAGTCAATGATACATACAGTGAGCTGGTGCAAACATAACTTCGTAGTATCCACCTTCTCTATGGGAGAGCATTTTTATGCCAAAGCTGTGCATATTTGTGACAGTGTTTTGTCAGATGATATGTCATCCCAGAGGTCTTTTAACTTTGTTTTCTCAGCATTGGTTAGGTAGGCTGTTGCAGCAGCAGCAGTGGAATTGTCTGCAATATATTTTATATCTATGCTTGCATTCCACAAGAGGGCAATGATAGCATTGTAATCATTAATATATTTTGAAGCTTTGTTTCTTTTAATGTAGTATGTGTTTTTAGGCAATTTGCCTTCACACTGTGTCTAACCGAAGTCATCAAGGTATTTATTTACTTGTCCTTTAGCTGAAACTTGTCTAGGGAAACCAAAGCGGAATCTAGTATAGTATGTACCTTTGTTTTTATATCTGCGTCAGCAGTATTTGCCACACTTATGTTTTTGGAAGCATAGAATGGGTGTATGTAGCTCACTATGTGTGGTTTCTGAAGGAATGTCACAGGTTATATATTTGTGAATAAAATGCAAAACAGTGGCATCACTGTCATGGCCAAATTTAGGAGCATCTTTTATCCACAAAAGCATGTGAATGTGTGGTGCTCCTCTGGATTGATATTCTTTTCTCCAAAAGAACTGGTCCACTTCTCCGAGGTGAGGAATATTTTTTATTGCAGATGAAGTGCAGCATGGCAATAAAGGAGTGGTAAAAGTATCTTGACATATTTACAGGGTCAAGAGAGTAGAGTTCTACTGGCGTTTTTATGTCTATCCCTTCTTTGTTTTGGTTTGCTATGCGTAGGAAGTTGTGCAATTCCTCATATGCATATTCTGCACAACTTAAAGTGACAAACCATATGGGTGGGCCAATGTTCCTTAGCAAACACCGCACATCATCACGACATCAGAACCAGTATTCTTTTGTACCACACATGTTTGCCAAGAGATTTGTGATACTTAACTGTAAAACTTCATCTTTGTCTTTTAGTTGTGTAGCAGACATGTTTAAAAAATTGAAACCTGTTTATAATGTGTGTGCAACTTCGTAACAGGAGGTGGAATATGTATTCAACATTTTGTCTGAATCTGGGGTCTTCAGAATATGTTCGTAAAGAGTGGTATTCTGATGATGTTATTTGTGTGCATCTTTCATCATATCTTCCCCCGTTTCCTTTAGGAAAGAGTAGAGGAAAGACTTTTGCTCCTACACTTTTTTCCGATATGCAGATTGGAGAACCCTTGTCTTGACACATTTTATATGTTTCTAGTGCATTGTCTATGGTGTCTTTGGAGTTTAGTGAGTGAATTGACTACTGGTCTAAAATATTGGATGCCGTAATAGGATCTACAAGTTCAAATTGGCCAGTTGGTGAGGAATCCTGAATTATTTTGGTGGTTTCCCTTAAATTGTGTTCAATGTTCATATCTTTGTAGTACTCATTGTTGTATTTAAGGTATTGTAGGGCTTTTCTAACTTTGTTTTAAGTCTACTAGTTGTTGCCAAATTATTTTGTCTTTCGTTGGTATACCATCCACTAGGATAATCAAAGATTGATCTATTGGCTGTTGCACCCCTAGAGTTTCTACATTTTATTTAAGATTTAATGGAAAATAAACTACTTTACCAAGAATGCCTTTTAGTAATTCAGAAAGAAATGGGTGTTCTGTTTGGATTATAATGCTCTAATACAAATTAAGCTGTCGGAGAGGTTTTGGAAGTGGGAATATTTCCAATTTATTATTGCTACTCTGTGAAGGAATTTGGTTTGTATGTGCAAAGTATTGGGGGACTTAGTAATTTTGTATCTGTTTTCGGTTATAAGATATAGAGCTAATTGGAACCATTGGGATTCCTCATTGTCTTCTATTTTATAAGTTACATCTACAGTTTTGGTGCTGTTTTTATAAAAAAAGTTCTGCAACAACACACACGTACTTGGTTTAGTACTCTAACAGATGTGCTTTTAAACTTTGCTATTTCTTTTTTGTACGTGTTTATTAGAAGATTGCCATTTGTAAGGTTTTTGCTACTCTTCTCTAAAGTTACTGGATTTTGTATGCGATTTTCTCTTTCAAAATATTTACTTTGAATGTGGTCTACTTGTTGAAGGAGCTCTTCGGATGTGCCATGTAGGAGAATTTTATTAAAATATTGCAGTTCCAACGCAGGACTTTATGCATACTACTGTCTCTGGAGAAGATTCTGTATAGTAGAATGGTGTGTTGCTAACATTTTGATGTGGTGGAAGGTGCTTTTGCAAGCAGGTCCTGAAATTCCAACTAATGAATGTCCTTGCAGTCCAGTGTAATTGGGCACTGGACAGGAGTCCATGGTTTGAAAACTTTTTATTCTTATTTTGTCTTTTACTTTCACATAGTGATTGAGGAATTGGCGTAAAGATTTGAAGGATTGTTTCCGTATGTTACACATTGAGGTACAGGGCCATTTGTAGACTGGACGGATTGGTTTGGTGGAATGAAGAGTTGATTGTACGTTTTTTGGGGAAATTTTTTGAATGAGGATTCATTGTGCCAAAATAGCCTTGTCTACCATTTCATACCCTCGGCCACTACTATGGGGGTCTAAGGGGATATAGCCCAGGGTCTTTTGGTTGCAGCCCCAGATAGAATCTCAGGGGCTACAACCAAAAGGCTAGCTAGCCCCGGGTCCCAACAGTCCCGACATTAGCGTAGCCACAGATCTTTTTTCAGACCTAGCAACACCCCTGCAACTATGAATGGCAATTGGGTTTTTCTGCTCTTGTTCATATGCCTCTTCATTGCAATATGGTCTGTGCTAATTGTGTGAATCCATTCACCTGCACAGAAGTTTGCAAAGGTATCTATGTTGACATTGCGCATGTTAAGAAATACTTTTTGTAGGTTTACTGATTCATTTTGTTAATGGTTTCATTCTGGTTAAAATTAATGTAAACTATTTTCTTTTGAAGAGCATTGCGCTGTCAATGAGAGCTTTCAGGATTAGTCTTCTGCAGTAATTTGTAAGGGTTGGGCGTGACCTTTCTGCTGTTTTTATAAGATTTTGAAACACTCTACGGTGGAACATTTTTTGTAAAATGAATTTTTTGGAATGCTTAAATGTGGCTACGTTGAAATTGGCAGATGTAGTGCTCACACTATTATTAGTTTTATTCTTCTTTACATTTATTTTTATTTTTACTTTTTGGAAGAGCAGCCCTAGTTTTTTTAGTGCTAGCTGGTTCACTTTTAATGACTGCCTGTATTAGCATTTTTGTTTGAACATTTGCTATAAATTCTGCTAGAGGTGGATGAGTATTTTGTATGCTTTTTGTTTTATCTGCTCTATTTCTTCATTGTTTTCTATGGAGTTGCTTTTTAATAGGCATTCTGTTCTGTCTGTTGGAGAAAAAAGGAAAGTGTGGGTTTGAAAGTTGTGGAATGTATTTGCTTGCATTGTGAATGAGTGTGTGAATATGAGGGCAGACATAAATAGAGGGATGTGTTATTGTGCAATAGGCTGTTAGTACTGGTTGGGAAGGTTCTAAGAGTAGCTGTTTGTATAGATGTGTGAAGGGCTTGGGTTAGTGCATAAGATAGTGTAGTGGGCATGAATAAGTAAGGACATTACAATGTTTTCTCGATAATAGTGGGTGTTATGATACTGGTGTTCAGATGAGAATGCAAAGAGTGTACCTGCTGAGCTGCAATGAGTAGGAATGAAGTAGATGTTGTTGGTTTGGAAACAGTTTTGTAGGATAGTATATGGCTACACTGTACTGTATGAGTAACAGAAAGAATACTAGTACACTAGTGCACTTACTTTGTCGGATGTGAAGAGTAGTTCTCTTCAGATGGTTGTCTTCTAGCAGAGAGCTTGTTGTCTTTCAAGAGGCTGTTCTTCACTGCAATTGGGAAAGAAGAACATTAGTGGGTATGTGTGGCAATGGCAAAGTAATTGTAGTACAAGAAGACATTGTAATGCAATGTAGGAGGAGTTGTTGGGAAGAAGAGTTAGTAATATTGGACGTGATTACGAGTATGGTTGTAATATTGCTGTTGCTGCAGATGGGTTGCCACCAGATTCCTAATAGTTGTTTGGCAGCTAGCTTCTCAGTGACTCTAGGACATTACAGATCATGTTGGCCTGGAAAGTCAGGTGATGGAAAATGTTAGTCTCTATTTCTGTGTAGCTGCATAACACTGTATGGGAATGGGGACGTGGGAGGACCTGCAGCATTGGTAATGGGGACGGTGGTCCCATAATAGGTATGCCCTACCGGGCTGGAGCTTTGAATGTTTGGGAGTTATTTTTGCACTATTTGTATTAGAAATGGTGCACTGCAAGTCCCAGTAAGTATGCATGTGTGGGAAAGTTAATGAATTTGCACAAATTGTGCCTCATTACGAGTCTGGCGGTAAGAAACAGCAATTACTGGCATGCCGGTACCAGCGTGTCCGTGTTGCTCTATCCAAGTAAACAATGGTTGATTACGAGTTTGCATGGATGAGTGTGCCGGCATGCCGGTAACGGCCGCACTGCCATGCCTGTGCAGCACAATTGCAAAAGAAACAAATATGGGAGGAGGACGCAAGGAAGGTCAGTGCGGTGGGAACAACACCACGCACCATCAAGGATGGCAGAAAGAGATGGGATGACCTGCACCTGTGAGTCAGGAATATACTGTCTGCCAACTGCAGCCAGGGGCAGGCAACAGCAGTGGTTCTAACTCCCCCATCAAGTTGGCCAGGTGGGAGAAAATATGTAGATCCATCATGGACATGGAGTGATAGAAGGAGTTGGACAAGCAGAGTATGGAGTACCACCATCAGATGATGACGGTGAGTGACCCTTTGCGCACCACAGAAGCCCCCACACATCCCTGACATCCCAAGTACAAAGTTGCCCACCAAATGTGAGGTCGATGAGAGCAAATACATGGCCCATCAGCCACAGCTACACACATTCCTAACCCAAACACCTCATCCCTGCCACTAAAACACACAACAAACATTTGCATGCACACACACATCCCTGATGATATGCTGGCCACACCACTGTCACATCAAAATGCATGCTGCATGCCTCTCCAATACCAAATACACCCCCGATAACCAACCTTACTGCACATGGCACATTGCACACAAGCCACAAGACACCTGTAGGCCTCACAACAGACACCAAGGACATCATGGCTGCACCTGAGGGATGGCAATACAATCCCCCCCAATCATGCAAGCACCATGCCCGCCACTACAACCAGCACACAACGAAGCATATGCCCCAAACTGCGCCAACACTGATGCATGCAGGATGCAAGTCCTCCCATCACTGATGTCCTGCCTCTCTATCCCCCAAAGTCACTAATTCAGACAGCAGCGGCGATGATGCCGCAGCACAACCAAGGACACCTGCACAAAAGTCCAGGGGTGAGGACGATGCCACCACACTTTTCACATCATGGGGTGCAGCAGCGGCCAAAGGGAGAGCCAAAGCACACACCGGTGCCCAACAGGGTAGACACCCCTACCACAGGCAGAGCAGCCACCTGCCCCTGTCACCCTGGAGCACCATGGCAGAGGAACCCGTGGCAGCAAGGTACACCTGCCAAAAGATGCTGCAGCCTGGGAGGTTGCCCACATTCAACAATCGGCCCCCCAGGAAATACCTCTTGCCGAGGATGAGCCAACATCAGTGGCAAGGGACATGGATGGGACACTTTCAGCAGCCACCAGTTACGTGGGTGAGGTTGCAGCATCGGCCCACCACAGTGCTGACAACAAGGGGCCTGAGGAGGATCCTAATGCAGGAGTCAGCATGTTTGAGGATGGCGGACACACGCCCAGCCCACAGGACACACCACTGGGCACCCCTGAGCATGAGTCCGAAGGCCACTGCGGCAAGGAGTAGTCAGCTCCACAAGTACACAGCCCTGTGTTCAGCATGGTTTATAGTCATAATGTCGAAAACATAATATCGAAATACAAAAATGTCGAAAAAAAAATGTCGAAAACAAAAATGTCGAAAATATATAAATATAATAGTAAAAGTCAAATAGTCGAAACAAAAATGTCGAAAAAAAAGTCGAACGCTAATACTAACATACCAATGTGAATTAATGCTAATCGTCCATTTTTATGGGGGGGTTACCCCCCCAACCCCCCTTACCTCTACGCCGAAACTCTCCCACCCTCCTCTCGACCACCAACACATAACCTTTTGCCAATGTGTAAATAAAATACATTATGACTAACGAAAACGCCATAGAATGAGGAGTCGTAAGGGTTAAGCCAATATGTAACACCCACAAGTAAAGAACCTTGCCTAAACACAAAAGGAACTGATGACGGTTGGGGACAACTGTCATTACCTGACAGGACCATAGTCAGAGAGAACTATCGTGTATTCGATTCGGCTACGTCAAACAAACAATCAGGTAATATATAAATAAAATATATGAATAGATATTTAAATCGTAAAATATGTTACTATTAGTGTATGGCAAACATAGTAAAACATTTTTTTCCGTTATTTTAGATTGAACATGGCAGAACGGGTTGAATACATAACCTCACAAAAGGGCGGAAAACAGCTGGTTTTGAACGGTTACATTTATAGTAAGGAATTGGAAAAAAATGAACGCTCGTACTGGAAGTGCATTGAATATGGGCGAGCAAAATGTGCCGCACGTGTTATACTTGAATGTTCCAATACAAAACTAAGGGGAGAACACAACCATCTACCGGACAAGACAAATATAGTAATAAAACAATCTCTCCACGAGCTGAAAAGAAAGGCAATAGAACACCCCGGACAGGCAAGCGGTTTGGTAATATCAACGGTATGCGACACGTTACCTTCACACATATCTGCGCAGATGCCTAGTGAAAAACATATGCAACGAACAGTAAACCGCACGAAACAGCAAAAGGAAAATCTACCACCAGCACCTACAACATACAATGACATCACCATACCTGAAGTGTTTAGAGTGACAGCTAATGGAGAAAATTTCCACCATTCTACCATTGATGTACGAGACGAAAAAATGTTGATATTTTCAACTGCTACAAATTTCAAACATCTAGGTGAAAGTGCCCAGTGGCAAGGTGACGCAACTTTCAAAGCCTGCCCGAACCCCTTCCAACAATTTTATTCACTACATGGAACAGTAAATAACAAACTAATTCCACTTGTTTATGTTTTAATGCCCAAAAAAAATGAAGAATCCTACAGAATCATGTTAAACAAAATCAAGGACACTGTACCAGATTCGAAACCCAAAAACATAATCATGGATTTTGAATTAGCACAGATTAAGGCATTTTCTTCAACATACCCTGATTCTAGCATACAAGGCTGCTTTTTTCATTTTACTCAGTCGATATGGAAAAAACTACAAAAACTTGGACTAAGTAGTAAATACACAGACGACAGCATATTTCAACATAACATAAAAAAACTATTCGGATTAGCATTTGTGAAAGAAGATCAAGTTATACATTACTATGAACATTTGCTTGACACTGACTATTTTAAAAATCATGAAGAAGAAAATTCGGACATGTTAGATTACATGGAAAATACATGGATTGGACAACTAACAAGGAGTGGCACCAGAAGAAGGCCAAAATACAATATAAACTTATGGAATTGCTACAAAGCTACCTTGGAAGGGCGATCTAGAACAAACAATTCACTCGAGGGATGGCACAGCCGTATTAATAAAACATTCAACACAACTAATCCCAATTTGTGGCATTTTTTGAAAGAATTAAACAAAGAACAATCACATCAGGAATTTCGAGTCTCCCAAGCAATTTCACTAGCAAACACAGAGGTAAAAAAGAAAAAATACAGAGACTATGAACAACGCCTTGAGCAAATAGTACAAAATTTTAATGAAAATGACAATGACACCTACCTAGATTCAATAGCATATAATTTAAAATGTTAAAGTTACTCACGTTTTTAAGAAATCACCGATCCACCATGACAAATCCAAGCGATACCCGTAAATAGCACCAAGCAGCCAAATCCAAGGAAACCATAATCCAAAAAGCTAGCCTGGGAAAATCACCATCCAAAAGGAAATCCACATGTGCAATCCAAAACAGTAAATCCGGAAAGGAAAAAAAAGTTGATGATCCAAGAAAGTCCGTGAAACAAAATCGCCGATCCAACCCGAAAAAAAATCCATGGCTCGGAAAAACCAAAACATCCATCGGATCCAGTAAAAAAAAAACTCCATTGCATCCATAAAAAGGGTGAAAAACCTTGAAAATCCAAAAAGCAATCCACAGGACAGCACGGAGACCCGAACGCGATGGAAACGCTGCACGAATGAACTTCAAAAATGGCGCCTACGTATACGTAGACTAACGCAACCTTACGTAGCATGCAATTACCATATATAAACAAAATGGTCAGTCTCATTTCTTAAGCAATAGCGCCATCTATTGGAAAAAAAGTATATTAAATGTTCAACGTTAAGCGTTTGCAATTTGTTATTTATTTATTTATAATTGAAGTTTACAATAAATATATATTTATTTAACTTATATATATATATATATAATTAAGAAAATTACTACATGGAATATGCAATTGCTGTTCAAGAATACTTATTTAAACAGAAAATAATAGCAATGTTAGAAAAAGCATAATAAAATATGTTTAAACACTTACCTTGTATTACCATCAATTCAAAAAAATTCGAAAAAAATTCGACATTTTTGTAATTCGACATTTTTATTTTCGACATTTTTTTTCGACATTTTGACTTTCGATAATATTACATTCGATATTATGACTGGACACCGTTCAGCATGTCACCACCGGCTATGCAACCATCCCGACGATCATCAATCAGGGACCTAGAGGGACAGTTCACCATCATAGAGGGGAGACAGGAATTGATGCATGACATGGTAAGGCAGTATTTGGCTGATGGGGAGACAACGCGCAAGACCTACAGAGAAAACACTCTGGGCATCATCCGTGCCGTCAACCGTGTTGAAAAGCGTGTCCATGAGGGCTTCACATCTGTTGCACAGACCCTTGACCACATGGCCAACAACATGGAACAACGCCGTCCTGCCGCACCCGAACTAGCCCTCTACGCAGGTCCCTGTGCAGCATGGGCCAGCCAGAAATACAACCCCCTCCATCAAAAAGGGGTCAGCAATAGCTGGGGACCCTTGGAGGTGTTGGTTTGCAGTCCAATTTAAGACATATTGAGCTGTAGGTGTGTGTGGTTGTTGAGGGGTGGTGGGTGTGGGTGTGTGGGGCTGTTGGGGTGTGGGACGCATGAGTGTGTGGGGCTGTTGGGGGTGGGGGCGTGGGTGTGTGAGGCTCTTGAAGGTGAGGGGTGTGGGTGTGTGGATATCTTGGGGGGTGGGGGTGTGGGTGTGTGGGGCAGTTGGGGGACGGGGGAGGTTTGTAGCCATTGACATACTGTGGTTGGAAGTTTCATTCATGTAAATAGTTTCACCAGATCAATACACCTGTTGTGTCAGGAAAGTCTCATGACTGGACATTGCTTCTTGAGTGTGTGTCTATTTATTGTACAACAGTGTCCAGTGTCCAGAAAACCCCAATCCCAGTGCCCAGAGTCCCCCAATCCCAGTGGCTAGAGTTCCACCTATCAAGCACCTTCTGCATCCCAGTGCATCAGAAATAATTGGCAATCAATGATTGGCGGAAAGCACGTCCCTCATGTGCATTGCAACCTGGCCGATGTTCAGCATCTTCTTCTTCTACATCATCTTCATCCTCACCCGGTGTTGGGTGGTCCATGTCAGGTGGCAGTGGTACGTTGTGCAGCATGGCACATACCATTATGATCTTGCCCACCTTCTCAAGCCAGTAGATGAGTGCGCCACCCGACCTGCTGCGGCAGCGAAACCGTGCCTTCAACAGGGCAAAGGTCTGCTCTATCACCACACAAGTGCGTGTATGAGCATGATTGTAGTCCTCCTTGTGCCTGTTCTGCGGATTACGGACAGGTGTGAGGAGCCACAGCTTCAGTGGATAGCCAGCATCACCTGCATGGGAGCACATTAATGTATGTGTGTATTTATTCCATTCCATTTGTGCAAAGCATGTACTTTGTTCATGTGCATATGCAGTGGGTCTTCAACGGCAGCTATTTACAATGCATCTGCTCATAAATCGGGAATGTGTACTACTTGGCAATCCATGATGGGGGCATGGGTGACGTAAACGACTTAGGGGCATTGACATTACATTCACCACTCACCTGGATGAGGTGCGAAGGTCCAAGATGTATTCACATGTGAGGGATGTGTGGCAGAGGATGTTACTATATCCATGTTGGAAAATAATCGATGCATTTGGCTGATGTCCAACATGTTTTTGTTGGTTTTGGCAATCATGCTTACTAATGATTGATGACGCCATGCGCATGTCCCTCAACATCTTCACACATGTGACAATGGCACAATGTGGTTGTTGGTTTGGACCACCAATGTAAGGATACGTTCCTTGGATGGGGCTTGGTGTCGACTGGCAGGCTGGTACTTAAGTACTGTGGATTGTTACTGCACAAATCGCACACATGTTGGTGATGTTCACTACTTGATGGATTCCATTTTCCAAACCTTGTGGCATGGTATTTTTGAGTTTGCATTCATGTGCACATGATGGCATGGTGTTATGCAGTGTTACTGTCAGGGAGGGGCAATGATGGGGGTATCTATGAGTGGCATTTTTTTAAGGCCCTTTGATACGCTCATGTGTATTTGGCTTTGTGACTGCAGGATGGTGCATTGTGGTACCTGTGGCTTCAGTCTGATGATGTCCAGTGGAAATGCGCAGGGGTGGGCGCTGCTTTGTATCTGACACTTGCACAATGAGGTACAGCCATGGTACATCTGCATCCATTGTCAGTGTCATGCATCAAGTTGGAATGCACAAGGGCAGAGTGTTTGCCACCAAGGATAGTGTTCAGACACCCAAAAACCCACCATTGCAAGATTAGGAAACGGGTTGTATATGCATTTCAACCACATGGCCCTGTAATCAGACTTACAGACTTACCCATCAGCCAGGCACGTCATGCAGCAGTCGTTCCATGTAGCAGGGAAGCAAGGAGTTCCGCAGCACCATTGCATCATGTGTGGATCCTGGAAATCTGGCACAGCAATGTGTTATCATCTTACTTGTTCACACACCATCTGCACATTGATGGAGTGGTATAGCTTCAGATTGCGGTACACCACCTCCACAGCATGCCGGACTACCAACTCCACTTGGGTGCAGTCGAGGGCACCAATGACATTGGGCATGTCTGCCAGTGCAGGAAATGCAATGTTGGTGTCATTCACCTCCTATGCTGCCCGTGGTAGGGATATGTAGGCCCTTGTGTGCTTTAGGAGTGGATCCAGCACTTGCTTTAGCACACCAGTGAAACATGGTTGCAAGATGCCATGCAGCTGCCCCACTGTGTGCTGGTAGGTGCCTGTGGCCAGGAAGTGGAGCACACACACCACCTTCAGCAGAGGGGAGTGGCGGTGTGGATGTTGATCTAGCTGACCAAGTCATCATGTATTAGATCCACAATGGTGGTGATGGTGTCCCTGTCCAGGCGGTACATGGTGTGGATCTGTGCTGGGGTTAAGTCGAATGAACTGGCTATTGTGCGAGGGATTGGTGGCTGCCTGTGGGGAACCCCTGCCTGCACTGGTAGTATTTGCTGGCAGTCTCACCCTCCTTCTCCTCCTGCATCTCCTCTGTAATCCCTGGTGTACTGCCTGCTCAAGGAGTAGCAGTGCAGGCATGTCCTCCAGCTCCTGTATCGCAACTGCAAGTGAAATCATTTTGGTGTTGGAAAGGGTGTGGTGTATCAGTGTGCTCCTTTTGTGCTGGGCCATGCTCCATTGCCTCCACCTGTGCTGATTGTGTGCACCTGTGGCAGTTGGGAGCACAGATTGCCATTTACGGGTGATCTGGATGCCGGTATGTGCATGTCTGTGCGACTCGTAATGTCTTCTTCCTTGTGCAATGCCATTATTACTGGCACAGTGCCAGCGCGTCCGTGCGCATTCCGGTATGGAGGTGCACGGTCACAGCAGGTCCCTGTTGATGCCGATGAGATCGGCATTGCAGGTCGTAATGGCCCGGTCCGGTAAACAATGCCGGTATAGCCTTACCGATATTGTTATTACCGGAGCACCAACCTTGTTATGAGGCATAATGTGTATTACTGACTCCTGCAACTGTATTGTCTCGCCCCTATTGCTTCTCCACTCTTTTCACTGCTTACTCTTGTTTTTTCCTTTCTCCCTTCTTCCTTCTCCCTCTCTCTTCTCCCCCTCCCTTTCTTACTCTATGCACTTACACTATCAGAATTGTCCTCAGACGTAGTATGAGAGCTACATTGTTTGTCTCCTCCCCCTCCCTCTTGTTTCTCTTCTTTCCCCTTCCCTCGCCAGCACTATCTGAAATGTCGGCAGGCCTAGTACGATAGTTGCTTGTATCCCTCTCCTTCCTTCTCCTCCCCCTCCCCCTCTCCTCTTATAATCTTCCAGCTCTATCGGAACTGTGGTCAGGCCTAGTACGTTAGTTGCCTTGTCTGTTCCCATTCCCTTCCTGCACACCCCCTCCCTTCCTTTCTGTGTCTTAACTCTTGCAATATCTGAAATGTTGCCAGGGCAAGTACTATAGTTAATTTCACATTCTTATTTTTCAACACCATATACGAATGGTCACTTTATGTATTTTTCCCTTGTTCCCTCCCTTGTCTTGAAGCGCTTTGAAACACATTGTGTATAGGCTCTATACAACTAAACTATCATATCATATCATACTTGGCAACATGATTAATTCTACTCTGTAGGTGTTTATGTAGTTCTAGATTTTTAGTTTGCATTAAGGGACTTGTAGTTCCACTTTTATCATTGTAAAAGTTTGAGCACAAGTCACCGAATGTAGAGAAAAAAGTAGGACTCCATAAGCAGCTGAAGATTGGATTGGGTTATGTTAGGAAGTATACATGTACTGTTAATATATTAAACTGGCACACACTGAGTGCCAACTACAAATGGTGTTGAAATCAATTTTTTCTGCTTTTACTTTCTTTTATGAAAAAGTGAAACAGCGCTGCTGTAAATGCAGGTATGCATTTTTTTACTTTCTTAAAAATGCTTCCAAAAACATATTTTGAAAAGCACAGCATTGTATATGTTTATTTGATATACATGTCACAGTTTCAAATCTTGAAGTTCAGTCGTGTTTTTTTCTTTGCATTCTGTGACTTGTAGAAGTGGAATTAGAAGTTACAGACTGCAAAGGAAAAAAGAAAGACTTAAGAAGCACCTATACATTGGAATGGGTAAGGTTGGGATGTATGCATGTGCTGCCAACATATCAAAGTGGCAGACACTAAGTGCCACTTAAAAATGGTCTACAGGTCTAGGTTATGTGGTTTTCCCTTATTATTATGAAAAAGTGACACAGTGCTGCTGTAAACAGTCCTATGTCTTTTTTAAGTGTCATCAATATGCGTGTAAAAAGAAACATTTTGAAATGCAGAGCATTTCAATTATTTGCTGCTTCATGTGAGCAGGTGATGAATGCTGCAATGCATGGCATTTGCTACAGGGGTTAAAAAAGAGAATATGCTTATTGAGAAGCTTATTACAGTGTAAGTAGCAAGAACCCTCTACATATATATATTTGTGAAACAGTTCAAGTTTTAAAAAAAAATATATAAGCATACGTGTTTTGTTAGATGCAGATCTTGTTGAATCTGGAAATAGAAATCTCGGGTAGTTGCACAGTAGTTTTTGATGCAGATGTCTTTCATTAACAGGACATATGCACCCTGAGAGTTCATGTGTACATCTGAAGTGTTGAAGTGAGATGACAGGGTTAGCTGTAGATGTTTTGGATATGATTAGTGGATGGATGTGTGACTCTTTGAAAGAAGCCATTGAGGGAGTGTTGAGAGCATGAAATTGGAAATGCTAGAAGAGCTGCCCCTGTGCTACAGGAGGTCCACGGTCACCATCTGAGGATGACTGGCATGGAAAGGGTACTGTGGGGATCAGCCAATCAGGTTTACTGGGTGTGGTGTACCTGAAGAGAGGCTAGTAGAAGGTTTTTTGTAGGAGTTGTGAGAGCAGTGACAATGGCTATGTGTTTGAGAATGCAGTCTGTGTGGATTCTGGGGGACTCTTCAATATTGTCATTGAAGGTCTATGCTGATAATCATGACATCCTTGGAAATATTGGATTGGAAGAAGTGGAAGTTTCCTAGCATGCAGTTTGTGCTTTAAACTGGGCAAGCTTGCTTTCATTCTGTGAGAGTATGTCTCACTTTAAATGTCCAGACATTGTGATTGTCCATTGTGGAGGGGACAGTTTTGGGTTTGTGACTGCAGTGTCTTTATAAGTTGCTCTGAAGGATTTTTTTAAAGCCCAATGCAACTGTTTCCTACTGCTAAGATGATTTTTTGGGAAATAAATTAGATGCGCCCATGGAGATGTCCAACAACAGCCCGCTCGTGCCACCAAAATAGGATGGAAAAAGTGCAGAGCAAGCCCAGGGGTGAAGGGCTGCGTGCGGGGCATGCCCAGGGTGGATGGGCTGCCTGCGGGGCATGCCCAGGGGTGATGGGCGGCATGCGGGGCATGCCCAGGGGTGAAGGGCTGCCTGCAGGGCATGATCAGGGTGGATGGGTGTTAAGATGGATTTCTGAACTCTGTCCAGGAGGGCAGAGGTTCAGAAGGCCAGCCTAGTTTCTTGGAACAGGGTAACCTCTGGACAAGCCAGACCAATCAAGGTAGCGATTGCGGCGGTCAAGACTAGGTCTCAAGAGGGGTAAGGGTGACTGAAAGCCCGCAATGAGCACATAAAGCAAGGACACTTACAAATCACTCCAAGCAGGTGTTATATTAAAAATATAGACACATTTATTACAAGGCCTTTGTAACATTGACCGTAGCGAGAAATCACAATAAAACTCAAGTAAACCAACACATCACAATCAAATACAATATATATACAATTACCAACGAGTCTAACGAGTTAGACGCATGAAATGTGCAGACCACCTAGATGGGGAGGAAAACAGGCAGTGCGACTAATAGTTAGACCTAGTCTGCCTTCAGAGGCACCTAACTAGAAGGAAGTCCGAGCCCTACGAAGAGTGGAGCCTTGTGCTCAAAAGTACCTGCACACGCGGGTGCCAACGGGCAAAGGGGAGTCTCCTCGAGGGAATCAGGCAGTTCAGTTCGGTGAACAATTGAAGATGAACAGAGCTCCGCGACTCAAGTGCAGCCTCCACTGTGGACAGAAGCAGAGCGCGAGTACGGAAAGGCGTGCTGTTTGACACAGCGGGGAAAGGCTATGGGCTACTGCAGGAGGGCGACCAGTTCCAAGCGATGCTACTCACCGGTCCCCGATGCAGGCAGACCCAGGCTTCTCCGTGTCAGTTTCAGTGCTTGTAGGTTCAGATACGTGCAGGGGACGTCTCGGCGTCGTGTAGATTCCGCAGCAGCAGAAGTTAGTGTTGAGGATGTCCCAAACGCAGTGAACCCGCACAGTTTGTTACCACAGCAGGGCAACGGAGCGGCTGTGTGTATTTCAGCCCAATGTACACTTCTCACTTCAGACCAGGGAATGCCAAGTGTATGAATCGTGTGAGAGTGGCAAGGACTCATAATACAGCAGCAACCTGACGGCGGTTACAGAGCAAGACTCCTGGGTTGGCTGGTCAGTCCACTGGATGGCCCAGAGACACTTCCGAAGGCTTATCTGCAGGAGATGGTGAAGATGCTGAGAATAGTTGTTCCCACTATTCCAAAGGGTCGAAGTACCAGTACAGGCCTTCTCGTTCTTTCAGAGGTAGTAAGGGTTTCACAAAGCGACAGCAGTGCAGAGGAGCAGTCCTTCAGCGGGTCAACAGCGATTCCTCGGTTCAGTCTCGTAGTTGCAGGATACTTGGCTCCTGTATTCCTTCGTTCGTGAGAACTCAGGAGATCGACATCGTAGTTGTGTTTCCAGCCTCCTCTTATCCACGGTTCCCTTTGCGCCAAAACGGAGGGGACCCAATGGGAGAACTGCTCACAAAACACTCACACCATACGTGGACCTATCATGGACCACGGTGGTCCCAGGCATTCACGACACCCTAGACTCTCTGGCACCCAGGATGTGTATTGGGACCAGACATCCCAGCCCACATCCTGGAGGCACACACAAGGCCTGTAGAAGCCCGCAAAAGCATCTGTGTTTCGCAGGAAAGTACATGCCCAAATAAGGAAGGCCCCGGGTCGACTCGACCTGGGGAAGGTGAAGGGGGCAAGACGGTCAGCGGGCAGGGCAAAGAGCCTCGTAGTCTGGCCGTTTTGGTAGCCAGGCCACCATTTTGGGCTACGCGCGAGAAACGTGCTTAAACAGCCAAAAGGAGCTCAAAACACAAATAAAATATCGCTGCCACCAGTCCCGTCCGTGATTCACTTGCACCGTTCGTTAACAATCCAAAGAGGGTGTCTAGGGCCTGTAGAAGACTAGAGACCCAAGAGAGCAGTAACTTAGTTTACAGTGCCCTCTTGTGCCATGTTGCGCAAAAGCTGCAACATGATAAAAGAACTATGGAAAACAAAGTTTCCCGGTACTGACTGTCTTAAGGGCATGCCAGTTTCCCCGTAAGAATGGAGCGAAAGCCCAGAGGAGTGCGGCAGAAGGCTGCACTTCTCTGGCAAAATCTAGATCATGGTGAAAACAACAGCAAAAAGTTTAGGGGTTGCCACATGGAAGGAAAATTACCCATAATTAAGAAATCTTTCCTAACAATGGGCTGCCTGCGGGGCATGAGGAGGGTTTATGGTCTGCTTGCATGTATACTGGGGGTGCGCGGGGAGTTTTTCACTCGTTTACAATGGCACGAGCGGGTGCACGTATTCAGAGGGGTGCGCAGGGAGTTTTTCACATGTTTTCGCTGGCGCGAGTGTGGTACGTGTATTCCGAGGGGTGCGCTGTGTGTTTTACGTGCGATTCTGCTGGCGCGAGTGGGGTACGCATATTCAGAGGGGTGCGCGGGGAGTTTTCCATGCGTTTTCACTTGCGTGCATATTCTTAGGGGTGCGCGGGGTGTTTTACACGCGATTGGGCAGGGTGGTCCCTCCCGGGTGTGCCCCCCTCTCCATGCCCCGCAGGCAGTCCATCCACCCTGGGCATGCCGCGCAGGCAGCCCTTCACCCCTGTGCATGCCCCACAGGCAGGCCACATGTCACCATGCACTTGAGAGGCCGGCTCATTTCCCCCACCCTCACCCCCCCATTGACGGGCACCTGCCAGCAGGCCCAGAATCATGTACCCCACACCCCTACCCCCCCATTGATGGGCACCTGCCAGCAGGCCCGACACATGGCCCACCAAACAACATGTCCTAACAAAACAGACCCATGGCCTTAATGCCAACCCAAATCCCCACTGCCCCCCAGTACAAGCACGCAACTGCCCACTGCACCCACTCCCAAATTACTCATGCCATGAGAGTCTTAAAAGAACCAGCATGGACATGCATAAATGTACAACATAGCCACACAGTGGCACCACATGACTGAGGCAATGTTCATAGAGACATGCACAAAACCAATGAGAGTACACAACATCAATCATGAAGATATATGAAATGTATTAAAAAACATAATGAAGTAACATAATGAAAATCAAACTTGCAAAATAAGAGATAATGAAAGCAATACCAAAAAAAAGTAAAATACAATGAAAAACAAAAATCCACGACATGAAAAATAAAAAGTGGTCCATCGCCAATATCAATATAAAGTAAATATAAAAAAATAAAAAAAACCTTTGATCCATGGGAAGTAGAAATAATGAAAGTATGAACAAGTCTTGAACTATTTACAATGCAAGTCCAACGGGTCCATGATCCCCAAACAAAAGGAAACCTACAAAAAAGTCCTATGAATAAAAAACTATATACATGAATTGGAGCAAAGTCCATGAACTCCAAAAAAATATATAAAACAAAGGAAACCCAAGCCTAAAGAACTACAAAGGCGGCGGGCAAGTCCTACGGCTCACTTTTTGATGTTCCGGCCCAGGGCATCATCGAACTCCACGTCGATGTTCTGGAGACGGGCCTCTACCGTGGCCTCGAGGTCTCGCAGGGATGCAGCCATGGCCTCCTCCAACTCCCTTTGAGTTGCCTCTAGGCACTCAGCCTGCCTCAATGCCCTGTGCATGGAGTTCTCCACCCTGACCATAGTGAGCCGTGCCTCCTCCGCCCGCCGCCGCTCCACATCTATCTGCTGGCCCAACCACTGCCACAAAGAAGAAACTCCCAATCCTGGGTCCTCCTGCCCTCCAGCCGATGCCTGCCCCTATGATGTTAATGGCCCCGAGCCATGATTGCTCCCACCCTGAGCCTGCTACTGCCGTGCATGTGCCCTGCCTATTGATTCCTGTACGTCCTCCTCTTCCTGGGGCCCAGTTGGTGAGGTGGCCACCCCTGCTGGACCTCCGACTCCCGACTGTGGCAGGGATGTGTCCTCCACCAGCCTACGCCGCTGGCTCAGGGGCAGCTCCACAGGGGGCCCAGGTGATACTTGGGCTGGAAGATGGCATGCTGGAAGATGCCATGGAGGACGACTGGCGCATAAGGGGTTCAGTTGAGGAGGGGGTCGCAAGAAGTTCCAGCACACGGATGAACCCAGTGCCGACGACTTGTCCTAGTAGGTCGACGCGGCCAAAGAGGGAGCCGAAATGTCGTGCATTGTCCTGACGAGAACTCTGCATGTTATCCTGAATCCCTTGTTGGCGCAACGGCACCCCAGCTAGGACAGGCTCAATACGGTCACTGATTGCAACGAACGCAGGGAGAGGAAGGCCAGTTGTTGTATGCGCATCCCCTCCCTGAAAACGGGTCTGGACGGAGGCATCCCTGCTGGTGCCAGATGATGCAGTCACAGGATCGGGGACAGGATTACACACAAGCACCTCTGTGGCGGCCTGTGCTGCCTCCTGTCCCTGCCCCTGGACTGCACAACTAGCACCAGTGGAATCCCCCCCTCCAGGTCCCGTGCATGGGCCTTCCGCAACCTTCTCCTCAAACAAACCCCCCACCAACCTGGATGACTCTGTGCCATCTTCATTCACAGGCCCTTGTGGGGGCTCAGCTGCCCCTACTGCTGCTGATGAGTCGACCTCCAAACGTCGCCTCTTGGACGTACATTCGACAGCTGCTGCCATGGATGCAGCACCAGACTCCTCACTCCCCAAAGAGATGACTACCTGGGAGGAGAGCTGGGCCCTGCGCCTCCGGCTGGCGATGGATCCCTGCCGCTGTGCTCCACAGCACTGTCTCCGCCCTCTTCATCAGTAGACGCTGCAGACAGGGAGAGACAGAACACAGGCATCAAGGCACTGTACAATGTTCGTATACACACATGACAGTTGCACATGAGTGGCAGTGTCAAACTTCACAGATGGCATCACACTCCCCAACACACATCATTTGAACCCACACACATTCACAAATTGACAGGAATGGTGCATCAGGCAACAACATCCATACACAAAAAACAGCATGAACAACCAAAGGTCAGCCTGACGTCACAAGCAACACGGGGAGTGCCAAGCACATGCACACACGCCACCAGACAGACATGCATCTGCACATCTCCACCACCTGTCACAGTGCAATCACCAGCAACTATGTCACATCTGCCAATCGGCTCACTTCATGTCTGTGTCATGCATCCATGGCGTATCACAGTCGCACACATGTCAAACACACACACACGCACATGTACACCATGCACGTACATGAAGGTTGAACCAGCATCCATGTGTCACACCCCAACCATGGCATAGTACATATACAGAAATGCTAACATGTGTGCGTCTCCACGTGCATTTGTGTATCATGCTTTGGAACACATACACCATTGATGTGCATCACACATGACTGGACTCACATGCAGCAGGCTCATGTCCTGCACATACACATCCATACATGGGCCTTTCCAGACATATGTCCATGCTGCACACTCCTGGCACACCTCAACATGCACTGCGTCAAATCAGTTCACAATGACACTTACCGCTCGACTCCGGATGGGTCTGCCTCTCAAGGACGTGGAGGTGAAGCGCTGGGCGTATCCATTCCAGGACCCTCATCTGGTCGTTGGTAAGGCACCCCTCTCCATCCGCTGCATCCAAGAGGCGCCGGGCCTTCCTGAGGGTCCTAGACCTGAACTCCTCCCAGCACTTATGGACATGTGTTATGTCGCAGGTTGCCACCCCCTCAGCGTTGATGGCAACCACAACGTCCATCCAGATCCTTCTCCGTCCATCCTTGTCGGCGCGTGTTCTTCCAAAGGGGCATCATAATGCACCAGGTCTTGCTCCACCAGGATGCCAACCTCTCCTGCTGTGAAGCTGGCAGCCCTCTGCCTCTCTGGCTGGGGGTTGCCAGTGGTCTCAGATGTTGTTTCCCCTGACATGGCAACCCCTGAGGCAGGTGTGGGTGGGCAACTGGGTCCTGGTGGTGGGCTGTGGAGCGATGGAACTGCAGTGAGGAGTCTTCTGTTCCAGCAAGGGTGGTCACAGCAACTGGACCCTTGCAGGTGGCTGACGTGCAGGCACCAAACAGCAGGGCACGTGGCCAGCAGGCAGGCAGCAGCAGATGGCTGGTGGGATTTGGATCAGGGCTCTCGGGGGCAGGAAAATGGCCTTCTGGCAGGAGAATGGTCTTCTGTGTGTTGTCGCGTGGCAAGCTTGATACGGAGTGATTTAACATTTGAAAAACAGCACATCAGCGTGTAATCTGATCAAAGGCCCTTAGCGCGTAAGCGCGTATGTGATGTAACACACACGAGTGTTTCCCTCGGCATGGGTGCATCTGCACGTCCATAAACAGCACGTCCGCATGTGAATGCATGTAATTCGAGGAAAGGGCCTTAGCGCGTAATCGCGTAAGTGACGTAATGCGCAAAGGCGTTTCCTTCTGTATGTGTAAATGGTCAGTGCGGGTCTGCAGCGCGCTGTACGTGCTTTCAGTGGAGACCGACACGTGTGTTTTTCGTACTTAGGGGTTCACACGTGATTACTTCACAGCGGTTACAGTGCCGACGCGTATTTATTTTCCAGGCAGACGGTGAGTTGCGCACGCTATTGCACGCTATTTTTCCCACTACGGGTGCCCCTGTTTGTTGTGTACCCCATTTATTGACATCATAGTAGCCGTGTGTTAATCGCATATGTTTTTTAGTGTTCCTGGGTGCCACAGCGTACTGCGTGAGGTTTTTTATTTTTACATGCACTTGGGCTACAGGGGTTGTGCATACGTTTTTCTTGTATGTTTGGGGTGCCTCACTGTTGCATGAGCGTCATTTATCCCCAGGGTCCACAGGCAGCCTTGCAGGAGCACAGGGGTGAGTCTACCATCACGTACTCTGCTCCCTTCACCGCAATTGACTAGGAAAATTGTTTACTGCACCTCCCATTGGCAGTAGTACATCCGTGCCATGGGTGGGAGGCCACCAAAGATTATGGGGGGCTCAGCTGGGTGTCCTGCCAGTGCTCGGAGTGGTCGAGCACGTGGCTGGGGTGACCAGGGAGTACGTGGAGTCCAGGGTGGCCAGGGTGGCCGTAAAGCACAAAGAAGCAGGGGTGCACCACAGGGGCAGGATGTCCAGTCACAAGCTGGAGCAGCCATGCCACCACCCCCTGCGGCTCCAGGTGATGCTGATGTTGCATCAGACCCTGGCACCCTTGCAACCCAACAGTAAGTAACATGTGCTGACACGGGCCCACCGGTAGTGGTAGCTGCAGGTGCAGCTGTGGCAACGGCCACACAGCCCGCCACCCGCCAGGGTTACTCGTAATATGGAGGTACGGTATGACCGGTGCCAGTGATGTACCAGCATCGTCTATGGCGTACCGCCACACTCATAATGACCCCCTTTGTATGTGTGGTCGATGTTTGAGTTCATCAGGTCTCATGTCAGGTGTTAATGTCTCATGCTGGTTTACATTTCTCACGTTTCACACAATGACGGTTGAGTCATGTGTTGTGCATTTGGTTGGCTGTTCAACTGTTGCATGCCATGGCATGGCATGGAGGACAGGGGTCATGGGTGTTGGGAGGGTTTGGGTGACATAGCAGTGATTTACATGGTCTGTTTTGCAGGGGGGTCTGCACCATCAGAGTTTTCATGTGCAATCGTTAAAGTCTAATATCCCATTTGGACAATTCCTTAGAGCCTTGGATTTATGCTCACTTATATGCAATTTTACCGCTCTAGATGTTTTACCAATGTAAGCCTTTTTACAGGGGCATATTATTGCATATATTACATTAAGGCTGAGGCAGGTGGTATGATGCCTCAATTTCCAATCCCTGTCATGAATTTTGATAGTGGAGGTCGCCGAAGTGCTTGCACAGTTAGAGCAATTACCACAGGGGTAATGTCCCATAATATGAGGCATACCCCACGTTGCAGTTAAGGTCCGTTGGCTGCCTTGCACTTGAGACTGCAAGCTAGCTTTAATAATTTTTTAATATGTTTATCTGTTTGATTTTAGAAATTGCTAATGTTCATCCCATCCTGATGAAGACTTATATATTTTGCCAAGTCGAAACTATTTACCAACTGGAAAGCCCGTGCTTTAAAGAAGATCTATACTTATGGGCACCAATAGCCGATACTCTGTCTGGAATGAACTATTATTAATTGTATAGGTGAAATGAATTGAACATGAATTGTATAGGTGAAATGAATTTGAAATGAATTGTATATTCCTCTTTAATATCTTAAAATGATTGAATGTTTTAAGAATTGACTTAAGTTGAATGAATGTATGGATGCGTGATATATAGGATGCTTTTTTTAACATAATTGATTAAAATGTTTAATGATTTTTTACATATTCAAATCAAAATAAAATGAAATAATTATTTGATTTTTCTAGCTTTCTGCTTTCCTTCTTCAGAATAGTCTCCTTCTCCTGGCACCACCTTATGTTTCATTGTATGTTCTCACCTCGCGGTGCCAGTGATTGTCGAGGTTCCCACCTTGGGTTTTGTATATGGGTATGATGGGGAACCACCATGTCCACCAGTACGCCCTGCCGTGTTGCGACGTTGTGCAAGGGACATGCTGCCATAATGATCCTGCGCACTACTGGGGGTGCATATAGTAGCTGGGCGCCAGAACGGTCAAGGGAGCGTAGGCGTGACTTGAGCACTCTGAATGTGCGCTCCACTATGGTCCTGGTTGCAATATGGGATGCGTTGTATCTTACCTGGGGGGTGAGGCGGGGTTCTGTATTTGCGTCATCATGTGGGTGCTGAGAGGGTAGGCACTGTCCCCTGGGGAGGTCATGATGTTTGTCTGTGTGTGACATGCATGCATGTGCACAGGCATTTGTACTAACCTATGAGCAATGTTTCGCCATGCTTCCCAGCTTCCAGGGCCCGGATCAGGGCGGACAATCTGTATATGAAACTGTCATGGGTGGACCCTGGATAGTTTGCATGGACAGAGGTGATGATTCCCATGGCATCGCATACAACCTGCACGTTCATGGAATGCCAGTGCTTGCGGTTGTGGTAGATGTTTTCAGTGGGCTTAGGTGGACATAGGGCCACGTGGGTGCAATCTATGGCAACGAGCACTTTGGGGAAGTGTTCCACCCTGTAGAAGTCCAGGACCACGGCCTGCCTTTCTGCGGGTGTTCTGGGCATGTATATGTGCCTGCGGACTGAGGGGCGAGCAGTCATGATTGCCAACACCTGGTGTAGGCAACGTGACTGCGTGGGCTGTGAGACGCCCCCACTATGGCAGTTGTCCGCTGAAATGACCCAGTGGCCAAAAAATGCAATACATTCAGCACCTTCTCCAAGGGGCACAATGCTTACTTAGGAGCACAGGGTGGGTGATGTGAGTTCATCACCCCACTCCCTGACCAGCTCTAGGATGATATGAGGTTGTAAACTATACCTGCCATAGACCTGGTCATCAGGCATCTCAAAAAGGCTGGTCCTGGCAAAAAAATGCGGGGCCTGGCTATTCTCCTCCTCCTGTGGTGTCCCACAATCACTGCTGCGAGGAATGGGACATTCATCGTAGCTGTATATGCTTGTTTGTTGTTTGTGCGCACTTTCATGCTGCTCTGTGGCAATTCCACCTGCTTTCGTGTGGCGGATGTGATTGTGCGTGTGCATGTGTTTTGACGTGCGCAGGTTTTGCATATTTGATTCCATGGATACGTATTGTTCACTTGCGTGTGGGCGTTGCGTGTGTTTGCCAGCGGTACTTCCCACGTTATGCCTGCATTTTCACACGTTGTTCTCCATTCCCTGTGTTCCGCCCCCTTTTTAGGTGTGTGCGCGAGAAGTTGTGCGCTTTCCCTGTTCCTGTTGCGCACGCGTTTGGAAAGTCGCAGTGACGTGTGCAGTAAGCGCAGATTTGGCGCACAGCCCGGATAAAACACGCTTGCGCCAGCTTGCGCCACAAATTTCAGCACACATTTATTTCAAGAATTACCCCCCCACTGTCTAATTTCTTGGCACACCACATGCGGTCAAGAGTAGCGGCTCTCCAATTTTATAATCGAATATGTGAAGAGTGGGAATAGTGGAATACATACTCATGGGCGTAATTTTAGGGGGGACGGGGGTGTTTGTCCCCCTCAACTTTCATGGCACACTATGTTGTCCCCATTCATTTGAATGGGGCACCTTTTCTTCAGAGGTCATGTCCCCCCCCAACATTTTGAGCAAAGTTTCTCCACTGTACATACTTGCCATTAAGTTAAGTGTATGTGCTGTCTGTGTTAGGTTAAATGTCATGGTTTAGACAAAGGTTTCATTCGAAAAGTCCATTCTTACTGAGATTGCTCATCAGGGCAAGAGGACTGTCTGCATTCTCAGCACCAGACTATATAAGAAAAAAAGGCAAAACCTCGTCATTTATGATAGGATCTCAAGAAAGCCACAATGGTTTACCATTGTTCCTCAGCTCTATCTTCTGTGATATGTCGTTTTAGCTCTTCCATCAGTAGCTACTTGATTGTGACAACCAATCATAATATGAAATTGGATAGTAACATAAATATCTCAATACAGTTTTACAACGGGGCCATGTGAACACGGAAATGAAACAAGACGTCACCACGGAAGTCTGAAATAAATATATTTCTATATCGATTTCTGCTTTCAAGAAAGGTACAATTATAAACCAGGTCGGATGGATTCTATGCCAAGTTGTTTCAGAACTGCACAGGAAAGTGGAGTGCTTATGCCCACCTGTTGTTTTCTCAAATGATTGAAGCATTCATTACCTGTAGATTATTCCCCCGCCCCCCCAGAAAATCTGTAATTGTCAACTGTCTCATCGTAAACAATGTGCTTTGTAAATCTGTCCCTGCTGTATATTGTAGCAGCTGCCCAAAGGGTGCTTGGACCTATCACGTTCCTCCATTAAACGGTTGCTGGCTCCTGTGCAGAGGGCAGATGTTGGCGAATGAGCATCTGGAGCAAAGGCGTAGCAGTGTCTGTTGAAGCAGACGAGCATGGACAGTGCCGGGTCAGCTGATGACGACTCTCTCTCTGATGAAATGTGGGGGTAATCGCCATTGAGGATCGCTTTTTTTTTGTCACACTTCAGCCCTATTGGCAGGGGTTCTTCCCATATACCACTGCATATGCCCCTAGTTGACCCCGTCCATTGGCTGCACATTTCACACTGTTGTTTACTTTACATGTACACGTTTGTGTTTTCTTACATTCCTGCGTCCAGATGTGGGACAGCAGGTTAGAGAAAGATTGGCAGGGTGTTTTCCCAACGTTCCTATTTTTTTAGGCAAATGTGTTGTAAAGATGTGCTGGACATATGGTGCGTTTATTTTTAATTCACTGGTAAAGTGCAATGAATGCATTCCTAAAGGTCAGGATTGCTTGTGTTTGCTTCAGATGGACCTTGGGTGGTATTACAGAAATCTGCACCAGTGCAAGTGCAATTCGCAAAAGTGTAAAATGTGCCTTGATTTATAAAACTTTATTTCCATGCATTTTTGCATCAGGGCAAATGACCACGACTAGGGAAACAGTTTCAAACCGTTTTTTTCAACACTGCCCTGTGTCTTCAATTATCAGCTTAATTTTAATATTGGCTATTTGATTATAAAACAACATATTATTTCAATGCATTTTTGCACCAGGGCAAATATCTTTGTCAGCTTAATTTTAATGTTGGCTACTAGTGTAAGAGCCATTGTACACAGGCCAAAGTGCAGGTTTTAATTGACACAGTAGGACCACTGCATATCCTAAGACAACAGCACCCTCAAGTGGTGACAACAGGAAAAGCTATGCAAATGAACATTGTCTCTATATATCCTATGGCAAAAGCTCCCACTAGCAGTGACTACTGCCATGACAGCATGGACAAACATACAGCTGGCCTTTTATTATATTGTTAGATTAGATGTCTATCTAAACAAGCGCCTGATGTGAGATCATTAATCATTAGGTAATGACTCTGTTGAACAGGCAGAGCAAGTGCAAACTTTAGAGGGTAAGATGTGAGCGTGTCACAGGACTACCACCAACGTTTTCCTACTAATGAGATCAATGTAGACGTGACATGCGGAAACAGCGACTGAAAAGGAGAAGGTAGAGCAACGTTGGGAGAACTATACATGGCAGAGACAGCGCATGGTCTGAAAACTGGAAATTGCATCCACCAAGCAATTTCTACATACACGTTGAATGGAAGATTAACACATTGGAAGTCAGAATCAAAGTGAAACACCACCAACAACACGATATGGACTGTTATTAATCAATACAATTCTTTTTGGAACAAACTATGGTAATCAGTCGTTTCTCTGTGACCAGTTACCGAACACCCGTCACTAAAAGAAGAAGCAATGCATGCAAACATCAGCACCCATACCTCAAAAGGGAAATAATGAAATACAGAAAGCATGTTTTCCCTGGTATGAGTATATGTATTCTTGTGATGGACTGGCAGTACATTAAGGCAGGATCACAACAAAAACAAAGCTGAGGGGCAGATGTAACTCAAACTTGAAGGAACTCGAACAGCCCACAGATCTTTTGTGTACTCACGGTTAGAAACTCAGGGAGAAGATCTTACTCAATTTCCTGAACAAACTAGCAGAGCAGGGACATTGGAAGAGTGATGTTGCTCTTGATTACCAATGCATTCATCTTCTACTGTGATGGATACTCCAAGAACCAATCGCAGAAGTTCTCGGAATCCTCCACCGCAAAGACAGCAGCGCATCGAGGTACGTTTCGAACCCAATAAGTAAACGTATGATATAAAAGTCACGTCGAGCAACATACATGTTATAAAATGCAGTGAGTGCACAATCTACATTTGCAGGGTATGTTCGTAAAAGACAGGACGAACCTGCAAATGGTGAAAAAGGTGAGAAATAACCGGCCAGGGAAGGACAAGCTTGGTATATAAAATGCTGGACACGTTACGGACAAGGAGTCAAAAAAGAAAATGAGTGAAGAAGTTACCCGCATTTCGTTCAGTGCAAATTGCACCAGAAATAATTTGAAGAAATGACTAGGAATAAAATTTTTTTTTAAAAAACTGTGGCAGAGAGAGAGAGAGAGCGATAGAGTGTTTATTCTTTGAGCGGAAAAGTGATCACTCTCCCTCTGCTTTTCATTTCACAATCCACATAATATTGTATATGTTCCATTCTACTCTGGTGCATTTTACAGTGAATGGCTTTAAACAGCATTGAAATATGCGTAGACACATTAAAAGCCAAATGACAAATATTGGTAAATGCTGTCAATCACCAATCAATCAAAACAAGATCATTCAAAATACAGGACAATGTGAGGCATGCCATGTGAAATCGTGGCATACATTGATGAGTTCAATGGATCAATGGATCAATAACATTTCAAACAAAGCCGTGTAAAATAAATGACAACAAAAATCTTCTTTTATACGAACATCGGGTATAAATGCAGCCTGTCATGATGAAATTGAGGAAGAAACACTTATAACGCGCCTAGAAACACCTGTGTACAGGCGCGTTATGAATGCCATATCATATCAGGAGTAGCAAAACATCCACCTACGCATGTTCCATAGTCATCTCAATGTTACTCCCAGTTTACATGTACAAAAAGTCCTCATTCTGCTCCCATACGCTTATCATACATATTTACTACTGTATAGACGGTATCAGGTGATCTTTTGCTCTTTGCCCACTGCAGCAAAGCCTGAGTCCTTTAAATACCGGATAGTTTCAGAAGAGGATTAACCATCAGTACCATTGGAAAACAAATGAAACACTTACCTAGTCTCTGAAAAGATCCCCGAATACGAAGCTGGGTCTAACGGAGAGGTCAATCAAATGCCATTGAGGCACTTTTATATTCAGATAAAAAAAAGCTGAGGCTGAGCGACCGGGTGGAAGCAGGAAGTGTAGGGATAGTGTTCGGAGGGGTTCCCACTGGAAAAAAGGAGATGAGAGGGAGCATAGTGATGATTGGTATTTGTGGGGGCTCTCCCACTGAGAACATATGGTGGTGATTTCCTACTGGTATTGTTGGGAGATTGTGTGACATGAGATTGCATAAGAGGACATGGCAGAAATACATAGAACCCCGTTGCAAATTTACAAATGGCTCAAATTAACAACTCTGGAGTCTCCCCAGCCTGCGCCAAATTTAGGTTGCTTTGGTCAGAACTATAGAGATGTATTGACCACTCTGTCAATGCATCAAGCATATACCACATGAAAAACAACTATAGAACTAGTATTCACCCACGCACCGAGTTGACACGTATGACTTCGGATGCCCCATGGATTAATTCTCTTTTTGTTTAATTCTTATGTCCTTAGTACTACTGAGACACCCATGTAACCTGGTTTAGACTCACAATAGGGTTCAGCTTTGGATTAGCCTCTTCAAAATGGCCGCCAGCCTATACCTGCCCATTACGGAGGTATCCATGACAACCCCATATACAAACACTCTGGCAACCTTGGCAGGGCTAGCACTGAGAACGCATTCAGTCACAAGAAGACAACTGCTTCCGGTAAGGATGCTTGCACTCTGAATTTGTTTTATCACTAGGTGTCGGGACTCCTAGTGGACATGATCCGGTGACCATTGGGACCCACGGGTAGGGGCTGGACACACACATTTACTCATGTTCCTTGTCAGATGGATAACAGGTTGCCTCCCCAAATGCCACGGCTGGGACACACAGATTTAACGAGCACCATCTATTCAGTTATGCAAACTTGTCTGTTTTGCGCACCCTGCAGTGTGCGCTGTTTCTGTTGACCTGAGAGGTGGACAAGCGCTGCATGTTTTAGGGGATTACAGCTTGAGCTAGCACAGCATGCTACACAATACAGCACATGCATGACGGTCCCCACGCAGCCACACTAGCTATGATCTGGGTGCTATTGCATGTGTTTTTTCACCGCACAGTGTCTGCCGCTTGTCTGAGGTTTAATAACTCTGGGTCCTTGCTTCACTCATCATACAGCTAGGTGACAGTGCATTGCCAGCACTCCACTGCAAAGTCCAATTCAAGTAGACTGGGACCAGATCAGCACATGTCCCATACATTTTCAAAAGTGCAGATTCCACATGCTGCATTCAGTCAAGCACGGTAAATTCCCCGTTTTTGGATGTTGTTGAAGCAATGTTTGAGCCTTACAGCTCTTTTTAAATTACTGTCCCGGATACAGACCACCACTTAGTACATCATATTTTTTGTTGTAGATCAACACCACAGGATACTCTTGACAGAGCAGCCATTCGCTGAAAGTCCGAAACACAGTTGTGTTGACTTTTTATCACTGCACAGTGCTAATCTTGAATACTGTTCGCTAAGTCTATGAGTTTGACTATGAGTTTGACTAATGTAAATGTAATACCCTTTGCAATGTGTAAGGGATTGTATTGTATAACATGGCCTGAGGTAGCGGCCATGTAGTTATGGTTAAGTTGCTAAAGCCATAGGAAGAGCACTTTTTGGGCGGCTTATAACTTTGCTCCCCCTGGACGAATCCTCACCAAACTACTTTGCAAAATAAGTATATGGCCCAATCTGAATTTCATTCCAAAGTTTGGTGAAGTTTGGTCCAGGGGGGGGCAAAGTTATAGCAGGGGTCCCAACATTTTTTTTTTTCCATAGACTGAATGGAGAAAATATTTCGGTGGCACCATCACCCTAAACCGCTGATTGGATTTTCACCAAATTCATGTAAATTTGGTGAAAATCCGTCCAGTAGTTTCTTTTTAAACAACCAAAAAGTAGGTCTCAAAACATTAGTGATATCTATGTCTGCTCCGCGGACACACTTCCCTCTTCACTCTGCGGACAGGACACCAATTGGATAATAGGCTTGCGTCATGTCCGCGGACACACAACGTGTTCTCTGATTGGCTGAGATGAGGCATGAGGTGCGTCAAATTGTTTTGATGCACCCGCCATATTGGATCCACGGACGGCCCGGCGTGGAAGTGAGCATAAATCCAATTTTGGGGAGTGTGTTGTTGTGTAAGAGTGTTTGGAGGGCATGCGGGAGTAAGAGATGGGTCAAATGCTATATTTGTTTTGGTGGCAGGATGCCTTGATGTGGTTGTGGTGTCTGCGGTCACTGCGGTTGTCCACGGACATACTAAATACTGTGGCACCCTATTGGCATTTTAATTTAGTCTGATGTTGGTTTTGGGTTGTTAGTAGAGCATTGATTGTAATTATTTTTAGAATGTTAATTGAAGTGGATAGGTTTTGAGGTGGATGTGTTAGGTTTTTGGGTTGTGGATATTTGGTAGGTGTTTGATTCTATGGGTGTGTTGTGCTGCGGTGGTTGTGGCCAGGGCCTAGATTCTAGAGTACAAGATGGTAGGCCTGGCCACAACCACCGCAGCATAACACACTCATGCTAGCAAACATTTTGACTGTGGTATGTGGGCACCTTAGGGGATATATGTTTTCAAAAGTTTGTGTACTGTTATATTTGTTGAGGCTGTATGTAGAGTTTTGGTCAGGCCATGCAGTCAAGATTGTGGGGTTTGGCAACAAGCACTGCAGCATAAGATACCCATGGAAGCAAACATTTTGCATTGTGGTCTATGGTTAGATGATTGCTTGAATGGGTGTGTTATGCTGTGGTGTTTTTGAGTCCATTCATGATATACTTACTGTTTGACTGTGTGTGGTTGTATGCAGTTCTTTCAGGACATGGGTAATTGGAGCAGACATTCTTTTTCAATCTCTGTGATAAAAGAAAAGATCATAAGTTAGTGTAGGTAGTTCATGATGAGTTATTGCATTGCATAATATACATTTCTGTATTTCATTGTCCCTTATAGTTAGTACTTTAGAAGTACTATAGTTCAAACAAGTGTACTGTGCAATGTGCTCAGTTCCTATGATTGTTTATTTAATCATTGCATCTGTGTGAAAAAAATCCATGCTGGATTTTAAAAAAAAACTTTATACGCCATGGTTCAATATATTTATTTCATTGATTTTAGTAGGAGGAATTGAATAGGTTTATGGTTTTGATTTGGAAGTGGTGGTAGTATTGTTTCAAATAGAAAGTAGTTGCTGTATTATATTTGTTTATTTCTTTCTCCATTTTAGTGGTATTTATCTATCTGTTGGTTTGTTGCAGATTTTTGGGGCAGTTAGATACCTGTTGGCGTATTCTAACTGTTCATTTTTTGTTTCATGCTATTCATCTATCTGTTGGCTTGTTGCAGATTTTTGGGGCAGTTAGATACCTGTTGGCATATTCTAACTGTTTATTTCTTGTTTTATGCTATTCATCTATCTGTTGGCGTGTTGCAGAACTTTTGGGGCAGTTAGATACCTGTTTGCGTATCACTGTTTATTTCATTCACATTTTAGTGGTATTCAATTATCTGTTTACTTGTTGCAGAGTATTGGGGCAGTTGGCATATTGTAACAGTTCATAGTTTTGACATTGAAGTTTTGTTAATGTTCATGTACAGATTAGTTATTAAATTTTGGTTTTAAAAATATTAAATACGCGTTTACAAGATTTGCTGGTAATTTCTCTTTTAGAGTAATGGTAGTATCATTGCATTCAAACCATCTACATTTCTTTTTTTATATATGCAGTGTAGTGACCTGCATTGGTTGTGGCTCCTGCATTGTAGAATATTCCTATTGTTGTTAAGGTTTTCTTACCAAGTGATACTTGACCATGTGTGAATCCAGTCCGCTTGCAGTTGTTTTTGCTACCATCTGCATTGTAACGTAAAAGCATTACTATTACGTATTCACTATGTGGCTGTATTTGTAAGGTGGAGTGATTTTCTTAATTGCAGGTAGTACATAATCTGCTATGGCTTGCATTTTGTACAAGTTGCTGAAATGGAATGGATTCACAGTTAGGTATGGATAAATATACAAAGAGTTCTTTAGGAACTTCTTCTTGTACTACATGCCTGCAAAGAGTGCATGTATGTTTCCACATGAATTAAATCTGGAAGATTTCATTTATAGGTATGTTTTTGTTTTCTAGTACTTGTAGCAAGTACATTAGACATTCGTGTGGATCTTCTTGTGAGTTTATAGTGAATTTGACCATTCCAGCACAGTAGTCCAATTCTTGTCTTATTCCATGAACACTGTAAGTGTTGCCAGGATTGTTGGTTGCATTTCTATGAAGGACTAACATTTGCAAACACAATTGGTCTGTACCGTGTAAGAAAATGTTGTCAATAATTGGTGGCAATTGGAATAGAATATTTATTGCTCATTTGCGTAGCAATTTACACCCATTGTTTTTAAAAATTTGAATGTACCTGACAATTCTTTGTCCAAGTCATTTGTTCGGAGTGTGCGTTATTTCTTTGAAGAGGTAGTTGAGTTACTTTGAGCAGTAGATTCTTCTTTGGTAGTGGTCCTTGATGAAGTATTAGCTTCGTTCACTTTCTTTGGAGGAATTGCTGTGAGATCCTGCATAGTTTGAGTCTGAAGTAGTTTTCTTTTACAACGTTTTGCTTTTTGCGGAACAGGATAGGTTTTTAGATGGGGGTATAGAGTGAACGCAGTCTATTGTATTCTAGAATGCAAGGAATATCAGCATTTACTTTACTTGCATTAAAGTTGATTAGAAATAGTCAGTCATGTGTACGTAAGCGTGATAATGCTACATAGCTCATGCCTTCTTTAAAGACTGTGCTACCAATATCTATCAATGCTTTATCGAGGGTAAGACCTTGTGATTTGTGAATGGTGGCTACGTATGCTAGAGTTAGAGAAAATTGTTCTCTGTGTACATACATGTCTTTGAAAAGAAGGAAATAAGCTGTTGAGCGTCCTATCCTAAACTTCGGATAGTTTGTCAAAGAGAATATTGACAAATTGAATGTTGTTGTCATGTGGGTATGTTTGAAAGCCAACAGCTGTACCAAGGGTTGCATTTCTTTTTTTTAACATTGTTTCATTACATTTTGAACAGCTTGCAAGAGTTGGCATTAAGGACATACAATTGACATTTTTGTGTGCTAATTGTTCCATGACATCAGTAGCACATGAGTTATGTCTATATAGTGCATGGATGTGCCTGGTTTTTAATATAGATTGTGCTTCTTGAGATAGTACACCAACGTCTATGTCACGACACAAATCAAAAGTCAACCATGTACATCAACACATGTCGGTCACACACACACTGTTTGCCATAGATTGTGCTAAACCACAATTTAACATGCATGAACCCAATGAGCGAATCCCACACATGGAATTAAAATATCAAAATGTATTATTAACAAAACCAATGTAATGAAATGAAAGTCAAAAAAATAATACAAAAATTAAATGAAACGCATGTCCAAAAATATGAAAAATGAAATGTAGATGCAATCCAAATAAATCCAGAACAAAAATGGTCCAAAATCATTGTCCACCAAAACAAATCCAAAGGAAACGTAAAAATGAAAATCCATTGCCCCATGGTGAAATTCAAAGAAAATGCACACATAAATCCAAAGTCAAACTATGTACAATCAATTTTGAAAGGGTCCATGAGCCCAACGAAAGAAATGAAACCTATCTAAAAAACTACCTAAGAAAAGAACTATATAAAAAGGGTGGGGCATAGTCCAATCACCCCAAAAGAAATGAAAACGTGAAGGAAACCTAACACTAAAAACTATTTACAATGGCGGCAGGCTAGCCCGATGGCTCACTTTCCGATGTCCCGGGCTAGGGCATCATCGAACTCCTGGTCAATGTCCTGGAGGCGGTCCTCTTCCATGGCCCCGTGCCTCTTCTGCCCGCCGCAACTCCGCATCTATACGCTGGCCCAACCGCAGCCACACGGAGGACATACCCATTCCAGGGTACTCCTGCCCTCTGGCCGATGCCTGCCCCTCTGATGTCAATGGCCGCCCCTCTGATGTCAATGGCCCCGAGTCATCATTGCTCCCACCTAGAGCCTGCTGCTGCTGCTGCTGTCCATGTGCCCTGTCCGATGATGCCTGCACATCCTCCATCTGCTGGTCTCCAGTTGTTGTGGTGTCCACCCCTGCTGAACCGCCGACTCCCGATGGCGGCAGGGATGGGATCTCCACCAAGCTGGCTGTGTTGGTCAGGCCAGGTCCACAGGGGACCCTGGTGGAATCTGGGCCAGAAGATGGCAGGGAGAACAACTGGCGCATAGTCTCCACAGAGGAGGAGAGGTCTGCCAGAGTGCGCGACACATGTAGGAACCCACCGACCAGGGCCCCTCCCAACAGTGGCACGTCGCGACGCTGCTCTTCGTGATGGCGTGCGTGCTCCCCCAAGGAAGCACGCACGTCATCACGAATGTCACGCGTGCGCAACGCGACACCAATCAGGTTGGAGCCCATACGGTCATGGAACTCCTCGTCCGCAGGTAGTGGAGAGGCAGATGACAATGGCCTCCCCACTACCTGCGGACGGGCCTGGGACGGGGCATCCCTGCTGGTGCATGGTGGTGCAGTCACAGGGTCAAGTACAGCGACATGCACAGGCCCCTCTGCGGTGACCTGTGCTGCCTCCTGACCCTGGCCCTGTACTGCACCACTTGCACCAGTGGTACTACCCCCACCAGGTCCCATGTGCGGCTCAGTAGCGGGCTCCTCCTCCTCTGTGGAGACCACCAACCTGGATGTCTCCGCACAGTCTTCTGCCATTGCAAGCCCCTTTGGGGGCCCACCCAGCCCTTTCGCTACAGCCGTAGTGGCAGACGCGGCACCAGTCCCCTTGCTCCCGGATGATGGCAATTCCTGGGAGAGTGGCTGGGCCTTGCGTCGCCGCCCGGTGCATGCATCCCCGCCGCTTGGCTCCACAGCGCTGTCTCTGCCCTCTTCTTCACTCGACGCTGCGTAGAGGGAGACATAGAACACAAGCATCAGGGTACAGTACAATATTCCCCATAGACAGGAAGCAATAACACATGAGTGGCACTGTCAAATATCACTTCCATCCTGTCCCTCCACAACACATCGGTGAATGCACGCAACGCACATGCAGAAACAGGCACGGCGCCTGCAATCAACATCAGCATCCATGTACAAGGGCCTCTTTTAACCAAAATGTTGCCTTAAAACTCACATGCATCATGGCTCATACTGATCCCATGCACACACATCATGGCTTGTACACCACAGACACAGTTGATACAACGGTGACCGCACTGCAGGAGTAAATCTACACATCATCACGGACATGTGTCATGCATCCATGGCGTTTCTAAGTCACACACACACTTCTCAGACACACAAACATGTGCACCATACATGTACATGAGAGCAGCACCCATCCCTCACCCCCCTCCATGTCCAAGAAAAGAGACTGGCATGCATTCGTGTGTGCATTCCGCATACTGCTCCCCATGTTGCATTGGAACACATGCACCATCCATGTGGTTCACACATTACTGGTCTCACATGCATGACCATGATGTCCCTGCACACACACATCCATACATGGCCTATGTCACACATACAGGCAAGTATCAGACTACCAGCACACTGCAACATGCCCTGTCTCACACAACAATGCTTGGCCACTTACCGCTCAACTCCAGATGGGTCTGCCTCCGAAGGATCTGGGCATGGAGCGCTGGGCCTACGCATTCCAGGACCCTCATCTGGATGTTGCTCATGCTGACCCGGCACCCCTCTGCATCCTCTGCCTTCAAGAGGCGCCAGGCCTTGTAGAGGGTCCTGGACCTGAAGTCCTCCCAGTGCTTCCGGACATGCTTGATGTCGCGGGTTGCCACCCCCTCCGTGTTGATGGCAAACACAACGTCCTCCCAGATCCTCTCCCGTCCTTCCGTGTTGGCGCGTGATGTTCAGAAGAGGAGGACATGCTCCACCAGGACACCAACTTCCTTCTCACTGAAGCTGGTGGCCCTCTGCCTCTCTGGCTGGGGGTCGCCAGTGGTCTCAGATGGTGTTTGCCCCGACATAGCGACCACCGAGGCAGGCGTGGGTGGGCACTGGGTCCTGGAACTGGGCTGTGGAGTGATGGTATCCCAGTCGGGAGTCTTCTGTTCCAGCAAGGGTGGACAGAGCAACTGGACCCCTGCAGATGGCTGACGTGCAGGCACCAAATAGCAGGGTACAAGGGCAGTAGGCAGGCAGCAGCAGATGGCTGGTGGGAGAGTGCTCGGGGCTCTTGGGGGGCAGGAAAATGGCCTTTTGGGCAGGATCGTGGTCTTCCATGTGTTTTTGCGTGGCCAGCTTGATACAGCGTGATTTGGCACGTGAAAAAAGTGCACGTCAGCGTGAAATCTGAGGAAAGGCCATTAGCATGTAAGCGCGTAAGTGACGTTACGCGCGTGGGTGTTCCCCACAACACGGGTGCATAGTGAATCACGATGTAAGAAAACTGCACGTCACTGTGCTATTGGATGAAAGGGCCTTAGCGCGTAAGCGCGTAAGTGACGTTGTACGTGTGGGCTGGCTTAAAAAGTACGAGTATCACGCTATTTTCTTGTACGTGCTTTTTGTGAACAGCAAGCAGGTGATCCTTGTACTTCTTGTCGGTTCACATGCGATTACTTGACAACGTTTCCAGTTCGTACTCCCTGTTTCCTCAGACTGCGTTCTTTTATTCTTTGGCAGGGGTGTTGCCAACACGCACACACGCGTCTTTTTCACGTTCTTTTTCAAGGCAGACGGTGAGTCGTGCACGTATTTTCCAACTGTGGTTGCCCCCGTGTGTCGCGTACCCCTTCAGAGGTCATTGTAGGCTGCGTGTAACACGTGTATGCTTATTTTTGTGTTTGTGGGTGCCACAGCGTAGAGCGTTTTCATTTTTCCATGCACGTGGTCTACCAGGGGTTGCGTGGACGTGTACTTTTGTTTTTGGGGTGCCTGTGCTTTGCGTGACCCGTCATCTTCCCCCAGGGGTCACAGACAGCCTTGCTAGAGCACTAGGGTACGTATTCCATCTAGTACCCCACCCCTTTCACCCCAATTGCCCAGGACAATTGTTTACTGCAACTCCCATACGCAGAACAACATCAGTGCCATGGTTGGGAGGCGACCAAGCAGTAAGGTAGGCAAAGGTGGCCGATCTCAAAGAGTTGGGTGTGGTGGGCGCAGTAGGGGACATAGCCAGGATTTGCAGGGTGCCCCTAGAGCCGCGTGTGTGGAGGACCAATCAGGGCCACTTATGCCCCACCCCAATGGTTGTGGGAAACGTAGCTGACACCATCCTAGCTCTGCCCTTGTTGGACGGGCCCATTTTGTCAACTGAACCGGCACAGGATGACTCCCAGGCTGACTTCCAGGTCACCAAGTCTAAGCCACGTGTGGCGGTGAAAGTTGCTGTCACTAGGCCACGTGGATCTGGGGCAGCAATGTCATCTGCTGCCCCAAGTAGCCAGGGTGGGGAGGCTGCAGGGGCAGCTGCAGCTCAATCCACCCCAGCTCCGAGCCTCCCAGCCAGGACAGTGTCGGTCCACATCCATCACACCGACGTTGGCCCTGCCAACATCACCCTGCAGCCAATGCCTGCACCAAGACCTTTGGTCATTGTGCCTTTACAGGCTTCAAGTACCCAGTCCACCTCCGCTTCTGCCCCTACTGTCCAGAGCGGCGTAAGCCACTCAGGATCCACACCACCTTCCAAGAAGAAGAAGAAGGGTGCTCTAGCACTATTGGCTGAGACCCCAGACACGGCTAGACACTCCGGCACCTCAAGGAAGCGTAGCTTTAATGACGCCGAACTTGAGGCACTTGTGGCCTATGTGTCGGCACATAGCCGTGAAATGGTGGTGACTGCAGGGTGCAAGACTACGCCTGGTCAATGTAATGCCCACTGGCAGACCATCGCGGACCGCATTAGTACCCTTGGATTTGTGAGACGCACAGCTGATGATTGCTACAAGCGGTGGAATGACCTGAAACACAGAGAAAAGAACAAGCTGGCTTCAAATCATGCCTGTACTCTGGTGACTGGCAGTGGGTCTCCACCAGAGGACGACCAACTCACTGAACAAGATCTGTTGCTGGAACCTTCGTCACAGAGGAACAGATCCAAGGCATGGGAGACCTACCAGATTACAAAAACATTGTCCGGTGAGTGCCCATGCATGTGTGTGTAATCCATGTGGGTTACCAGACATTTGGTCGAATGCATTTGATCGAATTACAATATAGTCGAATCAATTTGGTCGAAAAAATGGTTGAATGTTTTTTTGTTTTTTTTTTGGGGGGTCCCGGGTCCCCACCCAAATCCCGTTTTTGGTGTTAAAACATCTTTTTTTACCTATTTTTACCTATACTAGAGCCAACAAAAAAAAATATACTTTTAAAAAAAAATTCGACCTTTTTTTTTTCGACCAAATTGATTCGACCAATTTGTCATTCGATCAAATATATTCGACCATTTGACTGGACAGCATCCACGTGTATGTTGCTTGGGTGACGTGTTCTAATTGAGTTCCAGGTGAGGGTGTGTAGTCCTGAGTGGTATGGGTCACCCATGTGCTTCCTCCAAACCATTCACCGCCCTTTGATTTGGGTATGACAGTATCCCTTCTGACCACAGTAGCCAATTAGCACCACATTACTGCAGTTGCCCTTGAACTGTCATCTTGCAACAACATTGTTCAGAATTTTCAGTGTTCATTCAGCCTGATTGTTTCAATCCTCCCATTTTTGCAACACATTTTTCAGCCCTAATGCCACATATGTGACATGCTTCTGTCATATATTACACCCCACAATGGGCGACATTTATTACCTTGTTATGGGAATGATTTGACCATTCAGGCTGATTGAGTAAGGGCCTGCTCACAGTGATTTATGGGGCCTGTTTGAATGTGGAACATGATTGTCGTTTCCTGTCATGTTGAAGTGACCAGCCATTGATGTATCCATTTGCCTGCCATCACTGTATAATTGTACACTGGATGTGTTGCAGTGTGTGGCACATGCGTATTTTGTCACACAATTTTGCTTTTTTCATCTCATCATGTCCATCTCACATGGCTGGGTGACAGTACTCGTTCAGTAACATATGGCTGTACTTGTCAAATGTACCATGGCTATGCTACGTGCCATCTGTGTGCTGGCATGTGTCATGTATATGGATTGCCCATGCCACTCACTGGCTAATGTGTGCTGCCAGTGCTATCCAGCATGCGGCATATGTGTTGCTTTTCCATCTTGGCGTCCTCAGTGTCTGCTTTTTGCCTCCTCTTCCAACTCATTGGCCCTCATTACGACCCTGGCGGAGGACCATGGTGCAATTTGCACCATGGTCCATGGCGCAGAGCTGCCAACTCCGCCATGGGGGTTGGCGGACTTACCGCCCCATTCCGACCTTGGCGGGGCGGTAAGTCCCCAATCCCCATTTACCCTTCCCCATTCCCATTTTTGCCCCATAGGGTATAATGGGAGTGGGGAAGGCGTTAATTACGCCACCGTAATTACGGTGGCGTAATTAACAACAGGTCCCGTAGCGCCATGGATTTTTCCGCCCGGAAAAACCAGGCGAAAAAACCACCATGGCGCTACGGGAACTCGTAGTAAGGCGGAAAGGTACGCCATGCATTACGCTGGCGTAAAACCCTTTCCGCAAGGGTCGTAATGAGGGCCATTGACAGTGCATGCATGGCAGGGTTATAGTCATGTCGGACATGTGTAATTCATGTACTGGATCTCTGGCTTGTCAGGCCTATGTGTGAGCTATGGTGCTCGTGTTTGTTTCCATTTGTTGTCTTTCATGTTTTTGCAGGTGATGACGTACCTGATGCTGTTGAGGTGGAGGAGATGGTGCAGACCCAGGAGGAATCTCAGCCATGACCAGGCACCAGTGGAGGACGTTGGGTGGTGGTGGGTGAAAACCCAATCCTCCTGCAGACCATACTGTCCAGGGGTGTCTCTTGGTGCACCTCCCCCAGACCTCTATGATTCAGGTGCTGAATCGGACGATGAGACTTATGTGCTGTCGCAGGTGAGTGTTTCTGGCAGGCATGCTGTTCTGTCCAACCCACCTGCACTGGGGGTAGGCCCCTCTATGGGGATGTCAGTGTTGGTAACTCTGCCTTTGGATCAGAGGGGGAATGCAGTCCTGCAGCCTCAGGCAGTGCCAGCACAGCAAGGTGCAGATCGCCTTGTCCCAAACAGGTGTGGTGCCCGCCGACGCGGTGGCCGTGAACCACCAGGCAATACTGTTTGGGAAAACTCCATATACAGTATAGCCGCACAACAGGGAGCATCGGTTGAAATGATGGCTCAGGCAATGGATAGGGTGGCCACTTCCATTCTCCCCCCTGAAAGGCAGATGGAGCTCCAACAGCAGGCAACAGAGTCCATTTGCCAATCACACAGGGAGGACATGTTGGCGTCCAACAGGGACCGACGGGCGGCACTGGAGACTCTGCGCGAAGCCATATCTGTAGAGTCCCAGGGCCACAGGGAAGCCCTGATGTTAGAACTCCATTTCCTCAGGGAGAATCTGGTTGAACTTGAGGCTTCCTGAAATTTTAGGGCAGAACAGCAGCTGGAGCAGCTCACACGTTCGCTCTCAGCTGAGCTCCAGGCAACACGTGAGGAGATCCGGGCATTACGCGAGGGCATGCATGCAGAAATGCAGGCAACCCGTGAGGTGCTGCATGGGGATCTCCGTACTATCATCCTCCAGAACCAGACCTTCCACACCCACCTGCTTGCTGCCATGTAGGACCATACCAGGGCTTTGCATGGGCTGCCTCCCATAGCACCGGCACCTCCTGATGTAGCAGCAGAGGGTGAAGGGAGCGACAGCAGTTCTCCCACATTAGCGTAGCCGTGCAGGCCATGAGCCCATGGAGGTATTTTTTTTCTCGCAACATCCACACAGGTGGGTGTAGGGGTGCACCCTGTCCTCGAACCTCCTGGGTGGCCTACCCCCCCACCTGGTCTACACGGTCATTTTTTTTTTTTTTTTTTTTTTACAGTGTGTTGCCTTGTGTGGCTTCCATGGGCATCCACTGTGTATTCCAGCTGGGCACATGCAGGCTTGTCCTGTCTTTGGGTTAGATGCTTGGGTTCCTGACACACACACCCCTCCTGCTTCCCCTTTCCCTGGGCTTGCAAAGGGTTTGACCAAGTGACAGTAACTTACACAGTGACATTGGGCTCCCATGAGCTGTGTGGTCAGTCTGTAGTCAAAACTGTGTGTACATCCCTAATGGGTAATGTTGTTGGGTTGAACACTGCATGGTTTATTGATATGTGCTTGTGCATCCATGTCTTTCTCCTTATTCACATGTACCTTCTTCATGTCTTTACAAGGCCATCTCCTTTGCAGACGCAGTTCATGTTGTATGCAGTACACTGACACATTTGCCGGACAGCAACACTCTGCAGTTGGAAGGGGTCGATGTGCTGGCTTAGTCAGGTTGTGAGACTTACACTACTTTGATTTTGTACTGTCATATTTTGACACTGTTTCATCCTGTGTTGCTGTTCTGTGTTGCTGGTAAGTATTTGTTCATGTGTGCTGTTTCTTATTGATTACTAGGAGCATATTGTCTGTGGCTTGTTTACACTTGGAACAGTGCACTTTGTGACACTTGTGTCATGTGTTGTGCATTAATTTTGTAGCTTTCACATTGCATGACATGCCATGGTGTGTTGGGTAGCTCAGATGGGGAGGGGTTGGGTGACATGGCACTATTTTCATGGTGTATTTTTCAAGGGGGTAGTAATTCATGCAGAATGAATGTGTGTCTTTTTTCACACAGCATTGGTTGTATTTAAGTAGGTAGGGATGCACATGATCTAACATTGCCAGGTGACCAATCTCAGGCTGGTATGGTTGTGACAGTTGATTGTCCATTATGTCATCATCATTGATTGTCAGCTGGTATATGTCAGGGCTGTGTGCACTCCACAGGGGTACTATTTTAGGTGAAATAATTAGCCACCAGCTGTGTACGGGATGCCTCACCACGTGCCCTTTCACCTCCCATGCACAGTGGCCATGCATGTGGTTGGGGATGTGGGGGCACCACCATGTCCACCCGCAGGCCCCGGCGGGTTGCAACGTTGTGCAGGACACATGCTGCCACTATGATCCTGCACACTACTGAGGGCGTGTATAGCAGCTGACCACCAGAGCGGTCAAGAGAGCGAAAGCGTGACTTGAGCACTCCGAATGTGCGCTCCACTATGCCCCTGGTTGCAATATGGGCTGTGTTGTATCTTACCTCAGTTGCTGTGGTGGGGTTCCGAATTGGCGTCATCATGTGGGTGCTCACACGGTAGGCACTGCCCCCTGGGGAGGTGATGATGGGTATCATTAGTGGGGTTGTGACATAACTCAGTATCTGACATGCATGCATGTGCAGAGGCAATTATACTCACCAAGCAGCCATGTATCGCCATGCCACCCAGCTTCTAGGTCCCGGTTTAAGGGTGACATTCTGAAAATGAAACTATCATGGGTGGAGCCTGGATAGTTGGCATATACTGAGGTGATGATTCCCTTGGCATCACATACTACCTGCATGTTGATGGAATGCCAGTGCTTGTGGTTTCTATAGATGTGCTCAGTTGCCCTGGGTGGACGTAGAGCCACATGGGTGCAATCAATGGCACCTAGCACTTTGGGGAAGTGTGCCAACCCGTAAAAGTCCTGGATGGCAGCCTGCCTTTCTGCAGGTGTTTTGGGCATGTATATGTGCCTGCGGATTGAGGGGCATGCAGTCATGATGGCCAGAACCTGATGTAGGCAGCGCGACTGCGTGGCCTGTGAGACCCCCCCACTATGGTACTTGTCCGCTGAATTGAACCATTGGCCAAGAAGTGCAGTACATTGAGCACCTTTTCTAAGGTGCTCAGTGCTTGGGAGCACAGGGTGGGTGATGTGAGGTCATCCTCCCAATCACTCACCAGGTCGAATATTATGTGTGGTGGGAACCTGTACCTCCCATACACCTGGTCACCAGGCATCCCAAAAAGGCTGGTCCTGGGTGTAAAAATGCGGGGCCTGACTATCCTCCTCCTCCTGCGGTGTCCGACGACCACTGCTGCGAGGAATGGTATATTCATTGTAGCGTCTGAGCTTGTTTGTTGTTTGTGCGCACTTTTATGCTGCACGGGGCCGCGTATGCCTGCTTCCTGCTGGCGTACGTGTTTCCGGATTAGCGCGTCTTTTTTGGCGCACGCGTTTCCCCTGTTCGATTCCATGAATACGTGTTGCAGGCGCGCGTGTAGCCGTTCTGCGCATTTGCCTCCTGTACTTCCCCTGTAACACCCACATTTGCCACGCGTTGTTCCCCATTCTGCGTGTTATGCCCCGTGTTCCGCCCACTTTTGTTATGTGCGCTTTCGCTGTGCATGTAGTGCACGGCATTTGATAACCTACGCTTTTGCACGCTTGCACTGCCATTTTCGGAGCACATTAATTCCATGAATCGGTCTGTAAATATGTCTGTTAATAGCACTGTTGTTAATGTAGACATTGATGTATTTTTTGCAGCAGTAGTAGTGCTTTCTGATAAGTGAGCATAGTATGTACATGCACTTTCGTTTTCCTATGTGCATCCAGTATATTTTACTTAGAATCTGTTAGTTGAACGTACTTTACTAATGAGTACCATAGTAAGCGCACAGAGCACACTGTTATTGGATGTTAGGAGATAGAAGACATAATCATATGCTTTTTTTGCTATTTTTACAGTGTAAATGGCAGGAACTGTGCAGGAACTGTACAGAAAAGCATGCAATGCATGCATTGATGAAGGTGTGGGAAATAAAGCAGAAGGATTTGATGTAGAGGCAGTGGTGTTGTTTCAGCTGGGAGCCTGTTAAATGATATTGCTTATCTGTGTGCATGAATAAAGATGCATGTACTGATCCTGGCTGTGTGTCATTTTATAACACACCGCAGAGCCTTTTTCCACGATTATACTGTTATTTCTCTCATTTTTTAGCATGAAATGACACTTTCTTAGATAGCTGTGTGTGTAAATAAATATATGGAGAGCAGACAGGTTTGCAAGTGACACTTAATCATATCAGATGGGAGAAATGACAGTAAGTTTGTTTTACAGGTTATACAGGGTAAGTGGCAGTTACTCTGTTTATATGCATTCATACAAGAACTGTACATTTACTGTGCAGAAAATATCCATACCTGTAGTTTGTGTTTGTGCATGTGGATGTGCATGAATTTGCAAGTAGAAATCTTGGGGAGTTGTATAGTAGTTGTTGCTGTAGTTCCTTTGCAGTCACAGCCCAATTGTACTGAGAGTGATCAATAGTACATCTAAAGTGCTGATCTGTCATGATGGAGTTAGATGTAGAATTCTTGCATGTGATTCGTGGATGGTTGTGTGACCGCTTAACAGTAGCCAATGAGGAAATGGTGCAGAGAGTGAAGTGCAGAAGGCCTGCCCCATTTTTAGGCGCTCTGCGGACATCACGGCTGTCCGCGGACAGGGTGTGCCACATCCGGGATTTCTTAGCAAATCCAGCATGGAAAGGGGACCGTAGGGATTAGCCAATGAGGTGTTTAGTTTCTGCTTTGTATTGAGAGAGGTTGTGTCAAGTGAAGATGGCAGAGGTGGGGGAAGTCAGGGCATTGGTGCTTGGAGATATGTTTGTGCATGTTTTGGAGCGGTATGCAAAATGTAGGAATGTGGCAAAACATTTTGATGTAAAAGGAGTGGATGTGGTGTGGTGCACTGTGCCTGGTTTTAATTTGCAGGGTATTGTACATGTTTGTGAAGATATGGGCAGAGTGAAATGTCCACATGTGGTTGTTCTGCACTCTGGTGCTTTGTATTTGGGCTATGTCAGTGCCCCTGCTTTGTTAGAAGATCTACAAAACTTGGTTCAGGCTGTAATGAAACTACTTCTCAATGCCAAGATAATTTTTTTCTGGTTTGATACCTAGGGCAATATGGGACAATAGTTCTGTTTTTTGTCCTCAGCAAAATGTTGCTAGGTGGTTAATCAACCTACCATGTTTGGTTTTATGACTAGAGCTGGCATGTTCTTTTGCAATAATGACAACATTGACTCTGGTAATGTTGATTACTTTAAAGAAGATGGCATGTCTTTATCTTTTATGGGAAATGCCATGCTGTTTTGGAAACTAAGGATTTCTTCGGATAAGATAATGTGAAGTATGACACACGTGCGGCGGACAGTTACTGACAGCCGCGCTGTTCGTAGGACCCAAGAGTGCAATACGCATGCGGGTGTTCTACGGACAGTGTTCATGTCCCCAAATAAAATAAATGTTGTCACAACTTTGCGGACAGGCGGACGAGATATGTGTTCTACGGACATATTCATTCTGGTTGCGGATGACATTTGTGATGTCATCTTTGATGTCCTGGGTGTTAGTCTTAGCAGTGCACGGTGGTGTTGCGAGTTATGGTTGCTTAGCTTACCATAACTGGCGGATTTCAGGGGGTTTACGGTTTTACTTGGAACCATAACGCCCCTTTAACAAAGTTTTTTTACTGAATTTCATGGGTTTTTAGTAGAGCAACTTAACCATAACGTCCCTTTATTAAAGTTGTTTTTACTGAATGTGTATATATACATATATATTAATGTGTACTGTTCTATATCAGTAAATGTCTGTTTATTGGGAATGTCTGTTGTTCACTTACCTGTACCAATTGTAACCTGCATTTAACATTATTTCTGTTGGTAAATTTAAAGTATTATTAAATAGTCTGTCTTTGCTTGTCCGAGCTCACCCTGATCATTTGTTCGATATATAAAAATGGGGGAACCCAGCCATCTTTCTTGAGGAGAGACAACATCTGTTAAATAGTTTTGTCCTTCCACTGGGATCAAAGATGAGAAACTCAGTCATAGCTGTATTAAATTAAAAATTTGCAGCAGCCATCCTACCTTCAAATTCCAGGTGGTTGTTCAGTCTGTGAACATCCTCAACTGATAACACTTGAAGGTAAAGGGATGTTTTCATCAGATTGATGTATAAAACATACATGCATACATACACACGTATTAATGAGATGCCAAAGAGTCTACACTCAGATTAAATCGTGTGGGTGACAAAATGTATGGAAAAGGCGGGTTGGAGAGCAAGAAACTGATCCAATTTAATGCCAGCCTTCAACCACCATGTCAGGGAAGATGATGGATATGTGAGGTTTTGTGGCTAAGCTTGTTGAATGGCGCAGATCAGGCTGAGGAACACATCAAACAAATGACCCAGGCACCTGTTAGCATAAAGATTTCATCCATTATTTTGAGAATCACAGACTCTGTTTCAGACTGCCTACTCAACCAGAACATTTCATGGCTACATAGAAAGAAGCTACATTTTAAAATTCAACCATAAAATTGTCACATGTCAATCAATATACAACAGGGCACACACACATGAAATTAAAGGCAACATTTCATTGAGTAAAGGCATCTTCTGTAGGAGGTGATAACTAATGGGACGAAAGATCTGTCGTGTACAGTTGTTTACAAAGAAACTGTGGCAGCCCTATGGGATAACCTCTATTTCATCTTATCACACACAGATTTTGTGTCTCAGTTTTCTTTGTGGAACCATCTCCACAACCATTGTATTGTGTGAATCAATAGCAAGCCCCTCTGCATGGAAATAATCTTCAAGTTTGTTCCTAACCTTGATGACCCCGTTCTCAGTTGTTACCAAAAAGTTGAATCACCTGTGACTAGATAGGGTAGGGTACAGTATTATCTCACTTTTGGTGGTAATCATCCATCTATGCATGGTAATGTGTTGCATTTTTGATCTATGAGTTAACCACCTAACTGCTGAGATTGTGGATGTCCCCTTCCTCTGCAAAGCGTATCTTTTGTGAAAGAAGTGAATATCCATGTCTGAGCGCCAAATGGTTTAATTGTGGTCCTGCGCAACCACAGTTTATAAAACTGCAATAAAGTGGATCAATTAGGAAAGAGCTAACACACCCCAGTCTTACTCCCTTACCCGAAGTTCCAGAAGTGGCTCAAGATCTTCCTTTTCTCCTCCGCCTTCTCACTCTTGCTTCCTTGCTAACTTACCTGTCTGCAGCACTGACTGGTTGCTTGGTAACCTCAGAGTCTCACTGAGTACCAGGCTCCTCCATGACCAGTCTTCCTTTCACTGCCTCCTGTCCTATTGCACACTTAGGGGCTGTAACTGTAACCTCTACAGCACTCATGCCCTGGCTGTACCTACTCAGAGCAGTGCTGCCCTGATCACGCTTCCCCCTATTTACCTTGCACTTCCCCCTCCCCCTTCCCACTGCACTTCATGTTGTAGCACTTGCATGATCCGAATGTCACAAGACCTAGTAGGAACATTTGTCTTTTCTTCCCTCTGTCTCCCCTTCATTGTCTTGTGGCGCCTAGAAACACTTGTGTATAGGTGTGTTATAAATAACATATCATACAATTTCATTACCAATTGAACAACAGTCTGTGCAGCCCAAACAGACCCAAACTATATGTTGATGTTTGTGACTTCATGCAGTGCCTCCAGTAAGCAGATTGGTCTCTTGTATCCCACATCATTTCACAGGGAATGCCACAGTAATAACTGATCTTCCAAATCAAAAGGGATTTTCAAAGCAAAACATCCCAGCTTTCAGTTCCTCTTTTTAGCTGTACCTATTTTATGTGGAACAACAATACCCACAGGCAATGTTTGATCATTGCAAGCCCTAGCAAAAACCTCCATGGACAAAAGAAATGTTGTCCCTTGGGTACAGCAAATCATGCAGCTTGACAATGAGGATCTTGCCGAATACTTTGCAGACTGCATATATTTGTATTTATTGATGGACTGTTGACTTAGAGAGTAGGTGAGAACAGGGAGCAGAGCCAGACCAAGGGTAACGTACATTTAAATAATACCATCATTGGATTTAATTACCAAGACTGCATAATGAAGGAGCGGATTGGGAACATAAAACAAGGACAAGGACTGGAGGACATAAAAATACTGTACAACTTTACTGCATGAGGCCAGTGTTTACACTTTTACTAAGTCACATAGACAAAATAGGCCGTAGGGCAGAATGCAGCAAAGGTGGCTGGTTCAATTGAATAGGGGAGTCAAATGATTTGGGGGTCGCCTTCCATCATTAGCAGGTGGAGTTTGAGACGTGCTTTGAAAAGTTTGACTGATGAGATGACTTTGATGGCCAGCGTGGGAGATTTATATTGGAGGAGAGAAGAGGAGCATGGGGTAGAAGAGACATATGTTATGAAGAGGCGAGGAGCAGAAAGGATGAGAAGGGTAGTACAGTGAGATGTAATCAGTGAGGTAGTGCGAGTTGAGGCCAATGGATGGATTTATAGAGGAATTGAAAACTCCCAAGGTTGCAAGCCATTAGTGATGGGGTATGGAGTACAGAAACAAAGGGCAGGGAGAGCAGAAAGTCTTGTTGGAATTGAAGGCAGGGAGAATGGTGTCTTCTAGCAGTAAGGAATTGAGCATGTGGTAGTATATGGATGTTGACAGTCGTATGGCAGTTAGATAGTTGGTTATGCATCCTGAGATTTAAGGGGTGAAGCAGAGGCAGATCTGAGTACCACCACTGGAGAAATGGCAGTTAAATCTAATGGAGGAAATAAGTTTACCAAGGGACAAGTTTGAAGAAGGGAGAGATAATCCACAGCATCCTAGACAGCAGCAAGGTCTACAAAGATGTATTGTATTTTCATTTCATTGTTCATTTGTAATGTGCTTCATACCAGCAGGTGGTTTCTAAGGCAGGATCGGGATTCGAACCTGTGTTGCACCCCGCTGTCTTGCTTCCAAGACAAACACGTTGCCCCTGAGCTATTGGGTGTGAATGAAAGAGAGGTGACTGTGATATTCATATGTAAAACAACTGGTTACATGGGTGAGAGCAGTCTTGCTGGAGTGTTAGAAAAGGACCAATGACCACAATTTGTAGTGCAAATAGGTCCATTTGAGTGCAGGACTGGTTGGCAGAGATAAAGGATGCATAGCTGTCGAGTGAGGCAAGTTGGTGAAAAGATAGCTAGGAGAGTGTCGGGAAAATGGACAGAGGAAGAATGAGGGAAAGAGTGGTAGAGAAATAAGGGGGAACACGGTGTCCCATATTTTAGAGAATTTACCAGATAAGTAGGAGGATAAGTCATTGGCAGAGAGGAACAGACATAGTGCTTATTTGGGGGTGTGGAGGGGGATATAGCTTCAAAGGTCCTATGTAATTTGCAAGGGTGCATGCAGAATGAGGACACAAGAATAATGCAATAGTAGGATTTGACTGCTTGAAGAGCTGTGGCCAGTGTCAAAAGAGGGTCCTTGTAGTCAGTGAGGAAAGTGGATGATCGGTCTTTGCACCAATGGCATCAGTTGCAACTAATTGATGTCCTTAGCGGCTGGATGGCTGGGGAAATCCATGGGTTTGGCAGGGGTGTATAAGTGAGCATGGTAGTGTTTATTGTAGGAGGTGGGGAGCGCATAGATGAATTTGGTGAAGGTGAATACAATTGAGCAGGCAAGTGGAGGAGAGAGAGTTTGGAGCAACATGTGGACTTGATGAACAGAGAGATTAGGGAGTAATTGCTAGGGGCATCATGCCTTCCCTTTTTAAATATGGGGCTAGACTCAACAGCTGACCAAGTCACTAGGATTGTCCTTTTTAGGATAATGGTCATAAAGTGCATTTACAACATGGGTCCTCATTTTTCTGGGCTAGATTGGATGAAGTCCACTGAAAATGAGTCAATGTTTGGTGCCTAATTGAGCTCTGGAACTTAATGCCGGTAAGTGCCACATGGAGGGAAAGTTAGGAATTGGTAAACTGCCACCACTCTCACTGGATCAACTCAATCCATATCCTCCCAGACACGTTCCTGCACTTGACACTTTTTCTCTGTCAGTAGAGTTTTATATCCCATCTGCTGGAAACTGAGAATGGTCTGATTCCTGAAACAGTCCTATCACACTTCCTTAACATGTTGTCTAATTGATAGTTGATTAAGTTAGACCATGACCATAGAAACCGCATACATCTGGCATTTCTATTGATTGGGGGAGTTCTGCCCTAGAACAAAACTTTATACCAATCAGGACAGTCAGTAATCTACTTATGACAGAAAAGATGTTTACATTTTCCCAAAACTATAGTAACCTTGGTCACCAGGTTTAAAATAACTTTCACCACAAGTTATATACAGTGAAGAAATATTTACAGATCGATGTTAACCCATCTCAAGAACATGCTATTACCTTGTGTAGAGCATTCGAAATTAACTTCATGATGAACTATTTCCATGTCAATTATTTGGTCAGACTTACTACTAGTGGTTTGTGATCACTTTCCCACCTGAATGTGACTTTTATGCTGAGCACAAGATACATCAACATTCTGATTCATGACTTAATTGACTATCTTGAACAGATATTTGTATTCAGATTCTTTAACAATGCAAGTATTTCCCTCTAGGGGTATCTTCCTGAAATCTCATGTTTAACCCTTAGTAGGATATGCCTATTTTTCCTCATTTGAAATGTGCCTATGCAGGTTTGGGGAAATTACACATTTCATAAAGAAGCTTACTTCAGTTTCAAAATGTGCAGTTCTACTTTTTAAGGATTGACATCTTGCTAGACCCTAAACTATAATGGTGTATAAGCAAATGTATATGCATGTATATTTGTTTTTTTTTAGAGTTGTAACCCACCTTAGAAGCAGCACAGCACTGCACAGTGGAGGGGGAGAACACAATGGCGCTTGGGAGGGTGGTCAGGGATAGGAGCATGAATAGGAAGGCTCCACTCTGGTTCTTATCTGGGGCTGAGGACATATTATTTAAAGGGTGGGATTGAATTGAATCGAATTGAATCAACTCAAATATAATTTGTTTCATGGAAACACCCAATAAATCACAGATAAAAGAAAACATAAGAAATATTCCTATCTGTACAAAATTCAACAACATTATGCCCTAAAATAACATGAACAACGATGACACAAACACATCCCTTGCGTACACTGTAGTATCTGGATTGGTAGTGTAGTATTAATCCAGCTTCTAAACCACACAGAAGCTTTTCTGACAGGGTTCAACATCATTATACACTTTAAGCGCCATACAGGGATGCCCATTTTAAAATTAACTTCCCAGAGTATATCCTTATCCCTAGGTGCCAAGTCAAATGCAGTACTCAGATCAAGAAATCCTGCTATAACTTCTCCTCTTTGATAGAGGTAAACCTTTGCATTAGCGGATGTAGGGATGGGTATTTGTCAACAGTAGTTTTCCCTTATGGAAACCTAACCTGGATGAGGAAAATAATACTAGTGGTTTCTGCCCACCATTCCAACCTATTGTTCAGCATACTCCAAGGATCTTAGAATGGTACAAATGAGAGTGATGGGTTCATATCATGTGGGGTTTGCCCTGCAGCTATTTTCTGAAGAGTGGGACTCTGTCAGCTCTTCCCCAAATTTAGGGTTTCTTACCCATTACCATTGTTGCATTAAATATTTGTGTTAGAAACACACACCATTAAACTTCTTCCTGTTTCCTCAAATATGGTGGACTGTGTTCCAGGCCAATGGCCTTTCCACATTTTGTCTCCCTGAGCACTCTCCTCTCCGCTACAGAAAATGTCATTCCATATCCCCTTTTGGGTCTATTCTATTGAACATTTTCCTGAGAGCTGCACGTTGGGTAGCTTTATCCTTGTAAAGATAGGCAAGGTAGTTATACCACAATGTCACACTCACACCATTCACAATTTACTCTGTCCTTCCACACCTCTTGCTATTTAGGACCAAAACGTTCTGTACACTTAGTTCACAGCAGTCTCAAGTAGTGATGCCCAATATACCTGGCAAACACAATCTTTCTTTCCCTTTCTTTTATTCTGTGTTCTCACTGATTTACAATCCCCTACACTAGTGTTGGATTTTGAAGAGTATACATCTTTTTGGGCCAATCCTTCAATTTCACTCTCTTAGAAGATCTCTTAGATCTCCTTTGATCTACCCTCAGCCATTCACCACACACTACTTCTACCATGTTATCTGATGCAATCGTTATAACACAATGGGGTCAGCTCAAATTCATATGAAATCTAGTAACATTAGGGCAAAAACCATAGCTGACCCACATTTAGTATAATCATACCACAATCGAATACTCTTTCTAGTTCTCTTGACCTGTCTTTGTTCGAACTTCCCTCTCCTTTCTCATTATATAATCTCATGGGTAAGTCACCTCAATTCATCTATGCAATGGGGCGATCATGATCACTTTCGATCTTACAAACTATTGCAAAATCAATCACTCTGTCCTATGATTGGAAGTTAAGGCAAATGTAATCAATCAATGAGTCCACCTTAGGTCAGGTAAATATGTGGACAATCAAGGAGTTGAGTCTAGTCCTCCCATTCAACGCTCTCAGGCTAGTCCCATACTGGTTATCCCACAGTTTGATCCTTGCCATATCCCTCCTTTCCCTCAATGTGTTCATGCCGACTCTACCTCTCCAGTAGGACATCATCATTATTGAGCGGTGGGCCATGCAGCTTTGCATTAAAGTCCCCCATCACTAAAACACTCCGTTTTCAGCACGGCCGATAATCAACCCCCTCGTCTAAGGCTTCCAGTAGAGTCAATACATTGTTCATGTTAAACCTATGGTAGCATTCACTGTTTTCTATGGGACATCATAAAGACATATTAACACCAAACTGCATAGGGATGAGGCTCTACCTGTAGAGCACAGTACATTAGGTGAATCTACATATATATCTGACTACTTCCAGGGAAGTAGTATGGAGACCTACACAACTAGGTCCCCAGGAGCAGAGTACCCCTGATTCTATTGGTACTTTTTTCATAAACTACACAGCCCTCTGCCTTGATGTTGCTCAAGTGCCAGGTTTCATGTAGGGCAATCATATCTGTCCTCTTGACCCAATTCCACTATTCATCATCCTCCAAGTCACTCTGCAATCCACATATATTCCATGACACGATCAAAACATCATTGTCAGAGTATTTCTTGATAGCATCCAATGGCTGCTCCTACACCTGCTGGCTGTCTTTCTCCTATCCTATCTTGTGCAATTCCTGGCTAATACCCAAGGGCCTCCCATCAGCATGTGTGGCTGCATTTTCCGCATATTCTACTATGTATTCACAAGGCTTATCACCATTTCTCTCCATGGTTTCTAGCTCCACCTTAGCACACACCTTATCTTCCATTCCCAAAGATAATCTTGTCTTGCATGATTTCCCCTGGGGCCATCAGCCTGCCACATACAGGCATACGCATGACCAAGGCAACCCTTGTTCCCCTTTATTCCATCAATAATTGGAATCCGTAGTACTTAATGCTAGAAATCTGTTTTCCAGTGTAAAAACATCATTTCAACTGGGTGAGCATGTTCATTTCTTTTCCTGGGCTCCACCACCAGCACCTGCAGCAGAATGCAATGTACGCTGTGCAAGTTCTCTCAACCACCGATGTATATGGTGGCTTATGGGGGTTTGCAGGAGCAATATAAGATGGATAGGTACTACAGGGGTAAAATACCCTTAAGAGAATAATACAATATTATAATACAATATTATCCTCCTCTCCCCGCACTGCCTCTGCTTCCCTCACCAAAGGTATATGCATCTGCCAAGATATGTGATCTTTTCTTGATTAATTTCAGAAAAATAAAAAAAATCAGAGATAAAGCAATGTCCAGAGAAGGGACATTTTACGAACTGCAAGGCCAGCTAGCAGTATTTATTGGTCTCATGAATGAAGTAGTCCCATCAGGTCTGAGTTTTCTAGGCATGCTGCTTAGAGAGGAAGCAACGGGCCTGGATATCCTGCAATGTGTATTGACTTTAGCTTGGCTCAGCCCGTGCTTCCGGTTAGCTTCAGGAAGATATGTTGATGATTCCAAGACTTTAATTTTAGGTTGAGTTTATCAGTCAAAGGGGATGCCCATTCCGTTGCCACAGTGCTGGATCCAAATTAACTTCTATGTTCAAAAATAGACTAAAGAATGGATTGTTATATACCAGGAGTCAAAGTCTCGATTCTTTGGTGCAATGTTTCATAGTCCACTCTTTCTGATTTTCTTTGTTTTCATGTGTTTGACTTAAGAAAGAAATAGGGACAAGGGGCCTCATTACACGGATGGCGGTAAGGGTTTACCGGTACTGATATTTTACCGATACCGGTAAATCCTTACCGCCTTACTACGAAGTCACTTTGCGGGTTGGGGAATTTAACGCCTGCTTTTTGCAGGCGGTATAAACCAACCCGCAAAGGGACCACGGAGCTAATTACGGTACCGCAATTTGCGGTACCGTAATTAGCGCCTTCCCCATTCCCATAGAGCCCTATGGGGCAAAAATTGGAATGGGGAAGGGCAATGGTGGAAGGGGGAATTACCGCTCCGCCAACCTTGGAATAGGGCGGTAATTCCCCTTTCCACCAAGGCGGTGCCGGTATTTTACCGGTATGAACCATGGTGCTAATAGCGCCATGGTTCACCGCCATCCGTGTAATGAGGCCCAAGGTCTTTGCTTCCACCCAAATCATACTTTCATTGATGTGTTGTGTGGTCAACACTGGTGACTCCACTATCAGTCAGCCCCAGGTTCAAAATAGAAGTTGATCTAGAAGAAATATTAGTTGGCTCTAGGGAATGTTACAATCCAATGCCTGCAAAGCTATTAGCACTAGCTCACTAAGGGCTTATTGAGCTGGTCAGGTTTGTGACAGAGTGAGTGTGGTATTACTCTACCTTTCACATGGCTACAGAAGTGGTATGACATGCCACTCTACCTTAATTGGCACAAATGCCTGAGTACAGAGAGCAGGACAGAATGAGACAGACAATGGGGGTCATTACGACCCAGGCGCTAATTGCGCCAAATTTACCACCATGGTGTAAACTACGTTTACACCATGGTGGATGGCGGATTTACCGCCCCATTCCAAGGTGAGTGGGGCGGTAAATCCCCATTTCCCATTTTCCCTTCCCCATTCCCATTTTTGCCCCATAGGGCATAATGGGAGTGGGTAAGGCGCTAATTACGCCACCGTAAATTACGGTGGCGTAATTAGCATCATGGCAGGTTGGCGCCATGGATTTTAACGGCTGCTAAAAGCAGCCGTTAAAATCAGAATAGGCGTTAAGGGTTAACGACGGCGTTAACCCTTAACGCCTGGGTCGTAATGAGGCCCAATGAGTAAAAGAGGGTTAGGAAGAGGTTGTGGATGTGTAGGGATTAGTAGGAAAACTGGAAAAAGGAATAACAGGATATAATGGACAGGTGGTGGTGTTTTTAATTTGTTAAGCACGATGAACAATGATGTACACTACACTCTAATGTTGTCATTCCTTCATTTGTGCTTTCAACCTCATTCATACACGTTTCACAGAATTAATATTCAACCAGACTGCGGAGATCAAGTCAGAATATGTAGGATAAGACTATAAAGTAAGCTTTAGCAATAATTCAACTGTGAAGCATTAGCAGGCACCATAATTTAGCAGGGCTGCTGTGTAGTGTTAAAACACAATTAGCATTCGTTTTTAGCATAAGCATGAGCAGGGTTCCAGCTGCCTGTGTTTCAGCATACCCAGGGGTGTTGCTAGGTCTGGAAAAGATCCGGGGCTAAGCGAATGTCGGTACTGTAGGGACTAGCTAGCCTTTTGGTTGTAGCCCCTGAGCTTCTATCCGAGGCTACAAGCAAAAGGCCCGAGGCTATCGCCCCCTCAGCCCGCCCCCCCCTAGCAACGCCTCTGAGCATACCCATAGCACTTAAAAGAGTCCCGATGCATAGCGTAGCAGACAAACAGCAATAAGTGCTTAGTTACCTTGATGGGAAATGTGAGTCTGTTTTTTTACAGGTCTTCCCCTCCTTTTCAAGATGCCTTCAAAGGTAAAGAAAATCATTTCAATGAAGCTGAATGCACTGTGAACCTTCTGTAACCTAATTACAACACATGGTTTGAGTACTTTGCTTTGGCACTGCAACTCTCGACTAGGATTCCCAAGGCATTGTCTTCAAATGTGTTTCTACCCTGCAGTGGCACTGGAATATGGCAAATGGAAAACCGGGAGAAGACTAGAAGCAGGCACCAGAAAGCTATGAGCAGCTTGGAAGCAGATGAGTGTACCAAGAACTGCTATGGCAAGTGTGCCGGAGTGCCATAAAAAGCTGATAGCGGACTACGGAGGCAAACATGAACTCCTGTGAGTGATGCACTGAAGTCCTGCCAACAGGCTCAGATGCGGCCACAATATCAGAGACAATTAACTGAAAGACTCTGTTACCCACTGCCTCGCCTATGATGTGCTAGCATGTTTGTCTCAATTGCCGGAATGGAGCATTGCCGGGGTGTGGGTTATGTGCAATCCCTGGCATGATGGTGGCCCCCAGGGATTCCGGGTAGTTTATTCTCAGTTCCAATTCTGATCCCTCTCCGGTGTTTGTGTTTCCGATGTTGCAGACTCATACCTGTGTGGAATGGCTTTCCATATGCCATAATTTGAATACCCTCACCAGTTGGTGCCAGAATTGGAAGTACACATGTTAGGAAGAAACTATACAGCACTCAATGATCTGCTGAGTTTTTTCTTCCTTTTTTGGATTTACCAATGTCATGTGTAATTAAAATGTACATCTAAATCTTTGTGTAATTATTGCTATGTAAATTTGCCTTGAAAACATAAGCAATCAAGAACTTGCAATTACTCAAGTGACTTATGAATTTAGCAGGTATTTGAATCAAGGATTTATTGAGGTGCATTGAGGGAAGACGCAATAGGTCAACAGGTTCAAATGTGTATTTCTTTGGGTCATATTTGCTTCATGGAATAAACAGGAATCTAAACAATGGATGATTAAACAGACGATTGAGTGGCTCGTTTCCGTAGTGATTATCATGGAGACTCCTTGATGGGTTAATATGAAACAATATTAATTTCACCCATGCACTGTATAGATGTTTCAATAGTTTTATAATATATTCTGAATTATTTTATATTTTTACACAATACACTTCAAAACCCACTGCCATGAGCTTCACCAGAGCCGTTGAATTAACGGATCCTTCTTATATTAGATACGTTAGTTGATTTTCTCCATAGTCGTGTCTGTAATTTAAACATATACATTTCTTAAATGCTCTTATTGTGTATGATGCCAGTCTAGAATGTTGCCGCCTACCTGCCCTTAAACATTTCCAATTCTGGTTGTCCCTAATGTATGTCAGTCCACGTATGTATTGTCCCTGGGGACTGTTCAACCTGGTCAGAATGTCCCTCCAGCTCACCCCATTGTAAGCAACTCACTGCTTCCCGTTAAATCTGATTTCTTATCTATTGTACGTTCTTTTGTGATCAAAAGTGCATTGTTCCTCCTGTATATAAAAATAAAGAAATACATACATACATAAATAAATAGGTCTATTTTAGGATGCTCTTCTAATATTCTAGTAGATCTTGTGTGGAAGAGGAAAACAGTGGCATGACCACCACAACCGCATGGCCTTTGGTGTTTTTTTTATTTGTCTAAAAGGGATAGCTAACACGTCTAGTGATTTTATGTGGATTTTCCTGTTGTTATTAGTAAATAGACTAGTATTTATACATTTTAATAAATACAAATCAGAGAATACACAACCACCTCTATTGGTTAATAAGGTTGTATTTCCATGTAACCCCTAAAATGCTTTCCCCAAATATTCTAGATGGGGTATATTTTGATATTATAAACTCCAATCCGAGAATATTTGCTGAGTTTGATTTTATTGAGGGTGCAGTTTTTGAGAAATGTCACCCCCTGGTGGCCATTTCCTAGGCAACTTTATGACTGGACACCATATTTCCTACTTAGCCTTTGGACTGGACTTGTCCTGACAGTACACTTGTTGAAACATGGGAGTTCTAATTATATGGGTGTGTACATGCTCTAGTGCAAATGATTTTATTGGTTGAAAGATAAATAACCTGCACAAACAGTGACATGACATTTGAGCATTGACTGTAGCTTCTGTGTTATCATAAAACGAGCAGTTCCAGGTAGGAGAGGAATGATATCTGACTTCTGTTCATCAACAGTAAATCCATTCTAATTTGGAAGAACAGCATCCTCAATGCTTCTTTTTTGTAAAGGATTGCTGTGTGTTTTTTGCACCTATATCAAATTTCGATTTCCTGAAAAGATATAGCCCTGTAAGAATTGGAGAGCTGTGGGTTTTGTCAGGTTTCAATAGGAATGTAATACTAGCTTTGCTGCATGTCTCTGGAGGGTGTTGCTGTCCAAGCTCCTAATTGTTAACACAGATTTTTAGGATTGGCCCCAGAGTCGAAGGATACTACTTGCACAGCTAGTCTTCTAAGCCAGGGGCTTTCCCACACCCGGTGTTTTTGACAGTATCTTTCACCTCGTTAGTAATTTCAGCCTTCAGGTCTGTGTTTGTAGTTGAAGGTGGAGGTAGTAATTGGAGTGTTTAATAAACATAATTAAATATAGCTACTATCTGGAAAGCCATCTTCTTATCTGTATCTGCACAGAAGCTCAGAAACAGATCTTATCGTCACTGTAGTTGTCATCACAATAAGTATATATTGATTTCTTTTGTTGCAAACAATTCCTCTAACTAGGCATTTGTATGGTTAGTTGGGGAAGCCAAAGAGGCCTTTCAACATAACAATTGGTCCATCAATTAATCCTAGAATATCAGAGTTCATGTTCAGATTAAAAAGCTGGCACAGTAAACATGCTGAGTGGAAGGCGGTTGGAAGGGAGTGGGCTGCAGTGGTCATCTTTAAATACAATAATATGTGATGCAGAGCAGAATAATGTTTAACAGCAAACAATATAATTATTTCACTAAACGGATATGAAGCCTGCAAGCGGAAGATGGATGTGGTCCCTTGCCATAAGACTATCATCAGAGACTAACTCATAAGTAAAGACAACAGCATACATTGTGAAACAGAACAGTCATTCTCAAGGTCAAAGCGATTGATGGAAATATGAAATTGTGAATTCCGAAAGCTGCAGAGAGTGTAGGGGGAAGTAAAAATAGCCCATGCACTATTGGCCACGGTTCTTAATGTCTATGCAACTATTGAAGATGAGTCCAATGAGCAGTAAATGTGGTCATTTTGAGATACCTTATTTTTAATAGTTTGGTGTCAGTGAGTGACAAGGAAGAAAAAGTAATGCACCGAATTGTCAGGTTTACAAGTACTTAGAGGTGCAAATGGCGCAGTTCCTATTAACTGTCGGCGGTTTTTGCTTTCGGGGGTGGTTAAAGAGTATGGCAGCTCATTGACTTGGCAGCTCAAACACTAGTAATATTGAACACAGGTACCTTTCTTTAGCAGCAGTGTTCTGGGCCCTTGGTTTATCTAGCAGCAACGGCCACAGATATGCTGGCATTTCTTGAGTTTAGTTTGCTATGCTGCAGTTTATATTATTAGGTTATGTGTTCAAAGCATTTTGCTTACTTTGTAAGCATGCCCGTTGTGTGTGGAGACTGGTCGTCTGTCTGGGATCCAGCTGTTGGTCTTGTTAAACGTCTTCGTGCTCATGGGTATACAGTAGAGCATTGAACCATGGATGTTTGCCTTCAACAGCCTTATGGTTTGCATTCTAATGCTAATGTTTCTGAGGTGGCTTTTGAGAGAGTGTGGTGTTGTGGTTATGCTTATTTTAGATGGTGGTCTGGGTCATTACAGTACTGGCATATTCAAGTGGCCAGCATTCAGCAATGTAACAATGCTGAGTTCACAGCAGCCACTCATGATTAGCAGGCATCCTTTTTAAAATAATGATTTGATCATCTGTTTGCAAGTCTATTGAAGAGCACGTTGCAACTGTAATTTTATCTTTTTGGTAAATGTTCTTCTGTCAGTGATCTGGCAGGATACCTTCAGCTATCCCTCCGTAAATACCTCCCCTCTCGAGCTCTTCGTTCCTCCACCTCTAACTCCCTCAGGGTCACTCGTTTTTCTAAGAAACAAGCTGGGGGTAGATCTCTGTCTTCGGCTGGGGCCTCCCTCTGGAACAGCCTCCCTGCCACTCTAAAACTTGAGGAAAACCATCTCCGGTACAGGAAGCAACTCAAGACCTTCCTCTTTGCTTGTGCCTTCGCCCCCCACCCACCCTGCTGAACTATTCTCTCTTGGCAGCGTGCACCTGAATACCTTCTGCTCCTCCAGGCCTTGGTTCCTGCTCATCCTGCCACCCTACCGCACTGCCTCCGGGCCACTCCCTGCACTGGAGTCTGCATCAGTACCCATACAGCCCCCCCTTCTTTTCTGTCTGCACTTATCAGACAAGCCCTGTCTGCTGTCTCAAACTCAACGCTTGCTGGCTCTACTACCACTTTGGTTGATTTTACTATTTATTTATTTATTTATTTTATTATTATTTAATTTATTCTCCTTTGCTCTGCACTTTCCACTTCTCTCCCTTCCATACACTTTTCCCCTCCTCCTCTCGCATGCACTTGCGCGTTCTCAATGTAACTGGGCCCTGTAAGATCGTCGTTTTGTTATCCCCTGTTCCTCCCCCTTGCCTTGTTCCACTCTGAAACACCCGTGTATGACCGTGATCTATATAAAATATCTTATCATATTGTCACAGTGATTGTAACGAGACTATATTCGTGCTTGGTTCAAAAAGATTATAATGATCAAAGTAAGTCCATTGGTAGTTGAGATGTCTGAATTGATTTTGAAATAAACAATAGCATGGGATGTGAAGATTGTTATCCTGTTTATTCCTTAGTCTTCATAAGAACAGCCGACACGTGTTTCGACCAGCTTGGTTGTTATCAAGGCTTGAATTGGATTACGTTATGATCAATCTCAGGGACTAATCCGTCCCACTTCAGTAGTGCTATGATGTCGCTAGAAGATTCCTTATGTCAATACGAGATACCTCTTCATCTCAGAATAAAGACAAGTAAAAAGAGTCTTGATAGATGTTATAATGTAAGAGTTTCAAATAGTTGTTTCCTCCTTAATACAATTGTCAGGATCTAATTATTGTGGTTAATCCAGTGTCCTTGATATATATGGGGACCATCCGATTCAACCCCATATATATCAAGGACGCTGGATTAACCACAATAATTAGATCTTGACAATTGTATTAAGGAGGAAACAACTATTTGAAACACTTACATTAGAACATCTATTAAGACTCTTTTTAGTTGTCATTATTCTGAGATGAAGAGGTATCTCGTATTGACATAAGGAATCTTCTAGCGACATCATAACACTACTGAAGTGGGACGGATTAGTCCCTGAGATTGATCATAATGTAATCCAATTCAGGCCTTGATAACGACCAAGCTGGTCGAACCACGTGTCGGCTGTTCTTATGAAGAATAAGGAATAAACAGGATAACAATCTTCACATCCCATGCTATTGTTTATTTCAAAATCAATTTCAGACATCTCAACTTCCAATGGACTTACTTTGATCATTATAATCTTTTTGAACCAAGCATGAATATAGTCTTGTGACAATCACTGTGACATTTGTAATTTTCGGAACCATAGTGGGGGTCATCGTGATTTTCGCTGCTGGTGATTCAATTCCACTTCTAGTTTGGAGAATGGCGCATAGTTACTTTTATTTCACCCATTGCTGTATTTAATCATCATATCATATCATACTCTAGAGATAGAAGTGAACAGAACACCCTGCGCAGGAAAAATATGTGGTCTATGTCTGGTGAAGGGAAGAAGTGGATTTGCAGTTTACCATGTGTCATGTGTTGGGTGGTCTTGTGTTGCAGCCCATCCCTGCCCTCTAGCCATACGTAGGAATAACTCCTCCAACTTTTGGTCATACATAAACAGTGACACTCAGAAATGTAGGCAAGTCCAATATAATCCTATATCTGAGGAGAATCGGGCAGGTTATCTAGCATCCCTCTATAAAGCACAGAAGGGGGGAACTCGAATTATTGATGAGGAGGAAAGTTGGGATCTTAAATTAAATTATGAAGACATCCTGGGTGTAATAAATAAAACACTGAATTCTCGAGTCCTGGACCCTAATGCACTAAGAAACAAGATATTTAAGGGAGGCCCGGAATTATGGGCAACCATTCCATCACAGCTCTATAACAATATGATTAAAAACAAGACAACACACAAAATCTGGAAACAAATCATGTATTATACTGATTTTTAACAAGGGAGATAAAAACAACCCTGCTAACTATCACCCAATCACCCCAAGGTGACGCAGAGTGCAAGATATTCTTGTATTTAGACTTAATAGATATTGAAGAATGGGTTAGTTTGGTGTGCAGATTATCTAAATTCCAAACAGGATTAAGAGGAGGTGTTAGTACCTACCTAGATGGCTTCCTCTTCAATACCTTTATAGAAAAGGCATGTGACCAAGACCCCTTTCTCCTGTATCTTGCCTGGATTTATGTATCACAGGCATTTGGCATGGTCATCAATCTCACTTATGGTACAAGCTGAGGAAGTGGCAATTCCCAGATAGATTGCTAAACATACTGATATACCTCCATAAGATCATCAAACTAAGAGGCATAATTAATCTATAGGGAACACTCTCATTGGAAATACCAACCACAAAGGGGCTTAGACAAGGGTGTGTATTAGCACCTTGTCTTTTTTAACCTCTATATTTCCGATATGGGTGAATATTTGGTAGCTTCCATCTCTCCACAGCTGGCAGGGAGGACAACCTGTTTACTCACTTATGCAGAATATGTGATCCTCAAGATCACACCCAAATAGGTTTACGATGACTCATTGAAAAGTTCCAGATACATATCACTGATAATGATTTGGTTATTCAATCTAAGAAAACAAAGTCATGAGTTTTACTAAATCAATTAAGAACCAGTGTTTCTGCTGAAAATTAAGAGATGAAAGGCTGGATGTGGTTTGAGACTTTAAATATCTAGGCTTCCATGTAACTAATAAAGCAAAAAAGTCTGCATTCATTCAGCGACTAGATAGTAAAGCAGAATTATGTGGGTCACAAATGAAATGTATTAGTAAAAAATATGGCAGGATTTCCTTTACATCTCTGACTAACTACTATGACTCAGGTTACTCAACTGTGTAGCTATCTATCTTCTATGATATGAGTTGGGTTTAGTATCCATGCATTCACATTATCTTTGGAAAATATTACTCTTCTATAGGAACGTGATTTCATCAACTGCAAATATACTGTATTATGATATATTTCTACAGATGGAGAAACCTAATCTAGATATACTAGAGTCGTTTAAGAAAAGGTGCTCAGAACTATTGACTAAGTTGAATGTAGAGCAATATGATCTGGATACAAATCCAACAGCAGCCAAGGTGAAATTGTACCTGTGGGATTGGTGTACTACTTGTGATTCAAGAAATCACTGTAAACTGTACAGGGTTATTGATTTAGAGACTAAGGGCCTCATTACACGGAAGGCGGTAATGGTTAACGGCCACCGTTAATGGTAACGGTGGCCGTTAACCATTACCGCCTTACTACGAGGTCCCTTAGCGGGTTGGTGTTTTAACGCCTGCTTTTTGCAGGCGTTAAAAACCAACCCGCTAAGGGACCTCGGAGCTAATTACGGCACCGCAAAATTGAGGTGCCGTAATTAGCGCCTTCCCCATTCCCATAGAGCCCTATGGGGCAGAAATGGGAATGGGGAAGGGCAATGGCAGAAGGGGGATTTACCGCCCCACCAACCTTGGAATGGGGCGGTAAATCCCCTTTCCGCCAAGGCGGTGCCGGTAATTTACCGGCATGGTCCAGGGTGCTAATAGCACCCTGGACCACCGCCTTCCGTGTAATGAGGCCCTAAGAAATATGAACACGTCCATAGTTACTTGGAGTTGTTTCCGGATGCACGTTATACAAATATATGCCTTACATTTAGGCTCAACCTCATCCTAACTAAAGAGACAGCTTGTATCAGAAATACCCCGTCAATAATGTGTAATACTTGTAGAGTCTGCGATAATGTATCAGAACTAGAGTCCCTGTATCATATCATGATAAAGTGCCCTGCACCACAACACCTGAGGAAGGAAATGTTCTTACGGTTTGTCCAGGATCCTGAATGGATAGACTTAGATGATTTCTGGGGCAGGCTTTATAGCGGATATAACAAAGCACTAATAATTATCGTAGTGAAATGTGTATGCAGGTTAGATCTTGTATCCCTGTAAGGTAGTAAAATTGGTGGGAAATGTGTTATTTGCTTGCCAACCTGTATGCTTGCAGCTTATTGTAGGGGTGAGGTGGTGTACCCAGCGTTCATGGACCTGAGAACTGCCTTTGATAAGGTAGACAGGGTACAGCTCTGGGCCGTGCTCAGGTCCTTGGGCTGCCCGGGGGACATACTGAGGGTCCTGGTCAACATTCACACCGACAATGAGGCTTGTGTGTGCAGTGGTCCGGGGGGACTCTGTACGGCATGCTTCAGGGTTGGTTGTGGTGTGCGGTAGGGTTGCGTGCTGGCCCCAATTTGCTTTTGCCTATATATCAATGGCCTTTCATTACATCTTACAAACATCTTGGCTGACCGTTTGGTTCTGGGGGGATGGGCTTTTCCTGTGCTGGCATACGCGGATGATACCGTATTGCTAGCCAGAACCCTGAGAGCATTACAGATTTTGATAAATGCTTACACAACTTTTATGTGTGTACTAGGGTTAAAAATTAATACTAAAAAAATCGGCTGTGATGGCCCGTGTGGGCAGAAAACGGCCAGTGGCAATGAGACCGATGCTCAGTGCCAGAGAAGTCATCCCTAGGTCAAGGTTTTTGATTATTTGGGGATAAGCTTCTCGGAAGCTCTAATTGGGAAGGCCCACCTCGCCAAACAATCGGCTAAAATTAGTCAGCAAATAGGTGGCACTTTTCGATTTATGTCAAGGTGTGAGGGCCAGCCTTTGAGGTGATTTCTAAAATTTACGTTGAGCAAGCCAAGGCAGTTACAATGTATGGCGCACCTGTATGGCGTTTTCAGAGGGCTAACAAAGTAAAAGTCAAGGAGAACAAATTCTTTAGGAGACTGTTGGGCCTCCCGAACTCTGCGGCATGCATATCTATTCATCGAGAATTGGGATTGGAGTTTTGGGAGCACAAGTGGGCGCTAGCTTCGACCTTCTTCTGGGTTCGGTTGTGGGCAAATGAACATGCATCTCTCTGCCACTTTATCATCCGGTCTGTATTGGGCAGGGTGGGGTGGCACAGAATCCCTTGGCTTGACTATATCTCTAAAGCCTTGGGAGAGGCTAATGTAAGTGCTCTTTTTCCGCCAGGTGTATTACTAACAAAAGCAGAGAGGAATAGTTACAAAGCTGTGTGGGAGAGCCCTTTGTGAGGAAAAGAACACTTTTAGAGTATGGCAACAAATCTTTACAACTACATACCTTGATTACTAGGCCTCATGTGATCCAACTCTATTTAATTTGGGGTTCCTATAAGAAAGACCAGTGGCTAATTATTAGGGCGAGTTTCGATTGCCTTCTCTTGCGAGGGAATACAGCAAGTTGGAAAGGGTTCCGGGATTCTGCTGCATGCCCGGTATGCGGCCATCACTTTGAAGATCTGGCTCATGTGTTGCTGTTTTGTATAGGGTATACAGGGATTCGGAGTGCAACTTTGATACCCGCTCTTAAGAAGGCAGAGATCCGCCATTATAAAGTGTCTCTCACTTTTTTGTTGAGTGCTGACTCCGTTTTCACTGCTTGGGCATTGCTCTCTTATTTTAAGAGAGCGTTGTATTATAGAAAGGAGCAGATTAGGCTCCAGGGAGATTGAGGTTCTTTAATATCTTGGTGGAACAATGTCAGAAATGGTGCTAATGTATTCAATATTGAGGCAACCGAGTAGCTGGAATAGTGATATTTTATTATTTTTAATGCTAATTCGCAGCAGTATTTTATCAATGTATGATATGATTTTTGTATATGATCCTAAAGTAGATATTCTATGAATTTTGCTATTTTATGGATGTATGTAATGTTGTTCCTGTGTTTTATGGATCTTAGTATCCGAAATAAATCTTTGACTGACTGACTTATTCAATATTGAGTGTATACTAATTTTACATCTATTTCAAGAATTATATTTAGAAATTGTTGTGTCTACTGGACTTTTGAATTTTAATAATTGATATGTCTAATGCAATATATGTACAATCATGCAATTAATTGTTCATCCTTGCATTAGGTTAAGAATAACCCAGTATACAATCAAATGAAAAATTAAACATAATTAAAATTGCTCTCTAGTATCATATTGGTGTTTGAAATTGCTGAATTAGGCCACAGTCCTCTGACATTGTGGCTTTGCTGTCATTGATCACATGTGTAAGGAGGCCCCCAAGGTATGACCTGTAAAAAAGGGTGAAAATTGCCATCTAAGTTGCTTTGCCTGCAGGCTTCCATGCCCATTAATCCCAAACCCCTGATGCAACAACCAAAGGTGGTTTGAAGACATTGTACTGAGGAAATGTGCCTGTGAAGTGTTGGATTAATGGCAGAACAGCAACCAGCAAGCTCGATAGCCACATTGAGCATATACTGAATATTCCATGACTGGTGGTGTAAATTTCCCTATGGATCCAAGATATCTACTGCCAAGGGAGAGTGAGCGTAGACTATGGACATCAGATTATAGTGGCAAAGAGAAGTGCCACTCAATCATCTCTAGGGATTGCTGGCAGACATCTGACAGAGCAGCAGGCTGCCAGAGAGAGAGATGTTAAAGTGAATGGGAGATTGCTGTAGCTGAAACTACAAGGTTCCATTGCCACCACATGGATAGTGTTAAATTGATAGAAATAGCATGCCAGAGGAAAAGCCACGCAGTGGAACTGTTCCGAGGCTGCATCATCCATAGTAGCTGCTAAGAAATGCTTAAGGTGATTGGTGGCCTAGCTGGTCTTCTGCTGTGGGCCTCCCCCTCAGGGCTGGTAGCATAAAGACTCTTGGATTGGTTTTGTTGCCCATGGATAGTGGCATATGGCAGAGATTACTGTTCTCCTGGCCTCCCAGGGAAGAATCATGTTGTTGTAGACATATACATAAGGAGACTGAAAAATGTAGTATTAATGATAGGGATCTGTGAAGGATGTGATCTAGGTTGGAAATTCCACATAAGATCTCAAGGTAAAACAGATTGGCAATTGATGAAGAGCAGCATCAGTCAACCAAATAAAGGACTGAGGCCACAGTCTGCAGATGCAGAATGCTGACACACAGGTTCTAACAACAAATAGTAAGAGGAACCATCATGACACACTGTCAGGTGGCGAGGGACCTACACTCATCAGAGTCTCCTATCTCTGTAGCTCTGTTGGGGTGAACATCTTACATCCCACATATGAAAGGAAATACAAAGTAAGAAAACCCATAAAGCACGAGGCAGAACACACATCCAAGGCCAAATGTCTAGGTCGCAAGCAGTTCATCCTGTCATTCACACCATATCCCTTCACTAAGAGATAAATGGAGAACAGCAACAAACACACACACACATGCGTTTTGAGTTTAGATGCGTGGAAAGACGTCAGACACTATTAACCAGCAATTATGCGCCAAGAGGCCGCTTGGTGCACACACACAGATATAGCTGCAAACGAGTAGGCGGAAGAGACACAGAGCATGAGTAAGCATTCATTAGGTAACACAAGCATAACAGATCTTGGCAACGAACACGACATACCAACACTGGTGATAGTTCCTTTTGTGAAACGAGATAGGTAGCAGTCAGCAAAAGGCATGCACACAGATAGGTGCATTTATAGGTAGGCCTTTAGCCATGTAAGGAATGGCAATCATAGGATAACATAGAGACAGAGGTTAGCGCTATAGCAAATAGGAGTCAGTTCAAGTTGGCGTGTGAGGAATGTGCTGGCAGGGTCAGAAGACTTGAGCACGGTGTAAAGTCACGCAGCAATTAGTGAGGAGTAGGAGGTGAAATTCCTTCCCAGGCACAACACAAGGGAACATGACTTAATTAGATGTTGCTACCAGAAGCAGGGTCCGTGAAGGGAAGGGGTAGAATGCAACGTAGGGTTTGGCTACAAATGAGAATGCTCAATCCGGTCCCACACATTCAGCAGGTAAAACATATGATATGATATGATATGATATGTCATTTATAACGCGCCTATACACAAGTGTTTCAAAGCGCGATGAGGCAAGGGAAGGGGAACAGGGGAAAACAGAGACAACGATCTTACTAGGCCAGGTGACATTGAGATTGCACAAGGGCAGGGGAGGGGGGAAAGGGAAAATGCGGGGGAGGAGGCTGTGCAATTCATAGGATAAACAGTAAAATATAAATAAAATAAATAAAAAGAGTAGGTTTAAAGTGCGTCCAGCTAATGGCAAGTGCAGGGGTAAGTGCAGACAATATGTGTCAAAAGCTGGTAGGGGATGTAGGGATACAGAAACAGCTCCCCATTGCAGGGGCTGCCCGGGAGGCAGTGCAGGTTTGCAGCTGGTGGGGGAGGGGGGCCCAAGATCAGAGGGTAGCCAGGTGACCAGTACAGTTTCAGTCAGGAGTTCAGCGGGGGAGAGGAGGGGAGAAAGCAGAAGCACGTGGCTCGAAAGTCAGCCGGAGCCCGAGTGTTCCCTGCCGTGGATACAGTTGTGGTTCCTGAATTAGTTCACCCGCAGTGCTTTCACTGCACTGCGGTCACTGCCCACACTCAGTCCCTCATCCCAGTGTCCACCTTTGTCTGCGGGCGTCCGCCATTACTTCTCCTTCGCCGCAGGACCGACCCTTCATCCAGAGGCGCACAACTCTTGTTCCGTCTGGCCGTTTCAGGTCGCATGAAGGTTATAGCAAGCCTCCCACGCTCCGACCACCACCAGTTTATGTGTATGCTTTTTCAAACATCTCTGATCAGCACATGCAGCAGGAGCATCGCAGAGCAAGCCGGGGCATCTAATCACGCTGCAAGCGTGCAGATCACATCGGGCACATAATCTCCCATCAAGGGCACCGCCATGACCCTCCAGTCCGCTGCAGTCGTTCCTTCACACCGCGGCCAGCTGATTCCTTTGTCTGTGGTTTCGGGCGGCCATCTTGCTTCCTTCGTCCGTCCGGCTCACGATTCTTCCTTCTGTAATTTCCTCTGTCGCGGCTCTATCGCTATGCCTGCAAACTTCAGCAGGCACGGCCGCGCTATTCATTAATCCGCCCTTGGAGTTTTAGGCATACACAGGCATTTATTAATGCACTTCTGCCACATGATCAATGCTGGATCGGAGGAGCTCCCTCGGTACACGTCTCTTCACATGGCCCTCTTGGCCACGCCCCCTGCAATCCAACAGGATGGTGGCAGATAGAGCCCAAAAAATGATTTACTCACCCACACAAGTCAGTGCTGGAAGAGCGCTCTAATATCAGCTATGTGCTCGGCCGGCAGAGATGGAATGCTGCACCTAGTGAACACGCTAATCAACTGTTCAACACAACATGGGCCAGTGCCCAATCAGGAGGGATGGGACGGCCTGAGGAGGGAGCAGGAGGCGGGTCAGGGGAAGCACAATGAGCGACAAGGGCCGCGAGGCAGTATGTAATCCAACAAGGATGGTGGCAGATGGAGCCTAAAAAACGATTTACTCACCCACACAAGTATGTGCTGGAAGAGCACTCTAATATCAGATGTGTGCTCACTTGGCAAAGATGAAATGTTGCAATGAGCGAACACTAATCAACTGTTCACCGCCACACGGGCCAGTGCCCAATCAGGAGGGACGGGGACAGCCTGAGGAGGAGGCAGGTCAGGGGAAGCACAATGAGCTGGCAAGGGACGCAAGGCTGTGTGCAATCCAACAAGGATGGTGGCAGATAGAGCCCCTAAAAATGATTTACTCACCCACACAGCGCTGGAAAAGCTCTCTAATATCAGCTGTGTGCTCGGCCAGCAGAGATGGAATGCTGCACCGAGCGAAAACTCTAATCAACTGTTCAACACCACACGTGCCAGTGCCCAATCCGGAGGGACAGGGAAGGCCTGAGGAGGAATCAGGAGGCGGCTCTGGGGAAGTACATTGAGCGGCAAGGGTTGCAAGGCAGTGTGCAATCCACAAGGATGGTGGCAGATAGAGCCCAAAACGATGTACTCACCCACACAAGTGAGTGCTGGAAGAGCACTCTAATATCAGCTGTGTGGTCGACCAGCAGAGATGGACTGCTGCGCTGAGTGAACACGCTAATCAACTGTTGAACACCACACGGGCCATTGCCCAATCAGGAGGGACAGGGACGGCCTGAGGAGGAAGCAGTAGTAGTAGTAGTAGTAGGGAAGCACAATGAGCAGCAAGAGCAGCGAGGCAGTGTGCATGTTTTTAGTTCTGCCACTTTGGAAGCTTAAGGTCTTTTTAGACTGTAATCAGTCCTTTGCCATTTATTTTCTGGTCTCGTCTGTGGCTGTTCACACACCCTCAGGCACTGCCATGCATAATCATGAACTCTTGGCACACAGTCAGTTTCTGTGTTTGGACCCAATGGAGGCATCCCATCATCAAGAGGGAGGGACGTGTGGATTGCCTAAACATGGAGATCTCACTCCCAGCTGAGAACATTAATTCAGATGCCACATCCTGATTCTAAATAATACAGTGACCGTGGTGAGTTCCAAAAAAATAAGATAAATATTCCTTGAATAGAAAGGACATTTTCTGCTTGCAAAACACGATCCAAATGTGATTATCTTATCTCTCTGACATATTGTGAGCTCCTGACAATACAGGAACATATTGATGGGCATGATGCTCAAGCCTAGAAACAAATCTGACCTTTACAAGTATCCACACATACAACACTGTCATTCTCAGATCCATTCATAAGGCTGATGGTATTATCCTAATGGTGAAGGGCCAGGTCACTTATATCAAACCACAATGGTATTGAACGCCACAGAACAGGCAGAGATGCTCTCCAAGGTCTAAGAATTAGAAGGTTCCCAATACCTTATTTTTATAACACTTGAAGACTCCAATAAGAAATCATGTGACAGTAGCCTCAGAATCAGACAGATTCAATATACAATGTGGCCAATGATCTTAAAGGATATGTACAGACCAGGTTTTTAGAGCTAAATCTGGATGCAATCCTCCTTAATAGAACATATCAAGTGTACTTTGCTTCTCAGAGGCAAAAGGAATCGTTCTCCTGACCCATTTACCTGAGGGCACTACTTCAAGCTTAAAGAGAGTGTGCTTAGGGCCCTTTAGGAACATGCATATATAATGGATGGTATCCCACAGAATAACTCCTAGTCCAAATGACCAAATCAACTCAGGAAGATAGAAAAGTACTGTTTTATTAACAATGATCTAAAACAGGGAGTTTACAAAGAACATCAATGGACGTACGCTCAGGTTCTCTCAGCGATCTTTACACAAACAATAGTTTTTATATCAAAAATACATCAGAGGTGATGCCATACTACGTGGCAAATAATGAAAAACCTATCAAGCATTGAAATTGACTAAGGGGAAAATCTAAGCATACTTTCTATAGGAACTAGGATTGTAAATGGCTGTCCACTATCAGGTGGACAACATATGCCTACCTCTAAAACATGTCATCTTCAGAAACATTTGATACACAGTTTCTCATTGGTTTTCAAACTATAAGGTCCTTTGTTATATGGATTGATATAATTGGTTGGCACACTTGTGCCATGTCTGGAATATTTGGTTAACCTAGCAGCACATAAGCCCAGACCTAGGTGCATGTTTATGGGGCATGACACTACCTCCCCACCCAATGTCTGGGAATCCTTGTGGTCTCACACAGAAGGGATGTGACTAAGCAATTAAAGCTGGTTTGCCCATTTTGGGGTGGGACCACATCTGATGTGTACATGGTCTTTCCCCTTTTTGCAATGGCTTGGCAGAAAAAGAACGGTTGTCTGAAGGGTTGCCCAGAGCCATGCTAGAGGTTAAGATTAATTCTAGTTCTCCCAGTCATCACCTCTTTTATACAACAGCTGGAAGCCTGAGCAGCACAACACAGTACTAGACATCAATGAAGTGCCATAGTCTTGGACCAATGGCACTGCCTCCAGTAGGCTGGAAGTTAGCCAAGTTTGGAGTTCGACTTTGAAAAGATCCTACCAGTGTAGCCCAGAAGCAAGTTGTATAGCTAGTTACTACATAATGCAAGTATGGGATTGGCTCATAAATGCAGGAGCGCTCTGGTGGGATGTGTTGGGTTGCAGAGTCTGGGAAACTTTAAAACAAAGAGCCGGAGCTACAACATGCCTGAAATGCAGCAAAGCTTTCCATGTGCTTGTTCATGAGAGTCAACAAGGTTCAATTAATTCTCATGAAAACTTCAAGTGCCTGAATGCTATGCTAAATTATGGACCCCTGCTAAACATCGAGTCAGCACCTTAGGCATCTTGCCAGCAGAACCAAAGACTAGTACTTCCTTCGGTACTCATGGCAGACACCATCATCCCTCCTCCAGAGTTTACAAAAAATAGGGGCACAGCTCAGGGGTCTGCCAAGTGTATAATATGGCTTTAATGTGTTTCAGCCAAAAATGTTGAATAAAAAAAGCTGAATGCGCATTCACAGCACATTGGGCAGCGGGAATTGTTTGACATTATTTGTTCAGGAGTTGTGGGGGTGTCCCCTGCTTCCATTACATGGAAAGTGGGAGACAATAAAGAAAAAAAAGAAAGGGACCGTGCAGCGGAAGGTCGGGAGATGGAATTGACGTCTCAGGGAAAAGCCTGATGTGGGGAGCCGATAAAGGTAAGTGGTGGTGTTTAGGAATGGTTTAAGGGGGTAAAGGGGTGGTGGGTGGAGGGAATAAGGGAATTCAAGATTTTGGTAAAGCGAAAATTCCCTCTTTACATTTTTCAGCTGCGTTAAAGTGCACCACAAATTAATAATGCAGATCCCATTCATGCACTGACAGGAAGGCGGACATGGCCTTTAACGGCCCTCCAGCCCGCCAGCCTGGCCTGTGGTAGGCCCGAGCAAAGCGAGTGCCTCAGCTCCGACTGTGGGCTGTTAACGTCCATGTCCGCCCTCCTGGCAGGGAATTAAATCCATTTGCACCCCAGGGGTTCACCCAGGGTGTGAATGGCTTTCACAATTTTTTCCTAGCACAGCCAATCTCCCGATGAAAAAATTAGAAAAAAGAAAAGATGGCTGCCGCCATATGGCAAAGCGACTACATCCCTTTTCCATGTCTATGGTGCTGGCCAGATGGGAAGAGCTCTGGGAACAGAGTGCAATGCTTTGGTCACGCAGGTAAGTGGAGGGATTGGGGAGAGGCTCCCTGTTGACACTCACAATGAAAAAAGAAAAAACAAAAGCGCCACCCAGGGTAGGGCCTCAGCTGGCTGGGGCAGGGGGCAGGGATTGTGTATTCTCTCCCATTGTTCCAGCCACCTGACTGGCTGAGTGCACTTCCCTGGGTGCGAATGTCTCAAACTCAGCACCTCAGGTTCATCTATGCCAAGGGCAACATGAACACAGCCTGGATATGCCAGTCAATCACGCCCATGTGGGGCCTAAAGTGCTGCCATCGTGCCAATCCACTAGCACAAGAGTGGAGTACAGGTGCACTTCACTATGATCAGAATTGTAACAGAGTTCAGGTGTGATGGCACAGCTCTGCATGATCTTAATGGGAATGACTAGGTGTGTAGCACCAGGACACCAGGAACAGCCAGAGATGCGTTTGAAATGACAATAGGTGAAGGAACAGAACCGAGGAAAATTGGCAATTACAATAATGAACAGGAAGTAGCCGTCCTGGCTGCACAAAGAGACACTGCCAAGGATTCCAAGAAAAAGGATCCAACCCATCCACCAATGATAATACGGGCAAGATAACTGTAAAGAGGAGAATCTAAGAGGAGTTACAATTTAGGCATCCATTTATTTCTGAATGCTTTGCTGTAATGGTTTAGCAAAATTATAGCGTGTTTTGAAAGGGAAGGCAAGACATGCTTCGTAAGAGAGAGGAAGCCTAGCCTTGATAGAGGCTCTGACCCATGCTGCAATGACTATTTACAAGGACCAGGTGGAGCTTTTGTCACCCAAAGGGAACTCCAACATCTCATAATCTTATATGTGCAGGTGGCAGGGGCCAGAATTCTGCCAACCACAACGACTGATATGGAATATTGTATTGTCCACCTTCCAGCTATGGGCTTTGCTAAAAGTCGTATGCTCTACTCCTTACCTAGTAACAACACCAGGACTCACCAATCTCTCCTCTCGCCAGGGGAAAGGGCCCACCATAGGATTCTGCTAATACCCAAAGAGTAAGCTGACTACTTTATTTGAAAAGCTCCAAATTCGCCTATTTTTCTAAATTCTGACATGCATCCTCCAGCACTTGGTGCTGGGACTCTGGGTGGTTAAAGAGTAGGCACACCGTTTTTTTTCTTGTGCCATCTTGTGAGACAATTCATCCGTGAGATTTTGGCAGCATTCTGAACGCATCTCTGTTGGGAAATCCCAGGCGTAGTTCATGTAGTAAATGAGTGGGGGCGCTTTCCCAAGCCACATGTTCAGTGTAGAAGGCAGGAACCTCTGCCACTTCAGGTCTTTTTGGAGACCGAGGCAGACACATTCTCTGATGTGGAAGTGCTGAAAAGTGTTATGTGTTTATTGCAACCGATGCCAGAGCCCTCAACTTTAATAAGTGTATTTTTAGAATAGTGCCATGTTTTCCAAACATAAAAAGATCATTGTAAGCGTGTAATTACAGGGCAACGATGTGCTGAAGTGCTCCAGTTCGAAAACAGAGCCTACAATGCAAATACAGTTACTGCAGAGAGCGTGGGGTGTTAAAGCAATGAAGCACATCAAGCGGTGCATTTCTGGGGGATTAGTGCATGCCTTAGGTGCATTATGACGCATGAGGCCGAAGGCCAAGTGACTCCAACCACCCAAGAAGTACAGTAATCCTTCTGAAATGCACTGCCTGCAGTGGTAGGGCTATTAGTGAAAAATGTTATGAAATGGAAATTGTAGCTAAGAAAAGTTAATGCGATATTCATGGCTTGGTTGGGGCAGCTTTTGAAGGAAGTATGACACTGTTGACAGTTAAAGAGAACAGTCCGCCCGTGTTCGAATTTCTAAAGTGTAAAACCATGTCTGCAAAAATGCAAATGCAATGATTCTCTCAGCCATACATGTAGAGAAAACTGCCATATAATTCATAGAAAATGGTCCCTTCTTTGTTCACTTTCCTTAACTGCTAAGACTCTTAGACATGTTTGAACAGTTGGCAAAATCCCAACACCCTTCAACCCCGTCATTAAGACATTTTATAATTGATTGTCATGCTGATACCTTTGCTCTTTCCCAAGTCGATTTTAGTTTTGGCTTTTAGTGACACCTGGTATCCCGTCTATGGCTATATTTTGGCTGGCTGTGATTAACTGGACACAGCACAAAGCAGTTTCTTTGTTCTGCCTGACTCCACTTCTACCGACTGTCGAAACACTGGACTGCAGAACAGTATTTAATGCTGAATTCCCTTGAGCATGCTTTGCAGTCTGTCCTCTCTCTCATGACTGTTGGTATGTGGGAAAAAGCCCACAGGCTCCTTATATAGCGTTAGTACCCCGTTCCAAGGACTGGAACGGGGGTAATGGCCTGGCAGTCTGAACTATCGGCCCAAGCGAGGCGAGGATCTATAATGAGGGCACCAGGATGTTAGCCATGCTGTCACCCAGTTTCCCAGGGGGATGTTACCCAGTTACCCAAATGTTACCCAGCTTCACTGGCTGCCTGTTAGCAGTCGTGTCAAATGTAAGACTCTCTGCACCGTTCACCGTGCCTATCACGTGTTGGTGCAGAATATCTTTAAAACAAGCTACCCCCCCTTTGTTTCCATAAAGAATTTGAGGTCAGCCTCTCACAATCTTTTGATGGTTCCACGTTTTGGTCTTGCAAGAGCAGGAGGTCGAGGTTTCATGTCTTTAGCACCCACCATGTGGAACTCCCTCCCCGTGCAGCTACGGGAGATAAATGATTGTCCAACTTTCTGGAAAGTTTTGAAAACGTATCTTTTCTAAAGGGATGTACTTCGGAAATGTCTCTGTTTTTAACTCTTTTTCGCTGGTCACTTGCTGTTCTCCTAGAGCCTAGATGCCTCTGGGACTGAGTTTAGCGCTTTAAAAATGTGGTTAGATTACATTACCCTGTTACAGTGTCACGGTTTTACAACACAGCACATTCCCGCCAGGGACTCCTTCCCCTGACAATGAATGTGGCGCACAATAAAAACGCTTTTTATCTTTAATAAACCACAGGTTCTTTATTTGAGTAGGCCCCTAACCCGTCTTGCACCCACCTTTTACAAACACCCTGTGCCACAATGGACTAGGAACCAGGCCTGTTTGTATCAATACGTTATTTATTAATTTATTACGATATGGAAAAAGGAAAAGATTCAAAATACAATTTTACAGCAGCCACCAATGTGGTGGCAACACATATGCAATGATGCCTACAGAACAATGGGTTCAAAATACTAACACAGTTCACATGGATCTTTAATAACAGAACAGGAAAAGAGGTTGCAAAGCAAATGATAGCACCAAGGTTAAGCACTCACCCTGCAACACTCACCCCCAAACATCAGCTAACTTAATTCCCTTTGGATGGAAGGCAGTGGCAAGGAGTAAAGCCAAAGAGAGAAAATTTGGATTCGGAATACAGCCCACCACCCCAGGATGGGAAGTTAGAAAAAAAAATGAAAACCTGTTTTTAGAGCAAAACGGCAGAATCGGATTTGAATGATTACTCGCACAGCAGCTCACAACTGCGGTGGGACAGCTTGAAAGGAAATTTGTGTTGCTACACTTGAGGAGATAGGGAAGCTTAGCGACTACTAATCAGCACACCAGGGCAATGTGAAAACAAGGTAGGAAAATCTATTTTAGGGAAGAAGCAAATGCAAAAGAAAATACAGACAGCAAAATGGAAATTCATTTTACACAAGATTTGTAAAGACAGGTAGCTAAGGAAAGGGATGAGCTGTCAAAATCGAAATCGGTTTTCAGGACAAGGAGAGAGGCACATAACAGATAGGATTCTAACAGAAAGGGATAGCTCTCAATGGACTACGGTTTGGGTTTTTCATTGGGACAGATGTAAATTCGAAATTCGTGGGAATGCACACAATACACAGACAAATTCGGTGTTCAGTGACACGGAGACTAACTCTGTTGAGGCTATATTTTAATGACTATAGTTATTAAAAAAAGACACTAGGCACAAGGGGGTTAATTTCGAATTTTAACCGACTTACACTATGAAATTTCCTTATAGGGGAATTATTTGATTTACTTCAAAATGAGACTAAGGACTTATGCAACTGAAAGATTGATCAAAGGAATAAGCTAATGTACACAGGATAATAGAGATTCTTCTATGGAAGGGTGAATGAATTATACTGGCAATTTGGGACTTTAAATGGGATTTCCAATGTAATTTTTTTATGGGATTTATGTTACAAAATAGAGGGGTATGCAATTTGGGATGGAGGTTATTTGCCACTTACAAAGTAAGCCTTGATTAGGAATTCTGGAAAGTCCGCTGGATCTCAGGACCCTCTGGACAGCTAGGCAAGGGGTATGGTCTCTGCACTCTCCTGGATGGGATTCCGGACAGCCAGGTTGAATCTCAGCACTCTCTGGATGGGATCTGCTAGGCAAGGGTCTGGTCTCTGCATTCACTTGGATGGGATCAGCTAGGCAAGGGTCTGGTCTCTGCAATCTCTTAGATGGGATAACTGCCTCCTCTCCGTCCTCTTTCTCCTGTCTCCCTGGAATCTTGTGTGTGTGTCTGTCTAGTACAGTCCCCACTTATATAGCCGAAATGGCGTCATTTATTTTACCATCTGGGGGAAGTACCCTAGAATTACTCCTACCCTGGCATAGGACAGCCTACCCTTCTTCCCTCCACCCCTTGGCATTATTGGTCCAAGGGGAGAGAGCATCATCGGTCTGTTTGGCATTTATGACAGTGCTTTGTTCTCTGGGAAAACATTTTAGCAAAACTGAGTTATGTATCATAACTTCAAACTTATACTAGACACTGCCATAAAAAAATAAATAGGTGGTTTCAGTGAGGCATGGGTAATTAGACAAGCCGATCGTTGACTCTCTGCGAGGTAGCATGGCCCCTTGCCACCTTTTTGTCCTTTTCATAAAATGCATAATAGTTACCACTCTGAAATTATCAAGCATATTCATAATGTACAAAAATCGTGCCAAAACGAGTCTTGACTGGCCATTTCAGTTCACAAAGTCCTAGAAACATCCACTTAGTCTAAATAAATCTGCCTGGAAATCACATGGAAAAATATCATAAAACGAAATTATTTCTTATTCTGACTGCTGGGGAAAAATGCCTAAAATGCATACATACTTTCATGTCAATTTGGAGGATCTGTCACATATGGGAGGGCGGTGCTTCAACCCCCATAACCAAATGTCTCCCCCTAGCTCAGCTTGCAACAAAGGACTTTTATTGTACCCTTTGAAGTTTGTCAGTTTGTCCTTGAGAGTGGGTGCACAAGGAGGTCACACTTCTTGGTCAGGCACTAGCCACACTTGCTTTCTTTGTCTTTCCTGCCAGCACTGCCTTCTAGTCTGGCAGAGCAGAGGATCAACATGCCCTCTGCCACATCATATGTCATTGTGGAATGGTTCACTTATTAATGTGACTTCCAGTGGGAGGCCAGGCTTTCAATTGAGCCCAAAACTGGTTTTACTGGTATTCTGAGTCTCAAGGTGATTGAGGTCTTATGGGGGAGAACATACAGTACATGTGTAGCCAACCCGCCACCTATTTCTGTGCAAGCGAAACCTGGCTTTCAAACGTCATTTTTCCTTATGTTCTGACCCACGTGTGCAAGTCACATTTCATTTAATGTTTGAAATACGGTTCTGTAGGTCATGGGATTTTCTTTTAGTTTGACCTTTAGAATGGGTTTGCAATTACTGTTGTTCATCGACACGGATGGGTACAGCACAAGGTCATTTGATGTGACATGAAATGAAAAGGAAAAAGCAAGAACTTTTTATTCCATTTGCAGTGTTTTGAGCACCTCGGTTTACATGAAGGGAAAACAAAAGCTGTGTCGGTTTGCATTTTGATGAAAACCTTGCCCCTCTTGTGATTTAACAGTTAGACAAGTCCATTTTCTTGATGGAGTACATACTTTTTGACATTAAGATGGAATAAAGCAGACGCTGGTCCATTTATCACTGCAGTGCATAACTTTTTGTTATGCTGATGAAAGAGAAGAAAACATTCAGTTGAAATACAGCAAACACAGCGCCATTTCCTCGATGCAGTGCATAACTTCTTGTTATGCAGATGAAAGTTAAGCAAACACACGGTCATTTTTCAATGCAGGGTTCAAATGCTTGCCACTCATGTGCCACGGAACAAAGCACAGCCGTTTTTGGTGGCAAAGTTTAATGTCGTTTTTCAGGTGACGGGGATTTCTGTTAGGGCCTGTAAATACACCCCACACCAGCCCTTGGAATGGGGTGCTAATGCTATTACCACTTTGGTAACTCGGGGTGTTACAATAACAAGTATTTTCATTCAAATCTGTGACGCATTCTTTGTCCCGTTCATTGAATGAAAAAACAGTGCCAATATGGCTGCCATGATTGTGGAAGGTGGGGCTCCATGCTGTGAAAAGTGGAAAGAGTGGGTAGAAGATGACGGCTTGCGGCGGGGAAGGCAGCCTGTGGGTTCCATGGAACATAGGCTGAGATCAAAGGTTTCAGCACGTGATCCGCAGAACCTGATTGCCTGCACCCCTCGCCCTGGGTGCTAATAATTATTGTTCTATATTAGAACTCTGTGGAAAAGCCTAACAACAATGATGAATTAAACGGACTAACTGTGCATTTGATGAAAATATCTGATAAACAGTAAGCAGTCATTACCTTGTTGTATGCCATATTATGGTATTGGTTGTATATTGGGTTGTATATTACAAAAAGTTACATTTTCATGGACTCTTGCTGCTTATGATGGCAATACATCAAATTGTGGGATTGTGGGATTGTACAATATCTCTTGAATTCGTTCTGGTGTTCTGGCCCTATCTTCTACTGCAAACATTTCTGGTAACTGCATCTGACAATGGATTCTGCAACAGACATTTATTAGTAAATTTCTCTGGAATCCCCATTGTTTAGACTGCTACAATAAACAAAATAATCTTTATAATACTACTGATTTGTCTGTATGAACCTGTTGTTCTTTTTGCATTTGTGTTAGTTATTCCTCTGTAGTTTTCCTACATTTCAAATGTGAAAGAAAAGCCTACAACTTTAACAATCCAGAGGGGAAAATATAGGACTGGATGGCCGCCTCAATAATGGCCACGAGAAACTTGAGAGCTCTGATGTATGGGCAGAACTCAAAAGTGGCCATGTGTGAGAATTTCATCCAGTCTTGTTTTTAGCCTTTGGATTCTAGCAGTTGTTTTTTCTTTCCCATTTGAAATTTAGGAAAACAACAAGTTTCACAAATCCAATCAAAAACAAGACTAGATTGCCTCCACATACATAGTCAAGGTAAACTTAAGAGCTGTGCATATAGGGTATATAAAGCACACACCTCCCAGCTGTAAACTGACAAACCTTTCTGTTTGTTGATACTTGTTTGGCTTGCTGCAATATAAACCATAAATATATAATGTAACTTATTCTCCCCTGCAATACCCCCCTCACTGTCTGCGTGTACTTTGCCCCACTCATCCAACAGGCTGCTGGACCCACGCCTACTTACGTGTGTGTGTTCACATACCAAACATCCCTGAACAAAGGTCAAAACGTTTGACCTTGCAAATGCTGGCAAGTATGAAAACATGCACTTACGCAGCCAGCATGAGTCCACGAATTGACGTCTGTACGTTTAACTGTGCGTGCAGCGTGTAAACATTTATAAAGCGAGTGCTTCAAATCCTAAATAAGGTAAGCAGGTTTTATTGTCGCTGGTGTCAAAGGTTATCGCAACGAAGCACTTGAACATGACAAAAATGTGTTGAACGTGTAGGCTTGAGTGTCCGCCATCACGCTGATTTATGTGGCCAATATGCAAAAGAATTTCTACTTCAGTGCAAGAGCCATGTATGGGGCTTTGCTGCCGACTGTTTTATGGGAATTTGCGCAGGACCAGTCATCGCATACGTATATTAAATGAGGCAAGGCTGTTTCCTATGTTACACACACAAGGATAGACAGCAGGCTATAGCACAATTTACAGTTCTCAAAAAAAATGTAAGTGGCGTTCCTGGTAATTTCATGTACTGGCGAATCTTGCATAAGCACAATGTACAGCAACTGTGTTTTTCTCCACCTGGAAATATATATAACGTTTGTTTTTGATAATAAAAAAAAAAAAATCACATGGCAGTTTATAAATGAAGGACACATTTTTTGCCTGGTTTTGTGTGCCTCTTAACATTGTGCCTGCAGAGTGAGGGGATTATTTCATTTACAACGCACTGTTTTAGGTTTTCTTATGAAATGCAGGCTCAAGAAAATGATGGAAAAATCCCACACCAAAGGTCCTTTCTTGGACGCTATTTTGGCCGCGTTTATTATCCACAATTAATTCACGAGAACAATGACAGCAAATGAATTGCATTTCACAAAAGTCAGTCAAATAACTGAAAACGATGTTTACACTTTGTATTCCAATGCAAATCAATGAAGAACACGCCAATAACTTTTTCCTCTGCCTGCTGCCCCTCCCGGGAGATATGACGTCCCTTTTCACCCATCTTCCTCATTTTAATTTACTCTCAGCAGAGACATTGGACTCTTCCTAACCTGAGAGGTAGAGGAGGGACATCAGTACTTTGACGGGGAGGATTAGGATATGGGCCAGGAGTAATGAAGATTACCGTAAGTGATCTGGCCATTACTGCCACATCCTCTTCCTCGTCCCAGTACTTATCGATCAGATTTCCCCAAGCCTCTTTCTTTGGGAGTGGGCCAATGGCAAACCAGTCCAATGCAGGCAGCTTGTATTGCACCCATCACCAAATTTAATAAGAATCGAACATCATGAAACAATCACTTCATCAGTTAATTCCTGATGGCAGCACTCCCACTGCAAACGTGAGGGACCGGGGGTTTTCCACATTCAGTTTGTAGTGTCTTATGAAGGTGTAAGGGTTTTTCTAAGTGCCTGCTCTGTAAATCTCCTGAAGGTCCACCTCCTGTATACTAGTCCGTGAAGTAGCCATTCCCATAGATCGACCCTGTTCAGGTCAGAGAGGCTGTAGGTCCATTTTGTCATAAGCCCTTAGGATAACTTTCTGAATCCACCAGCTAATGGCCACCATGGACGCCTTTCAGCCCGTACACGCTGCCATCAAGTTGACAAACAAGTTATCAATTTTTCTAACAGGTTTTGTGCACTTGAAATATTCCAGGACCGTTCTCATAAAATAAAGGCAGCACCAGGCTCCTTCTTCTTGAGAAGCTGGGTTTAGAAAGAATGCAAGGGGCACCATTTTCTGTGATTTTTGGAATTTGGATACCACCCTGGGGATGAATGTCAAAACTTCAGAACAATTGCATTCTGTCTAATCTTGTGGAATGGAGGTCTGCACTGTGGGGCTCTGATCTCCCCCAGTTATCTAGCTGACATGATGACAATGAAGAAACTGTACTTCAGGGTTAATAGCCACAAATCAAATAACCCAAGATGGCCAAACAGGGTCTTCTGTAGCACATCCAGGAGCATTGGCAGGTCCGAGGGATAATCCCTAGCGGCAATCTTTGGCATAGATATGGAGAGGCTTTTAAGAAGTTTAGGATTAAGATGATCTCCCTCCATTGTTAGAGACCAGTGTTCCATAAAAGCCTAAATAGAGGACCTCAGTGCCTTCAGGACGGAAACCTACAAGCCCTTCATGTGTCCTTTTGGGAGAAACTGCAGAATTTCTGGGAGACAACATTCTAGAGCAGGAAGATTGCTTACCCTGCACTAGGCCACAAGATTATTGCAGTGTTGATTATAAGCTCTGAGCATGTAAGACCTCTCCTTTCAACTTCCACAATGACTACTGAATTAAGTGGGATGTGGTGTGGTCCCATAGATCCCTCAGAGAGGAGGGCAATTTTGGGATTAACCATTTATATTCTATTTGCATCTTTATCATAGTAAAAAAAACACCCCTGTCTCGGCCAAAATGGGACTGCCAAAAAAACAGTAACTTTGCTGTCTTTGATCTTCTTCTGCACTCATGGGGTCAGTGGAATTGGAGGAAAGGTGTTGACCAAGGTCTGGGGCCATTCTATTACTATTGCAACCATCCCCCAAGCTCGTGGTGTGTGAAACCTGGAGATGAACCTGCTGAGTGGAGCATTAAGGGAGGCAAACAGGTCTATCCAAGGGATCCCGCCCCTCTAACAGATCCCCCAAAAGATCCCCAAAAAATCTGACTCTGCAACATTTCCGCCTTCTCTGGACATTTCCTGATGAGCCTGTCTGCAGTTACATTGTCCACCCCTCTGATGTGAACCGCTCCAAGGACAGCAAATGTTTTCCTGCCAGACCAACCTATGTCACCAGAAAATGCAGAGTCTTGATCTTCGAACCCCCTTGATGATGTATGCATGGCAGGGCCCTGGAACTGTCCCTACACACCATTATAGAGTGCTTCCTTAGTAGCCCTGAAAGATCTGTGAGGCCTTTCCTATTGCTGCCAGTTCTTTCCAATTGGATAATCTGTTCAGATCTGTCTGTGTAAATTTCTCTTGATGATCTAATATGTCCAGGGTCACCTCCCAAACTGTGTCGCTGGCATTGGAAGAACAGATGATCTTTCTCAGCTGAGCTTTGATAGAGATCCCCGCCATGTGAGAATTTTTTTGCAGAGCCTTGGTTATCAGTTCAGTCTGTTTTAAGTGTGTGGAAGTCAGGCCCAACACCTGATGAGATGAATCAGTAAGGATACTAAGTGTATTTGTGCACACAGGACTACAAAGATGTGAGAGGCCATGTTTCCTTGAATTGTAAGACTCCCACTGGCCATCACTGTGTCCTTTCTCAGTATAGTTCTCAGTAGGCACTGCAATCAGATCACCCTGTCGAGGGGAAGAGGGGCTCTTCCCTCTACTGTGCAGAACTGAGCTCCTATAAAATGTAGGTTCCAAGATGTGACTAAATTAGATTGTTCTTTGTTGATTAGAAATCCCCATTTGGTTAATGCTTGACAAACCTGGTGCAGGTGTCTGATCGCCAGCACCCTTAAGGCTGCTTTGATGATCCGATCATCTAGAAAAGGTAATCGTAGATCCCTTCTAGATGGAGGACAGCCACCAGAGGACCCAGTAGCTTGGTGAAGACCCTAGGCACTGATTTCCTAGCAGGATGCTGAATTGAAAATGGTCCATTCACACTGTGAATCACAGACATCTATGGTAGATCCTGAGAAATGAAGTGTGGTATTAGGTGGCCTGGATATCTATCACCACCAGTCCATCCCCCCTTTGGACTGCTGGAATATTTTTTGTTACATCTCCATCTTAAAGGGGCATGTTAGGACAAACTTGTTTAGAGCCTTACAGTCGATGATCAGACACAATTTGCAGTTGGGTTTCAGCACTACGAACACTCTTGAGAGTGTACCCTCTGCGTCTTTGGCACTCTGACAACTACCATCTTTGCAAGTATTTGCTGAGCTGGTTTTAATATAGCAGCACTATTTGTCTTGATGGTGGCTGAATCGTCCCTGAGTCTCAGAGAAGGGATGAAAACTTGAGCTGATACCCCAGGTGAACTGTCTTCTTGGCCCTGGTGTTTGAAGCTAACTGTAACCATACCTTGGAAATGTGTAGCAATCTTCCTACCATGTGCCAATTGTAATGATCAGGCTTTCTGATGTTTCTTTGGGGGGGGGGCTCATTTTCTAAAGGTATTTTGAAATCCTGGCCTCTTCTCTTCCCCTGTAGCCCCTTGGGTCTTCTTGTGCCTCTTAAACCCTAGTTATCTTACTCTGGAAGAACTTGCCTTCCTTAACTTATCCGCGTATTTATCAGCTTTAAACACTCTGTGCACTTTATCTTCTAGCATATTTGTGTACTGCGTTGCCCCTCAAAAGGAAGTTCCATTGCTGTGGACTTCTCAGAGCCTTCTGCTTTCCAAGCTCTAAGATGGATGTGGCGGGATCCAGAAATTGTGGAGTCCATTGCTAAGGACATTCCTCTTAGCCCCTCATAGAATAGGTCAGACATAAACTCCACCTGTTTCTGCATCCCTGACAGTGTCTTGGCACCATCAGATACACCTTACAAATCCTTCCTCAGCTTTCTGAAACCTGATAGCACTGCTTCTGCCACATACGGCCATAGGTATTTGCCCCCAATACTAGACGAGATCCTGTTCAAGACTTCTTCAAGGCAGAGTGCACTTTCTTATCTACAGAGTTTCTGATGGCAGACTCATCCACCTACATAGAGAACCTGCCCACTAGGCTATCCACGTTGTCCTCAATTTTAATGGAAACTGGTAGTTTCTGCTCTTCCTCATTGAGGAGGCATAACTCTGGGCATCGAGATGTACTCTTAGTGCTTCCCATCCTGTAATATCTTATATTTTATGTCAGGGATCATTGGGAGGCTTGCTTTGGGTCTATTTGTGTACTGCCCAGGGCCATCTTAAGCACTCTTGGGGTCCTGGGCACGGACATCTTTGGGGCACCCCTTCACCAAACCAAAGGAATGAGGTGATCAAGAATATCTGCCCACCCCCCCCGCCACAATCCCAACCCATAGGTTGTTATGCTGCCTCACAGCATTAAACATAAGGATGTTTACTTCCTTAAAGTCCCCTTAACCTCTTTATTCTTGCTCTATTCAGACTGATAAACAAGTACCATTTGAAGGCCAACATTATCAGTCTACGAAGAGGTTTCTTCTGTTCTAGCATAGATACAGGAGACTTTTTATCAGTAGAATCTAGGAAGGTATGCATCCTGTAGTATTAATGACAGACTATATGTAAAAGGTAAATGTAACCCAGAATAGACAGAACTCACATTTTCTGCCTCACAGAATGCAAACGTATTCAAGCATGGATAGAGCAGACCAATTGGTAGGAAGGAGAAAGCTACCCATACCATTGCATGGATAGTGGATGCAGATTAGAAGCTACCATGAAGGTGTCAGTATGCAGACAGACTGAGATTTTAAGTGGGGCATGGTTTTCAAATAGTGTTGCCATTAGAGATCAAATGAATAAAGTGCCTGTGGTCAGTGGTCGAAGTGTACGGAAAGAAGTAGTGGAACTATGTTCCCTACTGGCCTGCCCCCACTCCCCACAAACCCCATCGCCACTCCCCCTCCCATGCACAATAAAAAACCCCAAAAACATGTGCCTGCTCTTAAGGAAATACCCTGTGCAGTGCATGGAAAATGCAAGTTTCAACTTCTTCCTGCACTTTTATTTTAAAACGAAACCGCTCCGGAACGGTTTCTTTTTAAAACAAAAGTATAGGAACGGTAAAACTTAATTAAAAGAAGTAGAGGAGCACCGCTCCTGACCGCTCCCGCCCACTTCGACCACTGCCTGTGGTGTACAATATATCAATGCTCACTCTTATAGTGGAAGCAACACTATAGCCAGTGAAACCATGAGTGCGGCTGTTTTTAAGATCATACCCCGAGAAGGAAATCTCTCTGAAGTGCTGACACTTTTGAAAGGTTTAGGGACTGGCAATTTCGAGAGGCTGGGCAATACAAGATTAAATGAGATGCTCAGCATTACGCAAACTGGTTAAGGGGTGAATGTGGGATGTGTGCCAACTCTGCAATTTCTGCATTTGAACACTTGCATTACCAGTTCTTACCATTAACTAAAAAAATCTCAGTTTATTAAACTGACTTGGAAAGTACATCAATCACATTACCAAACATGACAATTTTGAAAAACAAAATATTACAGACGGGTGTAACACAGAATTAATCTAGCTTCCTTCTCTCCATCATCAAGAGACGTATGTAAGTACCAGCATACCAATCAGTGTGATTTAACAGATTTAATCTGGGTTGGTCTTTTGTATTTTAAAGCTTTCCATACTTCCAAAACACTGGCTTGTCAAATTGTCATTTATAAACGTGCAAAAAACCTTTCCCTTTTACAAAAACGCAACAAGCACACTTTAAAATATGCTTGCCAGAGTCCATCACCATCTGCTCCGCCCCCTTCTGTCTACCACCCCTTCCACTCAAATGGCCTTCATTAGATGAAAGATCAAGTAATGGGCTAAACAATGCCACCAGCATGCGAGGGAGTAAACTTCACAGAAGACAGTACAATAATGTACGAGATATAAAATGATTGATCAGGATCACTGTATTGTCTGCTGGTAAAGCCAGGATACATGCATGAATGCTTTGGTTCACAAATTCTGATACCTATTCATCTCTTGGACTAACAGTTTATGCTCATCGTTGGAGGTGATTGCCTAGGTTTTACAACACCCCATCTGAACAAACCAATTTCCAGACCTTCACCATAAGGATGACATGTTCGTTTTATAGCAACCCCTATCTGGTGCAGGTATATTGCTGATAATAGCACCTGTTGTGCTGCAAGACCAAGTACATATGCAGGCAAGTTCATAAACTTCAGACATAGGAGAGGCTCAGCCAGCCTTACAGGAATGTGCTATTCTAATCTTGCATAGAAACACATATCACTGTAATGGGTACTTAACACACTGAGCTAACTTCTGAACCATTGTGGCACTCAATTTACCAGAATACATTTCAAATTTGGCTATTGCACATGAACATAATTCCCACAGGAAGGAAAGAATGCTACAGGAGTTGTGCCGCAAGGAACACACAAACTATATATGCCACAGTGAACACAGAAAGCATTACATGATTAATTAGAGGCAGAATGTACTTGCCAAAACACACAGGCAATAGGTTTAGAGCCTCAGCACCATGCAATACAATATCCTGATGTGTGCTATTTAAGTCTGGTGAACAAAGGAATGTTACTCTTTAGATCAGGCCGCCTTGTGGGACCCCCTCCAAGTTGGGGGCCCTGGGCAAGTGCCCCGTTTGCCCTCCCATAAAAACGTCTCTGGTACTACCTTGTCTTGGGATCAACAGTTAAGTCAGCCTGAGGTTGTTCTAAGAATTCCTTAACCTCCTGGATGTTTTCCAGAACCATGTACTCCTCTTCCTAATCCACGTACTTCCCTGTGATGTCATACTCCTTCTAGAATAAAAAGAGACCTAACAGAGGAAGAGGAAGATGAATCAGGAGTGGAAGTAGAGGAAGATGAAGTAGAAGTAGAAGTAGAAGGGGAGGTGGAAGGCTTAGTAGTTCAACCACTTCACTTCCTCATGCTCCTACGGAGCAGTAGACACTTAGTCAGATTGGAAGCAGTGGGGCTTGGTACAGACCATGCCTACAGCTCAGTCTTCCAAAATAAAAGCTTGTGCAGTTAATTTTAATAACAGTGGCTAGCATTTTTGCTACTCTGTAATTTGACATGAGCTCCACACAAAGCTTGAAAGCATGCAAGCTGCGTGAGCTGTGTCAAAGAAGGGAACTACCCTGCAGCATTAAGGTCAAGAAAGCTGAACTTCTGAAAATCTGGTGCTCCATGCTCAGATATCCCTTTCTCTGCAGGTGGTGGAAAACTGCAATGAAAATAGCTGTTCCCACCATAACCCCAAGAGGGCCATGAGTGTACCCTCTCACAGGTCCAGAGTTCTTTTAGGTCCCAGGTCCCGTGTCTCAGCCCGGTCCCAGGGTGCTCTCTCTCAGACAGAGCTATCTGAGAGGCAGATCCACTTAGAGGGGCAGTTGGTGGCCTTAGAGGAAAAGAAACAAAGGGATTTTGTGATGTTATGCAAACTTGAGCTGGCGACTTAGAAAGGATTCCAGTGGGGAGGGAAGTATATCCAGTTGTGGTTCCCAAGAGGAGCCTAGATTCCACATCCACAAGAACTTAATCCAATCACATGAGGTGGGAAGTACATTTTTGACTGGTTCGAAACACTGGAGTGGACTTTCCGCCTTCATGAAGTGGAAGAAGAGTTATAGGAGCAGCCCTTATGAGCCACCTAGTTTCAGCTGTTAATGATGTTATTATTCAGTTGATGCCTGTAGAGGCCCGTTTATACAATAATTACAGCTGCAGTCCTCAGGAGGTTATGAAAACCCCAGAAGAGTACCACGGGAGCTTCAGAGAGCTCACCTTGAAGTAGAGTCAGTTCTTTGAGCCATTTGCGCATAAGTCTTTAAAGTACCTGAGTAGCTGGGTCTCAGCTGACAAAGTTAACACTTTAGAGAGCATGTAAAATTCAGTTGCATGTGAGAATATCCAGGGAGATTGCAAAGGTGGCCGAAAAGTATGTTAGCACTCAAGTCCAGACAAAGGCTTAGGCAACAACATCTAAACCAGAACACAAGGCAATAGGTAAAAGCAAACTTATGTAGGGCAACCTTGAATGAAAGGTACCTTAAATGTGAAGGGAAATCTGAACCATATGTTTAATCTGCTCCCACAGTAAGCAGAACTGCGGGCACCCCTAGCACTGGGGTACCCACAATTTCAGCCCCCTAGGACTTCATGGTGTGCAGATAACAGATTCAAAGGAAGGGAGATCCTGTCTGCAAGGGTAGAGCTACGCAGTCTATAGTCATCTCTGATGGCATGGAAAAAAAGTTCTTAGTCAGAGTGGGAATCTTAGATGATGTATTTTCACTAGGCCGGGGGATGGCTGAATGTTCCCATGTCATTCTGAGTCAGAAAGTTACTGGGTCATCAGCAGAGGTCCTGTTTTCTTCTACTACATTTGGAGCATGCCTTCATTAATGGGAACCAAGCCCCAGCATTATGTGATACTGCTGCAAGTATTACCTTTGATTGACAATGGTGGGCGGATGAGGATCAGATCATTCCTGGTCCAGAGAAACTAGTTAGGGGATTTGATAGCATTTCCAGGTGCTCACCGGCCATCATGGAGTTTAGTTGGAGAGGTGAGACTACTCTGTGCTGTGTTGCTGTCAAAAACACATTTGCAGTGAACTGTCTGCTATGGAATGACCGGCCCTACCGTGAATTCATTGCAGTGGGCAGTAGACCTACTTTCAAAGAAGCAGCACCAAATGGAGAAGCACTTAAGGCCATGGGCCCAGTGGTTCTTCAAGCTGGTAATGGTGACAGACCGACATCACTGGTACTGCAGAGTCTAGATCCAGAGTCCATAGATGCACCTGCTCCTGCTAGAGAATGCTTAGGGGCCAGCAAGATGCCACTGTGATGGTTCCAGATTCAGTGATAACAGTATTGCCTACAGGGGTAGAAACACAACCTAAGATTGAGGACATGGTGTTTTCAGAGCTGAAGGGCCTGCCAGAACTGAATGAGTTGTCCTCAGCTAGAGGTTCGAGCCAGACTGACTTTTACAGGGCACGTAGAGACTGCCCCACTATGGCTGATCTGCATGAGCTTTCAGAGAAACAGACTCAGGAGAAGCCCCTATGATGTTCAGGTTTTACTGGCAGAATGGTTTCCTGTACAACGACCCCAAGAATATAGAGGCAGGAAGTAACCAGAGATTGGCTGACCCTCAAGTCCACAGGAGGTTCCTACTGGACAAAGCTCACAACATTCCTTTGGCGGGTCACCCATGAGTGACCAGGACAGCTGACAGTCTCTCTCCCCATCTTTACTGGTCTCAGATGGGAGTACAAATAAAAGAGTGTGTCTGGTCCTGCCATACTTGGCAAGCATCTGATAAGTCTGTTTTACCCACAAGGGCCACCTTAATTCCACAACCAGTGAATTGGAGGCACTGGCGTAACAGGGGCACCCCCAGCCCCTGCGGAGCTGGGGGCGCCGCGACCACATGTCCTGGGAGGGGGCCCCACTTGGAGTAAAAAAAAAGAAAAAAAAATGTTTTCAATTTTAATTCTTTACATTTCTTTTTTAATTCACTCTGCCTTTATAAAGAAATAGATTATTTCTGTAACTAAAATAATTTCTTTATAAAGGCAGAGTGAATCCAAAAAGAAACATTCTTTTTGAAGTCCCAGGGCTACTCCCACCCCATGAGATTAAGACCCTAGGCTGGAGGCCTCCATGTCATGGGGTGGGGGCAGCCCTACGACTTCAGAAATAAATAGTTTATTTTTGAAGTCACTCTGCCTTCATAAAGAAATTATTTCCGTTATGGTTCGGTCCTTAATGGAAATAATTTCTTTATGAAGTCAGAGTGACTTCAAAAAGAAACAATTTATTTTTGAAGTATTAAGGCTCCCCTCAACCCCATGACGTGTGCGTGTGTGAGTGTATGGTGAAAGAGTGCACACAAATGTATGGGTGGCTGGGTATGCGTGTGTGCGTGTATGGTGAAAGGATGCACACTTAAATGTATGGGGGGCTGCCTTGGTGTGCCTGTATGGTGAAAGGGTGCACGTGTACATTTATAGGTGACTGTCTGTGTGAGTGTATGGTGAAAGGGTGCACACTTAAATGTATACGTGGCTGTCTGTGTGAGTGTATGGTGAAAGGGTGCACACAAATGTATGGATGGCTGAGTGTGCATGTACGGTGAAAGGATGCACACTTAAATGTATGGGTGGCTGCCTGGGTGTGCCCGTATGGTGAAAGGGTGCACACATAAATGTACGGGTGGCTGCCTGGGTGTGCCTGTATTGTGAAAGGGTGCACACTTAAATGTATTGATGGCTGGGTGTGCGTGTGTATATATGGTAATTGGTGTGTGTTCTTGTGTTCAGGGGCACAACAAAACCTACATTTCAGGGGGGCTAACCCTTCAAATGTTGGGAGAGGCGCTAACTTCAAGTGTGGTGGGGGAGGAGCAAACTTATTTGTGTGGGGGCGTCCAACTTCTTTAAGCATTTTAATGAGACTATTCTAGTGCAGCCTCAATGATACAAGCAGTTAACTTTCTCCTTTGAGTCTGAAAGCACCCACTTATGGACTGCTGTGAGAATGACTGGTCTCCTGTTCCCTCTCTACCCTTCCAATCACTCCCCTGGCATGCAAGTACTAAACCCACATCACAATTTCAATTGCCTAAAAAATGTGGCATTTGAATGCAGGTACTAACAGTGAAATGCTGTACGTTAGTAATTGCTGGGCCGGGCCCTTGTTAACAGTGAAACGCAGGTGCGTTTTAACATCTGTGTCCTTTTCTGTCCGGCAACTGCTCTGTATGTCAGCCAGGTCAAGTCAACAAAACCCACAATTTCAGGGGAGTGGTGGGGGAGTGCTGACGCCCAGTCAGCTCAGTGGTGTTGCACCACTACTTGTGTTTAATGCCTTGATTACATATTGGTAATCTGCATTAGTACTAGCCCTATTCTTCCTCATCCCAGTACTTGTGTATGAGGCATTACTTGTGTATGAGTCACTGTGGGCCTCATTATGAGGTTGGCGGTAAGGGGTTAACAGCACCGGTAAGGGTGCATTCCGAGGTCCTTTAGTGGGTCCCACTAAGGCTGGCTGGTTTTACCAGCCACCCTTAGCGGGAGCCGCTAGGGAACCAGGGTGCTAATAACGGGCCCGCTATTTGCGCCCCGTTATTAGCTCCTTCCCCATTCCCATTGAGCCCTATCCGGGCTCAATGGGAATGGGGAATGGTTTTTAGAATGGGGACTTACCGGGTCCTCCAATGTTGGAATGACCCGGTAAGTCCCCATACTGAGCGCCCGGACCGGCTATGCAGTATGGGGGTAGCGATGGCGCTTTAAAATCATAATGGCCGACCATGTCCATGCTGAGCAAGCATGAAAAGGGGTATTAGTGGCTAGAGAGGCATTTTGGTGCAGCCAGTCTAGTCCTTCCTCAGTTTGGTATGACTTTTTTTAACTGTGCATTTCTGATAAAGCAGTCCTGCTAAGTGTAATTACCTGGCTAGACTGGCATCTGGGTTCTACCAATCTAGGCGTTTCTTACTGCGGCATTGTATATTTTTGGTTTATAGTGACATTGTTGAATTACATAATCTCGAATGCAAAAATGTCAAAAAAATGTGCCCAAAAAAAAAAAGTCGAATGTCATTTTTTTTTAATGTTCAAAATGGGGGGGGTTCCCTCCAACCCCCCTCTTTATTTTTTAAACCCTTTTTTTGATGCACGGAAGCAAAAAAAAACATGTAAATAAAAAAATAACATATTCAAGTTTTTTTTTTTGGCCACATTTTTTTGACATTTTTGTCATTCGACATTATGGATTCGACATATTAACTGGACACCTATATTTTTATGGGCATCTGTGATAAAATTATGATATGATATGATAAGTCATATATAACGCGCCTGTACACAAGTGTTTTTAGGCACGACAAGACATGGGAAGGAAAACAGAAAGAGGACAAGACAAATGATCTTACTAGGCCTTGTGTCATTCAGATCGTGCAAGTGCAAGAACGAGAAGTGCAAGGGGGAAGTGCAGAGGGGAGGGGACAACAGGGCAGCAATGCTCTGAGTAAGTGCAGCCAGGGCAGCGCGGCTCTAAGTAGTGCAAGGAGAACAAGGGACTGTAGGGTTACAGTTGCAGCCCCTAAGTGCGTGGTAGGCCTAGAGAGAGGCAGTGCAAGGGTGACTGATCAAGAAAGAGCCTGAACTCAGTGAGACTGAGATTAGCCAAGCAACCAGTTGGTACAGCAGATAGGTAGGTCAGGTAGGTCAGCAGGGGAGAGAGAAAGTAGAGGAGAAGTGGAAGGTTTTGAGCTGCTTCTGGAACTTTAGGTGGTTCGGCTCAAGTTTGGGAGGGGCAGGGAGACCCTTCCAGAGGGAGGCACTTGCAGAAGAGAGAGATTTACCCCCAACTCTCTGCCTGGAGAAGCATATAACCCTTAGGGTTTGAGAAGCAAGGTATTTTGGAAGAGAGTGTTGGATGTAGTGCGGATCCCAGCAGTGGACAATGCAAAGGGTCTTGAACTTGATCCTTGCAGCCACCGGGATCCAGTGGAGAAATTTCATTGCTGGAGAGATACGGTCCTTGGTCTTGAGGCCCATGATAAATCTCACAGTCCTGTTCTGGATTGTGCAGAGGGCGGACAGTAGACGAAGGCAGATTGAGAAAGTGGCTGTTGCAGTATTCCAGCCTAGAGAGAACGAGAGCTCTGGAGACTGTGAGCTTCTGGGGGAAGGTGAGAAAGGGAAGAGTCCCTTTGAGGAGGTGCAGCTAGTAGTGGGACTTCTTGGTGACTTCTGAGATGTGAGGAGAGAAAGAGAGAGTAGAGTTGAAGATGACACCAGGAATGAGCGAGAGAGGAGAGGAGGCTGAGGGGAGCCTAAAGGAAAGCTGAGTGTCATCCGCATAACAATGAAAGTTAGAGAAGGTAGAGATCAGGTGGGCCAAAGGGGCCAAGTAGAGGTTGAAAAACCAGGGTGAGAGGATAGAGCCTGGGGAATGCCACAGGTAGAGAGAGGTGGCAGAGAGAAAGGGACCAAATTGCATCTGGGAGGGGTGGTCCAAGAGGAAGGAGGTCAGCCACTCCAGGGCCTGATCCATGATGCCCAGCTTCTCACCGAGGTGATTGATCAGGATGGCATGGTTGACCATGTTGAAAGCAGAGGAAAGCTTAAGGGGGATGAGGACAGAAGGAATGCTGGAATCGAGGTTAGAGATCAGATCTTCACAGGTGTTCAGGAGAGCAGTACCCGTGCCTCTGGCAGCTCTTAAGCCAGACTGATGGTCATGGAGACAACCAACAGATTCAGTATGGAGAGTAAGCTGGGAGATGGACAGCTTTTCCAAGAGTTTGGGAGAGGGGAAACTCCAGTGGGAAAAGAATGATTACAGAAATCGTCCAAGGCTGGAGCAAGGGTGTCAATATGATCCTTGATGGTTCTAGAGGAGCGGGCGAGCACCTGTTTTGATGACAGGTAGGAGAAAGGAGGAGGAGACGGAGAGATGGCAAAAGGGGGGCTGAGAGAGGAATAGGGAGAGGAAGAGGAGATAGTGGACAGGATGTCCCGAGTTTTAGCGGAGAAGCGAGAGACTAAAGCCATACAGCGGGCCTGTTGAGGGAACAGGAGAGGTAGAGAACGCAACAGGATTGGCCAGTTCCTTGCAGATTTTAATGAGTTTGGCCGTGTTGATAGAGGCAGCAGAGACACAGGCTTGAATGTGTGCTCTCTTCTTGATGAGTGTTATTGATTCAACTGGCATTTTGTTGCAACCAGTATAGGAATGTCTAAAGGTGGCCTGACATGCTTTACTGTAATGTTATTGCGTGTCTACATTTGTCTACATTGTGCAGCCAGTTGGACATGTTTTCATCGTGGCATGCATTTTTAATAGCAAAGCATTAATGTTCCTGTGCACTGTTGGTGACTTGCATGTATTGGATTGGTGTTACCCTACAAAACAATAGCAAACACTGTGGCTTTTTAGCCAATTTTTCTCAGAAAGTGTGCTGTATATTGCATTAAAACACATATTTATGTCTTTATCCTAGTGCAGTGTGCGGCATACCCCTTCAGCAGCACGTTTGTGCGTATTGCACAAGCGTAGTAATTTAGGCCGGCCGAGAGTGTGGCGTGACTCGTGATTTGTTGCCGAGTTGGGGAGGGGTGATCCCCCTCAGCATGGCTCGCAGGGGGGGCCCCGGATCTTGTGTTATGCCACTGATTGGAGGACTTTTGAGAGAATAGGCATCGACACTGTGGATCCTTTGGATACTTAGACCACCTCAGGGAACCTCTAACCTTTGGTTGTAGACCACACCAATCGATATCAAGATGCAGTGCCCTTAAGAAGAATTAAAGGGGATCCTACTTCATATCAGAATATATGAAAGGAATGTGTAATTATTCCACAACCTTTCACCCACAAACCAATGTGCTTGTTGAGCAGTTCAACAAGGCCCTGAAATTCATGATAGGTGGCCTGGGTGTAGGGTGTATCCCCTTTCAGCTCCTGTTTGGCCATCCTTCAATGGGCCCATAAGTCTGATGCTGAAAAGATGTGAGGGCAATCCCTAAACTATGTCCCAGGAAATAGTGAACGGTATGTTTGGACTTAAATCCAAGATGCCTAAATACAGAGAACAGAGCACCCACATTCTGAAGCTCAGTCAGGAGTTTTTGAAGCACTGGCATGACCAGAAGTCTACAATGACAGAGGACACTCAGGCCATATGGTCTGGATAATGGAATCAGCCAAGCACAGTGTCTTTCAATGCAAGTGCACTGAGCCATATGTGGTGCTGAAAAAGATCAGTGAGGTTAACTACCTAATTGATAGCAAAGCCCGGAATAAGACACATCAAGTCTTCCATGAGAACCCACTGAAGCCTCATTATAGCCGGGGTATCTTAGTGATGGCTCTGATGACTGACTTTTCACACAGAGATCACTAATGGGTCTAAAGATGGAATTCACTTCTCCCCAGAACTTACTGAGCAGCAATTGCGAAACTGCAAGCCACTCTTGTGCCAGTTTACTGGTCTGCGCTCTCGGAGCCCAGGGATGATTGATGGGTGCATCCATGATATCAACAGTGGAGGACGGAAGCCAGTGAAGAGTAGAATTCATTGGATCTCTCACAATGTCAAGGACATCATTAAGAAGGAGGTTTCCTAGATGTTGGACTTAGCGGTTATTGAGCGTTCCCCAGCCCATTGGCCAGATTTATGGTGCTGGCAAGTATAAAGTCCATTAATGGGAAGTTTGAAGTCCGTTTTTCTGTGGACTATGGAGGGATCAGTTTGTTCACCAAGACAAATATACACCCCACACCTAAGGCAGATGAGCATTGCCATGTTTATGAGTACCTTTGACCTCATGGTAGGGTACTGGCGGGTCAGTGTAACTGACAAATTAAAATACAGGAAAAAAGGTTCCACTCCGAAGTCCACTACCAGCTCACTGTAATGCCTTTTCGTTTATAAATGCCCCAGCCACATTTCAGAGGATGATGAAACAGGTCTTGTCAGGCCTAGAAGACCTCTGAATTTCCTACACAGAAGACATTGCTGTTTTCAGTCACACCTGGGAAGACCATCTATCCCATTAGAAATAAGTGATTCAATCCATCCAGAACACTATCGAGACTCCCAAGTGCCAGATAGCATAGGGTACTGTTACTTACCTAGAATACTAAGAAGGTGGTGGTAAGAAACAGCCTATTGAGGCCAAAGTCTATGCAGTGATGGATTAGGACATCCCCAATATCGTGGCAATGAGGAGAGCCTTACCGGTTACTACTGACACTTTATCCATGAGTATGGGAAACCAGCCCTTCCCCTCAATGGTGCAACATCTAAGATATTACCAAAGAAGGTCTTCTGGACCACTGCCTGCCAGACATCCTCCCAGATCTTTAAGGATGGCCAGTGCAAGGCCCCAGTTCTAAAGATCCCAGATATGCACAGCAATTAATCATTTTCTAAGGCGGTCGAGCATCCATTTGCATATCATAGCAGAAACCAGACCAAGAAAGAGAGCAACTGGGCCACAATTGAAAAGGATGCATTTGCAGTAGTTTGGACAATCCACAAGCTGAACTCCCACATTTGTGGGTCTCACTTCACAGTCCAAATAGATCACAGGGGCCTTACATGGCTTACGACCATGCAGGGTGAGAATCTCAAGTTATTGTATTGGGCCATATTGGTACATATACCTATAGTGATTGGCATGGGAATTTAATCCAAGCCTGCCTGCGTCACAACACTCCAATGCAAGGATTCTGAAATCATTTCCCCTGTTATTTGAACTTGGAAGATGAAGCAGACCTGTAGAAATGTGAGTCTCAACCTTTTTGCCTGGGTGGCATGTGTAGGATTGCCATTTGGCAAGTTTGTAAAAACATTAGCTTTTTTAAATTTTTCTTAATAACAACATGATGCAGGTAATTCATCTTTGATGGTCTGCTCACCAGAACTTCTTTCCTTAACCTCCACGACAAAAACATAGTATACACTTGTGCTACACTGAATCAGTATCCCTATATGCAGCCCCTGCTCTCTAGTGGCACAGCAGAGGTTCAGAGTTCACAGTTGCCCTGTTTGACAACTGCTGGTACAGTCAAGTCACTGCAGAGCAGAAGTTGCATTTAAGTCTAAAACCATCAATATTATGATAAACTACCAACCTGGTGAGCTAATAATCTGGAACTATAAATCATAGCCTATGAGCTCAAACTACCTATGTGAGACTATGTAGATTTAAGGTACCTGCCTGTCTGGATTCCAGAATGGCAACAAATGCAGGATGCATTCTTCTGTTGACTCTCTGGTAGGAAGGGTAACTCCTCTGTTGCCAGTCCTGGGGTATCCCTTCTGGAGATTCCTTGAGAGCCTGGCTTCAAAGAGACAATTTCATAATGAATGCCTGCCTCAAACTAGGGGGCTGCACACCAGAGAGCATTTGAAGCTGCAGGCTAGGAAAGGAGTTGACCTAGAACAGTTAAAAAGCAGAAGTCGGTTTTGAGGAAGGATGCCTCCATCTTACTATTCTTCTCGCTTTTCTACACTTTCGGCCCTTCCACTTCCTGTGAAAGTGCATTCTGGGTATGACATCAGAAGGAAAGGATCGCTTGTCACAAGGACAGGGATCCCTGTGTCCTCTTACCTATAAAAGAAGGGTTCCGTGATTTGATTAACTTTTGACCATTCCACTTCCTGTGGAAAAATGCATTCTGGGTATGACATTAGAAGGAAAGTGTTGCTTGTCACAAGGACAGCGATCCCTGTGTCCTCTTACCTATAAAAGAGGGGAACTCTGATTTTATTAACTTTTGACCCTTCTAAGGACATTGGGTAGAATTCATCTGCACCCTGTTTAGAGTTCCCTCTTTTCCAAATACTCTGCCAAAGGTGAAGACAAGTGTTCCAAGGCAGAGTCTCACTCTCCTCCCTACCCTTCCACAGGGCACATAAGAGGTGACTTTGGAAAGGATCAAGGTCTGACAATCTGCTATCAAATCTCCCTAGGATGGGAGAGTAGAGTCTGAAAAGGACTCACCTTGCCATGGATCCCCCTACAGTAGGTCTCATGGCATCTTGAGAGCCAGAACAGCCAGGATATCTGCTTTCGGTGTTCTTTGAACGACGTCCGACATCTTGAAACATACAAATCCGCTGGTGCTTCTTTAGCACTTGCTTGACTTCCAACCACCTCTGCTTGAATTTGTTGAACTGTCTTGGCACCACATCACCCAACCTGAGCCCATCATCTCTCTTACTTGAACACCAGCACAGTCCCAGATATCTTCGAACTGCCAACATCAAGCCTGTGTCGAACCAACAGGACTTTGCATCAGAACTGGAATAGTACCACAGGATCATGGTGACACTCATTGATCCAATCTGGTAGCAGTCATCACTTCAGTCCAAGCTCCATCATTGAACCAATTCAGATTACCCATCAGTCTGCATTCCTCGATGCTGTCTTTGAACTGCCAGCTCTCCATTCTAAACCAACTAGACACTGGCTTTCTGCCTGCGATCAATGCAGATCGATGGCTTTAATCCCTGTTCCACCTGAAAACACAACAGTCAGAAGCCTTGTTTGACATTGTCGAACTACCTAACACTGGAATCTGGTACTTTCAAGTAACCCTGTCCCCAGTCTACCATTTGGGGCCATAGAGACTAGTTAAGTCCCTTTTGCACCCTTTTCCGGGAAAACTTAGTGCCAGGTTCTCAAAAATTACTGCAAAAAAGAAGAGTGCAGTAAATGCACTTTCTCTTTGAAACACTCATCGAACCACCAAGGTCCCAGCTTCGAACCACTCTGGACCTTGACTCGAACCACTAGACTTGACCCAGCGATAACTATTGTTTAGTACCGGATTGACCTTAGGACCTTCTCTGTGTGCTCACTGAAGTGCATATCTGTAACCTCGCTTTCGTAAAACCCAGAGCTCTGCTTCGAACCAACTCAATGTCGATTTAACAGCTGGATCAGCACAACTCACTGCTCCGAAACCTGGTTCGACATGAAAAGACAGCATCCCAAAGCCTGTTTATTGAACCACCCAAGAACTGATTTTGGCACTTTTGTGAGGTTCAGCCACAATCACCACTTGTAGGACTATAGAAACTGATAAGCCACCCTTCCACACCTTTACCTAGCAGGAAATATATTCTTTAATGTTACATTGTTCCAATTCCATGCTTTTTACCCCAGATACAGTACCCAGAGTGATTGCTACATCAACATTCTGCATTTTCAGAGGGGTGGATTTTTTCATAGCTTTTTCATAGTCAATTATTGCATTTTGGTGTATTTAATTAAAGTGTATATCACCAAGCTACAGAGCTACAGCGTTGTGGCACCAGTCCAACCTATTACAAAATTCTTGGTGAAGGGCAACCTGGAGCCATTTGCACCTGTTGAAAACATTTGTCTCTTTTGCACTGATTATATGATTTGATTTATTTATACTGCACACAAGGACAAACTAAATTGTATAGAGGTGGAGATGGTATCAGACAAGAGATGAGTACAAAGTACCTAGAAATTAGAACAGAGGGAGAGTTCGGGAGGGGAAAGAGATTGTGCAATCCAGACTCACAATATATGTATGGAATATTCATTGTAGTCATTTGTAAATTATGTATGAAACATTGTTTGATCTACAAGGCACTGGGTTTGGTGTGTGGAGGGTCTCAGAGTATCAGGCCATTATCCCTCTGTAGGATTCTGAGCCTCAGTGATAATGATCACATCCGCAGAACAGGCAGAGCGCACTTACCTACACTTACCTAGATGGCATACGCCAATGAAAGGGTCTACCACTATACTCTCCACCCGCTACATACAGAATACATAAAAGTTCAAAGGGCATTATTAGAGGATACATGTGAATGCATAAGAGTAGCCTCTTTACTCTTGCCCCCATAGTCTGCCAGGGAGGCAGATATAGAGATGTATGGACAACACAGCAACTTCTCCTGGTCATCAGGAGAGCGGGACCTAGACCTAGACACATGGCGCTCCTTGGAGGAGGGTTTGTTTACCACCCTTTCTACATCAAGGTGTGTGACGAGGAAGAGGGACTCAGGAGTAATTACACCATTCATTAATATAATTAATTATTTATTTATAACACTCTTAATACTGGGGACCAGTCTCCAAGCACACGGCTGGGATTCGCACCTGAGTCGCTCTGCATTGTCTTGCTTCCAAGACAAACATGTTGCCCACGAGCTATCCTCCTGGCCCTTCACTGTTCTCCCTTGTGTTTTGTTGCTCTTTTAGTTGCCACCATTTACAATGATAGACTCAGAAGGGAGATGTCCTGAACGGTCATTTTATTTTGCTTTGCTCAGTTTGGGACCCAGTGAGTCTGGGCCCACTTCCTACTCTAGACATGTCTGCATAATCTGTTCTACACCATACACACGTATCCCTGAAAAGGTGCAATTTACAGCCAGTGCATTTCAGGTGTGCATTTCATCATTACCTAACCCTTAGGTAGGATGAAAGTATATTGCACTGGATTACATGCATGTGTCAGGCATATTCTCAACTAATGTATCACCACCTTAATCGCGTGTATGGCATGCAAGCCAACATTTCCAGTTTGTTAAAGGTATTGAATGACAGATGAATCGTATGCGAGGAGGCCAGACCCCTCAACTTCATTACATACATGGGTAAGTGCTAATTGAATCATATGCTCCTGTTTCCACTACATATTACAAAATTCCACTCTGTATGACTTGAAAACATGTTATTAGCTTTGGGCAGCCCTGTGAAGAAATGTGTGCCCACCACAACTGTTTATATTATGTTTAAACCTTTTCGGTACATTTTCAGGTTTTTGGATGGAGAATGAGAACATGTGCTATTCATTTATTTATTCAATTTATATAAGGCCTTTCTCCAAAATGTTTCATAATACCGACATAAAGTTCTACAAAATATTTAAAACACCCTGCATAACAACGAACCATTGAGTTAATAAAACTGCGAAGAAAAAGACTTTGGAAAACCTTAAATGACATTGTGGAACTTCAAATTGCTGTAGAAGTTAATCAGGTAAAGTGAGCAGCGAAGATCATGTGAGAGAGTTCCAGAGGATAGGAAGGTAACCCAAAATGTGGAAGGTGGTATTGTCTAACATGGCACAAGAGAAATGAATTATGAAGTGAAGTGCAAGCAAAAAAAGAGAAACATTTAATAGGAAAGAGACATTTCAGTGCTGTAAAAAACACAAGGCAGTATTTTGACTGGATACAATGCATAGCAACACAATAACGGCCTACAGATTTTTTTAACTCTCTCTGAGACCCCATTAAATACATGGATCACAACAAGACAGAGTTTCTACAAATCTCCAGGTGCTAAAACACATTAGTCACTATCTCACCCTCAGAACGCTTCCTTGGTGGTGCCTTCTGAATCCAGAATGCAGTGGTGCGCCAACTATCTAGGTGAATAAAGAGGGAGGAAATCTGTACCTAATATTCTCCTGCACCTGTTTAGATAGCACAACAAGACGTTAAAAACACACGTGCACCTCTAAGCTTTATTTTTCGCCCCTCTGTGCCTGTGATGGAATTTGTAAAATAAAATAAAATGGGCATCTGTGTAATCGAAATAACCACAGTGGTCACATATGTGATATCACAATGAACAAGTTAGTAGTCAGGTTATGAAGTATATAAAATCACATAGTATGGTGCCTGATTCTACCAAGTCTTGTAAAGTTGACCGGTTTCAGTGGTTAATACCTTAATACCTACCTTCTTCAGGACAGGAAGACCCTTGCTTTTTATCCCACTGTGCCTTACAAATGACTGTTGTGCACCCATATCGCCCCTCGTGTGGACTATCTGTAGGGGAGATAATAATCATCATTCCACAAGGAGATGTTGCCCTATTGTGTGATTCTCCTACTGCATCAATTTCAATTTCGAAAAAGCAGCATATTTGGCACACAGCAAGGTAGTGAAGAAATGTCTCACCCAATACTGCATCTATTCCATTATGCTGCGTGCCATAACGCTCACTTACTGCAGGGAAGGTGCGGGGAGTTACCGAACTGTGCACACAAAAAACGGAATCCATTAGTCACCTAGCGTTACTTTGAGTGACATGTGATTACCAAGTATCTTATCATTGTCGATATTCTTAGCTCATCCAGCAAAACTATAATTCATGCATACTGGTGTACTTACCTGTAGTCTCTTGTCTGTTGGGGAGATAATGTGTCCTTCCATCCAACTTCATTTGTATAATTGATTCTCCCTATTGGGCCACCGCCACACCAGCAACGCAAGAAACGGAAACCTCCATAATGCTGTTATGATGGCAGCCATTTTGGAATGGTGAGTTCATCCACAAGAGTTTATTGCAATCCCTATTATTATTGCTCTCTGCGTGGCGCGTACTGCATATCTTCTTGGAAAAATCTGCAATTACGGGGAAAATCCACTCATATTTTCATAGATAAACATTACTAAAGTTCTGTGCATGCTGTCATTTTTTAAAAGAAGGTAGTCACAGTAGCCATTTTGGAGAAATCCATCGCGCCTGCACTCACTGGTGTCCCATTATTCCTAACATTGCCCTGAGTGACTAAAGGAACTAGGGTCACTGCAAGTACCTTTGAAGTCAAGGCAAATAGGTCCTTAGTGGGTGAGCTCTACACCCCAGACTAAATTAACTCTTTCACAAGACTGCCAGGGAATACCTTCATTCAGGCCAAGTTTGTCAGTTTTTAATCTGAAATTTCAATTTTGTTCACTCAGTTGGAGGATCTTACTGATTCCAAAGAATCCAAAACGCAGCAACACGCCTGCTCATTAACATACCCGCAGGAAAACACATCAGCCCTACACTAAAAGTCTTCCATTGGCTCCCGATTGGTCGATGCACTACCTTTAAAGCCATGTGCATCACCCACCGCGCCGTCCACACCGCCCCTGAATTCCTTCGAGACAAAATCATCCCCTACCAGCCTCAAGGAATCTCAGATCCACACAGCATTTCACCTAGTGATCCCACCTCACAACTCCTCTAGGCTGGGGGATCCTCTTTCTCCATCCAAGTGGCAATCATCTGGACCTCCCTACCCCTACACATTTGCAAAACTGAAAACCACCTGAAATTCAGAAAGGCCCTAAAATCCTGGCTCTTCCCTTAATATTCCCATGAACCCCTCCCCCTGAAACCAGACTGCCGAACCCAAATCTCCCCTACACCAATTACAACACAGAGGCCGGCAGCATTCGCAGCAGCTCTCCTGACACACTGTTGGCCCATGCACAACAACATCCCTTACCTAACTAACTCCCTGAATCACCCCCCCCACACTAAACCACACTGCCGAAGCCAACTCTCCCTCACTCAAACTACAACACAGAGGCTGGCAGCTTTTGCTGCAGCTCACCAGACGCACCTAAGCATTCCTTACCTAACCACATAGACCAGGGAAGCCAGCAGCCTTTGCTGCGGCACACCACAACAATCTCACCCACCCTCACCGCCCGGACTCTCCCACCAGAGAGACCATGAATAATGAGACTGCGCCATCCTCTCTGCTGCACTGGACAAAGAACGCTCCAGCCGAACAGTTTCAAAGCATATGGTACGTATATCTCAGACCACCTCTGTGGCACAGGCCGCAGGCACTGCCAAGCATCCATGCACTGTGGAATGCTGCTGTGGCTACGCCCTTCCGGTCTAGCATCGCACATAGCAGTCCAGACTTAAACACCTGACGTACCTCAACACCTCTGCCACTAGCATACAGCGACTACCATCCGAAAGGAACTCGGTATAGCTGGCCACACATCAAATCTCTCAAAAATAGCCCTATGTTGCAAACCACCAACAGCACCCACCCACAGGCCTGACCTTTTTTGGGCTGCTTAGTCAAGCCCAGACAGCCACCTAACTCCTAGTCCGGCGAAAATGCACACACATCTTCTAATCTAAAACTCTTAGAACCTCCAACACATTGATTACGTCAACCAGGGCGTTCCAACTACAACGCGCATTGAGGCCATAAAAATGGGAAAAGAGCGCCAAATAAATAACCAAATACAATACAATATAATATAATACAATACAATATCCCCTCCCCTTTAGTTTGTTCTAAAACAATCCAATTAAACTCATCAGCTGAATGCATCTTTTCAAGGAAATGTGACACCATTTGAGCTGCAGTTTTCTTGATTCGTATGCAGGATTTAAGCTTATCAGGTGTTTCCTGACAGGTCTATAGGTCATTCCTATGTATCATAAAACACAATGGCATGTTTTTAAATAAATTACATTGGAGCAGTTACAGTTTGTAAATGTTCGCTGTTTCCAGGGGCTGCACCAACCAATCTCTATTGACTTTCTCTGTGATGTTTGTGAACACACTGTACACATCCCACATGGACTATGGCAGTGGGTCTTGGTAGTGACCATAATGCGGATTGCTCGTTTCTCCCCATCTGATTTGTTTGGTAACTCTTATCAAGCCGGTCTTTTACATTCTTCCTCCTTTTTAATGGAAAATCTCTCTAAAGGGAGTTGTACCCTGCCCACGTTTAATATAGGCCAAAGTCGCCTGATTTCTTTTTGAATTCTGTGGACCATTGGAGAGTAACTAAGTATTGCTGTAATCTGTTCAGAATGTCCCCAATCTTTGGCATGTTGTGCCAATGTGGTCTCTCTCTGAATGTTTCTGTCCCACTTATAAGCCTGTTTTAATATTGTCTTAGGGTAGACCCGTTCGGTTAGTTTATTGGCAAGGTGTTGTTCCTGAGTGTCCTATTCAAATCTGTTTGAGCAATTCCTTCTGTATCGGAGGTATTATCCAAAGGTGATGTCCTCACAATTGTCTAGGGTGAAACCTATCATAGCACAACTATGCATTTATGTCCGTAGGTTTCTGGTAAACCTTTGTTTGTAGGAAACCCTGGTACACCCTGATTTCCAAATCCGATAAATAGACACATTCCTTTCTCGAACTAATAGTAAAGGAAATAAATCTATTGCAGGTATTGATCCAGGCAACAATAAAATCATTTAGTTGGTTAGCATCACCCAGAAAGATGATACACATGTCTTCAATGTGCCTGGCCCATGAGAGAATGAATTCTCCAAAAATGTAGTTGTAGATATGCTGATTCTTAATAGAGGCCACATATACTTTTGCTCCATAGGGCAGACACTAAAGCAGCCCATGTGGACTGGTGGTCAGAACATGGACTAACTGACTGTAACAGCACACACACGGGGTGCATGCAAGGATATGAAAACAGAATCTAAATGGTAGTTGACATCTGGGAGATGGTGGAGGCACAGTGGCAAATTGCAGGTGCATCACAAGTTGCCATTGCACAACATAAAGAATTCACTGACCATTTGTTGGAACTTTACTTCACACATGTTGGACAGACTGTATTGGAAATACAATGCCATCATGGAATACTACAATTTTCACAGCAATACTCTAGATAGGGAATTATTTACACTGAATCAGTGGCAGCCGCTGTCTAATGCCTGCTCTCTGCTGAAACCTTTTGAGGAGGCCACCAAGCGAGTGAGCCATCAAAGGGGCATCCCTCCATGATATTCCCCCATGATGGACCTGGATCCAGGTGAGGCTGATGGGGCCAGCATAAGCCCATAAGATGCCTGTTGGTAAGCTTTGAATCCATGCAACTGCATGGATGGGCTCGGAGAGCTGTTTGTGCAGGGATCAAGCATGTGTGTTGGTGTGTTGCTAGTAATTATACATTGGGGTGGTTTTATGGTGTTTATTATCCTAGTTGTAGGTTCCTTCTAAGGTGTGCACTTGTTTTGTGCATGTGCATGCTCACAGTTTTCACACTCATGTCTACAGTCCTGGGCTAGTCGGCAGAACCCACGAAACACATGAAAAGCGGGCTTGCTTACCCACAGGGTCCCTGGGGTCATCCACAATCCTGAAAAGAGGTTCTGACAATGTGGGTGGGGATGTTGGCATCTCTTCTTGGTCTTTGGTTTTGGGAGGAGGCCTGATGGATTTTTCGTAACAGGCCACAGCCGAGTGACAGGGTCACAAGAGAGTGCCTGGGAAGACCTACATTTTGCCCTTGTCCCGTCATCCACTGACTTGGTAAGAACCAACCCCCGAGTCACTTTCCCAACACTTTGTAGAGCCATGCGAAAGACTGTGTCACTGTACCTCACTCACTCCTGTTGAAAGGTTGCTATTGAATCGCTTAGCTGCTCCCAAAAGTGAGTGGTTCAAGAGTGTTTTAGTGCAGCCAGCACTATTGCATATAATGGCATTTCCATCCTACGAGAAACCGAATTTTAAGAGCTAAAGAAACAGTTAACCAAAAGGACCAGGGAACATTACCCAATGAGCAAAAGACAGCACAAACCAACTATACAGAGCGTGACAAATATACCCGACACAAATAAAAAAATAGCACAAAAAGCATGTAGGAAAACAATATCAAAAACTAAAATGTAGGGGGAAACTGAGAAAGGATAACCGACATTTTTTGGGAGGGAACGATGGAATGAGGACAGGACCATTTGTTTGGTTTTTAAAATGTTGCCAGGCAAACAAAGGCTAAAATGGACAAGAGGAGAAAGCAGAGGTTGTTTTTGCTTGTTTGTCAGGAGGAAATAAGAAAACAATGAACAATCAAGGGGAAAGAACATACACATCAAAATCTCTGCAAGCAAAAACAAGAACAAAAAACGACTTTAAAACAATGTTAAAAAACAGCTCGACAAACTGCTCAAAACATCCTAACGCCATCCAATTATGAGCCTGACCTGTACAATATCTCCCTTCACCTGCTAACAAAACTCATAAAGAAACAAGAAGTGAGTTTTAGGAGTTTCAAGGACTCTGATTAGCTGCATGAACTTCACAAATCAGCAAAAGAGGATTTTGATTGGCAGGCGAAACCCAACACGTAAGCTCGAAATTTCACTTGGGATCTGTGGCTACTGTTTGGAGCAGGAATCAACCTGAAACACACAGAGAGACATCATCAGTTTGGCCTGACTTTGGGAGACCCAAAAGCTCATTGTACATTTGTACTATAGGACAAATCGCACCAAAGGCTTTCAAGGGTTCATCATGTCTCATTTTATGAAGCTTGTACAAACATGTGCATAAATCCTGGGAATGAAAAAGACACTGAAGATGGAGTTTTCATGGACTCTGTCTTGTTTCAGGTACATGCTCAGGACATTCTTTCACAGATCTGAAACCATTCAAGACCTAAGATGAACAAGAGTATTTGCAAGTGATTAACAGTATATTTGTGAATAAGCAAAAATCCAGTTTCTTTTAGTAGAAATGACATCATGTGTGATATAAAGCAAGAATATATTTCATTAGCTCTGCCACTCACCAGTCCACTTGTAATGGTGGTTTAAAATGTGTGATCAAAAAGTTATTTTGCTATCATCTGAGTGTCCGCATTAGTTATTTTACTCTGCTCTGCTCAGCTCTGCTGCTCGAAACTAGCACTGAAAACCAAACCTGAATGGGTGAAGGACCCTTTCTTCTTAATGCCCCTGCATGTCGAGCACACTCTTCAGTCACATCGAGTACATTGAAAATATTGCTTTTCTCAAGAGAAAACTCAAGACCTCTTCCCTGACTAAACATTGCACCTGTGGGGCAGTATTTCCTCTCACTGCCTGTCCACATGGTTCCAAGTGATCCCCCAGGGATGCACTGTATAAGTCAAGCTTTCTTTCCCCTACAAATAAATAGTAATAAAAATGTATCACTTTGACAGGGCATTACTTGTCCTCTTGACTGAAACCAGGCCCTAAACCTGTGCCCATGTTGCCACCCTTCCTCGTCTTCTGGTCTATGTGCATGTGTGAGGAATTGTGGTCTGACAAAGGCTTGGACGCGCTGGCTTCTTTGAGTTTTAGCAGTGAATACAATGATGCAGGCTCCATTTCAGTAAGGAACATCTGCTCATCAGATTTCTCTTTCATAAAACTCCATGCCAAAAAACATAAACATAGTGTACACCTGTGCACTGCTGATACAGTAACCTGTGGACAGCACCTGCCCAACAGTGGCACAGGGGAGGTTAAGGTCACAGGTGCGCTCTTGACACACACAGGACAGCCAAGTACCTGTAACACAGTGGCCACATTTAAGATATGTGCCCATGTTCCAAAAGCTGAAAACTTCTGAGGATTATGACCTGGTGGCATGTTAAACTGTACATGTAAGCCATACTTGAGTCAGGGTATGCTGGCCAGCATCTCTCATAGTTATCCCAGCCACATTGAATTAACATCACACATCTGTCAGCCCTGAGGGCCCAGTTCAGCTGTGAAAATGTCATTTGTATTAGATCCAGACAAGGACCCCCTTCCCACTACCAGGACTTTAGCCTTGGGGGATTGACTCTCTTTGTTCCTTTGTAAGGGCAGGTAAAGCCATTTCCCCAGGGACAGCCACTCCACATGAAGCTGGCCTGAGAACAGGAATCAAAGGGCACACCCATTTACTAAAGGCAAGGTCTCACACCAGTGTGCTGCATTTCTAAAGGCCTTTGATTCTATTGACAAGGGAAAGGGATAGGAATAGTATAACTAGGGAGACATCTTTGCAGATGGGGGAAGATTCTGCCATCTTGCGTATCTCTGCCTCTCTCTCTCTTTCCTGTCCCTCCACTTCCTGTAGCACAAATATCTTTGTGTGTGATGTCAGAATGTGAACATACACTCATTTTAAGAGCACAGATTTGACCCCTAAAGCAGGCTAACTTTAGTCCAATCACCTGCGGACGGGTACCTTTAAAAGGAGGCATCTCACATTGCTTATTTGAATCATCTCTGGAACCCAACCCTGGATGAACATTTAGATGGATCCTTCTGAGAGAGAAGTCCTTTCTAAAGTCCTTCAGTTGTGAGATAAAGGCAGGTGTTTCAAGGCAGAGGTGAGCTCCAACCCCTAACCATCCTCCGGGATCATTGGGGTGAACTCTGCTGCTGGACCAAGCCCTGCATCTCTGCCAGAATCATGTTGCCTTCCTAGGCACACACTGTGAGTTTCTCCTCATAGTGTTGCAGTATTCCTGAAGGTGTGTTATAGACTTCCCCATGTTTGGGAGTCTGAGAAAAGGACTAACCTTGGCGTTTGAGACTTGGGAATAGCACTCACAGCCCAGGAAAGCCTGAATAGCCTGAATTACAGTGTCTTTGATGCCAACCCACTGTGAGCCATGACTTAAGCATATTAGTCACTGATTGAACCTTCGGGACTTTTTGAAGGTGCCTTCCGCATTAATTGCTCTCCCTACTGCTATTTACCATTCAAGTTTGATCGCTGCCGCACCACAACAACCAAAGTACATCATTGCCTCAGTTCAAACCAACAAAGTATCAATGCCTTGCATTGTTTGAATCACAGTTTGAAGCACCAGCTTCTTCTATGCCCCTCCTGTAAGTCAATCATTCCTACCCTCATGCCCCCTGATCAATGCCTTTGGGGCCCTCGTATCAAATAAACTTGCCTGGGCATCCTGTTAGGAGCTCACACCCATCCAACCTCTACAGCCAACCAAACCTGGTGTCCGTACAATCCTCACAGCTTGAGTAGATGCTTCCATACTGCAGCTGCCTTTCTTGCGACCATCGTGTCTGCCACATTCTCGTATCCAAGATAACCCCCAAATGATGCTGAGAAGCCTTTTTAAATGGCATTGAACCGCCAACACATTTGCAAAGGTATTATTGATTGGTATCTCCCACTGGTCCAGCTTTGGGCTCTAAAGACTGCATATGCCATTTTAATCCATTCTGCAACCTCAAGAACATATTCTTTGAACATTGTGGTATTTTATTGCCTTTTCTCCCAGGGCTCATTAACAAGAGTTCTGCATCTGCTATCTTTGCATATTCTATGTTCTTTCTACAATGGTGAGTTTTTGTAGTGTTTTCTAGTTTTATTGTACATGGTGTGTTTGATTAAAGTATATATATATATATATATATATATATATATATTACTAGAACCTTGATTGGACATTCCTTTATTTTAGACTGTTCTTCTTCGCTGTCTGAGTTGCTATGTAACAACATTCACACCCCTCTTGAGAGTGTAGACTTCCTTCTGCCCATGGGAAGGCAAACAAAATATGTCTCTTTACTCTGCCTATTTCACAGTTATGATTCTATGTCAAGACCGGAGGTGAGCATTATGCTTTGACTCTTTAATGCCATTCTTCACAGCACTTCCTTAAATCTTAACTTTTCTGTTTTACATTTTTTTTAGACAGTAAAACAACCAAACTAAACAAAACGTCCACTACACAGGACTACAAATCCCCAGAAGTCCATTGTGTGCCTTTAGTTTGAAAACCATTGTTACACGAAAGAGATGGGTAGCCCCTAAAGTGTCAGTGTGGATTCAGGGCAATATATGAGCATAAGACAAACACAAAGGAGGGGTCCACACTGAGATCAGTCTAAGTTACTGTCCTTATTTTGCTTTTCTTCAACAAAAATATTCTGTGCTTATATACAGAGTCACAGGTAAGAAATATCAAGGATATGTCTGAAAAAAGAAATTTGACCATTTATTACTGATAAAACAAACCATTCAAAAAGTAGGGCAAATAGGTTTTAACAATGAATTGTTCAAACAGAAGGAAAATACATTTTTTTGGACATAAAGGACCAATTCAAAAAAATGGTTACATTGCGCAATAAATACCAAATAAACAAAAAGAAAATAGATTAACAGGTGCAATTAAACTGATAGTAGACAAGAGCACATCCAATTGTTACTCTAAAATGGACTCAATACCTAGTCATACATTTTAGTCAAGATATCTATTACTAGAGGATTCACTAGTTGTGTGTGTTTCATGATCAATGTATGATCATGTTTTGTGATCTGCCAACGTGCAGGATTTTAAGCAAAAAGATTAGTAACTGTACTGCTGATCATAATGTTCAAACTGGTGAGTACTGAAGGCACGTTTCGGCTGTTGCCATTGTTTTCGGCATGGATTCAAAGCCTTCCTCAGGGCAAGACGGACCGCAAAAGAGTCCTAAAACAGAGGGAGGCAGATGCATATAGTTGTCAATAAAGTGTTTTCCAGCATATACAGAAAAATCTTACCAAGAACATGTTTTTAAATAAACTGGTACTGCTTGTTTAAATTAAAAACATAAGGTGTCTACATGATACTCACCCTGTATGTTAAACAGGGGTATGTGGACTAAGGAACCTTATATTGCTGGCGACAGGTTGTCCTGGGAGTGCGAGGCCAAGTCTTGCATTTATAAAGTGCATGGATCAATGGTCCAGGATCATGGAACTACAAGGACATAGAGAAAGTATGTGTGTCAGCCAGGGGGGTGAGGGGTATTTGTGAAGGACCTCAAAGCTGGTGAATACATAGTCTGCTGATAAATTACAAATAGAGACCTAGGTACCTTAAGGAGAGCTTCCTTATAGAAGCGGTTTCCAGGAGGATGAAGTTATTTTTCTTCTTGTTGACATCAATCAAGAGAAAATATGGGATAAAGTCTTCAAGAAGCAAAATTCTTATCTTGAGACCTGACTTGAAGTCTGCAGGGCACAGCGAACAGTGATGGATGGGGAGGGGAGGGAGAGGAAGAGGGGGAGAAGGGGAGGAGAGGGAGGAAAAGAAGAGGGAAAGAGGAAAAACAAGAAAGGAAAAAGGGGGGAGAAAACAGATGAGAACATAGTACCTGAGTTGCACAAATTGCGTCGGAGAAAGCAAATTAACCGGCTAAAAAAAAGGAGGAAAAAAGATGGGGGGAAGAAAGATGAATAGAAGGTAGCACGAACCATACCTTCCATTATGTTTCAGCTCTCCTTAAGTGAGAGCGAAGTTAGAGACCGAGAGGTCTTTTAAGACCGGAGTGGTAGATGAACAAAGCTCCGCGGTCAAAAGATGAATGGGAGCTCCGTGCGCGATGCAATGCACGGTGTAGGAATCAGCCTGTAATTGAAAAGCAGGCATGAGGGTCATATTATAAATCAACCTATCTTCCAACGAAGGGCAAGCGCTAGGCAAACTTACTAGGTGAAAAGCTTATCCCAAGTCCTGCGGCCAGGGATTGCAGCAGAGCCGTTCTGCTAGGTGTCTGTGTGAGGATGCCGAATGAAGGCATCTGGTAGTCATGGTGACGTGTGTTGTTGTGTCCCATGATACCTTGGGGCAGGCGATACCATTGCTGCAGCTGGGGGAGATGCAAAGCTCGTGTGTGCAGAGAGAACAGCTGCCTCACTGGCTTATTAAGAACAGTGGCAAAAGAATATATATTTTGTCCTTCCAAGTTTGAATGAAGCAGCTAATGAAAGAACGGAGAAGTGGGACGTAAGCCGTATCTTCGTAGAAGGAAGGGTATACTCGGAATGAGGAGTAACCATCAGTGACGGAACGGAGACATTAAGATACTCCGTTCCCATGGTAACCCAAGCAGAAGTCGAACAAAAAAATGAAAAAAGGCACCGGCGCTGTGGCATGACTGGTCAGATAACAAATGAGTGGGAGACACATAAGTAAGACAGACTGGAAACCCCACGCTGCATGCGTGAGTTGATATGTAGGTGAGAGATGTACAAGTCACTGGCTGTGCATAAGCTATACAACATGGTGTATGCCATTGCTAAAGGAAATGAAGATCGTGGATTTTTGAGGTGGAGAACTCGGTGTGCGAACAGAGACACCAGACTGATGTTGTTCCTGGTAGGTGGCATACCGTGGTAGCTGGAAAATGTCAGCATTCTAATGCAAGGGACCACCGAGACAATATTACGGTGAACAAGGTTGGAAAAGGGATAACAGGCCTGCACCTGGGTGGGCAGAGGGCTTTGCAAAACCCTGCCTGGTCAAGGGCGGAGCGAAAGTCAGCAAGCTCGCACTGTTAGAGAGGTCTGCAGCCTCCTCATCTTCAAATGTCCAGGACAGGGTGCGAACAAGGAAAAATGTCCTGAGTGCGTGCCTCATGCCCTTCTTTGAAAACCAATCATGATCAAGCACACCTCTTTGGTCATGTCCTGTCTGTGCCTCCTCCTCTTTCCTTGCTGCTCTTCCAAGCAGATATGTCACCCTGTCATTGCTCTACTGCATGTTTCTGTTTGGAGAAGGAAGTGCAGTTCAGGATGAGGGTAGAATGCCCCAGGCCAGAGCTCCCTGGCTAAGTTATGGAAACAATGGAGCTCAACACCATAATGGTCACCTTCATCACCAAAGCCAGAGAAGAAGTTAGAAGAGGCGTGGACCGAGCCTGTAAGAGTTGTCAGGACAAAGTCCTGGACATGGCAGGGCCCTTGTCTAAAATGTTAATACACAGCAAATTGGGGGATCTCGCCAACTAAGTGGCGGGGGAATTATAATTTGTTTTTATAACACGCTTAATACCGAAAAGGTTTCTAAGCACAAACTCGGAATTCGAACCCGTGCTGCTCTGCATCATCTTACTTCCAAGAGAGCCCGTTGCCGCTGAGCTATACTACGGTGAATCGGAGCAGGGCATGCTGTTCAGGGAAGCTTTCGTAGTGACAGTGGAAGGGGGAGTTTCCTGCAGTTGTGGGAGCTAAGCCGAGCTAAACTGGTGTACGTGGTCGAGAGGAGGTCGAGAGGAGGAGCTCTGGTGGCTGACACTGACGCTTGGTCTTAAAATGTCTGCTAACCCAAGCCTCAGCATAGCCGCAGTGAAAGTGGCAGTTACCTGCAGTTCCCCTGCTGCACCCTATTGGGACCCAAGGTGGACCCTGGATATGTATTGGTTCCGAAAACACTCCGAAAACCCATTTTCATTCATGTAAAAACGCTCTGAAAACCCATTTTCTTTTATGTAAACAGAGACTGGAGTAAACAGAAAGCATTGTCTCTCTGCGACTGTCTGTCTGCTAGGGCATTCAAGTCTCAATCATCATCTATTTGGAAACAGCTGATCTTAGCTGCAGCCAACTGAAACGATGTAAAGGGAGCGAATACTTTGTTGCGTGGGCAGCAGTAGCTTCATACAAGGCTGGGAAAGAGGTAAAGCAGCTGACTCACACAGCGTGGCCTCCGTGTGTGTTTTCTTTTCTTGATGTTCGCAACTTTCAGCAATACAATTCACAATTAGCTCACCGCTTCAGTCAGCCAGAAGCAAGGCTGACGGTGAACTAAGGCTTTATTTCCCTAAGATGACATACGGAAGCTGTGTGTGCCCTGTACCATTGATGACTATGAAAACAGGGCGACTGGGCACTCGCCAGCAACTGAGGTTTCACAACTCAGCAGTGCAGGCATTGGAATTCATGGTGAGTGCTGTGAACAGTGCAGTGAATCCCCCCTGAACTCCCCTTTGCCAGGCAAGCCTGTGTTCCAAGGCTTGCATTTTTCACATTCACCGACTCGGCGGTCTCTGCTGGGACCTAGACTTTACTGGTGTGGATCTCTTAGAAGCTGAGACTGTTTTTGTTGACCCAGTCGTGGAGTTACTAGTTGTGGGAAAAAATGTGATCAGCCTGATGACTTCTGAAATGGACACTATCGGATTGGGGCGGCCCATAGTATCTACAGCTCTGTTGATGTCTGAGACATTTGTCCTAGGGGTAGGAGGTTAGGGGGGGCAGGGGTCAGGATCCTTAGAACCCATCACAGACAAGTTTATCCCTTGACATTGCAGCTGTTGTGTGTTGGTCTAGTTCCTTTGGCAGAGAGCGTCATGACCTCGTCATGATGCCTCTGCAATAAAAGGGGTTCTGCTGGCACGCACAAGACAGAGCAGCAGAGCCCCAGGAAGTGGCAACTTGTGTCTGCGTGTGATTCTTGGGGGCCGGGGTTTGCCACGTGATCGTGGCCTACTTGTGTCGGCGCAGCCTGGGAGATCCCAGGTCCGAGACTCCAGTGTGCTGGGTGCCCCCAGCACAGGTCATCAGTCCGGTGGACCAGACCGTGAAGGGTGATCCCCGCATTTGTTTAGCTGTGTGCCCTCAGCCCCTGGATTCGCGCTGGATGGTCCCGATGCCTGGGTTGACCAGCCCCGGTGACTGGAGGCAGGTCACCACATTGGCGACAAGGAGTTTCGCACCCCTCATGCACGCGGAGAGAAGCTCCCATGAAGGTGGAGTGTTCCGTTGTTTGGCTGAAATAATAAGGGGCGGAGCCACGAAGCCGCGCTTGTGAGTGCAGCCTGCGGTCGGGCCCATGCTGAAAGCGGGGCTGGAAGAGGCCCATCTGGCAGCGGGGGTTGGTGTTTGGTGCTGCTCGCCTCTGCCTGCTTAGGAGGACAATAGCATCTGCGGCGGCGCCCGCGAAAAGGAGGAACTGCCGGCAGGACCATGCCACGAGGCCCGGCAGGGACAAAGGAAGCGGGGTGGAGCCGTCTCCACCTCGCCCACTGGAAGGAGAGAAGTGAGCCCGTAACCAGGGCCACAGTGGTGACCCGGGGCCTGAAAGGAAAAGGGTGTGTCTCCACTCCCCTACACGGTGAGCCACCTGCAAAAAGGGGCGTGGCTCACCGGGTCCAGTGGCGGCCCAAGCATAATGAAAGTAGCGTGGCCCCAACATTGGCCTGGCCCACAAAGACAAAGGAAAGGGGCGTGGTCAATGGATCGGTTTTCGGTTCAGGGGTAGCGGCTCCGTTTTGAGTGCTTGTGCGCCCGCTGGGAGGGACACGGGGGTGGTACCACTAAGGCCCAACGCCAGTGAGGGCCAGGGGTCAGGACACCGGCGGCGCTGTCACTGAACAGCCCACATCATCCAACCGCAGTAGCCACAACAGGTATCCGGCCCAGCATTTGTGATGGCGGAGGATGACAATGAGGGCATCGGTCGAGGACAGCTCGCGTCACTGCACCCCTTTGATAAAAATGGGCTCGCCTGCCAGTTTGGGACCCCGGTGGACAGCCTGGGTAGAAAACATAGAGCTGTACTTCGTGGCGATGGAGATCAAGGATGCAGCAAAACGCCCAACACTCCATTATTCCGCCGGGCTGGCCGTTCAGAGGCTATTCAAAACATTAAGGCCCAGAGATCAGTCATACGGTGCAGCCATCGCAGCCCTGAACGAGTATTTTACAAATGGAGCAAAATAACTTAGGGTGCTCACGTGGCACACTGCTCCTATCCCCGAAAACTGTCAATAATATTAGTCTGCTTATTCTGAAGGACTTGGATCATGCTCCGCCTCCCTCACATCTACCTTTGGGACCAATTGATCTCTCACGCTCAAACCGAAGTCTAAATGGTAGCAATTTAATGGCGGACTCAGTGGTTGAGTCGTGAAATCTCTCCACTTCTTGGTCTTCTTCGGCTTCTCTAACTCCGAATGACTCTGTGTTCTGTCCATCGGTGAATGCACATGTAGCCCACCTTTCTGCTGCTGCGGTGTTCAAACTACACAATAAGATAATGTCAGCATTAACCATCTCATTGGCTCCATTTTTGAAAATGTATGAGACTCTTTTTAATGACAACTTCAAAGTTCAGGCAAAGCTACTCACTATGGAGCATTTTAAATTGATCTGTCTGGAATCGTTCTCTACAGCTGTCCATACAGGGCTAAATTGTGAAGCAAAAACCACTGCTCAGTGACAGGGAAGACTCTGTAACCTGGCGATAGGTGAACTTTCTGATACATTGCTTATGATGGAGGTGATTTTTGAATCTTCTAAAGGGCTTCAGGGTCCAAATAAAATGGTCCACGCTGGCAGTAACATGAAATCTAAAACGGAAAATACCAACAAACAATATAGCCCATTCAAGGATCAATAACATGAAGTGAAAAGCTTGGAGGGTAAAACACAACACCTCGAGATCGCTTTGCCTTCAATTATTAGTGAGGCTACATCTGTAAGAGTCACAGGCACTGCTGGTTTTGTGCATCAAGAATAACTTTCTGTAAAGGAAGATCAACAGCTTAATACCAGAGAAAACGTGCCAAGCGTGCTGGATACGTCGCTTGTCCTTGTGACTACATCGGAAAAGATTGATGCCCTCCCAGCCCCTAAAGAGAGCTTTCCTATATTTACCAGGCCAAATAGGCAAACTTGTACCAATAATAGTGATAATAGCAAAAGAAAAAGAAACCCAAAAACATGCAGAAGACAAAAAAGTCGAAATCCAATGAGCCTAGGGCTTTCTTGCATAACCTGAGAACTCCTTCCCCGCAAGTTAGAGATGGTGTAGTTAAATTACGTGGAGATGGGTTACCCTTGTCTTGTTTAACAAATAAAAATAACATTACAACTCATGAGACACAGTTGCCCTCCAGTAACATTTTGCTGGATAGGAAAGACCCAGGTTCACAGGCAAATGATGAGGATATAAATGCTCTCATGGACATATCAGAGTATTCATATGAGGAGGCGGAGGTCAACATAGCTGATGAGAATGAAATCTCCTTGCCTTTACCTTTAAATACATCCAAGGATGATAACCAAGAGAGATTCTCTACCTCTTCCCTAGTTCAACACATCAAACCTTTTGTCACGGCGCGTCTTTCTTCTTTACAAACCTTAGCACAGAAACGCTGTGCAGAAGAAGCCAAATACAAAGCCAAGGCTCAAAATTGTGTATCCAAAGAGACATATGAAGTGTTGGATACCTAGAAAACCGCAAATTACAAAAGGAATAACTTTAGATTTGGAAAGATTACTTTTTTTGCTGACGATGACCTAATACTAAACCGGAGAAATGTTCTAAAACTTTTACACCATATTCCGAAGCTACGCTTGATTAACCGTGAAGATATACAGGTTGCAAAGTTTGTGAAAGAATCACAGTCAGATTGGGTCATAATCCACTTAAGAGTGAAATCTTCTCTTCTGGATGCTACTGATGTCCTGCTCTCATTGGGACTTTATTTGAGAGAATGTGCAGCACAATGCAGCACCTCTCCTAGATTTGAAAAAGGACGTGAATCCATATGTCAACCAGTAAAATGTTATGGGGTGGAGCTACAGAACGGTGGGGGGAAAGCCTATAATGAGAAAGGTAAAACTAGTACCTAGGTAAAACTAGTGCTATTACTGATGGGAAGAACACAATTAACCATCAAAAGGAAAGGAATACCCAAAGGATAGTGACATTCACGTGTGGTAATGGCTGTGATAGGAAAGTTACTTGAAATCATGATGCTCATTCTTTTCCAAGAGCGCAAGAAGACTGGCCCTGGTTAGCTGAGGCGTTAGCGGCACCTAATAAGGAATAGAATGAGGATGTGGATGACCAAGGGACCTTCGTTCTGGCCTTTTGGAATAACTAGGGATTCTAACATCTTTTCAATGATGACCAATTTGATCTGGTCTCCTATGACAGTTTGTGCCTACAGGAAACATGATTGCGGGAATCTCCAGTGTGTGATGGATTCTCTGTTTACCTGAATCCGGCCAAAAAAGGGATAATGGGAAGACCCTATTCAGGCTCATAAACCATGATAAAAAATTGGCCATGGTCCGTCTGTGGTAGATTCAAGAAACCCTAGCCCCTTCATTCAAATGTTAACACTGAATTTTGATCAAGGTCAAGGCCGAGTTTCTAAAGTGATGAATGTGTTTACTCTAAACGCGCCCATGATTAACTCAAATATCTTTGTTTATGTTTATGTTTATTTAATATACATACAGCTAACAAGCTTTGTGTATACAACAATTTAGAACAATACAAACACATATTACAATAAATACAATCCAATGTTTTCAAATATAAATCAATAGATACCTAAAATAGCTATTTTACACAAATGTACATTGTTCTTCATTAATGTAGACATTTTAAAATCTCAACAATTCTCAAATAAAATTGCACTATACAATACGTAAGATTCCGATCATCCCCTTGCATTAATGTTTTCCATATTTCATCAATCATACAAAGGTTGATCTGATTGTTATACGATTTAAAAAACATGATTCTCAATTCTTTTAGGCTTTCGCAACACATCAGCAGATGATATAAGGATTCTATGACTGAACAGCCACACAATCTACAAAGTCATCTACTTCTATCTAGACCTGTCCATGACCCCTTTGTCTCGAGTGCCACAAATAGGTTAAACTTCATTAAAAGATATGATCTAAAAGCATAAGGACTAGGAAATGCTTTAATGTATTTCGGTATTTGCTCCAAATTCACATAATAGTCACAAAAATATCCACTATGTGCTTTTGATGCTATGGAAACAAAGTGGAGCTCAATATAATATGATGCTAATTTACTCTTAAGCCAACTCGTAAGGGGCTTACTGGTACATTATAGGATGTCATTGCGAAGCCTATTTTCCAATGCTCAAACATGGACTTAATAATGCCTAAAGCTCCCAACGATACACACTTATCAATTTTCAAAAAGGCATACATATGTTCTACCACAATAGTACCATTATTCAGTTTTAACAAATTTACATAATTCATCACGGAACGATTTAAATATTCTGCTTGTATGCATTTCATGTTGAATTCGAGGTAAAAATATTCCATTGATGTATTCGGAGGGAGTTGCATAAGCTTTCTAAGTATAGTCGCCTCCAGTTTAACTAGGCGAGATACAAATATCTTTGTTAAATGGGTGGGAGATCTAATGGATAAATCATACATGCAGTTGATCTAATGGATAAAATCAAACATGCAATTGAATGACCCCCAATTTATCATCTGTCGTGACTTGAACATTAGATGTTTGGATAAGACAGGCAACCTTTTTCCTCTCTCTAAAAACATTGATTCACCAATTCAAGAGAGCGCGGCACTATGGTTGAGAGAATTGAATAATAGGGAAGTGCATTTGCAAAATGGACAAAAGGTGACATACCGGGAGTCTTAACTTGGGGTCGAGGGCAAGTAAAAGCCACTCTGGACTATATTCCTACATCAGGGAATCAAATAGAATCTCTCTCAGTCCTCCCAATGAGGCACAGTGATCACAACCTATTGAGGTTGACTTGGAAGAGCTGGAAGAGACAAGGTGGAGTTGCTAAATTGGGAACTCTTCATGTTTTGCATGGGAGAAGCAGAATAATTGTGAAACCTGGTGATCTCCCCGTAGTCGTATCTAACTATAAGGAGATTCTCGCTGTTGGTAAATCTTGTATGAACTATGCCCCTATCCTTTACATTTTTGAAGAAGTAAAGAGAAGACATTGGAAACCTGATTTACACCCTAATCATCTTTGTAATAAAGATTTGGTTACGCAAAGTAAATCTTTGTGAGCAGGTCTTAGAAAGATAAGATGCAAAGCGGCGTCCTTCACTTCAGAAATAAGGAAAAGGAAACAGAAATATAGAAATTGGTTAAAAAGTCTGAATGTTAAGAACCCAGCAGGAGGCAGAACTAATGCCAGGGACTTAATCAACAATAATGAGTCATTGCAAGCTTCTTTATTGATTAATGAAGTATCAGAAAGTGGTTGGGTTACTCATTTTGGAAATCTTTTCGCCTCTATTTGCCCATGTAATGAGAAAGACCATAGGGAATCTGGTGGTGCTTGGTCTTTTTTGTTCTCCAAATATGATATTGAAGGCACCTCCTCCCGTGCACCCGCCCCTGACCGGCTCACTAGTAGCATCCTTAAAGAAGCTGCATGGCAGTGTTCGGATTTTGTGTTTTTATTTTTCAAACACATACTAAAAGCAAAGGATATCCCCTCTTCTTGGAAGTCTGCTAAAGTAGTACCAATTTTCATGAAGGGTGATAGGACGAACCCAAAAACCTATCGCCCAATAGCACTGTTGGCATTTTGGGAAAACTGTTTGCATCAGTGCTATTATGAAATCTGACCACCTAGCTGAGAGAAGTAGGCCGTTTTGACCCTCATCAAGCAGGATTTGTCAAGGTAGTTGGTGCTGATCTGAACCTTTATTTACTGAATGTGTTAAAGTTACCATGAATGGAGGTACAACACTATTCTTAGTGTTTATAGACTTAGAACAAGCTTTTGATAGTGTGAATAGATAATCAGCAGACATCAGAGCCGAACCTTCCTTCTGGTCGTTTAGATCTAAAGTGAAAGACCTGATCTTCACCCAACAAGGTTAGCTCACCTCTCACCAGATATGCTGCGTCAGCACTTGAGTATGCAGACATACAGACCATTATGAAACCCAGTCCGTATGCCTGCTGTCACTTAGCCGACCACTTTGTAACCTGGTAGTTCATTCACTTATTGACACATTCATCTACTGTAACTGCATTGTTGACCATTTTGTAACCTGGTCATCAAATTCCTATTGTTCTTTGCTCTTCATTCTCTGTACTGTCATTGTAACAAATGTGCTATGCACCCAGATACCCCTGGGTTAGGTTGTGCTATACCAATAATAAACTAAACTAAACTAAACTAATCTATGGAAGAAGTTGGCCCCTTTGAATTGCCCCAGAGATCTGCTGCATTCAATTGAAATATTGTATTAAAAAACTGCAATGAAGGTCAGACTGAACTCCCAGGGACTCTTATTTAAGGAAATTAAACCAACAGAGGATTGAAGCAAGGATGCCCCTTCGCACCTACTTTGTTTAGTTTATATTTAATGGAAATTAACTTCACATTGGATAAGGTAGACACTTTCCCAACAAGGGTTAATGTGAAATTAGTCCCCTGAATGCTTTATGCAGACAATGTGGTCCTTATAGAACAAATACCTATAGGACTGCAGCGTAGGCTCTCACGATTGCATGATGATATGACAGATAACGATTTCAATATAAATGTAAAAAAAATCAAAAGTATTGATCTTTAGTACATTGAGGGAAAATCAGAATATTAATTTTAAATGATATGTTGGCCGCAAACATCTAGATCAAGTCAATACTATGCAGTACCTGGGGATTCCAATGAACAGAAGTTGAACGAGAATCCTTGCGCTGAGGAATTGAAATCAAAGTTTAAGCTCTTGGCTGCCCAGGGGAGTGCCTTGCAGAGAAGGTATGGCAACTTCACAAAGCAGCGTATCTTGCATATCTTGGTTTTTCGTAAACAGAAGGCAACTGCAGTTCTAACTTCTGGAGCTGAGGCAGGAATAAATGTAGTGTGGCAAACATGGGAAGCTTTGGAAAGGACTTTTTGGAGTAGGGTGCTTAGATTACCTAAAACCGTACCGATCGCATCAATCAGATATGAACTGGGCCTCCAATACTTATACTCCCATGAAATTCTAAGAACTAAAAACAATATAGAGGCTCCCTGGCCTATTGGACTTTGGAAAGACAAATGCATTACCTGCCTAAAAGTTTTGGAAACTTCAATGGAGACATAGATAAACTCTGGTGCAGTTAAACGGAAACTCAGATGTCAAGACTCTATTGATACTCAAAATAAAAGAAATACATATAGAATGTCTCTACATCTTGGAACAGAATCTCGGGCTCTGAATGAGGTGCCTAAATATTTGTTGAAATTCCCTAGCCCCTATCATAGGAACCAATTTCTGAGACTACGATTGAACCTGCTCCCGACAAACGAGGTATTGTTCTGGCAGAAAAAAACAAGGCAACTGGAAAGATAATGGGTGCAGGTTTTGTCTAGCCCCAGGAATAATAGAGACACTGAAACATTCAATGACTAGCTGTCCAGCCTTGACCTCTGTGAATACGTTCCATCTGGGGAAGTTTGTCAAGAAGACTAATTCATTGTCAGTTGGCGAATGGTGGATGATGCTCTTAGTGCGTCAAAATGTATATTCGTTTTTTGCGGGGATAACATTTTTTATGAGGTTTTAAGATGTAACAATGCTATGTATGAACCTTATGCTGAAATTACTTATGCGGTCAGTATTCAATGCAAGTGTTACCTCAGGGTTGAGATCGGACATTGCAGTGTATAAACAAATGGCGGGAGCTATCAGCCGATGCTTGGCTCTTGCAGACGATTGCAGGTTTCAGACTAGAGTCTATGGGTTTACTGCGAGAGGCACATGTTCCAGCATGGCTCAGGGTGCAGAGGGAGGAGGAGAGACTCCTCAATGCTGAGCTGTGTATCCTATTAGAGAAGGGGGCTACAGAGCAGGGTCCAATGAGACAGGCAGGATTCGAGAGTAATATGTTCCTGGTGTACAGCAAAGGGAAATCGAGTCCAGTCATCAACTTCAAATAGCTGAACGGTTGTCTATTTTACAGACACTTCAAAATGAAGGTTATTCACCTCCTCAGGGATATTCTTCATAAAGTGAATTGGCTAGTGAGAATATATTTGAAAGATGCCTACCTGACCATTCCGGCGGCGCAGGACCACAGGTGATTTCTCCGATTTTTATGGAGAGGGCAGAGTTGGCAGTTTGCATGCCTTCCTTTTGGACTGGCCTCTGCACCCTGGGCATTCACCAAGATCATGATACTGGTAGGGCAAGCTATCAGAGACAGCGAGATCAGGATTATAGTTCACCTGGAAGACATTCCGATTTTAGCACAAGACATGGTGGCATTAGTGAGTCAGGTGCAATGGGTGAGTACCCTGCTGACCTTCTCATGGTTTCAAATCAATCAGGAGAAGTCAGAATTAGTTCTGCGGCAGCAGATGGATTTTCTGGGGTTTGTGATAGACACCAGAAAGGCCACTTTGGAGTTACCTCAACAAAAGATGAAAACAATAAAGAAAGAGTTGAGAATAGCAATTTACAAGATGCATATTTCTCTTCATAACCTAGCAAGGTTAGTAGGGCGGCTAGCATCCTCGATTCAGGCCATATTCCCGGGGCCCCTGCATTACAGGATGCTGCAAAGGTTAAAGATCAGGCACTTGCAAGGGGGAGTCAGTGTCATGATGCATCCAGACCAAGTCCATCAACCCCGAAAACAGGCATCATGTTACCTGGAGCAAACCCAGCAACCCCTGTTAGGGGCTACCTGGGTACAGTCCTGGCGCCTATGGCACCAGGCTCATATGGGACATCAGTCCTGGCGCCATAGACACCAGGCTCATATGTTAAAACTTACCTGATGCAGACCATGCTGCAAGGGATCCAAGCATCCAAGCCCATGTGAGGCTTGAAGGGACTATTTTATCTTATGGACTATTTTGTTACTCGGTTGTGGCTGTGGAGGAATACTTACCTGGGACTACTTTGAAGGCTATTTAAACCACACCCGAAGAGCAGCACATGCTTCACGTTATTCTGCACCCAGCAGCGTAACGCTCACCGTGTCTGCAGTCAGCATCCAGCATCCTGCCACGCCCGCCTCGAGTCCAGAGCGCCTAGAAAGAAGGGAAAGAAGAACAAAGGTTAGAACAAGAACTTTACTGGATTTCTTACCTGATTTTGGATTCATCGCACCTTCGAACCAGAAACAGACTTCATTTTAAACGCGTCGCATCGCCAGCAGCAGCGCCGCGCCATACTCACCGTTCCTCGCAGCATCTCTACGATCCGGTGCTGTCTCCATCACCTGGTTGCCGCATTCCAGTGCCTAAGGGGGACAAGAAAACAACAAGGTGATCCAAGGGAACAAACAAGGACAATCTCTTGCCACCCTATGCTTACCTGATTTACCGCTAGAGGTATTATCCACCAGCACGCCAAATCGTCCTACGCTGCACCTGCAAGAAAAGAGAAAGCAGTGCGTTAAACCATGGCATCATTTACCGGACAGTGTTACAAAATACAGACTCTTACCTGAACGCTTTCAGCTGCCACAAGACGATCATCTTTTGGGTCTAAACTGCAAAAGAAACAAGGAATTGGACAAGAGTGATTAATTGGACATTTTGAACTCATTAGAACTATATACTTACGGCCTTTCGCCCGGAGGTTTGGAGCCAAGATTTGTCCAGAACTCTTCCAATACCCTCAAGCCAGTGAAGTAACTGGCCATCAACGCGCCCCTGCATTCTTCACAGGATGGAGAGCTCATCATACAAAACTATAAGGTGAGCTTTGTGAAAGGGAATGTCAGAAGTGATAAGTGGGGACGCAGTGAGGTGTTAATACTCAAATCCACGGGTGGCTAATTCCCTTTCCCCGTCTTTAGGAGACTACTTCTACGAGTCAAGAATACGAAGCTAGGTGGGCCAGTCCAGTCAGTCATCTCTGCACTACGCATCACATTGGTGGAGACCGTGCCTGTCCAGTTCTGCTCGACACCCCTGTGGGAGCCAGGTGAGCGTAACAGTCAGATATCATCAGTGTGTACTGTTAGATGAAGATGGAAAAGGAGAACTATATTGGTGGTTGCAAAACATAAAGGCCTGAAACAGAAGGTCCATATTCAGAGATGCCAGAATTAGTAGTAGAATTGGTTGCAAGCAGGTCCGGTCGGGGCACCAGGTGCAGTCAATTGCAAACAGGAAGAAAATGGCCCACAAGAGATTTGAAGCTGTACATAAATTGTTTAGTGCTGCTAGCTGGTTTGTTCGCAGTAAGAGCTTTTGCCAAAGAGAGAGTGAACTGTTGCATTTTGTGGAAGATGGACAACATCTTGGCAGTGTGATACAGAATGCAGAATTTCAGGCCACAATGGGATTTGCCAGGCCTCACTGCGGACTGTATATCAAAGCCTCACAGGCACCTTCCATCATTAGGAGCTATGACACTGCTTCGGCTAAATTGGAGGAATGGTGCACACGACAACGCGTTCATCCCGTTTCTACATCTGTAGTTCAGATCCTGAATATTTTTGCTGAATTATCCCAGGATGGATGAGCTTTTCGCACCTTAGGAGTACATAGGTCGGCTATTTCCGTAGGTCACGTGAAATGTGATGGCCTGCCGATTGGAGAGCATCCGTCTGTGGGTAGGCTGTGGCGAGGAGTGAAGTTGAAAATGCCCCACACAGCCATATATTCTGTACTCTGGGATTTAGAGATGGGTTTCAGCCTATTCAAACAGTGGCCAGTCAATGAACAATTGTTTTAACATTGGCTATCAAGTAAACTGGCAATGCTATTGTGCTTAGTTTCATGCAGGAGAGCGTCCGATGTTAAGGCGATGGAAGTGAACAGGAATGTTTTCTATCCAGTTGGGGTGGTCTTTCATATTGCTAAGTGTATGCCATCTCGTACCGTATATCCCAGATGAGCCCAATCTGTGTGTGGCTCAGTGCATTAGGAATTAGGACAAGGCTAACAAAGGGATTAAGCCTCCTTGGGTGCTAATCGGCATGGGAAACCTTTTCATGCGGTAGCTTTGGCTACCATAGCTAAATGGGTAAGGGAAGTCATGTACATGGCATGGCTAGATTTAGCGATATTTGGGGCCAATTTTGTCAGAGGAGCGATGGCATCCAAAGCCTTCGTGAGAGAAGCATCCCTGAATGAACATTTTAAATCCGCGGATTGGTCCACAGAAGCTATGTTTAAGACCTTCTATTTCAAGCCTGTTTCATCAGTGACTGCAGTAGTTTTAGACAGCTTTGAACAAGCATAATTCTTGCCTCCAGTCTTGACATAGAATGAAGATTACCCAGGTTTACAGCACCAGTAGTCTTGATTCTATTAAAGACACAGAGGCGAGCATTATCCTGTCCTACGTACGCTGGGTGGGAAGATTGGATGGTGATAATGCTGATGTAACCAATGTACTGATGCTGTGGTACTGTGATTTTGTTGATTTGTATTCCCTCCCTAATTGTCTGGTTGACTCCTAGGTGTGGGTCATAAGACCATATGAGTGGAGGGCTTAATCAGAGCTGTTGCAAGGCTTACGGGAGCAGATGTACGTGGACCAGGGGCAGGCTACAGCACTGGAGAAGCATTATAGTTGGAACTGTATGAGGTGAAGTTTGTCGGTTGAACTGTTATTTGTTGGATCACCAAAGAAAGCAGAGGAGGCACAGCAGGGAGGTCATTTCACCAAGATGCCAGGGGTAGCGGAAGTGACATCACACGACCCTCTTCCTCAGATGACATCACAGGAAGTGATGTCATTTGAGCCCAACCCAAAGTGATATCACGGGAAGCGATAGAACACAACCTTTCAACCCCTGACAAAACAGGAAGTTGCATCACATAGCATTGTTACTAAGTACAATTCGAAAAATATGGTTACAATATCACTATAATGTGATATACATTTCATACAAGAATGGATTACCAAATGCATCGTTAAGATCATTGTGTATAGGCCCATATTACCAAATTACTATGAATGCAAGCAGACGTCCATCTCCAAATGATAATGATGTGTTATTATATAGCACTTACGCTTAAGCACTTTATATAGAACACATATACATACAATATCACCTAACCTGTGTTGGAACTCATTTATCGACTTCAAAAAATTGAATGGCTGAGTTGAGGTGTTTAAGAGCAGACTAAATCAGTGACTTGCCCCCTGACGTGTGTCTGAAATAAACCTTTAATGAGTTTAGGAATTATTGTATAGAACTCCAGAAAGACACATTTTTTGGTATTCCTATTCTTTCTTACTTAGGGTCACTTATGAAAGTGTTAAACTTGTGGAACCCCTGCTTTTTTTTTTGTTGAGAGGCCTGACCAAGAAAGCCAGCCACTCCAGAAGCAAAGGGCCGCATGGTGCTGGCCAAAGCCCAGGAGGTTGCATTTAAAAAAAAAAGTATTATTTATTTTTTATTTTTTTAGGGTTAGCAAAGGAGACCTCAGGGGTCGCACCTGCAACCCCTGGCGACCTCTACATGGCATCCTTGAGGCAAAGAAAGGGGATGACATAAGAGGAATGCTGTATCATGATAGTTTTTTTTAAGTGGACTTTTGGGGATTTGTAGGCCCTTGTAGTGGACATTTTGTTTAGTTTGGTTGTTTTACTGTTTAAAAAAACCCAAAAAATTAAAAACAGAAAGGTTAAGATTTAAAGAAGCTGCTGTGAAGAGTGGTCTTAAAGATTTTAAGCATAATGCTTGCCTCTATGTCTTTAATAGAATCAATACTCCCGGCGCTGTAAACCTGGGTAATCTTCATTATGCTGCCTCTTGGTTTATAGAAGAGTGAGGGCTGAGTGGGCGCTTTAACCTCTATTCCTTTTTGTGCAGGGTAGAAGTCTATTCGTCACAACGTGTGCCAAGAACATAACGTAAAGGAACAAAGCATTTTGGAGAGAGGCATATAAACAAAAGTACAGGACACACTATCTACAATGTGCATCAAATATCAGTTTTAAAAACTGTGTTCAATACATTATACCAAAAATAAGTGTTTTTTTCTGTCCCGATGCACCACTATGATACACTTCTTTTATGATTCGCGGATATGCTTGTACAGTTCAAGGTGGTCTTCAAGACATACTTGTGTACAGCTTAATCCCGCTAGAGCTCATGCAAACAGCTTTCAGAATGCGTTTGAAAGAATCTCTCAGAAGTGAAGCCAGGTGTCCTTGTGAAAAACGGAGAATGGCAGAAAAGAAGCAGGAGCATTATTTAATATTTTCTATGCATTCATCTCCTGGGCTGTCTGGGCTGCCAGCGTCACTTCATTATGCTCCCCTTGTGTATCTTTCAAAAAGGAAATGAAGGAATGATGTGTAGGTTCCGCTCCAGGCAGTGACTCAGAAAGGGTAGGATTAGAAAATGTGCCTTTCCCTTGCCTACGTTTACGTTTTTGAATTATAAACTAAAGCTAACCTTGTAAAATCTTTCTTTCACAAATGAAGTGCTTCTGGCAATGGGGCGCAAGAAAGACCTGATTACTCTCCGACGAGCCATAAACACAGTAACGTGTTCGGTGCGTCTTTAGGATTCAATGGCCAGCGGATATCGCTGCCTCCACTCGGAATTAATGTAATATATTACGGTTTATTATGTGATTGCTATTACATGTACACTTTAACTATCGTATTTACAAACCAAAGTTCCATCATAGTCTGGTTTACAAACAAATTCAGCCGTGCAGTACACATTTTGGGGTTGTAATTCCATTTCTGACACTTTTGTTTTTGGTGGTCACAGAATTACTATCAACTTTATTGGACTTTCAAACTGTGAGTTTGGAGGCAAAGTGGAGGACTTAATTCCAATTGTAAATTGGAGGTAAATTCTCCACTTCACCTTCAAAAATAGGGTAATTTACTGTGGTGAAATTTACATTAGCGGTAAATCCGGAAAATTCATACAAAAATGGGGATTAACACCTCCTTACCACCCGTCATAAGTGCACCATAAGTCTCAGAGACAGAAGGCCCGATGCTCATGTGGATGTTAAATACGGAAAAGGTCCAAAAAAGCGTTAATGACCTTTTCGGTACTTAAGAACTAAGTCGAAGTCGGGATGAATGCGCCACTTTTGGAATATATGTGGCGATTGCGAGGGTGAGTGGGAAACCAACCTAGCAAACGCCACATTCGTTACCTGCCATTTAAGATGGTTATTCTTGTGGCACTCCTCCTCTTTTTATTGTGTGTTAATGTGGTGCACATATATAGTTACATTACGGTGCCGGTATTGTGCCAAAGGAACCCGGTCGTTGACCACAGCAATCATCTACCATGTGTAATAGTGCAGTATGGTGGGCCACTGGAGTATTTCAAGCAGGGCCCGGGTTTGAATCCCCTGCAGGACAGAAGTTTAAAAAATAAACAAATGTGTCCTACCCTACCGTCCTGCGACAGTGCTCCGAGTAACATAAAGTACGGGAACATGGCACCATTTAGTGCCTGCCCACTTTGACCTGTGGGCAGTAGAAATTCTTTCACACACATAGAGGAAGATCCATAGAGAAATCCTTGCATACACGGAGGAAGGTCAGAAAAAGACCCGATGAGCAACAGCAGCACTTTTGTAAAAATAACCAATATGTCGTTATTAAACGAAAGTGCTCCAGAGAATCACCTGTTGAGGCGGAATGCAGGCGGTGCACTGTCGTGAACTATGAGGACACCCAGGACCACTTGAGAATAGTGGTGGAGCCTGGGCATCCAGATTTGACTCAGTAATGTGTGCTCTTTAGCACGCTTACTGTGCCAACCTCAGAATCGGGCCATGAGTGATGATAACGGTAAACGAGTTTTGCATTAATGCTGCAGAAATTCCACTGAATTACTGCCAAACTTGTAATCGGGCCAGCAACTTGCAACATCAATTTGACATAGGCTCTTGAACATCTATAAACAGAAATCTCTAGATTATATCAAGGTTAAAATAAAGCCTATGGCCAAGTCACTTTGCTCATGTCTGCACCGTTTTCAGTATCATTTTCTTTAAATTTGGCAAAACCAGTCAAAAAGAATGTTAGCTAATATTGCAGTATCCATAGATGCTTGGCCAGATTACATAAATTGCACCAATGCCAGGAAGTTAGGTGTTAGGTAAGATCTTAATTTATGCTAAATCTACCTCACTTGTGAGAACCACAGAAAGTCTTGCTGGACTGGTGAATTATTTTTCCCTATACTTCAGTGAGTGGAAACCTTTTTCCACACTTACAGATCCTTTTACTATTTTAATTGGTGTCATTTTTAAAACTATCCATAGCGTCTGTTTAATTATATTCCTTTTGACATTTTGGGGTATATACCTTTCATTGTTACAGGGTTGACCTTTGGGCTCCCCTTTTTCTTTCTCTGGCTAACCTTGTAAGAACTACAGTTCCCAAGGGTGAAAAGGATATTTTTATCCCTTCTACATTTTGTTAGGTGAAAACCTGCAACCCCCCACCTTATGTGGAGGGCTGGGGAGATACAACATATCCCCTTTCTCACTAGCACTGTCACAATTCTGTTACAGGGACAAGTTTACCTTTAATGGCTGTTGGCAGTGAACCTTTTTACTAATTCTGAGCACCTTTACCATGGGGTTTTTGCACAGCTGCAGTAAAGGCACCCAATGGTGCCCATTTTAACAAAATGGCCCCTGACTTCTTTGTTTGTCATTTTTGTGCTCCTTGTCCCTTCTCTATTCTTCCTCTGCCCTACAGTATGGGAAAGTATTTTGTGTTAATTTTATCCTTGGCAGGAGACCTAGGTAAAGTCTGCCCAGGCTCCAGATTGTCTGTGAAGGCAGGAAGGAAATCTCTGCACCCCTTTGTCTTCCACCCTGACTGCGAGAATCCAGTTCCAACTGGAAGTGTAGCTGTCCTGAAAGGACTGCCAACCCTTCAGGTTGAATGTTGCACACCTGTTTGATTGGCTGCATAAAGGTTAGATCCTGGAAACTGAAGTGGTAGTCGACCACTGGACCTGAATCCGAATAGGAGAAGAAGTGGAGGAGGGAGTTGTTGTTTTGTGCCTTCTCAGGGGAAATGTCATTGTCTGAGAATTGGTTAATGCTACAAGGAACTATTCTCTGATCAAAGTTCCAGTGTGGTCAGAGCGTTCTTGTTTACTTATTTACTCTTGACATTCTGAAGTTGTCAGTTGATGTTGTCTGCTGTTGCCTGTAGATCCCTGCCTACACTGGGGGTCTTTATTTCTAATAACTCAATAAAGAACCATATAAAAGTTGACTGGAAGTGCTGCACATCTTTTCAACAATGGCGACGAGGATGGGATATTGAGAGAAGACCCCCAGCAGCATAGTAATTGATGCCGCTCCGCTCTGCCCGAGCATAGCAGCAGCCATCGCGGGAGACTTATTCCTGATTGCCTCTTCAACCCCAAGTAAGAGTCCCTGGCGTGCCCCTGGCCCCTTCCGTACCTCGGCATCACCCCATATGGCTTTCCGAGTATCTGTGAGCAGCCGCGGGTCCATGTGAGCACAGCGTTCGCCGCCGAGCCAGTCCCCAGCTCCTTACCGTATTAAGCCTCATAGATGCGCACTTGAAAACCCACACGCACTCGCTCACTCCTGTTTCAGACTGGACTCTCCGTGTGCATGGTGCATCGGACTGGGGTATTAAGCAAGATAGAAATAACCAAGGGAGGGCCAGGGCAACCTAGCATGTGACACATGCAGAACTGTCAATGGAGCTAGTGGCGTTCAGGGACGAGGCACACAAAGGGACAATTATGCAGCTTGGTAAGGTGTCCAGTCATAATATCGAATGCAATATTTTCGAAAGTCAAAATGTCGAAAAAAAAATGTCGAAAATAAAAATGTCGAATTACAAAAATGTCAAATTTTTTTCGATTTTTTTCGAATTGATGTTAATACAAGGTAAGTGTTTAAATATGTTTTATTATGCATTTTTGAACATTGCTATTATTTACTATGTTTTATTAAGTATTCTTGAACATCAATTGCATATTCCATGTAATATTTTGCTTAGTTATATATATATAAGTTAAATAAATATATATTTATTGTAAACTTCAATTATAAATAAATACATAAATTGCAAACTGATAACGTTGACATTTAGTATACTTTTTTCCAATAGATGGCGCTATTGTTTAAGAAATGAGAATGCCCATTTTCTTTATATATGGTAATTGCATGCTACGTAAGGTTGCGTTACTCTACGTATACGTAGGCGCTATTTTTAAAGTTCATTCGTTCAGCGTTTCCATCGCGTTCGGGTCTCCGTGCTTTCGTGTGGATTTCTTTTTGGATTTTCAAGGTTTTTCACCCTTTTCATGGATGCAATGGAGTTTTTTTTTACTGGATTCGATGGATGTTTTGGTTTTTCCGAGCCATGGATTTTTTTTCGGGTTGGATCGTTGATTTTGTTTCATGGACTTTCTTGGATCTTCAACTTTTTTTCCTTTCCGGATTTCGCTGTTATGGATCACACATGTGGATTTCTTTTTGGATGGTGATTTTCCCTGGCAAGCTTTTTGGATTATGGGTTCCTTGGATTTTGCTGCGTGGTGCTATTTACGGGTATCGTTTGGATTTGTCATGGTGGATTGGTGATTTCTTAAAAACGTGAGTACTTTTAACATTTTAAATTATACGCTATTGAATCTAGGTAGGTGTCTTTGTCATTTTCATTAAAATGTTGTACTATTTGCTCAAGGCGTTGTTCATAGTCTCTGTATTTTTTCTTTTTTACATCTGTGTTTTCGAGTGAAATTGCTTGGGAGACTCGAAATTCCTGATGTGATTGTTCTTTGTTTAATTCTTTCAAAAAATGCCACAAATTGGTATTAATTGTGTTGAAAGTTTTATTAATACGGCTGTGCCATCCCTCAAGTGAATTGTTTGTTCTAGGTCGCCCTTCCAAGGTTGCTTTGTAGCAATTCCATAAGTTTATATTGTATTTTGGCCTTCTTCTGGTGCATTCCTTGTTAATTGTCCAATCCATGTATTTTCCATGTAATCTAACATGTCCGAATTTTCTTCCTCATGATTTTTAAAATAGTCAGTGTCAAGTAAATGTTCATAGTAATGTATAACCTGATCTTCTTTCACAAATGCTAATCTGAATAGTTTTTTTATGTTATGTTGAAATATGCTGTCGTCTGTGTATTTACTACTTAGTCCAAGTTTTTGCAGTTTTTTCCATATCGACTGAGTAAAATGGAAAAAGCAGCCTTGTATGCTGGAATCAGTGTATATTGAAGAAAATGCCTTAATCTGTGCTAATTCAAAATCCATGATTATGTTTTTGGGTTTTGAATTTGGTACAGTGTCCTTGATTTTGTTCAACATGATTCTGTAGGTTTCTTCATTTTTTTTGGGCATTAAAACATAAACAAGTGGAAATAGTTTGTTATTTATTGTTCCATGTAGTGAATAAAATTGTTGGAAGGGGTTCGGGCAGGCTTTGAAAGTTTTACTATGTTTGCCATACACTAATAGTAATATATTTTACGATTTAAATATCTAGTCACATATATTTTTTTTTATATTACCTGATTGTTTGCCTGACGTAGCCGAATCGAATCCACGTTAGTTCGCTCTGACTCTGGTCCTGTCAGGTAATGACAGTTGTCCCCAACCGTCATCTGTTCCTTTTGTGTTTAGGCAAGGTTCTTTACTTGTGGGTGTCACATATTGGCTTAACCCTTACGACTCCTGATTCTATGGGGTTTTCGTTAGTCATAATGTACTTTATTTACAGATTGGCAAACGGTTATGTGTTGGTGGTCGAGAGGAGGGTGGGAGAGTTTCGGCGTAGAGGTAAGGGGGGTTGGAAGGAGGTAACCCCCCCCCCCCAAAAAAATGGACCATTAGCATTACTTCACATTGGTATGTTAGTATTATCGTTCGACTTTTTTTTCGACATTTTTGTGTCGACTATTTGACTTTTCCTATTATATTTATATATTTTCGACATTTTTGTTTTCGACATTTTTTTTTCGACATTTTTGTATTTCGGTATTATGTTTTCGACATTATGACTATAAACCGCTTGGTAAGTTGTGAATGCATAGTGAGGAGGGCTGAAGTGTTGCTTCTCAACGTAGTCGGGTGGAACGTTCAGAATCTACCTGCCAGGCAAATTAATCTCAAAAAGGATTAAAGGCTTGAACATTCAGGAGCTCAGGCACAGTCAGTCTTGGTAAATTACTGGAAACTACAGGGTCTGACATCTAAGAGGAGCATTGCCCAAAGAGATCTCAGGCAAGATTTTAAACAGCAATCTTCATGTGGCGTCTGGCTCAGCTAAACACAGCCAGTCTCTGCAGCTCATTATAACTTGTGTAACAGACACTTCTTCTTGGTCAGGTAGAAGTTGCCAAGTAGGAGTGCATTCTTTGGGTGCATGCACATTGTGTTTCTTTTGTGCGAAATGCAAGCAAGGTTCTGAAGAGGTTGAGCAACCTGTCACTTGTTTGTATTTATTTCCTGCTGAACAATTTGCAAAAAATAAATAGAGCAACATGGCGGCATTACCTGGAATAGCCGGGCGCCCGATTTTTATGCCCATTCCAGGACCAGAAAAGATTCTGTTGGCTCAGTGCCGCAAGGGCTTCATGCATTACCTCAAGGCAGCTGGTGGTACCTCGTACTCTAATGAGAGGAAGCTTGCGCTTCTACTACATTTTGTAAGATAGGAGGGGCAAAGGATTTTACGAAACACTGCCTCAGCCAACTGGAGATGGCAGTGGAGATGCTATAAATGAGTTTGAAGTGGCCTTACTCAAGTTGGACATACACTTCAACCCTAAGACAAGTACGATATTAGAACGGTACAACTTCCGCATGCCGGTGCAAGCTCAAGGAGAATCAGTGGAAGAATATGTGACTGCCTTACCACATTTGGCTTTGTCGTGCAAGTTTCAAGAATCATTCGATGACCACATTCGAGACCAGTTCATGACTCACTGCAAATCGAATAGAATTCATGAAGAGTTGTGGTTGAGGGATGAACCCAATCTAGATGAGGTATTAGACATCGCAAGACGCATGGAACATTCTTTGGCATGCGTGGCGAAGCTATCAAAGGGAGAAACTAGTGAGCTAAAGGAGAGCAAAGCAGAAATCCTAAATGTGGTAGATACGAAGAGTAAAAGAAGAGGGAAAAGCAAACAGACAAGTTGTGGAATTGTAGAGGACAAAAGGAATCAAGACCCACCGCAAAGAGCAGACAGAAGAAATTAAAGACTATGTTTCCGATGTGCCAGCAATACACATTTTGCATCATCCATAGTATGCCCTGGTCACAGAGCCATTTGCACAAAGTGCAAAAGAAGAGGACACTTTGCGAATTGTTGTAAAAATTACCAGTCTGTGCAGTTTATTCAAAAAAGAGTGTTGTATGTCAATGAAGAAGAAGATGCAAGATCAACCGAGGAAGACATTACACTTCCGCTGCAGAATGTCATTGTCAATACAGTGAATGTTGTATCCAATGGAAGAATTGGTGATGAGTGCGAGCATCCATATGCCACGTTGAGTGTAAATGGACATAGGGTACGCATGATGGCTGATTCTGGGTCTAAAATTACCCTCGTATCGAGAGCTGTGTTCGAAAAGGAAATGAAGGGGGAGGTATCTAAATTGCTGAAACCAGACATCAACCCCGGGGGTTATAACCAGGACAAGATCGCATTATTGGGTTATACCTTGGGAAAATTTGAATTCAGAGGACGTTGTTGTGATGGGAAAATATATATTACCAAGAAGGGACAAACTTTGCTTGGGTGGAGAGAGCAAAAGAACCAAAAAATCAAACTTGATCCCTACGAGGAAGAACAAGTTTTACAGGTATCGAGCTCACATGTCACAGGGTATTCTAAGGTTTTCAACAAGACCCTGGGGAAAGTAAAGGGGGCTCAGCATCAGATAATAATAAAAAGGGGTAGCATACCCGTAGTTGCAAAGCTTAGACCAGTCCCCTTAGCTTTATGAGAATGAGTCAAGAAGGAGCTGGAAAAATTGTTGAAGATGGGCGTGATAGATAAGGCAGGAGGTGTGGAATGGGTTTCACCTGTAGTGGTTGGTAAAAAGTGATCAGGCAAATTGAGGCTGTGTATTGATTTGCGTGAACGCAACAAATGTGTGCTTGTGGATAGGCATCCGTTGCCGAACATGGGAGAGATGCTAACAAGTGTTGGGCGTGGTAAGGTGTTCTCCAAACTCGACATGGCCTTGGCATATCATCAGGTCGAGTTGGAGGAGGAAAGCAGAAAAGTCACAGCTTTTATTACTCATGTGGGCATGTATCAATTTAAGAGAATGCCGTTTGGGCTGGCGTCGGCCTCGTCTGTCTTTCAAAAATTCATGGACTATTTACTTAAGGGTGTGAAAGGTGTTTTCTTCTTCCAAGACGATGTGTTGATATGTGGTGAGACATTGGAGGAACATGATAGAGTTCTTGACACTGTGTTGAAGATATTTGAGGAGAAAGGAATCACCCTAAGAGAGGAGAAGCGCAAGTTTGCTTTCTCTAAGGTGGATTATTTTGGGCATGAAGTGTCCAGTGAAGGTGTGAAACCAAGGGAGAGTCTTGTGAACTTGATAAAAGAGATTAAGAGACCAGCAAGTAAGGTTGAGCTACGTTCTTTCCTCGGCATGACACAGTTCTACCAGATATTTGTAGAGAATTATGCCACAAAGGTATTAGAAATGAGGAAGCTGTTAAAGAAAGGTACTGAGTTTGTATGGAGTCAGGCTTGCGAATTGGAGTTTCAAAAGATTAAAGATGAGATAGACTTAGCTCGTCCGTTAGGCTGTTTCGATATGAAAAGGACGAGCATAATTACTGTGGATGCTAGTGAGGGTGGACTAGGTGCTGTTCTTTCACAGAGGTGCGATGATGAGTCGGAAGAGGTGATCGCTCATGCGTCCCATGGTTTGAAGGGTGCAGAGGTGCGTTATTCTGTTCTAGAAAAAGAAGCTTTAGCCTGATATTGGACTGTGGAGCGCTTCAAGAGCTTTGTATGGGGATCTGATTTTGTTATTCGGACGGACCACAAACCCTTAAAAGTGATTTTTGAGAGTAAGGGTCCAGATAAAGTTTCACGCAGAGTGGCTGGATGGGTCACTAGAATGCAATGCCATAGATTCGAAATGGAGGTGATCCCTTGGAAAGAGACCTTTTTGCAGACAGTTTGTCGAGAGTAAAGGTTACTATGCATGATTTTGTGGAGGATGTTGATATGGAGATGGTATTTGTGAATTCCGATGGGATTGTGTCTAAGGAGGAGTGGCTAGAAGATTTGAGGAGGGATGAAGTGATAAGTAAGGTGATAACATATGTGTTAACCTCAGTATGGCCTAAGAAGACGGAATTGGCGGAAGGTGAGAGACCATTCTGGGAAGTAAGAGATGAGTTGTCTGTTGCTGATGGGATTCTGTTTAGATGGGAGCGGGAAGTAGTGCCTGAAGGTATTCGTACCAAGGTGATTGATTTAGCCCATAGTAGGCATATCAGTGTTTCCATGACAAAGGGTGTGTTGAGGTCTGACTATTGGTGGCCAGGTTTTGACAAGGATATTGAGAGACGAATGAGCGAATGTCACATGTGTATCAAAAGTGGGAAAGGGATTGAAGCAAGGAAGCAACCATTGGTAGACATTGGTGTACCGTCAAAGGTGTGGAGCGAAGTTGCCATGGAAATTCTGGGTCCTGTTGATTTAGGTTATAGCAGAGGAAGGTTTGTGGTACTGGTCATTGATCTGTTTTCCAGGTTGTGTGATTTCAGAGTTGTGAGAGAAATTTTGGGGGAGAGCATGGTGGATGTTCTGCAAGGGATTTTTGCAAGTGAAGGTCTCCCGGAAAGTATTCTCACTGATAATGGCACCCAGTTTACCGGAGGATGCTTCCCAAAATACCTAAGAAAATGTGGGATAAAACATAAAAAGGCCGCCTTATGTCTTTCTGAAACCAATGGGGTTGTCGAAAGAATGAATAGGTGTGTAATGGAAAGTATTCGCATTGGGCAAGAGTGCGGTTTTGACAAGATGGTGACTATTCAGAATAGAATGTGGGCAATGCGCTTGGCACCCCATGTAACTACCAGATTGTTCCCTTTTGAATTGATGAGATGATGGAAGCCTTTCTCCATGGTGAGTCCTCCGTGGTTGGGGAGGAGCAGAGAATCTGATTTGGTAATTCATGAGATGAGGAACAAGTTGAAGGAGAAAAAAAGAATTGGGTTATGTGCGAGAATGAAAGGTGAGGAAAAAGGAATTGCGTGTAGAGTGTGGTGATTGGGTCAGAATCAAAAAAGAGGTTGTTAAGAGAAAGGGGATCCCTTATATTCAGATCCAGTCAAGGTTGTTGCTGTGCTGAAAGGAGCTGTGTGAGTTGTGGGTGGACAGGTCTGGAATAAGAACAGAATTGTGGTGGTGAAAAGAGGCCATGTTTGAGGGTGTAGTACCGATATTCAGTGTGATGTGTGAAAAAGAGGAAGATGTGTTGTAATGTGCCTTCTCATGGGAAATGTCATTGTCTGAGAATTGGTTAATGCTACATGGAACTATTCTCTAATCAAAGTTCCAGTGTGATCAGAGCGTTCTTGTTTACTTATTTACTCTTGACATTCTGAAGTTGTCAGTTGATGTTGTCTGCTGTTGCCTGTGGATCTCTGCCTACGCTGAGGGTCTTTATTTCTAATAACTTAATAAAGAACCAGATAAAAGTTGATTGGAAGTGCCACACATCTTTTTAACAGAAGTGGTTACTGGTGGCGGTCTTTCATCACTACCCATTTTTACTGGAGGAGGAGCTTACCCAGTGTCCATAAGTGTACTTAAAACCTAACTGTGCACGGAGCACAGTGCAGAGAAGAAGTGGAGGAGGAAGTGATTACTGGTGGTTCTTGGTGGTGCGTCGTGGATGGGGTGACCAATAGATGCAGACAATACATTTTCTGAATCCCCTAATTGTGATTGTGATTGAGTCGGTGACGGGAACAGAGGCATCCCCCACACTCGAGGATCCCGGCAAGCATAAACACACGCTTGAGCACTTGGCTGAATCACATCCTGTCGAAGGACAAAGAGGACTTTTTAGTCTGGGTGCACCGCCAAGTTCGCTCCTTCGTTAGTCTCACCTAACTTTCAACGGCTACACGCGAGGGAGGGAGGGGCAGGGTGGGAGAGATGGACTAAGGCTGCTCATTGAGCTGTCGGCCATTACCTGGCCACTTCTGACACAGATCTGTCTGGGATTGATACATTTGCACATGACCCACAGTGGTTTATATCTGCATCCTTGTTTTATGGACTGTTTGTTTAATTCGCTCACTCCTGGAGCATTTTAGTCCCACAATTAGAAAAGTTCAGATAACATTGTAGGTTCATATCTGAAATGATTTTATAGTTTTATAGTTTTAGATGTCCTATACATTTATAAATTTTACAGATTGTAAGCCTTTTTTTTAAGTGCATTGTGTTTGAATTTAAATTGGTGTTAATATGGCCAAAAGAAAAGCTAGGGATGAAGGCAGACAGGGGAAACTGGCAATGAGTGCAAAAACATTTAAATAAAGACAAGTTAAGTTCCCACTTTGGAAACTCCCGTCCCCTGCACACTATTTGTGGCTAAAAAGCTCAATAGATTTATATTTCCTAGGGGAAATTGAATGTAAATATAGTGATCAGATTACATTCTATGTATGTACATGATATTTAGGAACATTGGCATTGGCATTCATACTAAATGATTTAGGTACAACTTAAAAATAAATTTGTTCACAAAGATCATTTATTTTTCATATGCATATGCCCAACGCATTTCGAGATCATTTCTCTTCATCAGGGGCTGTAACAGTTCATTCAATGGTCAAAGAAATTCTAAAAGAATACAAAAGAAATGTAGACAAATATATCAAAATTCTGTTTTGAACAACTCATAATGTCAAAGACAAACTTTCACTTGTGCAAACATGATGGAGGATTTTGTTCATCCTAAACAACAACTCAGTTCTGATAGAAAATATAGATACATGTTCAAATATTCTCAGAGTACAATAGATCTCAAATACATGTTTGTTGGAAGTCTTACCAATAGTGCCAGGAGGCGTAGTCTAACTAGTAGTTCCATACATAAATTGTATCCTAAACGAGAAAATACCAATATTGTAAAAGAACAAGTTAAGCATACCGTATTCTCCTCGTTAAAGGGTGCCGGCGAAATGCTAAACAATTTAGCTCCAAATGGAGAGGTTCTGAAAATCCCCTATTGAGGAAAGAGCAAAACACTATGTAAAAAGTAGTGTCAGCAATATATGCTGCCAAGTACGTATAGGGTATGTTAGGAATAGGTTGAGACTTGCTGATCAATGCCCAGGCTGATAATCAGCACACTGTCCTTCAATTGAAAACGGTGGATATTGGACTTCAGGGGGAAAGATAAGAGCTCCAAATCTCGTCAGCGGCACCTTGAAAAAATGGCGCCATGTGTTAATGTCATCAAAAATGACTTGTGTCAGAACAGTCAAACACTTAGGGTATTCAGTAAGTATTTAGATGGCCGTTAGAGAGAGGGTGCCATTCCCCCTGTGGAGATATTACATAACGTGATGAGATTGAGTTAAAGTACTTACTGGTGTCTCGGTCGAATTGTAGAGGTCGATAGAGCCAATCGGACAAGCACTGTATTAACGGCTGTCAAGATGGCATAAATTATATGTGTCATTGATGTGACGTCATCACGTAGGAACGTGAATGACGTCACATATGTAAACAATGTGGTCGCGTCATAATGACGACTTTCTGAAAAATGCATGGAGAGGGAATGTTATGTGTGGCGCCATCTCCTAAATGATGCACATGATGTCACTGGTGTAAATTAAGATCTCTGCCGTGTGTAACGGTCTAAAGTGGAGAACAATAATTCAAACTGAGGAGGGATTTCCATGAGTCTAGTCACATGTGTGACCAAGCCTGTATCTCTGGTAACATCAATTATTACATAAATGTTGTATAGAAGACTGTCCTAGTGGAAGAAATTTCCAAAGGAAAAATTGTGTTAGATCGACCTGCAATGTACTACTGAGGATACCCTGGACCAGTGTCAGGTTCATGATAAAGAAATAATATAGTATTATGGACATAGATGTTGCTCATAGGGAGTAGGTACAAGAGATGATAGATTGTGTAACAACACCTGCTATCACAAAATCAATCAATTTGTCCGTTGTCTCCATAAAAAGAGTTCACAATCTATTCATTGAGGCCGGTTTCAATCACAGGACATCAGTTATGTTATTTACAACAACGGCTGTCTCCGGAAAAGGAGTTCACAATCTGTTAGTACTCTCAAAAGTGGTGATCAATGATCCGTAAATTTAACAATCTCATTTACATCATATTTAAAGTTCAGAAGAGGGTAATCTATTTAACACACTAAAAGTGTTGAATTGTTTGAGGAAATACCCCCTCTATATATCAATGAGATACGGCAATTAACAAGATTAGAGCCTTTACAGGTCAGAAGTGGTAAGGTGCCCTCAGTGTGGAATAATGTAAATGATTTGCTTTATAGGAATGGCCCCAGGTAGAAATCTTCATTTAAACCATGGGGGCTCACTGCATCCAATTTATGAATCCAATGGAGTTCTCTCTGGCCTAGATATTTGGCAAAATCTCCCCCTAAGTGCAGTGCATGTACTACCTCCAAAATTGCCCATCTCAGCTGTGAAATATTATGGCCATTTTCTTTAAAATGTCTAAACAATAGTGATTTGTCATTGCTGGTCCTGATATTCGATTTATGTTCTGTCCAGCGTTCCTTTTCTTTCCTGATTGCTTTGCCGACGTAATATTTCCCGCAGGGGCATCTTAGGGCATAAATTAAATGTTTACTGTCACATGTTGCGTAGTCTGTCAGGAATATTTTTTTGCCGTTACTAGGATGCCGGATGTACTCCCCTTTAATGATATTGGGGCAATGTTGACAGTGTAGGCATGGGTAAGTACCCGGTTTTTGTTTTCTCAAAGATGTTTGAACTGTAATTTTTCTCTTTTCCGCTTTGATCAAGCTATTCTTAAGGTTCTTTCCCCTTTTGTAAGCCAACATTGGAGGTTCCGGGATAAATCTGTTGAGATTTGGATCTGATTTGATCAGATCCCAATTCTTAGTGATACTCCTCTTGATTTGATAACGTTTGCTGGAAAATTTCAAAGTGTTGATGAGTCTGGTTGTAGATTTCTTGGATTTTTCTTCAAGCAGGTCCGATCTAGTTAGGACCTCTGTGCGACTGACAGCTTTGTCTAATGTTTCATTGGGAAAACCTATTTTTTTAAATCTTTGCTTCATGTCCTCATATTCCCCTTGGAGTTTGGTAGTGTCTGAAGGTATCTTCTTTAATCGTAACATCTGACTAAAGGGCAAATTATCCTTAAGATGGTTAGGGTGGAAGCTGTCAAAGTGTAGTGTGATGTTGCAATCTGTGGGTTTCCTGTAAATGCTGGTCTGTAGGTCGGTGCCTATTTATTCAATGTTGATGTCCAAAAAATGAATGTTTGGTAGACCTATCTCCAAAGTAAAGGTTATTCTTTCATTACAACTGTTAAGATATTAAACAAACTGGTTGAGTTCATCTCTGGTACCTTGCCAAATCCCGAAGATATCATCTATGAACCTTTTCCAAAATACGATCTTGTTTTTCCACGGGTCTTTGCCCACGAACAAGCAAAAGTCAAAACCCACCTCTCACAACTTTCCCCGGACATGTATCTGGAAGACATGGCTGGTAAAATACAAAATTGCATACTTGTTACTGAAAAGACCATTTGGGATGCTGCCTCGGGCATAGGGGGGCAAACCAAGGGTGTCGGAAGCATTGACCAGAATATTTGTAAGGATGGCCTGGGGAAAACAAACAGCCCACTGAACAATGATAAGGTGAAAGATGCCCAGGTAATGTTGTTAAGGGAAAGCATCCCAACTGTCCTGTAGCATTGGGCTTATATATACTGAAGGGCTATTTCTCTACTCTGTGCGGGACTGGGAAAAAATCTACAAAAAAACAGCAAAGTTTGTCACCACAGGTGATAGTCAAAGGGTGATGAGGTGTATGAGTAGCCTACACCCCCAATGTTTTGTCTGAACGTAAAAACCACAAAAATGGAAAATCAAGGATCACTCCTCTCTGGATCTGCTAATCAATATTACCAGAAAGTGTCCCAATAGTCTCTATCTGTTCAAGCTAGCATAACATATATATAGCGAACCAAGATTTATACAATTATCTGAGCCATTTTGATTGGTATTATCACTTCAATGAACATAAGATCCAGCAAAAGAACTCAATAGTACTTTTCATCATTTATTACAAAACATCTGTTAATTCTTTATACAAAGACTCACAAACATATTACAAAACATGTGACAATATTGTTTTAAAACAAACTCAATTTAAAACATATTACAAAATCTGAATAAGAACAAATCATCAGAATTACACAACAGAAAAGTCAATAGTAAGTGAGTATCGACAAGCAAAGCAGAAAAGGAAAAAAGAAAGAACAAGAAAAGAAGAGCTTTCCAATAAGCATGATAAAAAATGCTGTAAAGCAACAACTCAGATACAATTTTGAGAGTCGAAGAAAAGTCCCACAGTATCAAAAAAATTATAATTGAATTGTTTTAGTTATAGAGCTTGGGATTCTAGCTAGTAGAAATTGGTTCATATGTGAACACTATCCCACTCTTTCTTACAGTTCTGCTATAGTGCTACGTATGTGGCCTGTCCTTCCATGCACAGGGTCCTCACTCACACCCACTGAGGGAGTCAAAGTGGTGTGGTGAAATACGTTTCGGCGTGAAGATCTAAAAAAGACCGCCTTCCTCAGGACCTGAGGTCAGATGTGTAAGAGCAATGTCCCTAGAAGAAATTATCTTCCCTTCCTGGGGGGACCCGGTAGTCATCTTAAACCTCTATAACAGCCCTCATAAGGCAGAGGTGAATAGGTTGGCAAAGCTTAAGGCCTTTATTGATGAGTTCATAAGGAATAGGAGGAATATGTCATGATCCCTGCTTCCAAGGGGTCAGGACTTGCCCCACGACCTTGGAAGCAGGCCCATGACTCTGATCCCAGGAACCAGCCAGTCCCTATAGGGACCCTCTGGACCTTGTCCTGGCGCCAGTGGCGCCAGGCTCATGATGGTGACTGGTCCCGGCACAGGAAGCGCCGGGCTCATATTGGATAAGAGTGCTTGGTGGACCTACCTGTAGCAGACCATGCTGCTTACTTACCAGCTAACTGGTCTCCTGATCCTTCTCTGCCTGGAACTACTTTTTCTGTCTGGGTGGAGCAGGAGCCACTCCCTGGAAGCAGAACACAGGAACTCTTTTAGAAATCTGGAACTCTTTTCTTACCTGGGTGGGGCCGTGGAAGGAGGCGCCTAAGCACTACAGAAGGCTATTTAAACCACACCCGATTGGTTTCACGTGCTTCGCGTTATTCTGCATCTGCAGCAGGACGCTCACCGTGTCAGCTCCAGGAAACCTCCAGCTCCAGATCCTGTGAACACGAAATAACCTGCTGGAATCCAATCTTCAGTCTTCTTCAGTCTTCTGCAGCTCCTGCAAAACAAAGGCACAGGTTACGCTAAAGTAAAGGCAGTGAATCTACTTACCTAATCCAACGGCAGCATCCAAGGCGCCTTTTTCTGCCTTTCTCTTCCGGCATCCGACATCTGCAAAGAGAGAGAACATCGGTCAGTAATATTCAACTACAAGTTCTGCTTACCTGTGTTACGCCCGTTCCAACTCAGCTCGCGCTGCATTCCGGCACCTGCAAGGCAAGATACATCGGTTAGTAACGCTTAGTTACAAGACTGCTTACCTGTGTTATGCTCGCTTTCAATCTGTTCGCGCTGCACCTCAGCACCTGCAAAGACAAAAGAGACATTACGGAGCATTCTCCAGCGCTAGTGCAGTCTTTCTACTTACGTACCATTAGAAGGATAATCTTCATCGTCACAGCATCTGAAAAGGGAAAGACATAGACTTTACAGACTTAAGACTTTTGAAAGAGAAGAGAACAATGCAAAAGGAACTTTAATACTTACAAGGCACGCTCGTGCATTAACGGCGTCTTCGCTCTCAGCAAATCCTCTGCTATCAAGAGGCAGAGCTCGCATCCAGTGAAGCAACTGGATCCAGCGCCCCTGCATAAGACGCAGGATGGAGAGCCCGGCATTTACCTATATAAGGTAAGCGCAATATCAACCCAGTTCCACGGGGAAAGAAAGGGCGAGAGGGGCTAGGAACTTTCCGAACCTTCCAAACACTAATACCTTGGTTTACCCTTGCAGACATCTCACTCTTCAGCTTAAACTGTCGGTGGAAAGGGGGCCCAGTCCGGGAGCAAAACGAACCCTGCGCCTAACACTGAAGACAGTATCCTCGCCAGATCAAGACCTGCGCCTCCGGGGGAACCAGGTGAGCGTTACAGAACGCAAAGCCTTACCACAAAATTCCCGCCCAGGCGCAATGGAAACCTCAGACACAGACCAGTTGGCCCAATTACTCGGGGAGTTGAGGGCGGAAGTACACGCTGCACGTCAGGAAACAAATGCCCTAAGGAGGGAGTTAGTGGTCTCCAAAGAGCGAACAGACGATTTGGCTAGACAATTGCTGCAAGCCCAAGCTGGACAAACTCCTCTACCAACCCCAAGTGGGGGCCACGCTCCTCCAGCTTCCTCGAATCCGGTACAAATCAATCTACCAGGAAATATACCTTTGGCTCCGCCCGAACGCTTTTCAGGTGATTCAAAAAGGTTTGCTGTGTTCTTCAATCAATGTCGCTTGCACTTTTTGTGCAGACCCGCCGCTTTTCCAAGGGACCAGGCTAAAGTGGCCTTCGTGCTCTCTTATCTCAGTGGCAGTGCCGCAGATTGGTCTGTTCATTTAGTGTCTCAAGATGACCCCATTCTCCATAACTTCCAGGACTTCCAATCCAGTATGGAGAAACTGTTTGCAAGGCACTATCAGGGACAGGCCTTGGACAATGAACTTCTTTCACTACGACAGGGCAATCAAGATCTTCTGACATATATTGCATCATTTAACAGACTAGTGGTGGAAACCGGATGGCCGGAGGATAAGAGGATCACACTGTTTTACAGAGGTCTGCGTGGGGAATTAAAAGACATTCTGGCTCAAGTGGTAAATCCTCCACAAGACTGTTCCGAATATATCGATCTGGTAGTGCAATTGGATCATCGACTACAGAATCGGAAAGCCGATCGATCCAGATTTGAAACCCAACTTTTTTCTAGGCCGCAAAGTTCTACGAAAGGAACTGATTCCGTGGAACCCATGCAAATAGGGGGTGTAAAAGGACCTTTAACCTAAAAGGAGAGGGAAAGGAGGAGACAACTGCAATTATGCCTCTATTGCGGAAACTCAGGGCACTTTCTTCGAGATTGTCCAGTGAAGCCCAAGAAGAAGATAGTAGGGGCGTCTGATAAAGGTACCGAGAATTCTGAGCCGGGAAACGACCTCGCCCGGCAAGTGTAGAGGTCCGCTTGGCGAGCGTTAAAACCAGTTCTTTGACCTCGCATTTCATCATGCCCATGGTCCTCGTGAGTCCTGAACAACCTAATCGTATGCATGCCATTAAAGCATACATTGATAGTGGCGCAATCGGGAATTACTTGGACTGTGAGCTGGCCGCCAGGATGAATCTATCTCTTTGTCCAAAGACGGTGAAAGACGTCATTACCACCGTGGATGGGACGGAAATAGCTTCCGGACCCGTAACTCACACCACCATGGAAGTAACGTTAGTAAGCCAAGATGGGCATCAAGAGAAGATCGTGTTTGATGTGATCAAGGCCCCTCAGTTTCAAGTCATCTTGGGAGTTCCTTGGTTGGAGAAACACAATCCTCAAATTGATTGGCGAGCAAAGACAATCCGGTTTCCAGAATGCGCTTCTACCTGCTACCCTCAGCTCTCCACCAAACTAGCTGCAACTGTTTCTGAGAGTCCGCAACTGCCTCCTGAATACCAGGAATTCCAAGATGTCTTTCGGAAAGACCAAGCTAATTCTTTGCCTCCCCACAGATCATACGACTGTCAGATAGACCTGATTCCCGGATCCACTCCTCCGTGCAGTCGGATTTATGCCCTTACTGAACCTGAAAATCTCCACCTAAGGCAATATTTGGACCAGTACCTGGCTAACGGATTCATCCGTCCTTCGAAGTCCCCGGCCTCCTCAGCTCTGTTCTTCGTGCCAAAAAAGGAGGGAGAATTAAGAACGTGTATAGACTACCGTGCCCTGAACCAGATTACAATTAAGAACAGGTATCCATTGCAATTGATCCCAGAACTACTTGACCAAGTCAAAAACGCCTGCATATATACTAAGTTAGACCTCAGAGGAGCCTACCATTTGGTGCGAATAAAGGAGGGCGATGAATGGAAGACGGCCTTTCGTACCAAGTATGGACTGTTCGAGTATCAAGTGATGCCCTTCGGGTTGTGTAATGCACCGGCCGCATTCCAGTTCTTTATGAATGACGTGCTCCGTGAACTCATTGATGTGTGTGTAGTTGTATACATTGACGACATTCTGGTTTATTCGTCCTCTGAGGCAGAACACCGAAAACATGTAACCGCAGTACTGGAGAGGCTCCGCAAACACAAACTTTTTGCAAAATTAGAGAAGTGCGTCTTTCATGTTACTGAGGTCGAATTTCTGGGATTTATTTTGTCACCTAACGGAGTTCACATGGACTCGAGGAAAGTAGATGCAATAATCAAGTGGCCCTCACCATCATCTGTAAAAGGGGTTCAAAGTATGTTGGGCTTCGCCAACTTCTATCGCAGGTTTATTCCAGACTTTTCTCGGGTAGTCCAACCCATTACAGCTCTCCTCAGAAAAAACAAACGTTTTGAATGGTCTACCGAGGCAGAACAAGCCTTTCAGGAGCTAAAGACTAAATTTACCTCCGCCCCGATTTTAAAACATCCCCGCCCGGAACTACCTTACATCGTCGAGACCGATGCCTCCAGCGTTGCTATGGGAGCAGTGCTTTCACAAAGAGATCCAGAAACCAACCAGTTGCACCCCGTGGCGTTTTGGTCTCGCAAATTATCAGCCCCAGAAATCAATTACACCATTACCGATAAGGAACTGTTGGCTATTAAGTCCGCCTTTAAGGCCTGGCGGCATTATCTCTTAGGAGCCCGACACACAGTCACTGTCATTACTGACCATCGTAATCTACAGTATCTTAAATCAGCCAAAGCTCAATCCTCCAGACAACTTCGCTGGGCATTATTTTTTGCCGAATTTGATTTTATAATCACCTACCGACCAGGCAATAAGAATGGTAAAGCGGATGCCCTCTCTCGAATCGGAGTAGAGGAACACATGGTTAACCCCGAGCTCGTACCTATTATTCCTGAACAAAGAATCCTGGGTTTGATCAGCATGCAATCCATTGAAGAAATTGAAACCCAGGTTAAACAACTTGTAACTCCAACGGACATACAAAAATGGCAACTTCAGGGGGAAGATTTCACAGTAAAGAACGACTTATTATACTTCAAGGAACGACTTTATCTACCCTGTACCAGCTTACAAACTCAAGTCATCTCTTGTTATCACGACTCCTTAATGGAAGGACACCCGGGTATGGCCAAGACCTCGGAAAAGGTCAAGCGTCACTTTTGGTGGCCATCTTGGAGAAAAGACATCAGAAACTTTGTCATGTCCTGTGGAGTGTGCGCCCAGAACAAGAGTCCTAAGGAAAAACCAGAAGGCCTCTTGCAACCACTTGAAATTCCACCTCATCCCTGGCATACCCTTTCCATGGACTTTATCACCGACTTACCTCCCTGTTCCGGATACAATACAATCCTGGTAATCGTAGACTTATTTTCAAAAATGGCACATTTCATCCCACTAAAGGGGTTACCGTCAGCAGCAATCCTGGCTCGAGAATTTCTTGAAAACATCGTTCGGTTGCACGGATTTCCTTCAGTTTTAATCTCAGACAGAGGAAGTCAATTCATCTCCCACTTCTGGCGGAGTTGCTGTTGGTTAGCTCAAATTGATGTGAGGCTTTCCACCAGTCACCACCCACAAACCGATGGTCAGACCGAAAGGACCAATCAGACTTTGGAACAGTACCTACGCTGCATGCTGCAACAGACAGGAGGAACTTGGAAGGACATCCTTTGGATAGCCGAGTACGCTTACAATAACTCAGTCCACTCTGGAATCGGAAAGACCCCGTTTTTTCTTTTGTATGGTAATCATCCTCGAACCTCTAACCTGGATCCACCTCAGGATCTTGGAACACCAGCAGTTGACCACCTACATTCAACCATCACCCAAGCCTTCAAGGAAGCTACTACCCACCTTCAAAGGGCCAAGGAACAATACAAGAAAGGAGCAGATCAACATCGAAAGGAAGCCCCTCAATACCAAATAGGAGATACCTGGGACCCTACTCTGTTACTGCCATAATAAATCCAGTAGCGGTCAAGTTGGATTTACCCCCTCGCATGAAAATGCACCCAGTCTTCCATGTTTCACTACTAAAACCTGTTGAACCAGAAACCCGATTGACTAAATCTCCTGAACCTATCCTAGTTGACGGAGAACTTGAGTTTGAAATCAAAAATATCCTGGATTCCAAGATCACCAAATCAAAACTACACTACCTGATTGACTGGAAAGGCTACGGCCCCCAAGAAAGATCTTGGGAACCTGCAGAACATGTACACGCTCCCCGACTACTCAAGAAATTTCATCGGACATTTCCTAACAAACCAAGACCTCCGGAGAAGTCAACCTTGGGAGGGGCCTTGAGGGGGGGTGCTGTCATGATCCCTGCTTCCAAGGGGTCAGGACTTGCCCCACGACCTTGGAAGCAGGCCCATGACTCTGATCCCAGGAACTAGCCAGTCCCTATAGGGACCCTCTGGACCTTGTCCTGGCGCCAGTGGCGCCAGGCTCATGATGGTGACTGGTCCCGGCACAGGAAGCGCCGGGCTCATATTGGATAAGAGTGCTTGGTGGACCTACCTGTAGCAGACCATGCTGCTTACTTACCAGCTAACTGGTCTCCTGATCCTTCTCTGCCTGGAACTACTTTTTCTGTCTGGGTGGAGCAGGAGCCACTCCCTGGAAGCAGAACACAGGAACTCTTTTAGAAATCTGGAACTATTTTCTTACCTGGGTGGGGCCGTGGAAGGAGACGCCTAAGCACTACAGAAGGCTATTTAAACCACACCCGATTGGTTTCACGTGCTTCGCGTTATTCTGCATCTGCAGCAGGACGCTCACCGTGTCAGCTCCAGGAAACCTCCAGCTCCAGATCCTGTGAACACGAAATAACCTGCTGGAATCCAATCTTCAGTCTTCTTCAGTCTTCTGCAGCTCCTGCAAAACAAAGGCACAGGTTAGTCTAAAGTAAAGGCAGTGAATCTACTTACCTAATCCAACGGCAGCATCCAAGGCGCCTTTTTCTGCCTTTCTCTTCCGGCATCCGACATCTGCAAAGAGAGAGAACATCGGTCAGTAATATTCAACTACAAGTTCTGCTTACCTGTGTTACGCCCGTTCCAACTCAGCTCGCGCTGCATTCCGGCACCTGCAAGGCAAGATACATCGGTTAGTAACGCTTAGTTACAAGACTGCTTACCTGTGTTATGCTCGCTTTCAACCTGTTCGCGCTGCACCTCAGCACCTGCAAAGACAAAAGAGACATTACGGAGCATTCTCCAGCGCTAGTGCAGTCTTTCTACTTACGTGCCATTAGAAGGATAATCTTCATCGTCACAGCATCTGAAAAGGGAAAGACATAGACTTTACAGACTTAAGACTTTTGAAAGAGAAGAGAACAATGCAAAAGGAACTTTAATACTTACAAGGCACGCTCGTGCATTAACGGCGTCTTCGCTCTCAGCAAATCCTCTGCTATCAAGAGGCAGAGCTCGCATCCAGTGAAGCAACTGGATCCAGCGCCCCTGCATAAGACGCAGGATGGAGAGCCCGGCATTTACCTATATAAGGTAAGCGCAATATCAACCCAGTTCCACGGGGAAAGAAAGGGCGAGAGGGGCTAGGAACTTTCCGAACCTTCCAAACACTAATACCTTGGTTTACCCTTGCAGACATCTCACTCTTCAGCTTAAACTGTCGGTGGGAAGGGGGCCCAGTCCGGGAGCAAAACGAACCCTGCGCCTAACACTGAAGACAGTATCCTCGCCAGATCAAGACCTGCGCCTCCGGGGGAACCAGGTGAGCGTTACAGAATAGCAGTTTAAACTGTATGTGGGGTAGGATATTTCAATCTCAAAATGGCTGCCAACCATTGGCAGATCTGCTTGATCCTTTAGAGGATCTGGTACAGAACATCCCCAATCCCATAATGAAGGATGGCCTGGTCTGCGCAAAGGGAATTCAGATGTGTATTTGGCTTACAGAATGGAGGATGTGTTTGTTAAATGGATGCATAGCACCCGACATCCCGGGAAACAACACTTTCAGTAATCATCAGGACTCCTCCACCATAGATTATTTTTGCCTTTCATTAAAGCTTTGGAAGAGGGTTTCGAAGTGATGATGGACCCTTGTAGCGATCATCACCCAATCAGTTTGAAACTAAGTGGTGTAATTCGGGGGGAGGGGGGACGGGTCCACCAGACTGCTTTCCTTGCATGTGTTGGGGGAGAAGAGGCCCTTTTTGCACCACCCCCACCATTCCTATAGTGAAAAGACCTTGTATGAGCTAAGGAGAGAAACAACCCACTCCCATTATGACCATTCACATCTACTAATATTAGAAAACAAACAAATAACCAAGTCTTTGTTATGGCCTAGCAACTATACCAGATGCCATTTTTTACTAGTCCCGAGAATTATCTCTCATTAATCACGGATCTCCCTTTCCCAGTGCCTCGCATAGACAGCACAAGCCACTGCCTCCTCCTGCCAGCTTTACACTAGCCTTGTTCTCACGGAAGTCCAGCCAATCATTGTTGCAACGATTAGTATCACTTTGTGTCAGATGAGCCCCACGCACTGTGTGAGATGAGAATAGGGCATAGCTCATATGCCCATCCATCTCCACTAACCTGTCCATGCTCCCTCGACCCCCACCCTGACAGGCCACGGTCCACCGGTCCCTTGCCCCTCTACTCTTTGATGTAGATACACATCTGGTCCCCTCACATTGACCATTTGAGGACACTCGCCATAGACTTAATCCCATGCATCCATATATCCTTTCTAAAACGAACACATGTCCATTTTTATCATGAGGCATAAAGTAGGTCAAAAACCACAGGTGGAGACACCTCGGAATGGGGCCCAGTGTTTTACAAATTCCTGAGTGCAGGGGTTGAAATGCCAATATATCTGCCAATGGTTTCTGAAAGTACCCCCATTCATGCATTATTTTTATGTTCGCCATTAGTCTTATGCAATCATTTCCTGTTGTTTAGCTTAGATAGATAACATTCTAGCACCTCTCTACCCTGACCTTCACAGCGACGACGAGCCCAACTGACCACGTGCCCTGTAACTGACAAAGAGAAAGCAACCAATGGAACCCAGGCATCCCGTATGGAGCTGGGATTAGTATACGTACTTAGCCAATCGATTCTTTTGGTTTGTTACCTATATGTGTTGTCACTCATGACACTTGGTGCCTTTTTAATGTGCGGCCTGTGTATTGTTTGGCAGAGCCCTCCCGGGCAGCAGAGTTCTTTGCTTGCAATTTATTTCTTATATGAATTTGTTTTACTTGCAATTCATCTCCTGGTCTCATTCCCTCGCAGGGTGTGTCCATTATTTAGTCTTTTGGATATTACATTCCTTGTTCGGTGTGAGTCTTCACATGGTAAAAACAAACAATGTCACCAATTGGAGAATCAAATGGGCAACAATCCCGGACACTAACCTGCACACAGACATTCTGGCAGCGGACATTTCATTTATTCACGATATGCTAGACAGTGAGGCAAATTTAGGGTTGGTAGTGGAGTCTTTTATGAAGCTAGTAGGGGCACTAACTAAAGGTTTCATGGAACAACATAGCAGGTACGCTAACACCCAGAAAAGGGGGTGGTTTGATGAGTCCTTCACCTATGACAAGAAATCACTCCTGAGAGTCTTGAAATCACCAACCACACTAGCAGGGAGATAGCTCATGCTAGAACGAACCATTGCCTGGTGCTTGAGAGAATGAAAAGCATACTGGAAGAGGAAGAGTGGGAGGGTTTTTTGGATTCTTCAAGGCAGAATGATCATAAAGCATTATGCAAATTTGTGAAAGGGGTTTCATCCCCTAAAGTGATGGCGAGCCCATGATGTACGCATGTGGAAGCGGCGGTTTGGGTGGAGTATTTTTTGTAACTTGTTTAGAGGAGGAATATCAGCTAAAATGCCTAGGAGAAGCTGCACCCTGATGCAATTCCCTCGGACCTGTTCCAGGACTAGCTCGACTTATGGGCCCCTTTGCTGACCACAGTGTTTAATGTCTGTCTTGACACGGGCTACCTCTCGCCTTTGTGGAAATCAGCTATTATCTTCCCCATTTTGAAAAAAGGGGGTTCCTGCCATACAGACCTATTTCCCTACTGCACACTTCCTTAAGATTTTCGGGAGGGTACTGCCGGGGCATATAGAGTCCTGATTATCGGAGTGAACCCATAGACCTAGGGCAATTAAAGATGAAGTAGCAATAGTTAGAGATAGATGGGAATGCAGAATTTCTCAAATATCAATAATCAAACCCACACAGGAAGTTTGCTCGATTTCGCTCAGCACATTTTATAAAAAACACATCTCTCATAGTCAAAACTCATCATCAGTGACGTCACACTACGTGGCAAACTACGAAAACCTACTTGGGGATGTCATAGGTTTACAAGGAACATCTAGGTATACGTTCCATTCTGACGGGGGAAATGATTGGGTCTCTACTGTCATGTGGGCAACTAAGCCCATCCCAAGTGCAAGTCATCTTCCGTGTCATTCTAATACACAACACTTTAATGGTTATACAAACTACAGGGCTCTTTGATATGTGGCCCCCTCCCATTGGTGTAGCACCCTTGTACCCTTCTGGAATATTCCACACAATAGCGGCACGCAGGCTACCACTTCAGGTGCAGGGAGGGCCGGCGTGATAATGCCTCCCCTCCCAATTAGCCCAAAATCTATCATCACTCTTACAGTCTGCCAGTCAATTAAGGCTTTGAACTGGGCCTTGCAGAAGCTCCCTGTGCCTGAGAATAAAAGGGAGTATCTTCTTGGTTTGGGTGTAGCTCGACCCAATGTCTATTTTGATCTGACTATGTGACTGGAGACTGAGTTTCCGAGCTTCATGCTGCATTTTAATTCTATTAAATGATAAACTTTTGACACCTTCTGTGTTTTTCCATTCTACCTCAAACAGAAGTTTGTTTTTTTCTCACGTTCATGTTACTACTGGATGGACAAACAGACTCACGGTGGCCTTGACATCTTGGTGTTGGGTCAAACAAGCCTTTCTTGAATTTCTCCTCTGCCATCAGTAATTTTCCAACTGCACTACATGGAAAACTCTTTCCAATCACGGGGTTTCAGGCCCTGCTAAAGTGCATTGTGGAATATCCAGGTTCTATACATTCCTATTTATATACAGTGGCGCATCTCCGCAAACTATTCACTATATAGCCAGCCTTAAGATCACTTTGTCTACTTTTGTTACTGCGCCTGTACAAGTGTAAACTGATTTGCATTTTCTTCAGCATTTCTGTAGCATGAGCATCTTCATCTGGAGCCCGAAATGTTGCTCATCTTTGACACCTCCTCTTCAAATCTTATAGAACGTCTATGTTCTTTTACCTTGTGCATTTTATCTAGGTGCGTCAGCTCTGCTTCGCAAGACGTCACCAGTCTTCCGTTTCACTGATTTTCACACTTCTTGTGAGACTTTGTCCAAAACGCCATTACTTCTTTGTGAATGCATATAGTTTATTTTCAATGGATACCTTGCTTCCAGAATTTTCTGCGGTATAGGCATCTTCACTGGTACTGCCCGTGTCTCATTTGTGTCTCCCAACATATATGCAACATGAGGGAAGAGGTTTTTGTGGGGGTACTTGGCTCCTTCTCTACACTCCCCCCGTCGGGCGATTCATCGACCACTCTCTCATCAGTCTTCACATCAAGACATCCTCATTTGAAGAAATGCTTCTTTGGGACCCATATCTTTATGACTCCCTTCAGGCATCTTGCTGATTTCACATGCTCATCAACACTCCAAGTCATGAGCATGCATTGTCCATTGGGGCTGAAAAAAATCCATCTCCCACATACTTTGTGTGGTTCTTTTGGTACAGGAACTTTGTTGCCTCAGGAGCATGAATGCTGGCCTTTACATAGTCTCTGATTTCTTCATCTGTCAGCTCCTTTGGTTCAAATTCTGATTCGACATTAATCACAATCTTCATTCCTACTGTTTTCATTGCAGTCTTCTTGCATTGTGCAATTATTATTCTGGTCACACAGAATCCAAACATGATCATCACCAACAGGGCTCCAAGTAACTAGAAGATGTTAGCCATCCATTGTGGAACCCATGAAAATATTGATGCAAACCAACTGTCATCAGCAATGTCTTCCACCTCATCCTCCATCTTGACATGTAGGTTTGCCAGCAACGTTATGGCCTCTGTCAAGGTGCCAGTTTTTTTGTTCTCATGAGTAGGTATGAACGTGCTGCATGATTCTCCTATTTTGGCGCAAACACCTCCATCCATAGCTGTAATCATGTTCAGGACATATCTATTCTGAAGAGTCATCAGTTTTATGGCTCTCAGCTCCTCTTTGATTGCATTGAATCCCTTAATAGTGGTGTTGATTGTCTGCAGAAGCTCCCATCTTGTTATTTGTAACCATTTGGCATGTGTCATCAGCTGGATCCTGGGAATGAAGATTGTGGTGAATATTTCTGAAGTCTGACTGAACAATCTGTGTTCATATGGAATGGCATCAAAAGCTTATATCGACTTGGCAGAGAAATAGTTGTCCCTCTTCATCCGATTCAGGAGCTCAGCAGATCTTTTCTTCCTCAAGTGAGCATCTGCTTTTGGAAATTCACCAATGTTCAGGTCACTCTTCGGGATCACCAAGGCTGGAACATGGACAATCACTGCAGAACATAGTTGTCCCCAATCTCTGGGCAGCTTCATGTAAGCTCTGGATCCACAGGTCCAATAGTGATCCATTATCCCTGCTGTCCATCCTTCATTCCTGGTACATCCAAGGTTTTCCGCATTGCTGATTCTCTCCAACTTTTCTTGTGCCATTGTTTCTGAAGCATAGTTCTGCATAGCCAAAGGCACTATCTGCAATGGACTTCTTTTGTCTTCGACCCATGTCAGGAGCTTTGCAATCCTTGGCCATAGAGGTTTGCACAATCGTTCTGCATTTTCTACAGCTGCTTTTTGCGATCCTTTCACTGCATGTGCCTTGCATATGACCACATTGTTTTCCCATCCATCTGGAGAAAGCACAGTTCCCCAGATCTGCATCTGGCTGCTTTCTTTTCAGTTTCAAACCTTTTCATCAGTTTTTCCTTGACAATTGAGTCTTCTGTTTATTTCCCATTTAATTCCTCCTCCCTTCATGCCAGGCCGTTCATATCTTATCACATGATTTCTGGTGTGTGCTCTCGCTCTTGTCTTTATATCTTGCACATAGTCATCTTCATCTGGTGCTGACCATTCTGTTACCCATATCAAAGATGCTTTTCAGCCCTGGAATTGATATTTTGTAAGGCAAAGTGCAAGGTGAGTAAGGCAATGAGCCATTTGAACATCTATTTCAATAGCTATGAATATCTTAGACTTTCCCAAAGCATAAGGCAGGAGTGCACATACGTAGCAATCCTCCTCAGAAGTCTCTTTCCCACCTAATTCATGTGGTGATACCACATGTTATTCCCCAAATGCACTGTACTGGCCAAATAATCATTCACTTCATAATCATCCTCCCCTGTACTTCTCTTAGGTCTTTTTCTCTGTCTCTCTCTCCGAATATGTATCTGACGCTCAGTAAGGATATCTATAAGAGACCTTTATGCATAAGGATTTCTAGGGAAAATTGGTACAGAATCAGGTGCCTACACATAAGCTACTGGAGTAGGGATACCATGACTTCATCTGTACACATGCTTAGCTTGTGGGACTCTACTCCTACCTCAACACCCCTTATCTGTGTCTCTCTATGGATTTCCTCTCCCAAAGGTTCCATCGCCAGAGCGAAGAGGAGAGGAGAAAGGGGGCAACCATGTCTGGTGCCCCTGCTGAGTGGAATTCACTCGATTTAGCTCCATTCACCACTACTCTTGCCGTTGGTCCCGAGTATATGGCCCTGATAGCCCTGCATATCCTATCTCCCACTCCAACATTCCACAATACTGTGAACAGGAACCCCCATTCAACATGGTCAAAAGCTTTTTCCTTCAGATTTGTAAAGTGCCTGATAGTATTGGGCAAACCATTCTGCTATCTGCTTAGGCATATCCCGAGTGCCCCCTGCAGGGTTCACCAGGCTTGATACCCACCTCTACGCCCTCTGTGCTCGGAGTCTTGCTGCTAGTAGCACATTTGCCTTGTCCCCCTTTTCGTAATATTTTTGTTTGAGGTATCTCAGTTTCCATAGTGTTTCTCCCATCCCCAGTGCCCTGAGTTCTGCTCAATTTGACAATATTTCCTCCCTGATCTCGTCCTTCTCCCCTTCCATTGCATGCATCCTCCCCTCCTCCTCTTTTATCTCTTTCCTCAGGTTGTCTTCCCTTGGGTTCCTTTCCATTTTGTGTCTCACCCTTTCCCTTATGAGCAGTCCCCTCCATGTTGTCTTCCCCGCATCCCAGACCACCCCTCTCTTTACTTCTCCAGTGTCGTTCAACTTGAAGAATTCTGTGATCTCCTCTCCCAATTATTCTTCAAAGAGGGGATCCTTCCATAGCGTCTCGTTACAGTGTCAACTACGGCCTGGTCTATAAAGCTCCCTTACATCTATGGACATGAGGACCATGTCATGATCGGTCCAGCCCACCGGTCTTATTTCGCGGTGGGTCACCCTTGTCCCTTGGTCCCTATTCATGAGAAGATAGTCTATTCTGATGTGGGGCTGGGTAAAATGTGTATCCCTCCTCCCCCTGGTGTTGTTCCCTCCACACATCTATTAGGCCATGGGCTTTGATTGTTCTACCCAGGTGTCCGTGTCTGGTACCCGTTCCTCGCTACACCTTGTTCCCCTCAGCCTTCCTGTCCCTGTTCTCGTCTGCACAGGAGTTGAAGTGCCCCCATATTATGTATAGGTCTGCCTCCTGTGCTTGTAGCGCATTAATCCCCCTCCAGAGTCCCTGTTAGTATCAGCAGCCTTCCATGCAGCAGGCAGGTGGTGACACAATCCCACAATTTACATTATTTGTGTAGCACTATTCCAACTCCCCCATTCTTAGAGTTCCCCGATGCCCAGTGGACTTGGCCCATCCCAGCCCCTCGTATTGCTCACTGCTCTCCCTGTATAAGACATGTCTCCTGCAGGAATACCACATCAAGTGTTGCTCTGCAAAATTCCCTAGCAACCAGTGATCTTTTGGTCGGGGAGTTTAGGCCCTTCACATTCAGTGTCCCCAACAACAGACGCCACCCCGATTCACCTCTCCCCATTACGAATGCATTCTCTCTGTTTATCGAGCGACTTTTCATTCTCCTCATCTCCCACATTTTGGGAGCGGAGTTCCTCATCAGTGTTGCCTTCGTCCCTGGAGCCATAACTTTTGTATAAACCCCAAAACAATGATTTAACTAGAAGTAAGTGTAATTTTGGTGTGGATCCAGCCTTGGAGTAACCCTCTCTTTCACAGAGGGCCAAAGATTCAGTCACTGAGATGCCCCTCCACTCATGAGGGGCCGCTTTGGGGCAAGGATATTTGCTCCCATCCAGCAATTTTATAGTGATCATCTGGGCTTCTGCCCGGTCTCCGTTTCCTGAGTCTTGGGCAACTTTCGGGTAGAAGGCCCAGTGAGTCTCATATATTTCCTCCCTGTCTGACCCCTCCTTCTCCGTTGCGAACCTGGTGCGGGACTCGTTCGTTCTCTGCTTTTGGACGGGCCTGTTAGACTTCTTGTCTGTGCTTCCATGCCTGCTGTAAGGTGTCTCAGGGCCTGCTTAGCTTCCTCTGCCGATGTTAGCCGGTATTCCACATTCTCCACCTCAAACTCCAGGGAAAATGGGTAACCCTATCTATAATGGATTTCGTTTTCTCGCAGCCATGTCATAAGGGGTCTACAGCTTCTTCGCCATGCTAGTGTAAGATTGGAGAGGTCTTGGTATATTGTGACATTCGAGTCGTCGAATGCCACTTCACAGTGTTGCTTTGCTCTGTTCAGAACCTCCATCCTGTCTCTGTAGCTCAGGAATTTGGCCACTATGGAGTGGGGACTGTTTCTATAGGGTCTGCCACCCCTGTGCACTCTCTCAGGTTTCACTGTCTTGCCTCCTTCAGCCACAATAAGTTGATTTATCAGTGCATTGACTTTTTTCTTTACTTGTCTCAGGGTTTCCCTTTCCGGCGCTTTCAGCCCCAGTATTCTTATGTTGTTGCATCTTTCTCTGTTTTCTAAATTGTCTATTTTGGGCATTACCTCTTCCTCCCTGAGCTCCAGCTCTGTCATCCTCTCATCCAGCTTCATTTCCAGCATGCCCACGTTCTTTTGATTATGCTCAAGCCCACCTATCTTTTCTTCAACTGTTGTCATTCTGCTTGTTAGATCTGTCAACGAGGCCTGGATGTACCCTCTGAGGGCCTTGATCTGTGCCAGGATGTATCCTATATCTTCTTTCGTGTAGAATTTGGACATATCCACTCCTGTTGCCATTTGTGCCAAATGGGTTTTACTCACTGTCGTCCCTTCTTTTTGGGTGTTTCCTGCCAGGCCCCTCCTTGTCTTTGTGTTTTTCACCTTGTACCCAGCTCTCTTCACGTTGCACCTCATGCAGTCTAGCTCCCACCAGTCCTATGTCCCAGACTTCTCTCCCTTGTCTTTTTTCCTCTCTTTTTGATACACTTCTCGTGGCCAGCCGGTGTCCCGTCCGGGCTTTCTGCCCCTCAGGCCCCTTTGGTGTTTTTATTTTGCCCTCTTCTCTCCTGTCGACGTGTTCTGCTCCCTGGCACCCACTTCAATTCTGTTCACTGCTCTCACTTTACCGGAGCTGCGTGGGTGCAGCAGAGTTGGGGCCTCCGTGGTGTCCTCCCCTGGGCTCTCTTTGAGGGTTGCTTGGGTTCTGTCTGATACCCTCACCTGAGTCTTTGGGGCTTTTAGGGCTTGCTCTGTGTCTTTATCCCTTCTCTCTCAACATGGGACAGCCCACCTTTTCCCTTGTGGCCACAGCTCTGGGCCGCACCCTGTTAGCTCCCACTGGTCTAATGCTGGTTGAGCTGGTCTCTATGTGGGGCTTTCCTTCAGCACTTCCTGGAAGGCGCCACAAACCTAGGTCTTGCCACAGTGGTTCCCCCATTGGTGGAATATTTTGCCACCCCCCACTGTTGTGTGGTCTCTTGATTCCTTAAATCCTGCCTACTCAGCGGTGTGTTAGGGAAACTCCCCCTGCCCTGTGTGTTCTGGGCCTCTGCACTGCGCCTGAAGGTAAATTCAGTTCGGTCTGGGCCTTGCCCCGGGATGGGGACTGTCCCCGTCACTGTCTCACTGCAGTCCCAGTGCAGAGCTCACAGTGATTTCTGTATCTGATACATCCGTTGGAGTCTGCGGCACTATCGGTGATAGCCCGTTGGGGGGGTATGTTCATCTCGTCTCTTTATCCCTTTATTTATGTGAGGACAGTTATTGCACCATGTATGTTGCGGACTCCCGCCTCTGTTTTCCTGGCCAGGCCTCTCCTCCGGTATCTCCCCTTCCCGCTTGCTGTACAGTGTTATCTATGCGGGCTTGTTTCCTGTGTGCGGCGTTTCTGTCCCTCACAGTGCCTCACTCTCAGTGCACCTCTCCTCACTTTGTCAGGCAGTCACTGTCACCCAGGGGGTCTCCTGTCTTGGCCACCGCAGCCGCCGGTATTGGGTGAGCCACTGCACTGGCCTGTTCTCTGTCTGCCCTGGGTGAGCAGTCCGCTGAGCCGCCGTCGCTGGAGTCCGATGGGTGTCTGCTTCCCTGGTATGTCTTCGGACAGGTCTGGTTTCACTCGGATGTGGTCGGACGTCACGGCAGCCACCGCAGTCCAGGGGTCAAGCAGTCCCTCGGCTTGACTCTGCCCACCCCAGTCCTGTTCTCTCCCTTCTTGCACGGCTCCCCTCTGGATGAGTTCCCCCGTGTTTCGAGCGTGTGTCTCGACTGTAATTCGGCTTATATAGGGGAGCCATTCAACATTTCGGTCTCCCTACAAGAAGGTTTTCCCGGTCACCCCTGATCAGGGGCCTTCCACTTCCCCGGTATGGGGTTACTGCAGTTGTCTGCAGGTCTCAGCCTCCGGCAGACACGGGCCCCCCTTCACATCTCAAATGGCCACCACCATGCGTTTGGGGCACCTTTTCCTCCCCAAGCTGGCTCTGGGGCTGTCTGCTACTCTCTGATGTCCGTGGATCATGGAATCTCAGGCATGGATGCACTACATCCTCTCCTTTATGCCGAAAAGGATGGGAGCTGTAAGCCTAGCTGGCCATATTCTCCTGTGCCCCATAGTGGTCTCCTTCATCACTTTCTTAACACATTCAACACATACAATATACAGACAGACAGACTGGCCGGCCCCAACATATGTTTCCGACAACGCTCCTCGTGGCTATTCTCACCCCTAATAATGACTCCGATTGACATTTGAATTGTTTTCTTTAACAGATTTATCGGCTTGCAGCCTATACATCCTTTCAGATTTTAAAACAACTCCTTCTAGACGTCCTTGACGTAGGATTCTGGGCTTATCTTATAGTTCGCTTCTTGACCACAACCAAATATTTCTACTCGATGCTCTTCGTCATTACCTCAAATACCTAACCAACCCTCCGTTACTCTTTCCCCATTTAATACACAATTCTTTTTGCACCGTTCTCAATCTACTCACCATTTGTTTTTCAGTTGCTGACCCTCGGGATTGTCTCCTCCTCAACTGGCCACCTTTGCTTTCGGTCCGCTCAGTTGCCTGTAGAAACCAGGAGGGGAATTCCGTGAAAGAGGGACCCATCCCACCTGCTTTGTTTGTCTTGCAAGAACTTGGTTTTGGCTGCTATCCACAGGAGGCCTTGCTCTCCTCCAGCTAAATGGGAGAGGACATATAATATTTCCAATACCCTTAAAAGCCTACTGGGTCGATGGGGCTTGAACCATCATCTCTCTGCTACCACGTGAACCCATAGACATAGGGCCCTTTAAGATGAGGTAGCAATACTTAGAGATAGATGGGGGTGCAGAATTACTCAAACATCAATAATCAAACCGACTCAGGAAGTTGGAAAAACTTGGCCTGTTTTATTTGCAATTATCGTAAAAAGGGAGTTACAATGGACATTAACAGATGTTTTCTCGATTTCTCTCAGCGCATATTATAAAAAACACATCTCTTATAGTCAAAACTGATCATCAGTGATGTCACACTACATGGCAAACTATAAAAACCTACTTGGGGATGTGATAGGTTTACAGGGAACATCTAGGTATACATTCCATACTGACGGGGGAAGTGATTGGGTCTCTTCTGTCAGGTGGGCAACTAAGCCCATCCCAAGTGCAAGTAATCTTCCGTGTCATATTAATACTCAACACTTCATTGGTTATACAAACTATAGGGCTCTTTGATACATTGCCCCCTACCATTGGTTTGGCACCCTTATACCCTTCTGGAATATTCAACATGCTAGCAGTACACAGGCTACCACTCCAGATGAAGGGAGGGTCGGCATGATAGTGCCTCCCCTCCCAATTAGTCCAACATCTATCATCACTCTTGCAGTCTGCCAGTCAATTAAGGCTTTGAGCATGGCCTTGCTGAAGCTCTCTGTGCCTGAGAATAAAAGGGAGTATCTTCTTGGTTTTGGTGCAGCTCGACCCAATGTCTATTTTGATCTGGCCATGTGTCTGGAGACTGCGTTTCTGAGCTTCTTGCTGCATTTTAATTCTATTAAATGATAAACATTTGACACTTTCAGTGTTTTTCCATTCTACCTCAAACAGAAGTTTGTTTCTTTCTCAGGTTCATCTTACTACTGGATGGACAACCAGGCTCACAGTGGCCTCGACTTCTTGGTGCTGGGCCAGCCAAGCCTTTCTTGAATTTCTTCTCTGCCATCAGTAATTTTCCACCTGTGCCACACTGAACAATCTTTCCAATCACAGGGATTCAGGCCCTGCTAAAATGCATCATAGAATATCCAGGCTCTATAATTTTCCTATGTATATACATTGGTGCATCACCGCAAACTATTCACTAATAAGCCAGCCTTAAGATCACTTTGTCTACTTGCGTTATTGCGTCTGTACAAGTGTAAACTGATTTGCATTTTCTTCAGCATTTCTGTAGCATGAACATCTTCATCTTGAGCCCGAAATGTTGCTTATCTTTGACACCTCCTCTTCAGATCTTATAGAACATCTAGGTTCTTTTACCTCATGCATCTTTTCTAGATGCATCAGCTCTGCTTCACATGACGTCACCTGTCTTCTCTTCCTCTCGTTTTCACACTTCTTCCTGTTTTTGTCCAAAAGGCCATTACTTCTTTGTGAATGTACATAGAGTTTTTTCAATGCATACCTTGTTTCCAGAATTTTATGTGGTATAGGCATCCTTACTGGTACTGCACGTGTCTCAATTTCTGGCTCCCAACATATAGGCAACATGGAGGCAGAGCTTTTGGTGGGGGTACTTGGCTCCTTCTCTACAGGAGAATTTAATTCTTACAGACATACAGTTTAGCTTTCGTCCCGGGGTGGGCACCATGGAACAGAGCTTAAACTTGTACTTAGTGGTCTCCAAATCAGTGTTTAGCAATGGGGAGGGTGTGTACTTTGCATTTATGGATCTGAATAGGCCCTTTGACAAAGTAGATAGATTGAAGTTGTGGGCCGTGCTCGGGTCCTTGGGGTGCCCGGAGGAAAACTTATCAGACCTTTGCAGGGAGAAACAGGCTTGTGTGTGGAACGGCACTGGGAGGATAATGTACAATGTCTTTCGAGGTAAATTGAGAGGTTCAATCAGGTATATGTCCTAGCCCCAATTCGTTTCGCCCTTTACATCAATGGGCTCCTAAAGGCACTGGTGGATACGGGGCGGATTATCCAATGTTGGGGGCAGGGCCTTTCTGGTCCTTGCTTATGCAGATGATATAGTGCTAATAGCTAGGACCCCCAGGGCTCTTCAGAATCTGATTAATCTAGTGCTAAAAATAAACCCCTCAAAATCAGCTGTTATGGAATGTGTGGGAAGGAAGAGCTCAGCAAAGATGCGTCCAATGATATGTAATGGGGATATTATTCCTAGAGTCAAGCAATTTGATTATCTAGGCATAAGATTTTTGGAGACAGTCTTGGGTAGTGCTCATATTAAAAAACAATCGGTGAAGATGAGCCAGTATGTAGGAGGGATTTCTTGTTTCTTGTCCCGCTGCCAGGGCCAACCACTGGACACAGTCCTAAAAGACTAGGCAGCGCAGACTAAGGTTGTGACATTGTATGGAGCGCCATTATGGGGTTTTCTAAAAGCACCCGAGATCAAGGTTAAGGAGAGCATGTTTTTTAGAAGGCTATTGGGACTCCCGGGATCAGCTCCTTGTGTTTCTATTGATAGGGAACTGGGAATGGATTTCTGGGAGGACCAATGGGCCTTGGCACTGATTACTTTTTGGTTTCGTCTCTGGGCAAACAAACACACCAAATTATGTAATTTAATCATTAGGAATATTATGGCAAGGGTGTATTTGAAAAAAAATCCCTTGGCTGGCTTTCATCGATGAAGCCTTGTCCCGAAGCAATATTTGGGCCCTATCACCTCCTGATGATCTGCTGACTCCTTGCCAAATGAGATCCCATAAATTAACTTTGTGTCTGGCAATGAAGGCGAAAAGGGACTTTACAGAGTTCTCCACAAACTCAGATAGAACTCAGGTGGTGGTCAGCAGGGCAACTGAGACCCAGCCTTATCTCCTCTGGAGCTCTATATGGGGAGATTGTTGGCTGAACACGTGTGCTAGATTCGATTGCTTACAGCTGAGGAGTACTACAGCAAGATGGTTTGGGCATCCCGATACTCCAGGCTGCCTGACATGTGGGGCAGACAGAGAAGAGCTGAAGCACCTCTTACCGTTTTTCCCAGGATACAACACCTGTAGATGGTCCACTCTATTGCCAGTCCTTAGGTCTGCTACCATTCGCTCAAACATGCCGGTCATGCTTTTTCTCTTGGCAGCGGACTCTGTATTGACAGCTTGGGCTCTATTATCCTTCTTGAAAAGAACCCTGTATCAATGAAAGGGGATTTTGGCCCAATTTAATTAAACTGAATGAACAATCCATAGAACATGCATTTTTACTTAAGGAACATGCACTGTGCACTTTAAATTAGCGTTTTTTCTTATTTTGTGTTATGTAGTGCGTTTCAAAATGTTTTTAGATTTTAAGGACTCCAGTGAGGATTCGGAATTTGGACACTGTACTATATAAGTGAAATGGAATGGACAGTTTTGATATGTATTGTATTGTATTTTATGTGTTTGATGGATGAATTGATCCGTGCAGAAGGGATGTGACCTAGCAGTTTGGGGTGGACTGCCCCTTTTGGGGTAGAACAAAGCCTGATTTTCATGTGGTCTTTCCCCTTCTGTAATGGCTTGGCAGGTGAAGAATGATGTTCTGGAGGGTTGCCCGGAGCAATGCCAGTGGTAAAGATTCATTCTAAACCTTCCAGCCATCACCTCTTTGTTTTTGCCAAATAATTGACTGACAAAGAGGAAGATGAGGAAAACGCAGCTGAGATGATGTCCATCAACCAGAGAACATGTTGTTTAACCAAAGCCTGCTGTAAAACCTCCCTCCAAGCTACCTGGGGACTCCAAAAAAAATGACCATGACCCAGGAGCCTAGTGAGATCCACTAGTCTCAAGAAGACCTGCATCCCATGTCATGCTGCAACCTTACAGGGCTGTGATACCGCAATATCCTGGGAACTTGAGCCATTGTGCATTGCATGGTCTTCCGAATTCTAAATCGAGCTGAAACTCTAGTGGCATCCTACTGGACCTACAGAGATGTGAATCAAGCCTGAAAAGTCCCTTCCACAGAGTGCTGGACCTGGCAAGCGATATTCAATCTTCTTCTGGTTCCTGAAAAGGGCACCAAAACCACAGACCCACATCCAGCCATGTGGAAACTCTTGCCTAGAGCCTCCCCATTGATCTGTGCTGCAAAATCCCTTCCATAGACCTGTGTTTCATCTTCATGACAAAGGAATCCATCGACCAGATTTTTGGCTGCAGATCCTGAAGTTTCCCCTGCTGCAACTCTTCTTCTGTGCTGAGGTACTGTGTTGGCTCGGGTATTTACACACCTTAGTCTGTGTGATTTCTTGAAAGTTTTGGGGGGTGTTTCTGTGATTGGGAGTACTTTCATCCAGGTCACCAAGGCCCCCTGCTGGAATCCTCTTAGGGTGTCTTCTCAGAAGTCCCTGGACCCTTTCAACCTCTCCAAAGTGAGATACCTAGTTATTTCAACAGTCTTCCCTAGGAACACTGACTTGTGTTAATAATGTACCTATCCTGAACTGCCAGTTTAACACTATAGACCAAGTGACCTCCCTTCTGTCGACTGAGAACACACATTCTCCAAGAATAGGGAAATACTTCTAAGTATTGGGTCTTTTGCCTAGAAATTAGAACACTGTTTTAAAAAATGTTTACTTACTTGTAAAAGAGTTGGTTTGTAGCTGTAACTCTGGGAGTGAATAGTTACAAAAGTTCTTACCTACCTTGAAGGTGTTTTGCCATTCTGAAAAGTATATGTACATTTTTTTTACTCACCTGTGAATTGAGTGTGCCTCTTCCCAAAAGTAATGCTGTTGGCTTTACTTAATGATTTATTTCAGAAAATGAGTGTGAGTTCCCAACTTGAGTCTTTCTTCCCCTGACCTGCTGTACAGCCTGTTTAGAATAAGTCTTCCTTGGGTTTTACTGACCTTTAAAAGCTCTGTGCAATTCTTAATACGTGCATTTTAGGTTTTCTTACCTTGGTCTGCCTTGTGTCATCCTAAATTAAACTAAAGAGTTATTGCTTACCTTAGTCTGTGTTCCACTGATCTGAAAAGCAACTGTATTAGTTTATTAAACCATTAGGTTTTACATGCCTAGAATAGCTGTGTGACATTCTTAAAAAGTGGCCTCTAGGTGTATCTGACCTTGGTCTGCCTGGTGCAATCCCTAATTGATGTAGAAAGTTATTGCTTACCTTAGTCTGTGTTCCACTGATCTGAAATGCAACTGTAATTGTATATTACCCCAAAAGGTCTTACTCACCTGGTATTATCCTGAATGTATTTATAGGTTTATACTGTTCCTTGAATCTGTGTTGCACTATTCAGAAAAGTATCCTGGTCTAATAAGTGATTCCTTAACTGAGTGTCACTGCATGGCTGATAGGGTCTACTACCCATGACTTACTTTAAAGTAATCTAAAAGTAACTGATGATTTTACTCCCCATGAATAGGTTTGTCCTATAGTAAATGTGTTTGATTAGGTCTGACTTCTCTAGAAATACTATTAGTTTTCTGAACAGGGTATATGCATTGGTCTGCGTACTTTAATTTTTAAAGTATTGTGTTGTGGCTTTATAATGTGTTTATGACTCTATGACAGTAGTTACCCCAAGACCTAACCTGGCATACTTGTATTTAAAATAAATCTTTTATAGTACTTCTCTTGTGTTGAACCCTTAGTATACTACATGTTTCTGTACCTTCCCACAGCCCTCTCTCCCTCCTAAGAGAAGCCTGGCTGTTCTGTCTACACTACAAAATACTCAGGTGGTACAGCCGTGCACTAAGAGTGGAGCTTTTAACTGTCTCATTTGAATGGTTTCACTAAGCCCATAATTGGACTTCAGAAACACTGTCCTAACATTAGGCACTGCTGCTACCACATTTCTAATGGGTGACAGGACTTTTTAATCAACATCTGCGCCAAAGGAACAGTGTAAAAATGGCATTACGACTGACCAACCGGGGCACAATATTGTTTTGCACCATTAGGTCAATTCAAATGTTGATGCTGAACCTCCAAGCATCAGTGCAAGATTGCACAGAACTATTGCAAGATTGCCTGGTACCAATGCAATGTATGTGACCCAGCCCATAATCTGAATTATTTAAGCAGCAGTCTTGGCTGGAATGCAAACAGATCCCCATTCAGTCCCTGGATCTGCAAGGTGTGGAGTTAGGTCAGGGGGGGTCTTAAAGTATTTGGACACCATTATGAGCGTGCCAGTACGGTAAAAAAGCCAGAACAAATGTTGGTAATACCGGCTCTGGCATTTTCACCGGACCGGCACACTGCAAGCAGTGAACTACCAGTAGGCCTGAACTGCCAGGAGTTCAGACCCCTATCAGCAATTAATTAACGATATCATCGGCACCGCTACTACAGGAGGGGACTCTGAATATGGTCTCTGAACTTAAAGCGAGATGCCCAAATAGTGCTGTATTAGTGTTGGGTGACTTTAATGTTCAGTTTGAAGATATTAGTGTGATATCAGCAGATAAGGCTCTAGAGGATTGATTGATAGACATTTTATTTCTATCGCGCTCGTACACAAGTGTTTCAGAGTGCGACAAGGCAAGAGAGGAGAACAGGGGAGAACAAAACAGCGATCTTACTAGGCCCAGTGACATTGAGAATGCGCAAGTGCATGGGAGAGGGGGGAGGGTAAAAGTGCATGGAAGGGGGGAGAGGTGGAAAGTGCCAAGCAGAGGAGAAACAGATAAATAACAATAAATAAATAGTAAAGGCAACAAACATTGGTAATGCAGCCAGAAATTTGCAAGTGCTAGGTTTAAGGCAGCAGACAGGGTAGGTCCGATAAGTGCAGGAAGAAAAAGGGGGGGCTGTATGGGTACAGATACAGACCCCAGTGCAAGGGGTGGCCCGGAGGCAGTGCGGGAGGGTGACAGGATGAGCAGGTACCTGGGCCGAAAGGACAGAGGGTGGCCAGGTGCACGGTGCCAAGAGAGAACAGATCAGCAGGGGAGAGAGGGAGTGAAGGCAGAAGAAAAGAGGAAGGTCTCGAGGTGCTTCCGGAACCGGAGATGGTTCTCCTCAAGTTTTAGAGTGGCAGGGAGGCTGTTCCAGAGGGAGGCCCCAGCCGAAGACAGAGATCTACCCCCAGCTTGTTTCTTAGAAAAACGACTGACACTGAGTGAGTTGGAGGTAGAGGAGCGAAGAGCTCGAGAGAGGAGGTATTTGCAGAGGGATAGCTGAAGGTATTTTGGACCCAGGCCCCAGATGAAGCCTGGGGGATCCCAGCTCTGTTTTCCTATATACCTTTTCATATGTATCCCTTTGCTGGGGAAATGTGGCTTATCAAGTACACCTTTGGCCTACGGGCCTGTAATGAGCTTTTTGCTGATGATTCCCCAGCCCTCTCTACTTTCCGGCTCTTGAATGATCCAGCATTATCGACTATACTTCGGTATCTCTGAACTTCTGGGCCCAAATTGAAAAATGTAAAATAGTTGAGCATGTGGAAAGTGACCACAATCTGTCCTTAAGTCTGAACATGGACCTCGATTGGTTTAATGCCTTTGGTTCCCTACAAATTCATTTAAAAAAAGTGATATGCCAGCCATGAAATCAGTAAGATGGACAACACATTTTATTGAGGAAACTCTTCCAAAATTTTACCAATCTATAATTATACTTCTGCAACAATATGCAAATCCAAAATCTAGCCGTAATCATATTGGGCCTCATTATGAGGAGGGTGGTAAGGGGTTAACAGTGCCGGTAAAGGTGCCGAAGCCGTTAACCCCGTACAGAGCTGTCATTAACGGGCCCGTTGTTAGCATGCTCCCCTTCCCCATTGAGCCCTATGGGGGCTCAAATGGGAATGGGGATGTTCCGGGTCTGGGTTCCCTGAATGGGGAAATACCGGGCCCTTCAAAGTCGGAATGGCCAGCTATTCCCCATTCAGGGACCACGGACCCGGACCCGAGATTGGAGGCAGCCATGCCCATATTAAGGGCATGGCTGCCTCCAAACTCGTAATGAGGCCCATTTACTTCTACAATTCTTTGGTGGATTTGCTGTCTAACCTTTGAACTAGGAACATCATGGTCCAGAAATTCATAAATAACAATGGTCGTGGCTGGTATGACCAAAAATGTAAAAGAGCTAAAACTGCCCTTGTGAAAGCTATTAAAAAACAAGACGGTAGAACTAATGAAGTGAGTATTCTGATAAATGAATACCAGGCTCTGTTAGGTATAAAAACGTTTAAATATATGGAGGACCAGTGGGCAGCATTGTTCTATGCAATACAGACACAAAATACTAAGAAAATTTGGTGCATGGTGAGATCCAGCACGATTACAATCAAGAGACTGAATATGGGCCTATTGCACCAGAGGTATGGGTAAAGCATTTTGGATCATTATATTCCCTAAATTAAGGTGCAGCAGAGCTGGAGACAGAGGCTATGAGTATCAGTGAGATAAAGAAGAGTGATGCCATTGGACCCACTGCCCAAGTTGTGCTCTCTTTTTCTACCATTGAAGTTGAAAAAGCTATTCTTTCACAGCATAATAGCAAAACCCAAGGACCTGACGTCATCCCAGCCAATCTTTAGGAGAGAAATTTAGGCATATGGGTCCCTTTTCTACCTACTTATTTTTAGGAAATTAATTGTTCTCGTGTCCTCCCCTACAGTTGGAAGGGAGTGACAATAATTCCAATCCATAAAAAAGGAGACGTGGATCTTGCAGAAAACTGTAGAGTCTGTAATTGGCTCACAAGCCAAAATCTATGCAAAGACTCACTAAATTCCCTTGAAACCTGGGCCGAGGAGCATAACATCTTGTCTAATGTCCAGGCAGGCTTCAGAAAAGGAGTATCAACTATCGACCAGGCTTTTATGCTGGATCTTATTCTCCAAAACTGTGTCATGCTTCGATCACAGCCTATCTACCTGGTGTCTGTGGAAACCCAGACAGCTTTCAGCACTGTTACCAGAAACAAACTACGGAAAGTCTTGCTCGATCTCTAGGTTCCTGTGTCACTCATCAAACCAATTGTGGACCTATACTCCAGAAATGATGCATTTGTAAGATGTAATGAAGGGGGTAAACTAAAAATTCCATTTACAGTCAATATAGGGGTAAGACAGGCCCCTCTTATATTTATTTTGTACAACAACAGTTTTTCTGCCGATATGTCAGTGCCATCGCTGGATGCACCAAGATTGGGTTCAGCTAAATGGAGCTTTCTGCTATTTGAACATTACGCTGTGCTCCTTGCTAAAGGCCTAAGTGCCTACAACAGCAATTGATGTCATTTGGGCTGCTTTGCTCGGCTAATATCCTGACTGTTAATTCAGCAAAAATGAAGACTATGGTGTGTTGCCCCCGACTGGTCCATACAAAAATGTTATCTGAATATCTCCCCACTAAACTCTGTGGAGAGTTTTGAGGGTCTGGTGATATCATTTGCAAATTATTTGAAATGAGCCTAACAGTTGGAAAAAGGTAATTTAACAGTGGTGAGGCAAACTCATGCAGTGGCCACCTTCTCAACTCTCCTTGAAAGACTTTCTGCCCGAAAATCCCTGTATGAAGTATAGGGATTTTCGGGCAGAAAGGCACGCAAATCTGCGCTTTTCACGCAAATAATTCCATGAATTCAATAAATATGAGTTTATGTTGAAACCCCTCCTGTACTGGATAAAGATCTTGGGCTTCATTCCGGGTTTGGAGCTAACCATGGAGTAATTAGCTCCATGGTTGCCTCCGAAACCGTCCCAAATCTGGCATGGTGAATGGAGTAATTACCGGTCCATTCCAGGGTAGGAGGGACCGGTAATTCCCCATTCACCTTTTGCCCTTCCCCATTCCCATTTCTTCCCCATAGGGCTCAATGGGAATGGGGAAGGAGGTAATTACGGCACCGTAAATTACGGTACCATAATTACCTCAGAGGTACCTTTGCAGGTCCGTACTTAACTCCTGCTAAAAGCAGGAGGTAAGGAAGGACCCGCTTAGGGAACTCGGAATACGGAGGTAAGGGATTACCGGCATCGGCACCCTTACCGGTGCCGGTAATTCCTTACCTCCAACCTCGTAATGACCCTCTAGTCCCCGGCGGAACTTGATCCATATACAGAGGGCCTTGTCGAAGTTCTAATAATGGAAGGTGTAAAACTTATCCCGGAGTTGAATAATAAGCACCTCCTTTTGGTGTTAGATCTTAATTCTTGTGGTATGTGGTTTCACCCTTTGAGTATAAACTCCCAATCGAAAAATGTGCTAAAGGTGAAATTCTATGATTGAGTCACAGGTCAAGACTGGAAATGTGTTATATGGGCAGATTATCTGCAAGTTATAAGTTGTGAAATGTGACCTAGCTATGGAGCCATATCTTGATTACCCAGTGGGAAGAAAGAAGAAAGCCGTGTTTACAAAATTTTGCTTGGAAATTTTGCCACTTACGAAATTCACGATATGGCCCCGATAGGGCTCAATGGGAATAGGAGAGGGAGCTAACAACGGGCCGATTACGAATCCCTCTTCCCCTCACGGGACCTTGTACCGACACCTGATTTTACCAGGCATCCTTACCGGGTCCCGTGAGGGGACCTCGTAATGAGGCGGAATGGTGTTAACGGGCCCGCCACCATTAGCGGAGCCCGTTTCCCATTTCGCCTCACTTGTAATGAGGCCCTTAGTCCAAAATGTTTCACTGGGTATAAGTTCACTTTCTAACAACAGTTTCGTGCTGTAATATAAGGTGCTTCAATGAAGGATAGATCAAAAGAAGGTGCTCCACAGTTTCTAAAACATCATCTTTGCAAAATGTACACTTCGCTTCCTCCTCTTTAATAATTTTGCGTCTTAACACAATCTCCCCTGTTAGGTACAGATTCCACCTAAATCTGACAAAGCTGTACCTAACCTTAGGACAAGGGAAGATCTTAAGGACAGATGCTACTTCTCCCAGGGGCCTGTGTCTCAAGCTCACATATTCATGAAATATCTTAGTTGTGTTACACCAATCGCTATGCTATTTAAAAACCTTTTTTTGACCAAAGAATGATCACTTATCAAGTCGTTCTCAGTCAGGTTACAATGGACCAAAAATGTGTTGCATCTTTCAGCAAAACGTTTTATAACTAATACTTTGCCGTCCCTAAAAATGTCTCCCAAGTCCTCATACAGGGTATTCCGGGCAGGACTTAAAAATGTGTGATAAAAGGCCAAAGTAGTCCACTGGTCAAGAGTCTTTAGAGAATGTAACCCTAAGTCAAACCTGGTCTCATCAGTCAGTATTGTGTTAGGAATGCCCAACACACTTCATATCAAACCTTCCAAGGATCCAAGAAATTCCAGAACCCAATCTTGATGGAGCTCCACCCCATACACAAGCTTCAGAATCACATTCCCTGAGTAAAACATGAGAAGCGGTAAACACGTAAATTTGCAATAGCGGCTCTTAATAAATCTCATTTGAGTAATGAAAGTGGCTGTTATTTGTCTCAAATAATACTTCATAAAGACTTTGTCCATTTTATTTACAATCGGAAACCCCAAATACACCATGTTACTCACTTTTTCTAAAGAGATTTTGTTCAGTGTCCAACTCATTTTTCTGTCTTTCTTTTTGTTAGTGATTGATAACATTTTTGTTTTCCCTGCATTGATCTTTAAAAAGTTAGCAGTTGCATAGTTCTCAAATGCAGTTAAAAGTCTCTCTAAGCCTATGCCAGTTTGATCTACTAAAATAAAATCATCAGCATAGGCTAACCAATTGATTCTCAATGAACCTATTCTAGAAGGGCCAAGGGAAACAGCGTCCAAAGCATCCCCTACTTCTGAGACGTACAAAGACATAAAAAGGCATGGGGCCAAAATGCACCCCTGCCTTGAGCCATTCCAGGTAAATGTTTTTGTCAGAAACAAATCCCTGCTGGTTTAATCATGCCTATACGTTGGATCCTTTGTGCAGCATAACCAGCAATTGTAGAAGGCCCTCTGGGGTTCCCCAATCATCAAGTTTGTTCCACAGGCAGTTACGGCTCACTAAATTGAATGCAGTGGACAGGTTTATGGCCATCAACTCAATCACTTCATATTGTTTATCCCACACTAAATCCTGACAGCATTTAATAGCAAACTCATTCAAGCTGGTTCCATCTAGTTTCCTAAAACCAGTATAGTTTTGATTTAATCAACTGGTCCCCAGCACCCAATCTTCCAAATGTTTTAACATTAGGCTTGTAAAGATTTTACTGTCAGCATCCAATATTGTGATTGGGCGGTAGTTATTGGGATCCAATCTTAAACCACGCTTGAAAATAGCTATCACAAATAATGTCTGCCAGGATTTGGCGATTCGCCCTGTTCTCATAATATTGTCAAAGAGAAATGTTAAAAATATGGACCATTTAATCGGGTCTCAGTTAAAAAGATAATTTGACATATGGTTAGGACTTGGTGCCCTGGAATTACTGGCCCTTAAGATAATACAATATATGTCTTCCAATTAAAAATTAAAACAATTATTTCCTGGGTTAATATACAAACAGTTAATTTCCTGTTAAAGGGGGAGCTGTCTCAGAATAAAGGGATTGGATGTGTGTCACCCAATCTACTTTAGCTAAGGTGTCCTTTCAGTCTGACCTGACTTTGCTGCATTGACTGTTCTCCAAAAATTAACAGTGTCATTTGCTATCAGGCAAGAGAGTGGATCATGGATCAAATGCGAGTAAGTAATCAGTACTTTACCAGAAGCAATACAAAAAAGAATATATACCAGAGAAGAAGAAACACTGTTTATTACAGCTGGCTAATGTAGGGGAGGCAGGGTATCACAAGTATGACACTGACAAAACAAAACATTCCTATTGGAATCTGTCAAATAAGAATGGCCTATGCTAACAAAACCTAATGCCTGTCCTATCTCTTGTTCAAAAAGTGAAAAAAGGAGAAATGTATGCAAACTAAAAATCAATGTATCAAAAGAATATATGTGGTTGAACTAGCTCTCATCCCCACCTTTGATCTCCTGTAGTAAGGCTATCCCTGTAGGCAGGATGACACACTCTGGCTCAGTTTCTAACACTATAAACAGTTCCAAAATATGGATAGAGGACCGCCTGGCCTTCCATGTTAAAGTCTCTTTTCTTGTATTTCAAAAATAGTACTACAACACAATGTTTACAGAGGTCCCCCTCTGCCGGGCTCAGACCATTAACCACACAGTTTACGTAGGTCCACCTCTGTCGGGCTCAGACCTCTCACGTCAAATTGGAACACAAACTTGCAAGGGTGCTCCCTTCCCCAAGCTTATTATACTTTGGATTTCCCTCTGTAGGACTTGGACCACTTTGGATGTCGAAGACTTTTGAATGTGTGTTGCTTTCTTTACAGACCACCGCAGGACCACTTTGACTCAAAGTTCACGTTTACTCTTGCTTACTTAACTTTTTCTGTTCATCCGCTTGATTGTTCCAAACAATGTAAATTTCCCTGAGACTTTTGAGTGGGCTAGTTCCTTTCACCGGAACACTCTGTTACTTAGTAACACTGATCTCACAGCTGTCCTTGTTTCAAAGTTCACTCACAGGTCCGGCTTTCCTCTTGTCTCATTCACACACGTGCAGCCTTCACTTGTGATATAATGTTGCTACTTCATTCGCTTTAATGCAAACTGGTTTCTCAGTTTGCTTTTTCACTCACCGGCTGTGTGTGTATCTTACATATTTTTTCTACTTCCAATTGACATCAAGGTTAGTGCCAAAGGCTTGGCCTCGCCTCCCCAACTCTGTCGTTCACTGGGTCGGGACGCAGGCATTCTTGAAACACAAAGCGATCTTCACTTGTGGGATCTGTCCTTCTCCACATGTCTTTTGTGGTCTGCCAGAGGCAATGACCTCCAGTAGGGAACTCATTGGGTTTTCGACCCATTGCCTTCGTCCATTGTTACATTGCTCTGCTCCAGTAGGTGTGCCTTGATCCCCGACGTTCTGCTCATACTCGTGTTCTGCCTTGCTCAGACTGTGTCTTTAGGTGTTGCCTTTTATTTGTGTCAGGAGAGCTAATTGGTAATAGGTGTATATACACTTAGAGTAAAGGGCCTGACTTTGCCTGACACAATTAACGGCATATGTCCAATATGATGCGAGAAAGTTGGTCTGGTTGTTCTCAGTCACCCTCTTCATCGGCCCAGTGTTTGTTTAAAAAACAGGTCTGGGAGTTGGGACTTTGGAAGATCCTAAAACATAGGATGGATCAGATAATAAAGAGGGGTAATACCGCATCTTGTGATCAGTTGCCTCACTGCCACTCCAAAAAGACCCCTCACCCAGGTGATCTTCCCGCAATGGTCCACCCCCAGGGTTTGGATCCAAAGGCGATGGCCGTTCCCTTGCCACCTAAGAGAGAGATCCCCAGAGACTAGTGGATGAGACACCATCTGTTCTCTCATATGCCCTTCCCCTATGCGATGTTGCCAGATCTGTTTCACAGGGAAACCGAGAAAGGAAATTGATGTTCCCCTGTCCTTTACCTTTTTTGCTGTTCCACAGTGAAACAGTAGGGTTGCTAGTCTAAGAACCATTGCATGACTCGAGGGTTAGAGTCCTTCCATTGTCTTATCCATACAAAAGGTAAGCGGTCAGTGACATGTGTACACTTTCTCTTTAGAAGGTAGTATATTAGATGGATAATTGCCTTTTGAATAGCAAGGGCCTCTAATTCCAAACCCCAGAGTAGTTAGTTTTATGTGAGAAGGGTTTATGACTAGTGAATAGGATGGGGTGTTCTAATCCATCATATATTTGGGAAGAAATGCTCCTAGCCCTGTGAGAGAGGCATCTGTTTGCAAAACAAATTCTTTCTAAAAGTTTACTTCTTTTAGGATTGGATTCTGATACAAGGTTTGTTTTTATTTTGTTGTAACATGCATCGTCTTCATCAGTCCACTGAATCTTCTTTGGTTCGGCATTCCTTAGTTTGTCCTTAGTTTGTCTGTTAATCTGGCCATTCTATCTGAAATATTTGGGATAAACCTACAATAATAAATAATGAATCCTAGGAATGCTCTGAGGTCTCTCTTGGTCTTGGGTGTGGGGGCATCAAGGACGGCTTTCACTTTTTCTTGTTGGGGTTGGACACTGCCATTCCCTACAAAGAAGCCTAGGTATTTCACGAACAATTGGGCCATCTTAGATTTGGATGGCTTTGCAATTAAGCTGACCTCTCCGAGGGTCCTCATAATAGTAGAATGATGAAAACGCGGGTCTTCCTAAATTTTAATATAAATAATTATGTCGTCGATATAGTCCCTCTCAGAAATCGGAGTAGGGCTGTAATACCCTGTCCATGAGTCGTTGGAAAGTGGCTGGGACCTCATGCAGCCCAAAACGGAGGACTGTGACTGGAATAGTCCCATGAATGTTGATAAAGCTGTCTTTTCCTTAACGGCTCCATTTACTTGGACCTGCCAAAATCCCTTTGTTCATATCTTGGGTTGATACGAAAATGGCATTTGCAAGTTTATCTATCAACTCATCGATGTATGGCATAGGATATGTATCAAAGGCAGAGATGACGTTAACCTGCCTGAAGTCTATGCAAAACCTCCAAAAATTATCGGGTTTGGTCACCAACACAATAGGGGAGGACCATGGATTTGAAGAGGGCTTGATAATATTTGCCAGCATTTTCTTCAAATCCTCAACCACTATTATTTTGTGATTCTGGGAGTATAAATGGTTTCAAATGGACCACTTTTCCCTTTGGAATTCTGAGATAATGATAAGTGCCATGTACTCTCTGTGTTTTCTCACATATTACATCAGGGAATGCCATAATAAGGTTGTTCAAATCTTCCTATTTTTGTTTAGATATTTCTTTAGGAATACATTCAGAGTAGTCTACTCCTCGGGTACCAAACAAGACAATATGGAGGAGGTGGTGGCGGAAGGATTTCTTTCCACTCCCTTATGAGATTAACGTGGTAAAGGTGAGACTTTTGTTTTCTATCAGGTTTGGCTATTTTATAGGTACAGGTTCCTGTTTGCTCTAGCACCTCATATGGCCCATGTCACTTAGAGAAAAGTTTATTTTTAGAGGTATGTAAGAGGACAAATACCATCTGACCTACTGAAAAGGATCTCAAATTCACCCTCTTGTCATAGGTGGACTTCTGTTGGCCGTGAGCTTTCTCCATGTGAGTGTGAACTAGACTCAGACGATTTTCAAGTGCTCTTGTAATTGGGTAGCTGTCTGTGAGAGGGAAATAGGTGCCTCTTCTCTCTATTCCGAGGTCTCCCAGAGCATGTCTAAGACATCTCTCTGTTCTCTACTGCAATGTAATTCAAAAGGAGATAATCGGTGGATGCCTGAGGGGTCTTTCTTACTGCAAATAGGGTCCATGGGATCATGCGATCCCAGTCCTTCCCATCCTCATCTACCAATTTCTGTGCATCCTGTGTACTTGGTGATGTTCCCTCAGTGCTGCCAGTACACTGTACAAAGTCGATGATTTATTCCCTGGATGTTTGTTATTTCCTTAATAAGGTTGTTTGCAAAATGTTGCCCATTGTTCTACCTTATTTCATCACATATTCCCCATATCGAGAACAAGTACCAAACCAAAAACGTTACGGCAGTCTTTGTGTCTGTATGAGCATAGGGGCCCACCTCAAGCCAACATGAAAAAGGACAGACAACCACGAGCATATACCTAGAAGAGGTACATCTGTCTTGCATGTGGACATAGTCGATATGCAAGTGCCAGAAGGGCCCTTCCGGTTATGGCAATGTTCCACGTACTGTCTTTAATGTATGGCCGGACGGAAACTGTTGGCACTCCATGCAATTCCCAGTAAATTTTGCAACATGTTCATGTAGTTTGGAGACATACCACTCCTCCTTTATTTATGCTGCTATGTGTTCTTTGGCTACGTGGGTGGGAAAATGCAATTGTGCTAATGTTGCAGCCAGCAATTTCTTTGGCATTATTGGTTTGCCTGTGCTGTTCTACCTCCACACCAAGTCAGTGGGTGAGAGAGAGCAACCCTTTTATATCCATAACTCTTTTTCTTCCTGTGGAGCTTCCCCTGTAGGTCAATTATTTGCACAATTTGTATTGAGCTAAAAGGGTCTGTGTTTTCTGACACTTTATTCCTTCTTGTCCCTGCCACCATCATCAGCACCCTTCCCTCTATACCTGGGTATTATCTGGTGGTCTCTTCAAGTAAGTAGGCTGCATCTTTTGTTGCTCTGTTGGCCATGTCGTTCCCTTGGGAGATTGCTACTTCTACTGGCCTCTTCAATGCTTCATTTCATTCTCTAAAGTAATTCAGCTTGTTTTACCGGGGGCCCGCTGTTCCTTCTCAACCCTCTTCACTCCCAACGTGTTAATCCTGAATAAATGGTAGACGTGACAGAAGCAGAATCCGAAAATATATTCTCTACATGCCCCTCCGTCATATGGCCACTAGTTCTGCTGCCTGTGATGAATAATGCAATGGTAACCTCTGCTGGGATGCAATCGCAAACCTTCCATCCTTGTAGTGCACTACTGCGGCACAAGTATGTCCTCTCCCTGTATTCAGATCTTTGCTTGATGACCCATCATTGAAGACAATATCCCCTCCCTCTATCTCTTCTTCCTTTACTTGGGTGTTCCTTTCCATTCAGTCCATATATGCTGCACAGTCATGTATATAATCCCCTTTCTCTGCTGGATCTGCAATGAATGTTGCTGGGTTGACCACACAGCACCTCAGTACCTCAATTACTGGATTTGTCAGTACAATTTCATAACCTGAAGCCCTCTGCATGGTGAGTGTACTCTTTCACTTCTCCAGAATGGCAAAAAGAGAAAGCTCCATGTACTGAACTACCAGGCAACCCATGGTAATAGTTGCTGCCTTTTCTATTGCAAATGCTGCAGCCAGAAGTGGTTGCTCACAGGGGAAGTGTCCCTGCAATACTGGATCTAGGAGAACACTGTAGTAGACCAGAGGCTTGTGTCCATGTGACTTCTTCTGCCAGAGGACCGCCGTCATCACAGAGCTGCATGAATGAGAAAACAGATGCAATTTCTCTTTGAAATTAGGGGTAGCCAAAACTGGCGCTTGGGCCAGTGCCACCTTGAGTTTGGCAACATTCTTGTTTATCTCTAAAGTCCACTGTATTGCCCTTTTCTCCTTCTGCACCTCCTTGAGTGCCTGCAGTAGAGGCTTTGTAAAGATGGAATAGTCGAATACACACACCCCTGCAATAATTGCGTAATCCCAGAAACTCCTGCATCTCTTTCACTGTGCAGGGATGGTGGGTTTCGTCTATTTCTTCTATTCTTTCTGGTGTTATCTTGCTGCCTTCTATTGGTATTTTCGGCCCCAAGTGCACTACCTCCTCCTGGCATTACTGTACTGTGGTAAGCAGAGTGTTCTGGTGTCTGTGGTCTGCAGAACCTCTGTCCCTACGAGCCAACTTGGACCACAGTCTGCTCTTTATTTCCATTATACTATCGGCTTGGAGAGGCAGTGAATTTGCACAAAAGCCTCACTCCATGCAGAGCCCAAGGAGTGAGCAGAATGTTCTGTTGTTCAGGGGTACAGGGTGCAATGCCTGAGAGGTTGCCTTGGCCCAGCTGAGCTTGCTTTTTGGGACCAAAGTGAACCTCTGTCATAATTCCTCCGGCAAGTTGTCCCCTTCACCCATCCCTCCCAGATACTATTCAATCACCCAATTACATTTGTTATGCCAAATCCTAATATAAATCCAATAAGGACATGCCGATCCAGCCTGCATAGCGGGACTATAAAACTGGGCAAACATCACCGAAGCCCGGGATAGTCACCAGAGAATCGTAAAAAGTGACCTTGCTCTAAAAAGAGACACCGTTAGTACCCTCCATAATTTAAGTTATTTGCAACCTAAGATTATCAAGTTCCTAACCAAAGGCACGCCTCTCCAAGCCATTAGTAAAGAGCCACTGGAAATATCGATATTGGCAGATTCAAGTAACATGGAAACAAATAATTTACAAAACTCATGCACCATTGATAATGAGGGATCATTACTGAATTTGTGCTTAAATTTAAAATGAAACTCCTGTGCGGGCTATCACGTTCCTGCCCGCAAGTAGGCATTGCGATAATAGTTTGGCCTTGGGACCAGACCTTGGGTAGATCCCGGGGATCGGTGCTCCAAGGAGGATAGGTTCGGGGGCCAAGGGTAGTCGCACCTGAGTGATGTCCGCTATCGTCGCTAGGCATTGTTTCCAAAAGGCTTGAGCCTTGGGGCAGGACCACCACATGTGGAAGAAGGAGCCTATTTGGCCGCATTGCCTCCAGAATTGAGGGTTGAGTGTGGAGTTCATGTGGTGAAGTCTTAGGGGTGGGTAGTACCACCAGAGGTGGATCTTGTAGGCGCACTCTCTATTTGTGATGCATGATGAGGAGGTTGAGCCCGGGACCAGATGTCAACCCACTGTTGGTCTTCAATCGGATGGCCCAGGTCCGCCTCCCATAGGGCCATATACCGGGTCTTGGAGGTTAGGAAATCCATTTGGAGGCGCTTGTATAGAGTGGAGATTCTTCCTCGGGGCGGGAGCTCATTAAGGGTCAATTCGATGGCTGTTGGGGGACGAGTAGCTGCCTGGCAAGTCTGTGGGTGGGTGCACCAGTGGCGTAGCTGGGTATATGTGAATCTATCTTGTTCCTGGATCCCAAAGAGTTCTTTGCATCGCTCAAAGGTGCAGGGTTGGCCCCCTTCAAAAAGTTGACCCAGGGTCTCTAGGCCTCCTGCAATCCAGGCCTTAAAATTCCAGGGAGACAGACCAGGAGAGAAGGAAGGCCCTCTCATGCCTTTCTGGTGGATAAAAGTCTGGGACATCCTGATCGCCGAGAAGGTGACGGCTGCCGGGGCAGGCACTTTACATCGCTTTCGCAACATCTGGGGTCCGGTATTGGATTTTGACCAGAGGTTCCCGGCCCTGACTTTCAAACCCCAACTGGCCAGGAGAACTATTCAGGATGGAGATCCCCTACGGGGACGTGAAGACGGAACTTGAGACCGAAGGGTGGGGTGGGAGGAGCGTCAAATGGTATTACTGTATGCTACATGTCGCAAGTGATTAAGCTTTGTATTGCCATAACCTGCCTGTTTAAAATAAACACGTTTAAAAAAAAAATGAAACTCCTTAGGCCACGCAAGATCGGATCTCAATAATATTATAGGTTCTGGGGGGGGCGCTGTTGCGCTGAAACAAGATGGCCGCTTAAGCGTTACGCTCCGGACTGGCAGAGCAATTGATCCTCATTTACACCGCCCGACGCTGCATGTAACCCTGCAGGGCTACCTACAATCCTCCGTGAGCCTTCCGGCTGTGGGCGTACGAAGTTTGGAGCCTCTGCGCGCCCCGAGGCTGGGGCTGCGCCTCCTTCCCCTGACTGCGGCTGTGGTCTCCTGCTCTCCCCGCCCTGCGGCTCCGGCGCTGCGGGCCGCCTTGGGGGAGGGGCGCCCGCCCGGCGGAGCGCACCGGACCATCGCGGCTGGCTGGGCTTCTCCGCATCTCTTCACGACCCGACCCGGGTGTCGGTGGCTGCCGGCCCCTCCACCTCACCCGGCGGCCCCCCAGCTCCGGCTGGCTTCGCGCCCCCGAACCGTATCCCGCGGCGCTCTGGTGGCAGACCAGGTTCCTGCTTTCCCTCCCCCCACCCCCCGCCGCTCCTCCACACGGACAACGGCACCGGAGTGCAGCAAGGTAGGGGTGTGGGGGGGAGGGGTGTGCCTGGCTACTGTGGCCCCTGAGGTCGCCTTCCGCAGACCGGAGACTCACTCTCTCTCCTGCCTCGGGAGTGGTCTCCCTGCACACGGGCCGGCGCCACCGCTGGGCCTGATGCAGGGCTGCCCCCCCACGCCTGCCTGGGTCCCGCCTGCCTACTTGACATCGCTGCCCCCACCTGAGGCCGGTTGGGGGGCCCTGAACACCGAGACCCGCCGGACCACGATACATCCTCCACTGCAACATACCCTGTTGTTGCCTGCATCCCGGTGCTGCTGAGACCTGGCACCACGCACCTCCTGGTCTACACTAATGCCCCCATGGGCTCAACTGGAGAACCGCACCTACCGCTGTGACTTCCATCGCCTGGTTACGCTTGGCCTTACACGGGCGGCCCACCAGCCCCCCTCCCGCTGACTCCCCTCGCCACCAATTTCAGCGACGTCTGCTCGTCAGCCCCTGAGGGGTCACAGCTTCTTCAACTCCTCACTACTCGGGCTATCGGTGAGCCCATCAGTTGCCCCACGCCTGCACTGACTCTGTACCTGCATCGGACCTTGCGATCTGGGGAGTGGGCCTTGCGCTAATATCAAGCTCTCATATCTCCCCCTCCCTTTCCCTCGACCTCTGATACTGCCAGGATGACCAAGGGGGGCACGAGGAAACAGAGCTCCATCAACATGTTCGCGAAGGCTATGGTGAGATCGCCGGAGGAGGCTGCCGAGCAGGCCCCTACTGCCTCGTCCGACGCAGCCCCGGAATCCCAAAATATGATGGACTTTATTTGGGAGGGCTTCACCGCACTTCACTCAAAATTAGACGACATGAACGGCACTATATCTTCTATTAAGGCCCACATTGAGAGGACTGACAGCCGGGTGTCGGAGGTTGAGACGCGGGTCGGCTCCGCTGAGGATGCGCTGGGTGCCCTGCGTTCTGAGGTTGCCGCTCTCTCCAACCGAGTCCTGGAGGTGGAAAAGAAAAATGAGGATTTGGAATCCCGCTCGAGGCGTAACAATCTCCGCATTATCGGGGTTCCCGAGGATGAAGTCCACGAGCCAATGGAAGACTTCGTTCAGCGCACACTGCTGTCGCTCCTCGACGAGCCCGAGCTTTCCCCACACTTCGCAATTGAGCGGGCACACCGCGCTCTGGGGGCTAAACCTAGGCCCGGCGCTCCACCTCGGCCCATCATAGCTCGTGTGCTGAACTACCGCGACCGTGACGCCCTCCTCAGGGCCGCAAGGCTCAAGGGCGAGTTACTACTGGGCGGCGCAAGGATTCACCTTTACCCGGACTTTTCAACAGCCGTCCAACGGGAACGCAAGACTTTCCAAGCGGTGAAACGTAGGCTGCGAGACCACTCAATCAAATATGCTATGCTCTATCCTGCCAAGCTCCGCATAGAACACGCCAACCAGGTGTTCTTCTTTACGATTCCAGAGGAGGCCTCCAAATTCATTGACGAACACTTCCCTGGCTGATCCCTCTCCTCTGACCACGTTTCAGCAGTTATCCTAGGTTCCCGGCAGGGAGCGCCCGGGCCCTTCCACCTTCCCGCATCGGGGCCACGCTGATCCTCCATCCCGTAATCTGCTTGTTCAGTTCAACTTACAGAGTCCTCCCGGATCACCATGTGCAAGTACTTTGCCCAAGCTACATGCGACTTCTATTGTGGGCATCTTTTGTTCTACTGGATCTGCTGCAGCCCGGAGCGACACAGCCAGTCAAGCCTACAGGCCCCCAGGCACTGATGCCTTTGGTTTGGTTTTGTCTGAGAGGGGTTGGGCTTGTCATCCCTCTGTTTGGGGGGGGGTGGGTGGAGGTGGGACATGTTTGGGGTTTTGTTATTGAAAAGTTAGCGCTGGCAGCGAAGGCGGACTGTGCTGTGCCACTCAGGAACTGTTGCCGTAGGACCGCGAATCTGACCCTTTGGTCATTGACATTCTTTTTGTTCCAACGCCACCACACTGTGATTGAGAGTGCCCTGACCTTTATGAGCTGGATCGTACGGGGGCTAGGTAATTATAAAAAGATGAGGCAGCTCCAGTTGCAGGCCGAGCGCCATGGATCCAAGATTCTCTTTTTACAAGAGACTCATGCCCGCCCCGAACAATGCATGCGTTTCGCCAAAACCTGGGGCCCTCATAGGTTTTTCACCGACTTCTCCACTCAAATCCGGGGAGTCATGACCCTCATCCACAAGAGTCTCCATTTCACCCTCATTTCCTCGATAATCGACCCCCGAGGCAGATATGTACTGCTCCATGCCATGCTACACCACAAGGAAGTGGTTCTTCTGAACATCTATGGCCCTAACCTAGATGACCCGGAATTTTATGTGCAGGTCACCTCCCTCCTCGATGGCTTCCCCCTTGTTCCTATCCTGTGGGGTGGTGACTTCAACACGATCTTCGATGCAGCTCTCGATAGATCCGGCTCCAAGCCCCGTCACCTCTCCAGGGCAGCCTACGCTGCACTGTCTTCCGTACCCCGCCTGGCCATGGTGGATGCATGGAGATTCTTCTACCCGGTTTCTCGCATCTACTCTTTCTACTCCTCTGTTCATGATTCCTATTCCCGCATCGACAGATGGGTGATCTCCAACAAATTGGTTAAGAATGTAACACAGCTAATGATCTTTTCCAGAACCCTGTCTGACCACTATCCTGTCACTGCTACTGTCGACTGGGGTCTTGATCCCGGCCGAACCCGCAACTGGAAATTGAAACCCCTCTCCTTACTGGACCCGGAGTTCTGTTCCGAGCTCGAGCTGTCGATTGAGGAGTTCTTCGAGACCAACACGGGCTCAGTAACGTCTCAGGCCACTCTATGGGAGTCCTTCAAGGTTTATATTAGAGGGATTGCGTTGTCCAAGGAGAATGGGGTCCTTAAGTCGATCCGGAGAGATCTTGCCACCAGCGAATCTAGACTATCAACCCTAGAAGCTACATGCTCACTTCACTCTACCCCGGGCAACCTGGCTGACATCGGGATGGAATTGGACAAGTTCCGTTCCCTTGCGGACCGTGAGCAAAGGTTCTTGGATAGCCCTGGCATGGCGAGGAGGTATGGGGAGGGTAAGTGCCCCGGCCGATTTCTGGCTCGGTTGATCCGGCACGAGACGGGGTCCCCACACATCCTTGGTATTGAGAGGCCTGACGGCTCTATGGCTGTCTCTTCACAGGATGTCAACAGGGAATTGTTCACATTCTACGAAACCCTATATTCTAACACTGATGAGGTGTCGGTGGCGTAGATCGACTCCTTTCTCGATGCCCTTCCTCTATCAACTTTGTCTCCGGAGACCGTGGGTTCCCTTGACTCCCCACTCACGCGGGAGGAGCTGTCGGACGCTATTGATTCCCTATCCTCGGGTCGTGCCCCTGGCTCGGACGGTATCCCAGTCGAATTTTACAAACATTTCAAGTCACAACTGCTCCCTCACTTGCTGGCTCTTTGGGAGGAGTCCGTGGAGGCCGGAGTATTCCCCCCTTCACTCCGTGAGGCTACAATCACAGTACTACTTAAATCTGGTAAACCCCCTTTGCAGTGCGGTTCGTATCGCCCGCTCTCACTTATAAATTGTGATGTCAAGATATACACCAAGGCTCTGGCTCTCCGGTTGGCTCCCTTCCTGCCATCTATCATCCACCCGGACCAGGCTGGTTTCATCCCGGGTCGCTCTACCTCCCTGAACCTGAGGCGTCTATTTAACATCATTAACAGAATCAGTCCCGAGACGCACGCAGTGGCTGTCACCCTTGACATGCAAAAGGCGTTTGACTCGGTTTCATGGAGGTATCTGTGGTGGGTCCTCGATGGTTGTAAATTCGGCCCCTCCTTTCTCTCCTGGGTCAGACTGCTTTGCTCTGCTCCTGTTGCCAGGGTCCGCACCGGTGACCGTTGCTCCCCCCTTTTTAAGATCGCCAGGGGGACGAGACAGGGGTGCCCCTTCTCTCCCTTGGTTTTCGCTATAGCAATTAAGCCTTTTGCCGACATGCTCCGCCAATTCCACGCTCATAGGGGCCTCCGCTCTGCGGGACAGACGGACATAGTGTCCCTATATGCGGATGAGGCGTTGTTGTTTGTGCGCTCTCCCTCCACCAACTTACCCCCAATACTAGAGGACATCATTCGGTTTGGTCGAATTTCGGGCCTTAAAGTGAATTGCTCGAAATCCACTCTTTTCCCACTCACGGAATGCACTCTCCCTCCCCCCGACACCCTCGGTTTCACATGGGCCCAATCCACATTTACCTACTTGGGGATAGTGGTAACGCGCCAGCGGGCGCTGACCTTCCAGGAAAACTATCAGAAGTATCTCACAAACTTGACAGCTAAGATCCGGGTCTGGGATAAACTCCCGATTTCTTTGGCAGGCAGGATAGGTCTGTTGAAGATGGTGGTGTTGCCCCAGTTGCTTTACAGGTTCACTAACGTACCCTTCTGGCCAGGGGTGGGCTTCTTTCGTGACTTGACCCGCACTGTGAATTCCTTTCTTTGGCACTCGGGTGCGGTTCGCCTTAAAATCGATACCCTTTACACTCCCATGTCTAACGGGGGCTTCGGTGCCCCTGACTTTCTTAAATACTGGCTGGTGTCCCAAATCCAATATACTTCTCACTGGTTTAATACTACGGATCCCCCCCCACATGTCCGACTTGAGAAGCTTGCGGTTTTTGACCGGGACATCCGCTCCTTGGTGTTACAACCTGCTCCCTTGGTACAGGACTCACAGAGCCCGGTCGCCTGCATAGCCATCGCATTTGCAAAAATGTGGAAGCTGACTGGAACTGCCTACGCCTTCCACGGTAACCTCCCTCTTTGGAATTTTCTCCCAGGGGTCCCGCGGGTTCCACCGGGCACGGTTCGCCGCTGGGCGGACGCGGGCTACGAGCTGCTACGAGGCGTGTTTGACCAGGGTATATTCATTGAATGGCCCGATCTCCCCTTGCCCTTGAGAAGCGACCAGAGTGTATGGCTCCAATATACATCCCTTCGTAGGACCCTTAAGCGTAATTACCAAGCGTTCCCTCCATTGCCACCAGACGACCCTGCCATTGAGGAGCTCTCCTCCCCCGGCCCCACGAGGGGTAAGATCTCTAGGTTATATACTATGCTACAATCCAGATCTGTCCCAGACTTTGCTAAACTGAAACGTGCTTGGGAGGCAGACCTCGGTGTTGAGATGTCGGTTGAGCGCTGGGCACACCTATGCGAACGCACACATCGAGTTTCCTTCAACTCCCGGTTTAAACTCATTCAGTTCAAAGTACTACATCGGTTTCACCACACACCGATCAGACTACATCGTATGTCCGGTGATCACCCTGCCAGCTTCCCCAGATGCGGCCAGGACGATGCCGACTATATCCACATGATTTGGTCCTGCCCTCGCCTCTCACAGTTTTGGGAGGCTGTTTGCTCGACAGTATCCGCTGTGATTGACCATCCCATTGCTCCCTCCCCGGTGGTATGCCTCTTTCACGACCTCCCAGGCCTCTCCCGTGATTCCAAGAAACTAGCTGGCCTCTGCCTGCTTCTCGCGGTGCGCTCCATCCTGCTCTGCTGGCTTCGCCCCTCACCTCCCACACACGCCCAATGGCTGAGAGCGGTCAAGTGGGCCTCGGATTCTGAGGAAGCCTGGTCCCATATGCAACCCACCCACTCCAGGCCTAGAAATGTTTGGCTCAGGTTCCGCTCTTACATGTCCGATCTTGTCGAGACACCGGATGCCTCCCCCCATCCGCTTCCCTCCACCAGCTTGGGCCCTCACCCCTATCATAGTTTCCTGTTGCCCTCTCCACGCTGTGACTGTGTTCTTTGATTGTTCCATCATGTGTAGTAACCTCTGCGCACCTACTTTATGTACACTGTTTTCATACTGTAACTGCATGACGCTGTTCACCTGTGTTTTGCTGCCACGCTTTATAATAAAAAGAAGTTTAAAAAAAAATAATACTAATATTATAGGTTCTAATTCCTCAGCCAGGCCTAACTTGGAGGTGTTGCTTTCATGCTCGGAATGTTCAGCAGAGGAAAGTGAGGGGGATGACAATCCCATGGCAGTAACAAAGCAAGCTATGCCCTCCAGTATTGCAGCCTTAACCTCTGATGTGAACACGATCCTGGCTAAAACTGAGGCTTTTTTCACACTCTGCACCAATTTAGCACAAGAGCATCACAAATTGAAATGCATAGCAGCCAAGGTCATAAAAGACATACTAATAAATAGTTTGGCACTATCAACTGTTCTGGGATGAGGAGGTCTACGAATCTCAGAATCAATCCCCTTTTACTGCTGTGCAAAGACACAGCCAAAGTTGCAGGGGAGGATCACTCAGAGTTTGACACCGATGACATTGAGGCACTGTTAGGGAGAATTCTCTGTTTAGGCTGAATTTCCTAACCTAGTGAGTCCCCCAGCAGCTTTGCTGGATTTCTGGAGTTTGTTTTTTTCCATCCTGCCAAGAGTGAGACTCTTTTCCTCCCACTCTTGGACATGAATGTGTGTAATTCCTTCTAATGTCAATGGCCCCCATTACGACCCTGGCGGAAATCAACTGACCTGACCGCCATAGCGTAAATAGCGTTTCCGCCATTGCACGACGGAGTAAAGTGCGGCTAATTCTGACCCATCGGGCACGAGCACTACGCCTTGGCGGAAGTGCAAAGTCCGCGATGGCGGAAATGTCCCCAAAACGCCCCTCACCGCCGTCGTACGGCGACCTCGGTGCAATTCCGCCACCGGACATAGCGGTCACCGTAATGAGCGGCAATCGGAAAATACGGTGACCGTAAATATACGGAAACGGAAGCAAAAACATGGTCCCGGAACGGGAAACAGCACGCCGTACACCTATAAAATCAGAATTTTCACACAACCATTAAAAATACTACCCTGAGAGACATCCCAACCCGTCATCCACCCTAGTGAAACCAAAATAATGGGAAAAGTAGCGAAAAAAGCGTGCGACCGCAAGCGGCAGGTCCACTTCTCACGTGAGGAACTCACGGTGCTCACAGAGACCCTCCAGGAGAATGCTGCCGTTGTCTTCTCGACGCAAATGACCAGGACGGCACTTGCGAACAAGAAGGCCATATGGGCCCTGGTGGCACAGCGGGTAAGTGCGGTGGGGACCGCACCCCGCAACCCACAGCAATGCAGAAAGCGATGGGACGACTTGCGGATACGCGTACGGAGCATACTATCCACCAACCGTAACATTGCCACAGCTACCCGGGGAGGATCGGAATCACCCATCAAGTTGACCCCCTGAGAAGAAATCTGTGCCTCCACCATTGGAATGGAGACCATAGAGGGAGTCGGAGGGATGGAGAAAGGAGTGCAGACATCCGAAGAATCAGGTAGGTGTCCCAAATAAACCACAATGTCCAATCATGTGAAGTACCATGTGTCCACATAGTGCAACAGAAACACATGTCCAGGAGAACGTCCACTTACATTGGCCTGATAGCGCACATTAAAAGTCAAATTAAATATATAAATAATTAAAATTCCTAAAAACACCCTCTACACGTGCAGCAGGCACCCCCTAACCGCAGACTGCAATACAACTGCACCCTCAATCCACACAAAAATGAAACCACCTCCAAGGCCCTGACCCAAATCACCCTCAGGTACCACCACAATTCATGTGATACATTGCCATTCCAATTTCCACAGACCCATAAATAACGCTCGCCCTCCTTTACTCCACCACAGGGTCCGATTCAAACGACGAGCTCCAGGACACCCCTACCAGCACACCTGCAAAGAGGGCCAAGACCAACGGCCAAAGACCCTCCACCTCAGCTGCACGGATCAAGACACGGCAGCAGCACAAATCAAGTGGCAGCACACAGGAGGGCACTTCAACAGGCACCCCAGCAGCCAGCATGGCCACAACACCACCACCACCACAGGCCCCCCCAATGGATGCCACAGAAGGCACTGCTTCTGGTGGCAGCATGCACCATAGGTGACACTGCATTAATGGCAGCATGCTCCGACACAGAAAACGGTGATGTCGATGTACGATCCATCCATGACCTGTCTCAATCCCCCTGTTTGTTTCATCCCGTACACCATGAGGATACCACGCAGGGGCACTCACACAAGACGACGACTGGCCATCCCCCACAAGCCCTGTGTCAAGGCAACATGAGGTGATCAGCCCCTCTGTGACACCACCGCAAATGGCCATGGCCCAGCAGAGGCAACAGTCCCTCGACCAGGTGATCGTGCAACAGCAGCAACTGGCCATGCTCCTCAAGGACCATGCTGATGAATGTGGGGGTACCAAGGCAGCCATAGAAACATGTACAGAGACACTAAGGGCAGAAATGGAGAGAAGCACCGAGAGCCTGAGAGTACAAATGGAGAGAAACACCGAGAGCCTGAGAGTACAAATGGAGAGAAGCACCGAGAGCCTGAGAGTACAAATGGAGAGAAGCACCGAGAGCCTGAGGGGGGAACTGCATGCGACGTCCAAAGACGTATGTGCTGAACTTGCCGCTGTGCGCCGTGTGCTCACTGAGCTCTCACAAACCCTTAGGGACATGCATGGATGTGAGCAGGCAGAGACATCATCCGTTGCAAGTTCCATCCAGGGCAGCCCCCAACGTAGATCTGGGAGGAACCTGCGCTCCACAGGCAGGGGTGCCCCTGATACCCGGAGAGGGGGCTTGCAATAGCGTCTGCCCACTGACAATGAGCATCCTTGGACACTGGTGTTCGGGGGGGAGGTAGGAGGGTGGAGGGGGTGTGTTGGGCTTACTTGGGTGGCGGGTCGATGGGGTGGTTAACACAATTTCACATATGCTATAAACATTTCACAATCATGCAATGAGATGTGTGGACATTGATCTTTGTGTACGAGGCCATTATAGGCGTACAGTCCATATTGTGCATGTTCCAGACACACACAGTGCCACAAGTCCCGTGTCCATGTATCAGCCACCAGGCGTGAGTGCTAGAAGCATGAATCTATGATAATCTGACGAATTTCATGGCCCTCCTGTGCCTCGCGGACTCCTTGAGGTGCTGCCACATCCCCACCCACATCATGACCATATTCAGGTGCTTGCAGTTCTGCGTCAGGGGGCATGGGCACATTTCTACGTATGCACGTGTTGTGTAGCATGACACATGCCATGACCATCTTTGCAACCTTCTCATGGCGGTACAGGAGTGCCCCGCCAGACCTGCTGAGGCAGCGGAAACGACCCTTCAGTAGGCCGAATGCCTGTTCTATGACTACACGGGTACGTGAGTGGGCATGGTTGTAGTCCTCCTCATGCTGGTTCTGTGGGTTCCGGAGTGGTGTAAGAAGCCATCTCTTCAGTGGATACCCGGCATCACCTGTATGTGGACAATAAAGGATGTTTGATGAATGACATTGCTACGTAAGCACCCCCCCCCCCTTCCTGCCAGGTCATTGCCGCATCACATACCCCACATTATCATGCATGAAATGAGACTCACCGAGTAGCCAGGATCTGTTCCCTGCATGTCGCTCCATGTAGCGTGGTATTGTAGAGTTCCGTAAGACCATGGAATCATGGGTTGATCCAGGAAATCGGGCACAACAATGTGTAATGATCCTGTTTGAGTCACACACCATTTGTACATTAAGAGAATGATATTGTTTTCGGTTGCGGTACTGGGCCTCCATGGCATGTGGGACTACCAATTCCACATGGGTGCAGTCGATGGCACCAATGCAACCCGGTATGCCGGCAAGTGCATGGAATCCCACTTTTGTGTTCGTAATTTCCTGCTCCAAGCGTCGTAGAGAGATGTAGTCGTCTGCGTGCTTCAGGAGGGCATCGAGCACTTGCAATAGTGTCCGTGACAACAGTGGCTGTGAAATGCCATGCAACTGTCCGACTGTGTGCTGGTAGGTGCCTGTGGCCAGGAAGTGGAGTACAGACACCACCTTCAGTAGGGGTGGGATGGCGGTTGGGCTATCTATCATGCTCACAAGGTCAGCGTGTGTCATGTCCACAATGGCGGTTATGGTGTCCCGGTCCAAACAGTAGAGGGTGTGGATCTGCTCATCAGTGAGGTTGAACGGATGTGCTCGGAGGCGTGGGATTGCGGGCTGCCTGCGTGGTGGTAGTGGCTGTGCTGGTGGGCCTTGCTGGCCCTGCCTTGCCCTCCTCCTCCTCCTGCGTCTCCTCTGTGCGGCCGGTTGTTGTAGTAGTTGGTGTTCGTCTTCTTCTTGAAGTTGGAGTACTTGCAGTGCTATTAGGTCCCCCAGGGCCAACATCGCTAGTCCTGCCGGGAGCATTTTGGAGTGGGTGTGGTTGTGGGAGGGGGTTGGGTGTGCAATTTATGTGTTTTCAAGCTGTATAGCCTCCACCTGTGGTGATTCATTCCACCTGTGCAAGCTGCAATCCCCTTTGGGCGAGCACGTCCCGCACACAACGCTGCAAATCGACGCATGGCATCTTGCTATTACAATCATGTATTTCATCCCGATGGTAGTGAGATATTGCTTCATATGTTAATTCTGCTATGGTCCCATTGTTTCACATACTATCTTTGCAGTCGGGAACAAACTTGTGAAGGGTCAGTGGAATGTAGTACTCGATTAACGGTGGACCCTCATGCAGCGCTGTACCGCGGTTCACCGACGGGCGGGGCGTCCCATTTGTGAGTGAAGCCAGTTGCCATTTTCACACACTGCCGCACTAAATGGATGGATTTGTGATTTCAAGCGGTCACAGATGCTTTTTCGATGTGATGTTGCAAATGAGGAATTCGAAGGACAGCGCTTTCGGTTTCCAGCTAGCGGCGAGGAGACGCCCACAGGTCTGACTGCAGATAGAAAGTTCTATTGTTTAATGTCCTTGGGACAGGGGCCATGCCGAGAATGCAATGATTGATATGAATAGTATGGGATGCGCAATAGCGTAGTGGAGGATAAGGCAGGACGTTCCCATATACATGTTACTTCACAACACTAGAATTCCGGCCTGGAGCACAGTGGATTTTGCAGACTGCATTAAGCACAGACTCAATGGAAATTTCAAATGTTATGTGAGTAAATAATCAGGCGTTTTTATACCGGGATGAGGGAATGATGTATGGATGCATGGACAGATGATTTAATAGAGTACAGGAGTGCCCCGCCAGAATATAATGGTATCTATCAACTTCCTCTGCGCCATGTGATGCAGGGCTGCCATAGTGGGACCATCGTCTATCTTCCCTTGTTGAACCCTCCCTGTCTCGACGCGCCTTCAAACACTTGTGTCTATGCACGTTACTAATCCCATCTAATGGATTCTGTTTTAACAGACGCATGCACACAAACACTCGTTTGTAATAGTGTTTTCACCTCGATTTATATAGTTATGATTCACAAGTGATTTTTGTGTGGGAATAATCCTTTTGAGTGGGCTAGCATGCATATGGCTGTGGATTTAGTGTGATCTTTGAAGTGAGTAATTCAAATGGAGTTCAGATGCCCATACTATTCTTTTTCGTTTCATTTGGGTGACAGGTATCTCCTCCCCTTTTGCCGCTGCCATCTGTATGCCACTCCTGCAGATGGCTTTTACTCCCGACACCTGCTGCTTCGTGTTAATCAGTGGAGCACCATTACGATGTTATGGGACGATCGCCAATGGCCCACATGCCCTTACGCAGTACTAGTGGCTAGGAACAACATTTCGAGCTTTCAGCTGGACTAGTGACTACCTAATGGGACGGCCCTGCGGTTCTAGGCGCTTCCATGTTGCCTTTTTGAACGTGAATGTAGCCCCTGTGTACCATGGAGGAACAGGGCGTCACACAAGAAGAAGCTGGTCATTTATTGCGGATGCAGCCCACAATTATGAGATATGATTTGGAGTTCATGACCTAATAGCTGTATGGCCCGGGTGATTTTGTTGTGCATTAAATTTTGATTATGATATTGACCGTGTAGCGTTATTCTTTGCAAGTAATGTAGCATATTCCTATTTGTGGAGCGATGTATTGTGAGGAGATCTGCTTTGGGTTCGGCCTTCTGAGTATAGTTGCGTGGTACTGTACTGGGCGCGTTTGCCTACGAAGGCCAGTAAGGTCAGGGATAGGGGATGCAATTATGTCTGTTTTGATGATGTCATGCTCATGGGAGGGGGATTAGCTTTTGTGTAATAGATGCCGGTCAGCAAGGTGGATTGGTGGAATGATGTGATTTTCAGAATATGGCTGGTCACAGGTGCCTGTGTTTGCGTGCGTTTCTTGGAGGGAGACTGAGGTCATGTCCATTGGAATAGCTTCTGTATTCGTGCCATCTGTGCCCTGCTGCTCCCATTGGCCCCTCTTGAGATGTGCCTGGCTGCTCAGTCACTCTGCCAACTTGTGTGGTACATGCTTATGCTGATGGTTGGTTTGTTTACTGGCAGGAGTACAGGGCTGGTGCAGTCTCACCCAGGATACTGCTTTGTATGTTGCCTTACACTGGTGTCAAGCGATGGGGGGCCTGTTTTTGTTTGTCTCAGTTTTCAGTTCATGTTGCTGTACTTGAAGCTTCACATGCCTGTGCTGCATCAGTACGGCAATGGTGCCATGGCTAATATGGATGGCCACTCACAAGGCACTTGGAGCCCCTACATTCATTTGTTCGTTGGCATGCATGGGTGACTTGTACATTTCACTGGTTGCATTGTGTGACTTCATTGGACCTACGAGGAGTTGTGCAATTTGGCAGGGAGTGGTGTACAGGCACTCAGTAGGGCCTTTTACGGTTGGTTTGCGATGCCGTACTTCTCACCATGGCGGAATGGTACTTTCCGCCATGCTTGATGGCGTTAGGTACATGTCCGCTAGGGTCAGAATTCCCGTACCGTTGTGCCATGGTGGTAATTACGGTTTCGCAGTGCGCGCGTGCGCGTGCGCGTTCTTGGTGCAGTTAGCGTTGGCGTTCACTACGGTGTCGCTAAAGGCATCGTACTTTACGGTGACGGGTCATAATCGCACCAAGCGGTATTCGATGGCGGTATTGCATTTCCGCCATTGTTTTTCGATTTCCGCCAGGGTCGTAATGAGGGCCAATGTGTTATATGGGCTATGGGGTCTTTTACTCCATAGGGTCTCATATGTTTTTCTATGTGTGTTACACTGCACACTACGTGCCGTAACACTGGGGCGTCCTAGCGGACCTCTTCCATAGACTCCATACCCGAAGCCTGACTACTGTCTCCCCGGGCATGTAAAGTCACCATTTGGCTTTACTAGACCTAAATTTACAAACAGAACTCGTACAAACCATCTTATTGTGGACGTACTAGTAGGGGTAATTCGATTCCTCCTGGATCTGTTATTCGAGGGGGCACTGTCCCGTCCCCCCTCGTCGAGTTTTGGCTGGTGGCAGTGGAAACTACTTGTTATGTTCGACCCCGAACATAACCCTATGGGATTCGTCCCATTGTTAGAGATTGATACTTTTCCTTGTTAATCTCTAACGTACCACCGGTCCACTTGTCTTAAATAAGTTATCGGATGGTATTTTCTGCCAGAACTCGGTTTTTAAAATGGCGTCTGTGTTCGTCTCTGTGACTGCTAAACCAAAGGTTGAGCCCTTTGTTCCACTTTGGCGGGCCTCTGTACAGAGACCCTCCAAAGTGGTGCCATTCTGTCTGGGTTACCACAGGGGTGTGGGAGGGGATTTAGGCACCCTCGACCGAGTTGCCTTGCCAACTCCGGTCGCACTCTGGTGTGATTGGCCCAAGTGGTGAGCCTCCCCGCTCACCACTTAGCATGTGTTGATTGACAGCTAGGCTGAATGAATGGGGGTTTTCTGCATTAAAGCAGGGCTTTTGGGACTGGATCTTCAGAAGTCACCACAGGACCTAAGAATCCGACGAGGGTAATGCTGAGCCGACCTGCACGACGACACCTCCGGTGGATCCCTGCGGAACCGACTCACCACTTCCCGACGACAGAGGAGATCTCCCTGCCGGAGAGTCTCTTCCCCTGACTGGTGGGAACAACCAGTCCCCTTTGCTTTTTCTTCACCTCAGGACGCAGTGGTCGAATTGCCCGTGCAGAGCACCTCGGCAACCGGATAGCCACTACCCCTGTACCATGACCACAAGGTGGTGCCTTGTGACGGAGCACTCCGCGGCTGGTCTCTTCCCTGGTGGTGCACCGGACTTCACTTTTCTTCGACGACGAGATCATCTCTGCTCTTGGCAAATACCCGATGTGCATCCACCACCAGGAACAACTGCCCCCGCCGGAGCTGTCTCTCCACAAACAAGGTACCGTGTCCGCCTGGCTTCCCTTTCGATCGGTTCGAGTGAGGTGTCTTAATCTTCTCCTTTCCGTTGGGTCGCCTCCAAGCTTTCTCACGTATTGTTTTGAACTGGTTCAATCTGCCGATAACAATTTGCTACAAAGACTCGAACGCATTTCCACTAGAGACTTTTTGGGACATATCACCTTGCCTCTCTCCGAGTGGGCCTGGCCTCTGAACTTTATGATCTATTGTGGTTCTTGCCTTCTTGCCTTGCATTTTTCCCGTGAAGTATTGAACTGTGTTGATTTCGTAATCTGCCTATTTTTCTCTCCCGTCCTAACTAATATTAGAGTGCCATCTAGGTTGAGGCATACACCTCTGTCTGCAAATAAGTGGTGCCGGTAGAACCTAGACTTGTCGAAATATTGTTAGGGGGATTGATCGTTTCTTCTTCGTAGAGTAATTGTGATTGAAGTGTTTGCCGTGATAGTGCCATAGTGTTTTTCATAGATGTTCCGTTATAAATAAATACCTTAATATCTTTACACTGAGACTCGTTGCGTGTTTGCTTGTCTTACTGTGAAGAATTGCCCTATCTTGCATACTCCACATACTGCTTAACTCTTCTTGAGGGAAGTCTGACTGCTCAGCCACAGCTACCAAGTGAATCTGTGTGGTACAGACTGCTACCAAGTGGGTTTACTGACAAACACCTGTAGTCCTAAATCTTTTGCAGTGGTCCCAGAGGGAACTGCACAGGTTTCCGCCTAACAGGCACATGCACCATTGGAAATTCAACCTACCGCCCCACCTATATCAATGAATGATTCACACATCATCTCTGCTAAATCAGAACTAGATGCGATAGACATTTTATGCCATGAGATCTCGATGTTAGAAAGCTCGGATAAGAAGGCAAAGAAAAATAAGAAAAGACTCCCTAAAACAATCCCTTCACATAGTCTGAAATGGCCGGAATCTTCCAACAGGATTCATTTTGTTAGTAAACCAACCAGCCATGCACCTGTTGCTTCTTCTCCCTCAGGACATCATATTGTGATTTCAAGAGATATTGGTAATGGGAACACCAGGCAGGTGGAACTCAGGGGGCCCATGGACAAATGGGTATCCCACAACAAGGATCCTAGTGGCTCAGATCAGCCTGTAGCCCACAATCCTTTAGCCAGCAACAAGACAATGGCCAAAGTAATTACAGAACTAAGTTCAGCTGGACCTTCAAACAGCACTACGCTTGACATGCCAATGATTACTAATAAAATGCTTGAAAATGGCACAGGGCACTATTATCCATTAAATACAAGAACTTTTGACACACTTTATAATCTGATTAGATTGGAAGAACTAGTTCCTAGGATTGACAGTCCATCCCTTAATCAATCTTATCTGTTATCTTTTTGGAAAAAGATACCACAGCTATCCGCAATTAATAATACAGACCTTTAGCACCACAAACGGCCATAGTTTCTCTTTTATTTTCATGTTCTAGTGCATTGTGTCACCTCACCTGGGATTTAAACTATTGATTTGCTTTAAGCAGGACAACATTCCGCATCCAGATCGCTGGGATTCAATTCGCCCAATTTCCCAAATGACGAATATCGCAGGACAAGCGATAAAGACAACACACTCTAACCAACAAGGGAGGTATATGATTAAAAACTTTTCTCCCACAAACAATATTGGTCATGATTACAAATCACTTAGAACACCAGGTGATTTTTCACCAAAACTCTGGAGACCTTGTCATAATTTACACTCTCTAAACTGGATAAGTTGCAACACATGAGGTTTTAACTAATTTCTTAAACATCAGGGGGCAAAACCCTTATGAGGTCCAGCAATATCTTCATCCTTCAGGAATACTGGGCAGTAAAGGATTTCTGCATTGATGGATATAATATTTTGTGCAGAAATGCTACCCATGGGGCGCATGGAAGACCCATGGGTAGACCAGCCATTGGCGCACAGTCCTTCTTACATCTTCAGCTGTATGGTGTGGAATTCAATTTTCCCTACGTGCTTTCGGCGATCCTACACGTACAACATCTCAAGGTTAACATACTGATAATCAACATCTACTGCGTGTGATTAAAATGTGCCATAATTGCTTTAATTTAATAAGCTAACCATGGGTGACACAAATACATTTTTTCCCCCACTTCAAACACCTCAGGAACTTTGGAGTGACCTAATATGGGCGGAGATCCTCAACACATATGACCTGATATACCTAAACCTTACACATAAGGATTCACACTTCAGATTGCACACATGAACCAATGCACACAGTACCTCATGCTAAGATAACAGAGACCTTCAAGGAGCACTGTGACCATAAACCCTTGGTCTTGGCATATAAATCAACCTACTGCCAGAAAATAAGTTAAGTTAATGAGCAGATTTCAGTGACAAGTACTGATAACCATATCATTTGGGGCAATTTCAATATCATCAAGTTTAGTTGGTTTATTAAAATGAATAGTGCCTTTATTCACAAATGTCTCACTGTCCATCAATGGGACATAACATGCCTAATGCTGACCCTAATAGTCCATCTAAAACTTCAGGCCAGATATAGGAGACCCACTAAAAATCATGATTACTGCTTTGACATTAAGATACAGCAGGCGAAGAGGCAATTTTTCACCAATGGTAAACAGATCATTAAAAGCACTAGCAATTCCTGGGTTCGAGAAGAGTAAGTTGAAGGCATAGGTTAATACCCAATACAAAAATTGGCTTAGAGCACATACATTTTCGTTGACCAAAGTCAACTCGTGGCACTTATTCAAAATCATGATGAAGGGGCATTTTGGACCATTGTTAGAGAATTTCTAAATAATAGCAACAAAATTGGCACCAACCCCATCAGTGAATTTGATTTGATGCGGGCAATCAAAGAATTATATTACACCCAAAGATCCCAACTCCCAATGGACAAAAGCTGCTCCATCTTCAACATACTTTTAAGAGGGATTTAAATCAGATGATATACTTGAGATCCTTGAAACTATTAATAGTTCTCAGGCTTGCGGCTGGGATATACTGTCCATAGAGGTGTTAAAAGAGAACCCTTCATTCTGGGCTAGTATTTTAGAGCAGGTATTTTACAAAGTATTTAAGGAAGGCATTATCCCCCCAGTTGGCGAAGATCAGTTCTGATTCTGGTATTTAAAAATGGGCACCAGGCATATACTTTAAACTACTGCCTACTGACAATGCTAGACTACAGTCAGAAAATATTTTCTACTATATTCTTTCTGAAATTGAACAAATGGGTGCAGGCAGTGGGGCTGCTATCCCCTTTTCAAACCAGATTTCGCAAAGGTCACAATACCTTGAACAATATCAGTTTGTTACAGTGTTTTATTTCAGCATGCAACAGAGCTAACCCTAGATTATATTTTTGTTTTGTTGATTTTAGCAAAGCATTTGATACTGTTTTGAGACCTTTGCTTTGGACAAAACTGCAAAGCTGGGGAATCTGTTAGGATGTCATGCAACTTATGGTCCATTTGGCAACATTTGGGAAAGTGGCACCCTCACAGGGTTTTTAGCCTGTCAAGATAGCACTGATCAGGTCTCTGTTCGGAAAGCACAGCAACGGCAGAGTTCGTTCCAAAATGGTGTTCGGAACGCAATCCGGTGTGAGGTTTGCATTCACTGGTGTGAACAACATAAGAAGCAGCACGCCGGTAAGCACCTTATGTCGCTTTGTTACTCCCAACTAAGCACCGATGCTGGTTGCTCTCCTTTCTGCCTTCCTATTCTTCCTCTATGTGGATTCATTCTGTTCTTCCTGTCCTGCAATTCTTATGGATCTTTCTCGCCATTGCTCTCCAGTTTTCCTCTCCCCGCTGCTAATCTTTGCTATCTCACTCCCACTGGAACTTCACCCAGATGGCTTCTACTGTCAGAGAGAGGAACCTGTCTACTTTATTCCGAGGTCCTCGTCTCCACAAGGGATTGTCTCGAATGGGTTTTTCCCACTTTGGGCATCCCCCATTAAGCACACACTTTGCCCCTATTCAAGGGATAATTGAATGCTTTTTGAGGAGTTGTCATATTGCATCCCACCAGATCAAGACTGCGGAAGGCCTCAAACAAGACGTACAGGTCAGTCGCCTATTGCTAATCTTCACAGCAAGCGATGTCCAAACCATCAAAAGGGACCAGATGCAACAAGCATTAGCTGCACTTCAGGATCTCACCCATGAAGTGCAACACCTCAAGAATGAAAAAACAACACTACAACAAATGGTAGCAGCAACACCCATGCGGTCAGAGCTACCTCCTGCTTCCCTACTTTTAGGAACATTTGAAGGAAACCCAAAGAGACTTAAGAAATTCCTGGAATTTTGTCTTGTACAATTTACTTTGAACCATCCTTTTTTCCAACAGACCACTCCAAAGTGAGCTATGTTGTGTCAAATCTGGCACAAATAATCAAATTTGGATTCTTCTCCAGCCTTTGTCAATAGTCTGCAAGCTATGTTTAGTCGACAAGAACTTACTGTGTCAGCCCAGGAAAACCTGCTTGACATTAGACAAGGATCTTTAGCTGTGACAACTTACAATACCACATTTTAACAAATGGCCACCGAGACAGCTTGGCCTGATGATGCCTTGGTTACCCTGTTTCGATGTGGTTTGTCCGAGGAACTCAAAGATGAAGTCTCTTGTATGCCAAGACCTCGCAACCTAAAAGAGATGATAGCATTAACACTTCAGATTGATTTCCACTTGCAAGAATTACAGTCCGAAAGATGCAAGGGGTGCTCTCTGAAGACATCTGATGCCTTTCATGCTGTTCCTAGACAACAACCAGAAGAGGAGCCCATGCAGGTCGGCCTCGCCCGAGGGTCACTGAATGCAACAGATGCAAGACGTTAGGCCTTTGCATGTATTACGGATCTAACAAGCATGTGGTTAAAGATTGTCCAATCACCCCACCCCAACAGTCGGAAAATGCCAGACCCCGTCCCTAAAGGGAACCACAGACAAGGAGGAAGTTGTATGTTCCCATGCACATATACCTTTGGACACACTCATCATGGTTCTTAAAGTAAACCTCCATCTAAAAGATAAAACCATAAATAATGTTCCAGCCCTCATTGATTGCAGAAGGTTTTCCTTGATGATGATTGGGCCCAGGAACACCATGTTCCCGGGGAAACCATGCTGCTTCCCATTACAGTGGAAGGCGTTGACGGTACTCCATTGTGTTCCGGTCCCATAAAAGAACAAACCTCCAAAGCTTTAATGCAGTCCGGCTTCACAACCGCTATATAAATTGGACTTCAGGAACCATGTTCCTGGGATCAGAGCATTGTCTTGAATATTGTCTTTACAAAGGAGCTATTGGTTTTTACATCCAGCTGAAAACAAAGGAAAACCGATCTATATCCCATCTCCATAAATTGCCCAAGGAGTATCATACTTATCAACAATTATTCTTGGAAAACTAATGCAAGGAATTACCTCCACATCAAACAGAGGACTTGTAGAAAATAAAAAGCAAAACCTAAAAAAAAGAAGTTGTTTTTGTGAAAGTTAGAAAAAATCACATAAAACCACAAAAAAGAAAAAAAAAGGTTCTTTTAAGAGCCACCATTTGAAAATAAAAAATGATCCAGGTGTCCACAGACTATTATAGTGCCTGCAGACTATGCAGGCTCCAAAAAGGTCCTGTAGTATTTTGTTTAGTTCTATTTTTAAACTGTGAAAAATGGCTCCAAAAGGAACCTTTTTTGTGGTATGTCTAGCTTTTATATTTTGTTTGTTGCTGTGGCATGCCCTGCTATGACCCATCTGTGAGTGTGGATGATGTACATGGGACAGAGTTCTTCCTCAGGATTTCCTGCCTTTGCACCTCAGTTCTCGGCCGGAAAGCCTCTGTCAGTGCAGAGACGCCTTTTGTCATTTCCCTATTATGTTGGAGGCACAGTGTAAGGGCGGAAGTATTTGCTGTCGTCTCGGCCCTGTTATGCGCCATGGCATGAAAAATCCTGCAGCAAGCCTCATGGCTACTGTTCCTAATGGCCTGCAGGTATGTGGTGTGCGTGTGGCCAATCTCCTCCATCTGGCATTGTCTGTGCTCCATGTCCTCGAACCTCCGCAACAGCGCTGCAAGTAGAAGTGTGCTGTGTGATTGGGGGCCTCTGCACTGGCCCATAACTGTATGAAGGGGAAGTGAAAAAATGGGGTTCCACAGCAAGCTACCTATTGATGTCGCACTGAAGGTTGAGGATTTACATGAACATTAAGTGGGTTAGGACAGTCATCTTTTTCAGCAAATATAAAAGATCCAAATTACAAAAATCTATCAAATTTTATTACATATTCATACTTAAAGATGTGTTTGAACCATTGGTCAGACACAATAAATAACAATGGGGACTTTTGTTTAAATGAAATGAATTGTATTGACTAAAGTCACCTATAGAATACTAACATCACTTTAGCCTTGATGTATATTTGTTTACATTGTTATTGGAAACAAGAGACCATTGTCATTGAACTAGCTATTTTTTTGTGAACATTCTTGTGAACATATTTTTTTGTGAACATTTATGTTTTATGTTGTCCTGTGTTCTTTTATAACCATGACCAATTGGTCAAACACACCTTTTAGTATGAAGTATGCAATAACATTTGATATGTTTTTGTAATTTGGATCTTCCCACCTTTTTATATTTGCTGAAAAAGATGACTGTCCTAACCCACTTAATGTTCTGCAGTCCTCTCCCAGTGAGCCCCTATCAAAAACGATTACATTTTGTAGCTTTCTCAGCCAGTATTTTTCTGTATGGAGGGGAGCCATATGTGTGAGTATCCACGTGCCGGTTCTGGTGTGCGTGTGTGCTGGAAGTATGGATGGCTCTCTCTGGAGTGTTGGTGCGTGCAGTTGTGGTGTGGAGGGCTCTCTGGGGAGCGTGGCCCTTCACCAGGTGATGACACAGGGCTGATGTCCCCTGCAGCTCCTCAGTGTTTGGCATGGCAGCAGGCATGGTCACAGTGTCAGTGCCTCAGGTTGTGGGTGTGGGTGCAGTGTGCCCTGCACTGCTCCTGGTGGCCTGTGGAATGGGTGTTGCCCTGACCCTGCTCTGGTGCGGAGTTACATGCTGGATTTTGCAGGGTAGTGTTGGCAGACCTTGAGGGCCATGGTAGCGTTGCTCATTGATGGGCCTGCATCCTCCTCCTCCTCCTCTGATGCCTCTGGTGATGTGTGAGTGCCTGTAGGGGACATAGGAAATGTTATCAGCTAAGGTTCCCCCACTTTTGTTGGCATCAAAGTCACAATTGCTATGGTTCATAATGTGACCCCACACATATGGACGAATGGGCACGGATGGTCTGGGGTGATTGCATGTGGGCCCAGCATCATGAGCTTGCTAGTAGTCTGGCACATGCCCAGTTGGTCTTTGATCTGCGTAGAGGAGGGCAGGGTATCCATGCTGGGGCAGCGTACGTCAGGCATGCAGCCTTGTGTTTGTACCTGGCTCCACATCCCCTCCCTGGTTGGCACTTATGGTGGGGTGGTGGCTTAGTGCATGGCACTGTCATGGCTCTATGGAGCACTGCTTTGTAGCCAGCAGGACTGCACTGTGGTGCACAGTGATTGGCAGGCTGGTCACATGTCGGTGTGAGGGATGTGTATTTTCTGGCATTTGTATAGGGCAGGCCTACTGGGGCTGCAACATGCTGCTGTGACTGCTGAACGGTGTTGTGGTCACTCAGGAACAGGTTGTGCCAGTAGGGGTATGGTGCCCAGGGCATTGGTTTGGTTCTCTTGCCTGACCTTCCTGCTGCTGTGATGCTCAGGGGTGCCCTTGGTGACCTGTCCCATGGTTGATGTAGAGGGTGGTTGATGTGCCATGCCGTCACTCTGCCCAATTTGATTGCCCAGCTTCTCGGTCTGCTGACGTGTGTCCCTGTCCACTTCGGCATTTTATGCTGGGGTGACATTTGTGCATGCATTTGTGTAGCGGGGTCTGGCTCAACTCCTGCCCCCTGGCTGCTGGCACCCACCTCTGCACTGTTGACTCCCTCTATCCCTTCAACGTCCAGTTCTGTGCTACATTTCTCCTTCCAGGTGGTGAGGAGCAGTGGCTCTACAGTGCCTCCTCCAATCGCCTGGGACTCCTGGCAGTGTTTGGACAGCAGTCCCTGCACCCTGACCCACAGGTCATTCAAACGGTTGGGGCAGTCCTCTCTGTCACGGGGTACACTGGATACTGCTGTCACCTTCTGGTAGATGAAAGTCCAGACAGCTGTTGTGTGCTGCCCACTGTTTTTGCATTGGCGACTGCCATAGAAATCCTCACAGTATGAGATCACCTCATCTTTGAGAACCACCAGCTCACCCACACTGAATTTGGGTTTTCGAAGGCGATTTTCAGCCACCCAGCCGCTTATCCTCTCCTGAGACATGTTTACTGCTCACCAGGATCGGATGGCTGCAGGAAGTGGAGATATTTTATTTAATGGATTGTGTTTTTCAAAATGGCATCCATGATACTTACCATTCTGGCGGTGATGCAATTTCCGGTGGCAGTAGCGCTATTAGAGCCACTCTCTCGGTGGTAGCCGGTGTTGGTCCACGTTCATGCCAGGTTGTAATGTGGCGCTAATTCCGCTGCATGACCCAGCGGTAACGCTATTAGCGCCCAGCGGTAATTGTGCTGAATTACCTCCGGACTTGTGATGAGGCTCCAAGTTAAACCAAATGTATATGAATCATATTTTCGCAACCAGTGGCTTCATAGTGGTGAGCCTGCTACCCTCAGCAGGGAAAGTCCTCGCCAAGGGTTTTTGTTTCCACAGAGATAGTTCCAGGAAATGCCTCTTGATAACAGTTTAACTACCATAATGTTCTATTCCTGTCCTGAAAACATGACAGTGAAAATGAATCTAAGAGGGGCAATGTTGATTGTAATGCTGCCAGCTTCCATGTCATCTTTCATCACAACATGTTGATATTTCTCAGGTCCTCGCGTGAGACTATCAAACAGTTGGTAAAAGGCAGGAGGTAATATCCTGCTGCAAAGTGCACCTATAATAATCTATGAGTGCTTGGTATATTGTTTTCTCATCCAACCAGAAGTCTGCATGAAATGTGTTAGAAGATGTAAAAGCCATTGCCAATAAAATACTATTTCATGGGGCTGAATAATGTACTGTTGCATACATAAGGTTGGATTAGATAGCACATAAGTTTGTGAGAGTTCTGTTCATGGTCATCAAATTATACTGCAGGCAGCCCACCACAAGTTTATTGTGCATGAGGCAATCCTTGTTTTTCATTTCATGTTTTTTCAATTTCTGACTTTAAAAATACATATCCATAAAAGCAAAAAAAAACACATGAGATAATAATACAAGCAAATTTAAAACATGAATACAACAGTTAAGTATCCTGTTCATATTCTCATAATTTCGCTGGTCCATCTATAATTAGCCTATATTGAGCACTAGGGCCCTGGGAGCTGTAGGGAAAGTTAACCTTTATCGTTTTCATTTATTTCTAGTGGGAAGGATAGAACAGTCTGGAATGGAGGATTCTAAATATGTACAGTCTCTTACCGTGAACTGCATTACCATGTGTTGAACAGTCTGCTCTGGGGTCTCATTTACTGTTCATTAGACAAGTGCCTGCTCCAGACTTCATGGACAACATTTCCTAAATGTATTGTTGCAAAGCAGTTGTTCATAACCTCTGCTCTAAACTAAACAGTTATTCCAGGAAATTACCATGTCATTCTGTTCCTGTTGTTTAAGCTAATTGAGGTAAAGTACCATTTTGGGGCACGGGAAGGAACACTTACTGTAGAGTTGGGAGGTCTTTCCAAGTTTCCAAGTACTTGCAATCAAGCTCTGGAATGCCTTACCACTGGATCTTTGGCATGCAAAAAATCTTCTAACCTTCAGAAAGAGACTAAAAACGTTTCTATTTATGCAGGTCATTCCTCCTTTTTACATCCCATACCTGACAATCCGGTCATAGCACTTTGATGCCTTGGCCGAAAGCACTCTATAAATATACACACATAAGATAGATTGAACAACACCACCAATAAAAAAAGGAGAGCACTAGGACTAGTATCATATTCCAAGAAACACCCTTGATTTGCAAATGTTGATTAGTAAAAGATCAATAGCACCCAAAAAATATACTTAGAGCTAAAACAGTAGAAACATATCTTTAATTATTGCTTTAATGTATTATCGTTGAGGGTGAGAACCAACAACTGGTTGAGTGTGGAGCAGTCTACGGCCTGCCCAGGATGAAATTTGCCAGAAGAAGATCTTCTACATGTTGTTCTAGTCTGCCCTGTCTATCATGATGTTAAAAAAGAGGACTATTGTACCACTGCTCAGAGATGCTCACCCTCATTACGACCCTGGCGCAAAGCGAAAAACGATGGCGGTAAACGATTACCGCCATCGTCTTCCGCTAGGGCCGATTACGACCCGTGACCGTAAACTACGATGTCATTAGCGGCATCGTAGCTAACGCTGCCGCTGACTGCACCAAGGGCGCGCACACGCGAACATCCACACCGTACTTTGCGCCATGGCGGAAAGGTACGCGAATGCCGACCCAAGCGGACATGCCCCTAATGCCATCACCCAGCCCGTTAAGTACCTTACCGCCATGGTGCTAATTACGCCATCGCGAACCAACCGTAAAGGGCCATGTAGAGTGAATGCAGCTGCCACAGGTGCACAGAAACAGCACAGGTGAAGGCAATACAGACTCAGGAAGTACACAAAGAGCACACCCCACCCCTTCCCACACCCAGTCACACTCCACAATGATACCAATAGGACTAGCAATGTTGGGGCTGGAGGCCCTGATAGCAATGCGAGTGCTACAACAGCAACTACAACAACAACAACAACAGGCTGCACAGAGGAGACGCAGGAGGAGAAGGAGGGCAAGGCAGGCCCAGCAAGCCCCACCAGCACAGCCAGTGCCACCACGCAGGCAGCCCCCAATCCCACGCATCAGAGCCAGCCCATTCAACCTCACCGCTGAGCAGATCCACACCCTGTACCGACTGGACCGGGACACCATCACCACCATTGTGGACATGATACACAACGACATCGTCAGCATGATTGAAACACCCACTGCCACCCCCCCTACTGAAGGTAGTGTCCGTGCTCCACTTCCTGGCCACAGGAACCTACCAGCACACAGTGGGGCACTTGCATGGCATGTCACAACCATTATTCTCGCGTACACTGATGCAAGTGCTCGATGCCCTCCTCAAGCACACAGATGACCACATCTCATTACCACGGTCTGCCCAGGAGATTGCCAACACCAAAGTGGGTTTCCATGCACTGGCCGGCATACCTGGTTGCATTGGTGCCATTGACTGCACCCATGTTGAATTGGTGGTCCCACATGCCATGGAGGTACCGTACCGCAACCGTAAACATTTCCACTCAATCAACGTGCAAATGGTCTGTGACTCCAACAGGATCATCACACATTGTTCTGCCAGATACCCTGGATCAACCCATGATTCAATGGTCCTTCGGAACTCCACAATACCACGCTACATGGAGCGACATGCAGGCCCAAGATCCTACCTACTCGGTGAGTCTAATGTCATGAGCATGGAAATGCAAAGTGGGTGTTGAATGACGTACCAATGCATATTTCATCTGGCAGATACAGGGGGGTGATGCATATGTCACATGGGTGTAACTAGCAGTAGTCAGATCATTCCCTGTGGCAGCACTGACGTCAACAGAGTAGTGTACACATTATGCCTGACCTAATCATCCCAACATGTGAATGAAAGTGTATCCCAAAAACGACACAACCATCTGCAAGTGCATTGTGCAAATTGTGACCGCATTGACCCTAAAGAAAACCACCAACATGCACGTCACCATGCACCAACTACTGAAAGGCCTGTCCCCCACAACTGCGCACAAAGGAGGCACATGACAGACAGGAACATCAATGCACCACTACAAGACCCACAAACTGTCCCCATTGACACCAGTAATGCTCACTGGGGTCATAATGAGCCAGACATCAATGTTGCTATCATGTGAGCTTCAAGCTCACAGGACACGTGCAAGGTCACATGAATGACGGCCTGAACAGACACCGTGGATGGCCATTCACAAGGCAATCGTCCCCCCTGCATTGTGTTTTTGCATGCAAAACAGTACATGAGAGCCATGAACACATACTGGTTGCACAGTGTAAATCCATTAGCACAAGTCTAATTGGTGCACAGTAACAGTCGGAATCAAGGCATGGTTGTGCGTCATGTTCACAAATCAATCTCGTTCCTGACACATTCATTTCTCACATTTTACAGGTGATGCGGGCTATCCCCTGAAGAGGTGGCTCCTCACACCAGTGCGGAACCCATCGAACCAGCATGAGGAGGACTACAACCGTGCCCATACACGTACCAGTGTGGTGATAGAGCAGGCTTTTGGCCTACTGAAGGCACGTTTCCGCTGCCTCAGCAGGTCTGGCGGGGCACTCCTATACCGCCATGAGAAGGTTGCAAAGATCGTCATGGCATGTGTCATGCTACACAATATGTGCATCAGACGAAACGTGCCTCTGCCCCCTGATGCAGAACCACAACCACCTGATGATGGGGATGATGATGATGGGGATGGGGCAGCACCTCAGGGAGGCAGCGATGCACAGGAGGTGCATATAATGCGTCAGAATGTCATTGACCGATACTTCTAGCACACACAGCGTGCGTGTAACATATGGATGGCACTTGGGGCACTGTGTGTGTCTGGTATGTCAACACTGTGGACTGCAAAACAATAAAGCACACATACGCAATGAGCAATGTCCACACATTTCGTTTGTGAGAAATGAAAAAGTGTATTGTTCTTCTGAATAGGTATAACAGAACCCCTCCCCCTCCCCCCTGAACACTCCAACACACCCAATTCCACCCTCCCCCTCCCCCCTGAACACTCCAACACACCCAATTCCCCCCTCCCCCTCCCCCTGAACACTCCAACACACCCAATTCCCCCCTCCCCCTCCCCCCTGAACACTCCAACACACCCAATTCCCCCCTCCCCCTCCCCCCTGAACACTCCAACACACCCAATTCCCCCCTCCCCCTCCCCCCTGAACACTCCAACACACCCAATTCCCCCCTCCCCCTCCCCCTGAACACTCCAACACACCCAATTCCCCCCTCCCCCTCCCCCTGAACACTCCAACACACCCAATTCCCCCCTCCCCCTCCCCTGAACACTCCAACACACCCAATTCCCCCCTCCCCCTCCCCCCTTAACACTCCAACACACCCAATTCCCCCTCCCCCTCCCCCTGAACACTCCAACACACCCAATTCCCCCCTCCCCCTCCCCCTGAACACTCCAACACACCCAATTCCCCCCTCCCCCTCCCCCCTGAACACTCCAACACACCCAATTCCCCCCTCCCCCCTGAACACCCTGCAAACATGTGACAGTGCCCATGGTGAAGTGTGTATAGTTTTGCACACTATTGACTGCCCCCTCTCCCGGAACCTGGGGCCCCCCTGCCTGTGCTCCTCAGGGTCCTGGATGACCTGCGGACGGGAGAGGCTTGTGCTGAACTTGCAGCTGAGGATGTACCGGGCTGCTCAGTATGGCATGTGTCCACAATTGTCTGGATGAGCTGGCTCATCATCTGCTGCACTGCAGCAAGTTCGGTGCATATGTCCCTGCTGGCAGTTTGGATGGCAGACCTGATGCCATCAGCACTCCTCTTCATGGCTGCACTGGCACTTCCACATTCTGCAACATGCTGTGTGAGGAGTGTGCCCAGTACTTCCTGCCTGTTGGCAATCTGTTCCAGCGACAGCTGGAAATCTGGCCCAATGGAGGGTGCCAATGGGGGACCAATGGGACTACTCCCATCTTCCCCAACTCCCACTGGGCTTGGAGTTGCTGGCCATGAATTAGCAGGTGATTGGCCCTGGGTGTCATCTCCATGATGGCTGATTGGGGATAGGTGTGGTGAGTGAAGTTGCGTGGTGTGGGCAAGTCCAGTGTCATCCTCCACATCACTATCGGAGCAGGCAGCGATGGCTGCAGTCTCCCCAACAGTACTGCTCCCTGCTGACACATTGCCCTCAATGGGCAACAGTGGGTGTTGTTGGGCTGCAGGCGCTGTCACGACCCCTTCCTCGGGGGACTTTGCTGCCCTGGCCTCTTCAGCCTGACTTGGTTTTGGCCTGGGTACAGCAGCGGTGGATGCATGGTTCCCTTCTCCCACTTTCCTGGCCTTCTTGGCTGGGGTGCTGGTGCTGTCGTCCCTGCCAGTGTCCAATTGCGAGCCTGTGGTGGAGCAGAGGAGGGTGACTGTTATTGATGGTTCAGCGGACATTGAGCAGGCATTGTGAAGAGTGTAATGGATAGATGGTGGAGTTAGTAGCCCATGACATACAGGTTGCCTCCCTTTAGGTTCGGTTTTGCATGCAGGTGTGTGTCTGCCTACTGTACAGTGTACATGCTGCATGTGCACAGGGTGTGGCTCATCTGCTGATGTGTTGCGTCTGCCACATTGTGATTGTCACGTGCAAGTGTATCAGGGTGTCTTGCAAGGCTGGATATGAGGCACCTACCTGTGTCTCCAGATGTCGGGCCCCTCTCTCCATCTCGCCGACACCTTCGATGCACTCAATGCCAATCAGAGAGGCACATGTCTCCTCCCATGGCTGCATCTTCAGTGGGGAATGTGCTCCCCCGCCAGTTCCCAGGGCCAGGTTACGGTTGGCAGACATAATGCTCCAGACCCTGATCCGCAGGTCGTCCCACCTCTTGCGGCACTGTTTGGAGGTGCGTGGGGTGGTTCCAACAGAACTGACACGTTGTGCCACAAGTTCCCACACCTCCTTTTTGCGGCCTATGGCTGGCCGGGTCATCTCAGTGGAGAAGACAACATCGGCCTTCTCCTGGAGCGTGTCTGCAAGCATTTGCAGTTCCTCACGACTGTAGCGCTCCTGCCGCTGCCTGTCACATGCCTTCTTCACAACTTTCGGCATGGTTGGGTGTGGAAATGGGTGGGTTATGGGAATGACAGGGTTTGAGGGTTGGTTGTGGTGTAGTTGGGTAGGATGGCAATGGATTGTGTTTTTTAAGATGGCCGCTGTGCTGTTTCCTGTTCCGCCACGATTACGCTATTTCTGGTTCCGTCTAATTGCGGTCACCGCTAATTACGGTGACCGCTGACTACAGTCGGCGCAATGATGGGTGGCGGTAGGTCACCCTGCGCTGTTAACGAGGCCGGTAAGGGCTATTTACGGCATGGCGTAGTTTACGTTACCGCCATGGCGTAATGCTTGTGCGCGATGGGTCGTAATATGGCGCTCTTATCGCCATCGGACCATGGCGTTAACGCTCATTACGCCATGGCGGTAATTTCGATTACTTACCGCCTGGGTCGTAATGTGGGCCGCTGACTTTATTCAAGCCAGACCTGCCTTCATATTTCTATTGCGAGCAGAGACCACCCCGGTGGCATGGGGCTGTTTAGAATTTCTGAGAAAAAGCCTGGTACCTGCGGAAGAAGCTGTTTGACAGTTGAAACAGAATCTGTATTTGATTTTAATTGTATCTCTTTCTTATTTGAATCATAATGCGGTGCACAATGTGATTTTATCTGGTCCTTGTTTTTAAGTGTTGTGAGTGTTGCTGCAATGTTGTTGTGTAATTGTTGTTTTTAATGCTGGTTTATGAATTGTTTTTATCTGAATAAACTTTGATGATGATATTTTGGATGAGTTCACGCCATTACTTATTGGATCCCTTGGCGGCAGGATTAATTTAATAAATGCTTTCATGTTTCTCATATTGATGATCTATCTATCTTGTAACATCGGAGATTCTAATTAAGCTAGGCTTTTCACTGATGAGGTTGTTGATTGTGTCTTAAAATTCAAACAGAAGGCAGGCTCTGTGTTGTAGTCCTTCTGCATTCATTATATTAGTCACAATTAGGACCCCATTCCAGAAAAAAAGTATAATCATGCGCATATATGCAAACAAATCATAGGAAATCCCGAAAAGATCAGTTTTTATCTAGTTATATTCTATGTTCATATGTCTTAATATTTACAAAAGATTTGTGCAGACATGGTTTCCCTAGGGATCTCAAGCATTTGCTCCGTCCAGCATTTGCACCATCCAGCATTTGAGCCTGCATGAAAATCCATGCCAGCGCAACTGCTGGTGCATTTGCATGGCAGAGTGGAATGAAGGTGACAGAAATGCAAGTTGTGTGCCGCCACTCCTCTCCACCATACAAATGATTGAATATGTGGCCTGACACAAATAGAAGGACTGAAGATGTAGAATATGTTTGGTATTAGCGATCATGCTGGGGAGGTCATTCCAAGTTTCCGAGTACTTGCAAACAAGCTGTGGAATGCCATACCACTGGTTCTTCGGCATGCAAACACTCTTCTCATTTCCCCAAGTCATCTGTTCCTGACAATCTCACCTCTTACAACTATGCTGACGACGCCCAGATTATCCTGAAAAATGACCAACTCCTCCTCCTCACCCCACCCAGACCTGACATACTGCCTCTCAGACATTGAGCTCTGCATGATGAGCACTCACATGCTCCTCAACTCTGAAAAAAACAGATCTCCTTCACCCAACCTATACCTTGGCCCCATTAATTGGGCCCTTGCTCACGGCATCCCCCGAATTAAAAACCTAGGATGCACTTTTAGCTCAGACTCGAAGCTCTCATCACATCAATAGAGGATCACTTGGCTTTTAGAAATGCCCTCAAAACCTGGCTTTTCACCTGATTACCTGATCCCCTCCCTCCCGAGGCCCCTCCCACGTCTCTCATGCATTTTCCATCCTGCCGTCCACCATCCCCTTCCCCCTCAAACTCCTCCCTCCTGCCCTTCAGTCAACTACCATCCTCTTATTTCCTTTCAACCGTTTTGCTCTGCCACCTAACCTTCCTTGTTGAATGTCAAGCACACATGAAGGACTCATGTAGTCACTCCAGCAACACGCACCTGGAATGAATCCTGACAGTGGGCCAGGTTTTGCACTTGTATTGGCTGATGTGTGGGCAATGCATCACACTTGGGAATATCACTCTGATCAGCCTGTAGCAGGACAATCAGGCACCTTGGACACCTTGCTTGTAGTTGGCACTGCATGCAACCCTAAAGCACAGGAGGGTGGGCAATGCCACCACCTGTAATCATGAAATGGGGACCTTGTTTTCACACTACAAGGAATTAGGGATCGCAATCTCTCACAAGTATTATGCAGGCATCTAACAGATCACCTGTGAAATGTAGTACTGCTCCTTGTGCATAGATGGAACCAAGGAAGTAGACATTGTTGTTTGCACAGCTAACTCATTTCTACTCTCGCACACCAAGCCATCACAACTTAGAGGAAGGCACGGTCTCACCTCACACACCCTACACTCATATATAACGCAAACACTATCGCACATCACCTCTGCCATAAAAATGAAACTACTTGCGAACAATTCGAACTATAGCTTCCCACATAACTTTCTAGCTCCTTAAACACAATCTCTCCCTTTAGTCCATAGTATACCTCCGCTTGGCCCATACCCCCTCCAGTTAGTCATGGGTGACTAGCAGCATTGTGGCCACCCTCACATACCTTTAATATCTGAATTACACACATGCCTAATAGCACCTCCCAAACTCTCCCAAATGTTTGGACTCTGGTCCCTCCCAACGCTTTCAACCTGAAGTTCGCCGGGACCATAATTATAGTGAAAGGTGCTATAACAAATGACAAAAAAGAAAGAATGAATAAATGCAGGCTATTTTGCTTTGGATGTATTTGTCATGAATTACAGTAAACTGCAGGATGCATATGAAAGATGACCTGACACCAGGAATCAGTGGGCCTCATTATAACAGTGGCGGCAACGGTATGAATGGTGTCGGTAAGGCACCGGCACTGTTCATACCGGGCCGCCACATTACGAGTTCTGCTCTCGTGTTCCTGACAGCCTTCCAGGTCTTACCTGACGGGCTGTGCTGCAGCCGCGAGCAGAACTCGTAATTGCACCGGCACCATTATCAATGGTGCCGATGCAACCATGCTCCCCACACCCATTCTGCCTAATGGAGCAGAATGGGGATCGGGAGCCCGGCATTACTGCCTCCCACGAATGGGCAATTACAAGCCCACTCATCTCGTAATGGGCCGGTTATTGCCCAATCGTGGGAGACGTTGCCGGTAGTGAGTATAGCAGTAGCTGTGCCTGCCATACAGGCACGGCTACCACCATGTTCGTGATGAGGCCCAGTGTCTGTCATCACAAGAATGTAATGGTTCAGGTGTTCCTTGTAAACTTCTGTCTCTGTCTGTACACCATTAAGATTGCCTAATCGGGAGATGAAGGATATCTTGAAGACACAGGCTTTACAAGGCAGCTGTCTTAGTTTCACGAGCGGAGCATGACAAGCTGAGGTAAGCACAGTCCACCATTTCTTTGTTTATGCTGTTTGCTTGTTCTGCCATAGATATTTGGTGGATTTACGAGGAGATCATCTTTGTCAATACATAGTAAACATTGTTTTCAGTCAGTCTGCTTTCACCTGTTTGGCTATAAGCACCGGATTTCCAGATTTGTTGAAAATAGGAAGCTATGAAAGGTAGCTAAGCTTACTCATGTGGGTCACTCAAAGAGCAAGTTTGCTGCTTCTTGTAGAGATTCCAAGCCACGTGTGTGTTTGCTCTACTTTATGCTCCAGGTAAAATAGCATAGGCCCTCTTTAACAGTTTTTCAAAATCTGATTTATTTGTAAATGTGTAGTTTTTGTTGGGAAGGGTGATAAAAGATACAATGTTTACTTAGCATGGTCCAAGTAAGAGCAACTCCCCTGGTTTGGGTTTGAATCCATAAAGGGTTAGCTCATAATTCACCCTGATGTTAAATACATCAAATACAGCTTATTAAATGGGCAATTACAAGTGTGCCCTCTATATTTTTAATATTATCTTGTCTCTAAGTAATGCCAGCAGATTGGGCACAAAAAATGATGCGGCGTATTTATTTTTTGCTACAGTGGTGTGTTTCACCAGCACACAAGGTATGTTGATAAATTCGGCATCCTATTAGTAGAATACTCTGGATTATGTAGACAAAACCTAGGAACACTTGCCAGTGAAAGTGACGGAATGGTTGATTAGTCTAAGAAATGAGTTTAAAATATATATATATATTCAGTAAAAAAACTTTGTTAAAGGGACGTTATGGTTAAGTAGCGCTACTGAAAACCTATGAAATTCAGTGAAAAAATGTTGTTAAAAGGACGTTATGGTTCAAAGTAAAACCGAAAACCCCCTGAAATTCGGCAGTTATGGTAAGATAAGCAACCATAACTCACACCACTGTGCACTGCTAACACTAACACCCAGGACATCAAAGATGACATCACAAATGTCATTGATGACATCACTGATGACATCACATGTGCATTTACTTTTTATGAAAACTCTGTACAAGGGATTCTTATAATGCTGACCAAAAACTGTCAAGGATCATTGGGATAAATATCATAAGCTAATTAGTGCATTAAGCAATGCATTGATATAAATAGCATTCTATTATGAAGTTCTATCCAGTATACTAAGCTACTCATGCAGAAACAACATGGCATTTCCCATAAAAGAGATAGAAATGCCATCTTCTTTAAAATAAACAGCATTACTGGAATCAATATTCTCATTATTACAGAAGAACATACCAGCTCTAAGCATGAAGGCACACATGCCTCGGTTCATTACACACCTAGCATTGTTTTGCTGAGGACAAAAAACTGAACTATTGTCCCATATTGCCCTAGGTAGTAATCCAGAAAAAATTACTCTGGCATTTGGAAGGATGTTCATGACTACTTCAACCAAGTGTTCCAAATCTGCCAACAAAGTAGGGCCACTGACATAGCCCAAATGGAAACCACCATAGTGCAAAACTACCACATGGGGACTGTTCATCCTGCCCATATCTTCACAAACCTGTACAATTCCCTGTACATTGCAATCAGGCACAGTGCTCCACACTACCTCCACTCCTTTAACATCAAAATTCTTTGCAACATGCCTGCATTGAGCATACTGTTGTAAATCATGCACAAACATATCTCCAAGCACCAACACCCTGACTTTCTCCACTTCTGCCATCTTCACTACACACAGTCTCTTTCAACACAAATCCACAACCTCAACATCTGATTGGCTGATCTCTACAGTCTTCTTTCCATGCTGGATTTGCTGGAAAACCCCGGATGTAGCACGCCCTGTCCACGGACAGCTGCGGTGTCCGCGGACCGCGTAACTCTTGGACAGCCCTTCTGCCATTTCCACTTCACTCTCTGTGCCATTGCCTCATTGCATACAGCTAAGCAGTCACACAATACGGAGAACGTCCTCAGAACACCCCCATTTTGTTTATTTTCGAACATTTCAGGACACCGCGAGTGTTCTTATAACACATGCAACTTGCCAGAGAACAATACGGACAGCATCCTCAGAACACCCCCATTTTCTTTATGTACGAACATTTCAGGACACGGCGAGTGTTCTTCTGGCTCACTCTTCTTTCTTTTGCTGACATATCTAGGCCACATGATTTTCTTCAGTAATAGTCAGAAACTAAAAATTGTATTTTATTTGTAGATGTATCCTACAAGTAGGTTCTTATAGTAATTCCCTTAGAGTCCAGTCACATCATATGAAACATATACATAGGGGAAGACACAAGCTTTAAAGACAGCATTATTTTCATGCAAATAAATGATGATTTCTCTGTTTCAAAGCTGCTATTTACCCTATGTATATGTATATTGGTATGCGTTCTTGTCTCTTTGTGTTTTCTCTATAGTAATGCAATTATGTAATACATGGGTTTTATTAGCTGCTTATTACATATTTCACAGTACACAAAAATCTATTAAGAAAACAAATATCATTTAATTATTCAACATATTAACATTACAAATATTATACCTTCATCTTGTACGCTGCACACAATGCTATGTTTCTGCATTAGTAGCTTAGTATACTAGATAGAACCCCATAATAGAATGCTATTTATATCAATGCATCGTTCAAAGCACTAATTAGGGCACGATATTTATTGCAATGATCATTGACACTTTTTTCTCAACATTATAATAAGAATCCCTTGTACACATATTTCATGAAAAGTACATACACATGTGATGTCATCAGTGATGTCATCAATGACATTTGTGATGTCATCTTTGATGTCGTGGGTGTTAGTCTTAGCAGTGCACGGTGGTGGCGCGAGTTATGGTTGCTTAGCTTACCATAACTGGCGAATTTCAGGGGTTTTTCGGTTTTACTTGGAACCATAACGTCCCTTTAACAACGTTTTTTTACTGAATTTCATAGGTTTTCAATAGCGCAACTTAACCATAACCTCTCTTTATCAACATTTTTTTTCTGACTATACATATAAATAGTGTGAATTTGATAGATGTTTACTAGGATTCCCTTACTTTATATACATGTAACATAGAATAAACTGAACCCCCTGCTAGTGATTTTGATGTCTGCGGACTCTGCGTATGTCCGCGGATGGACGCGGACAACATCAACACTACCCAAAAACTCAGGGGGTAACTTAGATTGTTCTATCATGCCATATAAACACTGAACAAGTTCAAAAAGCAGCACATGAACACATTATATTTAATAATAAATAAGAAGTGGAACCTAAATATGTAACACATCAACCGTCCATTTAAATAGCATATGTACTAAAATGGAATATACCAATACAAAAAAGATATGCCTCCAACATGATTACCTCAGAGAAACTCCACAGCAAGAAGCAACAGCAGACCTACACAACAGTAATAACAAAACGTACCAGAAACTATAAGTAAACTTCATTTTTCTTATATATTTCTAAACTTTCTGCATTAGGTACACTAAAAGTAATATTTTTTTTTACACAAAAATGTCCAGTACTTTGGAATGGCTTGAAGAAAATTCTGCACGTGATGAAATGAGTGAAGACAGTGATAATAATGTTAGACACTTCTCTATATAAGCCAATTAATAGTCAGTACTTTCTTTTTTAACAGATCATACAAACAGTGAAAATAATATAGCAAACGAGACATTAGAACATGCTTTACAGTGCATGGAACAAAAAATGGATATACTAATGGAAACATTTTGTGGAGGACCACATAAAAGAAAAAAATAAATATCATTGTCCCACATGTACCTGTTCCCCCTCTCCATGTCCCAGTCAACCATCCCCAAACCCTCACCACCAAGTAAAACGTTATGATGAGACTTCCATCCCTTCATCCCCTCCCATCCATCCTATTCAAACACCTAATTCCCCTGTATTTGTGTCAGTTTCTGCTTCCCCCTCTCTTTCATACATTTTATATTTGTATATAATAAAAAAATATTATGTGTGTTTTAATTCAGTCCTCTGTGTCTTTTTATTTTTTTAAAGGCAGTTAATGTGTCCGCAGATAGCGCGAGTGTCCGGAATGTCTGCAATTAACCAAAATGGAGGTGTCCTAAGAACACTATACCTGTCCGCAATGTCCACAATCAAAATGAAACTGTTCTTAGAAAACAATGTCCATAATGTCCGCAATCAAAATGGAACTGTTCTTAGAACACACTTAATGTCCGGAATGTCTACAATTAACCAAAATGGAGGTGTCCTAAGAACACTATACCTGTTTGTGCTGTTCATAATTAAAATGGGACTGTCCACACTGTCCGTAGAACATCTACACACATGTGCACCATACCCATAGGTCCTACGAACATTGTGCCTGTCTGTAACTGTCTGTCGCACGCATGTCGCACTTTTAATTAGTTTGAGGACCCAAACACTGTCCGTAGAACACCCGCGCGCATGCGCAAAACCGTCCCTGCACATTTTGTGTCCGGCGGACAGCCTCACATTCGTGAATGTGTCCGCGATGTCATCATGTGACCGCACCCACGCTGAGCGTGTGTCCTGATTTGCAGACACTGTCCGGGTCCCCGAACATTTTAAAAGTACTTTTTTTGGACAATCCAAAGTATTTTACAGTAAAAGTTCACCATTGCACATGTCCCAGACAGTGTCCCTAGGGATCTACATACTTTTTGGAACTTTTTTGGCCTTTATTTGGTGTTCGATCTGTCTGAGGAGCCTGGGTGTTCTTGGAGTGCGCACCAGCACCCCTATGAAAGGCCACACCCTACAATTGCTCCTCATTGAGCTTCTGGCTACCTGACAGAGCATTGCTTCAGACCTGCATTTACTACCTGCATTGCTGGTGATTTCTGCCAGCTGTCTTCCAGATGGCGACCATGGCTGCTTCCTCTGGATCAGCACCCCCACCCCTCCACCACCACCACATCCCCAAGGGCCTGCAGAGGGGAATGTGCGAATAAGTTCACCTGCCGTGCAAAATGGTGCTGAGTCATGGGAGGCCTGCTTCGTACAGCTTTGGTAGGACATGAGTGAAGCGACACCTAAGGTCGTTTCACGGTGGGGCTATTCGCAAGGTTGTACCTTGTGATAAATGTAGTAGGTTGAGTTCCTATACAACATCCTCCGTTTATGCTCCTGTCACTACAAGAGACACTCCTGTGGGACAGCACATCCCTCCAGCTGCCACACAGGCCATTCATGATGCTGTTGACCCTTACCTTTCGAGGATCACAATATTGTGTATATACTACAACGCAGTACTCTGCAGGGGGGAGAATGTTCGGAGTGCTTTCGAGACTGCGGTCAAGGAGTACAAGAAGGTCTGCCCACTACCTGAATAAGGCCCACCCTACATCTTCCTCTCTCCACCTGCCCTTTCTTACCCCCGTGGTTGGTGTCCCTTCCATGCCGTCCTTTCCACTCCTTTCCTTGTGTGTCATGTTTAAAAAAACAAAAAATAATAGGAGGAAGTGGTGGCTCTGAAAAGAGCCTTTTGGTGGTGTTTTTTTGTATTTCAAAAAACTTTAAATGATTAAAACCTACTGCAAAATGTATTAATGTAATTACAAAAAAGGTTGCAATGCATTTTGTATATTTCGCAGAAAAATCTGATTGCCAGCATAAGTAAGATGTACTCCATCTCTGAAAAAAATATATGTGCTACGAAACATAATATTTCAATTGTGAAAAAAGGACATACCAATATCTCTTAAAAAGGCACAAACAGCCTTATTGACAGTGCGCCTCACTTTCTCCATTTGTGGTCCAAATGAAGAAAAACGCAGCCACATTTGTCTTTGCGCAATATGAGAATAAATTACTTGGGAATTTGGAAACATGTCCATGACCTTCCCAAGTCCTCTTTCATTGCAAATTTCAAAGACATTCCAGAAACATGTCCTAAACTGTTCCCTCCACAATGAATTACAATTATGTCTGGAAGACGCTGTGTCTCCTAAGTAGCATAGAGAGGTACCAAATCCAGCCACTTCATTCCACGCACTCCATGCCACGGCACTTCCAAATGAGGGAATCCAAGATGTGCAGGTACTCTACAGTGTTCTGCATGCACCTCTAACCAATGTATCCATGAGTCTCCCAAAATCCAGATAATCTGTTTTCTGAAATACACAGCCATAGCTATCTATTCTTCTCTCAGAAAAAAAGATTTTCTGACAAACTCTCTCCTTACACAACACACCCAGTGAACTTTATTGACCAATCCCTTGCTCTACTCTTTCTCATTTGCATGCCTCTCCACCCCAAACTCCCTGTATGTAATACGCGGTGTCCGCTGACAACGGCCATGTCCACGGACATATAGAAAATATGAGCGTGATGAATTTAATTTGAAATAATGTACCACATTTCCCCTTTGAGGTTGGCTCTGAAAAGAGCCAATTCTTTTGTTTTTTTTGCAGCTGCTTGACAGACACCTGTTATTTTGTATTTTTCTTGTTTTTTTTCCTTACTTTACTCCTAAAATCTTCACATAAACTTCTCTAAAGCAATCCTTATATTCCAAAACAGCATGGCATTTCCCATAAAAGATAAAGAAATGCCATCTTCTTTAAAATAAACAGCATTACTGGAATCAATATTCTCATTATTACAGAAGAACATGCCAGCTCTAAGCATGAACGCAAACATGCCTCAGTTGATTGTACACCTAGCAATGTTTTGCTGAGGAGAAAAAACAGAACTATTGTCCCATATTGCCCTAGGTACTAAACCAGAAAAAATAACTTTGGCATTTGGAAGGACGTTCATTACTGCTTGAACCAAGTGATCCAAATCCCAAAGTAGGGGCACTGACATAGCCCAAATGCAAAGCACCACAGTGCAAAACTACCACATGGGGACCGTTCACTATACCCATATCTTCACAAACCTGTACAATTCCCTGTACATTGCAATCAGGCACAGTGCTCCACACCACCTCACTCCTTTAACATCAAAATAGTTTGCCACATTCCTGCATTTAGCATACTGCTGTAAACCATGTTTGAACATATCTCCGACCACCAACACCCTGACTTTCTCCATCTTTGCCATCTTCACTACACACAGCCTCTTTCAACACAAATCCACAACCTCAACACCTGATTGGCTAATCCCTACAATCCCCTTTACATGGTGGGTTTGCTGGAAAACCCCTGATGTGGCACGCCCTGTCCACAGACAGCCACGGTGTCCGCGAAGCGCATAACTCTTAGACAGTCCTTCTACCATTTCCACTTCACTCTCTGTGCCATTCTCTCATTGGATACAGCTAAGCAGTCACACAACCATCTACCAATCACATCCAAGAACGCTACATCTAACTCCATCATCATAGTTCAGCACTTCAAATTTACTGTTGATCACTTTGGGTACAAGTCTCATATTGTTGGAAAGCACCTACTACAAAAACTACTGTACAAGTCTCCAGAATTTCAACTTACAGCTGCATGCATATCCACATGCATGAATACATGTATGCATATCTTCTGCACAGTACATCTACAACTCTTATAAATGCATATAAACAGAGTAACTGCCACTTAACCTGTATAACCTAAAAAATGAACTTACTGTTATTTTTCCCATCTGCTATAATCAACTGTTACTTCCAAACCTGTCTGCTATCTAAATTCTTTTTTTACACACACAGCTATCTAAAAAGGTATAATTTAATATTAAAAGATGGGAGAAATAACAGTATAATTGTAGAAAAACACTTAGTAGTGTATTATAAAATTATACACAGCTAGGATACGTTCATGCATCTTTATACACTCATACATATAGACACTACCATTAAAAAGTTCCCAGCTGAAATAACACCACTGCTTCTACAACACATCCTTAGTTTAGTTTAGTTTAGTTTATTATTTATAGAGCGCACCAGACCCTGGGGCATCAGGGCCCAAAAGACAAGAATATGCTCAACTTAGTTACAAGTACATGGTAAGTAGGAAAGTACAGGGACATCAATGATGTTACAGTAGGCAGGTATGTACAAGGCAGGATCAAGGTGAAGAAACAACAAAATTACATGGTGCATGTGCACCACTCAAAGGTGGGTGTTTTTTAGGCAATTTAGTTGTTCAATTTTCTTAGCTGGCAGCTCATGCAGTTTGGACAGGCGAGCGCGTAATCTTAGGTTTCTGTCCACAGTATTACATGGCCTTTGTATGGTGGTACCTTCTTGATGCTGGTTCGCGTTAAGTCCTGTATTAAGTTGTTGTGTCTCAGGCATAATAGGGTAAGTGAGATGGGTAGGAGAGGACATGGCGCAGAGGATCAACGTGTTAGCTTTGGTGGCCAAACTAAGTGTTTGTACTATTAGTATGATGGAGGAGGCAATGCAGAGTGGTAGCCAAGCTGTCCTGTAATGGGCGGCTATGGTACGCTTGCCTAGACCTAGAGTGTGCATGCTGAATACAGGCAGGCTAGATGTGACTTTCAGGCTAGGTACAGTTTCAGATGTCAAGTACAGTTTAAGATGGCTAAGTACAGGCAGGCTAGATTCGACTATCAGGCTAGGGACAGTTTCAGATGGCAGGACATAGATAGGCTAGGTGCAATTGTCAGGCTAGATGCGGCTATCAGGCTAGGTACAGTTTCAGATGTCAGAGTACCGTTTAAGATGGCTAAGTACAGGCAGGCTAGATGCGATTATCAGTCTAGGTACAGTTTCAGATAGCAGGACATAGATAGGTTAGGTACGGTTGTCGGGCTAGGTGCAATGTTATAAGTCAGAATGCAGACAGGCTAACAGCAATTAACAGGCTAAGTACAGTATCATCTGGCAAAATGTAGACAAGCTAGGCACAGCTGGCTAGATGCAATTTCAAATGTCAGTATACAGGCAGGCTAGATGCAGTTGGCAGACTAGATGCAATTTCGGTTAGCAGGCTCACATATGCAGGAGTCAGGTTTAGAATCCCTTCTCACTTAGTAGTGGCATTATACTATATGCAGCTATCAATCAGCGTAAGGCATGGGTTGGTCATGTGCATATAGCTGAATACAATATCTTTTTCAAACATTTGCGGCAATAGGCACCTGAGTTAATGAGGTCAGGCAATGCGTTAGAGGGCAGGCGGTCAAAGGCTAGTTGGCGCAGAGCCGGTGGGAGAGATTGAACGTAGAGCAAGTAATAAGCAGATCGATCATTGAGTAAACAGGCAGAGCGGTGGATATAGAATACATGCTAGCATTTGGAGGAGTGATGTCATGCGGCAGATATAGAATACATGCTAGCATTCGGAGGAGTGATGTCATGCGGCAGAGTGCGGTAGCGTATGGGGATGAATTAGTAAACCTAATGCAGATAGTAGCTATGTAGCAGCAGTAGGATAGCGTGATAGACCATATTTTGTGTGTCAGCGGCGGCGCATAAACAAGGATAGCAGCCAGGAAATAAGGTCGCTGGGAGTGGCTGTATTAATAGCTAGCAAAGTGGCACGCAATACGACAGTACCTTGAGTCTGTGCCCTGGTATCAAATCTAGTGATGCAGGGTCATTGGCAAGAGGCAAGATCAGGCAAAGACAGGCTAAAACAGGACGTAGCCTTGGTTCCTCACAGCCTTCGTTCTGGATGCCGGCTCACGCCTCCCGGCTCCGGATTGGTTTCTTTATGACCAGCGCAGGCCAATCAAAGGGATCTGTGGCCAGGCTGGTAGAGGAAGCCAGGAAGTGGGGACCAAGGGGGCTAGGTGACCATCTTGGAATGGTTGCCGTGTGCATTCAGCAGGGTGCACGAGATAGAATTGGCACAATTATACATTTCTGCAACTTTGCAGGGCTGGCTGGGGGTATGCACCGCGTCGGTGTGCAAATCCCACACTTGTTAGAGCGAAGTAGTGCTGAATATGTTGCGGGCGGCAGTCGTGGTTGGAAATAAGCTCAAGGCTTACCTTGCTGAAGGGAAGCTCCTGCTTCACCTTCACAAGGTGGTGCACTGCTCCAGCAGTGTAGTTGGGAGCTCCTGCTCCGTGCAACATCCTTCTGCTTTATTACCCACACCTTCACAAATGCATACATTCCATGCTTTTCTATACAGTTTCTGCCATTTGCCTTATGAAAATAGGAAAGTAAGTATATGAATATTTTTTCTATCTCCTAATATCCAATAACACAGCCTTAAGAAACCAAGTGAGTTTCATACTCTTAGAATTATACTCATTTGCAAAGCATGTTGAACTAACAGATTGTAAGTAAAATATAAAGGCTGCACATAGTCAAGGGAAACTGAATGCACACACTATGTTCAGTTATCAAACATCAATACTACTACAAAAACATAAAAATCAAATACAAGAATATCCTTCCCAACTAGTTGTAGCTGCCCATTGGACAATCACACACATCCATATACATCCTTACCATCATACTCAGACACTCATGCACACAGCACACATACATTGCAGAACAGCCCAACCCATACCTTCTTTTTTTTCCAACAGACCCCAAAGAATGCCTACCAAAAAGCAAGTCCATAGAAAGCAACCCAGAAGTAGAGCAAATCAAAATAAACGTGTCAAAAATAAGCATCCATCTCTAGCAGAATTTGTACAAAAAGTTCAAACAAAAGATCTAATAGAGTCATTAAGCAGAACAAAACAAGCTTCCAGTACAAAATCTTTGCCTCCTCTTTCAAAATGTAAAAAGAAACAAAGTGATTAACAAGAATTCAGCTACCACTACTGCTAGAACTGATCCTATAAATCTTGATGTAGTGGCAAGTAACCATACCAAAAAAAGAATTTTACAAAAAAATGTTCTGCCACAGAGTCTTTCAGAATCTTATAAAAACAGGAGAGAAATCATGCACAACCCTTAAAACCTACCGCAGAAAATGAATCTTAGAAGTTCTCATAGGCAGTGCAATCCTTCTCAAATGAAGTTATTTATTTTAGTGTTAAACAGAATGAAACCACTAACAAAACTAACTACTAAACTACAAAAAAGACTTCTCACTAAACAGAATGTCAACAAAAATAACTTATTAAATATCTGTCGAGGTGAATTGAGTCACACCACAAGCATAGACCCAGATTTCAATGAAGAAGCATACAAACAAAAGCAAACAAACATAATTGCCATACATAGCAGAGGACGAGGGTATGAAGAACTTAATAATACCATAATGGAAAAAGAAATGCTGCTTACAAAAATATCCCCACAAAACTCAGTATCACCTCTCCATCCGACTGAACCAAAACGCCCAGTGTAAAAATGGCCATGCATGTCAATGTGTAACATTGACAAAAAATCTTTCAAATCTTTACGCCAGTTCATCAATCATTATGTGAAAGGCAAAGACAAATTCAAGATGAAACTACTACAAAATATAGATACCTCTCCAGTGTGCAAATACACAGGACTTCAAGGACATTAATTAGCCTGCATTTCAGGATCTATTTGCAAAAGCACCTTACATCATATCAAAATGATACCAACACATCATTTAACTATAAGAAATCTAGTCCATAAAGTGTTCTATGCTAAAAGTCCAGCTTTAGCATTAGGCAATTTAAATAAAAATCTTCTACATGGTACAGCCAAAGACCTACTCGAAGAAATACCCCTGCAACAACTTAATTTATATGAGAACTTCATAATTCAAACAGTGCTCCCATTTCAAGCAATAATACGCCTTCAACCAAAAACAGCAAAATGACCTCCCTCTGAATTATTGAAAGGCATTTGTGGCAAAGTAGTTTATTTACCATTAGATCTGAAAGAAAATGTACACACTCTGGGAGTGCAACATCCAATAGATCAATCTTTAATTGTCTTAGTAAATGGTGTAACTACAAAAGACAAAAAAATGTGGCAACAACTCGTAGACTTACATAAAGTTAGACAAACCTTGCAATATCTAAAAGACAATAATGAGTACTACAAAGAAATGTATATTGAAGAAACCCTGAGGGAAACCACTGAAATAATTCAAGAGTCACCAGAACCTAGTCAATTTGAACTTCTAGATCCTGCTACAGTATCCAATATTTTAGATCATTATACAATTCATCCATTACACTCTAATGACACCATAGATGATGCACTAGAAACGTACCAAATGCGACAAACCAAAGGGTCACCAATCAGCATATGGGAAAAAAGTATAGAAGCACATGCTTTTCCTGTACTCTTTCCTACTGGGAAAGGAGGAAGGTATGATGATAGACCCACTCAGATAACAGCATCAGAATACTGCTCGTTACGAATGTATTCTGAAGATCCCAGATTTAGACAAAATGTGGAATACATATACCACCTACTCTTTGAAAGTGAACTGGCAACTCTATGCTACGGAGTTGCAGATACATTGAAATCAGGTAGCCATTTTCAAAATATGTCAGCTACACAATTACTACAAAAAGTGCAAGAAAAATATGAGGTTCTACAATCAAGCATTACAAATCCGTTAGCAAACATGCCTGGTACAAAAGAATACTTTTTCCGACGTCAGAGAGATGTACGTTGTATGATGAGAAACCTTGGCCCACCCACTTGGTTTGTTACATTAAGTTGTGCAGAATATGCATGGGAAGATTTACATGATTTCCTGCGTATATCAAACAAAAACAAACAAGCATAGATGTACTAACACCTGGAGAACTATGCTCTCTAGATCCTGTTAATGTTTCAAGATATTTCCATCATCGCTTCATTGTCATGCTACACTTTATTTGTAATAAAAATGTTCCTCCCCTCGGAGAAGCGCAACACTTCTTTTGGTGAAAAGAATACCAAGCCAGAGAAGCACCACATATCCATGTGCTTTTATGGATTAAAGATTGTCCTAAATTTGGTCAAGACAGTGATGGCACTGTTCTACAGTTTATCAAAAAATATGTCTCTTGTGAAATTCCTTCACAAACAACAGTAATCTTCATGCACACATTTTACAATTTCAAAGACACAAATGTGGGAAATATAGTTGTCGCAAATACAAAAACAAAGAGAAATACTACACCAAATGCAGCTTTGGTTTCCTTAGACCAGTTACAGCAACATTTCAAGTAAACAACTTCATGTCTTCAGTTAAACATAGTGTTAAATGTAAATCACCTAAGAACACACATTACATGAAAAGAACAGAAGAAGCAAAATATATCAATGATTACAATGCAATCATTGCCCTCTTATGGAATGCAAACATAGATGAGCAGTACATTGCAGACAATTCCACTGCAGTTGCAAGATATGTTACAGCCTACCTAACCAAAGCAGAAAAAACAGAGCTTCAAGATCTCTGGGATGACCTATCATCAGACAAAACACTGGGCCCCATTACGAGTATGCAGGTAGCCATGCCCTTAATAAGATTACTACTCCTTCCAGTAGAACACCAAAACAAATTAGATTGTTACAAACTTTCAACAGAAGCTGCAATGGAACTATGCAGAGTTTTGAAACAAATGAAAATGCTACTAATAGATGAAGTGCGCATGGTCTCCAACCTAATGTTGGCTTTGATTCACCTCAGATTACAAGAAGTACTCAAAACAGACTACGAAGAGCTCTTTGGAGGAAAACACATTATTGTGTTCAGAGATCTTCTTCAATTGACACCAGTGAAAGGTGAACCTATTTTTAAAACCTTAGGGCACAAACTCTGCCGTAAAACTGTTGGCAGCATAGGAAATGTCAAACTTTGGAAACATTTCCATTACAAAGAATTAACAGAAAACATATGCTAGTCTGCAGACCTCACATACGCCAACATTTTAAAAAGTATTAGAGTTGGTCTACTATCTCAAGAAGCGTGATCAATATTAAAAACCCGGCACACCCATGCACTCTATGGCCATAACTCATGTGCTACTGATTTCATGGAAAAATTAGCACACAAAAATGTCAATTGTACGTCATTGATGCCAACTCTTGCAAGCTTTTCAAAATTCAATGAAACAGTGCTGAAAAAAGAAATGCAACCAATAATGTAAATTTGCTCCACAGACAAACTGGACGTACATGGTATGACACTACCCATGTGTCAACAAGACTAAATACCTTAGAAAACTCTATCTCCAACACAGCTGGTTTGGAGGAAATATTAAAATTATATTTAAACTGTAGAGTAATGCTTAAATGTAACCTTGACATGGAGCAAGGACTAGTTAATGGAGCACTTGGTACAGTTGTTGGCTTCCAAACATACCCACGTGACAACAACATTCAGTTTGTCAATATTCTCTTTGACAGACAAACTATCAGAAGTTAAAAGGATAGGACACTCAACAGCCTGATTCCGTCTTTTCAAAGACATGTATGTACGCAGAGAACAATTTTCTCTAACTCTAGCGTATGCAGTCATCATTCACAAATCACAAGGTCTTACCCTAGATAAAGCATTGATAGATATTGGGAACACAGTCTTTAGAAGGCATGAGCTACGTAGCACTATCGCGCTTACGTGCACTTGACGGTCTATTTCTAATCAACTTTGATGCAAGTAAAGTAAAGCTGATATTCCTTGCATTCTAGAACAGACTAGACTATGTTCACTGTACACCCCATCTAAAAACCTATCCTGTTCCACGAAAAGCAAAATGTTGTAAAAGAAAACTATTTCAAACAGAAACGCAACAGGATCTCACTGCAAATCCTCCAAAGAGAGTAAAAGAAGCTAATACTTCATCAATTACTACAACCAAAGAAGAATCTACTACTCAAAGTAACTCAGGTACTTCTTCAAAGAAGCAACACACACTCCGAAGGAATGACTTGGACACAGAACTATCAGGTCCATTCAAATTTTCAAATATTACTGGTGTAAATTGCTATGCAAATGTAGCAATAAATATTCTATACCAATTGCCACCAAGTATTGACAACATTTACTTACACAATACAGACCGATTGTGTTTGCAAATGTTAGTCCTTCATAGAAATTAAAACAACAATCCTGACAACACCTACAGTGTTCATGGAATAAGACAAGAATTCGACTACTGTACTGGAATGGTCAAATTCACTATAAACTCACAAGAAGATCCACAATAAATTCTAATGTACTTATTACAAGTATTGGAAGACAAAAACATACCTATAAATGAAATCTTTCAGATTTCATACATGTGGAAACATACATGCACTCTCTGCAACCATGTGGCACAGGAACACATCCCTAATGAACGCTTTGTGTATGTATCAATACCTAACTGTGAATCCATTCCATTTCAGCAACTTGTACAAAATGCAAACCATGGCAGATTATGTACTACCTGCAATTCAGATAATCGCTCCACCTTACAAACACAAACATATAGTAAATACGTAAAACTAAAGCTTTTACGTTACAATGCAGATGGTACCAAAAACAACTGCAAGCTGACTGGATTCACATGTGGTCAAGTATCACTTGGTAAGAAAACCTTCACAACAATATGTATAATCTACATCGCAGGAGTCACAATCAGTGCAGGTCACTACACTGCATATATAAAAAAAGAATTGTGGATGGTTCAAAATCAAGTGCGAAAAATGCAAGTACCAGAATCCTCAGAGCTAATTAACTTGTCACACCTGAAACAGAAATGCAGACCCGCCTGAAAAAACAAAGAAACTCAGCCTCCATGAAGATTGATGAAGTCATGAAAACGTGCGTTAGGAGGAGAAGCTAAAGACTGGTAACAGAGCACCTGCCTTCACATCTTTAAACATTAATCAGAGTTTGTGTAAGTTAAGTAAACAGGAAAAAAAATAGAATGGCATTCGTAATCATCCGTTGCAGAACTGAAACAATGTTTCCAAGATAGGGGTTAAGTTCTCGAAAAATACCAATACACAGTTGAAAGACTCATAAATAGAATTGTTGGGAACGTCTTGGTTTTTGCATGAGTTTGTTTCCTCGAGTAGTTTTTTTATTTTTTTTAGTACAATGACAAAATTCATAGAACAGTGCTATGTCTACTTTTGTGTAGCTGACACTGAGTTTGTGATATTATTTTTCATTTCATGTGTATTTATGAACATTTTACTCACAGGGTTCGTTTGGATAATTCCAGGGGTGTTTTTCCTGTCTTCTCAAAGTTTCAGAACATCTGTTAGTTCTTATTTGTTCTCACCATTATAAAATAAGAATCACCAGTGCTTAAAGAAAATAGTACTTTACTGTTGCATGAACCTTCAGTAAAAGTAACATGCTGACATTTATATTTAAGCGATGTCCTAACAACAAGGGTTCTGATAATGGGAGGAGCTTGGGTTGATTCCAGAGCAGGGAACTGAGACCAACAAGCTCTATGCATGCCCTTGTAGGTTTCTCAAAATGTTGGTGAAGCTGCTGTGCTACAATCTTAGGAGTTGACACAGCTTATTCTGCCACATCTTAACATTATTTGCAAGAGGGCAATGGTTAAATCTATTTGCCCACTACCACAGTCAGAAATTATAGCTAGGAAGTTGTGTGAAGTGAATGCTACTCTGCTTGGCCCATGGGATTGAGGTATCATGTCTTGAGGATTTAGTTGACACCTGTGCAATGGGTCTGAAGTGCTCCTTATTGTCACCAACACTTTTGTGGATCGCTTCGTCTGGATCCTAACACTGTATGCATAGGTGCATGTGAAGGAAGAAGCAGGGAGCACCTTGGTCAGGGGACTTGCAGGATAATTGTTTTTAAGGAACTCTTTATTTAATTACTGGCATACACCCACAATGCATGAAATAAAAGCCATGCCATATGCAACATGGTGATAAGGGCAGATATCAGTGTACCCAAAATGGTAGTCAAACAATTCAAAGGAACTATTCCATGTGCTAATTGTCAACATTGTAGCAACATTATTAAGGGCAATACGATAAAACATCCATACAAAGGCAAGGCTATTCAACTTAAACACTCTGCCGCCTGCGATTCAACCAATGGTGTCTATGGTATTAGGTGTCCTTGTGGCATCTACTATGTGGGCATTACGACACAAAAAAGCCAAAAAGCGCTGGACTGAGCATAAGTCGAACATCAGAACAAAGTCTGAACGATCTTCAGTTTCTCAACACTTTGCGGAATTACATCACTCAGTGGCACAGATGCAAGTTATAATATTGAACAAGTTAAATCACTGAGAAGAGGAGGAGACCTGGGTAGAATTATTTTACAGAAAGAGATAATGTGGATTGACAAGTTAGACAGTCAATCTCTGAGAGGAATGAACACTGAATTCGATTTGAGTTGTTATCTCTAACAGCATCCGTATATTGGGTGAAGGCAACAATCACACAAGTACTACTTGGATAAGATAATGGAGAGATTACATCATGTGGGTTGATAAATACAATGGACACAAGACTGCATTTGAAACATCAACAACCATATGATCCCTTAATCTATCCTGACATTGAGCATCATACAGGTACTGACACACCATGTACATTGGGCTAGTTACTCAAAGGGATACCTGATCTATATGCCATTAAACAGATTTGATTTGATGCTACCATTTTCCCTAGGGACTCACAGGTAAATATGCAATGATATATATTTATTTGACTGGAGAATCTCAAAATGAAGTAGTGATTACTCTGAAATGATACATTGTAAAAATGAGATAACTTGTGACTTGTATCCTTTATCACTTGATGTACTCCAGTTGTCACTTCTGAAGTGGATGAGCAGTTTCCATTAGAATTTATTTAGTATTTCACATATCTATTTATTTTTAATTGATTGACTGGATATAGTCCTTTTGTCCATGAATTTTCTTTAACTGACATATTAGATTCCACAATGTATCTCGTATATGCTATACTTTTTCTTGCAACTGTTAGCAAGTCATTAAGAATGCACCAGTGGGTGTTAGAGGAATAGTTATTGAATTTGACACCTTAAGATGGCCGCCACATTACGCAGCAAATTTGGCTTGTTGTCCTTGACCAGTCATGTGATCGCAGCAGAGTTCTGTGCGCATGCCGATCACATGACCTGATGAAATGCAGATATGGGTTGCTGTGGGATGGGAGGCTGCTTGCTAGCTGCCTCCTGTCCCGCTCCAGCCCATCTGTTCAAGAGAAGCAGGTAAGCTTGAGATCATTTTGTGAATCCAAGTCAGATTGTATGTGAAGAATTTTGTTTTTTGATGTTACTCGCTCATTATCTATTTGAGAGCTGGAAGTAATTATATACACCTTCTTGTCTTTTGACAGATTTCTCTGTCAGCGTGATCAAGCAGCTAATACACACAGTGGAGTGGTTATTTTGTTTGATTTGCCGGTTACATTATTGGCATTATGAATACTGGAACAGTGAGTTTTCAATCTCTCTTACACTCCTTAATTTAATAACCGATTCATTATTGTGATAAGAAGAGTGTTTTCCAAGTAATTTCGTAATACCTCCATTCCCCTTTTTTTTCTCTTGTTTTTACCCTTCTTTGTAGCTCTAGAAATTTTGAAGTTCAACCATTAAGTGCAGACAGCGTATTTAATGGTGTCACCACAAATGAAATATTACACGGTCTGTACTTTTCAGATTAATTGAACTAATCAATCTTAAGCCTCACTATTCATAGTGATCTTTAGTTAAACCTTATTCTTATGGCTATTTACATGCTTAATTGCTGGAAGGGAGAGAGTTCCTATTACCTGAAGAAGGGAGTGATTCCCGAAACGTGTAGTTAGAAAAGGAATGCTCATGTACTACAGAACAGCTATTTACTTGTTATGATACAAACTGTAGTACTTTTCCTGTTTGAACGCAATCCTTGTAGACAATGCTGATTACCTTATACAAAATATGAGTATTGTGAATATTTATGTTCTTCAAACTTTAAATTCGATATATTGGTATTTTCTTTTGGAATGTTTGAAATAATGGTTGAACTGTTTATGTTTACTTGATTAAATTACCAGTTACTTGATTCTTATGTAAATTTAACTCTCACATATGAGCGTTATAAACTATCTTATGTAATACATTACTATATGTTTATGATCCTTGTCAAATCTGTTTTCTGGATTATGGAATATCTATACATTTGAATGAGTTAATTTACATAGGGACATTTCCCATTGGAGTGCCTTGATTCTTCCTTGATTAGCGTCAACAAACTGTTTTACACTATCTGTTTGATCATATCCTTTTAGCCACAAATATTCTTATCAAGAGCACCAGAAGTTATTTAACCTTATGCTAACAGACATGAAGTTTTTAATCTAAAAAGTAGTGCTATCATCCTCCCCTTATTTTTTGTATCTTGTTTGCACTGACGGACCGTGAGGGACAGCACACACTGTACTAGTTTTAAGATATGTCCTTTTCCTGGCTAGAATGACTCACAACAAACAGAGCAGGAACGTGAGCCTTTTTGGAGGAAGAAGCAGCACAAATTCAGAATTTGTATTCACTTCTATTCTATAACATTTATATAAAGCGCCAATTCGTCCGCAGGCCTCAGAGTGCTGAAAGGTGCTAATTTAATGAAGTCTACTGGAAACGAATTACAATATACTAAAAACCTGATGAACTTATTATACAATTGGAGCGCTTAATCAGAAGGGAAATTAATCAACGTTTACATACCACAGCATTGCCAATTTATCATAAAGCACAATCCCATTTTCCCTGTTCTGTTTATTTATTTATTTGTTTATTTATTTATTTGTTGTACACTTATATAGCACACAGGCAGACCCAGAGAATTGCAGCGCTGTTGCTTGTTGTTCCACTTAGTTACAGTACAATACAGTGATCAGTATAATACAATATGCATTTAGGCAAGAGAGTACATTACAATATGCATTCAGGCATGTGGGGGTTGAATAGCCGAGGTGTGATGTGGTTATGTGAAGAGTAGTGTTTTGGCAGCTTTTCTAAAGGTTAGGTAAGAGCATTTACCTCGGAGTGCTGGTGGCAGTGCATTCCATTACGTAGCTGCTAGGTAGGGGAAGCTGATGCCACCAGCTCAAGCTCTCTTGAATTTGGGCACAGTGAGCATGTTCGCACAGGGTGTTCTGGTAGGTCTGGTTGTGAGGATGGGGTGAATTTTTTCAGAGAGGTAGGTGGGAGCGTTTTGGTGAATACATTTGTGTGTGAGTGCAAGGGCTTTGAAAATGATTCTCTCTTTGTTAGGAAGCCAGTGTGCTTCTTTCCTAGCGTCTGTGATGTGCTGTCTTTTTGGGATGCCTAGGGCTGCTCATAGGACATTGTTTTGAATGACCTGTAGTTTGACCAAGTTCTTTGAGGAAGTTCCTAGAAAGAGGACATTACAGTAATCTAGTCTTGATCCAGTGATGGCTTGGGTGATGGTAATGGAGTTTTCTTTAGATAGGAAAGGTCTGGCTGCTGTCATGAGTTTTGCGTGGTAGGCTGCAGCAGAAGCAATTGCATTGACGTGCTTGGTCATTGATAGTTTGGAGTCAATGTAGACTCCTAGTGTTTTTACTGCGCTGGCAACTGGCATTTTGATATTGTCGATGCTAAAGTGACTGAATTTAGGGTCTATGGTTCTTGAGTGTTTCATTGGTGCCAACTAGTAGTAGCTCAGTTTTCTCTGAGTTCAGGCAGAGCCCGTTTTCAGCCATCCAGGCTTGGATTGTGTTGTAAATTTTGTTCACATTGGAACTATAGCTACAACCAGATATGGTGGTATGGGAGGTGAGTGAAACCATTACTGTGCTCTGGTCAATCCCTGCCACTTCTATATTACTACCACCTGCTCTTAACACTGCGTTATAATTCACCTTGCTCTATAGCTAGCCATTGTGTTGACCCATGCTGCGCTCTATATAGCTAACCAATCAGTCGAACTGTGCTGCACTCAAAAGTTAGCCATTCTGTTGATCTTAGCTAGCGCTCTATACTTAGCCATTCTGTTGAACCATGACGTGCTCTATAACTAGCCATTTTGTTGAACTGTACTGTACTCTATAGTTAGTCATTGGGCCTCATTACAAGTTTGCCGGTCCGGTAACTATGGTACCGGTAAGCTTGCAGTACCCTAGTTACCGGACCGGCAAACTACAAGTTCTGCTCGCGGTTGCCTTTTCGCCCACCAGGACGGACCTGGTGGGCAGACCGGCACCCGAGAGCAGGGCATGTCGGATGCACCGGCACCATTTAAAATGGTGCCGGTGCATCCGGCCTCCCCATTTCCATTGATCCATATGGGGCTCAAATGGGAATGGGGAGCATTTTTTACCAGCTCCCGTGAATGGGCAAATACCGGGTCCGGCGGGGCATAATGACCTGGTAATTGCCCATTCCCGGGCACCGGTAAAATTTGCAAGTTTGGCGGCAGCCTGCCGGTTTTACCAGCAAGGCTACCGCCAAACTTGTAATGATGCCCATTGTGTTGAACTGTGCTGTGCCCCATAGTTAGCCATTGTGTTGATCTATGCTGTGTCCTAGAGTTGGCCATTGTGTTGAACTTTGATGCGCTCTAGAGTTGGAGATTTTGTTGAACTGTGCTGCACGCTATAGTTAGCCATTCTGTTGAACTGTGCAGCGCTCTACAACTAGCCATTCTGTTGAACTGTGCTGCGCTCTATAGTTACTAATTCTGGTGAACTGTGCTACGCCTTATAGTTAGCCATTGTGTTGAACTGTGCTGCACCTTATAGCTAGCCATTTTGTTGAACTATACTGTGCTCTATGGTTAGCCATTTCATTCAACTGGGATGTGCCCTATAGTTAGCCATTGTGTTGAACTGTGCTGCACCCGAAAGTTAGCAATTGTGTTGAACTGTGCTGCGCCCTATAGCTAGCCATTCAGTTGAACTGTGCTGCGCTCTTTAGTTACTAATTCTGGTGAACTGTGCTACGCCTTATAGTTAGCCATTGTGTTGAACTGTGCTGCACCTTATAGCTAGCCATTGTGTTGAACTATGCTGTGCTCTATGGTTAGCCATTTCATTCAACTGGGATGTGCCCTATAGTTAGCCATTGTGTTGAACTGTGCTGCACCAGAATGTTAGCAATTGTGTTGAACTGTGCTGCGCCCTATAGCTAGCCATTCAGTTGAACTGTGCTGCGCTCCTTAGTTGACAACTCCACTTTGCACTTTGGTTGCCACTGTGTTTAATTGTGCTGCATCCCTGGTTGGCCTGTAGGTTGAATTCTGCTGTGGTCTGAAGTGGCCACCACTGTTGAGTCTTGGGAATTATTCGATCAAAGTCATTGCTGAATCTAGGTCACTTCAGCACAACACATAAACTGGTGAACTCAAATGAACCATGCAATTATAACCACCACTCAAACTATGTGTAATACCAGAGCATAACCAGCACTGAACCTATATTGAATTCTTATAACACAATCACTATTGAACTCATGTGAACCTTACAATATAAAAACTGTTACATGTAGGCAAACTCTTATAATATAGCCACTATGGAAGATAGTTGAAATATTGGAAAAGTACCAGTGTTGACTCGAGGTAAATGTCATATTATAATCACTCTGTGAACCCATGTGATGTTCTGTAACACTGCTCAGGATGAATCTGAGGGAATATTGGGGTATAAGCTCTAAATTACCAGAATATAGCTGCTAGTGAACCCATGTGAATTACATAATAGCCACTGTTGAACCTAGACAAATTATTGCTGTATAGCCACTGTTGAATCTGGGAGAATTACTAAAGTACAGCCATGGCCGAAACTGGGAGAAGCCTTAGAGCTCAAACACTGTAGAACTCATCTGAACTCTATTATATAGCCACTGCTCAAGCCAGGAGAACTTTTGGAGTGTCTAGTATGGACTAACTATTAGGGTGCAGCCTAGGGTGAGGCCAGGAGACCCTTTGGAGTGTGGCCATTGTTGAACCCACATGAGCTTCACACCAACCTCTCAAACCTGGCAATGGTAATGTACCATTGACTCTAACAGGGGTGGGCTACACCGCACTGAAATGTCTTTCCTCCCACAGCATTTCCTCCCACAGAACAATTTGAATGTAATATTGTCAACACCTATTAATGATCAAGAACACACCCACCCCAGGAAGGCCACTGTCTTTGTGTCCTGAAAACAACTAAAACCTGCGGGAACCCATGAGGAGAGATAGGCACACAGGGCCAACAAAAGAAGAACTAACTACAGGTTACTAGAGGGAGGCCTTAGCCAAGGTGGAACCTGATACTAGAGCAAACTTAACACTAAAGGAGACAACACACAGAACCCTACAAGGGTAGAACTAACAACAGAGCACCACAGGAGACCAAAAGGAAGGAAGGGTCTTGCCATCGTGGAACCAATACAACAACTAAAAAACCAAATAACCACAAGAGTAAAACCATAAATCACCACAGGAAGGCCTCTGCCTCTGTGAACCAGACACGACCAAAACCACAGGACCCCACAAGGAGAGACAGCCACACGGGACCCCACAAAGGAAGAACTAACCACAGGATGCCATTAGCCACAACAGAGAGGTATTCACCACTGCGGAGCCCAACACCAATGCAAGAGCCCACAAAGGGAGACAATCGAACAGGAACCCACAAGGGAAAACCAAACCACAGATCACCACATGGAGACTTTCATTACAATAGACCTGACACAACTACAACTGCAAAACTAAAGTTTCCCACAATGCAAGATCAAACCACATGGAACCACTGGGATGCATTCACAACTGTGAACCCGATACAACTACAAATACAACTTCAAATAAAAACACAATTACAAAACTGCCAGTAAATGCAAGGGAAGATATAACAACAGGCCACAACAGATCACCTGTGGGAGGCCCTCGCTGAGAGGGAGCCTGATACTGGTGGTTTTCTACCCAAAGGATATCCGGGGGTGCAAAATAGTAGAACCTGCAACAAGTCATCCTGCCTAGAATAAAAGCCTTCTCAGAATACAACCCAGTGCAATATAACAGGCACCAGGAAAGATTGATTAACAAGGAGCACCCAAACAGAGCAAACAAAATGGAACAATCTCAGAACACCACACCTGAAAATAGATGCACACCAAGGGATTGAACAGTTCACCCAGCAGAAATAAACCCATTTTCTCAAACAAGACCAAAATCGCTCTACCTAACATGCTACATGTCAACTCACTACCCACTCGGCAAAAAAAACAATACCAAAGAACAGCTAGGACAAAGACGTGAAACCCACAGATACAAACCAGAAGGAAATTATATCACAACGCAATCCATCACAATAAACTGGTGATAACAAAGGAGCCATTAACTTCGACAGAGCAATGACCATGAAGGAGAATTCAACCCAATAAATATGGAATCTGACTGAATCAACCCCCAAAGACTCAAACATGCAATCAAGTAGTAAAAATGAACTACTCAACGTAGAATCAACCACCAGAGACCGAAACATGGAATCAAGCAGTAATGACAAACACCAACATGGCCACCAGAAGACACAGCCAAAACCAAACTGATCACAAGAGTCACAAATATACACTGCAACCTAGTCAATGCCAGATTCATGTCCAAACACACAACAGAAATCTATGATCTGCAATGCGACGGAGGGATAGACATCCTATTCATCACTGAAACCATGCTAACTTACAACGACAAGGCCATAGTGCACGACTGCATACCCAACAACTACAATCTCAAGCAAGACAACAGGCAAGGAAATAGAGGAGGAGGACTTGCTGTGGCATTTAAGGACCACTTAAAATTACCAACGGCCCATACATTAAACATCAAAAACTGCAAATTACTCATCATACACCTATCCTCAGACCCTCAAACAAATATTACATTTGTACTCATCTACAGGCCATCAACCTGTGACCCTACATTCATATACACCTTCGTAGAAGCAGTCACCAACATGGCCATTAAGCACAATCGCCTGATCGTCCTTGGAGACTTCAATACAAGAAGAAAACTTCAACTAAGCCAAAACACTAACCAATCAACTAGCAACGATGCATCTAAGATAAATGGTGAAAGGAGCAACACACACAGCAGGCCATACACTAGATGCAATCTTTGACAACTTAAGCCTGGTCACAGCTGCACCCTCAATGCAAATCCTCTGGAGTGACAACCTCATTATACCCTTTGTGATCCAAACACCATCAAGAATACCTGACATGGGCTCATTCGGAGTTTGCCAGTAAACCAGAGGTGTTACCGTTACCAGTGGGGTCACTGGCAGAATCACAGCTTCATTACCACCCTGCGTGGGTAATACCGGCACATCAGTATTACTGGCAGAAAGCTGAGAATGCCTGTAATACCGGCAGAAATGTAGAGGTAACATTGATACTGGTACCATTGCTGCTGGTAATACAGTTGTCAGTATTACTGTTACCAGAAATACCAGTGCCGGAAGCAGAAATAACGGTCCCAACAGAATGGGAAGTTCTAGGGTGACCACCTTCAAAAACAGAATCCACAGTAAATCTACCACTTCCCATCAAGTCCTGAAACCTGTTGCAGCACTATGGAACAGCAGCAGAAAAAGACATGCCTTCCTGACTGGAAGCATACATTCACAGAGGATGAACTTACTTGCTGATGAAGTTATGGAGCACTAAGAGGCCCTTTTTGGATACAGGCAGCACAAGATCAGTGGCCAAAAGAAGAAAGCCATCTGGGGGGAGATCATGTCACAGGTGACAGCAGTGGGCACTGTACCCGCACTGCCAGAGACTGCCACAAGCAATGGGATGACCTTAAGGCGAGAGTGCAAAGTCTAATTGCCAGACACAGGAGGAACACTGCAGCAACTGAAGGCTGAATGGTAGAGCCCTTCAAACTGATGCCAGCTCCATCCTCCACATGGAGGGCATTGAGTATATTTGCGGCGCAGAGGCCAGAGCTGGCAACATGGCGATGCAGTCCAACTGACCTGATGTCCATGTGGATACAGTGACCATGAGCAAGTGCCCCCCAGCATTGGAACACACCATGGGCAAATGTGAAAGCACATGGCTGCCACTTCAAATGCACAGCAAGGACACAAAAGGCCTGGGGATGTGGAGAAACATTGCTGTGCACATGTACCGTAGGTGACATGTGCATACACATCCAGTATACATCCCCAGCAGGACCCCCACCATGTCTGAGTGGCAGCACCCATTGCACCAACACCACCCTAACCAATCTGGCCAACGGTGTGTCACTGGAACACATATAAATGTCATATGAACATCCTGCAAGCTCACACACAAGTCCACAACATGATATATGTATCTCATTCTATTCCTGACAGGTACATAGTTCATGGACAGTGACAAGGCAGGACCCTCCACTGCAGGCAACTCAGCTTGTACCACATCCGCGCAAACCAAATCCCTTGCCAGTGATATCAGTCATCAGAGCAGGGTGACAAGGGTGACACCACCAACACACTCTGAACCACCACTCAAGACCACATTGGAGACTCCATTGACCATCGTGGATGCCCCAAACCCAAAGGTGGTCCCGAGTGACCACACGAGCTGGCACGTAACAGCTGTCACTGCACCCACCACTCCCATACCACAGCCATCACTTGTCGTGGTACAAACTGCTGTCATTATTTCACAGCTGTTAGGGTACCAGCATACCCTGATCCCCAACACATGCTTCACAGCAATTGGAATATTGTAGCAGGGCCCATTTAACATCCACCAGTGAGGAAGATGGGGTGGAGGAGGTGCATGACATAGCTGAATTCTCCTCATCTTTCAGCCCTGAGCCAACACAGAGCCTGCCACCACTACCTGCGACCAACATGGCAGCAGAACGTGCCAGGCTGGAGACCATGGAGAAGCACAAGGCTTCAATAGAGGCAGTTGCGGGCCATCGGCTTAGTGAAATGCAGGTCATGCGTGAATGCCTGCAGGGGTGTACCTGCAGGATCACACTGTCATGTGGGCATGCCACCGCCACCATGGGGAAACTGGGACAGAGGGTGTGGGAGCACACTGAGTCCAGCTGAACCTCTGCAGAGGCAACCAACAGACCACACAGTTGACCCTTCAGTTCATTCAGGCCCAGGGGTGAATCATTCCACCTCTGCAACACCCACTGAGTGTTCCTTGACAAGCACCCCAAGGTGCCACTCAGAACACCACCTCACAGCCAAAGGGCACAAGAATGCACCCACACTAAAGAGGGGCAGGAACTGACTGTCGAACGCTGCAAGGGTGAATTGAAGGTGTACCTGGAAGGGGCAGTGGGGAGGGGAGTTGGAGAGAGGAGTTGCCAGGCGGTGGTGGAGAGGGGTGGTGAGGAGTGGATTTGGGGAGGAGAGGAGGGAGTGTAATGAACTGTCCAGCATGACGCAGGAGTGGTTTCAGCACCTGACCAAGCACAATGTACAAGGCTGGCTGTGAGATGCCATGTAGTGTGGCTACTCTGTGCTGAAACGTACCCGTCTCCAGGAAGTGCAGGACTGACACCAGCTTCACCAGCAGTGGAATGGCTGTGCTGATGTTGATTCCACTTCGAATATCCTCCTGGATTAGAGTCAGTAGTTCCACTATGGTTTCCCTGTTGAGGTGATACAGGGTTAGTATCTGGCCATATGTTTGGTTCTAGGGTGAGGCCCTGTCCCAGGGTATGGATGATATCCGTGCCTGTCGTCTCCACCTCACCATCAGCCTTCTTCTCCTCCTCCTCCTCCTTCTCCTCTACTCTACTGCATGCTCCCTGTGATGTTCCTCCTGCACGTCAAGGTCTTACTTCAAAAGCTGCATGCTCACCCTCACACAGACCAGTGGCAACATGGTGGTATTGGATCAGTGGTTTTTGGGTGAGGTTGTGGCCCTCATGTACCCTTCATGTGTGCATTGGATGCACCTGGGTTGTTGGGAGCACCTGTGACATGTTTGCATTTACATCCAGCTTGCACGTGGAGGTTTCTCTGGCATGCTTTTGCCTGTATTACCAGCAGGATTTGGAAGTATTCACCCTTCATGATCAGCCAGTGATACCGTTTTACCGGCAATACCATTGGTCAAGGCACCTGCATGTGGTATTCCATCGTCGGCATGCCTGGTGATGGTATTACTGGAAACGGTGTTACCGGCTATTCATAACTTGCTCTTACAGTGAAAGTGGTTGGTAACAGGTATTACTGCCACTTTTGCTGTATACCTGCAAACTCTCAATGAGCCCCATTCTCCCTATTAACCCATTAACCCGGAAAAGAAATTGGTGAACCATCACCTTTACGGACCTAAACTGGAAACCATGAAACCACAGAACCTACCCATCATGGAAGAAAACAATGGCAAGCTGGTTGATGCATTTCAAAGAACTGAAAAAACTAAAAAAGCAAACAGGAAACTAGAAAAAGAATGGAGAAAAACAATAACCAACATAAAAAGAACTACATACCAAAGACAGATTAGACTATACAAAGTCGGAATGCTCAAAGCCAAAAAGACATACTACAATGAACAGATTGCAAAAGCATGCAATGTCCAAAAAGTAATATTCAACATAAACGAGATGGCAAACCCATCCATGTTCAACAGCACTCCGATCCCTACACAAAAACTAAGCAACAACCTTGCCAAACACTTTAAGAATAAAATCACCAGCATTCAGTGGATCGTACAAAGCAAGCCAAAAAGTCCCACAGACCACCTCGTCCAACCCACACCGAACCTATAACCAGACTAGAGTTCTTCCCGCCAATCTCAACAGATACATTCAGCAACCTGGAGAGCAAAGCAACAGAGCGTGTTTCCCAGCAGATCCCTGCCGTCCAGATGTCTAGAAAGCCATCTTCACCCAGCAAACACTGGCAGAATACTACCTCAGCTTCTTCAACCTCTCACTAGCAACAGGATCAGAGCCACAAGTCTACAAAATGACCTACATTAGACCCCTCCTTAAAGATACCTCTGAAAATGCGGGAGACCTTACCAACTATCGAGCAATTTCCAATATACCATACCTGGCAAAGCTACTAGAAAGCTATGTCTACGAGCAAATCTTAGACTATGTGGAAAACAGCCAGCTTCAGGATCAGGCACAAGTCGGCTTGAGACCCAGGAACGGAAACTGCGCTAATATCTATCTGGGATGACCTAAAGACCAAGGCAGATTCCGACACTAACTCTGCACTAATACTACTCGATCTTTCAGCAGCCTTCGACACAGTCAACCACAATAGTCTGTATTGCTTTTCCGGCTACGTGTAGGGACCTCAGACTCACACACCTTATTACACAGACCCAGAAAAGTTCTTGGACTCATAGATGCAATGAATTTTAGACCAATAGTTGAAAATAAAGAATGGCTTCTTACAGGCCCTTTATTTATATGCTATATATGCATACACACCAATAAAACATACAGTATAGTCAATTATACATAAACATAGAAAAGGAGCATCACTGTTAGTATGGTTGCAGAAGACACCTTCATCTCAGTCACCAAAACACTGCTTAGTCCCAGCGCAGGTAGGCAGAGAGATCACTAGTGCTAACGGTGTCTGGAGCAGAGTGTCCTCCCTCTCAGCAAGACTGAATCACCCAGTATCCATCTCTCTCTGTTTTCCATGAGGAATACCTCTTCTCTTTATGGGGAAAACCCTGCACCTTCATGGTTACCAAATTGCCCTCAGCTGAAAGGCAGATAGCAAGCATTGGGAGCAAAGAGTGGAAAAATCCAGCTAGAAGTGGAAAAACCCAGCTTCTCTCCCTCACCTTTGTTCACAGCACCCATTATCACTGCACCTGAAAAGCTCTGACTCCCTATCCTCCACAGTTAGCTCATATGACATCATTATGTAACCTTGCAACCATTACAGAATTCATGTTTGCTTTCTGAGCCCACAAAAACGTAGGCTTTCATTGCGGTAATGGAAGTGAATGTCCAAAATGGCCATGTTTTTTAGATAATTTTTGCACACGCACTGCACTCCACCCCTTGGACAATCAACTACCATAACCCAATGGAGGAAAAGAAGGTTCCTGGAATTTACAAAACATCCCCCATAAATTCCGAACAGACAAAATAGAACAATGACAACAAATCAAAAGAACAAAAACTACAAAAAAAACAAATAAAAATACAACACATGCCCCTGGAATCCACACAAAGACCTGATCCCACCAGCCCTCGTCCCAGTCTTGAGTGACTTGAGCAATTAGGTCTTCCAACCCACCAATATGCTTTTCAATGGAAAAGGAATGGTCATCCAAGCTAAACCAACACATCTCTTCCAAGGCATTGGAACCCCAATTATGCTTCGAAAACAAATAATCAATAGCAGCTCTAGTCTGCAGAATAGCATTTCTAAAATGTTTACTATCTAACAATAGCTCTGTAAAAACATCCCGTTCACTACCAAACAGGCTAGCTTAATCATAGTTTTAGTTCCTTCCACTGCTAAACCCCACATCCTTATCAACGAAATAGCCAGTGCCAATACTTCTCATTAAGATAACAGATGCACATTAGAGTTACAATTTGGTGACAAGCGGTGTAATCACTAGATCGCGTAGACCGCCGAACAGAAGGCTGAAAAGGAATCATCATTAAGCTGAGACGTGTTAAAGCACAGGGCCCACCCAAAATGATAGTAGGAATATATGAACATTAGGAAGTTTCACATGATTTAGGTGACTGGCAATTAAAACAGTAAAATTGCAAAACATGTCATTGGATACGTCCATACACACACTTGTTTTTCAAGCACATAACCGTTTTTCAAAATCAGTTCCTCCTTCTTCATTTCTCAAATCCAGTTCTTGACATTTACTGGTATAGTTCGGATCATAAGTCCTTTGATAACAAACATCATTCTCTAAATTAACCCAGAAGCTTCAGGGTGATATGGGACATGAAAGATCCACTCAATGTCTTTCTCCTTGCAATAATCTAGAACCAACTTCCCCTTGAAATGTGACCCATTGTCACTCAGAATCTGTAAGGGTACTGCATAATACACAGCCACTTGATCCAATAATTTAATCGTATTCAATTGTGTAGCTATTTTGCCTGGCAACACCATAAGGTAACCAGAATACATGTCTACAATGATGCACGCGTATTGGCATACTCGGCTAACAGGCAATGGACTGAAATAATTCATCTGCCATATCTGTCCGGGCAATTTACCCCATTTCAATGTGCCTTGAATTACATGTGGCATAGATCTCTGCTTCTAATGATGACACACCGGGCATTGTAAAATCACTGTTTTCATGAACTGTGATGGAAGGCTAACCCCTCTATCTTGTACCGACCTGATAGTAGCCTTTTCTCCGAGATGGCCACTTTTCTGGTGGGCCCACTTATCAATCCCCTCCAGATCATCTTCCTCAGACCTCGTGTCCATGACCAAAATGTTCATCTGCAAGAGAATTGAACCATCGTTCCAATGAATCTGCTGTACAATGGGTATATACATTATACACAGTTACCATGGTATGCATTAGCATTCAGCAATATCTTGCCACAGTTAGTTTCCCCATACTTCTTTGGCATGAATCTTCCATCCATTGTTCTGACATGTAGGCAGCCAAACAGTCAGCCCATTTGCAATGGACCATGAATCTGTATAGATATAGCAACCACCAGGTGCCTCTTGCTTGAAAACCTGGTACACAGCATATAATTCCACGAATTGCCTACTTTTCCCTTTTCCGGAGGTGGTTAAAACTTTCTTTAATTAAGAATTATATGCCACTGCTTTCCAGTGTCGCTCAGTCCCCATTTGGCTGAACCCTCAATAAACTAGGCATGTTCAATTTGTTAACTTGTTAATTCTCCATACAGGCTTCCCCATTTTACCAGAGACTCACCGATTTCAGTCCCCTCCATGGGTTCCATATCTACTAACGGAACCCCCCCCAATTGCTCATGTAACTTGGCAACTCCACCCTTCCCCGTCTTGGTACGATCTTGAATGTCCATTTGATGATATTGGCTTCTTGTGCATGCAGTATCCGATGTGTCTCAGGGGAACTCAGTACCCACTGCATGATCAGAATTTCCAATTGTATCAATAAGTGATGGCCCACTGTCATTTGTTCGATATCCATGAGTGCCCAATATCAGGCTAACAGCTGCTTTTCAAAGGGAGTGTATGGTCAGCAGCCTCGGGCAGCTCACAACTCCAAAATCCTAAAGGCACCCACTTCCTGTCCTGTTTTTGCCACAAACTCCAGTCAGCATAATTATCCCGTAGGGACACATTCAACTCCACCTCCCCTTTCCTTAAGGGCCATAAATCAATCACTCTCTGTATGGTATCTTTCACTAGCTGGAACGCTTTTTCTTGCTCTTCACCCCATTCAAAATGGAATTTCTCATGTGTCACTCTGTAAAGGGGCGCTAGAATGTGCCCCAAATATGGGATATGCTGTCTCCAAAATACAAACAACCTGATAAACAGCTGGGCTTGTTTCTTTTTCATCGGAGTGGAAAACTCAAGGATTATTTGCTTAGCTTTTGGCACCATTTTACGATGCCCATTATGCCACTGAATTCACAGAAAAACCACGGTCTCTGCCGGACCCTGGGTTTTGGCCTCATTAATGTCCCATCCTTCCTTTCATAATTTTTCCATGATCAGCTCTAGGTGCATTCACACACCATGCTCATCTTTCCCCTATATCAATATGTCATCAATGTAATGCACAATTTGCACATCTGGCCTGCACAGAATTGTGTCTAAATGTTCTGCCATCAGCCGGTGATAGATGGTCGGACTATGCATGTATCCCATTGGCAGATGCTGAAAAGTGTACTGCCTCCCATTCCAGGAAAATGCAAACTGCTCCTGACATTCTTCTGAAATCAGTACGGTGAAGAAGGCATTAGCCAAATCTAACACTGCATACCAAGTTACCTAAAATGTCTGCACATTCTTGATCAGAGTAACTGCATCAGTGACTGCAGTTATTAATGGAGAAGTGTACTTTTTCAACTCATGGTAATCTACAGTCATCCTGTAACTTCCGTCTGGCTTCTTAACAGGCCAGACCAGATTGTTCCAAGCTGTAGTTACGGTGTGCAATACACTGGCTTCAAAAAATCCATAAATAGTGTCGGAAATCTCTTTCTGTCCTCCGGGAATACGATATTGTTTCATAGATCCTTGTTTTGTGGCTAACAGAACCTGCACCGGGGGCATCTTCAATTTCCCTACGATAACAGGGGTACATGTCAAAGCACTCACCCCAAACTAATAGAGTTTACTTCCCAATCCAAGAGTCAAACCCTCCAGAATGTCAAACAAAATTATATTTTCAGGTATTGGAACAACTTACACTTGATAAGTATCCCTGTTTAAACTGCCAATTTTCATATCGATTTTGGTCAGGACCCATCATAAAATGGCGTCCATTAAACCTTGAAGGATTCCCATGTATCAATGAGGCCTCCGCCCCGGTATCAATTAAGGCGATGACCTTTTGTATATTTTCTGATTGCCAAAATATCTTCACCTTCACATGAGGCCATCTGTCTACCTTAATTTGGGTAGTTGGCATCGGAGTTTGACCACAATCCTATTCATACTTTGAATGTGTGTATTTGGATTCCATTTTCACCATCACACTCACCGTTTCCCTCAAATCTGCATAAATCGACTGGTATTGTGGAGACGTACCCAGGGACTCTTTGTCCACCTCCTCCGTGGGTGGCGAGGAAGGGACCTGGTCCCTACTGGGCTTATGTATCTCCTGCCGTTTCACTTGCTTGCACCACTCCTTACCTTCCAGCCCTTGCTTCTTATATAACTGATACCTGTCCTGTGTCTCAATCCCATCAATGTCTTCCCGGGGCACCCCATTTTTTAGTAGCACCAAAAACATATCCTTCTAGGATACATGATAGTCGTGGCTGTCAAACCTCTTCCTGGGGGTCTTTCACTTCGCCCCTCTCTCTCACATTCTCGGGGTCTTTCCTCAGCCTCTTCCCATTCCCCTAGGTCTGCCAATTGCCTGATTGCATGCACCACCTCATCTGTCAGTCTACCGGTCATTCCCACCAACAGGGTCATAATGACATACTTATATGCAAGTAGAGCGGTTCGAATGATGGCATTTCTGGCTGAGACCGATAACGCTACCACTCCCTTGTCTTGGGGGTATCTAAATGAATAGCTTCTTTCATGGCATGTTTCCTCACTCGTTGTATGACCTCTCTCAAGGTGTACCACTTTTTCTCCTTGTTAGGCCGGTCTGATGCGATCGGGTACTTGCAGTTACACCCTTGGCCCGCTAACTGTAATAAAGCCATTTGAACCTCTCCCCATCGTCCTCACGAGGAGGACCTACAAGTAAGCTCTCCTGAATAGGTGTTTCCTGCTACAATGGCAGAAACCTGGTGGCGTCTGTGGCATCTACCCGGAGACCCGCCCCCTCCATCAAATAATCTAACCATCCAAGTTAACAAAGACTCGTCAGCCCGTTGTTTCAATTTGCTAATGATTTCCCCAACCTCTTGCTGAGAATAATCCTCTAGCGTGGTCAAATCCACCAACCATCCTCCGGGATTATTGGGATTGGGACCAGAGCGCCTACACATAACTGATTTAGCTGTTACCTCCTTCGGCCAGACTCTGGCCAGGATGATACCTCCTGCTCTGAACCGCTCTCTGTACTGGTACTGTCAAATACATCTCCATTCCATTGGTTTAGGTACCAATTAACCCCACCATAGGCAGGTCGCAACTTTTCAGGAGTTCATCCTCCCTCTTCTCTTTCGATATTTATATTGCGCAACCCTTACACCAGCTCGCTCAGCTACTGCTTGATATTTGTCTGCCTTATCATGCTATAACGTCATTTGGAGCTGCTACATTAACACAATCTGTTTCTCAGCCGCTAGCTCCTTTTCCAATCTCAACACACTTGCCTGTAATTCCATAGTCTGTTGATGCACCTTTCAGAATGCATGCAACAGAATCCAGCCTCTTCTGCCTAAACTGAACACTCTTTCCCTTTTTCCAAAGGAACCTGTTGCAGACAGCCCATCACTTTGGCTGGGCTTGCCTCTGTTAAGTTATGTTATGTAAATTATTTATATGGCGCCAAAGCCCCTGGGTGTCCAGGTGCAAACAATACAAAAACGTGTGAGCTATTCCAAAATTCAGACACTACTCAAATAGCCTGGTTTTCAGGAGTTCCTAAACATCAGATGGCTTTCCTCTTTCTGTATGGATTCAAGCTGTTCATTCCATCCTCGAGCTGCCAGGACCGGAAAGGAGCGACCTCTTCGCTGAACTCTTTTTATGTGGTCAATTTTCAAAAGAATCACCATTACCTCACAACACACCAACTTTCCTCTTCAATTATACACGAAACCAAAATTGTCTCTCGGAGTCCAAAACTTTAAATGTATTAAATTGGCAGGGCTCTTTGGCATCAATGTCAGCACAAACACCCTGCCCACAGTGCCAAATGTTTTGCTTTTCCGGCCACATGTAGGGATCTCAGACTCATGCACCTTATTACACAGACTCAGAAAAGTTCTTGAACTCAGAGAGGTAGTGAATCACACTTAGAACAATAGTTGGAAATAAAAAATGTCTTGTTACAGGCCCTTTATTTATACGCTACATATGCATACACACCACTAAAACATAACATATAGTCAATTATACATAAACATAGAAAAAGAGCATCACCATTAGTATGGTTGCAGAAGACACCTTCATCTCAGCCACCACAACACTACTTTGCCCCAGACCAGGTAGGCAGAGAGATCACTCGTGCTAACAGGGTCTGGAGCGGAGTATCCTCCCTCTCAGCGAAACTGCATCACCTGGTGTCCAATTCTCTCTGTTTTCCAGGAGGAATACCTCCTCTCTTTATGAGGAAATCCCTGCCCCTTCATGGTTACCAGACTGCCCTCGGCCGAATGACAGACAGCAAGCATTGGGAGCAAAAAGTGGAAAAATACAGCTATTTGTGCATTCCTCTTGAACCTATATACTTCCCAGCTGTTCTAACACCTGGTAACACAGTGGCATCCAGGAGTGAGAGACAGTTGGCCTCATTACAATCCCGGCAGTAACTGTGCTGATAAAAGTGGCATGCTTCTCCCGGAGTTGTCATTTTTTCCTGCACCTGGCTTCATGGAATAATAGGGGGCATTACAGCCCCGGCGGTCCGTGAAGTCAGGCGCCGGAAAATGTTACTCCCCATTCCCATTTGAGTCCCATAGGACTCAAAGGGAATAGGGAGGACGGATGCATCGATACTGTGTGCAACATTGCTGGTGCTTCTGTCAAATCCTGCGGGCGGGTGCCGTTCCCATGCCAGTTCTAACATGGCAGGCGGGACGTCAGCCGCCCACTGAATTTGAAGTGTGCCGATCCGATTACAATCCTTACCGGCACCATTGTTACCGGACTGGCAAACTAATAATGAGGCCCAGTATCTACATATTCCTCATCGATTTAAGCTATTTTATCAGTGACTTTAGATTTTAACTGAAATTAAGAAATTATTTTCTGGAAATTGGGATTATTGAATACGTTAGTGCCATTTATATTGTATTTTTAGTTTCGGCTCCTGGCTATTCAAACCAAGGCAGTCCTAATGCTATATTGGGAGGACAGATATTGTATGCAGAGGACAAAGCACACTTTGCTGTTTTAAGTATGCCCAAGCAAAAGGACTAGTGCCACTGTTTGACTTTCAATAGCCATGAATCACTGCTCACCACTTTCCCAACTGTTAAGTTTGCTTTGCTACAATTCCTCATAATGGTTGAGGCAATTATTTGTCTTTTGAAAGCATCAATCATTGGTTACCTGTTTCTTGTCTGTTGTCATGATTACCTATAACACAAAGCGGATTGGTTTTAAAGGAAACTCATTGTAGTTCCTAATTAATTTCAGGGGTGAGAAAAAGCATGTACCTTTCAAATCTAAACACTTCTGGTTCATTTCACAGCAGTCTATTGGCAATGTATCTACCATTGAAATGGGTCACCGCAAGAAGCCTGGAAATCTACTTCGGATTTAACCTTTGCAATTAATGATCGTAAGTCTTAATATCAACATCAAAAATAATTTACTCCTGCCACGGTTAAAAAAGAAATGTAAACAAAAGCTCAACTATTTAGGAATCTTAGTAGAAATTACTCAATGCTAGGTAACCTTGTGAACTAGGACACTGATTGCCTGTCATATTAAAGGAGTATCTGTGTATATTGTGACATTGCGTGGCAAAGAAACGGAGTAATTGACCATACTACAACAACACATTTTACATAACAGAAACAATCTTCAATGCACACAATTCAAACCAATAACCTGACCTCTGCAAATGGCTTCTTGAATGCCAGCAGTCACCATTTTTCTCCACTGGTTATACATTCTCCATGTCCTTCGATTGTTTGGACTCATATTTATGACTGGTTCTACGTGGTTTTGCCTAAGCAAACTACTCAGTTGTAATTTACATTGACAGCATTTTTCTTCCCAATTTCTTTTTTTCATGGGGCTCCCACTCGCCCGTTCCCACCACTACTAGCCCACCTCCAAACCCGTTACCTCGCTATGTCCCCAACCCTCAAAACACATATAAAAATGTACTTGCCCACAAAATAATGCGGTCAAAGTTAATTACAATGAAGTCATTTATTTCAGCAAAACTATTCTTGTGGGTTCTGTGTATTTCACAGCACTGCGCTTGCGCTATATACCTTTCTTAGTTTAAACAACATTTGTTGTGAATGAAGCGAGTCATTTCGTCATTCACATCAGCTAGAACAGTATCCAGCTGTGTTTTTTTTAGCTATTTTTACTTTATGGGCATATTTGCTCCTATCTAAGCATTGTTGAGTCTTAACAGACCTCCAAGCGATCCTGGGAATATCTGGTTCTCATGGACCTGGTGAGTTAAGAAAGAGCTGCACTCCCTTTGCGAAATATGGTACTTGATTGGTTCCTAATTTACATGACTTGGTGCCGAATTAGCATGAGTTTACCATGTTCATTAGCAGAAACATCTACACGTAATAAGTTTGAAATTCATATGTTCACTTTTGATGCTGTGTCGCCAGGGGGAACCTTATTAATATGACTAGTGGTTCCGCTCAGTTTTATATTGCTAGCCATGTCTATTTTCATCAAAATATCCTGTGCAGCATGTTGACAGATGGCCAGTGTTTTCCTTGCAAAATATGCTTTCATTTCCTGACTGACTGTATATCTACCTTTCCGATTTTTGATGAAATATTTGTAATTAAATAAATAGATACCTTTGCTTCTCTGCCATCAGTTATCATAGCCCAAAAAGACACTGGCCCTCATTACGACCCTGGCGGAAAGTGACTGACATGACCGCCATAGCGTAAATAGCGTTTCCGCCACGGCACGACGGAGGAAAGTGCGGCCAATTCCGACCCATCGGGCACGAGCATCACGCCATGGCGGAAGTGCAAAGTCCGCGATGGCGGAAATGACCCCAAAACGCCCCTTACCGCCGTCGTACTTCGCCCTAGGTGCAATTCCGCCACCCATCCAAGCGGACACCGTAATGAGCGGTCAGCGCAAAATACGGTCACCGTAAATATACGGAAACGGAAGTAAAAACATGGGGCCGGAACGGGAAACTGCACGCCGCACACCTATAAATAGAGAATCCCAACACAACCATTAAAAATCCGACCCTGAGACACATCCCAACCCGTTAGCCACCCCAGGTAAAATAATAAATATGGGCAAAGTAGCAAAAAAAGCGTGCGACCGCAAGCGGCAGGTCCACTTCTCCCACGAGGAACTCACCGTGCTCACTGAGACCCTCCAGGAGAATGCTGCCGTCGTCTTCTCCACGCAAATGACCAGGACGGCACTTGCGAACAAGAAGGCTATATGGGCCCTGGTGGCACAGCGGGTAAGTGCGGTGGGGACCGCACCCCGCAACCCACAGCAATGCAGAAAGCGATGGGACGACCTACGGATACGCGTCCGGAGCATACTCTCTGCCAACCGGAACATTGCCACAGCTACCGGGGGAGGATCGGAATCACCCATCAAGTTGACCCCCTGGGAAGAAATCTGTGCCTCCACCATTGGAATGGAGAGCATAGAGGGAGTCGGAGGGATGGAGAAAGGAGTGCAGACATCAGAAGAATCAGGTAGGTGGCCCAAAATAAACTATGCCAAATCCACATTTACCAACCATGTGAAGTACCACATGTCCCCATAGTGCAACAGAAACACATGTCCAGGAGAACGACCACATACATTGCCATGACAGCGACCCTTAAAAGCCAGATTAAACAAATAAATAAATAAAAATCCAACAAACACACTCTACATGTGCACCATGCACACCCTAACTGCAGACTGCAAAATAACTGCATCCCCAATCCACACAGAAATGAGACCACCCCCAAGGCCCTGACCCAAATCACCCCCAGGTACCACCCCAATGCATGTGATGCAATAGCCATTCCAATACCACAGACCCATGAATAACGCTCGCCCTCCTTTACTCCACCACAGGGTCCGATTCCAACGACGAGCTCCAGGACACCCCTACCAGCACACCTGCAAAGAGGGCCAAGACCAACGGCCAAAGACCCTCCACCTCAGCTGCACGGATCAAGACACGGCAGCTGCACAAATCGAGTGGCAGCACACTGGAGGGGACTCCAACAGGCAACCCAGCAGCCAGCATGTCCACAACATCAGCACCACAGGTACCCCCAATGGATGCCACAGAAGGCACTGCTTCTGGTGGCAGCAGCACCCCAGGTGACACTGCATACATGCCAGCATGCTCCGACACAGAAAACGGTGCTGTCGAAGCAGGACACAGCCATGACCTGTCACAATCCCCCTGTTTGTTCCATCCCGTACACCATGAGGAAACCACACAGGGGCACCCACAAGACGACGACTGGCCAACCCCCACAAGGCCTGTTGCAAGGCAACATGAGGCGTCCAGCCCCTCTGTGACACCACCGCAAATGGGCATGGCCCAGCAGAGGCAACAGTCACTCGAGCAGATGGTAGAGCAACAGCAGCAACTGGCCACGCTCCTCAAGGAGCATGCTGCTGAATGTGGGGGTACCAAGGCAGCCATTGAAACCTCTACTGAGACACTTAGGGCAGAAATGGAGAGAAGTACCGAGAGCCTGAGGGCAGAAATGCAGAGAAGCACCGAGAGCCTGAGGGGGGAACTGCATGCGACGTCCAAAGACGTATGTGGTGAACTTGCCGCTGTGCGCCGTGTGCTCACTGAGCTCTCACAAACCCTCAGGGACATGCATGGACGTGAGCAGGCAGAGACATCATCCGTTGCAAGTTCCGTCCAGGGCAGCCCCCAACGTAGATCTGGGAGGACCCGCCGCTCCACAGGCAGGGGTGCCCCTGATACCCGGAAAGGGGGCTTGCAATAGCGTCAGCCCTCTGACATTGAGCGCCATTGGACACTGGTGTGTGGGGGGGGTAGGAGGGTGGAGGGGGTGTGTTGTGCTTCATCGGGTGGCGGGACGATTGGGTGTGTAATGTCATTCCACATCTGCAATACAAATCTTCACATCCATCAAATGAGTAGCGTGGACATTGATCTCTGTGTACGAGGCCTATCTTGGCGTACAGTCCACATTGTGCATGTTCCAGACACACACAGCGCCACAAGTCCCGTGTCCATGTAACAGCCACCAGGCGTGAGTGCTAAAAGCATACATCTATGAGATTTTGACGGATCTCACGGGCCTCCTGTGCCTCGTGGACCCCTTGAGGTGCTGCCACATCCCCACCCTCATCTTGACCATCTTCAGGTGCTAGCAGTTCTGCGTCGGGGGGCATGGCCACATTCCTACGTACGCACATGTTGTGTAGCATGACACATGCCATGACCATCTTTGCCACCTTCTCATGGCGGTACAGGAGTGCCCCGCCAGACCTGCTGAGGCAGCGGAAACGACCCTTCAGTAGGCCGAATGCCTGTTCTATGACCACACGGGTACGTGAGTGGGCATGGTTGTAGTCCTCCTCATGCTGGTCCCGTGGGTTCCGGATTGGTGTAAGGAGCCATCTCTTCAGTGGATACCCGCAATCACCTGCATGTGGACAACAAAGGATGTTTGTGGAATGTCATTACTACGTACGCATCCCCCCCCTTCCTGCCAGGTCACTCACGCATCACCTACCCCACATAAACATGCATTTAATGAGACTCACCAAGTAGCCAGGATCGGCGCCCTGCGTGTCGCTCCATGTAGCGTGGTATTCTAGAGTTCCGCAAGACCATAGAATCATGTGTTGATTCTGGAAATCGGGCAGAACAATGTGTGAAGATCCTGTTGGAGTCACACACCATTTGTACATTGATAGAATGATATTGCTTCCGGTTGCGGTACTGGGCCTCCATGGCATGTGGGACAACCAATTCCACATGGGTGCAGTCGATGGCACCAATGCAACCCGGTATGCCGCCAAGTGCATGGAATCCCACTTTTGTGTTTGTAAGCTCTTGCTCCGTGCGTGGTAAAGTGATGTAGTCGTCTGAGTGCTTCAGGAGGGCATCAAGTACTTGGAATAGTGTCCGTGAGAATAGTGGCTGTGAAATGCCATGCAACTGTCCGACTGTGTGCTGGTAGGTGCCTGTGGCCAGGAAGTGTAGTACAGACACCACCTTCAGTAAGGGTGGGATGGCGGTTGGGCTATCTATCATGCTGACAAGGTCAGCGTGTGTCATGTCGACAATGGCGGTTATGGTGTCCCGGTCCAAACGGTAGAGGGTGTGGATCTGCTCAGCTGTGAGGTTGAACGGATTAGCTCGGAGGCGTGGGATTGCGGGCTGCCTGCGTGGTGGTAGTGGCTGTGCTGGTGGGGCTTGCTGGCCATACCTTGCCCTCCTCCTCCTCCTCCTGCGTCTCCTCTGTGCGGCCGCTTGTTGTAGTAGTTGGCGTTCGTCTTCTTCTTCAAGTTGGAGTACTTGCAGTGCAATCAGGTTCCCCAGGCCCAAAATCGCTAGTCCTGCCGGTAGCATTCTGGAGTGGGTGTGGTTGTGGGAGGGGGTTGGGTGTGCAATTTATGTGTTTACAGGCTGTATTGCCTTCACCTGTGGTGATTCATTCCACCTGTGTCAGCTGCAATGCCTTTCGTGCGAGCACGTCCCGCACACAACGCTGCAATTAGACGCATGGCATCTTGCTTTTGCATTCATGTTCTTAATCCCGATGTCAGTGGAATATTGGTTTATACGCGAATTCTGCTATGGTCACATTGTTGCACATACTACATTTGCATTTGCGAGCAGACTTCTGAAGGGTCGGTGGAATGTAGTGCCCGATCAGCGGTGGACCCTCATGCAGCACTGCACCGACGTTAACCGACGGCGGGGAGTCCCATCAGTGATTGTGGCCAGTTACCATTTTCACACACAGCCGCACTGCATAGATGTATTTGTGGATGCAAGCGTTCACAGCTGCCTTTTGAACGTGATGTTGCAAATTAGGAATTCGAAGGGCAGCGCTTTCGGTTTTCGACTAGTGGCGTGGAGACGCCCACAGGTCTGACTGGAAAAGTAACGTTCTATTGTTGAATGTCCTTGGGACAGGGCCCATGACGGGAATGCAATGAATGATATGATTTGAATGGGATGCGCTATTGCGTAGTGGACGATAAGGCAGGACGTTCCCAAATACATGTGACTTCACTACACAAGGAATCCGGCCAGGAGCACAGTGGATTTTGAAGGCTGCATTATGCACAGACTCAATGGAAATTTCGAATGTGATGTGAGTGAATATTCAGGCGTCTTCATAACGGGATGAGGGAATGATGAATGGATGCATGGACAGTTAATTTAAATGGGAGTCTGCCATGTACATGGCTATTTGGAATCTATCCCCTTACCCTGCGCTATGTGATGCAAGGCTGCCATGGTGGGACGATCGTCTGTCTGCCCTTGTTGTACCCTCCCTGTCTCGACGCGCCTTCTATCACTTGTGTCTATGCACGTTGATGATCCCATCTGATGCATCCTGTTCTGACAGGCGCATGCACACAGACACTCGTTTGTAATGGAGTATTCACATCGATTTGGGTCGTTATGATTCGCTAGTGGTTTTTGGGTGCAATTGGTCCTTATGAGTGGGCTAACATGCATGTGGTTGTAGGTTTGGTGTGTTGAATGATGTGAGTGATACATGAGAAGTTCGGATGCCCATTCTATCTTCTTTTTTCTTTTGGGTGACAGGTATCTCCTCCCCTTCTGCCGCTGCCATCTGTACGCCACTCCTGCAGATGGCTTCTACAGTCGACACCTGCATCTTCGAGTTAATCAGTGGAGCACCATTACGATCTTATGGGACGATCACCAATGGCCCACATGCCCTTACGCAGTACTTGTGGCTAGGTGCAGCATACCTAGCTTCCAGCTGGACTAGTGCCTACCTCATGGGACGGCCCTGCGGTCCTAGGCGCTTCCATGTTGCCTTTTTGGAGGTTGATGTTGCCCCTGTGTGCCATGAGGGTACAGGGCGTCACACTTGGGGTAGCTGGTCATTTATTGCGGATGCAGCCCACAGTAATGCTGATCATTTGTGAGTTCCTGTTGTAATGGCTGTATGGCATTGGTGATTTCGATGTGCATTAAATTTGTATTCAGATGTTAACCGTGTAGCGTTATTCTTTGCTAGTAATGTGGCATATTCCGTTTTGTGGCGCAATGTTTTGTGAGGTGTTCTGCATTGGGGTCCGGCTCCTGGGTACAGTTGTGTGGTACCTGCTTATGCTGATGGTCGGTTTGACTACTGGCATGTGTACAGGGCTGGTGCAGTCTCCCTCAGGTTGCTGCTTTGGATGTTGATTTGCACTGGTGGCAGGCGATGGGGGACAGTTGTTGTTTTGTGTCATGATGGTATCTTCAGTTCATTTTGGTGTACTTGCACCTTCAGATGCCTGTGCTGCATCGGTACGGCAATGGTGTGTTGCCAATTGTGGGTGGCCACTCACAGGGCACTTGGGGCCCCTGCATGCATTTGTTCGTTGGCATGCTTGGGTGACTTGTGCATTTCACTGGTTGCATGGTGTGACTGCATTGCGCCTACGAGGAGTTGTGCAATGTGGGCAGGGAGTGGAGTACAGGCACTCAGTAGGGCCATTTACGGTTGGTTCGTGATGCCGTATTTCTCACCATGGCGGAATGGTACTTTCCGCCATGCTTGATGGCGTAAAGTACATGTACGCTAGGGTCGGAATTCGCGTACCGTTGCGACATGGAGGTAATTACGGTTTTGCAAGGCGCGCGTGCACGTACTTGGTGCAGTTAGCGTTGGCGTTCACTGCGGTGTCGCTAATGGCATCGTACTTTACGGTGACGGGTCATGATCGCAACGGGCGCTATTCGATGGCGGTATTACATTTCCGCCATCGTTTTTCCTATTCCGCCAGGGTCGTAATGAGGGCCACTGTTCTTATTCATCTGCTCCAACGTGAATATTATAGCTGAGTAAGGCCCGCGCCAAACATAATTTCCAGTGATTGTCATTGAGAAGCTTGATCTTTGCTTAAGCTCTTATCATTTATTTTATGAAGTCTATTTTTTGTTCGAAAATATTTTCATTCAGTAATGCATTTTATATTTCACAGCTTCAGCTGGTCTCCCGCCAGAGGAATTTGACTAGTTTGGAGCTATTTCCCATCTGCTTCAAAGACATTTGTCTTCTATAATAGAAGTTAAACCTCTTGGAACTCGATAATGACAAGAACTGACCCCTAAAACATCCCTGGAATGTATAGTTTATGAAACCGATGCTGGAGATGAAAGATAATAAGTCAACGCTGTACTCACTTTTCTTATAATTCGATTTTAACTTGCACATAATTGTGGATTTTGGTCAAGATTGTTCTTAAATTATCTATGAAGTGATAATTTCCAAGAAGATTTGATAGTATGTTTTGTTCAAATCCCATTCAGTGCACTGCAGTATAACGCAATAGAGATGTATTGACAGGACTCATAAACCTATGAGTATTGCCAAAACCTTGCAGATTTACTTGTGCCATAGGATAATAGTTTACATGTGTGCCCTTTGATGTCTAATGGTTTTGCAGGTTGCTAGGTATTTCTTTATATTTTATTTATTTTAAAAACATCGGTCGAGTTGATCTTTACACACTGCACTGTACGTATGGATTGGTAGCCTAGTTGTCATGTTCCCTCTCCAATTGATAGGCTTTTTCAGAATGCCTGAAATTTATACTGAAAGAGATGAAGCTAGTATGGACAACCCAAAAGTGTAAGCGGCATTATTGCTCTGTTGTCCCATTTCCTGTCCAAAAGCGACACAAGGTCAGGTACATTCTGGGAAAACAACATGTCTAACTGGGTTAAAGCATGTTGAGATATCACCATGAACATGTTGACATGGTCGGCTTTATATAGAGTTAGAAGGGTTCATGACACAGCTTGTACATTGCAAGATTACAAAAAGGCAGATGACGGTGTCATGCATAATCTAATTATGTTAGTTACCAGGTGCAAGATCACGTTTTTGACAGCTTTAAGGAAGTGCAAGACATGACGAAACCAAAGGACAACGGTTGATTAGTGAATTTAAAGAGGGGTAAAGAAGCAAGGTCGTGATCGTTTTTCAATATTTTATGTGTACAGAACGTAGCTCATGGTGTATTGTATTTCAACAAGATAACATGTAGTGAGAATGCACATATGTGTAAAATGGCCGTTGACCCGGCCTGTGCACACTGATGAAGTGGGCAACATGCACCCACATTTATTGGGAGATCTGGCAGGTTTTGGGTAAACCCATTTGGCCACGTAGCACTCATCGCCTGTGCTGTTAACCTATTAGCTTTCTGGTGTCTGCATGTTAACATATTGTGTCCTCTGACATGCCAGTGCCATCCATCCTTCCTTAGTCACTGAAAATGAGACTTCCATTCCAAAAACCGATTCCTGCAAGATAACATGTTAGCAGTGGCCCAGTGGGAACAATGTCATTGAGAATGCTCACATGTTGTATCGGTGGAACCAAGGCAGGCATTGCACATTGGCAACGCTTCTGGAAGAAATTCAGCCTGCAGAATATGTGTGACACAAGAGATACCAGCACTGTCTGCTGATCCTCTATGATGTGTATGGGACAGTTCTGCTTTCACAGGACAGGCTTTTGAAACATGTATGTCGAGGTGTGTTATTTGTGTTATGTTATTTTATGCTGTCCCATAATATATGATATGATTGCTATGTTGTCGGGGTTGTGTAGACTACACTGTTACATATTTGTGGCGATCTGGCACTAAAAAAGTCAAAAAGTGATCCACTTAGAAGAATGAAAATCTCGGTAGCAGATATGAAATATATGTGTCTTCAATTATTCTCTTAACTGAAAGGCGCCTTATGCTATGCACACTATGCACAGACTCTTGAACAAGACATACTACTCCACAGGCAAACCGTGCAGAGAATTCAGTGCCTGTGGGAAATCATCACAGTGCAATATGTGGACAAGAGCTTGGGGTGTCTCATTAGTGCACACTGCAGGCAACATAGGCCATATTGTGGGAGGCCCTCGAAATTCAGTTGGTGTAGTCAAGGCTTGACATCACCAAGGCGAGTGCTCCTTAAACACACATTGAAAACGTTAAGTATTTAATAATGAACTGTTCAATTTAGTATTATAAGATTGAGAAAACTTTCTTCACTACAGCTGATACTTGAGAGGACATTGGAATGCCATTGACATTGTCCACAATTATCTCCAGATTTATTAGCATTTCAATGGATGTTAAGGTATCAAAATGTGCTTTGGGCATATCTGGCGAGGTTATACAAAGGAAGAAGAATGAACCAGTACAACGTATTTTGGGCTGAGATCAAGCTTTATTAAATGGGTGCTCACCCAATAGCCAATGGCCTGTAAAATCTCTTTAAAGTTGTGAACTGGTGATGATGTTTTAGGGAGAATCATAAAGTAAAGCCAGCAATCATCTTATTAAAAAGAAGAGGGCACAGGGCAGAGCCATGCAGCACACCATATCTCCTAACTTCTTCAGGGGAAAGAAACGGTGCAATGAAAATGCTGTGTAAATAGATCATTTTCCACTCCAAGGCTTTGCCCTGAGACCATATGTCCTGCAGGCTGGACGTCTGAAGGTTATGTTCCACCGTATCCACAGTGGATGAAATATCTAAAAGGACCAATGCCCCTGTTAGATTAAAGTCAATTTCCAGCCTGACACCTTCTAAAAATGCTGCTAAGACAGATTGACCCTGTAAAGGGATGGAAAAGAAACTATTTAATTGCATGAGAGAAGGGTGTTAAAATCGGACTGCAGTTGTCTAATACCTCCGGGTCAGGTTAAGGGCCCGATTCATGGAATTTATTGCACGTTGCATAATTGACTTTGCACTGCTGAAAAGTGACTTTGCACAGTTCCATGAATCAGGGTTTGTATCGGCAGTGCAAAGTCCCTTTTCAGCAGTGCAAAGTCACTGTGAACCATGCAATACATTCCATGAATCAGGCCCTAAGTGTTTTAGTTGGGGGATAATATATGCAATTGTCAAGGCATCAGAACCTGCCCTGAGTTAACAAAGGGATTATTTGCTACCTGATGGCCTTCTCCACTTGTCCCAATTTAGCCAGTTCTTAATAGATACTGGCAGGACATATGAACGCTGGTGACCTGGAATAATTACTGGTTGTACCCAGTGTGTGTGCTGTCACATATTAAATGCCAGAGAGCTGTCCAGAAGGCCAGTACATTCTGACTGTTTATGTAAAAGTGTTTTATTGATACCATTATTGTTATGTGATTTTGGCATGTGAACATTATTTTTTTCAATGTTCCTATAGAAGAAGGCAGTGAAAGCACTCACTCCCCACATCACCAATAAGACTCAGAATACAGGACACATCCCAGTAGGGAATGAGACCATGGGATTGGTATGGAGAGTCATTAAAGATTTATATAAGATTCAGCATCCAGAGAACTCTGCTGCCTTGGGCACTCTGGCAAACAATACAGAAATAATACATTTTAAAGGATAGTTCCGGGACTTTTTTTTTATTGTCCCTACGGTTCGGCCATGTGTTTTTAAGCATAACTCGGTAGATCGTAGAAAACTTTCCTATGGACCTTACCCGACTTTTCGTCCATTAACGCACTCGAAATCAGCCGCCATTTTCTGATAATCCTATCATTTCCCCCCATCGCCCTGGGTCACCTGCTTTTGCGGCACTAAATCAAATCCCCCGCCCCTGAAACAGACTTTATCAAAACATTCATATTCCCCGCCTCTATCCGTGACGTGACTGAGCTGCGTAGGCAAACGCGCCCAGGCGTCTTCTATGCGACTCCACACAGAACCCGGAAATCAACACAGATGAGCTCACACAACACAGCGCGCCACAATTGGGAATATGAAACTGTACTTTTAAATTAAACCGCAAGATTGTAAATTTGGTAAAGTACATTTATTTGACATCAAATGTTTTGAGAATATTCAGCGATTTGCATTTTTATTTGCTCACGTTCAAAAAAGTTTGTTTTGAGGCACGCAATGTTCCTTTGCTGTACACAGGGTCTTAGATCATCTCACAATACAGCGCCACAATTCGGAATATGAAACTGTGGTTTAAAAGCAAACGGCAAGATTGTACATTTGGCAAAGTACATTTATTTGACATCAAATGTTTTGAGAATATTCAGCGATTTGCATTTTTATTTGCTCACGTTCCAAAAAGTTCGTTTTGAGGCACGCGATGTTCCTTTGCTGTACACAGGGTCTTAGATCATCTCACAATACAGCGCCACAATTCGGAATATGAAACTGTGCTTTAAAAGCAAACGGCAAGATTGTACATTTGGCAAAGTACATTTATTTGACATCAAATGTTTTGAGAATATTCAGCGATTTGCATTTTTCTTTGCTCTCGATCCAAAATAGTTCGTCTTGAGGCACGCAATGTTCGTGTGCAGTATACAGGGTGTTGGTTTACGATAAAATAAGCTCTTCGGTCGCACTGATAATCGCATGGCTGTTCCAACAACGAGGCACTAGGCCACCACAACGGTCTGTATGTTGCATCTAGCCGTTAGTACCGCGTAAGGGCATACTTGTACTTGGCGATCGTCCCATAAAATGGTCAGGGTGGTAACGTTGTTCACGCGGAGAAGCAACTGGCGGTTGAAAAACCCATCCGCCGGTGTCTGGTACTCGTGACACATACAATAATGGATGATGTACCTGTTTGAAAAACATAAAAAATGAAATTAGTCTCACCATCAGATCTTTATTAAAATTATTCATTTTATATATTAGGTCGTGAAATTATTTCATAGCTAGGACAGTGCAACTGGGTATTATACGTCAAGGGGGGGCTGTAGGATACTGAGACAGTCCCCCAGTGCAGGGGTTGACAGGGAGGCAGTGCAGGTGGAGAGTGGAAGGGCCCAGGACCGAGGTCGCAGACAGTGGACCAGTTGTAGCAGGGGAGAGGGAGAGAGAAAGCAGAAGCAAAGAGGAAGGTTTTGAGGTGCTTCCGTAAAAGGAGATGGTTCTCCTCAAGATAGTGCGCGGTACAAAACAATATGCCACATAGAACGAACAAGTACAACTTAACCCGTCTTTAAAGCTACTGTATAGTAATTAAATTGGGGTATAAACTCATCTAAAGAGTTACTTACATTATATTTGCATTTTCCATTGTGTCTGTGCGTAGGGCAGCCCCGAAATACCACTCCTTCTATGCCGACGTTATTTCTTCTAATGAACGAACATTAAATGGCTTTCGTTTCTGAAATTATATTCATTATCGTTTACGTTATTGCACCACACCCCCAAAAAGAAGTCTTTCGGGATGGTCCCGGCCTGTCAAGGTCAAATAACAATAGAATCTTATACTGAGTCGTGGGCCATTCCGGCACCCGAGCAAAAAATCAAAGCAGCTGACCTTCACTTTGAACGAGCACACATTCCTAGTTAGCTACATTCAGTGTAAGGCCATCTCACAGGACTTGAAATTTACACTCCATCTTTGCATTTTGTGTGCGTGTATTTGCAGCCCCAGAGAACCATAAATACGGAGACATTCTATATATTTTGAAAAATGATTTATATTACTGTTTGGTTTAATTCAATGCGCAAATGAACAAGGTTGGAGAGACACATTGCAGGTACACTGAGCAATCACTCTTATTTACACAATACATAGCTACACATATTCAATGGGCCTGCGACATGAGGAGACTCGAGAGCAAAGTCACAGGTGACACCCGGGTGGTTCGCACTACTGCACGGTGAAGGGAGGGGCAACGGTGGAGAGACACATTGCATGTACACTGAGCAATCACTTTTATTTACACATTACATAGATACACATATTCAATGGGCCTGCAACATGAGGAGACTCGAGAGAACAGACAATCAAATTACAATCATTTAAACCGTGATGTGTATTTCTCAATGAGCTCTTCTTTAGGTGGACATGGAACAGAGGCAATGTTGGGTGGCAATGCAGTTGTCACCTGCACAGGTTTGTTCACAACTCCATTTATGTGCCTATCTAGGACATCAACAATAAGTCTCTCAATAAATTCATATTGCATATCCTCAAACACTGGTTTGATAATCCATTGTTTACTTCTTTTAGTGAAGGCCTTATTGTAGCGAAGCGTCCCTAAAGTTCCGGTCGTCCTACTTTGTTGACGGCCAACATTATGGTTATGTGCCAAGACCGCTAGAAGAGTCCGATTTATCATGCCCTCCATGCCAAAATGCAATCGTTTTGGCCTGTACTTTAGGCACATATTGTGGAACACCTCCAAATCTCCTGTGTGGCAGAATTCCGTGAGTCCCCTCAAATCTCTTGTTATAGTTTTATCAAATACAATCTTTTCAATGGCTTTGTGAGTGGGTGATGAAGGAATCAACCACGTCTTCTTCCGTGCCTCCTCTGTGGACAAATGGCCATGTTCACAATTGTGGAAATGTTGGTTTGTGTTCCAACGGTGAACGTTGGTACAGTGTAGCATTACTGACCGCCATTTTTCCAGTAGAATTTCCAACGACCCTCCACATGTTTTTGAGCTCCACCAAAGATGGTTGCTGATTGACTTGGAACACTGTGAAATATCTTGCATATCTTTTTTTTTACCTGCAGCCGACATTTTTTTATTGATTGTTTTTGCAAGATGCCAAACGTCAAATTGGTGATTTATATTTTTGTACTCTTCTCTCATTGTCTTGGCAATTGAAACGTGTCTGTCCGTGGCTATCAGGTCGATCACCATTCCCCGCGATTGTAGTTCTTGCAATGATGCTACAAAGCCAACTTTCTCCATGGCCACTGAGGATGTACTTTGTGACACCTGCATGACCACCGAACTCACAATTTTCTTACTTTCCATGTCCTGAAAGTGGTAGGTGCAGTACTTGGCTGAAAATCCTGGGCTGTCGCACTGTCCATCACCGGCTAGCCTGAACCGTTTGCCCGCGAATGTACTATCAATAGACATTTTTTCCATTCTCCAAGCTTCGCTAATGGCTGGAAATAGATAATCGGTTTGGTATTTGTAGAACTGAGTTTTCGCAATGAAATGGATTCCCACAAACTGAAAGAAAGACTCTAACTTTTTAAAACTTGAACCACTAAAAAGTGCAGCCGCTGCACAAAGTAGATTGCCTGCTGGCAGTTGCCCCAGCATGGGTTGTGCAGACCATGAGAAAGGATGATATTTTGTACAGGTGGCATGTATTTTAAGGTTAGTGCCTCGAATTGCACGAGTCACATTAATCAATGGCTCCCCACATACTTCCCCACCAACCGAATGCCCACATTTCATCCGAATAATAATATCAATCAAACAACTATCGAATACAATGAATTTGGCCTCTTTCCTTATACTGTCACTCTGCATCCCAGCTGGTTCGGCCTGTAACGTTGAGGACATGTCACTCACATGAAAGGTAGAATCTCTGATATCGTCTTCCGCTATGTTCAGTGATATTGATGGTGTTTCATTGTCGTCCACTTCATTCTCTTCCATTGCAACATCTGTTCCTTCTCCAGCGATGGGTGAATAAAACAATTTCTTCAACTTTCTCGCGGTCTTAGTTTTTGCGCGTGTGGATTCTGTGAATTGATCTCCGACTGCATCCGAACTACCAGGAGGACATTCACTATCAATGGCTGGTGGTGGTATAGCCTCGTTGTCAATCACTTCATATTCTTCCCATTGGCACGATGCATCTCCAGTCTCAAGTCCCTGCCAAAAGGTTTGACAAGCAACATCTCTCGTTCGCTTCACTGGCTGTGTAGATCTAGTTCGTACACCCACTCGCAACTAGAGGACAGATTGGAAAAGGGATGTTCAGTTTAAACACAACTTACAGTATTGAACTATTAACAGTTTTCTTTTCTTTGAAAGTTTCTTGCCTCGAACTTCAACATCAGGACGCTGTTGCTCCGACTCGTGTGTGCATGTCTCCACTTCCTCTTGCGCTGCAACGACTATATTTTCATGATAAGCACATCCATCACGCACTGACGCTCCATCGACTCCCTGAAACATAGAACTTTCATTAGTATGTATAATAATATCGAAAACACAAAATGTACTTGGGGACCAATACACACGTACATCTCAATAGCAAAACACGAATGAACGCTTTGTGTAGAACATTCAAACGACAATTATTCATGCATTGTTGATCTAGTTAGATGGAACTGTCAAGATCCATACCTCGGGCTCCTCATAGACTTCCATTGATGATATTATTGAAGATGATGCTTCAGTAACTCCCTGAAACACAGTAATTGCATTAGTATGGTTTTCTATTTTGTTAAAAAGAACATAAACTTTGTGCAGGCATCAACGGCTCATCTAAATAGACCTGCACAAATGATCAGTTGTCTAAAATAAATAATGGATATGTAAATATGATTCGATTTGCTCGATCGTTGGAAGTGTCACCACCCAGAGATCTGCATCAACTACTAGGGGCGATGTTCTTGTAGAAGAAGCTCCGTCATCTCCCTGAAACATAGTACTTGCGTTAATAAAGAAGGAAGTATAGCGGATGTAATCACGTCATATGATTTCGCTTGATCGAACTGTCAGTATCCATACCTCGAAATGCATAAGAACATCAAGGGACGATGTAACTGCGGTGCACACTTCTGCAAGCTGTTGCGCTGACCCGTAACTACATGCTCCCCCTTCTTCTTGGACTAATGCTCCATCGACTCCCTGAAACATAGGACTTTCATTAGTAATGAACACAATATTGAAAAAAGAAGACACATAGGAGGGCGACGACAGAAGGACATATCAATGGCTAAAAACGAAAGAAACATTGTGTGTAACAATCACGCTATAAGAATGCAAGATCTGATGATCTCCATCGATGGAACTGTCCGGAAACGTACCTCGAGCATCTGAGTGACATCAACGGTAGTCGTCAATACGTTGGACTCCTCAGCATCTCCCTGAAAGACAGTACTTGCATTATTTTGGATAACAATAATTATAACTGAAAACAAAGACTAGAGGACGAGTACAAGGGTGTACCATTAGGTAAAATAATTACACGATAAATTAAAACTATTGATTTACATGCCTAAAACAAGTCAGTGGCAGAATAGCCAAGTAAGATTACCCGATAGGCTCTTGAAGTGGCTGATGACTGCAATAACGACACGGATGGAGAATCTTCCGCTTCATATTGAGTGGATACATAAATGGGGAAATTATTGTTAGCTAATGCTACACACTACCGCAAGGCCGAGAGATAAATACGTAAACTTGACTCACCAGTGGAGGGATGTGGACGAATAGAGTGGGAATAGCGGTTGAGAGCAATTTTCGCCTCGCTCGCGGTGTGTTCTTCTTTATTAGCAATGATGTGGAGTACATGTAGAGGTAAAGTGCCTGCTGCAGATGCGGTATCGAAAACCCCTCTTGTCCGCAAAGACTTCTAGGACTCTACTTTCAAGCTCAGACGGTGGATATCCGCAATATCGGACCCATTCTCTTATCTGATCTATTGTCTTAGGGGAAACATGCATTATAGTACCTTCAGATTTATTATGGGTCTTCGAAGGGCAACCGCCAATGGAACAGGCAGGCATTGTGGAAAGTTCTGAAAAGTAAAGATCAACAATTCTCTATGAATACCAATGTAAACTCAGAACATGTGACTAGTTCCTTGCATGTACTGTCTTGAACGAAAAGAAATTGGACGCAAAATGATTACGGTACATGGCCTTACCTTGATGAACAAACAGTTAGATGCAGGGATCAGAGTAGTTTCTTGTCGTAGAACAGGGAGCAGTTCACAGGTTGCAAACTGCCGAGTTTCCTCGAAGTGGTCACGGAAGTTCACAGAGACGAAGAGCAGATAACCAGCACCTTCACGGGTTGACTAGCAAAGCGCAAAGAAGTTCTCATTAGAAATATGAAGTGGGTTATAAAGAATTCGAAACAGGGGTGTGTTTGTGAATGAATGACGTGTATATGTCGTGGCATTATGCGGTTTGCAGGGGGACGTCCAGCGTGAAGGGGGATGCTTGGCAGGAGACACGGGGTCTGGAGGTAGACATGGGAACAACAACCCATGCTCTATAGACCACTTTGAAGTGTACATGGTCTTTGGCACCTCTTGGCCTTTATCGCTCCCTGACAGCTCCACTTGGCAGCACAAGTACCCCGGTGCAAACTGCCTTTGATAGGGCGGGGGGGGATGGATTGGGGCGGTGGTCGTGCAGACAAGACACAGGAAGACTCGTGAATGGAGACACACTTATGTGGATTGCAGGGGGCCGTCCAGCGTGAGGGGGGATGCTTGGCAGGAGACACGGGGTCTGGAGGTAGACATGGGAAAAACAACCCATGCTCTATAGACCACTTTGAAGTGTACATGGTCTTTGGCACCTCTTGGCCTTTATCGCTCTCTGACAGCTCCACTTGCCAGCACAAGTACCCCGGTGCGAACTGCCTTTGATAGGGCGGGGGGTGGATTGGGGCGGTGGTCGTGCAGACAAGACACAGGAAGACTCGTGAATGGAGACACACTTATGTGGATTGCAGGGGGGCATCGAGCGTGAGGGGGGATGCTTGGCAGGAGACACGGGGTCTGGAGGTAGACATGGGAACAACAACCCATGCTCTATAGACCACTTTGAAGTGTACATGGTCTTTGGCACCTCTTGGCCTTTATCGCTCCCTGACAGCTCCACTTGCCAGCGCAAGTACCCCGGTGCGAACTGCCTTTGATAGGGCGGGGGGTGGATTGGGGCGGTGGTCGTGCAGACAAGACTCGTTTGCCGCAGGGCCTCACCAAGGAGAGGCCATCTAACTGCATGTAAGAGGCAGGCTGCAGGATCTAGTACATGGAAGGCAGGGGGGTGAGTTTATAAATACCTCACCCTCCCAGGCGAATATATGGGTGCAGTTCACCCTGGAGACCCTGGATGCCTAGGCAGTTAGTCAGCAGCAGGCTGGCCTGTGGTGGCAAGGCGGCACGGGCCAGAGGGGGTCATCTCTGTACCCGGTGCCCAAAAGGATGATTTATTATGATCAACCATATTGATTATTTACCTATAACCATGTTTTGTATCAATAAAATCCAACGGCCTTCCTTTTATTGCCAACGCTTGAACTAAGTGGTGTGGTAAGTATTTTTGGGGGAGGAGGCAAGGCCGGGAGGCTTGATGCCAACCCGCAAAATAACATACGTATGTCTGCTGCATATGGGTTCAACGGTTATGTGGATTGAAGGTGGGCAGCCAGCGTGAGGGAGGATGCTGGCCGGAGACATGTGGTGTGACAAGACAAGGCACAGGAAGACTATTCAATGGAGACACACTAGATTCATTTAAAAAATCAAAACAACCATTGTTAAAATATATGTTGGGTTTTATTTTAGATCTTAATTTCAATTGAACATAAATAATAAACATTACACATTGTAAAGTTCCGGTTGCAGCACATCCAGGGAAAATCCGCGGTATTGTCCACTGTCGCTGGGGAAATGTTGTCTAATGGCAAGTACCGCACAGGCAGGTATTACTCTCCGAACGCGGTGTCCGAGCCTCCCGTGAAGCCACCAAGTGAAGCAACGATAGGCCACCAGCCTGTACCACCTGTGAAAACGAAAGATGCAAACTGTATTAAAATGACAAAACTTTCTTATCACTGTCGATTCAGGTAAAAAATGTCATTCTGCTTTGAAAAAAATTCTATCTAGAAAATGCACAATATGGAACCAATTTACATGCATTCGAATGATATGTAGATGTCATTTTATATGTGGGAGACGACCATGACATAGTAGTGGCATCACTGACATCAAAACCAGAGTATACTTACTCGTTACTCGGATTACGCGGACGAACAGTGCCGCGAAGTTCGTGCATAAGCACCATCATCATCCTCAACACGGTCCGTGAGAGGCAGGCTTCCCTGAACTCTGGCAGCTCGGTGATGCATTGCGGACTTGGCTCGCCTTCCGAAATGTAGGCCAAGCACCCGGAATTTTCACGGCAGCAGCAGTTCTCCTCCTCAGTTGGCATTAGCTCGCACCGATTGCACGTGCACCAGGTGGAGACGCCGTCCATGCGACATGGTCCAGGCTCTTCATCCGTTGACTGGTCCTCCCAACTGCCGTCCGAATCCCCATCGTTTTCGCGTGCTTGCCTTTCCAGTAGTTCCTCCTCGGTGTACTCGGGCTCGTACATATACGGCATTATTGTAGCCATTGTGTGGTAAAGAAAGTAAAATAATTTACAGAGATGGTACAGGTGCTCACAAGGCCTAAAAGCGGCGAAGGTAGCTGACCAGAGCACAGAAACGAGTCACAGAATACTCAAAGTAACACAGACAGAGGAATGGAATCGAAAATCTGCTGCTGTGTGTTGTGAAACGGTCTGTTTATACTTATTGAGGAAAGAGGCGTCCTGCCATTTCCATGGCGACACTTCATTAGCTGAGGCGCAGCGATTGTTGACACGAAACGTGCTTTGGTGTTGGGAAATGGGCGGTACGCGTCTGCTGATGTCAGGCTCAGGGGCGGGGGATTTGATTTAGTGCCGCAAAAGCAGGTGAGCCAGGGCGATGGGGGGAAATGATAGGATTATCAGAAAATGGCAGCTGATTTCGAGTGCGTTAATGGACGAAAAGTCGGGTAAGGTCCATAGGAAAGTTTTCTACGATCTACCGAGTTATGCTTAAAAACACATGGCCGAACCGTAGGGACAATAAAAAAAAAGTCCCGGAACTATCCTTTAAAGGGTTACAGTGTCATCAGTGGCGAATTCAATACACTCTACAAGTTACAGTTTCATTGGTTAGGGAAGTGGTGCGAGTATAGCGCTGTAAGGACGGCTCCACAAGATTGTCTGATGACTTGGTGGGAGGTTGGGAATCACGTGGTTCAACTGGGCCGGCCCATGCAAGGTGAATGTTGGGTCAGGTCCGGAGAGGCGGCTGGTTCTGGCTAACTAATCTACACCCTTATCCTAGACATTCAGTAAATAATGATCATTACTACACCTTTTGATGTTTCTATATGAGGCCTATAAATTGCACACTTGTGTTTGCATTATCTCCCTTTGGGTCACTGGCAAGGTGGAGGGTGTGGGGGTCTTGCCCCTCAGGTATCCTGTGGGGGGCAGGATTGATAGCTGTCAGGTCTGGTACATCAGAGCGGGAGGCGGTGGAGTGACATGTTAGTTAAGAACAGAATATATTGTGACAGGAATCTGGTTTTATTGGGGGCACTCTAAGGTGGTCAGCAAGAAGGGTCACACTTCTGTTACATCAAACGGATAGCTTTAGAGGGGCAGAGGGTTGAACAAGCAGTCATTTTACAATGGTGGAGATGAGAGGTGCAGTAGCAGGTTTGTTGAGATGGATGAGCAACAAGTCATGGTTCGACTTGGTCACACACAGGACAGTGATCTCAGAGGAAGAGTGAAATGAATACATGTGTTTGTTTGCAACATCTTGTCTATGAGCATCCGTGACAAAAGGGACTTGGGAGTGAAAGTGAGAGGCCCCCAAAAATGCAGTTAATTCTCTCAATAAAGTCAATCAGGACACTTCCCTGGAGGGAATGAGACCAAGACCAAGTGCTGGTTATATCAAAAGGCTTGAACTAAAATAGGGCAAGCAGAACCTACTCTGCTCACGCTGAGAGCGCTCTGCAGAAAACATGTTACAAATTAATTTTATACAGCTTTATCGTCATCGAACAGAGGGAAGTCCTAAGGGGCACATGAACATTTGGGATTGGTCACTAGGGGTGAACACCTATAGGTGCTATAGGGTCGGAAGGCTGTGGTTGGCTCAGGAGCACGTGGTGTTGTGATGTGATGATGCTTCTCAGGTCAATCGGTCAGCTGGGCTCATCGAATTGGTATGCGGGATCGGCAACTGTTGTGATGTTTCAAATTAAATAACTATTTGAAATTTGCGCTTGTGGCCACACATTCTCATTCATTCAACACCATAATCTGATCTGTCCAGCGTGCACTGTGACCTGTGAGCTTAGACACCAAAGGAGAGACGGGGGTTAAAGACCGGTTGTTTAAACATCATTAAATCTCTGCTGACCTGCTTTAACACTATGAAGGGTGGAAGGGGATCGAAACACCTTTGCGGTGTAGATATGCAGTGCATGGTAAAACAGGGCATTCAGGAGCAGTTTTTACACAAAGGCTTTTTACACATGGCTTATTACATTCTGATTATATTCATCTAAAGCATATCATCTTTTCTACCTAACTGAGTTTTCTCATGGCTACATAACTCACTATGATAAGTCACGTATGCACAGGTCATTGTCCATACAAAATTGAACAGTTCATTATTAAATTCTGCACATGTAGGCCTGAACATATATTGTCATGGTAAGATCATGGTAAGATCATACTGGCTATGGCAACTGGTCGCTATGTTATTTTCACATGATATAATGCATATATTTACAATGAACTTAAAACAAGGTAGCTTTGTGCTGGCATGTGCATGTACAGTGTTATGTTCTGTTATGCATTTTGTTATTGCAATCCATTTCTATTAAACTACATTCTACATGTTAACACAAACCACATTTAAAATTGGAATCTATCGTTAATAATTCTGGTTATACATATAATATAGTAATGTGCCAACACGTGTTTCAACCTCTATTGGTCTTTCTCAAGGCAAAACTCTGTTCAACAAATATTGTGTACAATTTTTTGATGCATATAAAAGGTCCCCATTTGTAAACCAGGACAAAAAATACAGAGAACACAACAAACAAGGGTAATGAAATGTGCGTATATACCAGCAGGATTGGTGTATCAACATGTCATAGGCAGCACATGAAAAAATAATTAAAAAATGTGAAATGAAAAAACATATTATCTGTATATTTATAATTTAAATAACATGTTACAGCATTCTAAACTCAAATGAATACACTATTCGTGCAATACATGTGCTGCCGGAATCGAGTGCCACCTATATCAGTACTAGGCCCACATAATGTGAAAACGTTGTGCATGTGGATCTCCATGCACCATTGAGCACTGTATATCCCTTCTGTATTTCAATTCGTGCGTGTCATCGCCAGGGGCCACACAACCACTAGTTCAGCACACATCACCGAACCCAGTGGGTCAAAACTGGAATTATGTCAAAAATGCCCTGTGAAATGTCAAAATTAAGAACCAGTTCAAACTAGTGCGCACATGAAGATTCCAATACCACACCCCAAAAGAGTGACAGGTTGCCAAATAGAATTTAACAAATTACCGTTGTTTTAGTATTTCAATGTGTAGGCGTCTTGGGTCTATTTTCACACCCGAAAACTCTGGAGAAACATATGATAAATGAATCCTGGTGGTGAAAAAGCCACTATAAACCAGAGAAGGTATTTTAAAGGTAAGCCATTACCTTCCTATTCCAAAGTTTAGATTGTGTCAATACGAACATTCTAATTCAGTTGAAGAGTCCCGCCTAGTTTGGCATGTCTGTTAAAGAAAACCGAAGCATATATTGATGTAAAACAATTCTCCAGAACAGAATCCCATTTCATCATAAACACTGAACGTTAAATGGTGTGCAAATCGCTTACCATCATAATCTCTCGTCTGCAGTAATCCTGTTATACCTGATACATATCTAAACGCGGTGCAATCCGTGTCCCGTATAAAAAGAAAGAGAAAGAATATAGAAAAGAGCACCCTACGATCACGTGATCGATAATCACGTGTACGGCACCGCGCAGTGGAAACGCGTGGATATCAGAAGAGAAAAAAGTTCCGGTCACGTGGTGGTTGGTCACGTCTTCGGACACAGATCACCTGGAAGAATAACACATAAACAAAAATGATAACATCAAAGAGTTGCTAGATCCATCACTAAATGAACTAGATGATAAAATAGGCAATTTAACTGCAATTAGCCCATGATACATGGGATAAATAAGAAAAATGTAAACCAGTCCCACACCATATTGTGAAATAAAATAAACCAAATAAGAAAAGCAATATAGTAAAAATTTAAAATTAATATTATACAAGTTAATTTGGCCCATGGGTGCTGCGATAGTGCCGGTCCACTCGACTCCCGCAATGACACACACGAACAGAGAATCCCCCGTTTGCCACACTTTAACCTCACCATCTACAAGAAAACATGTAGTTCCGTATTGCTGTTGAGTCCCAGGGTAGTGCAACGTAACCTACAAATGGTACGTGCTTCTAATTGTCGCAATAATGCAGAGCGATCCCCACCTCTGGGATGAGGTCTTGCCTGCATGAGGCCTATTAACCTGATATCGCTCACATTTTCCATTTGATGCTGTTCCTGCCAATGTATAGCTAAGGGTAATTTGGAATCAAACTTCCTCAAGCTTGCAAGGTGTTCCCTAATGCGTATCCGTAATTCCCTGATGGTCGAACCCACATACACTTTACCACAAATACACAGAATAGCATAAACCACATATTTCGTCTTGCAATTCAAAATGTCCCGTATTTGGACTGATAAACCATTATGACAGACAAAATTATCCGCCTGAATAGCGAATTGACAAAAATTACATGAGACACATTTGAAGAAACCCTTTGGTTTAGGGGGTAACCATGATCTGGGGTTGGCCGAGTTGATTGTGGGAGCTAAAAAGGAAGGACATAGATGCCCCTTGAGTGTGCGATTCCACAAGAAAATAAATCTCGGGTGATCAGCTATATAAGGTGTGATATTAGGGTCAAGTTGTAATAGGTGCCAATGCTTATTCAATAATTTATATAACATCTCCGAATTATGAACATATTTGGTAATGATGCGTACATCAGAGAACCCAGTGGGTCTTTGCCGCCCCTGGTCCATCAACATTTCCTCACGTGATATAACACTCGCCCGATTTATACCATTTTGAATACAGCGATTTGAATAACCTCTTTGTTTAAACCTTGCTCGAATTTGTGACACCTCATTAGTGAATTCCTCCAGATTACTACAATTGCGTCCAGCACGATAACATTCTCCAAACGGTATGTTGTCTATCACTGTGCGTTTGTGGCAACTTGTAGCTTGCAAAATCGAATTCACAGCTGTTGGTTTTCTGAAAGTTTGAGTCTGTATTTGACCATTTGCAATCGTGATGACGAGATCCAAAAATTCCATTCTGGTGGTGCTCATATGTCCCACAAATTCAATCCCAAATGTATTGTTATTCAAATAATCAGTAAATTGTTGAAAAGTTTCTATGGACCCACTCCAAACCAACAAAATATCATCAATATATCTTTTCCATAGTACAATATAATCTTGAAATATATGAGTACTGTATATATAATGATGTTCAAAAAAACCCATGAAGAGATTGGCCAGGGAGGGTGCATATTTGGCCCCCATGGCCACTCCTCTAGTTTGTGCGTAATATTGACCATTAAATAGAAACTGATTATGTCTGAGCGTGAAAGCCAAAAATTCCTTAATCATTGATATATGGTCAGCATAAGATGCCGAGTGATTTCTAAAGGAAAAATCAATAGTTTCAAGTGCCAAGTTATGCTGGATAGCAGTGTAAAGTGATTTGACATCATAAGTTACTAACGAAAAATGCTCTAACCACTTAATGGAAGTTAAAGACTGAAGAGTATGGGTAGTGTCTCGTAGATAAGCAGGGAGTGTGGCAACCAAGCTTTTAATTGCAGTATCTATGTACTGTGAGAGCCCTTCTGTGGCCCAACCTAAACCGCTTAGAATCGGTCTCACTTGTGGTAGCTGAGTATATTCTTTATGAATCTTGGGTAAAAAGTACATAGTCGGCATAACTGGAGCCGTCCGATATAAAAATCATTTTTCATTATCAGTAATGAGTCCATGTGAGTGCCATTTTTGAATAAGGTCAGACAGATTGGCAACCGTTTGAAGAGTTGGGTTCCCTGGCAATAATTGATAACAGCCGGGGGTAGCAAGATGAACATTTGCCATCTGAATGTAATCATCTCTATTGAGTAAAACTATATTGCCGCCTTTGTCGGCTTCCTTGATGACTATACCTGGATCCAACATCAATGTAGTTAACGCTTGTTGTTCTGCCTCAGAGAGATTATTATGGTGTCGCAATCTGTTCTTGGGGTGATCCATGAGAAAATGCAAATCTTGTATAACAGCCTGGTGAAAAGTGTCTATTACACTCTCATCATGTGATGGTGGTACACATTTGGATGGCTTCTTATGTTCTACCAATTTAAGAGGTAATTGTTGTATGCCTAATTCCTGTTCTAATTGGCCTTTCTGGGGGTCAGAAGCCTCTGACAAGGACAACAATAATGCCGTATCTTCAATATCCGATATCGTGATATGACTTGGGGAGCTTGGAATATTCCTAGGTGTGAATTGCTTAACCTGTGTGTGTTTTGCCTTGAGAAAGACCGAGAGAGGTCGAAACACGTGTTGGCACATGACTCTGTCATGTGACATCACATACTGGATGTGATGAAGATTAAACTTTGAAAACTTTTATTCAAGTGTTATTCATAACAATCATTGCACAGGAAATGTGCATGAGGACTTTTCTATATCGGGATGTTTAAATGATTTGCTGGCAGCGCATCCACAATGTGGGAATACCTAATGTTCCAATTGTCTTGTTAAGTGGGTTTGAGGTGCCCGCTTCTCCCTCAGGGTGCTGCCGCCGATTCTTTGAGGTTTAACTGGGTTAATTCTGCAATATTTAACTGCTCAAGCGCTATTCACCAGGCACACCTCAGGTTTTCTGTTTTGTTTTCCACATATAATATAGGATACACTTATGTGCTTGTTATTTTAATGTGGTTCTTTCATCATTCCGCATGCAATGGAAACAGTTCATGATCAACATCATCTGGTATTGTGAAGAAAGACGCTTTGATTTAAATCCGTGAACAAATAGAATATACTTAAAGAACATTCTTAATTATTTGACCATGTTCAAAGGATCTGGGGCTGGTATTCTTTAATGCCTGGGTCTGTTAAATGGGGGCAGGTTTGTGGAGATGAACGACTTCTGTTGTCAGTCCCTGTGCTGGGCTATGGCAGGGTCAGTGAGGTAAGACAGAAGACAGAAGATACAGTGTAAAGTTTGTAGCATTCTCGCGGCCAGTCTCCCATGACAACCGGACGACTACAGAGATGGCAAAGGGGAGGAGGTGGGGGGAGTAGTTCGTTCACTGTGTATGCCTGGTGGGGAGAGCTGCAGGCCTGCATTCTAATTTCACGACTGGCCTACCATTATGAAATAACAAAATAGAGTCAGTAGCCCACAAAATGGAGTCTAGTTCAACTCTAGTTTTATGTTGTCTTCAAGGGGGTCACAGTTCCAAGGGGTATTCCCGCGCGGGTGCTCTGGGGCTGGGACCCTTAACCCAAGCAGCCGTAACTGGGCCTACCCAGGAAGTGTAAGAATGGAGGGGGGGTTCCAAGACCCCCTCGTCCCACACATTCCCCCCATTCGTTACTTAAGTAATGAATACTGTAGTTGCCCCAAGCTCTTACGCTCTTCTTCCTCAGGCACTGCTTCATCCCATGCAGGTGTTCCTTTTATTGGCATCCATGCTCTACATCCCACCCTGAGGCTTCCCCCCCTCCTAGCATATTCATCTGGGGTACAGGCCATATAAATACACCCTCCCTCACCCTCCAAGTCCACCCATACTTACTTGTACCATTGTAATTCCCTTGGTCCCTTTATAGTTGTGTGCTGCAAATTATCCACTATATGCCCCATATTCTATATTTTGGCTCTGAATTTTCTCCTGTTTGCACTTCTGCCTCATGTCTTATTTGCGACACTCCATTTGCACGGCCCATTGTTACCATCATCAGCTCACCATTAGGTACTGCATTGGCACAACATGTGAGTCCCAATTGGCACACACAAAAAATAAGGAGCAAAAAGACGATGAGTGGTATGAGGAGTTTCACTGTCATTCTGAGCCTTGATGGTACCCAGGAAAAGAGATTGTCGAACCAGGTGCTGGGCTGTGCTCCTCCTTCGTCTTTTATACGTTCTCCGAGGTCGTGCACCGCTGCTATGACATAGGAAAGGGAGCCGTTATCTGCATCTGCAAAAGGTACGAAAGTACAACATGCACTCCCGATTTTTCAGCAAACACCACCATCGATTGCTGTTAACAGGTCTAGCACATACCTGTTCTGCATAGTCATTAATCGCAAGGCTCTGACTTCCACTTTGATGACGTTGAATCCTTCTTCAGTGTCCTTGGCCAGCTGGATGAGCTCCCACCTCGTTATCTGAAGCCATTTTGCATTCGCCCTCGCCTGGATGCTGGGAATGAGGGACGCAATGAATGTCTTGACTGAGCTGAACAACCGAAATCGATCGGGGATCTGCTTCAGGAGTTCTGATGAGCTGGCTGAAATATAGTTTCATGATCGTTTCTTCCTCTGCATTTTGCTCTGCAAACTTTCCTCAGCTATGGCATACACGGGAACTTTTCAGGTGGCGTTGGGCACAGTTCATTTGGCACCACCACGTGTGTGTTTTCTTCTTGGATGTGGCTCTCTGGAATCACCATCAGTGCGGAAGGCAGCGTTGCCAGGGAGCACATGCCCCTCCATGATTGTGGGAGATGCAGGGACGCCAGGTTGCCACAAACCCAGTATGTATTCATCATTGCAGCCGTCCCATTCTTCATGTCAGGTATTATGATAGTCTTGCTGCAATTTTTGTTTTCCCCCATGTTCTTTTTACCTTCCCCACGGAATCAGAGTTCCTAAGAAATGTCTTTTTGCAGTTTGAAGGGTTTTTTGATGGCAGTAACCCAAGTGAGTTTCATTATATGTTCAGCCCATATGGGAGCGCATGTTATCTGTACCCATGAAAGTCTTTCTCCAGACAGCCCTCGCAGTTCTTCTGCCTTGCACAATATTTCTTTATTCTTCCACTTGTTGTCCAAATGCAGCGTCCCCTTTATCACCAAAAAAGGCTCCTTTACACAAAATACTCCTTGCGGCCGGGAGTAGCATGTTCGCTCGTTCTGTAATAGCTCGAATGAAACCATGTGTGCTTGAAAAGTATTTTTGATTCTACACAGCGCAAGATGTAAGAGGCATTGTGCCTCTGCAAATCGAATTTCTTGTGGCAGCAATACCTTAGGGGTGCCTGAGGCATGGGGTATAAGTGAGCAAACGTAACAACTTTCGTTAGTTGTTTGCTTTGCCGTATTGCTCATGTCAGCATACCATTTCTTGGTTTGGTGTGGGTGCTGAGGATCATCAACTATATCTAGGCTGAATGTATAATGTTCTTCCCATCTTTCCTGTTGTGTTCCCCTCTTTTTCCTCCTGCGTCCATCTCCCTTATTCCCCTGGTCCTCCTGGTCATTCCCTTTTCCCTCCCACTCTGTGTGTAGGCTGGAATAGCTGATAGACATGTGTTTGTCATCGCTGTTTTCTTCTCTGGTGGTTATGCTATCTGATAATGTGGTTTCTGCAACCGGCATTGTGGTCGGATAGGGGTGATTCTGTACCCATGTGAGTTCTGAAGGCATTCTGTCATTCATTGTGTAAACACTAAAATCAGATTAATTGAAATATTGGGGATTTTGAGTGGCCTGCGTCATTGTGCCATTTCTGTTATTCTCGTATTTGTTCCTGTGACTCCAGTGGGCCCATATCCCAAATTAAATGCATTCCTTGTTTAATTGATTTCATGCCCACACCCCCTGGCTCATATCAACTGAAATAAAATCTATTGCCCAGTACAGTACCAGGCCAAATAATGTTGAAAAGAATACCACTGCACACACAAACAACACACACTAATATGAATAGCTGGGTTAAACACTAAAAACACTTCCAGTTTTCCAAGTTTTCTACACTTGCTTTTTGTTTGTTATTGGTAATTATTTTTGCATCCTTCCTTTCTCCCTCCCCATACCTTGAGTTTGGGAAAGACAAATTGTGGGTGACAATTTACTGTCAACTTAGAACCAACAATGGAGAGAAATGCATCATGAGAGAGATACAGAGAGAATTAGTGAGAGAGCGAGAGAGAGAGAAAGAGAAAGAGAGATATATATATATATATATATATATATATATAGAGAGAGAGAGAGAGAGAGAGAGAGAGAGAGAAAGAGAGAGAGAGAGAGAGAGAGAGAGAGAGAGAGAGAGAGAGAGAGCATTCATCATCATTTTATACAAACATTTTACATTTCGGCAGATATTTTTAATTTTACATATCACACTTAATATCTTTACCCATTGCGGTCATGCATCTTTTTAAATATTCTCTTTACCATATGTTTTCCCCTGTTCTATGCTTACAATCTATTTCTGTGTACCTTCTTTTTCACTTTCTACATTTGTGCACTCTGTTCATTTCTGCCATCTTCATAGTCTGTGTAGTTTGTAATCCCATGAGCCCTGCGGACATCTGTCAAGTGCACCCAATACCTTAAACCCTGCACCTTCACTGCCGTAGGTGTGCAGTATATTACCTTGCAAGGACCACGGAACCTAGGTCTGTTCCATCTTCGCACAAAATTTCTCACGTATACCATGTCACCTGTCATCAACTGGCAGTCTGGGCTATCTGTGGCTGGAGTGGCCGTGTCTGTGGCAATTTCCTGTGTAAATGGTGGTGCTATTTGTTTTTCTATGGCTCGTGCCGCCCTTGTAAGGTTCCTAAGATTCTCATGAAATGCTTCTCCTAATACTGTGGCACTCTGATGTGTATCTGGGGGTAGTGGGCTGTGTGCATCATCCCTCCTGTCACAATCTCATGGGGTGACAAGTGGTGGTACTTGTTGGGCTGATTCCTCATTTCAAAAAGTGCTAAGGGTAAACAATGTACCCAGTTCTTTTTGAGTGTATGACACAGTTTTGACAACCTGCTCTTGAGCTATTCATTAATTTTTTCAACAATTCCGTCCGATTGCAGATGATAAATCGTACAGAGCTTGCGAGTTATACCTAGCATTGCAGTTATATGCTTGAACAGGCCATTTACAAAATGCGTCCCATTGTCGGAACGTATAACATCACAAATTCCCCAGCGGGGAAATACTTCCCTGACTAAGAATTTGGCAGCACACCGTGCATCTGGATGAACACAGGGGCCTGCTTCCACCCACCGAGAAAAGGGACATACTACAAAAATTAATTATTGGGCCCCATTACATCTCTCTCCCATATTTGAATAGTCTATATGCAGCTCTCTGAATGGCCCTTGAGGTTTTGGCAATGTTCCCCTGAGTATTCGTAACGTCATGCCAGAATTGTACGTATGGCATGTGATACATTCTATTATTAGCTTTGTGACTTGCTCCTGTAGTCCCAGGCGAACCAATCTTCCTGTATGTCTGCGATAATGTGTTGCATTTGGAACTGTAGGTGCTGGAATGCTACCTCCAATATTTTTGCAGGCATTACTACCTTACCTGTGTTATTCTGTTTCCATAAAAGATCCGTGGTTGACTGACTACACCCTCTTTTCACCCACATTTCCTTTTTCTCACTGGGTGCATCTTGCTGAAGCTCAATAATTTGAGAGACTGGCAATGAGTTGAACCCTGCTGGGTGCTCGTCCTCTACTACCTTCTGTAGTATGTACTCACCTGTTGAGCTCTTTGGTAAATAGGAGGCTTCTTTGGTGGCAGCGTCCGCTGCTGCGTTCCCCGATGAGATGACGTCATCACCTCGTGTGTGGGCCTGACAATTCACGACTGCTACGAGTGTAGGTTCTTTCAACGTGTCACTTAATTCTCCTAATAGTGTTGCATGCTGTACCGGTGACCCATATGCCCTTCGGAATCCTCTCCTACCCCATCTTGCTAATGCTCCATGTACTGTTGTTGCCATGTAGGCAGAGTCTGTGTAGATGGCGACCACGCACCATTTTGCTGTGTGCAATGCTTCTATGAACACCACTAGTTCTGCTGTTTGGGCTGAGAAGTGTGATGGTAATCTTTTTTGTACAATCACTTCAAATTCCCATTCCTCCACCAGAACTACTGCTGCTCCCACGTGTTTTTTGCCTGTTTCACAATCGATGGAGGCAGACCCATCAACAAAATACATTTCTCCTTCTGCTAGTGCATTTTCGTGTGCTGTAGGTGCATTGTCATCGCCACCTCTGTATGTGGCACAGTCATGCTGCTGCATGTCTTCTAATGTGCATGCTTTGGTGAGGAATGTGGCAGGGTGTACACTTTTACACCGCACAATATGAATGTTTGCGCTGGATATGATCAACTCATACGCTGTTGCCCTTTGAGTAGTTAGTGTGCTTTTTGATCTTTCCAGAATGGCAAAAAGGGAGTGTTCTACATATAACGTGACGGAGCATCCCATCACAATTGTAGAGCTTTTTTTTATAGCGAACGTGGTGGCTGTGGGAGCCTGTTCTCAAGGGAAATGTCCTTGCATTACTACATCCAGTGTTCCACTGTAGAATGCCAGGGGCTTGTGGCCTAGGGATGTTTTCTGTGTCAGTACAGCTGTCATGAGTGTGCCATTGCAGTGTGAGAACAGATAAAACTTGCACTCATAATTGGGGGTTGCTAGAACTGGGGCAGTGGATATCAATTCTTTGAGTGTATCAAAAGCTGTGTGCATTTCTTGTGTCTACTGTAATTGAGTGTTTTCTCGTTGCACTTCCTTGAGTGCCTGTAATAAGGGTTTTGTGTATGCTGCATAATCTAATATCCAAGTAATTACACATACCAAGGAACTTCTGCATCTCTTTCACTGTTTTTGGCTCTTTTACTGCTTTTATCGCTGCTGCTCTATCGGGTATTGTTCTCTTGCCATCTTTGGATATCAGTTGACCTAAGTATAGCACTTCTGTCAAGCAATATTGCAGTTTTTGTCTGTCCACCTTGTACCCTTTTTGTGCCAAATATGTTAACAGGGTGATGGAATGTTCTCTACATTCCTTTTCGTCTTTACCGCAGACCGACAAATTGTCTACGTACTGAATTATTGGACTCGTCGTGTGTATGTTTCCAAGATCCTCATGCAGTATTCTGTTAAAGATACTGAGACTCTCGCAGTACCCTTGGGGCAATCTGCAGTGTTCATACCTTTTCCCCCCTAGTGTGAATGCTGTTAGGTACCAAGAACCTGGGTCAAGTGGGATTGAAAAAAAGGCATTTTTCAGATCCACCACTGTGAAATGGATGGCCTGTGTTGGGATGCTGCATAATATTGAAGCAGGATTTGGGACAAGAGGAAACTCCTTCTGTAATGCGTCAATAAGGGGGCGTAGGTCCTGGATCATCCTCCACGCCCCTCCCTTCGCTTTCTTGATTGGGTAAATGCAAGTGTTGCAGGGCAAGTTAGAAGGCACTATTATTCCCTGTATCATCTATGCATATATTGTGTCTTTTATTCCCTCTTCTGCTTCCCTCGATAATGGGTATTGTTTTACCCGGGGTAAAATGGCGCCAGGCTTGAGCTTTATCTTTACAGGTGTTACTTCATGTAGCAGCCCTACATCGTGTGGGCCCGTGGTCCACAACTGCTGCGGTACTTGGGACATGTCTTCCTCAAAGTATGCTGGTGGTGCTCTAATGATCGCTACGAGGGGTAGTGGTACCTCTCTTTTTTGAATCATCACATCACAGGGGATTGCAATCTCCATCACTATTTCCCCATCATCTTCTGAAGCACTAAAAAGTTCCTTGTCTGTTAAATCCCTGCATGTTCATTGCAATTACTGCTATTCTTTGTGAGGATACCTGCACTGCATGTATGTCTACAGATACTATTGATCCTGGCACTATCTCTGTGTCTGTGATTGGACGGAAAATGAACTCTGAGGGTACTCTCCATTCTTTTCCTCACAATTCTGGCACTACTCTCGCTAGTATCTTCAGCCCTTGTATGAACATGTCTGGATCTACAGGTATGCCACGAGTATGCGGGAAGTTTGCTTGAGTGTTTATTGCTAGCATGGCGCGAACCGCACATATGCCCGGTGTAGAGCACACTATTCCTCAGTCAGTGAAGGATATGGTCATCTTAAGCTTGCTGATTAATGGGTGACAAATTAATGGGCGTAATATAACAAGGGTGCCGGCACAGTTTTTCCCCCCACCGTTATGTCTAGCTCTTCAGTGTATGGAACCTCGACCATCGCCCCAGAGAATCCTTGTGTTTCCAAAGTCCGATTAGAAAGCGGGAACCTGCCCTCTTTGAGGCATGGTTTTTCCGCCCCTGAATCCACTATGAAAATGAATAGTTTGTTTCCTATCGCTGCCCCTACCAGTGGTTCCTCTGCTGCGTTAAGGGTCGTCGACAGTACTGGACATGCAAGTGTTCCCTGTGGGCTGTCCTATGCTGAATGCCATGGGAGTTCATCAGTATCAAAAACATTTCCTGTCACCATTGCCCGTCCCTCAACATGGTATAGGTGCTCCATTTGTAGTGGTATTATAAACACTTCCACAGGGGGGCGGTACGTTTCTGAAACTGGGGGTGTTGAGATGTGTTTTGTGGGGGCATCTGGCACTCATTCATGTACCTAGGGTCGGGCTGACTCTCCCTTCTATTTCCACCCATCGGTAACCCATAGGGGCTCCCTGGGTGGGGGTGTCCATTCTGCTGTTCGGTTGAATATGAATTAGTGGGCCTGCTCCAACACTCTCATGAAATGCCCCCATCTCCCATAGTTCCAACACTGTCCTTTGCCCTCCTCCGCAGGGCCCTCCTTACCCTGCACCCTCTCCTCTTGGCCCCCTGAATCCTCCTCTATTGCCCCAGCCACCTCTCAGTGGCGACTGTGGTCCCTCATACTGATTTTCCCCTGCCCATGATTCCTGGCTCTTACCTGTCCAGTTTGCCGCCATTTTCACCGGTATTCCCATTTGTCCGTTGTCCTCCTCCCGCTCCCCTCCTGCCCTGCTGGTTTCTGCTTCTGCACTGACCTTCAATAGTTTGCTTTGTACTAACTTAGCTTCGTCTGTCAACCGCCGCTGGGCTATCTCCTTTTCTTTCTCTTTGATCCTTTTACAGTGGTGCAATATTTTGCTTTGAATTTCAGGCCGTCCCTTGGCTTCTATCCCAGCTATTTTATCAAGGGCCTTCTGCACTTCCTTCGGGAGCCCCCTTTATATTCTAAAATAAAATAAGGATGTTGATTGGTCCCAGGCCGTACCCGTTTCCGCTCGCCACATGTCCTGCACCCAGAGAATGAAGGACATTCCATCTTCCTCATCTCCCATTGTACACTGCATTACTTAGTGTAAATCTGGTGTGTCTGGAAATGTGTCCCTCAGGACATCCCACACTCTTGCTCGTACTGTGTTGAATGAGGCTCCATCATGGCGATCACAATCCAATGTTATTCCAGGAAACCCTGCCTTCACCCATACACGGTTTACCTGGTCTCCCACTGCAGATACCAGCAAGCTTTTAACATCCCCCACTGTCAAGGGCACTCCTGCTGTGTGTTTCTCAAATGCGTATATCCATTTACTGGCACCTCCGGACAGTGGGGGTAATTGTTTGAGCAAGTTGGCCTTGTCCATTTGGGCCCATGGTATGTAATTTGCCCTTCCCAACCCCCTGTGTTAAAACTGTCAATTGTGGCAGCTGCAAATTGTTCCCCCCTTTGCTGGTACTCGCCTTTTTTTCCCTTCTTCCCTATTACTGCCATATGTCCCGTTCTATTCCTTAACCTACCTCTCCACTCTTCTGTGGGGGACAATCCCTCCCCAAATGAAGCCCCACCTATGGCAACTCCTAACCTCCCTTCTTCTTCATCCTGCTCCTCTATGTCACACCAATATTCTTCCTCCCTGTCCTATGCCATCCCTCCCTCTTCTAGCTTGTGTTCACTGCCAGCTGTGTTTATTTCTATGATTCGCGTGGGGGTGTCATTTATTCGAAATAATATCTCTCCCTTTTTCCATCCTTCTTCTGCCGCCCCTTCACTTGGCCGGGATGTTGCGTCTCGCTCTACTGTGGGGGTGAGTGACCCCCTCTTGTTCCCCCATGGCGCTCAGACGGGACAGCTCGGTTTGAGCCATTGTTAGTCATGAGTCTAAATCCTGCATAAGTTTCTCAATATCGATCGTGGGGGTACTCATGTGAAAATAAAGAGAAAATATCGAGGCTTAGTACCCCAAAAGGAAATACACCGAACACGGGTTACAAAGGAACATACAAAGATCTTTATTTTATACTGAACAGTTTAAAAAAGACAAAGCAACGGATAGCTATTGGCCTTCAGTACAACACAGCGAACTCCAGCATGGTCTGGTGTGCTCAGTGAGTGGGACTGTACATTAGAATAGCCCCGCTTTATATACGTTTGCGAACATGATGTCCAACCCTACTGCGGGTTAATATTCCTCTAATACATTACTGATCTAGGGTTCATGCCGAGTTCACACATCTATATGCTTAGGGTTTTGCCTTTAATACATTCGCCAACAAGTCTACATGGTAATAGTGTATTTTAGGATTCCTCATAGAGTCTTCTCAAACATTAATACAATGAAGTTAAACAAGTGTTCTTAGTTCAGTATTTGGATACATTGTTCTTAACATGTGCTTGCGGATTAGTTTCATTGGCACGATGAATCCTTTACACACAGGTCAGCGAAGGACAAGGTCTCAGTTCACAAACCCAACAAGTGGCCCGCAGGCAAGTTACATATTAATTGCACACAGAGGTCAAGACGGCCATGTTGTATTTAGGAATGACATCGTCCACTGTTTTAACTCACAGGGTGATTTTACAGAGAGAACCTAAAATGGCGGATTGACCTAAAATGGCGGGTTACATTGATTCTAAGGTCAGGACCTTGCAACACGGATTTCTTCGCAAGTGGTTATGCGCAGCTTGGCGTAGGCCAACATACATATATTCATCACAATAGGAGGCACGATATAATTTCCCGTTTGACACTCACCTGTCCTGTTATTCCTTGGCTCTCATACGGGGGTGGTGCTGTGGCAGATGGCTTAGATATGGATAGTAGCATGGGTTGTGCTACGTATACAGGGCCGCTGTATCCTTCTGCGGGCACTGCTTTGTCAATAAGGGATATGCGTGTGTAACATCTATCTTATTCTCATTTTGTTCAATTTGCCCTCCACTGGCAGTTGTTGTCAGGGGAGATGCATTTTACTTGACACTTTTACCCTCCCGGGGGGACTTCCTCAAACAGCCGTCACAGGTCCAATATCTCCTTTCTGTTCTGCACTGTTTCCCTTTATATTTAATAAACAAACTGGTGGCAACCATATCTAGCACAGCCTTATCAAAGGACCCTCCCTGGGGCCACACTTGGGACAAGCCTTCTGCCTTCAACTCCGTGACCCACTGGTCATGGTATTTGTTGATTTTCTCTGCATATCCTGGCAGAGTTTTACATATGTGGGCTTCAGGCGTTTCTGCGCCCATTTTACCCAGCTAGAGGCGTTACACAACTAACAATCCTTTTTCTATACTCTCAAACTTCTTGTATGGCTATCTCAATATGTTATGCAACCCTTCTTAAAGGAAATCACTGTTTACTCAGATTTTATCATTTATAAACCACATCAATTTGAACAAAATTTTCTTCAACACAATTTTAAATAATTTTCATTGACGTTAATCAACAAGAAACAATACTTTCACAAAAGACTGACACTTTAACACATACTACATAAAATGAATAACATAAACAATGTAAATTCTACATCACCTTCCTTAGTACCCCCTACCTACCCTTTCTCAATGTCTTTCCCTGACTTTACAATACCTTATAAAGAATTCCCTCCCTGTACTCTATCTATATCCAAATGAGAGGGAGGAAGATAGGTAAGAAAAAGTAGGAAAAAATGGTTTCTAAATACTACTCCGGGTCTTCCCTCGAGACCCCTACGTTTTTTCTTCACCATTTACATAGATCCTTTACTAGTCGAGATAGCACTATGTGGCGCCGCCTTCCACCCCTCAACGGAGATAGGATCCCTTTATCCTCTTTTCACCTTGTTTTCTGTCACCGTCCTAATGGCCCTATGCGATAGAAGGAGAGTAGAATAGAATATAGAACAGACACCCAGGTTCCCCCTTCCCCCTGTGCTACAAATATCTACACCTGTTGACCCCTACTTGTGCCGTATTTCCCAAAACCTCCTAGTCTGACTTCCACCCTCCCTTTAATATCACCCGCACATGATACTCACGTGTTCGTCTTGATCGGAGACCCTCTGGACCCTATCGGTCGGTGCGCCGCCCCTCGCTCAAAGACCACACCCAGCTCTGGTGAGTGGTACGTTGGGTTTTGTAAAGGGGGATCCTGTACCCTTTCACCCTATTGCATGCGTACGTCTAGGTGTACCGGTTGCCGTTGGCGGGTAGCTCTTGAGGGAGCGTGCTCTGAGTCATAACAGGGGGACGTCTCGTGTCAGAAGGATTAAAAAGCACGCTATCGCGTCGGGGTCACCAATGAAAGTGAGAGGCCCCCAAACATGCAGTTAATTCTCCCAATGAAGCCAATTAGGACACTTCCCTGTAGGGAATGAGACCAAGACCAAGTGCTGGTTATATCAAAAGGCTTGAACTAAAATAGGGCAAGCAGAACCTACTCTGCTCACGCTGAGAGCGCTCTGCAGAAAACATGTTACAAATTAATTTTATACAGCTTTATCGTCATCGAACAGAGGGAAGGCCTAAGGGGCACATGAACAGTTGGGATTGGTCACTAGGGGTGAACACTTATAGGTGCCATAGGGTATGAAGGCTGTGGTTGGCTCAGGAGCATGTGGTGTTGTGATGATGCTTCTCAGTTCAATTGGTCAGCTGGGCTCATCAAATTGATATGCGGGATTGGCAACTGTTGTGATGTTTCAAATTAAATAACTATTTGACATTTGCCCTTGTGGCCACACATTCTCATTCATTCAACACCATAATCTGCTTTGTCCAGCATGCTCTGGGACCTATGAGTTTAGACACCAAAGGAGAGACGTTTCTCAAGTACAGGTTAATTTATCATTGGGCATAGGTCAAATACAGCTATTAAATGCAGTGTTTAATTCATTGATTGACAAGCTTAACTGTGTGTTGATATAATACAAAATATATTGACTAAGAAGGTGAGACCTTTGAGGTCATTGCGTGGTCTGGAATGTCCATCTAATAAACAAAGGGCTCTAAATTATAAGATCTAAACTACACATTAAAACACTCGGTCACAAAGAGGCACATACCACAATGGTTATAAGTCTTATTGTGGGGGTTAAAGACTGGTTGTTTAAACATCATTAAAACTCTGCAGATCTGCATTTAACACTATGAAAGGTGGAAGGGAATCGAAACACCTTAGCGGTGTAGTTCTGCAGTGCACAGGAAAACAGTACCTTCAGGAGTAGTTTTTACACAAAGACTTTTTACACATGGCTTATTACAGTCTGATTATATTCATCGAAAGCATATAATCTTTTCTACCCAACTGAGTGTTCTCATGGCTACATAGCTCACTATAAGTCGTGTATGCTCAGGTCATTGTCCATACTAAATTGAACAGTTCATTATTAAATTCTGCACATGTAGCCGAACCTATATTGTCATGGTAAGATCCTGCTGGCTATGGCAACTTGTCGCTATGTAATTTTCACACGATATCATGCATATATTTACAATGAACTTAAAACGAGGTAGCTTTGTGCTGGCACGTACAGTGTTGTGTTCTATTATGCATTTTGTTATTGCAATCCACTTCTATTAAAGTACATTCTACACGTTAATACAAACCACATTTAAAAATGGAATCTATCGTTAATAATTCTGGCTACACATATAATATAGGATACACTCTTGTGCTTGTTATTTTAATGTGCTTCTTTCATCATTCTGCATGCAATGAAAACAGTTCATGACCAACATCATCTGGCTGTGTGAAGAAAGACGCTTTGATTTAAAGGCGTGAACTAATAGAACATACTTAAAGAACATTCTTAATTATTTTACCATGTTCAAAGGATCTGGGGCTGGTATTCTTTATGGCCTGGGTCTGTTAAATGGGGGCAGGTTTGTGGAGATGAACGACTTATGTTGTCAGTCCCTGTGCTGGGCCATGGCAGGGTCAGTGAGGTAAGACAGAAGACAGAAGATACAGTGTAAAATGTGTTGCATTCTTGCGGCTAGTCTCCCATGAGAACTGGACGACTACAGAGATGGCAAAGGGGAGGAGCTGGGGGGAGTAGTTTGTTCACTGTGTACGCCTGCCGGGAAGAGCTGCAGGTCTGCGTTCGAATTTCACGACTGGCCTACCATTATGAAATAAAATGGAGTCAGTAGCCCACAAAATGGAGTCTCGTTCAACTTTAGTTTTATGCTTTCTTCAAGGGGGTCACAGTTCCTAGGGGTATTCCCGCGCGGGTGCTCTGGGGCCAGGGCCCTGAACCCAAAGTAGCCGTAACTGGGCCTACCCAGGAAGTGTAAGAATGGAGGGGGGTTTCCAAGACCCCCTCCTCTCACACAGGAGGCATAGGCGTGGGATGAAAAAAGTGGGGGCCGTCAGTGCTTGCTTGTGTGTGGCGCTTCTTAGAGGAGAGGAGACTTCGCAGTATCAGAATGCGGCCTAGTCCAAAGATGGAGTCGAGGGTGCACAAAATGGAGTCCAAGTGTGTCTTGCAATAGCCCAACTCTGCTTATGCCAGGGCCTTGTCCACTGAGGCGACAGAAGGGCAAGGAAGGTGTCCCCCCACTACTGCAAGAGCAAGTGGTCCTTTCTCCGTAGAATGTATGGGGGGCTCAACTGACCCCCTCCTTCCTTATAGCAGCAATAACTTCCTCACAGGGCTGGAGGACCAAGATCACCAAAAATGGTCTACCTATAAGGCGGACATTCTTAAACACTTTTCAATTCCTAGGAACCCGCACGAGGCCCTCAAGGCGGCATACAACCTGCAGTGTGGGGAAGACCAAGCGCCTACAAAGTTTGTGCAGGAGCTGAAACGAGCATTTACACAGACTTTGTGAACACCAATAGCTGGGAGTTCATCAACGCATATTTCGATGCGCTCCCAAAATACATAATGACCTTATTATTAAGGGATTTCCATGAGCGTAGGACCCTGCATTGGGTGATAGAACAGGCCACCAGGACCTATCAGGTCCAAAAGCTCTCTGAAAATAAGAATAAGCAAAACAAAAAAAAAATCATCAAATACACCTGCTGCTGCTAAGGTAGCAGACGTGAAAAATATCCCACCATTGTACTTGGAGACTTGAGGGCCTAAAAATACCCCTAACACCAATCAGCAGAATGAGAGGCAGAGGAGACTCTTGGATCAAACCCAATCGGTTGGTAGCCAGGCATGATACAAGACCAAAACTCCATCTGACCCTGACACCTATATCAGTCCAAGATACAAGGGTAACAGTCTAAACCCCCCCAGGGCAGAAAGGGGGGGCTGACCAGGTAGTTACTTGCCCCGGGAAACTTCCCTAAAAACTCCCCTCCAAGCCTTCCTTAGAAGGGAAGAAATACTCCGCCCACCAACCTAAGCTTCTTTCCCATATACCCTTCAAACCCCAATTTCCAGGATAATCCTCCACTCACTCCCTGCTTTTAGGACAATAGATTCACGATTCCGGGAGAAGGGAGAACTAGGATGGAAGGTTATCAAGGAAAGCCCAACAATTTTCCCATGAACTCTCCAGTGGAAACTGCTGCCCCGAATAATTTAACACCCAGGTCTTATGCCTTGGGGGAGAAGTGCCGGGAAGAAACCTCCGACAACCAACAGGTTCCATAGGAATGGGCCCTGGTGGAAGGGAGATGCAAAGCCCGAGAGGAAGCTTCATTTCCTACTGGAACAAAACCCCTGTAAACCCTTGAACCTGAACATGAATCGCATACCCTCAAAAAGGTGGAACCTAAAAAACATAGCGTAAGTAGGAGAAATCGAAAGCCAAACACAACCCTCTAAGTCTGCATATTCCCATTCGAAGGAGAAGAATCCCTGGAGGATTCAGGGAAGAACATCTTCTCTTTCAGGTATGTAGGGATCACTCAGAAGGAAAGATGGGTCCCAAGAGACCCTGATTTTGACAGGGTAAGTATGGAAACCGACCCAGTGCAAGAAGCGCATTTACCCAAACAATGTCATCCAGAGGGCCCAGAAATTGCAGAGGTACCCCAAAACAGGTTCGGGTAACTGTCTCCAGGAAAAGGGGAACAGCAAATAATTGGGGGCGGGGACTTCCCAATCACACCTGTTTCTAGGTGCAAAATCTTTTTTACAGTTTCCCGGACTCTGACACAGAAAACTGTCCAAGATCACATAGTGTCGGAGTTCAAAATGAAAACGTTAACTGACAAGCTAGTCCATAATGCATGTTTTCTTTGCCCCCTTGAGGAGAGAAAGGAAGATTGTATGCTCCTTTCAAGGTACAGGGTCAGTTTGCATTATCAGCGCGGGTCGATACTGGATCACAAGCCACTCTCCTGTCCAAAAAAGGCCTTCGAACAACTAAATTCAGGAAGGGGGTCTCCAAAGCTTTGATGGGAATGATATTTCCAGCGAAGGGACTGCAAATCTCGAGATAGAAATTTGGGGCATAGGATGAAACACCCGGTGATAGTCTTCACTCTAGAGGGCACACCTTGTCTATTGGGGAATGATCTCCTTCGGAGGTTATCACTCCTTATTGACTGCATGAACAAGGTCCTCTGGACTCAGACTAACTAGCCAATTAAATTAAAACCAAGCACAAATGATGTGAGTTTGAATGGCACTTGCTGCAAGATTGAACAACGGTCCGACAATATAGAATTCCATTTTAGGAACAATCAAGTCCCAGACATCACTGTCCTATCTGTAGGAGAACAAACAAGTGATGGGAACCCTTCTCCATTATTTAAAATCAACCTTCCTCTCCGTTTTAAGTGGCATTCCACAATGGAAGGGAATACTAGGTCAAAATCAGAGGAAAACCCGCAACCCATGAAAAAAGATGATGCAAAACCAGCTCAAAGTTTGACCAATCCAAATAATGTTTGAACAGCTGTTTGACACATGCTGTTCAATGAGCGGGGAGGAGCCCGTTCTCGCCAGAGTATGCCTGAATAACGGAAGAAGCTACATCAGTGAAGCATTAATCAGGAAACTCCCAAAAGATCAGACCTTTTAAATTGATTGCTAAGTGGGAAATGGGCTCGGAAAATCCAAATTCCTAACATCTCCTGCCTAGCAGGTGTATGCTAAAAATGTCCATTGGCAACAAAAGCATAGAACATAATTGTTGGGTGACTTTTACTTAGGCAGTGACGTTCTCAATTGATTCTCAATTCATTTTGAACTAATTAATAACAAAGCCTGGTCTTGACTGGGCGGTAACACCATGGGATTTGACAACACTGAGAAAGCACTACGGTCAGCTCAATTGCTTCCATATGCAATTGAAGTTCAAGTGATAGAAGAGGTTACCATCCCAGGACAGGTGCGACAATTTACAATTCCCCTTAAAATTAAGTGAGGACAGAACCTCAAAACCAGGACGCCTATCTAAATTTTAAGTATTGTCTCCAACAACAAGGTTTGTATTTACATTCAACACCCCTGGTTGACCTAGAACACAACAACTTTAGAATATTCCTGGATAACAGCGACCGTCAAAGTATTATTTTGGGCGCAGACACATTTATTGCAATGGCGGTTGATGCAAACATTATTCTATTGATTTAGGTAATGAGATCATTTGACCACTTCCAAATGACTGCTTGAATATCAACGACAGTATCCCTCCAGAAATGATTTTCACGAGGCAAGGGGGGAATTTCTTGGTGTACTCTTCTTGTCCTTATAGTGTGGAAGAGGGGACCTGTGATATCAGGATGAATGAGGTGGTATTCCGAGTCAACAGTGACTACTTCCCATCTTTGGAACCTCACGTCCAGGCAAACACAATCACAAGAGATCTCTCCACCCAACTGGAGGATACCGCTGGAATTTCCAAGCCTGAGGTCTTTCCAGACTTTAAGAAGATGGTTGAAGAACTAATCAATCTTGCTAATGCCTGTGTGACTGTGGAGCAAATACAGAAGCTGAAACAGGTGTTTCTAGATTTTCAGGATATCTTTGCAGTGGATTCATATGACTGTAGATGTACAGAGATACATTCAACCAACATACCCATGGACCCCGAGATTTGGTTAGAGATGGTATAGACAATAAAGTACTTGGGTGACTCTACCATTGTGAAACCCATGTCTTCTGTACAGAAAGAGGCTGTCCACAATCTCAAAATAAGAAACCCTAAAACTCTGCCGTTCAATTGAAGGTAGAGTGTGCAAAACCAAATTCCCCATGTATTTAGTTGCATCCCAAATCAGAATACCAAGGCCCAGCATTTATGCAAATAAAAAGCACAAAAGATTTTCCCATTGAGTTCCTTTCCTAAACTTTGCTTTTCAAATACAAAGCCCAAAATCATTGTCCCATGGAGTTCTTTTCCTAAACTTTGCCTTTCAAATAAAAAACCCCAAACCATTCTTTCATTGTGTCTATTTCCTAACCCTGCCTTTTTAATAAAAAGCCAAAACAATTTTGCTACTGTATTCCCACTCCCTGTACTTTGCCTTCAAATTAAGGGATCATATATAACTGATGCCTGGGGGTGGGTTTGGGGGTTGCTGGGAGAGAAGAACATTGTGATAACCAAAGGCATCATTGGGTGTTGTTTCAAATTTCCTAATTGTAAATGTGCGTCTTGTAGTATCTGCAAGTCCATTGGAAACCACACACATTATCTTCTGTAGCATTGAACCACTATTATAAAGGCATCGTCCTCATAACTCATTCTGTGTAACATAAGATCACAATTGTTTAAATGCATATCAGCCTGCAATGTATATATGATTTATATGATATTTCATGTGTTATCTTCAATCAGACCATGGTTCTCCAGAAATCTCTGGTCAGTGAAACTATGCATGGGTTATGTTGACTGCATTCCAACATGGGAAGACAGCATTAAGCAAGTGAGAAATAGTACCGTATAGTACTTGCCTGTAAGCATTTTAGATGTAATATGGTGGGGTAGGTATCTGTTGCAACAGGGATAGTTGAAGGGAGTAGTTGTGAAGCTTGTAATCCGATGCATGGATGTTTTTGTTGCCATCAGCAATATGTTATCTCTATGTTTCTGTGATTGCTGTAAGATTTAGAATTAATCCTAAATCTCTGGCAATTGTTCTTGGCAAAGCTCCATACCATTATACTTCGCCTGCCAAGCCATTACAGAAAGGGGAAAGACCATGTGCAAATCAGGCTTGGTCCCACCCCCAAAAAGGCAGTCCAGCCCGAGCTGCAAGGTCACATCACTCCTGCACGAAACTTTCCAGCCATCACCCCTTTTGTTTTGCTGAATACAGTTGTAGTGCCATGGTTTGAAGTTTTCAGATGCATAGCAGATCGGTGTTGTGAAGCTAGAATCACATGGAAGAATTATATTATTAGTGTGTTAATTCTACATGCCAGGTATTACTATATTCCATATGACACAGCTCATTCTTGGAAAGCTACAGGTCTATTTCCTGAGTATGTGACTCAAAAAAGAATAGAACTAATGTATTAAGACTAAAAGATACCTAGCTTTTTTTGAGACTGTGCCATGAAAAGTAACAATGTGTAATCATTGTCCGTATGGATCAAATCTGGAAAGATATTCTATTGACACAATTACACTTAGACACGATGTTCACTAGTAATGGTTGGCAGAGGATAATTGGGCAATAGAAAGTACTTTGCCCTTTGCATGGTGAAACAGTGAATGCATTGGGTGTGTCAAGGTTGGGGAGGTTGTCAGGGTAATGTGTGATATGCAATGGACTGGACCACACTGCACTGGACCAGCCTGTTTCACACAAGACAGGTTTCTGCACTACAGATACATAATGGGAAACGGCCAAGAGCTAGGTGGAGAGTTGTGAGGACAGGTGCTCAGGAAGGAGATGAGTGGAGCACTGTGTGTGGCGAGGTTAAGATGGAAAATATAGTGAAGATAAAGGAAGTCATGACAAGCTTGTCATGTGCAGTGTCTATGCTGGGATGCAGCACAGTCTGGGTCCTTAAAAGTACAGTAGGAAAGTAAGCAACTGAGTCATTGCTGGAATTCACAAAGCAGGGATGAGTAGAATGGAGAGGGTGGTTCTGGCCCTTTATACTTTGTGTACTTGGGTGATCAGGGCAGATAAGAGGGGCAGACAGAATAAGTCATCAATAATGTGCGTATTCCATTCTGAGGCACAATAGAGCATACCCATTTCATCTGTTCCTCAGGGTCCTTCAGATGGTCAATAACCTGTTGGTAGCCACTGACCTGATGATTAAAGAAGGATGGTTCACTACATGCTCCAGCTCTTCTAGTATCTGCTTGTTCCATGAACAACCAGAACAGAAGAATATAGGACCTCATTACAATAGTGGCGGTCTGGAAACAAGGGAGCCCGTAGCCCTACTGGCACCTTTGTTTCTGGACCGCCACATTGTGAGTCTGCATGACAGAGCAGCTGCAACCGACAGGTCCGACCCTGCCAGGCACAGCGGCCACAGTAGGCACAGCCATCACAGAAGTACGACACCGTTAGCAATGGTGCCAGTGCTTCCATAAACCCATTCCGGTGGATTACTCTGGGACTCCACATGCATGGGGAACAACATTTTCCAGCACCTAGCTTGCTGGTCTGACGGAACTTGTAGTGTCCTGATGGCATTGGCAAGCTAGGTGCCAGAAAAATGCCCCGAGTCCGGTGGCATCCCTCCAGTAGCACCGGCAGGTTTGCAGCATCCAGCACACTCACAACACTCCCACTACACAGAACATACCACCATCCCCTTGTACCTTCTCTGCAAAAGAACTCAAGGGCGCCCCCTCAACATCTCCGACCTTATCACCACTCAAAACCTCGACTTCATAGCCATTACGGAAACCTGGCTACACGCTGCCTCTGGCGCACTCCTTGTCCCCACCATCCCCGTCGGTTATTCTATCACTAGAGCGGACCGTCAAACTTCATCTAAAGGAGGTGGAGTCACATTTATACACAGAAATAACATTACACTTAGAACCATCCCCAACATTGAGCTCAGCTTCGCAGAATCCCTCTCTGTGAAACTCACCTTATCGCCAACTAACACTGCCACCATCTACCTTATCTGTAGACCCCCAGGTCCACTTGGCTCTTTTATAGATGAGATCACGGCCATCCTGACCGTCAATACCAAACCTAACTCCAAGGTTTTGCTTCTAGGCGACCTTAACCTGGGCCTTCTCGACACTATGGATCACTTGGCCTCTGAAGTAGCTACCACATTAGCTAATTTAGGCTTCCAACAACGCATTGACAAACCCACCCATATTAAGGGCAGGACGCTCGATTGGATTACTGACCTTAACTGCAACACATCCATAAGCTCCAACCACGCCTGCGCCTGGTCCGACCATCACATTATCATCTTCCACTTACCAGCGACCAACCCCCACACTGCGCCTACCATAGCTCCAGCCATGCCCACTAGGAACAAAAAAGACATCACTAAGGATAAACTCCTCCCTCTCATCCTTCCCATCCTGAACAAATGCGTGTCCATGGAACATAATGACCCCACAGTTCTAGTAGACATCTTCAATCAAACACTGCTTAAAGCCATTGACAATATAGCACCACTCAAACTACGTAAAGCCAAACAACAGGCCCACCTGAACTCTTGGTTCACACCGCAGCTAAGAATTCTACGCAAAGAAAAACGTAAGGCTGAATCACTTTGGAAGAGTCACCCATGTGACCTTAACAAAGATCGCCTCATCATTACCACCCATAACTACAAAGAAGCGATCCTACAAGCCAAAAAGGAGACCTATAACCAACGAATCGCTCAAGCGGAATCCAACACTAAGGAATTATTTAAAATCCTTAAAGAATTGGAATCAACATCCCCTGCGCCTGACACCTGCACTAAAGACAGTAAATGGTGCAATAACATCCAAAATGCCCTCCTCACTAAAATTACCACTTTGCAATCTAAAATTAACGCTAAACAAAATACCCTACTCACCAACCTCCCCACCAAACCTTCCTATACTCCGACGGCCTCATTTACTCACACCCCTTTTAGTTTCACCCCACTCACCATCCCTGAGGTCGAAAACATCATTCGCAATCTAAAACCCTCTAACTGCCAAGGTGACTCCTGCCCAGCACCTATCATCAAGGAAGCAGCACATGACCTTGCTCCCTTTATAACTGCCTTCATTAACTCCTCATTCCGTACAGGCACGGTACCTAACAACTTAAAGGACGCGTGGGTTATCCCCCTCCTAAACAAAACGACACTAGACCCTGAAATACCAACTAACTATAGACCTATTACCACCGTACCGTTTCTACTTAAAATACTTGACAGAGCAGCTTACTTGCAGATTCAGAACTACTTAGAAACCAATAACCTCCTTGGCTCAAGACAATCTGGCTTCAGACCTAAGCACGGGACTGAAACAGCTTTACTTGATCTCAAAACTCAAATTGATGACCTTAAAGACAACAGTAAATTGGCCCTTCTACTATTACTGGATCTATCAGCTGCTTTTGATTTGGTCAATCACCAAATACTATGCAGTCATCTGAAGTCAGCGGCCCACTTCTCTGACAAGGCTTCCAACTGGATCAGGTCATTCCTTGACAATAGGCACATGAGAGTCTTTTCTCCTACCGCGTCGGCTGATCCCACACCATTCCCTTGTGGAGTCCCGCAGGGTTCTTGTGTTTCCCCAACTCTCTACAATGTCTTCACGAAACCTTTATTTGACGTGCTTGACTATCTGGGTGTCACCTACACTAACTAAGCTGATGACACCCAGATACTCATACCCATCTCTGGTGACTACATTGCTGATTCCAAACCCCTTAATGACATTTACATTGTCATACAGGCTTGGATGGCTCAGCATGAACTGTGCCTTAACGATGACAAGACTGAGCTTCTCATTTTAGGCACACAACAGAGACTTAACAAACTAAGTCACCTGTTTGGTTCCTTCAACATTGATGGCAATCTGATTAAAGTATCCAAAGACACCAAAACTCTGGGTATACACTTGGACGCCTCCTTGACACTCACTAGACAAACCAATGCAGTGGCCTCCGCATCTGCTTACACCTGCAAATTGATCTCAGCCTGCCACCCTTTCCTCACGCCCCAGAACTGCATCACCTTGGCCAGGACCCTGGTCATGTCCAAACTGGACTACTGCAATGCATTGTACCAGGGCACCAACCAGGGTAATCTTAATAAACTCCAGACGACCCAAAATAATGCCATTAGAGCAGCCCTTAACATCCCCCGATCCGCCCAGGAAGAACCTCAACTGGCTCTCAGTCGCCCAAAGGATCTCCCTGAAAGCACTGGCCCTCACCTACAAATGCATCAACCACCAGGCTCCCTCATACCTAGCCTCACGTTTCACTCAATGTACACCAGCACGAGCACTCAGATCTGCACATAACCAAGGTCTTGCGATCCCTAGATTTAAGCTTCAATCTGCTGGAGGCGCCAGCTTCCCTGTCTTGGCAGCCAAGCTTTGGAACACTGTACCACTCCTGATCAGAACCTTACCTTCATTCAACCAATTCAAACATAAAGCCAAGCTTTGGTTAGTTACTTCCTACTAACAACTGCTCCTCTTTACTGAATGGGCCTTCTGGGACCCTACTTGCACTGATGATCGGTGCTTGATTTGTAATGTCTACTGTTTACTTGCTGCAATTTGTCGGGACTATTGTGATGTTATCGAATGTACTGCTCCCTTACCTGTAAATATAATGTAACTGCTTTACTAAGATAAGCGCCCGGTTGCCCTTGGGCCTGGCTTGCGCTTTATAAATAAATTAAATAAAAAATACAAATACCACCGGACACGTAATGAGGCCCATAATCTCTCTATGTATAAAAGTGACATTTATAGATGTGTGTGTATCTGTTTAAAATGTTCAGCATACTTCCCAACATGCTACAAACCTGAAATGTGGCATGTGGGTAGGTCACATGGTGTAGACAATGTAAAAAGTATACAATATACATTTCTCTACTTATATTTCTTTAAGCACTCTGCAATGCTCGAATATTTGTGTCTGTATATCTGTTCAAAATGTTCAGCATACTTCCCGACATGCTACAAACCTGACATTTGGGATATGGGTAGGTTCCATGGTGTAGACAATGTAAAAAGTATAAAATATACATTTTGCTCATTTGTGCAGTCTGCAAAGCTTGACTATTTTTGTGTGTCTGTTCGAAATGCTCAGCATACTTCCCAACATGCTACAAACCTGAAATTCGGCATGTAGGTAGGTTCCATGGTGTTGACAATGTAACAAGTATACAATATCCCTTTTTCAGACGCTCCAACTCAAAGTAGTTGGAACCGATTTACAGGATTCATGCTTTTCTCATGGCCAGCTTTATGTGGATCGCTCCAGAGTTGTAAGCAAAGACAATGGCCCTCATTACAAGCAGAGAGAGGTCCCCCATTCCAGAGGAAGGAGGGCATAGTCGGCGTCTCAAAACAGCTATTTGCCCACAGGTGCCTCACCCAGAGGAAGGTGTCAGCAGAGCTTTATCAAGAAGAAGGCGGAAAGCACAGGTGGGAGCAGAGAGTTTAACCAGAGGAAGGAGTCAAACAGCAGGTGGAAGAAGCGCCTGCCCAGGGGACGGGGCACACAGCAGGTAAGAAACGCTTTCAGCTTGCAGGGAATGGGGCAGAAATGCCCACTCGGCCCCTGAAACAGCTGTAACGTGCAATCTTCACAGTGCATTCCTGTTCCCCCAGAACCCTTACTGTAGGGCAACCAGAACACCTGATCCTTCTCTTCATAGCGCACCCCATGAGCACAGCAGCTACCCATACTCTCATTACATCCCTGTGTGGCATAGAGTGCCGAATCACTGCTATTTATGCCCCAGATATTCATCCCTTGTTAAGGCGCCACTGCATGTACAGCGCAAACTGCTTGCCAAGTGCACCTGCCACCTACTGGCTACACTTCTTTTTGTTGTTTTGATCCCATGTACAGCACTGCCCCCATCCCCTTTCCCCTGGAACTTTTCCCCTCCCCTCTCCCCTGCACTTGCGCAATCTCAATGTCACTTGGCCTAGTAAGATTTTTGTCTGTGTCCTCCCTCTGTTCCCCCTTCCTTGCCTCATCGCGCCTTGACACACATTGTATCATACATCTGCCCGCCCGTCACAACGCAAAGATGCCGCTGTTCAGTACGTGGCTGGCGGAGCAGCAGAAAGCTGCAATAATAGCAATCATTATTACAGTAAAGTAACATTAATGGGGATGAGGCTCCTGGGCCAGCCTTTGCTATCTGATCTTCCATGCGAATAGTGTTTGCTCATGCGGCAGTGACTGACCCCCACCCACACCAGCCAACAAACACGACTGTGACAGCCATAGGGGGAGGGCGGGGGCAAATTTTGGACTGTGCTTTTTCCAATCACATAGCTTAAGGGTTTTTAAATAGCACCTGCGACCGTGCAATGTGCTGTTTCATAGCGCTGTGCATAAACGGTGTTGCTATTGCACAAGTCAATGGCACTTGTTTTATCCACGCTTGAAGGATGAAAGGCCCAGCACCCTCTCTGCAAGCATTCCCTGTGTGCCCAGGTTCACACATTCCCTGTGTGCCCAGGGCCCTCCCTGTATAGAATCCCTGCCTGCCCAGGGTCTTCCATTTGTGCCAGGCAGCACCCTCTCTGCACACATTCCTTGTGTGCACAGCACCCCCCCAGTATAGAATCCTTGCGTGCCAGGCAGCGCCCTCTCTGCATGCTTTTCCCCCCATGTGCCCAACCTGCGTGCCAACACCAAACACACACCCTAACACATCTGATTGACATTGCATCCCTCCCCTCACATCACATGCCAGTTTACAAAAGCAAAGCAGATGACCCCATGCCATGTTACATCACTGCATGTCCCATCATATCACACCATATCCCGCCATTTCTCATCAGATCACACCCCATCACATGGTATCAAACCACATCTCAACACACCACATCACAACTACCACTTCACACTGCACCCATAACATAACATTGCTCCACATCCCATTATGCCTCATCAAATCACATCATGTACAGCCACATATCACACTCCAACGCATCACACTATGCCCGATCACATCATGCACTATAACATCACCCCGAATCCTGCCTCATCGCATCACACCATGCTACCCATCCTGACGTCATATAAACCAGACACATCTAGTAAGCCAAACTGGGAGACAATAACACCACACATCGACCACTCGTCTTGATGAGCCCTCATTTAAACTTGCACCCCACAACGGGGAGGATGTCACTACAGGCTAACTCTATTACACAATAAATAAAACTTGTCACCATTACCCAACTAAATGTTACTCATTTTATCGATGGTGAAAGGAAGGGAGGCAGAAATTACCCTTCAGGAAGTCGAACATATGCACCCAGGCTCCACACAGATCTCTGGAGATCTCCACAAACCTGAACCAGGCCCCATGGGACGAACTTGCTTAATGCAGACAAACCTCCGCCTATCCTTTCCCACCAACTTACAGGGACGTCAATTCACTAAAATGCAAGCGGTTGCGTTAGTGACATCTCATACGTGATGACTTCACCGGAGATTACATCACTTGCGCTTTGATCTCGGTGAATTACAGGAAGTGAGGTCATGTGAGCTTTGTCCATAACAACATCAAAAAAAGTGACATCACTTGTGAAATAGCCACAATAAGGACGCATACATAAAACAAGACATAGTTATACTAAAGGAGGCAATAGCTCATTTAATTACCAACCCTACAAGGGCACTGCTTTGTTGTGCCATGTGTGCAGACATGATATGTCAGGGGCATACCCAGCAGGCCCATGAAAAGCTAGGTGCACTGCCTTTCTATACCAGTACAGGCTCATATGGATAGGTGCGGTCCTCTTATACCAGTCATAGCCTCACATGCCTAGTGTAGTGGTCATATGCAAGTTACAGTCCCCCATACCGAGGCACTGCCTTTTCATGCCAGCACAGCCTTATATAGATAGATACAGTCATTTTATGCCAGCTGTGGCCTCATATGCTTGGTATAGTCATCATATGCAAGGTACAGTCTTCCTCCCCCTCCCCTACTTTTTTCTGTGCACTTACTCTATCAGAATTGTCCCTGGACCTAGTATGATAGTAACAAATGTTTGCCCCCCCTTCCTTGTTATCCCCTCTCCCGTTCCAGCACTATCTGAAATGTCGTCAGGCCTAGTATGGTAGTCACTTGTTTTGTTCCTCTCCCTCCTCTCTCCTCCTCTCTCCCTCACCTCGTGTAATTCTCTGGCTATACCAGAAATATTGTCAGGCCTAGTATGGTAGTCTCTTGCCTGTTCCCATTTCCTTCCTATCTGTGTTTTAGCACTTGCACTATCTGAAATGTAGTTAGGCCGAGTGTGCTAGTTAATTTCACATTCATGTGGTTCATTGCCTGTAACAATGTTTTGTATGTTCCCTTGTTCCCTCCCTTGTCTTGAAGTGCTTTGAAACACATTGTGTATAGGCACTGTATAAAGAAACTATCATATCATATTACGAGTCTGGTGGAAACCGTGCCAGAAAAACCTGCAGGTAGCCGATGGACCCGTAATGATTTACCGGTGCCTGACGTGCCGCAATAACCGTGGCATTACAGCCCCAGCGATTCCGGTAACCCAGGCACCGATAAAATGTTGATCCCCATTCCCATGGAGTCTGTTCGTACTCCAAGGGAATAGGGACTGCAGAAGCACCGGTGCCGGTGCTTCTGTGAAGGTCTGCTGGTGTGTGCCGTTCTGCCCACCACGGTTATACCTGGCGGGCGGAACAGCACCCGCCAGCAAACTTGTAAGCTTACCGGCACCTTTTTTTCCCAAATGGCAAACTTGTATTGAGGCCCACTTGCTCATACAGGAAAGACTAGCAATATTTGTCTCCAGAGAAGCATTGGGTTAGTTCATTAAATACACTTCAAACTAGGACTGAAGTAGGAATTACCATGCAAAGCACGGGTACACCTGCTAATGCTTCATAATTATTACATTGTGACAAGCCTCCACCATCAAACATCCACACCAAGCCATCAGGAGCCACATATTACCAATCATTATCCTCCAATGTGTTCACTGTAAACAGCATTTTGAGTGTAACCATACAAAGTCTATCTTCCCCAACACAATCTTCTCTTACTGCTCAGAGTTTGATGGTGAATTCCAGAGAGTGATACTGTGCCATTCAGACTAAGGGCAATACGTGCAATACAATAAATAATGAATCAGCATTGTCCTGCATTTATGCATGAAGTCAAGGAGGGAATTGTTGTGTAATTATAAAGCATTATCTCTACTTATCAAATAAAACTGTCATTAATAAATGCTTGCAATATTTAGATGGGATCTTTCATTAAAATATATATTTGAACCTGTGGTCACAATGAGCCACTAGATCAAGTGATACTTTGTGATTACTAATAAACATGGGTAAATGACACCTTACCTAGTCCTGAGTCCAACCGAATCCCATAATCTGGATTCAGGGGATTTGTGAGACCTGCTGATGCAGGCCAAACTCTCCCAAACTCACCCATAAACTTACCCTCTATATACAACAGGATGGCATGTGTGATGCTCACTCACAGCCACTTGATGTACTCTCGTGCCGCCATCCAACTGGGACTATCTCTTCTGATATCAATATCATGTGCTTTCATGTCATGTACAGTGTTTGCTTTGATTCTCTTTTCATTGTAAGTCACAAAAAGATAGCATGTGTGGTGCACACCGAGACAAAGCCACATACTGTAATCTCCAGCCTCAAAACAACTCTAGGATGTTCTCCCTCCTCACAATTACTAACAGCCAACACTGTTGTGTATATTTTGCAAAGTCTGCTTTCTAATCTTGACTCCAGCCTTCCTTCTGTCCTCATCCTCCTTGATCTTTCCTCTGATTTTGACACAGTCAATCATGCCATCCTGATCAATCGACTCCGTGAGAACTTGGGCATCACAGATCAGGCCTTGGAGTGGTTGACCTCCTTCCTCCTGGACAGACCCTCCCAGGTCAAACTTCAGTGCTTTCTCTCCACCACCTCTCTCTCCACATGTGGTGTTCCCCAGGGCTCTATCCTCTAGCCCTGGCCCTTCAATGTCTACCTTGCCCCTTTGACCCACCTGATCTCTATCTTCTCCTCTAACTTCAGTGTTATGCGGACGACACTCAGCTCTCTTTCAGTTTCCCCTCAGCCTCTTCTCCACTTTTGCTCAGCCAACAATAACTCTCTGAGGATCAGATGCTTCTCCAGGAAGAGAGTGTGGGGTAGATCTCTCTCCTCTGCAGGCACCCCCCTCTGGAATGGCCTCCCTGTCCCTTTCAAACCTGAGCCAGACCACCTGACGGTCTGGAAGTGGCTCAATACCTTCAGTTTCTCCTCTGCTTTCCCTCTCTCCCTCCATGACCTACCTGTCTACTGCACCGACTGGTTGCTTGGCTAACCTCAAAGTCTCACTGGGTACAGTTCCCTGCCTCCTAGCACGTCCCACAGCTGCTCTGCCCTGGCTGAACTTACTCAGAACATTACTGACCTGATTGCACTTCACCGTTCTGTCCCCCTGACTTTTTCCCTCTCCCTTCCCCCTGCACTTTGCATTGGCGCACTTGAACGATTTGAATGACACAAGGCCTAGTAAGATTGGTTGTCTTGTCCTCCCTCCATTGTTTTTTTGTGCCTAGAAACACTTGTGTACAGGCGTGTTCTATATAACATATCATAGGTGAGCATTGAGATTCTCTTCTACCGATAAGTCACAAAAAGTGTATCCAGTGATAATGTCGCCATGAAAATGGCCACCAGGTGGCAAAATTTCCCGAAAAATGCACCTTCCAGACAAGCAAACACGTTTCCCAAATATTCTAGGATTGGAGGAAATAATATATAATTATAACCGCCTAAAATATATGGGGATAGAATTTTAAGGGTCAGGAAAAAAAGTCACCTGTCTGCCAAGTTTTTCGCAGTGACATTATCACATGGGACCACAAAAATGGTGTTGGTCACTCACCTCCATCCACTATATACAATCTCCTGCCACCAGCCATCCCAGAGAATTATCCTCCTCTCTTGCAGTAACTGACAGAAAATGTCACATGTGTGCATGTCTCCTTCCCAGTAGTCACAAAGGACAGCATATGTGTTGCACACAGTTGCAGCCAACACATGTAATATCCTGCCTTCAACAAGCTCAGGGTTTTTAAGAAAATAACTCATCTGTTTTTTTTCCATTCTCTAACTCTACCTCTTCCTTAACTAAATTTTATTTCAATGTGTTAACTCTCCCTCAATGAAATCCTTTTTTGATTAATTTCCACTGCTTCATCTTCATGCCCTGAGCCTACAAGATGATCATGATCTCCTTTCATGCATCCTTTATATAACCTGCAAGATCAAACTCCCCAAGCCCTTCTCCTGATCCTCAAAGGAAGTCTGTGGAAATTCCCAATGTGGAATGAATAAGCATTCATGGAAGAGAGACTGGCTTCACAGGGAGAATCACCAGCCATGAGAGCAACAGCAGCATGTGAGAGAGCTGGAGAACATTAGGACATTCTCTGTAGAGGTGCTTGGGAACTTTAGTTGGAAACAGATTCTGGTGACAACCCCAAAAATGTTATTTGGCAGATGGGTCAGAGAACCTGAGAACCTTAAGTGGTGGCTGCACCCTTTGAGGGAACTGGGAGCCTTATGCGGTGGGTGTACCCTTTGTGAGAACCTACAAATATTTAGTGGCAGACTTCACCTTGAGGAAATAACCCAAGGACATTCAGAGTGATTGCACCATGTACGAGAATCTCAGATCCTTGAGTGATGGCTGAAAACTGTGGGAGAACATTAGAAACTTAGAGGGTAGTTATGCCCTGTGAAAAAACAGAGAACATTAGTAGGCAGATGTGCCCTTTGAATACACCTGAGAACTTTAGTGAGAGCCTGGACCCTGTGAAAAAAACCTGTGAACATTAGTGGGTGGCTACACTATTCAGTCTGCCGGTGCATGAGTCTAGGCCATGAAGCATTGCCATGCTTTAAGTTGGTGGGAAGTTCAGGTATTGAGGGGAATCAGGAGAGGCAGGAGAGGATGGGCCACTAACCCATGCCCTTACAGAGGCAATAGAGGCATAGGCTCTTATAGAGGTATCCAGGGAGGCAGTGGAAGTACTGGGCATGAGTGGAGGAATTAAGGATAGCGTGATCTCCCCATCCATGTGAGGGTACAGCTGCGGATGAGAGGTGGTCCATCAGAGGAGTCTCAAGTAGAGAACAGACCTGTGGAGGTGTTAAAACAATCATAGGAGATAGAGGAAGAACAGGTTTAGGTGGAGATTTTGTAGGAGGTAGAGACACTTCCTGCGCCTGACATGGCAGAGCAGGTAAACCAGGTACAGGAACATTCCTAGGCAGGAAATCTTTACTCCCTCTACAGCTCACATGCTCCTGGGCGTGGAACTATTTTGCCTTGCAACCAAGGAAGCTCATCAGGGGGAGGAGCCTGAGATCTTCTGCACGGCACATGTATGAGAGAATAGGAAAAAAGGGGGAAGAAGGAAAGTGAAAGGGGCTGTTCCCTAGATATGACAACCACGAGGAACCACATTTTTCGGTGGCACAGAGAAGACTACATCACAAACAAGTCTTCTAATCCTTAAGGGGATGCTCACAACCTGCCTGCATCCACCGCTCCTCCCATTGGTGATGAGGAGGAGGCTGAGTACCCTAGAAATTTCCCTGGCCAAGCTACAGCAAAGCAGCAACATTAGGCATGCTGAGCCAAAATCCCAATACCAGTCCAACCTGCCCAATAGGTGCCTGTGTCAACAGAAACTGTAGCCAGCATTAGGTTCCTTTAGCTGTCCTGCCCTAACAAGCAGTTGGTGGCAGTGCATGACTGGAAAAAATTCACCTTTGAGTGGGACCCCCTGGATTATATAATGAGGGAAATTCTGACTTTATTGCAACCATACTGTTAGTTGGGAGAGCTGACCGCATAGGGGAGTTGGACTAATTGAGGAGGCATGTGGAGTTCCACCATCCTTCTTTCCTGTAGGGTGTTCAACAAATGGGAAGAAATGAGGCAGTCATGGAAGAGGGACTGGCCTCAAAGGAAGATTCACCACCAGCCAGGGTGGAGATAGTCTGTGGAAGAAATGGAGAACATTTGGAAATGTTCTGTGGGAGAACTTGAGAACGTTAGTAGGTGGGTGTGCCCGGCAAAATATCCTGGGAACTTTAGTAGGCGTCTCTCCCCTGTGGGAGTACCTGAGAACCTTAAGAGATGATTGTGGCCAGTCAGAGATCGTTAAAGGCTTGATGCACCATGTGGGAGAACTTGAGAACCTTATTTTGTGGCTGTTCCCTGTGAAGAAACATTGAAACTTTAATGGGCAGTTGCACTCTCTGACAAAACTGAGAAACGTAAAGGGTGGATGCAACCTGTGGGATAATGTGATATACTTACTGGTTGGATGTGCCCTGGGTAAATACCTGAGACCATTAGTGGGCAGCTACACCTTATAGAGAACCTTAAAGGATGGCAACACACTGTTTATGTTTACTGTCTCCTTTAATTTCAAGCAACTGAGCGCTGTATTCGGCGCATGTAATAGAATGCCACGATGTATTATTGCTTGTATAAAACCAATAAAAAAATGTTTGAAAATAAACATCCCCACTGTACTATTCAGTACTGAACTATAATAAAACACAAAGGAAATAGGCCTGGAGCTGCACAAGAGTAATTGGCCATTCTCATAATCCAACAAAGTCCGAGAGTTTCCAAAATAAGCGTACATCAAGAGGTCTTTTGCCAGTATTTTAGCTAGGTTAGATAGAGAAAACATTGTCTTACATAGGACTTGTGATATTTTTGACCCACTCAAACACTTCCACAGCACTAACTTGTTGCATTGGGGCGGGGGGGTCACTGATATGTGCCGCTGGGATACATACAGAGAGCAGAGCCTCTTGTCTCAGATGCAGTATTTGCAGGGATAACTGTAAAGACATGTGGAATTATGCAGCATTTTTCATGGTATGGGGAGGGATGCACCTCAAACCTTTTGACTTCTTGCCATGGCTGTTCATGGTATGGTGTCTCATGTGGGACCAAATAGATGTGATACTCAAGTCCCTACCTTCCCTCTAAACACTGATGTTTTAATTGCACAATTGACTTTAGTAGTAAGTTATCTCAAATACTGGGATCATGTGGGCCTGATGGTTCTGGTGGCGGTGTTCTATATGCCACATAATGTGATGTGATGTGCTTTGTGATATGCGACAGAAAGGCTATTTCTCGAAGAAACTGTACACAGATGCAGTGAACTTTATTAATCCTACAACAGCTGCATCTATGGTGTCATTTTCATCTTCATCCTAACTATCACTGCTTTCCAGCAGCAATGCTGGTTCCCATCTGGACTCTGATGGTGCATAATCTTTGACTTGTTGCCATCTCAACATCATGATATTTGACTGTCCTATCAGTGGATTGGGTGGGAAAGATAAAACCTGGAATTTTCAAACTCCTTTTGCCATTCAATTATTCTTTGATAGATACGATCTTCACACCTCCATGTTCTCTCCCAGAGATATAGAATGCAACTGTATATGCAATGTCCTCTATATGTCTGAGTGGATGTACACTGTCTTGCTGCACTGCCCAGGCATTTCCATGTTGCAGTGCATGTACACAAATGTTACTGGCAATGGGGGCGTGGAGCAAGAGCTGGATGAGACCTCAAATGGCCATGTGCAATTCTGCTTCCTTTCTGCAATTCTGCTTTACATGGTAAAGGACCAGGGGGAGAATGTATATGCCTTCTTATGGCTCATTTGGTTACTGACATGTTGCTCCATATGTGTCCTGCATTCAATGATTGGTGTGTCATCAGCTCTGCTGAAGCTCTCTCTCCCTGCAAATTCAGGTTCTCAAGACTCTAAAGTTCAAAGCTACTGTCAGGGATGCCTGGCTCCTTCTGCTCTTCCACCTAGATGTCACCTGTTGGCACATGGCTCATCCACTCACTTCAAGATATTGACACTGATGTGTGTGTCACTTGCCTACCTGAATCTCTACAATCCCCTCTCTACGACAGGCTGCCCTCAAGTACTCCTGATTCTTCTCATTCCTCCTCCCAGATGTCATGAGGCAAGTGTCTCATCCACTCACTTCAAGAGACAGACAATGACTTCTCTTACCTGCCTCCCAGAATGTCTGGTGTAGGCACCTGTGCTGTACAACCACTTGAAATCACTGAATGTGTCACTATGGTGCTGTATACCCAATCCAAACCTGAACCTAATAGGGCACTCACTACCTATCCCACGCTTCTTCCTACTCAACCTCTCCAAATGCACTACAGCTTATTGGCCATTCCCTACATTTCCTATGCCTGTCTACAGCAATGACCTCCTGCCCCTCTGACCTCCGTGAACTAAATAGAAACTCCAACCACGTATTCTACTTTAAGCTAGATGGCCAAACTTCAGACAACTTTTCTGAAGTTGGACCTGGTTGAATCTCTTAACATTAGGGGATTTGAGGTTCATATTGTACAGTTTGCCCAAGCCCAATACTGAGTCATAGCCACAGAATATATAATCCTCCTGTTGAATAATAGGACTTTTTCTATGTGAACTGCATATATACTGTGACAAATTTGCTGATGTTGTTCCCCTAGTGGGAGCCCCTTCTCATATGGCCAGGGTGGTGCTGCCATAGTCCAAGAGCCCCCCTGGGGTGGGGAAATGGGCGAGGATCAAGTGGGGAGGGATCCCCCCTGTGAGATTAGGGGCAACTGCCAGGGGAGAGCATAGTATCCCCCTTTCGACTCAGGGTATGACATCAACCTCTTCATTTCCCAATCCTATATGGCATACTGTAATAGAAATCCAGAACATCCAGTCCATACTGGTGACACGGCTCTTTCATACCCTTGTAGTTGAATGACTGAAACAAATACGAACACTGGAGCAATGCAGAGTGCTTAAGCTGGAAAGCTAAAGATGTGCTCTAGTTGTTGAAAATATCTGATAGGTTCTGGGACGTTTAAAAACATCAAGGTTCAAGAAATAGTAGAAGCACTACTCCAGATGCAGGTCAGGAAACCAAGAAGAAGCAAGTTTCAGCAGGGAGCAAGGAAGCTCCTGGAGGTGCCATCATGAGAGGCTCGGACGCCAGAGATTTGCTGCGTAGAAGCGAAGAGCAGAGGAAGCTGTGGAACGAATGCCGAGGTGTCATGGGTACCAGAGAGCCAATGAGACTCCTACAAAAGGAGGAAGCAAACCACTGGAAGAATTGCAGATGGCATAGAATCATGAAGCAGCAAGGAGAAACCAGTGAGCCTAGAAAGGGGAGTTGGGCCACTGGGGCGCTTTATGGAATATAACACACACCATTAAAGGAGAACTACATAAATTGGGTGAACCCGAGCTGGGACGCCAAAGCAATTGTTGAATATACCATTGAGGGAAAATTACATGAACTGGGTCAACCCAAGCAGGGGAGCTCGGACACCGAGTCAGTTGTTGAAAGAAGCAAGTGAGAACGGGTCCACGACCCAATGGCTGAGTATAGAAAATATAAAAGCGTGGAACTGTTACACATTAAGAAAGTCCTGGCAGGGAAGTACACCAGGCAAACTGATTGCAAGTCTGGGACCTGCACCCAACTGTGTTAAGACAAGTGTTTGGAAGCAAAGGAGGAGAGTGTACCAGACTGAGAGATGAGCATCTCTCTCAAGGTTGCCATGGGTCTGCCTATAAACTGAGGAGATCAAGAGGAGGGAGTCATCCTCTTGAGTGTGTGAAATCCAGAGGAAGGAAGTAATTCCTCTTGGAACTGGAACTTTAATATTGTGATGAGGGGAAGGGAGTCATTACCCTAGTGATTGGAAATTGTGTTTGCCAAGAGAAGGTCAACTTCTCGGTAATGTGAACATTGTGGAAAGGAATCATTCCCCTAGTGATTAGAACTTGTGCACTGTGAACATTGTAACCAGGGGAAGGGAGTCATTCACTCTGATATTGTTGGACAACTCTGAGGAGCCAGGAGAAGAGAAATCATTTCTTGGCATTGCGAATTGTGAAGGTGAGAAAGAGATCAAGGGAAGAATCATACGCTTTGAAACTGTGAACCATAAAGAACCTAAGAAACTCAGTGGGAGGGAATCATCTCGTGAGACTCGCAGAACGTAGGTTGTTTATTTATTTTGGCACCTTTTGGGACATTATGTTGGAACTTTGGAAAAAAGCTTTTGACGATCAGCTGAAAGATTATTTCCATTTTCACTTTATCTTGAATTTAGGGTTTACGAGTCAGGATAGGATTTGGACACAGGACAGAGAACGTTACTTTGGACATTCTGACGCAGATATACTTATTTTTTTTGAGGCAGAGAACCCCTCTTAGAGTTAGTGCGAGATAGAACTTTCTCCAACCCTCTTTTTACTTTAATAAAAGTCTTTGCCAACCACCACAATGCCTGTGTCCAAGTCTTACTCCTGGTTCATTAACTGCAGAAAGATGTCGAAAATACAGTTTTTATCCTCCGAATAATGGGGGCATCCTTTTTCCTGTGGTCTTGTGACATAATAGACTGTCTGATGATTTTGTTGCTGCAACATCATGTATCTGTGTTGCTAGCTTTTGTTTGCATGGGTTCAATGTAAACCAGATAACCTGAATAAACTTGAAACACATGCATGGCAGGTTAGTGTAGGCATAATATCGTGGAGTTATCTAAATCTGTGCAGAAATGCAAACTTAGCTAGAACCATGAGATAACCTCTTAAGGAGCAGGACCAAAAACAATATGGTTCCCACATGCATCTGCTGCATTTTCTCAGAAATTATTTGAAGGTAGAGCCCAGGGGACAGCATTTAATTGAGTTTTTAGGAAATGGAAAGTGGTAGGGGATTGACGAGATGAGGCATTAGCAAGAAAGTTGGTTGGTCTATTCACATCCCCCTCCTCATCCATGCAAGGAATGCATGATCTAGACTTGACAGTAAATAACTACAAGAGATTAGTTGCAAGTGACTGAATTTCATGTTAATATGTCCATTGTACCTTTACGTAAGGAAGTCCCATTTAAGACCTAGATTACTAGCACATAAAATATGAAATAATGCAGTCGCCAAACATGTGCACAGTGCTTGATTAATGAGGAACTCAACTCTTAACATTATAACTTGATTAGGTGCTATAATATAATTGTATAGTAATACGAGATTCAAATTTCATGGCATTTCAAGTGTATTTGATCATTTTTATTGTATTTACTAGTTATTATGTGTCTGATGAAATGATGATTTCTATAATTAATGGAGACGTTCAGTCGATGAAATGTATAATAAATGAAATAACTGGGTGATGTAAGAGGTGTAAGAGAAGAGCACGCACATACATTCTGAGGCAAAGAATGGGCTTTGTGTAATGGGGTTTATCAAGAAGATGTGTCCAGAGGGAATAGCAGCTGCTAGAAAACCTTGACGAAACAGAAATCATAGTGGTAGTAACATTTGTGTAAGACGTATTTAGAACTGGGTGAAAAGAGTCATGAGCACAGTTTCATATGAGTATCTCTGACCCAGCCTGTAACAGGATTCTGTGGTGAAGTACAAGAGCAAAAAAAAGCTTTAATTAAAACATAGACTATGTTCCCGAAGTGCCCACAGTAACATTCACAATGATGATGCTGGTGGTGAGGATGTGATGTTTGTATTTCAGCAGGGTTTCTCAGCTCTTGACAGGAAGCATCAGGATTAGAACATCGGTTATGAAAGGGCAGTCAAAGAAAGTTAAAACTGTATACAACTACAAATACACATGTATCATTAGCCTGTGGAGGATCGGCCACAAAACTAAAAACTTCAGAAAGGAAAGGACCAGTAACAAAAGAGAAATATGATCCTAGCAAAACACAGAAGAGGAACAGGCTGAATCTAGCACCAGACAAGTGGAAGAAGTGGATTTGCGAGAATGCCAGAGAAAACTGTGGATTTTGAGACCCCTTATAACAAATGGTATTTCTATAATGGTTGTATTTCTATAATATATTTTCCTGTAATAGATTCCAAACGACCATGACGTGATTATTAAAGAAAGTAACTCAATCGAGACTCCAACCTTTCAAGACTTATGTTTATTGCCCTTGACTGATCCTTCATCTGGCACTGAAGTAGGCATGCAAAGTAAATATTAGGCACAGTATTGTCATGCATGCCCTCCTGAGTGGGAGCAGGTTTATTTTGCCAAGGCATTTCGGTCCAGCTCTCTTGGCACCATTTTACAATTGAAAACAGCATGCTCTGATTGGAAGCCATGAGCTAGCTTTCCAGAAAGTCTTAAACTTAGTCATTTACACACCCCAGTGGAATGTACTTGTAAACAGACATTTCAAAAATACCATTAACCTGGTACATTATAGGACTGAAAACAAGATTGCAAATATGACTGCTTCTATTTTAATACGTAATGAACATACGGTCATTCGAACTTTTTATTAGGTCACACATTATTGCAAAATTGTACATTAAACTTCGTACATATTAGAAAAAATTGATGTGATTAATTAGTAAAAAGTATTATTTATTCATTCCTGTTTGTGAAGTGGTGTCACAATAATTCCTATTGCATTAGACATTACATAAAAAGCGGTGGCATGGTAAACAGAAATGCAGTGCAGATGTCTGCAATGCGTGTTCTGTTACTACCACTCAAGAGCACTTTCACTTCACAGTCTTTACATAATGAGGCAACCATCACATGTTCAAGAAACCATAAACTGGAATAGTCCTTTAAATGTAACAAAAAAATCATCCCTCAATTAGACTCCAGGTTCTAGAAAACCTCAACACTAAAGCAGAATTGTGTTGTACTGTTTCCGACCCCATTTGGACTCCACTGTGCATATTAGCTGCTGCTCTTCGTCTGGCCAGCATTCCCTTTATTTATCTATTTAATTCTGGCAAAGCTGAGGGACTGGCATTCTACTTTTAACACAGACGCCGTGCTCTTTGTTGGCTTGGGAGCTCCCTTCTTTGCCACCTTGATTGGCCTGATGTGTTGCTGGTGGCAAGAGATCCGTCGGGCAGAATGTCCATCAGTTTCGCTCACCTGCCTCATTGTGCATCAGGCGTATGCCCGCATACATGGTTGCAAAAAAGTGAGTGCCCGAAGCTCATGGGAGTGGTGGACCAAACTCATTTACAATTTTCGGAGGTTTGTGTTGGCGAGCTCCGACCATTGTGAGGAGACTAAACCCCACCCGCCACAGGTAGTTCCTCCTTCGCTCGACATGGGGTCTTGGAGGACTACATCTCTCTGAACTCCAACCAATGTTGCTGTGTAGGGGTAGGTGCTCGCCTCTGACTAAGCATTTTGTTTGTGTTTTGAGGGCAGGCTAGACTGCATGTTTTGGTAGCTGTGGGCTAAAGGCATATTACAAGTAGGTTTGGTGGTTGCATTCTGTTGGGAAAAAGATGATTGCTGAGCAGGTTCATGCCCTCACCATTCCATAGTCCATTTTTGAGAGTAACCCCTTGGACTCTATGGGGATCTGGGTCATGGGATATTCAGACATTGAAAACCAATTCCCCCACCCCTTTTGTTTGGCGATATTTCTTGTCTGGTTACTCCTTTGTGACTAGTTCTTAGAGTGAGGCCACCTCTTACAACTTGCTGTACCCTGTCCACTCTCAGCTAACCTAATCAAAAACGACCAAGTCCTTTAGGGTTTTCTGCGGAACTAAACCAAGTGGTCAGCAATCGAAACCCTCTTTCTTTGGAGTCGATTATTTTCTGTATTCCATTAAATGATGTTGAAGCAGGCAGCATGGCCAGTCTTTGGTAAATCACACTTGCAAGTACAGCAATTGTATGTTATTCTATGTTTTTGAAAATACAGAAAATATTAGATAATTTTGCCCCAATAAGTTTGACCAAACTGGTCCCTGAACTGTGCCAAACATTGAAGCGGGTTTATGTCTAGTGCATGTCAGGTAGTGTATTAAAAAAGAAAACAGCCTGACCCACTGCCCTACATGCGGCTAAAGGAAAGTTCCACGTGCTTTGCAACCACCTAGTCACTCCGAAATCAGTTATTGGGAGGAGATGGATTCTCGAATCTCACCGCATATTCATTGCAGGCTTTGGTAGTCCCATGTGATCCACAAGCAATGTTCCCTCTAATTATTTTTCTTTATTTGCGGGACTGGTTGGCTGTCGTGCGCACATTATTTTCCATGGGCGCAACTGACTAATGAGGTAAGCCACTTTGTGAGCATGCAAAGTTAGTGAGCTACTGGCCCTCATCACGAGGTTGGCACTAAAAATCAGCCCGTACCGGCATGGTGTTAATAACATGTCCGGCTTGGCACCAACCCGCAAATAGCGGGCGATCAAGAGTGCGCGAGCACGCGCACCCCTGCATGCCGATATCGACCGTACCGGCATGCCGCTAATGACACTCAAACCCACACATAGCAGCATCGACCAATACGCACAGAACGCCTCTGCCCTCGGCAACCCCTAAATAGGGGTACCGGTATGAACATAGAGCTAATAACGGGTCCGTTAATACCGGACCCCGAAGTAACGTCATCGCGCCGGAACGGGAAATGCCATGGCGGCCATCTTCAAAAACACAATCCATTGCCATCCTCCACCTACAGGACCTTCAACACCACAACTCCTAGGCCACCACGGACAACATGTTGAAGGCCACCCAGAAAGGCACGGCCCGCCTGCACAAACCACGTTTCATGGACGATGAGCTGAACATGTTAGCTGACATGCTAGTGGCAAACTCTGAAGTGGTGTTCTGCAACGACCTCAGGCGTCCAGCCCAGCTAAAGAAGAATTACATGATAAAGATACATTAAATTTAAATAAATACCAATGCAGTCCGCAAAAAATGTTAAAACATACATAAATTGGATACAGAAAAAATGATAAAATAAAATGGCCATGTTTGGGGGGGGGGGGAAGGGAGGAGGTTTGTGGGAAAGCGAGAAAAGAAAATGAAAAACCACATAATTATTAAACAATATGTAAATGGTATTATTCCTGTTTTTAATGAATACACTAATACGTTTAAAATGATTCAATATAAACTTGTGTTTGTTGTATTTCTTACCCAATGTGACAGTCCTCTTAATATTCTCAACAGCTCAAATCTTCCAGTCATGGGTTTATCCCCGTGTCCCTGTAAGGGAAGCATTTACATGTGCTCATTTAACTACCTTATACTATGAGCAAAGGTTGTGTCTATATGTAAAATCTGTCTCATTTGCCTATCTCAGCAAAGTACTTCAAACTGTAACTCATATTTTTGTGTCAATTCTGATAATGTGTTCATGCTTTAAGTGCGTGCACACAGAATTGCAATAATGATTAAGGTCTGTGGATTTCATTGGGAGTTAATGTGGTATTCGCCTCGTTATACAAAAAAGAAGAAGGAAGAAGAGGTGTGGGCCCCGCGGCACATACAGCAAAGTGAAAATGCTGTTGGTTTATCGTATGCGTTTCTGTTTTGAGCGCGATTGCTGTGCTGCTGTGGCCACGTTAGGTTGCATCAAAAAAGATATGGGAGGGGGGATTTTTGTTAAATCTGCGGTGATAAAAACCACGCAGGTCCACATGTCCGTGAACCATATTCCTTTCCCACCTAATGGGCTCTCCTGCTTACCTTTGTATCCTCCAAGTCGTCCCTTTCAGTCCTTGTGTGATTGTGTCTCCCGATCTCGTCTTTTGTTTGATCACGTTACTAGGTTACCTGTGTCCTACTTCGGTTTCTACATTGGCCGCCATATTTTGGGCTGAAACCCTGTATCGTCATTGTGTTTATGTGTTTGTGGAGCAAGAGAAGCAGCAAAGAAGAACAAACAGACACCTTAATTTTGAACCTGTCGGAGTATCACTTAAAAACAGAAGATATTGCACTTCTAAACAAAGGTTTATCTTTTGCTCCATCCACTAACTTTGACCAAATAAATGTGCACATAGATTTGTACAAATTCGTTAGAAAATTGAAACTTAAGAAATTTTTCGCAACACAAGTTTCGATGTTTCATGCCAAAGAGCCCGACATTGAGGACAGTGACTATACCATCAAAGACATAAGGAATATTCATCTCTTGAGTTCATTACAAGATAATGTAGATCGACCTATCCATGAAACCATACAGAATCTTAAGATACAACAAACTGGTCTCCAAACAAGGGATCTAAAATTGAAATCCAAGTTTACTCCACAATTAACTACGGATAACCTGGTCGACACCTTCTACAAGGCAGTAACTAAAGAACTAAACGACATCATAGATAAAAAGAAACAGAAAAAACATAGTAAACTAGAATATGATAATCTGACCAAAGGGGAAAGAATGGCTCTGGTGGAACTGAAACAGAATCACAATCTGACCATAAAAGCTGCCGACAAAGGAGGAAAAAGGAATATGGTTCACGGACATGTGGACCTGCGTGGTTTTTATCAGCGCAGATTTAACAAAAAAAACCCTCCCATATCTTTTTTGATGCAACCTAACGTGGCCACAGCAGCACAGCAATCGCGCTCAAAACAGAAACGCATACGATAAACCAACAGCATTTTCATTTTGCTGGATGTGCCGCGGGGCCCACACCTCTTCTTCCTTCTTCTTTTTTGTATAACGAGGCGAATACCACATTAACTCCCAGGGAAATCCACAGACCTTAATCATTATTGCAATTCTGTGTGCACGCACTTAAAGCATGAACACATTATCAGAATTGACACATAAATATGAGTTACAGTTTGAAGTACTTTGCTGAGATAGGCAAATGAGACAGATTTTACATATAGACACAACCTTTGCTCATAGTATAAGGTAGTTAAATGAGCACATGTAAATGCTTCCCCTACAGGGACACGGGGATAAACCCATGACTGGAAGATTTGAGCTGTTGAGAATATTAAGAGGACTGTCACATTGGGTAAGAAATACAACAAACACAAGTTTATATTGAATCATTTTAAACGTATTAGTGTATTCATTAAAAACAGGAATAATACCATTTACATATTGTTTAATAATTATGTGGTTTTTCATTTTCTTTTCTCGCTTTCCCACAAACCTCCTCCCTTTCCCCCCCCCCAAACATGGCCATTTTATTTTATCATTTTTTCTGTATCCAATTTATGTATGTTTTAACATTTTTTGCGGACTGCATTGGTATTTATTTAAATTTAATGTATCTTTATCATGTAATGTTTCTGATATTATTTGTCATTTTTGACTAAGCCCTGATTTGAAAAAGACGTTGTTTACGTTGAAACACGTGTCATCACCAGAGGGCAACAGATTTCTATATAAATTTAAACTGTGAATCACAATGCAAATCTTGTGTGGAACCTTATTTCTTTCTCCATCTGTATGGAGCAAAAATAACTTGGGCGCATGAGCATAACATAAGGGTAACATTTTTTTTGTTACTGTCTTTTCCCAGTGGAATAGAGGAATCATAGGACTCCACGGTTACCCCATCTACACATGCAACCTTAATTGTATAAACACAAAGATAAAAAGGGCGCAGAGTTCTACGATATTAGTACCAAAAAGTAGATTCCTCACCATCTTGCAGCTAAAGAAGAAGGCTATCTGGGAAGAAGTTGCCCAGAAAGTAAGTGCCGTCAGCACCATCGCACGCACAGTGCGCGATTGTATAAAACGGTGGGACGACCTCAGGCTGAGAGTCTGGCACATATTGTCGGCCAATCGGAGCCAGGGGCTGGCAACAGGAGGAGGACCACACTCACCACTGAAATTGTCCAGATGGGAGGAGACCTGCATCTCTGTCATAGACGTGGAGTCAATCGAAGGAGCAGAGTTTGACATGCCAACATCGGCAGATGAAGGTGAGTGTCCCTACAAAAACACGATAACTAATCAACATCATTGTCCCCCAAATGTGGCAGCTACGCCAGCCAATACATGGCCCATCATGCACACCTACACATATCCATATACACATGCCGGGGCCACCACTATCCCATCCCAATGCATGCTGCGCCCATACACGAATACACACCCGACACACAGATTACGTGCATGTGTCACCCAGGACGACACTCCCAACACACATCAAGGTACAACAGCAGCCAACATGGTGTACATGTGACCACCATTATAATTTCAAAATGCACCCTCCAACATTGCATGTACACAGTCCCCTACAAAGCCAGACATGCAACTGATCAGATGGCGCCACAGGCCCAAAGACTAATGCATGCATAATGCAAGCACCACAATCACTGATGCCCTGCCACTCTCTGTCCCCCACAGGTACGGATGCAGACAGTGATGAAGCACATTGGAGTGCACAATGCACAACAGCAGCCAAAAGGCCTAGGAGGCAAGCTGATGGCACAGGACCATCAACCTCAAGTGGACCAAGGATGGGCCAAGCGAAAAGCGGGTCAACAACCAGTGCCAATACAGCCACACAGACACCCACACAGGACGAGCAGACATCTGCCCCTGCACCCCTGGTCACACCATCCACACTGGCTGAGGACACAACAGGCGTGGAGGATGGCACACAGTCTGCTGCTGCCAGCACAATTGGGGAGATGGCTGCATCGGCAGATCATAGTGTTGATGAGGGAGCTGAGCCGGACAATGAGGGTGATGCAGGACTTGTCCACTCAGAGCCTGTAGTTCACACACCAAGCCCACAGGCCACCCCACAGGACACACCTCGGCGGGACTCATCCGACCAGGGCAGGCATGGAGAGTGATCTCCGGCAATGCACAGCCCCATGATTCATGCAGTGCCACCACATCACCCACCGACCACAACCCACACTGCCATACGGGACCTTGAGGGATGTCTGTCCAGGATGGAGGCCCGGCAGGAGGCGATGCAAGGCTATGTGCAGCAGTACCTTGCTGAAGGGGAGACAACACGCCGTATCATCCAGGATAGCACTGCGGCCGTAATCCAGGCCATCAACTCAAGTGCACAGCAAGTGCACGATGGCTTCAATGCCTTGGGTCAGATCCTCACCAGGATTGCTGACAGCATGGACTAACAGCAAACCCTTCCCCTGGGATCACAACCATCTGGCTCATCTGCATCATCCACACCAGCGACTTCGAGGCAGACCCGCCCTGTGCGCATGTCCCTGCGGAGTTCACGCTGCTCAGAGATCCAACCCCCACCTCCAAAGGGGGCTCCACAGTAGCAGGGCCACCCTGCAGAATCTCTTTGGGTATACATCCAGACACATGTCATGCCATAGTTGACTTTGGGTGTTAGGGGTTGGGTGGAGGATAGTGGTGGGTGTAGTGTGTAGTATTGGGTTGTTTGGGGGCATGGGAGTGGGGTGGGGGGAGGTGGAGGGGTGGTGGGGGCATGGATTGTTGAATCATGTTGTACAAAATATCTCACTAATACACCTGTTGTGTAGCAAACATCACATGAGTGAACATTGCTGATTTGTTGTATGTCAATTTATTGCTTCATGGTGAATTGTGCACATGTGCTCAGTGCCCACAGTTCACAACACGTGGCACCCTCTGCATCAAAGTACATCAGAATGATTGGTCTATGACCATTTGCCGCACTGCGCGACCCTCACGTGTTTCGCGTCCTGGCCTATGTCCTACTTCTACTCCTTCCTCTCCTTCTACTTCACCAGGTGGTGGCAGCTCCATGTCAGGTGGCAGGGGTATGTTCCGCCGGATGCACATGTTATGCAGCATTGCAAATGCCGTGATGATCTTTCTCACCTTCTCAGGCCTGTATATGAGTGCCCCTCCCGACCTGCTGATGCAGCGAAACCGTGCCTCCAAAAGGCCAAACGTCTGCTCAATGACCACACGTGTACGTGTATGTGCACGATTGAAGTCCACCTCGTGCCTGTTCTGCAGGTTCCTGACAGGGGTGAGTAGCCACGCCTTTAGAGGATATCCAGCATCACCTACATGGGAGCAGAAGGAGGTATGTGTGAGGATGAGGCTCAGTTGACAAGTGTGCTCAGCCTGTACATCATTCAAGTTCATATGCACAATCTTGTCAATGGCAGCCACAACCACATGACTGTGAGCCCTGTACAATGCATGCCAATCCATAGAGGGAGCCTTGGGTGACATACACGACCTAGGGTCCTAGGCTTTTAAACCACCAGGCCACCCAATGTATGTCTTGGCTAGGGGCATTTTGTATGTAAATGTGAGGGATGTGTGTTGGCGGATGACTCAAGAAACTTCCATTCCCCCCAATCCATCTGCTCCCATGGCCCAGAGGGCATTCCCCTTGCATATGCATGTACCCCCAATCCATCTGCTCCCATGGCCCAGAGGGCAATCCCCTTGCATATGCAAGTACCTCCCCAATCCATCTGCTCCCGTAGCCCAGAGGGCAGACTCACCCAACAGCCAGCCACTTCGTACAATGTCTCCTTCCATGTAGCGAGGTAGTGAGGAGTTCCGCAGCACCATGGCATCATGCGTAGATCCTGGGTATCTGGCACAGCAATGTGTTATTATCTGGCTGGCATCACACACCATCTGCACATTGATGGAATGGTATAGCTTCCGATTGCAGTACACCGCCTCCACGGCATGTGGGATGACCAACTCTACATGGGTGCAGTCGAGGGAACCAATTACATTGGGCATGCCTGCAAGTGCATGGAATGCTATTTTGGTGGCATTTGCCTCCTGTGGTGTCCTTGGTAGGGATATGTGGGCACTTGTGTGCTTCAGTAGTGCATCCAGCACGTGGTTTAACACAACAGAGAAGCATGATTGAGACATGCCATGCATTTGGCCCACTGTGTGTTGGTAAGTGCCTGTGGCCAGGAAGTGGAGCACAGATGCCACCTTCAGCAAAGGGGGGATGGCTGTGCGGATGTTGATCAGGCTGACCAAGTCATCCTGTATTAATTCCACTATGTTGGTGATGATGTCTCAGGCGGTACAGGGTGTGGATCTGTGCTGGGGTTAAGTCAAATGGATTGCCCCTTATACGTGGAATTGTTGGCTGTCTGCGGGGAGCGACTGCCTGTACTGGTGGGATTTGCTGGGTATGTATCACCCTCCTTCTCCTCCTGTGTCTCCTCTGTGTTTCCTGTTGTACTGCCTGCTCAAGGAATAGCAGTGCAGGCATGTCCTCCAGGCACAGTATGGCAAGTACAAGTGGTAGCATTTTGGCTTGGAAGGGGGTGTGGTGTGTGGGTGTGCTTCTTTTGTGCTGACCCTGACTCCATTGCCTCCACCTGTGCTGATTGTGTGCACCTGTGGCACTTGGTTACACAGCAGTTTGCTGTTTACAGGTGGTCCGCGATGCCGGTATTGCCGGCATCATGGTGGCCCTTCTTACCGGCATCTCGATGCCAGTATGTACTTGTCCGTGTGACTCGTGGTGTCCCCTTCTTTGTGGGATGCCGGTATTAAGGCCTTCCCATCTGCGCGCGTGCCCGAATGCCGGTACGGTGCACGGCCACAGCAGGTCCTTGACGATTCCGCTAGCAACGGCATCTAGGGTCATTATACACCGGCCCGGTAATGGATGCCGGTATTGCCTTACCTGTGCCGTTCTTACCGGAGCGCCAACCTTGTGATGAGGGCAACTGTCTCTTAAAAGAGTTTGGAAAGGAATTTCAGCTTTCCATCCACTGTATTTCTTTACAAATCTGTGTAAAAGTTGCATCTTGCAACACGTTTTTCCAAACGCATAGGCTAAAAAATATTTGATATGTTATTATAAAGACCACTCCTCAACTAGTCCAAGACTTCACGATCTACCTCAGTACCTAGAAAAAGTACTCCTGTGCAGAGAAAACTGTGTTTTTAAGCCACTTGAAAAAACCCTCATGTGTATTTACAGATGGGATAATGGCAATGAAAAAGAATGTGTCAGAACACATTGTAATTGAAGTTTGTGTGTCACTTTAAGTAGTCCAAGAGCCAGTTGAAGATGCATAGTTTGTGTAAGGATGTGTAATAATAATTGCATCAGAATAACTGCACCTCAGAATATGATGGCCAACATTCCTGGGCCTCTGCTTACTATATCCATTGCATTGTCCTGTGAGTTGTGACAACACACAGAGCCCTGCTTGCAACCCTGATATAGGATGTGAAATGACAGGGCTCATAATATAGCCCATAGTTGTGCCCTCCCTACCTCACCACAGCCACAACAAAATTCAACAAGTGCCTTACTGAGGTTTCTAATGGAGCCTTTTGAAGAAAACCCCATATATGCCTTTTAACCTAGTAGCAGCAATGCTCATCAGTCCAACAGATTGAGTACCTTCTTCTGTAACTAGGGACCTGTCTTCTGTAATTCATTACCACTTTAATAAGTTGCAAGGGGATGCTTGAGTCAATAAACGGAAGAACACAAGATTATATAGAAAAGCTTCAGCAGCTGAGCATAGATATAAACACAAGGTGTTGTTGAGCATAGATATAAACACAAGGTGTTGTTTCAGACCCTTCAGCAAACACACAACATAGTTCTTTCCCTGTCCTGCTAAAAGGTTTGACTTGGTTTTTTTAAGTTTGCTGATTTGTTCATCACCAAGGAGTGTTCTCCCCTGCCTTTCCACCTGTACTCCCGCATCCCCCGGCTTTTGTGCTAGCCTCCAGTACTAGTTGACAGAGCACTGTAAAAAGTGAGGGATTGTAGTAGTAAACACTAACTGGGATATTTGCATACCAACAATACTTTGCAAGCAAAACATATTTAATGTCTCATTATGATATTATGTGCATTTTAAGAAAATGTCATCAATCGGCATTTACATAATTATTTTGTAGTGCATACAAGATTTCTTGCAACGTACCCCATACCTAAAACCCTATAATATTAAACAAGTGCTCAGTGAAGCCTTTTATGTATACCAGCAAGTTTCCATATAATTTGTTAAGGGCTATGGCCAATGGAACTCTGAACACTTGGAAAGGATGCAGATTTTGTAAAAATCATTCAACTATCTGAATATCAATCACCCTAACATTATAGAGGAGTAATTCTAGGCATAGTCTATACCCTTTTTCCCTTGCAGGCCAAGAAAATGATATTGCAATGTTGCTCTCCACCTATAGGGTATTGTTAGCAGTGTTAAAGTAGGAGATGCTGAGCATAACAGTTGTCTACTCAGAATCCTTAGATGGCAAATAGTGAGTTTCATAATGTGTTCATTTGCAAGGGGACCACTGCAAAACACTTGCGTGACATATGTACAAAGAAGAGGAAGCATCGGATGAGGCTACACATCCAAGTAGACTGCTTACTCGAAGTCAGTATCCCACTTTTGGCTGACAGCTGGTTTCCATAGTGTGGGTGATGCTTTTGGTGAGACACCACGAGCAACAGAAATTTTTTGGACGTTATTCATATTACAGCGAAATTTACTTGGAGGACGTTATTAATATTACAACAAATATAAAACAAGTGGATGTCGGTACAAGTCTGGTCACCTTTTCGTACAGCCAAAAGAGAAAGAGTCCAGGTTTATATCTAAAGGTTTTCTGGGGCACAAGTTAGAGTCATAATGTAAAAGCATGGTAGAGCCAAGTATCGGAGTCATGGGTGGGGAGGGAACATTATTTGGTTAATGTGTCCGGGCAAATGTTGGTTAGATTCTGCTGTTCTTGGAGCCACATTTTCATATTAGTGTTTAACCTCTTGTGGGTGTATTCTGTTGGGGTTTATATGTTTTTAAGGTCATGCTTGCATAGTAGGGTAATGCATATGAGCTATACCAGAATTTTAAGATTAGTTAGTTATTTTAAGAGAATGCAAATGTCAGGTAATTGTTGTGGCTTGTACCTTATTAAATCCTTTTAATTAAGTGAGAATGGTCTGTGTGCGCTGCTAAAAATCTTCTGAGCGGCACCCAGAGGCAAGCTGGGCAAGCGCACATGCATATATCTCCCAAATTCCCAGTGTGGGGTGACCTACTAATATATGCATCTCACTTTCAGGGGAGTTCAGCCCTCCATACAGCACAGATGGAAACCACAGCGCAATGAAGCAGACTCACGTTTCATAGCCATACAAGAACAGTTAGCTCTGTTGTCATTTGTGACATCTTAAAACAGTTTCTGATGTCCAAGAAACTCGAGAAGGCAAGTGTGGAAGCTGTGGCCAGATATTTTTGTTCATGCTCTAGGAGGGGTGGCTTCTTTACTAGGACCCCTGTAAACATAAACACCCCGTCTCTCACATTCTTGAGTGTCAAACTCTTTGACGGATGGTGAAAGGTGCATTTATAGCTTCTCTGTCTTGCCTACTCCTTGTATGATCCCACCATCTGATGCCCTAAAAACCACCCAGAAATCCTGCAACACTTACAGAGAGCCCATGTGTGTACATGAGACACCATGCCAGGTCTAAATACAATAAATTTAACAATGTTAGCATCCTGTAGTACCCCGGAAGGATGCATGGCATGTTCAACAAAACTCACAAAGAAAAAAAATATATTAAGTTACCATGTAGCAATTTGCCCACTCAATTGTAAGTGTGTTTTATTTTTGACTCTGTTTATGTGTGAAGAAAACTCTTGCGAATTCGATTTTGTAGGTCTGGCTGAAGTCACCCGTAGCTATTTTTATTTTAAAAAAGAAGTGCATAAACAGGTGTGGCAATCCAAAATGGAGTCAAATGATGCCATCACAAGGTCCACACATTTTCATCGGTTGTTCAGTGTGCTTCCTTCTATGAAATCATCTATATGCCTAGGAGGAAAGGCAGGATCATGGCAATCACTCCAATCCCCAGTGCCTGCCCCTATCTCCCCCTGCCCTCTATGAATGAACCAGCCATTGGACATCCTGCCCACCTCTCCCAGTAATGCACCTTACTTGGTTGGAACATCGATAACCTCAGACGGGAAGCCACCAAATGGGGAAACATTCTGTTGTTAAATACAATGAGGTCCAACAAACCACAAATTGCATAACATGCATGTTTGACCTCCAACGACTTCACAGATGTTTTTGTGTTGGAAATACATTAATGTATGCATGTGTTGCAAAATTGGATTCAGCACACAGTTTAAAACTTTGCAAAACTCTGGCTAGAAGACACTGGCCATCATTGCAATTGTGAAATAGTAGGATTATAGGGGTTTAACTATTAAGAATAGATTCAGGTTTTATTAACAGAGGGGCAGATATCTTTAACAGGTCCATGAATTACATTATAGATTCAGTATTTATCTTATCTAGTTCTGTGACCTCCTCCTCTCCCAATCCCTGTACTTTGACTTGCAAGCAGTGTATTTTGGCCTCATTGGGCAGCACTTGCATGCGTCAATACATGTCTATAGGAGTACCTGACCTCTCCCCTTCAAACTGAGTACAGATAAACTTGATAGGCTGATCAATGGTTCCAGTATTGCAGAAATTAGAATGATAGTGTTTTTAAAGATACAAATGTGCATGTGGGTGGTGCATATTCTTTGGGGTCAGAATGACCCAGGATGTGAAGGGTGCCTCGGGTATTACACACATATCATGAATATGTAAAAATATATTCTGGAAACTGGATCGAAAATGTGATATGCTTAAAGTAAATATTGACTCACCGTTTGGTAGTATGGCCGAACAGACTGAGATATGTTTTAAAATGGATGACAAATACAAAATGACGTTGTGAGAACAAGAGTCCTGACTGATGCTGATAGCAAATATTTTTTGGCAGTAGTTCCGGGGAAAAGCAGACATGATTGATGGTAAATCAGATAGAGGCAAGGAAGTTACCAATTAGTACAGATCAGTTGAAATACTTGGCAGCAAAAAAATGAGCTTATGGGTTTTCCACGGTATGAGCTGCCAACTAAATTTGGCAAGACCTCGAGAAGCAGATAATTATTTTTTGCAGGACTAAGAGGATGTATAATTGTGTCCAGCAGGCTCTAAAATAAGCTTATTTTAGGGCCTCATTCTAAGTTTGCCGGTCCGCTACCGGTAAGCTACCGGTGCCGTTACTACCGTACTGGCAAACTGCGAGTTGTGCTTGCAGGTGCCTTTCTGCCCGCCAGGTCTGACTTGGCGGGCAGAGCGGCACCCGCGAGCACAACTCGTCGGATGCACCGGCACTATTCATGAATGGTGCTGGTGCATCCAACCTCCGCATTCCCATTGAACCCTGTGGGGCTCAATGGGAATGGGGAAGAATATTTTCTGGCACCCACTAATGGGCAAATACTGGGTCCGGCAAGGCCGTAATGACCTGGTAATTGCCCATTCGCGGGTGCCGGAAAATAAATGATACCAGCTGCAGCACGGCTATCGCCAGTAGCATAATGAGGCCCTATGTGTCAGTCAGCCAGTGCTTGCCAAGAATGAGCTAATGTGGTCTTTGTGAGTGACAGATAAGCCACTCAATCAAAGATAAGGAAGGCTTTATTCTGACCAAGAGGACCAATCAGATATGTATCATGAATTTGTATGAGAGTATTGCATCATTGAAAAAGGCTTATAAAAGGAGGAAGGCAGAATGTTGTTCTGTGTGTCCTTCCAGTGTGTCTTGTGAACTTGTATTAAGGATGACTGTGAACTTCACCCGGGCATCTGTTTTTCCTTGTTCCTGTCTCCAGTGTCAGAGTTCACAGATGCCAGAGAGCTTGATGGGAGGCAGAAGGACCTTCTCTACACATGCATGCACATGTACACCAGTAGCAACTTCCCTTTCTGATTTACACTGGCATGGGAGCATGTAGGGTGCTGCTATGTGTGCCATATCTACTGGGCATACAGGATTGTGGCCACAGGTGATACACTGGCACTCCAGTGCACCTCACAGCATGTGTTGATTTGACCAGGTTTCAACATACATGTTCTTTTCTGACTGTTTAAATTGGCACAAAAGGTGAGTGAGGTACTTAATCAGAATCAGGCCCGTTTCTAGGGGCACAGAAACCAGGTGACATCACAGTTAGAGTCAAGGGCACCACTGGAAGCCTTTTAATCAACTTCATGAGCGAGCAGGGATACATTGCATGTATTGTCATTGGAACACTACATGGACAGAGGCAGGGGAAAAACGCTAACTGCACTAGCCATCTACCTCCGATGATTCAGCCATTGACTTAGAACTCTGCTCACTGGTTGTATAAGAAGGCTCTCACAAAATTAGTTTCTCTTTGTAGAACTAATCATGATTATACAGTGTGACAATAGCTGCAAACCACTGGTATGCCAGAATGGAGAGCGGAACAGTTATGGTGGACTGAAAGGGCCAGACATAGCCTGCAGGAGTAGGGGGTTGTGGGGACATAAGTTTATGGTGGGGGGCAAAGTAAATGGCCAAAGGAAGACATAATATGAGGAGGGGAGGATTGGCATTCATGTATGGATTTCTATCCATTGGCTAGGCTCATGATTTTGTTTGTGGGATGCGTTGGGGTGGTCAAATGAGCTACCACATGTCATCTGAATGCCACTTGGGTTTCTTTTGGAATTCCTTGTTTTCTGGTATGTTTATCTAGTTGAAACAAAAGAGTACAACTCCCATAATACAATGATCTGTTGTACAAATGTCCACAACACGAAATACGAGTTCAGGAGACAAGGATTCACCTTGACAATCTTTGCTCTTTGCTGGGAGGAAAAACTGTTTGTGTAAGTATAGGAAAAAGCAATCCTTATATATAAAGCTGAATGTATGTGTGTGTGTGTGTGTGTGTGTTTGTGTGTGTGTGTGTGTGTATGTTTGTCCAGCTATACAAATCCATACAGTTGAACCCAGATCTACCACATTTTGCATGGATTCCTCTTTTGTGTGGGGCCAGACCGTAGTCTATGTTTGGATGCAAAAATCTTATATGCAAAAAATATTTTGTGTGTGTGTGTATGTTTGTCCGGCTATACAAATCCACACTGTTGAACCGACTGCTCCCAAATTTTGCATGGATTCCTCATTTATCTGGGGCAAGATTATAGTCTGTTTGGAAGCAAAAAAAGTAATCCGTAGCAACCTCATTTACTGGTACTCACCCCGTTTCACTACAATAGGTACTAGAAGGAGGCAACATTTGGAATAGTGTCTGAAGCAAAATGTTTGATATGTTGGTTAATCATTTAACATTTATTAATACTGTTTACAGTTCACAGTTCGGGAATTTAAAAAAAGAAAATGTAAAAATGTTTTAGCACGTCACTCCAAATATGGGAAATGGCAAGGTTACAGTTTACGGAAGTTCATTCACAAGAAGAGAGCACAATCAATCAATCTTTCTTGGACATTTTCTCAAATGTACTGAAGCCATTAATTGACTGAAACATACCACACAAAAAACAAACATCACTAGGAAAAGGCCCATCTGATGCAAAGCAAAAATCAATATCAATAGCTTCTGAAACACAACAACAAACAGCAGCATGACTTGCTGAGCAGAGGACAAGAGCAACATCATTCTGGGCACATGAGACACCAAAGCCAACTGAAGCAAGACTTGTCGACAAGAGGACAAGATAAACATCCTCCAGGGCACACGAGTCACCACTCGATCAGGACACAGGCAACGCCGGGTACCCCAGCTAGTACTGTATACACATTATGTTTCTTGCTGCTGTTTAGGTTTAAACAAAGGAGTCAGGAACTAATAGAAGGGCAGAAAGCTGGGGAGATTCCACTTAAGGGAGATACTTCATTTGCTTGCTCATGTGTGTGAGTGTGTGTTTCATATACTGTGAAACGAATGTATTGGCAAAGGTATAAAACAATTATAGTAGCAGCAATTAATGTCAAAGCCAACAGTTTTAACATGTGTGAAAAGAAAATGTGTTATTTCTTGCTACTTTAGATATTGAGAGAGCATTGCCCATGTACATTCACAATGTGTCTAGCGTTTACCATCATTTAATAGTTTTTACATGGATATGTCAATATAATACCTGTTGCAGGTGTTGTTATCATAAAGTAAGGAACTCACAACATTGCCAGGCATTCACCCACATGGCCAGCTTTTGCCATTGGACAACAGCAACTAGCACAATTTACTAGGCATTACAACAGGTTGGCCTTGTACTTGCATCATATCATTATCTTTTGGTGATTTTTATGGAGCTTCATGCAGATGAAACACTTCTACGCTCTGTATTAATCAGTGTTATTACTACCCACTGACTGATCTCATTTCACCGCCCTCAGAATGATGAAGGGCATAGTCGGTGCCACCAGGGTTTCAACTTTGACACATAGCATTCTCCCATTCCCAAATCCTGACATATCACATGATCTATCCACCCGGCATGCAACTAATTCACCCCATTAGGTAGCTGTTGCCCTCACATGGCTAAGTGCTCATGTCATTTTGTACATATTGCCTTGCTATAGTCGGGTACTCTCATCATATGCCAGGTTTTCCCATTAAATGCTCATGCACTCACACCATTAGCAAGTATTGTTATAATGTCTCTATGTATGCAGATCATATGGCAACATGGCAACTTCATCGCACAACCTACTTACATCTCTGTCATTCCCCTGTAGTGCTTTGAAGTAGTTTCAAGGCATTCTGTATGACCTAGCCTGAATTGATATATTTGGGAACAACCTTCTTATTTCACACCGATCTTCCATTCTTCTGCTGCATCATTGGGAATGGCATCTGAGCGCTATGTTCACTGACTAGAGAGAGCTATTGGCTCTTGCTATACTTTCAACTGAGAGCAACATTGTTACAACAATAGATTACAGCAACAACAATAGACTACATTTAGACAACAAACAAATGTTGTCTACTCATTCATTTTAAGCACAAGTCAATATTGTTATATTGGTACGGAATGATGCCAAACCTCTAAGGCATTTGTTCGCAAGGCATACAATCTTGAAGCAGATCATGGGGTTTTGGAAAGCAATGCATTGTTTTGTGTTGATTGGGGATGGGCCAGACTTTCACAAAGTCACAAATGTCTCTCCATGGTGTACTGGACATTTTGCAGTCCTTTGATTAGATAGGTGGGGATGCCCACATAGAGATGTAGCAGCAGTACTCCTGTGACAGGTTCACAATGCTCTTACTGTAGAGGTTTTCTCTTGTTATGCACAGTGTAACTTTTCCTGAGCTTTTCACTTATTAGAATATTGATTTGACAGTAGTCAGCAAAAGCAGCTTTCAAATATTTTGTCATTCAATTCAAACAATGCAAAGTGAAAACATGTTGCAAGTCATACAGCCCCAAAAAGCTATTTTTAAATACAGAAAAGTACAAGGCTGTAAACATAATAATGACCCACATCTCTAATATAACCTCGACAATCACCATAACTCCATTCCTAAACCTTACCCTAATTCTAATTAAAACCTTTATTCTACCCTGAATCCTTACATAACCCTTCAGCAACCCTTTATTTTTATGGGACTCAATACAAAACACCAAATACATAGAAAATGAACAGTGAACCTACCTCCAACCCCATCATCCTCTCTCCACAAATTCCACAGCTCTTGCCCAAACCCAAACCTTTGCTCTAATCCTAACCTCAGCTTGACCCTAACCACAACTCTAACACTTACCGTAATGCTTACTCTGCACTAACCGATAGGTTTTTTCTAACCTCTATCCGACTCCAACATCACCAACATCTCCAACCACCCTATCCTTTTATTTAGCACTTACCCAAACTGTTATTATATTAGCCCTAGGCTTACCATAACTCCTACCCTAACACTTAGCCTGACACGTAATCTACTGTGACCACTAACCAAACCCAAAAATCAACAGCTCTCCCACACCTACCCTAGCCCTAACTCTTACCCTAAGTCTAACCAAAACTTTTACTCTAGGGCCAACAATTCCCCAACCCCTATCCTAACTTGAAATCAGGCCATCACAAGCCCACTAAACCCTCCTTAATCCTTACTTTTAGGATATCAGTACTGAATGTTTGGCTACTTTTCAACTGGCTTTTTTGTCATATGTTTGCCTTCAACGTTTTAACTGCAGAGTTATTTTCATCACAATTCTTTCTCACTGGCTTCATTTGTGTTGCCAACATTTTGCTGGAAACCAATTTGATGATGGTATCGACCTGAACAAGCCTAGGTTGAGTACCATAGCTTTTATAGTGACAATTTCTCCAAAGAAGGTGACATGGTGGCACAGTGGTCATGTTTATTTGAGTAGTTAAGGTGGGACAATGGCTAGGCATTCAGTTTCAGGAGGTTCAGACTGTTTTGCCACATTAAATTCTCTATGCTTCAATTGGTCAAGCATGACAATGGAGCCTCCCCCACCGACCTGTGCTCCTCACCCCTCATCTATCTATGCCTGCATCAGTCACGGTCCTAAGCCACGAAATGCATCCTGACAACTTGCCTACCTACCTATCACAACCCCGTATAAGGTCACTAAGACGCTTGCACCGGGAAGTGTACACTTTTATCACCTATGCCCATGCGCCCTGGCCACCGACAAAAACATCCAAGATGCCAGGTGAGGACGCAGGCTTTACACCCTCTACTTCAGCCACACCTCACTCAACCTTATAGCAGCTGCACCCCCACAACAACTGATTACCCGACGCTTACACCGGACCCTCCATGCACCTACCTACTAGCTCACAGTCCCCCCACTGACAGTCTACCACACTCCCCACATTGCTGTGCCTTCACTCTGTCCCAGCACTAATGCCCATGCCAAAACTCATAAATAGGAAGCTAGGAGCGTCACCTTCTTCATAGAGTGTGCCACCAAGCATTACGCTTGCAGCCTTCCATCCACCTAAGACTGCTACACCCAATGGTGTGCCACCTCTTGCATGCAACTTCACGCTAGTGAATTCCACCACCAACGAGGAGAGTTCCCACACCATCCATCACCCACCAAGCACCATTCCAAAAAGTTTTAAGCGTGTCACTAAACCTACAACACCTCCTATAAAGGCCATCTTAGTGAATGCCAGGTCTATACCTGCACATTCTCTCGACATTGCAGTCCTAATCACAGCTAATGAGTTCACCCTGTTGGCCCCTCACTTTGCCTTGCCATACCACCCAAATACCCCATCTTTCATGAAGACAGATTGTATTCTAGAAGTCGGTGTGTAGAACTTATAGCAAGAAACACACTGCCACTGATGGAGATTAGTAACACCACTCTAGCTGCAGGTGACCTCCTGCGTACCAAACTGAGCATCTTTCATACTTCTATGATCACAATACACTTGGACTATCCTCCTAGGAGACCTTCATCTGGGGTTTAATGATGAGTCAGACCCAAATGCCCTCTTCCTAGCTATCTCCGTTAGCACATTAGGCTTCACCCAATGTATCCTCAGTGCTACGCACTCCAAAGACGAATCCTATATTGGCTTCTGACTGTAATTGCAACATCACCAATACATCCAACCAACAATGTCCCTGGACTGACCACACTATTATCCCATGCTCTACACCTGTATCCAGCACTCAGCCATAGGCAGCCCCACATCTAATACCCTCTGCTACGCGGAGCAATAGAAACATCACAAAAACCAACATGTTGCCACTGCTAGATGAGCTATGGAGCCCACAGGCCGTAGTCAATGATCCACATACAGTAGTAGAGCTGTACAATTCTATAATTACTCAGGCTATCAACACTATGGCTTCCATCACTCTTCGCAAATCCAAACCCATCACGCATTGTAATGCTTAGTTTACGCCTGAACTCAAAGCACTCCACCTTCTCAATCACGAAGCTGAAACACAATGGAACAATAAACCCTCCAAGCACAAAAAAGCCCTCTTTGTCCTTGCTGCAAAGGAATATACAAATTCCATTATCCAGGAAAAAAGTACCACTAACAATTGCTAACTCCAAACCCAACACGAGAGAGTTCTATGTGATTCTTTGTGAGCTTGAAACCCCAACCCAACACACCTTGCACTCAGGATAGCGCCTAGTGCTCTGAGGTCCAGAATGCCCTACTCCTTAAAATGGACACTGTGCAATTAAAGATCATTGCTAAGAAAAACACCTTGCCCAATGCAACACCCGCCATGCCCAGTGTGGGACTCTTAGCGGCCCAACACATCCCACTCCTCTCTGACTTTACACCATTCACCGAATCTGATGTCACTCTGATAATCTAAGGAATACACCCCTTTTGATGCCTGGGTGACATCTACCCAGCAGCAGTTTTCAAAGACTGCACTGACAAGTTTGCTCCCTTCATGAACTCCCTCATCAACACTTCTTTTTCCTCCGGCTCCATACATAATAGTCTCAAAGACAGGTGTGTTCTCCCACTTTTCAAAAAACCTACCCATGACCCAACCATCCCCACTAATTAATGCCCTGTAACTACTGTCCCCTTTCTAGTTAAATTCCTGGTTCATGCTGCCTACCTTGTGATCCAGCACCACTTGAAATACAACAGTCTCTTGGGCATACAGCAATCAGGGTTTTGACCTGGCTTTGGCACCAAATCTGCCTTGTTGACTCTCAAGATTCAATTAGATGAGATTAAAGATGATGATAAACTAGCTTTACTTCTGCTACTAGACCTCTTTGCTGTCCTTGAGCTGGTGGACCACTGCACTTTATGTCATCACCTAGCATCAGCAGCACACTTCTCACTCACAGCCATTTCCTGGATTACTTCCTTTCACTCTGACAGGATCATGAGAGTGTTCTCATCCAACACAGTAGCCGCACTAGCCCTTGTCATGCGTGGGGTCGCTCAAGGCTTGTATGTTTCACCAACACTCTATAACATTTGTACAAACCCCCTTTTTGACCTGCTCGATGACAAAGGAATTTTGTATACCAATTATGCGGATGACACGCTGGTCCTCTTCCTCCTCATTGGTAACTACACCACTGATGCTAACAACCTATATTCAACCTACCAAACCATCCAGGCATGGATGGCCTCCCACCATCTATGCCTCAATGATGATAAAACAGAACTGCTTCGGTTTGGATCTCAAACATCACTCAGCAAGCTGGCCCACACATGAAAATCATTCCACATAGGGGGCAATACCTTTCAGGTATCCAGCAACATCAAGACTCTGGGTGTCTACATTGATGCCACCTTGTCCTTCTCCAGATAGGTCAATGTGATTGATTCCTCCACTGCATACATATCTAAAGTAATCAATGAATGGAGACCTTAACTAACTCCTGACAACTGTGTCACTATTGCCAGAGCGCTTATTGGGTGTAGGTTGGATTATTGCAAGGTCCATTCTCAGATCCCTCTTCACACAACATTCACAAGCTCCAAATCATCCAAAACAATGCCCTCCGAGCAGCACTCAACATCCTGAAGTGCAAACATATATCAGCAGCAAGAGAAAGTGTGCATTGGCTGCTGATCCATGAACGTATTGCCTTCAAAACCCTTGCAATTACTTACAAATGCATTTACAACTCAGCGCCAAAATACCAATCACAAAAACTATTGAAAACCCAATCCTCTAGACTTGCACAATCCACTTATTCATAACCAACAGACCATACCTCGATTTAAATGCAAGAAAGTGGAAATATCCAGCTTCCCATAATGAAAAAAAGACCTTGGCCGTGATGCCAGCGCTGTGTGCTGCACACCTTAGAACGACACTGAGGTGGTTTAATAAAGTAATTCTTATTCCACAAAGGTATGTGTAACTTTTGAAAAAAAATGTTATTTCCACTAATTAATTCAAAAGTGGTTTCTAGGATTAATATTCAATATCTTTTGAAAGGCAGACATGTCACATAACAAGCCTAGCATTTCGGGCATTCAGGCCCTTCTTCAGGGCCTGTGATAATTTATCTTTTAACTACCATATGATTAAATCAACGTAAATGTGTAGATTTTGTAGTGCATAAACAAATAAACCATTTGATGGCAAGGCATTCCATCCGGATTCATACATGAAAGAGCATTGCATATACGTGCATCGTTTTTCAGCATCAACAGTTAGACAAAAATAATAACATAGTAAAATGATAACGTTTGTGCGCGTAGAATAGAATATATAAATTGGACATAACCATTGTCATATACATTACCAAATGTTATGCCGTGTGATGAGTGATTACATGGATCGTCGTCAAGGATACATGAAATAAGAAGAAGAAGAGAGAGACACAATAATAAAAGAAGTGAGCGAGATATGTGGCATAGTGATTAAGCTTGGTTTACAGTACTTAATAGGAGGCACTATGTAAATATATGCATTCACGTAAGGATATGTGTCAGTATTACTAACCTTCTGGTTGCGTTCGTGCTATACAACTGATAATGTAGAAAATCAGAGCTTACAGTAGCCGTGTCAATCGGCGACTTAGTTTGTAAAAGACAGATGTAGAAAACCATGCTTATTGTGCGATTCAGAATCGTAAGCGATCTGCCAATGTAAGACCTGAACTAAGATTGTACGCTTACCTGTTGTAAAATGCTTCTGCAAAATGCTATAGCAGAATGCTATTGAGCGCGTGCACAGCATTCCTCTTGCTGAGTTGTTAGTGGTTGCCTAGGCGACCGTGCAGGGTGCGCGCCAGCCATAGTACGTGGTTATACATGCAGATGTGAACGTGATGAAGGGAGTTGGATCAGTTTAGGAAATGAAGGCGGCCATCATAAGATGGTGCTAGATAGTAAATAAACTTGTAAAATCACTATGTGGAAGAATGTTGTGAATGTGAATACCACTCATTGTGAGTATATATGAGAGATACCAGTAACTGCTAAAATATAAAAAGTAAGAACACGTGATGTGGAGACGATATTCAAACTAAATCCTATGGTAATAATGTAAAATAGTGGAACGAACGAGAAGTGTGGGAAAAGACATGTACGGTCGGCAGAATGATGATAAATGACTGTGAGTATCTAATCGGGGGACCCAGGAGTGTGGATCCCTAACCTAGGGTTACCTGGTTAAACAAATAGATACAGAAATGAGAAAAATAGAGTGGAAATAATAATCAAAGATTGAGATTATGCATAATAAAGAGATATAAAAATAGACAATAACGAGAATAAAAATATTTGAATAATCACAAAACACACAATTATAATGTGTCCTCTATGAAAATGATAATGGACAGTTCATAAGAAACAGCTGAGGTCAAACTCTTCGTTCATCCCTTCTGGTGCTATGGACCCCATTTTTTCAATCCATAGTGCTTCTTTTTGTGCTCTCAATTTCTTCATGTTTCTGCTTTGTCCTTTAGTGGGTATCACTTCTAGTACTACAAATCAGAGTTGTGCCACTGTGTGACTGTTTTCGTGAAAGTGTCTTGCCACTGCTGATGTCTGATTGTTCAATCTGATGCATCATTTGTGTTAGTTAATACGAATGTGTACTTTACGTGCAACTCTCTCCAACATAATATTTGGCACATGGACATTTGATGACCTAAATCACGTTTTCTGATAGGCAAGTAGCATGTTGTATCAATTGGATTTTCTCTCCTGTTCTTGGGTGTGATATGTAGGGTCGTTTATTATGTTGTTGCAGTTCCCACAACTCGTGCATATGTTCCTGGGTATTTATCCAGAGATTTAGATTTGGTATTTCTGTTGTGAGTGTCGAACAGTAAATTCGGTAAATTGTTGCTTTTTTGATATGCAAATACTGGAGGCTTTGCAAAGAGGTCCTTTGACCTGTGGTCATTCTGTAAAATGCGCCATCTCTTTAAAATGCTGTCTTTGATTTGTCCACTCTGTATCGAATATTTGGTGACAAAGACTAACTCTGGACTATCCCGTTCATGTTTTTTGGATAGAAGCTCGGTGCGATCTTGTGTGTTAGTATTAGCTCGAGCTGCTATGAGGTCTTCCTATGGGTATCCTCTCTCTTGGAGCTTCTTATGTAGTTTATTCAATTCAAGATCACATTCCGTTGGGTCGCTCACGATTCTTTTGATTTGGCCAAGAGGTAGATTGCGTAAGATACTGGGTGGATGAAATCTCAGTCTGTGAAGTAAGTTGTTTCTATCAGTCAGTTTGGAGTACAATCTCATGAAGATCCTTGAACCTTCAATTGCTGTTTGTATATCCAGATAACGAACATTCGGATTTCCTATTTCCATAGTAAATTGTAATTGACTGTCGATACTGTTGAGATATAGCAAAAAGTTGTTTAAGTCCTCTTGGTTGCCTCACCATATTCTGAAAACATCATCGAATTTTTGGAAATGAATTTCAGTAAAATCATCAGGAATTCTTTATTAGCTCCTATTGGTCCTGCATGCAGTAGCAGTTTCTCCACTGCTTCCTGTCCCAAATCATGTGGGATGCTAGTGTACAAACTTGCAACATCAATGGTGAATATGATGTCTTCTGTTGTGAGTTCAATTTGGTCCAAAATCTGAAGAAAGTGAGTTGTGTCTTTCACGTAAGTAGATGTCCGTTGGATGAGTGGCTGAAGGAAGTAATCTATGTATGCGCCCAATGGTTGCAGAATGCTTTCTGTGGCTGCTACGATCGGTCTTCCTGGAGGGTTGATGAGCTGTCTATGTATCTTAGGTAAGATGTATAGATGTGGCATTGTGGGGTAGGAAGTCCATAAATATGCCTTTGTGCAGCCCACACCGCTGGCCTCATGGCCAAGGTCTTTTTTTTCATTAGTTGCGCAGTGCTATGTCACGGAGGCACTTTTTCTAGTGGATCTGCACCCTAAACTTTACAAGTTATATTAACCTATGAAATTGAATTACCTTTGAATACATAACATAGTGCAAAACTCACCAGCATCAAAGATCCAGCTTCCCAGTCATTGCCTCCAAGTCCCGGAACTCCTTGCCTCTGTCACTGAGATCCAAACAATCATATTGCAGGTTTTCGGAAACAACCTAAAATGCTACTCTTCTCTATGATCTCACCACGTGACTGATAATAACCATACCATCTATGCCAGCTCTTAAGCAGAACTGTTCAAAAGTGTTTAACCTGTAACTTACCTTATGTTCTGTGTCTGTTTCTCTTTTTATCTATGGTATGTAACCAGTGCCTTGATGTCTCCAGGCTTAATGTTCTAAACAAAGGCAAAAATAAATAAATAAACATGATCCCACTACCAAAATTCAGGATTGAGAATGTGTTCATCCTCCTTGCCTTGACCAATCATTGCACGCTATTCAGCCTGACTGTGGGAAATTACAGTTTTGTATGTGTGCTTCTTTGCGAGGGCCTACCTGATTTTCTCTGTTAAGGAAATTATGGTTTTTATGCTTTGGAGATGGAGATGGATCAATGTGTCTCAAGGTGTACTCACTCCTGCTTTAGGTTCCTTGTCTGCATCTGGGGTGATTGAGAGAACTGGCCATGTCAGGCCTTGCTGTGGGCTATCCTATTGTGTATATTTGTTCGAACCTGGAAGTGGGAAAGTATTGCTTCATAGAACACTAGCTCCGGTATATCACTGTTCCTCGTGGAAGGACATTTTGCTCCCTTGGTACTGTGATTGCTTGGGATGGAATCTGATGTGTGACAAATATGTATTATGCTAGGGGTGGGGAATTGCATGAGCTGGTTCCCTGTTGGTGCGGTTACTTGTACTGGGCCTAAATTCTGGGGGTTGTGCAGATCCTGGGGCATGCATGGGTCCTGGAGCTACAGCATGGTTTGAGACATAAAATCCATGTGTTCACCCCTGTGCATAATATGGAGCTGGGGGTGCTCCTGGGTGGTATCGCAATGGAGGTTTGGTTCGAAAATCCTTAGCCATGTGCCACATCTTTCCACATATTCAAATCGTGGTCGGAATCCCCCAAATCCTCACCCTCTGCCTTTTTGTGAATTACCTCTTGCCCCATGTACCTCTGTCTCATCTATTGTTATCTGGGTTATTCGACCATTCTTGTGATGTCCTGACTGCTGTTGTGCATCTGTGGGCTTGGTTACTACTGCACACTCCATGCTAACCTTTGCCAATTTCTTCTGCACTGGCCTCGCTTCTGCGTGCTGTGCCTTTTCTTCCTTTGTCCTTTCATTCTCATGCTTGCGTCTACAAAAATGTACAATGCGTGCTTGTATTTTGCCCCATCCTTTCGCTTCCATGCTTACTATTCAGTCTAGCTCTGCTTGCACATCTGTGGGAAGACTCTTTTGTAGTATATGGTTGAACAATTGTACATTATGTTCCCAGTTTTCCCATGTTTCCTCCTGCCACATCTCTTAAATGGATTGGATATATAAAGCTGGGTTCTCGTCATGTTTCATTGTTCGTGCCATAATGGAATCTACATCAGGTTTGTCTGGGATATCATTGTCAGCACGTCCCACACACTGGCTCTGCAATTGTTAAATGGAACTCCATCGTCTGTATCACTCTCTAGACGGACCCCATGATTTATTTCTCTCTCCCAAACAGTGTTTGTCTAATCCCCTATTAAATTGTCCAGTAGAAAGTTCATGTCTCCTACTGCTAGACTGGCACCTGCTGTTTGTTTTTCTAAGGCATGGATCCTTTTGCCCACCCCATCCCCCTCCCTGTCAGAGGTGGTAATGTCTTTATCAAATTATTTGTATCCATGCGTGGCCATGGTATATATTGTGATCTGCCTACCTCCCTTAATGGAAACTGCTTCCCCCTTTTTGGACTACAATATGTTCTAGCATTTTTTCCTTCCCTCTAACTATGGCCATTGTTCAGGGGTGAAGTCTTTAGGGCCTCATTACATGGAAGGCGGTAAACCATGGTGCTATTAGCACCATGGTTGCCGCCAGTACCATACCGGTACCACCATGGAGAAAAGGGGAATTACCACCCCATTCCAAGGTTGGCGGGGCGGTAATTCTCCCTTTCTCCATGGCTCTTCCCCATTCCCATTTTTGCCCCATAGGGCATAATGGGAATGGGGAAGGCGGTAATTACGCTACCGCAAATTGCGGTACCGTAATTAGCACCAAGGTCCCTTTGCGGGTCCCAACTTTAACGGCTGGTCTACACCAGGCGTTAAGGTCGGGTCCTGCAAAGGGACCTCGTAGTAAGGCGGTAAGGGTTAACAATCACCGGTACCCTTACCGGTGACCGTTAACCCTTACCGCCTTCCGTGTAATGAGGCCCTTAATCTTCTCTCACATGGAGTCCTCTTTTCCTGGTTCTCTCCTGTTTCACAATTCGCCCCCCTCATTTCCTGTTCGTCTTCACTTTCAATCACCTCAGATTGGTACTCTAAATCCTTTAGCTTTGGCTGTTCTGTTTCTATTTTCATATCATTTTTTACTGCCTTATTCAATTTTAATGGTATTACTCCTGATGCCCACAACTCAGCATTTACCATAAGTCAAGGTGCATTCCTATTTCTCTTTACCCTTCACAATTCCTCTTCTGTTTTGCGTATCACTGCTTCTAAATCCGGTTTATTTTCTAACTTTACTAATGCTGGATTTCGCTGCTCTCTAGGTGCATCTATTCCCCAAAATGTATGTGTATCTTTATAAGTGGGGCCTTTTACTGAGGGTTGGGGTATTATGCTGCAGGTTTTAAGGGATATAGTTCAGCTGCGGGTGGGGCTGTCGGCTACGCAGGCGCTGGAGCCTGTGCCAACTGGGTGTTTTTTTCAAAAGCTGCCCGTACGCGGCGCTTATAGGCTGAGGGACCGCCTGCATGATTTCATTGAAATTCTATTTTTAAAACGTGCAAGGTGGATCTTAAAAGAGCTTTCTTGTCACCCCCCCCACCCCCCACTTCAGGTTGTGTTGCATTGTTCCTGTTGTTCTAAGACATGCCACAGAAGGAAAGGAATGGAAGGGAGGATTGGCAAAGGGTACCGACCACAGGGATAAGAAATTGCAAGTGGAGAGCAGTTGTTGAGTGGACCTTACTTGGGTGGGGGCACTCTTTGTCATTCTGCTGGACAGAAGCCTCAAATGCACTTTGAAGTTGTTCCCCCCTGTAAAGTACCATGTCACAGTACATGCACAATATAGTGATATTTGAAAGGTACAGGTCTGCTGTGGTGCGTATGGCCTGCAAGGCTGGTTTCGGGATGCGCTGGCCCACCGGAGTGTCCAAAATGGTGGCTGGAGCAGATGCGAAAGATGCTGCAGAGGAAATTAACCTACTGCCTTGTTCGAAGGGGACAACCCCTTCGATTTCAGGTGCCGCTGCATGGAGGTGGTGCCGTAGCTGTACAAGCCAGGTTTTCCACGACTGAGTACTTTGTTGCTCTCAGTGGATTTCACCTGATTAGCATGAGATTTGGGCACATCTCCTACGGTGGTAAATAGTTTCCACATCCATGACTCATGCGGGCTGCAGGCAATGGGGAATCACTGTACTTTATCCTGGTATCCTTCTTGATCTCCATCTACATTATCAAGCCTTTTCCCTTGTTCAGGAGCCTTCAGAAGGAGGTGGTTGTGGTGGAGGTAAGGGTGTGGGTGCTGCTGAGTCAGAGGTAGTAGCAACAGCTCTGGTGGGCATTACTAGGAAAAGTAGTTTTGAGGCACAGAATTGGTCACAAAGCAATTTCTGCACGAAGCAATGTGCACTGCTGCTCTGTTCTGGAAAGCCAAACATGGATTGCAGCGCAGCTGTGGGGTATGGCCTTTTATAGGACTGTTGTCGAGTACGTCCAACCGGAAAGTGGTCCTAAATCTTTCCCAAAAATAATTAGATGCAGAAGGGAGAGGGTAGGACCTCTGTAAGGGTGCACTTTCACAGTAACACTGCATACATTGCAGAAAAAAATACTTTTCCGATCTGCACAGGCCCGGATCGTGTCTACCAAATAGGGGTCCACGCAGAGCGTGGTTCTGTTCCCATGGTGGTGTCACAATTGTTCTCCATTGGAACGGCTGGAAGCATATTGGCCCGAATATTTTGTGCCCATGTGCATAGGTGTCCTACCAATACCCTTGGGATCCCCGGAATACTTAAAATTATGGCGCACATGCTAAAAAAGCTGTGTGTGTGAATGGTACAGTAGGTGGGATGTTCACGTGCAAAGGTACCCGCAGGACATGGGTGAACGATTCCACCTACTAAAAGTATGTCATGCGTTTCTTGGCTATCTTGGCCAGGGACAGTGTTACCAGGCGTCAGAGGAAGAGATACGCATGTGCGAAGTTGTGCGACCGACAAACATACAGTCCTACAACTTCCTACAGGCAGTTCTGTGGATGTGGACATGCTGTTAAGGAAATTAGGATTGTTATGCTTTAGAGATGGAACAATATGTTTTGAGGCCTACTTGTTTTGTCCATTCAATTAGTTTAAAAAGTTCACTGTTATTTGCGACCATTATAAGTGCCCGTAATGGTTCCCTGACCAATGTTCAATGTTACTATACTTGTTAAAATTATGTGGTTATACTCAGGTATAAGGTGTGTGCTTCATGGCTTACTTGCCCCTTACGAACGACCTGACTTTGTAGATGTCTCTGGGTCAAATGATTGGTGTGACAAGAATGCCTATTACGGCAACAAATTGCTGTGGACATTAAAGAATGACTAATATGCACCAAAAGGAGTTTTTAATTGTCACTCTGTGTTTTTTCTACGAAGGCTGAGGGGTTAGGTTGCTTCTAGAAAGTACAAGGGTTTATGCTCTCTGGCAATATTCTTATGAATAAACTGTCTTTGTCTATGCTACTGCCAAAAATATATTGGGGGTCATTACGACCCAGGCGCTAATTGCGCCAACATTACCACCATGGTGTAAACTATGTTTACACCATGGTGGATGGCGGATTTACCGCCCCATTCCAAGGTGAGTGGGGCGGTAAATCCCCATTTCCCATTTTCCCTTCCCCATTCCCATTTTTGCCCCATAGGGCATAATGGGAGTGGGGAAGGCGCTAATTACGCCACCGTAAATTACGGTGGCGTAATTAGCATCATGGCAGGTTAGCGCCATGGATTTTAACGGCTGCTAAAAGCAGCCGTTAAAATCAGAATAGGCGTTAAGGGTTAACGACGGCGTTAACCCTTAACGCCTGGGTCGTAATGAGGCCCATTGTGTGATTCTGGTTTCTCGATCACTCCTCTATAAAATATCTTAGAGTCTATTTTTCAGTTGTACGTTCATCTATTAACACTAGGATTGCCGGCACAAAGACCTGAAATAAGCACTCCAGACCCCAGATGCCGTGCATCTGGGAACTGAAGTCTAAATTGGCTGATCCCTCTGATAAATAGGTTGAGTGGAGAATCAAAGAAACCCCTGTGCAGTGCCACTACTCTGCATGCAAAGACTCTTGACAACACTTCCAATGTTCTTCCCGGCTTCTGAAGTTTGCTCATAGGCAACCTTGATTCCATTGGAAACACATCCAGTGTCATGCCCAAGAACGTAAGTGCTGACACGGGCCCCTCTGTCCTTCGGGAGCCAGGGTAAAACCCTCAGTCCTGTACCAGCTGCTTGAACTCCACCAGCAACTGTGCTCATTCGTCGTTATTTCTGCCAACTGTCAACACATCGTCCAAATAGCGGATTTGCTGATGTCATCCTGTGCACTGTGTGAAAACCCATTCCACAAACATGCTGAAGAGCACAGACTACTCATGCAGCAGAGCATCCCATAAGCAACAATGTGACAACATCTTTGTCCCCTTTAGCTGAATCCCCAGCAGTTGAAAACGGTCTGGGTATATGGGCAGTAACCTGAATGCACATTTGATGTTGTACGTTGCTGCCTGCGTCCTAGTCCTGCACTCTCCTATAAGCACAATCATATTTTCCACATCTGAGTAGCTCACAGAACAATCCGCAGAACTGATATATTAATTTATGGGCACCCCCTTTAGGTCAGGATATGTGGTGTTTTATTCTGAATTCCCCTTTCTCTTTCTTGGGCGCAAAGGACATCAGTTATATAATCAGGTCTGTTAGTGGTATTAGGTCGAATGGGTCCACTATTCTCACACCCTGCACATGTTTCCCCAACTTCTCCTCTACCAAACCAATATGTTTCTTTAATGACTGTAACTTCTCCACCCAGCAATGAACCAATGGGCCCCTGGGCGCGATCTGAAAACCCGCTTCAAATCCTTCAGCCAATAAATAAGCCACCTTTCTGTCAGGGTAAAACTCTTGTCACTCTTTCAGTTGTCCGACCTTAACAGAAGCATGCGCCTTTTTCTAAAGAAACCCCCGTTTTCCCCTAGACTCTCTACCCTCACCAGCATTACCCTACCCCAGCACTGCACGAGTGGGTGTCACCCTGTGCCTTTATTGCATTTATGGTTGTAGCTACAAGCTGCATGGTTACACGTTGAATGGCTAGCATGCTCCTCTGTTTCTAAATTCCCCATGTTATTGACCTCCCATCTTTTGCTGGGATGTGACTGACAGGCCACAAATGGCACCAGAGGTCCACTCACTCGCTGTTTACATGTTTCTCTGTCAATTTCACCCTATTCTCCCCCCTTCATTGTTGGCCATTCATGGCCTAAATTCATCATCATATCAAAGCCACTGCATACCTCACAGTACATCTGTGGTTTCCTGATCACATCTATATATTTGAACAGATCAATGCCCTGCTTGGGGAATCTCTTGCAGTATATGCTAGTACGAACAAGGACATGGAACATCCAATTCTGAATCATCATCAACACCGTAAGCTTCCCAGCCAACTCCCATGCTTCCTCTTTTTTTTATCCTCCTTACATCTCACTTCCCTTTGCAACAGCTTACATATCTCCGCAAACTCCCCTTTCAAAATGTTTTCTTTCATCCCCATTATCAAACGTGACCCCAATGGCTTAGCTACCCCTAAACATGTTTGCATTAATTTTTGGTTCTTTCTTCTGCTCTCCTTCTTCCCTTTCCTTCGTACTGGCCTGTCCATTGTCCCTTTCTTCGCTGCTTATATCTTTTGTCTCTCACTGTCTTTCCTCTTTACTCATATGTGTGTCCTTTTTCCCTTTTTCTTCCCTCAATGGGCTTACCTTCCCAAATGTCATCAATTCTCAGCAGCTCCTGATGTTATCATTTTTGCCCATCGTTTTCCTTACCTGATCTCTTTATATCCCTTGTTTCTTTACAAAACCCATCACATGAACTCCACCACATTTTCTGCCTTTCCCATTTAATCACTGACTTACTTCTGCTCCTCTCCCCCTCCCGTGCCAAGACCATTCTTCTTTTTCACTCTTACACCCTTCCTCATTGCTACCTTCCTTTTTTTCTTTTTACTGATCTGGTACCTCCTGTTGTTGGCCTGCACCCCAGCGGGGTCCAGTCTGTTGCCTTGCCCCCACCAGAGCCACCACCTTTTCACCCTTCTCTTTCACAATTTATAGCATACTGTGTGCTGCTCTGTCCATCATCTTGTATGTGTTTCCTCTGGTTTAATCACTTTCTTGGATGACTCCATGGATTACCATTTGCACCAGTCCTCAGACACATCTTATAGTCTTTTTGTCACCTGCCCTTTTTCTTACTTGTACCAGCCATTTCATCTTCATGCAGCAAATCCCCTGCCGCTTTAACTATTTTCATCCCCTCCAAACGGATACCTCTGTTCTTGTCACAACCTTAAACTCTATTTCTTTCTCACTGTATGTCTCCAAATTATGTCCAGTCCCCTTCTTGCTGGCCCTACTGTTGACCTGTCCAATTGTTCAACCAGGACATTGCTCAGTCCTTTGCATCAAAACTCCTATATGCCTTACCCTCCTGTATAACCTCTCCATTAAGGTGGTTCTGTGCGTGAACCCATACCTCAACCACTGTGCACCCCTGGCACTGTTTCTGCCTCTTGTATCAATGACTTATTTCTCACCCCATCCCCATCTCCGTCCTTTCTCTCACCCTACCATGCGTTTTCTCCCATTGTCCACCCTTTTTGACACCACTTCATCCTCCTCTCAGGTACGTCAGTTCATAAAAATGCCTGGGGTAGTGGAAGTGACATCACACAGCTGATGACATACCAGGAAGTGACATCATGTGACATTTGACCCCCCAATGGGGCAATATCACAGGAAGTGATGTCATAAGGGTGAAAGGCTATGTAAGATTTGAAAAAGTGACATCACTGAGGTAGAGAAATTACCTATATTATTATTATTATTATTATTATTATTATTATTATTATTATTATTATTATTATTTATAAGATTATTAAAATAACACAATAGGCAGACACAAACAGAATACTGCTTTAGTTAACAGGTATTTGTAATATTGGTGCTGCCCTATTAAGGCAAGGGGCACTCTAGGAATGCAGGGTCACACCTGACACAACCAACACAGTACAGGGGCATTGCTCCATATGCCCGTGCAGCCTGCGGGCAGGTGCTGCCACTTGAATGCAGGTATAGTCAACATGCCACCATATGCTAAGTAAAGCCTCACATATCCAATATTCACCATCAAAGCCCAAACAGAGCCTCAAATGCACATGTATTTCCCTCAAATGCACATGTATTTCCCTTTGAAGCTAATTATAGCCTCCTATTCCAAGTATGTCCATCATAGTTAAGGTAAAGACGTTTTTGCTCAGGTGCTGCAATCATATGTCAAGCTCAACCTAAAATGTGAACGTAATGGACTCTTAAGCTAGATAGGTGTTTATAAGGCAGGTACAGCTGTCATATGTAAGCAGGTCTGGGGCACAGACCGTTACACTGTACCCTCTGCAAATACTTATGTTTAGAATGTCTGCCTTTATCGCCATCTCTGAGACTTGGTTGCACCCTGCCTCTGGCCCGGCACTCTCTTTGGCTATCCCCCCGGATTACTCCATCACCATATGCGACTGTACCGCTAGAGGCGGAGGAATTGCTTTCATCTATAAAAACTCACTAGGACTCAGAACCCTACTGAGTACCAAGGTGGAATCTGCAGAGCTACTCTCTGTTAAACTCAAACTATCGGCCAACCAAACGGCCACCATCCACTTAATATACAGACCTCCTGGTCCCCCCACTTCCTTTGTGGATGACATCACTGCTCTTGTACTTGACAAAGCAAAACAAACTCTCAAACCATTATCCTTGGTGACCTTAATCTAGGCTACCAAGACCCTAATGACCCCGCGGCCCTCGACCTTGCCAACACCTTAATAGATCTAGGATTTTCACACTATATACAAGAACCTACCCACATTAAAGGGTGGTCCCTAGACTGGCTCAGCGACACTAACTGCAACATCTGCTTACTCTCGAATGCCCCTTGCGTATGGTCTGATCACCACATCATCACCTTTAGCATTGAAGCAGCCTTGCTACCTACGCCTCCTGTCACCCCAGCTACCCTTACTAGAAACAAAAAGAACAAAACCGTGGAAAAGCTACTCCCCCTTATCCTTCCCACCCTTAATAACGCCACTGACACTTGCTCGGACCCTACTATCTTAGCCGACGCTTATAACCAGTCAGTGCTTACAGCCATAAATTCTATAGCCCCGCTCAAACTTAAGAGACCTAAACAACATGCGCACCTCAATTCGTGGTTCACACATCAGCTTAGAGTGTTAAGCAAAGAGAAACACAGTGCAGAGTCACGCTGGAAAAGTCATCCTTCTGACACACACAAGGACAATCTCCTCTTAGCCACTCTTAACTACAAAGAAGCTCTACTTCAGGCTAAAAAAGACTCTTACAACAAACACATCGTCTCTGCACAATCAAATACCAAGGAATTATTCAAAATTCTCAAGAAACTCGAGACACCTGCAGCCCCCCCTTGACTCTTGCTCTAAAGATAGTAACTGGTGTACGAATATACAGTCAGCACTCTTGGGAAAAATTGCCACCCTCCAAACCAAAATTAGAGACAAACAAAAGTCCTTACAGTCAGACCAACCATTGATCACGCCCACACCAAGTACCCACCAACTCAACTCGACTTTTAAACCATTCACCTTCTCCCCTCTCACCATCCTTGAAGTAGAAGGAATCATAAACAACCTCAAACCGTCCAACTGCCAAGGTGACCCTTGCCCGGCACCTATCATCAAGGAAGCTTCTCACAACCTTGCCCCTTTCATCACAGCCTTCATAAATGCCTAATTCAAAACGGTTATAGTCCCTGACAACCTCAAGGATGCCTGGGTAATCCCACTACTCAAAAAACCATCCCTCCACCCTAACATTCCAACCAACTTTAGACCGATTACTACGGTCCCATTCCTGCTCAAGATTCTTGATCGTGCAGCTTACCTGCAGATCCAAGAATACCTTGAGTCCAACAAACTTCTGGGGCTAAAACAATCAGGCTTCTGCCATAAACATGGCACCGAAACAGCTCTGATCGACCTGAAAACTCAGATGGAGACACTAATGGACAACAGGAAGTTAGCGCTACTCCTCCTCCTTGACCCCTCTGCGGCATTCGATCTGGTCAACCACCAAATACTTTGCCAACATCTTAAATCTGCGGCCTACTTTTCTGACTCTGCTAATGCCTGGATCCACTCCTTCCTTAGCAACAGATCTATGTGGGTCTTCTCACCTACAGCATCGGCAGACCCCTCTCCCATTCACTGTGGCATCCCTCAAGGCTCTTGCGTATCGCCCACAATGTACAATGTATTCACCAAGCCCCTGTTTGATGTGCTCAACTATCTGGGTGTCTCCGACACCAACTACACGGATGACACCTAGATACTCATTCCCATCACTGGTGATTACACAGCCGATACCAAATCCTTGAACGATGACTACCTGGTCATTCAGGCCTGGATGGCGCAACACAAACTCTGCCTTAACGACGATAAGACGGAGCTCTTACTACTAGGATCAACTTATCGTCTCAACAAATTAGACCAAGCCTACAAGTCCTTCATCATTGACAGTAACGTCATCAAGGTCTCTAAAGACACCAAAACATTAGGTGTCTACCTGGACTCTACCCTCTCCCTGAACAGACAAACAAATGCAGCAAGGTCGGCATCGGCCTATACATGTAAACTTATCACTGCCTGCAGACCCTTTCTGAACCCTCATAACTGCATTACCCTGGGTAGAACACTCATCATGTCCAAAATCGACTACTGCAGTGCACTCTACCTAGGAACCAGTCAGTCTAACCTCATTAAACTGCAAAGTATCCAAAATAATGCCATAAGGGCAGCGCTCAATATCCCCAGACGGTCCTATATCTCCATCACTAGATCTGATTTACGTTGGCTCCAGGTAAAACAAAGAATTGCCTTGAAAACACTTGCCTTGACTCATAAATGCCTGAACAACAATACCCCACCTTATCTATCCTCGCTTCTAACACTCCAAACCTCCTCCCGGCCCACCAGATCAGCCCAAACTCACAGTCTAACCCTGCCTAGATTCAAACTCCAAAGAGCGGGTGGTGTGAGCTTCCCTGTCCTAACTTCCAAACTGTGCAACATAATGCCAACCCTCATCAGAACTGAACCTTCGTTCCTAACATTCAAGAACAACGCCAAAGCTTGGCTGCTCACTCAGAACTCATAAGGCTCCTCACGTCAGCTTTACTTCCTATCTGTAATATAACTCATCTGTGTATTTACGCCATTCTGTAACTATATTATAACCTGTAAATGTGTATCTTGTGTATAACTTGTAAACTTGTAAATTGGTAGTCTATGTATACTGCTCCTGTAACTTGTATCTAAGATTATGCACCCGGTTGCCAATGGGCCTTGCTGCGCTTTACAAATAAACTAAACTTCAAACTGCCCTTCTAGCTTGTACAGTAATGCCCATGCTGATAGATAGATCTTTTGGACAGACTAACATCATTTAAAGCATAATTTGTTTTAATTTGACGTGTTAATAACACAGGTACAGTTTAGGCTGTTTATAAGTGAAGCCAGCCATATATTTTGCTTTATTTTGTATTCCCGGATTCCTGTTCCAACACTTTTAAGAGGTGCTGATTATTCCAGCTCCGCACACACCATGATTTAGCTATTTTCCAAGTACATAGGTTCACTCCTTTTTATTATTTATTTTGGCCTCCCAATGTCAAAGAATAGCCATGTAATTAGTTAGTGCATCGCATTCTTTTTACAGGCCCAGCTGCAGCCCTTATCTGCTTGCATTGCATCACTTGCAGGCAGCATGAACTTTCGAAGAAGAGGCAGAGCTTGGTCCGGCACACACCACTGTGCTCACTGTTCTTAGAGAGTCACAGCTCCAGCTCACCGATGAGGCCCAACCTAGTAGAAACAAGTGTCTGGGGTTGCTGTTGGTACTCTTGTTCAGAAGAGAATGCCGGGCATTTCGGTGCTGGACTGCCCTTGGGCTGGACAATGACTGATATGTAGTGGACATTTCTCTTCTGTGAAAGGATGGTGAGCTAAAGAATCTGGTTGAGACTCTAACCCAGGATATAGGCCAGCAGATAGAGACACTCCCAGAACCCCACCTAATTTATGCATGTTAAGTAGCTTTGGGTTTTCACCCTAAGTTACTAGTGTAATCTAGACGTGGAACCCTTACTCACTGCTCTAAGAGAGGCACAGCTCCATCTCACTGATGAGGCCCAACCAGGCCGAAACAAGTGTCTGGGGTTGCTGTTAGTACTCTTGTTCAGAAGAGAATTGCCTGGCATTTCGGTGCTGGACTGCCCCTGGGGCAGGACAAAGACTGCTATGTAGTGGAAAAATCATGTGAATTCGGGATGTTCTTTTCAATGTGCAGAAACACCTCATGATATGCACACAAAGAGGTGAAAAGGTTATCTGAATGAGCATGTTAAAGATGCACTCATGTACGCACTCACTCAGAAACTCTTTGAGAATTAGCCAGCTATTTTGGCACAGGGGATGCATCCTTTGTGCCCAAAAAGGTTTTGAGAATCTGGCCCTAACAGTACATAAAAGATACTGATCTACATGAACTAATAGCTTCTTCTGTCTGACTAGCTACACTTTTATCTTAAGCAAAGTTCATGGAGAGACATGGTATGGGGCATGCCGCTTCCATGCGCTGCACAACCATCACCATCTCTTCCTTTAACACATGACCACTTCCTTTAACACCAAGAAAGGCATTGTCAGCTTCTGATAGCAACAATGTAGAATATTCTGCAAATTTAACAGGAAGGACCAAGCCATTTTTTTCTCACAAACTAGATAATACCGGGGCACATTCCCCGCTGTAGGAGCCTTCCAAAGCCCCCCATAGCAGGGAGCAACAGGATGTGCCAGGTAGGTCCTACAAACAGCAAACTTGACCTTAATGGAAGGACGGGCACTGGCTACAAAAGTATTTTTTTGACTGAGGCAGCATTAATGCCTGCAGCACACCTGTATAGTCGGTACTAGATTTTCAGATCTCCTTCCCTTGTGGTGTATAACCTCATACGTAAACCGCATTAAACCTCCTCCCCTGAACTCGTTTCTCCTTCTCATGGTTTGCAAAGGCAGTTGTGTTGTATTGCACACACCCGGCACAGACCCTGCGGGCATTCATTTCAGTCCTTCCACAGATCTCACAGACATGAAAACTGTACAGGAAAATCATTATCGCTTCATTTGCAAATACATTCCAGTATCCTGTTCTGACAAATACTTTGCAGACGCAGCGTTTAAGACATCAATCTCCACAGCTTGAGATAAGTCCTCAGGCAGAGTGAACGAATCCAGAATTTGTAAACCTTTTGGCAGGACACTGTACATTTTATTTTTATTTTAATGCATTTTATGCTAAACAAGGACAACCTCTGGCGATGCATATCCTTTTGTTATGTATATTGAGGCAGCGTAATGCTAGCTTGCCCGGGACTGGCAGCCCCCCAGTCTGGAATTGTGACGATGCTAGTGACAGCTTGTCTAAACTTAATGGCAACACTGGTGTAGCATATTTCCTGCGCCTGATCAATTTAAATGTGCAGAACTCTAAGGGCCTGATTCATGGACTTGTTTTATAATGGGACAATCTCACAGGAAAACGTTCCATGAATCAGGCTGTAAATGTGTGCGGGTAACAGGTTATCCATCCTGTATTTCAACCCAACTGTCACGAAGCCTCTGCGCCTGCTTTCACGCAAGTCAATAAATATCATTAGCACCCTGAGCCGGGCATGCAGCCAATGAGACTGCTCAGAATATGGACTCCTTCCACTAATAGAAACCCTAGTTCAGAAGAACGGTTCCAGGGATGTTGCTAGGTTTGGAAAAGGTCGGGACTATGCTCATTTTGGGACTGTCGGGATTGGGGGCTAGTGAGCCGTTTTGGTTGTAACCCCTCAGCTTCTATCTGGGGCTACAACTAAAAGACCCGGGGCTTTAGCCTCCTCAGCCCCCCCATAGCAAAGCAGCCCAAGAGCTGTACATCCCAGCCACTCGCCCCCATTTCCATGCTTGTCCATCTCACCCAACAGCCACACGGACAACCTTTAGCATCTCCATTCACAAGATAAAATGTACCTGATCTATCCGCAATGCTGTGCTATTTTGTTCACTTCCGCTCTACATGTACATGATGTGATCATAATCAACACAAAAAAAAAAATATCGATTTGAACAGAATGTTATTGCAGCTTTTCAGCTACCACAGGTAAGTACTTATTCTTGTTTTTCATTTTTTTGTAAATTTATAATTTTTATTGACATTTGATCCAAAAAACATAACAATGGGGACAATATGGCAGATATAGCAGCATTTTGCATACGTTGTCGTCCGACTGCTACCGTGACCCCTATCGCCCCAACTCACCCCCCCGCCTCCACCCCCTGACTCACCCTGATATTCTGGACTCAATTGGGATGGTGATGGGGGAATGGCAGATTGCTTCTGGAAACAACTGGATCCTTGTGGGTGGAGATCAAACTGTGCGCTGGGGTAGTGCACCTGTGGGTTCAAGGTTGAAGAGTGACGCCCGTACCAAAACAATAAATAAGCAAGGTAGGCATTGCCTAAAATTTGCAAGACAGTGGGGATTAACTAGCCTCAATGGCAACACGAAAGGGCAATTCACCCAGGTAGTGTCCTTGGAGAGGCAATGGCGGTGAGGCTGTCCTCGGCTAATTTTTCATGAACAATGAAGCATTTGAAGCAGTGCAAGAAATGAATGTACGCTTCACTACATACATCAATCACACAATGGCCCACCTTAGGCTCTAAGGAGACGATGCTAAGAGCTGACAAAAAATTATTGGGCTTGTGAAGGTTAACGCCAGAGGTAACAGAATGAGCTGGTCTGACAGGAACATAAAGTCCTTTAAGGATCGTTTGGGGTCATATATCAATTTGAGTGTAACTAATGAGGGACTGAATATGGGTTGTGGTGCACTTGGTTTTATCAAAAAAAGTATTTAAGGGTACACTCCAGTGGGCTGACGGCATACCATTACGGGTAATGCTCATAGGAAGAGACCCTATTATCCAGTTGCAAAGTATTGTTTAAGAGAGCAAATAAGAGAAATACAACGATCTGTTTTGGCTAGGGAGCTGATGATATCTCACATTAGATCTAAATGCCTACAAAAATTGGTTAAGAAAGTGGGCACATGAGCATAAACAATGCCCAGCGGTTAAAGATGTTTAGAATTCTCACAACAACAGATACAAAAGAGCTTCGGAGAATGTTCAGCGAGCAGCGAGGTATGGGGGGGTTCGGCAAGGGTGGTGAGTCATCCAATTGATAATTTTACATGGAGACAGCATGTATTGGGAGCGTTTGGTGGTGATAGCCAGGTGACATCTCCATTACAAAAAAGGGCTTGTGCTCCATTCAATGTAATCTTTGAGACAGTGGAGGAGACAAAAAAGCTGAAGAGCGTGCGTGCCCCTGGCCCGGACGGGATACAGAATTTGTTCCTGAAGCAACATCCTGATTTGTGGGGTTGTTTGCTGGCAGAGTGTTTTGGATGGGTAAGCAGAGAGGGAGTGTTGCCAGCCAGTTGGTAAAATGCGATTTTAATTCCCATCTATAAGAAGCTCCACCATAATGACCCTATAAATTATAGACTTTTTCTGTGTTAGGAGTGACGGGCAAGCTGTTCGGGAATTGAATCCTGGACTGGCTAAAGAATGGGACATTTGAAAATCAAATACTCAGCCCTGTCCATATTGGCTTCAGGGCTGGATGGGGCACCTCACACGGATTGTTGCGTTTAAACATTCTTATACATAAAGCAACGCTTTGCTCTGGTCCCCCAGTCCATGCCTTGTTTGTAGACTTCAAAGCAGCCTTCGATACAGTTAACCGTGACATATTGTGGCGGAAGCTGGAACATTGGGGGCTGCTGATCGAGCTGTTGGAAGTAATAAAGGACTTTCAATCCATACATGTTAGGTTGGACAGCATGGGCACCTGCACCACCGATATACCGATAAAAAAGGGATTAAAACAGTGGTGCGCACTGGCGCCCATGCTCTTCAACCTGTTTGTGGCGGATTTCCCGGTGGGCTTGAGTGAGATAAACAACTTCACACCAAGAATTGGTACAAGGGTCACTGGATAGATTAACTATGCAGATGATCTGGTCCATTGGACCAGACGATGGTGGGCCTAGATCGCTCAGCGTATTATTTGTAAAAATTCACCAAGCGTAAGCAGCTAAAATTCAATTTGGACAAAACAAAATATGTGACATTTAGAAATAAGAAAGGCAGGAATAATGGACATTGTTATATAGCGAGGGCTAGTAAAGAGCGGGTGCCAGAATATAAATATTTGGGGTCACCTTTAATGAATATGTGACCCATACTTCCCTGCGTATAGATAAATGTCATAAAGCACATGCCTTAACAGTTATGACAAAGAGGTTTGATAACCAAATGGCAGGTTTCAGCCTAGCGGGAGTTAGAACTATATACAAACAATGTATTGTCCCGGCAGTTACCTACGGTTTGGGAACTTTACTACAAGGAAAGAGAGTTGGCTTAGCACAGTGGAAGGAAAGATCTGGAGAGGCATACTGGGGCTGGGGCAAGGCGTACCTGTACAAGTCTTAAGGATGTAACTGGGTTTAAGTTCCATACAGGGTAATGTGTTGATAAGATGTGGCATTTTATACAGTAATATGAGAAAGAACCCGAGTGGCCCTTTGCTTTGTATGATGGGAAAAGCTCTGTCTAACATGGGGAGCAGGGATCTGGAATGTTTCAGTGGCCTATATGAGCATTTATTTTGTCACAATTGGATGGCTAGTGGATTGGGAGCAGGAAAACAGGGTTCTGATTAAGGAGTTCACCATGCAAGTAGAATTGTGGGATTGCGGCCTAAATCTTACAACTTTGCTTGGTCTAAAAAAGTACAAGGAATATGTTGAGATCCAGACCACATTTTTGACTTCTAAAAAGTGCCTGCTAGAGTCTCCAACAGCAGCCATGAGATCTTTTGTCATGGCATTGAGAATTAATCTTCCTCCAGTGCTTGAGGTGAGGGGTGCCTGGCTGGGCATCCAGATAGAAGATATAAAGGCTGTAGGGTTTGTGGATTGCCCCCGACACAGGAAACAGCATGCAAAATGTGCTACCTCGCTGTAACAGACTGGGTATTTGTGTATGGTTTATCTCGGCGATTTTGCATATTGGATGGGGGAAATTAAGAACAATCAGTTCTGGAGAATATGTCTGATTGCCACCGACCATACACTAAATATGGTCCTTTTTAAGATAAGGTTTAGGATTAAGTCTTTATTTTAGTCTATGAATGTATAACAACAATTGAGGGGTGCGCCAGCGTATTCTCCTTTCTCTGAAATAACATTGTTGCAATACGTGTAAAAGAAACAAAGTGACCATGGGAACATTGACATCTGTACAACATAAGTGGATTTGGTTTTATGTATTATTATATATATGTAATGATGTCTTAATTCGTGTATTTAGCATGTGTAATAAATATGTGTAAAGTTCTGTGGACTAAAACACAAATAAAGAAAATAATAATAACACAATAAGAGTGTGAGACTAGTCACATGGGGGTGCTCTTGGCTAATATGAGCTCGCTGCATGGGTCCTCCAAGCAGAACTGTGTGCTTGCAAGCAAGAGCAGGACTGGTGAGGGCAACCATCAACTGCTGTCCCCCATATTTGAACCACATTGGGGCTGCAGAGACTTTCATGTTATTGGTGATGGTGTACCAAAGGTCGTTGCCCCTCAGCTAGCTGCAGAGGGTGTGAGGGGATCCAGCATCAGGGAAACAGAGGAAACAGAGGAATAATGCACGCCATATGCAGAATGAGGTAGCCCGGTGCAAGGCAAAGGGCGGTGTTGCTGCCTTGGACCTGCCCTCAGGCAGCTCTGGTTGCCAATGCCCAGAATTACTTTTGAATTAGCCGCGTATCACCCGGAGCAGCGAAGCCCAGTGCAAGGCAAAGGGGCGGTGTTGGCGTCGCTGGTGTTTACTCCAGAGGGGACAACACGGACAAGGTAGCCTCATTACGATTTTGGCAGTAGCCATGCCGCCAAAATCGGGTCAGCGTCCAGGTTCCCAGAATGGGGAATTTCCAGGCCATTCCGAGTTCGGAGGGCCCAATAATTCCTCCCTCCAGGAACCCGGGCCCAGACCTTCCCCATTCCCATTTCAACCCCCATAGGGGGAGGGAGCAAACAACGGCCCGATTACGAGCGGCCCGTTGTTTGCCCCCTCTTCCCCTCGCGGGACCCGGTAAGCACGCCTGGTTTGACTAGGTGTTACTTACCGGGTCCCGCAAGGGGAGCTTGTAATGAGGCGGAACGGGTTTAACGGGTCCACCTAATTTAGTGGGTCCCGTTAACCCGTTCCACCTCACTTGTAATGAGGCCCAAAGGGTGCTGTTCTGGGTCGCTGGATAGTGTGTAGCGTGTGCAAAACAGTGTGCCAGTTCCCCTAATGGCTTGGATTGCCCTCATGTGTGGATAAGTTCAGTGTGGAAGCAGCTGTCTAATTAGAAATCCCTTAGTGCTTTGCAAGGGTTTGTCTCTTATTTAATTTTATACCGGCGATAGCAAAGCACCAGCAACAAGCAGAGTTGGAAAATGTGAACTCCTAAAGGAGGTGAACTCCTCAATAAATAGTCACGGTGTAATTAAAGATTACATCAATGACGCTTATTTTGACACCAGCACCGGTTAAGACCTGCGCAGCGGGCGAATACCCATCTCCGCCGACACTGACATTGCTGTCATTCTTGAGGCGATGAACCCCTTGCTTAATCGGGCATTTTGACACAAAGGTGGCCCTATAGAAATGACCAGAAATCAATTGCAATAGCGATGAGCAGAGTGGGGAGGGGGAGACTGACTATGGGTGCCCCCTTAACTGTTGAGCATCCCCCACTCCCTGCGCTGCTATTTTTGTTGGATCTTTTGTTTTACGTTTTAAAATGTCTACTTTTCTATTGACGTATGGTCTTATACACTGAGATCTCCAGACACAGGCCTTTTAGATTTTGTTTAACAATACATTAATTATTATTTTCTGTGATCAATATACATTTCTACGTTGGAATATTTTATACTTTTAACTTTTTGGACCTGAATTGGACTGAGCGTGTTTGCTGCACTAATTAATTGGATAACAAGCACCTTACACTTTTGCACTTTGCACTTTGTACTTTATACAGGTTAAGCATCTGCTGAACTCTTGAGCATTGGAGCAATAAAACACTTTTTTTTGTCAACGCCTGGTGGGCTAAGCAACCCAATAGGAATATGTGGGTGGCCAGGGGGGTAGCGGGGGGGGGGTTGTTCTTTATATAACTATAGTTCGTATTACTCTAGTGTACATGTGCATGACAAGGTGTTGCTCTTTTCCTGTTTTTCAGGTGACTGGGAGGCTATAGTTGTCATAGGCTTCAAACAATAGCATTGTAATATTGGTGCTTAGTGGCCCTGTGGATGGCTAAATAGCAAATATAACGTGTGCATCCAGCACATATAGGTTATATAGCATATATAAATTGTGTAGGTTGTGTACCCAGCTGTTGACTGTTGCCTTTTGATCATTGACACAACATTGCAGTGACTTAGCAAAAGAGATGGTGAAGTGCAAACCAAACTCCACTATCTCTCCAGGAATCGAACGCAAAAGAGTATACACGATCTTTGAGCCCATAAACGAAGTCAATGTACTAATATCAGAAATAAGTGGCTTTTTGCATGACATGGACGGGTGGGCCTTAAAACTATTAAGTCTAACTGTGCAGCACCGGATAATGGTGTGAATGCAATAGGTGTGGTTGAGATAGAAGAAAAAGGTAAAACTACCTCTAGTCACCAAAATAGTCTGACAGCAAGATGAGCCAGGAGACCAGGCAATGAGAACCCACTAGATCAATTTCTGGTGGAGAACATCACTGGGCAAGAGCGTTGACAAAATTGTCCTATTCCCATACGCAGCTCTGAATCCCTCGTCTTCACTTCAACTCATATGGTGGAAGTCTGCAGTCAACATAACAAGGTGCAGAGAAATGTACACACTGAGTTGAACTTGATAGACATAACTTCTAGCAATTTTGAGGAGGTTTGAATGACGGGCTTGGAATTTGGTCTGACAAACCCGCTAATGTTGACTGATCCTAGAGAGTCACTATAATGCACCCTAATTGAATCTGCTATCCAACTGTGAAATAGAAATTCTCCATTGTTGGAGGAGGATTCTGGGGTACCGACACGGAAGAGTGCAGTTGCAGATGCACCAGTGTCCATGGATAATGATAATGGTGCATCTGGTACTGCAAGGGATACTGTGGAGGGGAAACATACTTCCAGGAAAGTGCTACCAAAAACAAGAGTGGGAATACAAAATGCCAGGAAAAAGCTGACAATAAACCCTGAGTTAGTGCAAGGGACATCAACTTGTGGGTGTAATTGTTATTTAAGTGCTAACCTAAAGGAATTAAGATGTGAGGTTGGGAAACTTAAAGAGATGGTGGTTAATTTAACTGATATAACCACTGAGCAGGGGGAGCAGTTAAACAGGTTATACAACGAACAAGCTCATCACCCCTCCCAATCACTTTTCATTTTGGTGGGCAGGTTGTGCACCAGGAAAAGTTCAAAGGGTCTTCCCAAGTAGCCTTGTTGAGGAAAAAGCATTGACAAAAGCCAAGTCTATAAAGGCAGGGAAATCCCCTGGGCAAAATCCATAGCGGTCACCATAAATAAGCATGAGTCAACTCATTCACCAGCATGTAGTGGCAAAGGCAGACACAAACAGCCATCCAACATAAGCCAACCAAGTTTCATGACTGTGGGGTGTATACAAGGTGGGGTGGACAGTGGATCCATCTGTCTACATATGTAAGGTCCCCAAATTAAAGTCTGGGTCCTACAAGACTAGAGAGACGCTAACTAATAAGAGCATTCATTGGTTATGTCACGTTAGAGGATGCACCTCTGTGATAAGAGAGGACATTGTTATGTGTGAAAGAGGGACCATGCCTAATGACCAAAGTGATGTTATCCAACTGTGCCCAAAAGATAAGGCCTTGGTTGAGGGGCTATAAGCAAATGAAGCAAGATATTACTCACCGCCTGGAACACCGATTTCCTAACACCTTAGCCCCGATGCCCCATTTAGAACTAATGGAGTAAGGTTGCAGTCTTGGAATGTTGCTGGCATAGAGAGGCGTTTGCCAAACCTGGATTGGATGCCCTTAACTTTTACGAAGATTGTTTGTATTCAGGAAATCTGTGCCTTAACCTTGGTTGAGGTGCCAGGTTTCAAGACATTCAACACCCCAGCGACAAAGGGTCCTAGGGGAAGACCATGGGGGTTTATTGACCCTAATAGCGGTAGACTCTGGGTGGGAAACTGAGATTAGTGACCAAAGTAGCCCTGACCTGCAATTGGCTATTGGTAAAAACAGGGATGGGCATTCTTTACATGTGCTCAATTTGTACCACAGGCCATATGGCACTAACCCAATTGGTTCCTTGACAATTTTACAAGAATTAATAACCAGCCAGAACCACATACCAAGAGGAAGCTTCATGTTATAGTCGGGGGAGATTTCAATGTACAGCTTGAATCTCTAAAAGACGTGGAGGGACTATGGGATGAGGTTGATCAGGTATGGGATATTCCTACCTTGGAGACAAGTCATCTGCGAAGGGTACATAAACACGCCCTGCATTCAGCACCATTATTGTCAGGGCTCAATCTTAGAGATTGTAACGGTAGATGTAGTGGTGATCACCCTGGTAGGAACACGTTTTTGTTCGGTCTAACAGTTCCTGAAGGATTGATTTCTTTCTCAAATTGACGAGTGACTGGGAACTTGTTGATGAGTTTACCATCATTGACTGCAGAGAAAGCTATCGCCAACTGCTCCTGTAGTGACATTAAATTGTGTGTATCGTGAAACGTCTGTGTTCAGTGTACCTATCACATTCTCCGGGAATGACATGTGTGTCATTAAATGGGACAAACTAGAGGATGCCGGGATTAAACATATTGTTTATCAAAGGGCTATGACCAGCAGTATCTGTGGGGGTGGGACATAAGTAGTGGAGAGGTTCTGACTGAGTGTGATCGCATGGTTGCTAGCATTAGCCCCCTTTTTACAAGACAAGGCAAAGAGATAAAGTGGAAGAGGGTGGTTAAGAACTCCTGCTTCAATGATGAGCGCCAGATGGCCAAGAGGTCTTTGTCTAATTGTCTTTAAGTGGCTGGAAGAGTGAACAAAGAGGGGTTACACCTCTGTAGAACTAAAGGCAAGACTAACATTTGTGAGAAAAAGGACGGAATGTTAGAATGTCAAAAGGAATAAGCTCCTATAGGCGGCTTCTAGGAATGATGTCAAGACATTTTGGCTGTGGTCACTGGTAAGAAGGGAATCAATGATAAAGGGCTCCACTGCCACAACCCCTCTGAGGATTGGTTAACCCACTTTTGTGGGTTCTTTGAAGATGCAGTGGTTGAAGAACGTGAGCACAGTGAAGGGTATGTGATAAAGGCACAGCGTTGATTGAACACAGTAGCTCTCCAATGATTATCACGTTGAAAGGAGTTACGAGAGCAATTCTTAATGCACAGTACAATAAAGATCCTGGTTGAGACAGGATCCCCACCAACTTTGTGAAAGATGAGTTAGTTGTTTGGATATCCATCATAACTAAATTGTTTCAATACATGGTTCAAATTAACAAAGTTCCTGACTCTTGCTGAACCGCCAAAATCTCGGCAGTTTATAAAAAAAGGGGGGGGGAATGCTGGTAATTACTATCTCCTTACTAGATGCCACTTCCAACATTTTTGCTAAAGTTGTTTTAAAGAAGTTGCAGGAGTGTGTGACCTCAAGCAAACTCATCTCTCATCTCCAGGCTGGATTCCAGCAAGGGATAAGTACTATTGATCAATGCTTCCGCCTTTCCCCTATTTTACACAAACACATAGAATTTAAGAGAATGAAGGTGTGCACAGTCTTCGTAGATCTGCAGACTGCCTTTGATTCTGTATTGAAAGATCGGTTATGGCAGGTTATATTGGAGTGGGGTGTGCCTGCCAAACTGGTAGCAATAATGAGTGAATTATATTCTAACAACACAGTGGTGGTAGGGTGGGGTTCAGGAGGAGAAACTACTAACCATTTCAGGGTGGACAGGGGCGTGCAGCAAGACTGTGTCCTTGCCCCGCTCATGTTCTGCCTTTACATTAATGAGGTGATTCTGGAACAGATGAAGAGATGTCATGTTGACAGGTGTGACTCCCCTAAGCTAGGCATTGACATGTTTCCTGCATTCTTTTTTCCGATGATGCTGTACTTTTGGCTACTTCGCCCATGGGGATAAGGCATTGCCTAGAATGTTTTGTCGCCAAATGTTCTGAACTAGGTCTGACTCTAAATAAGAGTATGACTAAAGCTCTGTTTATTAGACCAAAGATATCTAAGTATTGTGCATGTTCCATGAAGGTTGATGGGAAATACCTTGAACAGGTCACCCATTATGACTATCTGGGAGTCAGATTTACTGATACCGGTGCATGGTCTGCCCAGCTAGAAAAAGCTCTGGTCATCTTGGAAAGAAACAGTGGCAGATTTCTTTTATAGATCATGGTGAAAGGGCCGTGTTCCCTGCTAATATCATCTATAAAATACAGAAAGCTGTTGCAGCCCTCTATGGTGCTGAATTATGGGGGTACATCAACTGTCAGAAACTGGGGATTGTGGTGAGCAAATGTCTAAAAATGCTTTTGAGGCTCCCGAGAAGTTTTCCAAATGCCCTTTTGTTGACAGAGTGTGTCTAGAATCGATAGTCTCCCAGAAAGCCTGGAAACCAGTCTTCTATGGGATACGACTCTGGATTGACGTCAGAGATTGAGAAATATTGAGAGGCTTTTACAAATCTATTAAATCACCCAGGAGGTTGTTCACTCCCATGGGCGAAACATGTAAAGCTGCAGTTAAAAGTCCTAGGCTTGACTAACATGTGGCAGAAACCAGAGAATGTATTATACTGTAGCAAATAGAAGGTGAAATCTGAGGTTAAACAGATTGGGTATGAATGGCTTATTAGCTCCTTTTTAGGTCTAAAAACTGGGCTTGAATATCTATTTACAAAAAACGAACAAGGAGCTGAAACCTATCTAGGCTCGATCTCACTGGCGTATACAAGCCACTGTTTATGGAGCTTAGAGCAGGTACCCTCAGGAGGTAGAAATGTACCTGTGAATGGAAAGTAAGCAATTTTGAATCTTGTCAGCTATGTGATGCATGCTCAGACACAGTTATTCACATTTTATTATTTTGTGAAGAATATGATGATTTGATATGATATGGTATTTTATTTGTATCATGCCCATACAAAAGTGTTTCAGAGTTTCAGAATAAATACATTTGAGGAGAATGCATTTATTATCTGTGTTTAAAAAAGCTGGCGTCAAACATGCCATGGACACTCTAGCTTTATCAAAAAACAAAGGTGAACCATCGGATAGAGGATGACAGCATATTCATGTATCTTGTTACAAATATCGACAAATGATTCTTCTCATATCTTCTCAGTCTTTTTAATAAATCTCATAAATCACCATTTAATGTAAAATATTTTCAAACAATAAAACAAACATTATGTTCTCAATTCGGGTCAATAAACCTTCATCCCTACCTTTCATTCATTCACATTTTTCTTCATCATACATTAAATGACATAAATATAAATAAACTTATACACTCGGTCACAATCTACAATTTCCAACGTGAGCAATGCTAAATTCCCTCAATTCAGTCTTTGGTAATATTATCTGCCTGTAATTATTCCAGCAGTGGGTCGACATGTGTTTCAGTTGCATCTTTGGACTTGAATCTGTCAACTATGTACGTCAACCTTCTTCACGACATAGACGGGAGACTTATTATGTCCTGTTGCACATTGTAGGGTGAACCACACCTCATAAAAAACAATGATAAAACCCATTGTAAAATCTAACAAAATGTCATCCTCACTTGTTTATCAAAACACTATTATTGTGATACATAATGTCTCAAAATAGTAGACAAAACATTTGTACCCACCTCCGTCATACAATAGCAGTGTGGGAAACGAAAGTAGTGGATTAATCCTGTCTGCAATTGTATTTGGTTCCCCAATCAATAAGGACAAACCTACAAGGATGCAACACATAAAACTTAATTAAGTAATTTTTAAAAACATTTTCAATCCAAATTTTTGAAAACAATAAATACACTTACTTCTGAAACAACAGATAATCGTCTAACAGAGTCATCTGTAGGGACACATATTAATGGAGTGATGGGTTGCACTGCCACTGTAAACTCCATTTATTCTGTCCAGATCGATCCAAATGACCTTGTGTGCGATGCACTTTTAGCAGTTGGTCTCATCCGACTTCATTGTCAAAAGACTTTCAATCGATTCCTACAAGATAACAACAGTGTGTAAATGTCTGTTTAATAAGCCTCAAGGGACCTTTCATCTTTATTATCATTCTCAGCTATTCGCACGATTGACTTACTTCTCTATCTGTACTGGGTTCCTCCAATGATGAAAAACACAGTATTTCTTCGGTCTTTTCACGGGCCAAAATTAACTATTTTTAATCTTGTTGATTTCACGAACTTACTACAAAACAGAAAAAGAAGAGAAAAGAAAAAAGAATTGCATGAGTATCTATCTAGTGGTGGATTCCCTCTGCAAGACTTTTTGCATTGTAGCTCTCCCTACGTTAAACTCATGCTCCATTCTTGTTCTGTTCTTTATTGCCCAGACACGCCACTCTGCCAGAATGGGTTGTAACTGTGGTCATAATATTTCGTCTTCAATCTCGGTGCCGTTTATTAATTAAGCACTATTCTTTTTCTTTCTTAATACACACTTTCTCTTGCCCCTAGCCGCTCGTAATATGGTACGGTGGCTTCAGTTTACACGTAGCTGCAACTAGAGCCTAAACAGCAGTCGTAGAAGGACTATCTTTTTTTTTCTTTTTTGTATTCCTCACAGATGCGACATCACACGTTAGTCTCGCCTGTTTTGAGAACATCTCTTTGCCGCATTTCCGTACTTAATACCATTGACAAAATCACCCGAGCTCTTACCTCTCTTTTCCTGTCTGCTATGGACATTGACTGACGATTTCTGGAGCACAAGCAAAACTGCTTGATGCCCAGCTTTCACGTAGCTGGAACTGAGACAAAGCGATAGTCATAAAAAGAGGACTTTCTCTTTTTCTCGCGGCCCAAATACTCGCCCATATACGATACCTTGGAACTATTCAGAGTGTATTTCATCAATTATTTACACTTCCATCACCTCTTAACCACGTACTTCACATCATGGACATTATCCGCAATAGCATTTCATTCTAAGAATCGCAAGGCACTTCAGCCAATGTTCATGTTCTATTTCTGCCATGCTTTTGAAATACTGTTTATTCTGATTTTTGTATCATCTATGGAAGGTTCATTTTTTCTTATCATTATTCCATATTCATTCAGTCATATGTGCTTACAACTAATTTACGGCAAGATAAATACCCGCTGTTTCAGTAGTTTATGAAACCCATCATTTAGCGAAACCAATTTCAAGATCCGCTTCAGAATTAGAACATTGTTCCAAGAGGGGTCAGATTTTAAAAGAGACTACTTCAATTTAGTATGATTTTAATGGGTAATCAGGGCATTCCACTCCACGATATATTTAAACCCCGTCTCACACTGTCCAATGTATAAATCCACAGCTGTTCCATCTTGTGCAGCACAGTGGCAATATCACCTCCTCTACTCAGGGGACTTGTGCTATGGACAGAAAAACACCTAAGATCCGTATCCTTATGTTTTAGATGGGAGAAATGTGCCACTAATGGTTTGTCGGCCAATGTATTGCGAATGCAACTTCTGTGCTCCCCAATGCACTGCTGTCATATGAATGTGCATATGTTAAATGTTAAAGGTACTTGTACCGCGCACCGTCACCAACGGAATTGGTCCCCATGCGCTCTGGCGGATCTGTAAAGGATAAGGTGGGATGGGTTAGTAGGGTGAAGAGGGAGTAGGATAGTGAGAAGAGTGGTGTTCTGTTGGCAGCTTCAACTCGGTATACACCAGATGCTGAGCTTTGGTGCGGGTATTGGATCGGTGTCAGTCCGCGTGTGCTGTTGCTTCGGCTTATGTGTTGTTGCAGTGTTGTGAAGTGCTTGCGGCTTGTTGTGCGAGAGATGGTTGTGTGAGTTTTTTTAGTGAGATAGGCATGCAGAGTTTGAGCTTATATTGGTTAGTGGGTTACCTGACCTTTAGCATGCCAACATTCACAGCCCCATCCAGATGCGGCACAGGCCAATATCCACAATTCCAAGTGTGGCACATGCTGACATTATGAATGTTAGCAAGTCCACACTTAGATAGAATTGTGAATGTTGGCATGTCCACACTTAGATAGAATTGTGAATGCTGGCATGTCCACACTTAGATAGAATTGTGAATGTTAGCATGTCCACACTTAGATAGAATTGTGAATGTTAGCATGTCCACACTTAGATGGAATTATGAATGTTAGCATATCCACACTTGGATAGAATTGTGAATGTTGTCATGTCCACACTTGGATGGAATTGTGAATGTTGACCTGCGTCGCATCTGGACAGGACTTTTTGAATGTTAGCGTGCCCACACTTCGATAGAATTGTGAATATTGGCATGTCTACACTTGGATGGAATTGTGAATATTGGCATGCCCACACTTGGATGGAATTGTGAATATTGCCATGCCCACACTTGGATGGATTTGTGAATGCTGGCATGCCCACACTTAGACAGAATTGTGAATATTAGCCTGCGCCACATCTAGATAAGACTTTGAATGTTAGCATGCCAACACTTGGATAGAATTGTGAATATTAGCATGTCCACACTTAGACAGACTTATGAATGTTAGCATATCCACACTTGGAAATAATTGTGAATGTTGGCATGTCCACACTTGGATGGAATTGTGAATAAGTGTGGACTTGCTAACATTCATAATTATATCTAAGTGCAGCGCTTGTTGACCTTGACAAGTATGTTAGTAATGCAAGGCAACTTCGACAATCCTGTCATGAATAAGTTCAGTCTGGTGGTCACAAATCTATCTGAGTGTACATGGTGTGAGCCTATGGCAGTCTGTGTTATTTGGAGGTAAGATAGAGTGGTAGGGGTTTTCTGGAGTAGAGTAATTGCTCCACTCCCCACCCATTTTCTGTTGGTGTCTCTTGACTGCTGGCTTCACTGGCTTCCCCTGCTGACACCTGCAGACACATCTTGGAGCGCCAATGTCAGAGCCGCCCTTGGCCTTGGGGCCCTTAGCCACAGGGGCTGCTAGGCAGAGGGCTGCCCTGGGAGGGTTCATCATATGTGGCCAAGAGACCAATCAGGGTGCAGGTGGAGGGTTAGGAGGCAGGATTGGGCTGGGGGACGAGGGGGGAAGGAGGAAAGGCTACTGGAGCGCCGAGCGCGCAAAGCTACCATTTTCAAACACTTTCACAGTGTTTGGAGGAGTTGTAGGGGCATCTGGGGGCAAACTCACCTTGGCCAGCTCTTCCTGTGGCTATCCCATTTCAAATGAGGTGGCTTGACTGGAGGAAAAAAATGAAACCCAGCGAAATACCTCTATGATCGGATTTGTTTGAGTGAAAGAGCAATTATCCATGCTTAGGTAGGCCCCAATGGCAGATAAATAGGTTTGGCATGACAAAATGTGACTGCCTGCGGTCACTAGATGTGAAATAAACGACAGGAGACAGTCAATAGAAGCCTGACGAGGGTCATACTGTTTGGCAAGGCACCATTGACAGAATCAAAGCCATTTGCTTTTGTACTCAGCTCTTGTTGAACGTTTGAGTGCCACCTGAATTATACGCATATTGTTTTCTGAGAGACTAAACTGCGCTAAGGATTTGAACTCATTTACCATGCTGCTAAGCTGAAGGATGCCACACTTGTTGATTGTTTTGGTGCAGAAGATTAGGGATCTGTGGCAACATGATCGGGTTACGTATGGACAGGTGCTGACGTTCAGAGAACCAGAACCTGGCTGGCCACCAAGGAACTATGAGCAATAGAGTGCAATTGTTGGCACTCCTGAGTTTCCAGAGTGATCGATGAATCAATGGTAGATAGGGAGGGGGAGCTGTATATGCGAGCATGTTTTCTCACGGTATCGAGCGCATCCCCCAAGGAAGATGCACCGAGTTCGTCCCTGGAGGCATAGCACGGAAGCTTCTTATTGGCCAAAGTCACAAACAGGTCCCCTGTTGTAGTGCCCCACTGTGAGAAAAGGTGGACAAGAACATTCTCGTTTATCTCCCACATGTGGTTCGCTATAGACTGGCAGCTGAGGGAACCTGCCGCAATATTGTTCTGCCCCGGAATGTGCACTGGCTATAGCCAGATATTTTTCTGCAGTGGCCATAGGACAGAATATACTTGTAATCAACTGGTAAGTGAGAATTTAAACCCACTAACCTGGATCAAATGAAGCAGTAGTCATTGAGAGGTCTCCCCGAATCCCCTGTATCCCCTGCCCTATTTAGAAGGTACAAAGAGGAACAGAGGCTGCAGGGAAACCCTCTGGGGTAAAAAACCCTGGACACTGGATTTGAGTGCGAGGTCTTCTGGATTTCAGCAGACAGGAAACATTATGAAGTCACTGGAGTTACCCCTGCTCCTTGAAGGATGGTGTCCGGGATACCCTTTAAGTTACCGGGTCACTGAATAGTATGGAGACAGTAGATCAGTGTTAAGAAACTGATTAGAGGATGGATAGAAGGAGCTGGGAGGGGCTAATCCTAATCTGCACTAATGCTGGTGTCTGCTTTGATGTGGTCTGCAGGGATTAGCGGCTGTAGCACGTTCAGGAGGGCAGGAATATGCTGCAGGCGGGAAAGAAGGAACTTTTAGTACTAGAAGTACTTGGGGGGGGCTAGCCGATAGCACGGGGAAACGCTTACCAATATGTGAAGGTGGTGGTCTCTGTAGAAAGCCTGAAAGGCGTAAGGAGACAAAAAGTGGATGTCTGCAATGTCTGTTTGATCTTGCCATGTAACGGAGGTGAGATTCCTAGTAGGACAGAATGAACGGTAAGTAACTAGGATAACGGCGTAGAGAGCCGGGGAGAAAAGGGGGAAGCAGTATAGAGATTCCAAGAAAGTCTAGGCACATACTCCAAAGCGTCATATGCTGGAGTAGCGATGCACTGTTCCACAGCTTGCCACTGCTGATAAGCTGGGAGTGGTGAACGCCGTGAGAGTTCCTCTCCGACAGCTAGCATGCATATCGTACCAGCAAAGCGAGCTAAAGCGGTGGCCATCTTGGGAGGGAAACCTGAAAGGGAATAAATGCAGTACACCCTCCTACGGCGGAACCAAGACCAGCACCTGTATGGGGTCATAACAGTATGCTCCCCTCGCAGAGGCTGTCCTCCAGGCTTGCCCGGATGGAGCCGGTAGAACTGGCGAACAAGGCGGGGTGCATGAACCCCAGAAGCGGGTTCCCAACACCTATCCGCCGGAGAGTAACCCCGCCAGACCACCAAATACTCAAGGCAACCTCTGTGCTAGCAGGAGTCACAGATCCCTGAGACTTCGAACTCCGGACCCGTATCAGTAGACACTGGAGGGGGTTGAAAAAACACCCTTCGCTGAAAGTGGTCTGGAGGGGCAGGCTTGATTTGTGATAGATGAAACACACGGTGAATACAGGACCAAGAAGGAGGGAGTTGAAGACGTAGGCCACAGTGCCAATCAACCGGAGGACCTTGAAAGGCCTGAAATATTGGGGAGACAGTTTAGACGGAACCAGGTGGTGGGGTAGAAATTTAGAAGCCAACCAAACAAGGTCCCCAACAGCATACGATGGAGCAGGCGACCTCCGGTGATCATACGGTCCTGAGTGTCCTGAAGAGTGATGCGGGCAGACCGGTGGCCCTGCTGAATATCACCAATGAGAGAATCAATGTCGGGTATCCAAGAAGGAGATGGCGAAAGGGCCTGAGCAAAGGCCGGATGGAAACCCTAGGTATAGTAAAAAGGACTAGCCTTCAAGGCCATATGCTGTGAGTTGTTGTATGCAAACTTGGAAAAGGGAAGGAGATCAACCCAATTATCCTGAGCTGCAGAAACAAAACAACGCAGGTAAAATTCCAGCGTTTGATTCAAATGCTCGGTCTGTCCATTGGTCTGGGGGTGAAATCCCGACCTGGGCGCACATCTGATGTGAAGACGAGTACAGACCACTTTCCAGTACTGTGAGGTGAATTGAGAGCCTCGGTCAGAGACTATGACTTCGGGCAGGACATGACGGGCAAAGCTGGAGCTAATAAAGATCTTAGCCATAAGGGCAGTCGAGGGAACTCCTGGCAGTGAAATAAAGTGAGCCAATTTGGTAAGGTAGTCTACGACAACCATGATGGCAGTGTACTGATCTGACGGGGTAGATCTACTATAAAATCAGTAGAAATAACTTGCCAGGGCTTGTCCGGAACGGGCATGCATGCTAATAGAGCCGATGGGTGCTGACGGGGAGTCTTGGCCTGAAGGCAAATGGAACAAGAGCACACGTAATCACATACGTCCCTAGTCATATCGGGCTACCAAAAATGTCTTCTAACCAGAGAAGTGTGCTGGAAATGCCTTTGTGACCTGCAGCTAGAGAATCATGGCACATCTGCAGGTCTCCAACTGAAACCTTGGGGTAGGGATAAAGAGTTGGTGACCGTGAAAGAAATACCCTTTCTCAGAGGTCAAATTGTACTGTACTGCAATATCTTGGTATTCGGAAAGATGTGCATGTGTGTCTATCTTGACGGCTTGAAGGAAGTCGGTAATGAGGTATATGAATCTGGCCTTGGGGAAGATCTTTTCTGACTGGAATTTGACGGTGGGATGGTCTTTGCGGGACAAAGAGTCTGCTCTTTGGTTCTGTCTACCTGGCGGGTAGGTGAATAGGATGTTATGAGGTAAGAAGAAATTAGCCCATCTGTCCTGTCTGCTGTTTGTAGTTTGGGCATACTGTAGAGCTTTCAGGTTTTGGTGATCGGTACGGACCTCAATCAGGAATTGAGACCCCAGCAGGAGATGTCTCCATTCCTCAAAGGTCTTCTTTATTGCTAGGAGCTCCTTTTCGAGTACAGAATAGTTCATTTCAGATGGGTTTAGCGTTCTGGATGAATAGGACACTGGGGATTCTAATCCGGCACCTTTCTCTTGTAGTAAAACAGCCCCTATCGCATGGTGTGATGCATCAGTTACCAAGATAAATTTCTTGTTCTGGTTGGGTGTGATAAGGATGGGTTCTTTGGAGAAGGCTTGTTTCAAATAGTCAAAGGCTATTTGGACTTGAGAGTCCCACTGAAAAGGTACCCCCTTTTTTAACAGTCGTGTTAGTGGTAAAATAATATCTGAAAAGGCAGGAATAAACATTCTGTAAAAATTTGCGAACCGCACAAATTGTTGTATTTCCTTAACCAAATTGGGCCGTGACCACTCTAATACAGCTGATACTTTGAATGGATCCATGACGATGCCTCTGGCTGATAATATACATCTCAAATAGGACACTCTGGGTTGGGGGAATTTGCATTTTTCCATCTTGCAGTACAAATGGTTTGACTATAGATGCTCCAACACCACACACACATGACAAACGTGTTCCTTTTCATTCGGAGAAAAGACCAAAATATCATCTAGATAGATTACCATGTAATGTAGGAGAATGTCGGCAAACAAATGATCCATAAATCTTTGGAATACGGCTGGTGCATTGAACAGACCAAAGGGCATTACGTGATATTGATAATGTCCAAACGGGGTACGAAAGGCCGTCTTCCACTTGTCCCCTTCAGCAATGCGTATTAAATGATAGGCTCCTCTTAGATCAAGCTTAGTGTAAACTGTGGCCCCATTCACTGCCTCCAAGATGTCCAGTATAAGGGGCATAGGATAGCGATCTGGGATGGTAATTTTATTGAGTCCACGGTAATCTAAACAAGGACGAAGCTCGTTGGTGTCCTTCTTAGGTATAAAAAATAAGGAGGCACCCGCAGGAGATGTGGATTCAGCTATCAGGCCGTTCTGCAGGTTCATCTGGAGGTATTCCTTTAATATCATTTTCTCTTTTTGAGAAAGCATATACATCCGTCCAAAGGGGATAACTGATCTGGCATCAATTCAATGTGACAATCATCGCTTTGGTGAGGTGGTAAAGCAGCATATTGTGGTAAAGAGAAAACATCAATGAAATCTGAGTAACGCAGAGGGAGGCTGCTCATGTGACTCAGTATCTTGGGTCTATTCTCATGAAGGCAAGTGGGTACAGTTTGGATGCCAATGGCACCTTGGGTGAAACAATGATGCACACAATGCTCTGAACCGAGAAATATGGATCCCGCCGTCCTGTTGACATAGGGATTATGAAGCCGGAGCCATGGCAATCCTAGAGTAACAGGAAAATGTGCTGCACTTATGATGTTGAAGCTGATCTGTTCCGTATGTGATGCAATCTTGCATGAGATATCCTGTGTTTGTTCTCTGATGGGCCCTGAAATCAAGTGGCTACTGTCCACTCCTTGAACCGGGATGGACACCGGTTTGGTGCAATGGTCAAAGCCATTCTCTTTGGCCCACTGGTTGTCCATGAAGTTACCAGCTGCTCCGCAGTCTACAAAGGTGGGGATGTTCTGGACAATCCTGTCCTTGACCTTGAATTGAAGAAGAATCACTACCATAGGGGTTTCCATGGTTTCTGTGTTCTGAGAGAACACAGCAGGGTTTGAGGAACCTAGTATGTGTTCCCCAGTCGTGGTTCCTCTTATGACTGGGATCTGGCGTTTCCCGGTTTCCGAGAATCAAAACGTTGTGGTGAAGTGACAGGGCATTCCCGGAGCAAGTGATCCGATGAACGAAAATACATAAACCATTGGATAGCCGATGGTTTCTTTCTTCCTGAGTTAGGGGTCCTCTTGCGATACCCAACTGCATGGGTTCTTCTAGATGCAAAGGTCTGGGTGGAGCTGATACGCCTTCTACTCTTGCTGAGGTGGTCTCCCTTTCCGTTTCTCATGTTGTCGTTCCTGTATCCGATATTCCATCTGCATTGTAAGTGTGATCATATCTGCTAGAGTGGTGGGTCGGGCTACACAGGAAATCTCGTATTTAAGTTCCTCAGTTAATCCTCGCCAAAAAAGGGTTAACAAAGCATCATCGGGCCATGCTGTCTCTGCTGACAACTGTTTGAACCTGGTTATGTAATCCAATATACTGAGTTGACCTTGGCGGAGATCTAAGAGCTTTTCTTGAGAAGTAACTGTTATTTCTTGACGACTAAACATGTTTCAGAGACTGTTCACAAATGCTGGATAGGCATCAAGAATAGGGTTATTTGAAGTCACTAGGGGAGTAGCCCAAGCGAGTACAGCCCCAGAAAGATGGGAAATCAAATATTCCACCCTATGTCTGTCTGTAGGGAAATATGCTGATTTAAAGGAAAATTGGATGGTACAACTGTCAAAAAGTTATTTTAATTTATGAGGACTACCATCATACTTGCCACTGGCAAGGAAGAAGGGGGGAGTTCTGGACCTACAGTCTAACGGGCCAATTGTTTGAGATATTTATTTTATTGTTTTAGGTTTTGTACTTCAAGAGTCAGGGACTGCATTCCCTGTATCAGCTGCTGCATTTGATCCATGCTGTCGGTTATAAGGGCATCGCTATCTGTCATATGAATGTGGATATGCTTGTAATCAACTGATAAGTGAGAATTTAAACCCACTAACCTGGATCAAATGAAGCAGCAGTTATTGAGAGGTTTCCCCGAAACCTCTGTATCCCTTGCTCAATCTAGAAGGTACAAAGAGGAACAGGGGCCGCAGGGAAACCCTCTGGGGTAAAAAACCGTGGACACTGGATTTGAGTGCAAGGTCTTCTGGATTTCAGCAGACAAGAAATGTTCTGAAGTCACTGGAGTTAACCCCGCGCCTTGAAGGATGGTGTCCTGGATAGCCTTTAAGTCACTGGGTCACTGAATAGTATGGAGACAGTAGATTAATGTAAAGAAACTAATTAGAGGATCGATAGAAGGAGCTGGGAGGGGCTAATCCTAACCTGCACTGACGCTAGTGTCTGCTTTGATGTGGTCTGCAGAGATTAGCGGCTGTAGCATGTTCAGGAGGGCAGGAATATGCTGCAGGCGGGAAAGGAGGAACGGTTAGTACGAGAAGTACTTAGGGGGGCTAGCTGATAGCGCAGGGAAATGCTTACCGATTTGCAAAGGTGGTGGTCTCTGTAGGAAGCCTGAAAGGTGGAAGGAGACAAAAAGTGGATGTCTACAATGTCTGTTTGGAGGTGAGATTCATTGTAGGACAGAACGAACGGTAAGTAAATAGGATAACGGCATATAGAGCTGGGGAGAAAAGGGGGAAACAGTACAGAAATTCGAAGAAAGTCTAGGCACGCACTTTGAAGTGTCATATGCTGGAGTAGTGACGCACTGTTCCACAGCTCACCACTGCTGATAAGCTGGGAGCGGTGAATGCTGTGAGAGCTCCTCTGCAACAGCTAGCATGCATATCGTACCAGCAAATGGAGGTCAAGCGGCGGCCATCTTGGGAGGGAATCCTAGAAGGGAATAAATGCAGTTCACCCTCCTACGGCGCAACCAAGACCAGCGCCTGTATGGGGTCATAACAGCTGCCTAACCTCTCGTGTCGTCTTCCCTATATATAGAAGATTGCAAGGGCATATAATTACATATATCGCATTTTTGGTACTGCAGTTTGTGTGTGTTTTATGCTGCCATTTTGTTTTTCCATAATTAAATTCTGGTCTCAGTCAAAGTACAAGCTACGCAGCTGCCACACTTATGATGGCCCAAGATGGGGGGCAAACCCCACTGGTTCAGAACTGTTTGGTCTCTCTTTTTGTCCTGATAAGTATGTACTAACCTCTGTTTCAAATGTTTGCTTCTTTTAAAGGCAAACATGGGTTTTTTATTCAGGCTACCAGGTCTTTTTATTAAATCCCAGTTATGATTGATGATTCTTTTTATATCATTACTGAACGGATTATAGGTAGTAACACAGACTAGCCTATCTTGTTTTTATTTGTTGAGGGGAGTCAGGCATACCTCTCAGTCAGTATTGGAGGACCTCTTCAGATTATCTATAACAAGTTTCTTGGGGTATCCTCTCTCAGTTAGTCTGTCTTTTAGAAGCGTGGCATGTTTGTCAAACTCTCTGTTTCCGGAACAATTTCTACGTATCCGTAAAAATTGGCCATATGGAAGATTTTGCCGTAGCCCAACTGGATGAAATCTGGAAAAATTGAAATAGTGTATTTCTATTGGTGGGCTTCCGATATGAGGTAGTGACTAAACTATTTACTGATTTTCTAATCATTAAATCCACAAAGCTCACTTCTGTCTTGTTCCATTCCATGGTAAATTTAATGTCACAATTACATGTATTCAGCCAATACTTGGAAAACTATAAGAGAATCACTAGTCCCTCTCCATATGATGAGTATATCATCAATGTTTCTGTACAGGGCTACAAGGCTCCGGTACATGTCAGGTAGTTGTTTTAGAAGACTATTAGATCCCAACACACATTTTTCTTCATAATCTGCCATAAAGAGGTTGGCAACATCAAGGGCAAAGGTCGCCCCCATGCTTACCCCTCTTTTTTTGTTTGTACATATTTTGTTTATATAGGAAAAGGTTTTCGTGGCAAGCTGTGCACATTCCAGGATGAAACCTGTTGGTGGTGAATGTGGAGCTGAACGTTTGTCCAGATAATTACCAAGCACCGCCAAACTCTGCATTTGAGGGATAGAAGTATATAAGGACTCAACATCCATTGTTGCCAAAGTATCGCTGGATCTTATTTCGATCTGTTGAGTAATCCGTATCCTGTCACCTGAATACTTCAAGTAGAATGATATTTGTTCTATGAAAGGTTTTAGAAAACATTCTACATACACAGAAAGGGGCTCCGACACAGAATCAATTGCGGCGACTATGGGTCTCCCAGGTGGATGTTCTTTGTTTTTGTGAATCTTGGGTAGGATGTAGAAAGCTGCCCTTTTAGATTTTAATTTTATGAGGAACCGGCCTTCTTCACAACTAATCCACTTTTGATCTTCTGCATATGCTGTAAGGCTTTGAATCTCATCTTCCAACCTATTAGTGGGGTCGACATCTAGTTTAATATATGATTCATCATCACCTAGTAGCCGTAGACATTCCTTATCATAACCTGTTGTTTGCCAAATAACAATGCCACCTCCCTTATCTGCGGGTTTTATAGTGATACTCTCTAAATCACGCCATTTTTTTATGTCTTCTCTCTCAGCCTTCGTCAAATTATCAGGTGCAACATTTTTCGTGTCAATTGTTTTAAGGACTTCTTGCGTCACCCTATTCTCAAAAGTTTCAATTTCAGGAGGACAGGTGTCACGCGGTGGACAGAATGTGGATTTGGGTTTCAAACCAGTGATGTTCGACATGATAACTGCTGATTCTCTCTCATTGATGGTATCACCTTTCTGATTCGGTAAATAGACTTCGAAATAGTGTTTTTGGGGTACATTACGAAATAATGTATGTAACTCTAATTCCGTGCTGAAACGATCCGCTGTCACTATGGAACAAACGAAAGTCTCTTAGAGAGTAAGCTTAGTTGTTCTTTAGTTAGTACCACTGAAGATAGAGTGATGATAGGTATCTGATCACTTGTCACTGGTTCTGGTACCATTGTCTGGTACACATCCCCGGAGCCTGTCCTTTTTGTGGACGTCCCCTCTGATTCCTGTGGTTAAAACCCTGTTGTTGCATTTGACCACCTCTAGCTCCTGTGCTGGATCCTGCCTGCATATTGAGAGATGGGTTGGATCCACTTGAAGAGCCCGAAGTGTTAGAAAAAGACAGATATCTGTTGTTTCTTCTGTACTATTGTGCATTTGCTTGATCAGTAAAAAAAACCTTCTCTTAAATAAGGTTCTTTCCTCCTTCTAATTAGAAACATCCTTCTGTAATTTAGCAATTTTTCGATCAAGGTTCATTTTTTAAAGTTTTTGATTTCCCACTCTAGTTCTTCCAATTGTTTGTTTGCATCCTTTACAGTTTTATTTTCCAAAAACAACTTTTCCAATTCTGCCAATTCTTCCCCTTGTTTTTCTGCCTCTAAAGCAGCTGTCTTCACTATTAAAATAATCCAATCCCAAGAACATTTGTTGCCAACCCCACTGACGTTTTATTTTTAAATTTGGGGTTATCAACAAATATCCTCGGGATATTTTTGACCTGAAGACCCTCTGGTATAATCCTTGCCTTTATGTATTCCAGCATGACTTTACCGTGAAGGTCCGTCCTTGTCAATTTTTTCATTTTTTGATTATTTTTTTCTAAATCGTCTTGACCACCAATCATTGGGGTCACTGGAACAGCATTATTCAATAGTTCTGGCGTATCAAGGAGCTTTTTGCAATGCTCATCAGTAAATGAAAAAATATTTACGCTCTCCAATGTTTCTTGAATATGACGTTACTAAGATTAAGCGCAGTACCCATATAGCCACGGGCTGTACCAATGAATTTAATAAAAAAGGGGATTGCCTGATAATAATCATAGGTCCTTCAGGCTAAATATTTGTCAAAAAACAAAGGTGAACCATTGGATAGCGGATGACAACATATTCATTTATTTTGTTAGAAATATCGACAAATGATTCTTCTCATATCTTCTCAGTCTTTTTAATAAATCTCATAAATCACCATTTAATGTAAAATATTTTCAAACAATAACACAATCATCACATTCTCAATTCGGGTCAATAAACATTCATCCCTACCTTTCATTGATTCACATTCTTCTTCATCATACATTCAATGAAATAAATATAAATAACCTAATACACTTGGTCACAATCTACAATTTCCAAAGTAAACAATGGTAAATTCCCTCAATTCAGTCTTTGGTAATTTTATCTGCCTGTAATTAATCCAGCAGTGGGTCAACAGGTGTTTCAGGTTTATTTTTGGACTTGAATCTGTCCGCTGTGTACGTCAACCTTCTTCAGGACATAGACGGGAGACTTATTATGTCCCGTTGCACATTGTAGGGTAAACCACACCTCCTAAAAAATAATGATAAAACCCATTGTAAAATCTAACAAAATGTCATCCTCACTTGTTTATCAAAACACTATTATTGTGATACATAATGTCTCGAAATAGTAGACAAAAAAAAAATGTTTACCCACCTCTCGCATATAAAAGCGGTGTGGGAAACAAAAGTGGTGGATTAATCCTGTCTGCAATTGTATTTGGTTCCCCAATCAATAAGGACAAACCTACAAGGATGCAACACATAAGACTTAATTATGTCATTTTTTAAAAACATTTTCATTCCAAATTTTTGAAAACAGTAAATACACTTACTTTTGAAACAACAGATAATCGTCTATCAGAACCTTTTGTATGGCCAAATATTCATGGTATAATGGGTTGCATTCCCACTGAAATCTCAGAAGAAAGAAGAAGAAGTAGAAGAAGAAGAAGAAGAAGAAGAAGAAGAAGAAGAAGAAGAAGAAGAAGAAGAAGAAGAAGAAGAAGAAGAAGAAGAAGAAGAAGAAGAAGGATGAAGCCTCCCAAGGCATGGACCTTCCAAATGCACCTGACTGTGCAATCTCAGGGTGGCTCTGCTCACAGCATACAAAAGAGAGGTCTAGCACTCAACACCCACATCCTACGTGTGCATGCATCACTTACCAGCACACCGACCCTATGATTTCCATCACAACATGAAATCTTCACTGTGCTGGATTACATACCACCTCACACTAAGACTGATGCCAAGCTTAAGGCTTAAGTCTTACAACACTTCTCTCGGCTCAACCAGGAATGCTCACCTAGCAGACTATCAGGGTGGTTTGCCTTCATTGCCCTGCATTCCTCCCCCATCTCACAGGCAGGGAGGATGTGGAACTGAGTGTCTTATTTGCTCCTGCTTGGAATACCACATATGGACATTTCAGCAGACAGGGAAACAATAGAGTGATTTTGTGGAAATTGGTTATTTGACCACTGGAAGGAGCAGGGATTTTATTTTTATTATTATTATTATTATTATTATTATTATTATTATTATTATTATTATTATTTATTTATTTATTTCGTATATTGTGTGATATGCCCATGGACCTCAGTGCGCAGAAAGACAGAAAATAAACAAATGAAACAAAATAACAATCTTTAAAACAGCAGAGATAATAAGAACATTATACATGGTCCACTATCAACTTAAGATCAGATGGCGTGTTGTAGAAGTTGTTACAATTTGAAAGAAAAGATGGAAGGTTACTAAGGCCACAACCAATAATGATGCAGTCCCTCTTGGCTTTTGTGCACCATTCATCCAACTTAATCCTTCGCAGGACCTTAAGATCTAGGCTTCTGACAATCACTGGTCCATGTCCTTTGTCCAGCGAAGCCAAAACCCTATTCTGAGGGATTCTCTAGGTTTAGGCCTCATGGATGGCATAACGTTGCTAATAATGACAATCCTTGGATTCAAGGCCAGCTCTCATAAGGATTTATGTATGATAAATGGCATCTGTGATATACTGAGACATCCAGTCCTGAAGGAGCTGTGATTAGACTTGACACAAACACAGGACTCAACACGTGATGTGGCCAAACCTAGTTCAGCATTAGCTAAAGATTGGCCAGCCACAACTCCCCACCCAGGAGGTGCGGTAGAGGTGGAATAATGTTGCATCATAGCTTTAAGTTTCAGCAGCCTATCAATATTCAAACCCATCGACTCAGTCTGAGTACTTTTATCTTCAGGCACAATCATTTCATATTCATGCTAAAAGGAATGATGGTCCTTATTAGCCAGCTCAACATTCAATGGAGGATCTGTGTGACACAGATTGTCCATCATAACAGGGTGGCAAGTATTTCAACATTCAACGTTGTAACTGTTTGACACAGAATATCCACCATAATAGGATGCACGAGTGTCGCAAGTTTGTCCAGTAAGTCCAACCACTGACAGAAATCATGAAAATGTCTGCATTGGAAAAGATCAGCAGATACTGTTTCTCAGACTAACTGCCATTGAGTGGAATTAAACAAATCCGACTCAGCAGGTTGTTCGCCATGCAATCCCAAAATGCCCACAGGAGTGGTATGTACTCTCTCCCCTTTTGCAGATCAGGATAGTGAAGAGGAAGGTGTTGCTGAGGCTAAAAGCTCAATGCTGCCAACCTGGAAAGTGGTGAAACCTTCCAGTATAGGACCAACATCTCCCTGCTTAACAAAATACTCAATTTGTGCTTCTCCATTGTTAGCCTCAGGTAGACTTGCTTTGGACTCTGGAGACGTCTTCTTCTGCGAGCACTAGCGGCCATCACTTCCGAAGACCTGATTCCTATTAGGGGTAAGTGTTTCATCATAGTACCCTGTCTTGTCACCACCATCTCCTCTAAAAAAGTAGAACATGTATCAGTGGGTTACATGTATAACAGCCTTTGTTAAACTCTTGGCACCAGCACTGTTCACATAAGACTTAAGCGAAAAAAGGGTAGGGAGGGGGAAAATAAATAATGTGACAATAAGACGGCAGGGAGTCAGAAGCAGGTCAATACTGGGAGAAGATAAATGTACCACAGCACAGCTAAGGGGAGCTATGGACTCAATAAACACACGGAGCACCCACCTCCGCACTCGCCGCACTCCAGGTGCAGCCCTCACTTAAAACACTGTGCTACCACCATCCACGGGCTTCAGGCAAAATGCTGGGTTAGAGGCAGGGATTTTATTTTTATTATTATTATCATTATTATTATTATTATTATTATTATTATTATTATTATTATTTATTTATTTATTTCGTATATTGTGTGATATGCCCATGGACCTCAGTGCGCAGAAAGACAGAAAATAAACAAATGAAACAAAATAACAATCTTTAAAACAGCAGAGATAATAAGAACATTATACATGGTCCACTATCAACTTAAGATCAGATGGCGTGTTGTAGAAGTTGTTACAATTTGAAAGAAAAGATGGAAGGTTACTAAGGCCACAACCAATAATGATGCAGTCCCTCTTGGCTTTTGTGCACCATTCATCCAACTTAATCCTTCGCAGGACCTTAAGATCTAGGCTTCTGACAATCACTGGTCCATGTCCTTTGTCCAGCGAAGCCAAAACCCTATTCTGAGGGATTCTCTAGGTTTAGGCCTCATGGATGGCATAACGTTGCTAATAATGACAATCCTTGGATTCAAGGCCAGCTCTCATAAGGATTTATGTATGATAAATGGCATCTGTGATATACTGAGACATCCAGTCCTGAAGGAGCTGTGATTAGACTTGACACAAACACAGGACTCAACACGTGATGTGGCCAAACCTAGTTCAGCATTAGCTAAAGATTGGCCAGCCACAACTCCCCACCCAGGAGGTGCGGTAGAGGTGGAATAATGTTGCATCATAGCTTTAAGTTTCAGCAGCCTATCAATATTCAAACCCATCGACTCAGTCTGAGTACTTTTATCTTCAGGCACAATCATTTCATATTCATGCTAAAAGGAATGATGGTCCTTATTAGCCAGCTCAACATTCAATGGAGGATCTGTGTGACACAGATTGTCCATCATAACAGGGTGGCAAGTATTTCAACATTCAACGTTGTAACTGTTTGACACAGAATATCCACCATAATAGGATGCACGAGTGTCGCAAGTTTGTCCAGTAAGTCCAACCACTGACAGAAATCATGAAAATGTCTGCATTGGAAAAGATCAGCAGATACTGTTTCTCAGACTAACTGCCATTGAGTGGAATTAAACAAATCCGACTCAGCAGGTTGTTCGCCATGCAATCCCAAAATGCCCACAGGAGTGGTATGTACTCTCTCCCCTTTTGCAGATCAGGATAGTGAAGAGGAAGGTGTTGCTGAGGCTAAAAGCTCAATGCTGCCAACCTGGAAAGTGGTGAAACCTTCCAGTATAGGACCAACATCTCCCTGCTTAACAAAATACTCAATTTGTGCTTCTCCATTGTTAGCCTCAGGTAGACTTGCTTTGGACTCTGGAGACGTCTTCTTCTGCGAGCACTAGCGGCCATCACTTCCGAAGACCTGATTCCTATTAGGGGTAAGTGTTTCATCATAGTACCCTGTCTTGTCACCACCATCTCCTCTAAAAAAGTAGAACATGTATCAGTGGGTTACATGTATAACAGCCTTTGTTAAACTCTTGGCACCAGCACTGTTCACATAAGACTTAAGCGAAAAAAGGGTAGGGAGGGGGAAAATAAATAATGTGACAATAAGACGGCAGGGAGTCAGAAGCAGGTCAATACTGGGAGAAGATAAATGTACCACAGCACAGCTAAGGGGAGCTATGGACTCAATAAACACACGGAGCACCCACCTCCGCACTCGCCGCACTCCAGGTGCAGCCCTCACTTAAAACACTGTGCTACCACCATCCACGGGCTTCAGGCAAAATGCTGGGTTAGAGGCAGGGATTTTATTTTTATTATTATTATCATTATTATTATTATTATTATTATTATTATTATTATTATTATTTATTTATTTATTTCGTATATTGTGTGATATGCCCATGGACCTCAGTGCGCAGAAAGACAGAAAATAAACAAATGAAACAAAATAACAATCTTTAAAACAGCAGAGATAATAAGAACATTATACATGGTCCACTATCAACTTAAGATCAGATGGCGTGTTGTAGAAGTTGTTACAATTTGAAAGAAAAGATGGAAGGTTACTAAGGCCACAACCAATAATGATGCAGTCCCTCTTGGCTTTTGTGCACCATTCATCCAACTTAATCCTTCGCAGGACCTTAAGATCTAGGCTTCTGACAATCACTGGTCCATGTCCTTTGTCCAGCGAAGCCAAAACCCTATTCTGAGGGATTCTCTAGGTTTAGGCCTCATGGATGGCATAACGTTGCTAATAATGACAATCCTTGGATTCAAGGCCAGCTCTCATAAGGATTTATGTATGATAAATGGCATCTGTGATATACTGAGACATCCAGTCCTGAAGGAGCTGTGATTAGACTTGACACAAACACAGGACTCAACACGTGATGTGGCCAAACCTAGTTCAGCATTAGCTAAAGATTGGCCAGCCACAACTCCCCACCCAGGAGGTGCGGTAGAGGTGGAATAATGTTGCATCATAGCTTTAAGTTTCAGCAGCCTATCAATATTCAAACCCATCGACTCAGTCTGAGTACTTTTATCTTCAGGCACAATCATTTCATATTCATGCTAAAAGGAATGATGGTCCTTATTAGCCAGCTCAACATTCAATGGAGGATCTGTGTGACACAGATTGTCCATCATAACAGGGTGGCAAGTATTTCAACATTCAACGTTGTAACTGTTTGACACAGAATATCCACCATAATAGGATGCACGAGTGTCGCAAGTTTGTCCAGTAAGTCCAACCACTGACAGAAATCATGAAAATGTCTGCATTGGAAAAGATCAGCAGATACTGTTTCTCAGACTAACTGCCATTGAGTGGAATTAAACAAATCCGACTCAGCAGGTTGTTCGCCATGCAATCCCAAAATGCCCACAGGAGTGGTATGTACTCTCTCCCCTTTTGCAGATCCGGATAGTGAAGAGGAAGGTGTTGCTGAGGCTAAAAGCTCAATGCTGCCAACCTGGAAAGTGGTGAAACCTTCCAGTATAGGACCAACATCTCCCTGCTTAACAAAATACTCAATTTGTGCTTCTCCATTGTTAGCCTCAGGTAGACTTGCTTTGGACTCTGGAGACGTCTTCTTCTGCGAGCACTAGCGGCCATCACTTCCGAAGACCTGATTCCTATTAGGGGTAAGTGTTTCATCATAGTACCCTGTCTTGTCACCACCATCTCCTCTAAAAAAGTAGAACATGTATCAGTGGGTTACATGTATAACAGCCTTTGTTAAACTCTTGGCACCAGCACTGTTCACATAAGACTTAAGCGAAAAAAGGGTAGGGAGGGGGAAAATAAATAATGTGACAATAAGACGGCAGGGAGTCAGAAGCAGGTCAATACTGGGAGAAGATAAATGTACCACAGCACAGCTAAGGGGAGCTATGGACTCAATAAACACACGGAGCACCCACCTCCGCACTCGCCGCACTCCAGGTGCAGCCCTCACTTAAAACACTGTGCTACCACCATCCACGGGCTTCAGGCAAAATGCTGGGTTAGAGGCAGGGGCAGGTGGCTCTGATATTCAACGGCTTGTCCAGGCATCAGAATACAGTAGCTTGGAACAGAAGCATGCCACAGACTACTGGATGCAAACAGGAGAGGAATACATAGAAGAGGGGACCTAGGAGCATGCCCACGCAAGGCAGGCATTCAAACCAGTTAGCCATCAAGCCGCACCCAGAATGGACCGCCTCTGACAGCAGCAGAGTTTGGACTGACTAAATTCTATTTGGAAGTAGGAATATACCCATTTTAAGGAATAGGATGAGTAAAAAGGACATAGAGGTAAGGATCCACTGTAACGAGCTCCATGATCTCCACAGCAAGGAGCAAATTTGAACATTACACTAAGTTGGGCTCCCCCCACAATAATGAGGAGAATTCCACCACCCTTATTGTGTTCTCTTTATACCTTTGCACCAGACAGTGCATGGAAATGGGGTGGGGACTGGCTAGGGAAAGAGTAAACAGATAGCTGTCCCATTAAGGCACATCTGCTGCTCTTTTTCACATTTCTGAACCCTCTGCCTTTGACAACAAGACGAGAGAGTTGGACAGAGCAGAATATGCAAACAGGAGTAGTGCTGCAGTGTGCCTGCACTCCTTAAGTTCTGCTCATCTCTCAATTACAGCAGTAAAAGGCAGTAGGAGTGGGGAATAGCAAACCAACCCTGCACTCCCATCCCACACCCAGCTCATCTTCAAGGCTGGTGCAAAGAAAGGTATTGCAGCAAAACTGCTCTATCAGCCAAGCTGCACTTCCCAGTCCATACAGCGGTATTAATGATATTAATTCAGGGCAGGTGCAACAAATAGAAGGATTGTCGATGGCAATGTGTTGCAAAGAGGCATACAACTGAGAAGACAATGGCAATTCCCTTGCAAGAGGAGAGTACCTGTGGACTTGCTTGAAATTCCCTGGATGGGGCAAAAGTGTTTGGCTGTTTTATAGCAATTTCCTACCATTGATGGAGTAGCTGGGTATCTTATGGTATTGCCTTGCATCTGGGTGAGTAGCTGGGCAGGTAATGTCTGTCTGCATCTCTAGCAACAACTAATGTATTACATATAAAGCATCACAGTTTGTCAACATATTCTTAATACAAAACTCTGCATCATATGTCATATGTCAATATATTTCGGAAATCCATCAAATGAATTCATACCACACTATATCCACACACATTGAAACACCATTCTACAGCTTGATACAAAATTGCATGAATGTGATTGGCACCATCTGTGTATGGTCGGCACCGTCATACTTATAAAGTGCAATGTATTATGCCATGCATTGAATTGGCCATGCCCGCAGGATTCTCCCGGGCCCCCAATGTCGCTCAAAAATACAAAACTCTACGCTGTCCTCTCAGACATAAACCAAGTGCCCCTCCACTTTCCATAGACCCCCCACTGACCTCAATTGCTTTTTGTCTACCTGGCCTTCTCCTTGCCATTACCCCCTATCACTGCTTGGTTTGTGTGACACATTTTCTTATCTGAGTTGGACTTTGTTTAAATATGAGTGCTAAGTTTCAGGGCTTTTGTTGCATTAAATCTGAACACTTTAACTCTCCCTTAACAAATCGGTTTTCACTGAATTACAAGGGTTTTGCTATACCTTAATTTTCTTAGGACCCACTGTGCAAGTTGTACCAATAGTTTTCTTTTACACCCATTAGCCATGGCCCTCAGCACAAATTTCTTCTTTTTGGGACATCTCTAGCCATTGCCACTGCCATTGCACACCCATTGCACCCTGTCCAGTAGGTATTATATGATATGATTTGGCATTTATAATGTGCCTATCCACAAGTGTTTCAAGGCGAGATGAGGCAAGGGAAGGGGAACAGAGGGAAGACAGACAGCGATCCTACTAGGCCAGGTGTCACTCAGATCGTGCAAGTGCATGGGAAGGAGGAAAGGCAAAAGTGTGTGGGGGAAGGGAGAGGGGAAAGTTCAGTACATGGGATAATAGAATAAATAAGATAAATAAAAACGGCCAGCTGGTGGCAAGTGCAAGGTAAGTGCAGACATAAGTGCTGGTAGGGGGACTGTAGGGACACAGAAAACAGTCCCCAGGTGCAGGGGTTGCCAGGCAGGCAGTGCAGGTGGGCAACTGGTGGGGCCTGGGCCCGAGATCAGAAAGGTTGGCCAGGTAACCAGTGCAGTTTCTACCAAGAATTCAGCAGGGGATAGGGGGAGAGAAAGCAAAAGCAAAGACAAAGGTTTTGAGGTGCTTCCGGAACCAGAGATGGTTCTCCTCAAGTTTCAGGGAGGCAGGAAGGCTATTCCAGAGGGAGCTTGCAGAAGCGACTGACCCTGAGGGAGTTGGATGCGGATGAGCGAAGAGTTCGAGAAGGAATATATTTAGGAAGAGAGAGTTGAAGGTATTGCGGCCCCAGGCCCTAGAAGGCCTTGTGGACAATGCAGAGGGTTTTAAACTTAATGCTCGCAGCCACTGGGAGCCGGTGCAGAGATTTCAGTCCTGGAGAGATGCGATCCCTGGGCTTGAGGCCAAGGACAAGTCTTGCAATCCTGTTCTAGATGAGTTGCAGAGGGCAGAGAGAAGAGGCAGACAGATTTAGGCTGTTACAACAATTGAGACTAGAGAGAACCAGGGCTCTGGAGATAGTGAGCTTCTGGGGGAAGGAGAGGAAAGGAAGAATACCTCTGAGGAGGTGCAGCTGGTAGTGTGACTTTTTAGAGATGTCAGCGATGTGAGGAGAGAAGGAGAGCGTGGAGTCGAAGAATACCCCAATGTTTTTAGCCTTGCAGGTGGGAGCAGGAGGAAGGCCAAGAGAGGCCGGCCAGAGAGCTGCAGGGAAGGAGGGAGTGGGCGTGCTGATGAGTAGAATCTCAGTCTTACTGGCATTAAGGCAGAGGTCATTGGCGGCACACCATTCCTGGATGGCAGACAGACAGTCAGAGATGAGGGATGAGGAGGAGGAGGCTGAGGGTATCCTGAAAATGAGCTGGGTATCATCCTCATAGCACTTAAAGTTGGGACAGAGAGCGCGAATGCGGTGGGCAAGGAGTGCCAGTTATTGGTTGAACAGCCAGGGAGAGAGGTTAAATCCTTGGGGGACACCACAGGTAGAGAAAAAGATATCGGAGAGGAAGGACCCAAGTTGGACCTGGGAGGGTCGGTTGGAGAGAAAGGAGTCAGCCACGCCAGAGCCTGACCAGTGATACCCAGGTTATCACAGAGACGGTTGAGCAGGATGGCATGACTGACAGTGTCAAAAGCAGAAGAGAGATCAAGCAAGATGAGGACGCATGGGGTGTTGGAGTCAGGGTTGGAGAGTAGGTCTTCATGGATGTTCAGGAGAGCAGTTTCCGTGCTTCTGGCAGATCTGAAGCCAGACTGATGGTCATGAAGACAACCAACAGATTCAGTGCGGAGATTAAGCTGGGAGATGGTTAGTTTCTCCAGGAGCTTCCCCAGGAAGGGAGTGATGGAGATTGGGTAATAGTTAGGTCATGGGCGTTAGAGTTCTTAGGGTCGTTAAAACCAAGATTAAAGTCCCCAAGTAAGATCGTTTGAGAGCTGGGTTTGGTATCTGTAGTTATAAGTGATGCAATGTCCTCTATAAAGGAGGAAATGGGACCTGGTGGTCGGTAAATAAGGTGCAAAGATGCCATGTGGTTAGGTGATAGAGGAAGCTTAATAGACAAGGATTCAGCAGAGGGGATTTGAGAGTCATGGATGACTTTGATGTCGAATGTATTTCTGAATATGATGGTAACTACAGATACCAAACCCAGCTCTCAAACAATCTTACTTGGGGACTTTAATCTTGGTTTTAACGACCCTAAGAACTCTAACGCCCATGACCTAGCGAATACCTTATCGGATTTGGGTCACACGCACATTATTCACGAGCCCACTCATATCAAAGGCAGAACACTGGACTGGATCACACACCTCAATTGCTCTATTGACCTTCTATCCAATGACCCATGCATTTGGTCGGATCATCACATAATAACCTTCTCTATCAAAGCCATTACACCTCACCTGGCGCCTATCATCGCCCCAGCTACCAGTACGAGAAATAAGAAAGATATTACACCTGACAAACTCTTACCTATACTACTCCCCATCCTGAACAATACCGACCCAGAGGCTGACCCCACAGTCTCAGTGGATATCTACAACCAGGCCATACTTAAAGCACTGAACACCATTGCCCCCCTAAAATTGCGGAAATCCAAACCACAGCGTCACCTTAACACTTGGTTCACGCCGCAGCTAAGAGAATTACGCAAAGCTAAGAGAACCGCAGAGTACATGAACAGAAGAGTTTTGAGTCTCTTTCTGATTTTGAGAATGTTATTAGACTCAATAAGGTTGTGGGGGAGTTCATTTCAAAGATTGATGACCTACTTTTCCTCCTCCAAATAGCATTTTGAGTTCTTTCATTTGTGGCTTCTCCCAATAATATCACGGGAATCACTGACATCGAGCAGAAAAAAAGGGTGGCTTTTCATTTCTGAAACGTCTCTCAGCATCTATGTTGCAAAGCATCAAGGCAATATATATAAAGATTTTAAGGAACAAGGGGCACCCCCATGTCTCTGTGAAATATTTTAAAATATACTGGATGGATTTACTCTACACTATTCAAGGACATTAATTCAATGTGGTGTGCCCAAATTGTGTCTAATTTGATCCAAATCTACCCAGTGCTTCTCACACTATGGCTGTTCAAAAACTGCACTTTTTCGCTATGGGAAAATGAATGGGAGTATGCTGAAGACAGCATGTTTTTTTAATACATTTTTCATATTTTAACAAATTGTTCCCAACATTTCCATTTTGGGTGGTGCGGCTTGACAAACATTTTATTTAGAAAATCTCATCCAAATCCGTCCAGCAAGTCAAAGATTATTAGCCTCTCTCAGCCTCTCTGGTGCACAGCACCCAGACCGATATAAAGGTTTTAAGGAGCAGTGGGCACTCTGTTTTCTTTCGAATATTAAAAACAATACCGGAAGGAGTTACCCCAAACCAGTCAAGGAAATTAAGCCAACGCTTTGTGGCCAAATTGTTTCTTATTTGGTTCAACTCTGCCCAGCAGTCTTCACCCTACAGCTGTTCAAAAACTGCACTTTTTCTCTATCGGAAATTGAATGCAAGTAGGCTGAAAACAGCGTTTGTATGTTCTCTTAATAACCTTTTCATTTTTTAACAAATCGTTCCCATAATTTCCAGCTTAGTTGGGCTGTTGAGAAAGTGCTTGAATACAATTTATTTGAATACAAAAATTCCAGCCAAATCTGTCATATGAGTTAAAGGTTAGCAATATAAGCAATTCATTTTGTTGTGGGTTTCCTGTGGAACTCAATGCTCAACTTAGCTATAGAGCTGTGACCGCAGCACTATATAGTTAAGGTTGAGTTGCTCAACCTACAGGAAGAGCACTTTTTGGCCGGCTTATAACTCCCCCCCCCCTGAATAAATCCTCACGCAACCATGCAAAAGAAGTATATGGCCCTGTCAGATTGACCCGGCAAAGTATGGCTAGGATTTGTTATGGGGTGGCAAAGTTATAAGGGGGGCAAAAATGGGTGGTTTTTCCAATAGACGCTATGAAAATAAAAATGCTCACATCTACAGCCCAAACAGCTGGACCGATTTTCACTAAATTTGTAGCAGAAGCAGCAGCGTGGTCCCGAAATTGTGCTTTTGTAAATTTGGTGTAAATCGACTAGTAGTTTTTTTTTAAATGCCCAAAAAGTAGGTAAAATAAATGTGTGATATCTGGGTTTGGTCCATGGACTTACTTCCCTGTTTGGGTTGCAGATGGGCCGCCGATTGGTCTAGGCGACGACGATTGGATGGTGAAAAGTGTGAAGTGCGTCAGAATTTTGGAAACGCCTGCCATGTTGGATTCGCTGACAGCTGCTGTTGTCTGCAAACATTGCGATAAAAACATGTTAAAAAAAAAATTGCACTTGTCAAACTAATGAAACAATCTCTGGGGAGGTGAGGGGTGATGAGGATGGGATGGGATATGGCCTTAAAAAGCCAAATAAACAGATGTTCCTCTCCGATGTCCGCGAACAGTCCGGGGCAGTCCTGTGATGTCCACAAACATATTAGATATTCGGGGGCATCTATGCTTATTTGTGCATTACGGGGTTGGGGAAAAGAAGTTTTTGGATGGGTTATAACTTTGGCGCCACTCAATGTGCAATTTCATTCTAGACCTGATTATAAATGGCTCTGGAATTTGTAGTGTTGTTTTGTCAAGCGGGAACAAAATTAGATGGGGGGTCCAAACATATTATAAAGGCTTCTAAATATGGTGCCATTTGACAAATCTGCACAAGTTTGCTAAAAGATTTTAGGTCTAGATATAAATGTTTTTTTCAAAGTTTAGTGGGAGTTTGTCAAGAGATTAGAGGGACGGTCTAAAATATTGTAAAGACTTATAAATGTGGTGCTATTTAACCAATCTGCATGAAAGTTTGCAAAGTTATTTAAGATCTAGATATAAATGTTTTGCAAAGTTTGGTGGGATTTTGTCAAGAGGGGGCTAAATTAGAGGGGGGTCTCAACATTTTTTGATGGCTTATACCTTTGTTGCTCTTTGACAAATGTGGACAAACGTTTTCAGAATGATTAGAGACCCAACCTTGAATGTTTGTGCAAAGTCTAAATGGATTTTGTCAAGTGGGGGCTAAGTTATATGACTATTTTATGTATGTACATTTTGACACTTTTGAAAAAACAAAGCATGGGCGGATTTCCAGCAAACTTGTGTATGGAGCATTGGAAAGAACCTGAAAGCATGGTTTACAAATGTGTTTGTGTTTTATTTTTTGACAAGTGTCATAATGTAGGCACAACAGATAGTGATCTACCTTTGGTGACTGAGGTATAGCCTGTGGTCATGAGTAGTTGCCAGATTGTCCGGGTCATGGCAAAAGGCCATGATCCAGCCAATCTGGCTACTGGCCATGACCATGAGGGACGACCAATGGCTATAAAGTGACCATGTCCACCAGGGACTGGCTATGTGGTAAAAACGTTTGAAATTGGCATAGTTTTGATAGGGCAAGAAACATGTGTTTGTGACAATATGGTCATAGCGGTCTCTCTTCACCTTCTAGAGGCCACCATGGAAAGGGAAGAGGAGCTCTGTTCGTTGCCCAGCCTTCCCTTTCCATGATGGCTATCTTGGAAAAGTATTTTTCTTCCTACAGTGGGATACTGTGTGCGCCCCTGTTTAGGAAGAAAAATCCTTTTTTTGCACCCCAGGTTACTGCTTTGGCAACCTGGGGTGCTATTGATCTTCATCTATCATTGCAGGGGCTGAAACGGGGATAACAGTCTGGAGCCGTTGTTATGCGCCTTTGCTTCGCTTGCACTGACGGGCCGTTGTCCCCCATTCCAGTGCCTGGAACGGGGGATGAACGCCACATTATTCCCATTAGCAGAACACAAAATGCTAATGAAAAATGTTTGGAGTTTACGAGTTTAATAAGGGCACGGCTGCCTCCAAACTCTGGTCCGGGTCCGTGGTCCCAGAATGGTGAAATACCAGGCCATTCCAACTTTGGAGGGCCTGGTATTTCCCCATTCAGGGAACCCGGACCCAGACCTTCCCCATTCCCACTCGAGCCCCCATGGGGCTCAATGGGAATAGGGAGGGAGCTAACAACAGGCCCGTTAATGACAGGCCCGTTGTTAGCTCCCTGGTCCCCTCTAGGACTGCAAAGGATGTCTGGTAAAATCAGACGTCCAGAGCGAGTCCCGCAAGGGAACCTCATAATAGAGCGGAATGGTCCGATCACTATAAGGTGGATTTCTCAATATCGCCCCAGGGGCTGGTGCCCAAAGTTAGGAATGAGCACAAAAGGATCCTGAATAGGAACTTTAACAAAATCCCCACTGTAGAGATAGGTGAATGTGTAAATGATATGATGGCACAAACAATGGATGCTGACTCCTGTGAATCCCTAGTCTCAACATATAATACATTGGTTCAAGAACTGGTTGACCGGGTAGCTTCAGCTAGGTTGAAACTAGTCAGGGCAAACACAAAGTACCAGAAATGGTCCACTCCCCAACACACTAGTCTAAAAAGAGAAAAGAGAAAGCTAGAACTAAGATGGGTAAAACAGCCAAACACTGAGAAGGAGAATAAGTGGAAGGAAGAAGAATCACGGTATAAACAAAACATTGTAGAGTCTAAGAAAATCTTTTACAACAAGCAAATAAATAAGGTGTCAAACTCCATGAGTAAGATCTTTGAAATTTTGAGATCCTTAGAAAAGCCTAAAGCACTTTCTCCTCTGGCCCAACCTTCTCAGGATGATTGCTTAAAAGTACACAAGGCTTTTGATGCTAAGCTCTCGAAGGCAAGAGAAACAATTAGGACTACCTGTGTTTCGGTGCCTACCTGGTAAGTTTCCAGACACACCAGCAAAACTGTTACAACAAAGGATATGAGGTCTCTTTTCTCCACTGAGACCCACCTCTGTGAAGAGAACATCCTTCCCACTAGGATTATATTAGAACACAGAGACATCTTTAAACCTTTCTTTACACATCTGGTAAATGCATTGTTTCATAAAAGCTGCGTACCAGAAGCTATCAAAACAGTTACAGTAACCCAATTAGCGAACAAGCCTGGCTAGGACCACAGGGATCCTAGCAATTTAGGACCAATCACTAACTGCAACTTCTTACTGAAGATCCGAGATAAAGCGGCCATGTTGCAGTTGCAAGCCTTCGTTGACGCAAATAGCATCTTTCATAGGCAACAATCAGGCTTTAAGCAGGCTCATAGTTCTGAAACAGCCATGGCCGATCTTCAGACCAATATGCTCTGCATTATGGACAAGAGCAAGTTGGGTATGCCAGTTGTACTAGACTTGTCAGCGGCCTTTGATTTGGTAGACCATGAACAACTTCTCTGGTCTCTCTAGCACATGGGCGGTGGCTCAACAAGGGCAATTAAATGGGTATTTTTGCCCATTCATTGCAGAGGCCCCCAGGGTGCCAGTCTGTCTCCCCTGCTTTTTAATATTTACCTTAGATTACTTTGCACTGTTCTCAAGGGCATCGGAGTGTTCTTCACGAATTACACTGATGATACTCAGCTGGTGATAGAAATTAGTTGTAATTACAAGCTAGATACTTGCAATCTTGAGATAGTCTAAGGGCCTCATTCCGAGGTGGGTGGTAAGGGATACCGGGCACCGGTAAAGAGACCGGTGCCGGTAATCCCTTACCGCCCAATTCTGAGGTCCCTTAGCGGGAACCGTAAAGGATGTGTGGTCTGACCACATGTCCTTTACGGGTCCCGCTAAGGGACCAGCGCGCTAATAACGGGCCTGCTATTCGCGGGCCCGTTATTAGCGCCTTCCCAATTACCATTGCCCTATAGGGGCTGAAACGGGAATGGGGAATGGCATTTGGAATGGTGACTTACCGGTCCACCTAGGGCGGAAAGTCCCGGTAAGTCCCCACTCCACCAGACCGGACCCGGACACGATTTTGGAGGCAGCCATGGCCTCCAAAGTCGTAATGAGGCCCTATAACACCATATAGGCCTGGATGACATCCAATTGGATGTGTCCGAATGGAAATAAAACAGAGATATTGAATTTTGGCTCACAGCAGGAATGCGCCAAATTAGGCCACAAATATGAGACCTTTCAGATCAAGAACTCCACCATTTGGGTTTAAGAAAAGGTAAAGACTCTGGGTATCATCTTGGAAGCCTCACTAAATGCAGAGTCGCATGTGAGCAATGTCAACAAAAGCTGCCAATACTATCTATGTCTGTTCACTCACATTAGACATTTGTGAATGAAAAGAATAGTGCTATCATTGCCAAAACTGTTATAGTATCTAGACTGGATTACGGAAATGCACTGATGTTAGGAGCAAACAAGGGTTGCATCGCAAGATGCCAGATCATTCAGAACAGTGCAGTGAGAATTGTCAAGAGGCAAACCAGAAGGGAGCACATAACCTCAGACAGAAGAGTCCTGCATTGGTTGACAGTTAAAGAACGAATCACATTCAAGGCCATGACTATAGTCCACCGATGTCTCCATTGGCAGACTCAATGCCTACCTGAAAGATCTAATTTCCCCTTATACACATGGCTGATCATTGAGATCAGAAGCTAGGAGTCAGATCGTTTGCACAGCGTTTAAATGCACAAACAGGCTAGGTAGATAATTTCTGGTAAAAGCAGCCCAAGCATGGAATGGACTGCTGACTCTAGTCAGACAAGAGAGCAATTAAATGGCTTTTCGGAAAGGCCCTGCATACCGCAATCTTTAAATAGACTTAGGAGATTCCTCAAGGTATGACTAAGTAGCACTGATCTGTCTTGTTACTTTGTATTTTGTTCCTCGTTTAAATGTGTGCGCCCTGATGCCTGCGGGCTTCGGTGCAATATAAATGAATAAATAAATAAATAACTGTGGAAGGTGGTTACTAAAGGAATCTTATTTTTTTTGCAGGAGAGGTTAGACGTAGGGTGAGGAGGGAAATGAGGGCAGCGGCACAAAGCCCTGATATGGAGGGGTAGGTGGACAGGGGAAGATGCTGCACGTGTGTCACATCTAAGGTAGGTGGCAGGGTTTCTCATGCTCCTTGATTACAGCTTCAAAAGCACTTTGAAACTGCTGTCCCCTGCAGATTGGTGTGTTGCAGTATATACAGAGGACTGTTGTCTTCAAAAGACATGGATCACCAGCCTCTTTTATTGCTTGCAAGGTAGCTGGTGGGATTTTATGTCCCACAGAAGTAGGCTGTGTGTTTACACTACTGGTTGAGGAAGATGAGGTGGAGGAGGATAGCCTACTACTTGCTAAGAAAGAAACAACTTTTCTGAGAGCATTGTGGTGGTTGGATTGGGTGTGGTGGCGCAGGGAAGAGGTCCCGTAGGAGTAGTGTCCAGTTAGTCTGCGACTGAGGACAACGTTGCAGCTTTAGCCTTTAGTACATTCCCAACAGTGGTAAGAACTGCCATACCCATGATTCTCTCTTTGTGCTAGAGGTAGGCACTTGATATGATATGATAGGTTACTTATGCGCTTAATACCCAGAGGAACCTGTGTTGCTTTGTGTCGTGTTGCTTCCAAGGCAAGCACGTTGCCGCTGAGCTATCCCGAGATATGCAGACGCATTTGCGAAAATGTCATCATGCCGCACGCGCGTGCAGTCATGTGACACTGACCGAGAAATTAACGATGACGTCGATGAACACTAAAACAGTGGAAAAAGTTGCAAAAAGTGTATACAAGTGATCAAAATGATTATATAAAGTGGGAAATGGCAGAGTTTTAAGGTGACACTTTGTAAATTGGACAGAAATGTTGCTATATTGGGGTAAGTATTATATTAGTAAGTTGCAGGAACTTAGCATGCACTGGTAAAAACCGATGAAATTCACAGTACAAATTTTATTAAAGGGACATTATGGTTAAGATGCACTAATAAAAACCTATTAAATTCACTGAAAACTCTTTGTTAAAGAGACGTTATGTTTAAGTAGCACTAATAAAAGCATATAACATTCAATGGAAAGACTTTGTTAAAGGAACTTTATCTTTACAAGTAAAACCAAAAAACCTCATAAATTCACCAGTTATGGTAAGCTAAGCAACCGTAACTCTTGCCACCACCATGCAGTGCTAAGACTAACACCCAGGGCATCCAAAATGATCACAAATGTCATTGATGATATCACTGATGACATCACATTTCTGGACCACTTGTTTCTGTTCACTGACATATCTAGGCCAGGTGGATTTGTTCACTGACAGTCAGAATATTAAAGGTGCGATATATCTAGAAATTAAACTTGTCGTATGTTCTTAAAGTACTTTACATGCTAGAATGTTGGGCCAGCCCTTTGTGCATGCCCATTTGCCTTATAGACCAATCCAGCCTTGGAGTAGCTAGAATACAAATGGCTCAAAAAAGGGGGAGCTTGCAGCTTTGAAAATGGCCCTCAGCATTACTTAATTTTCCCCTCACAGCTTTCTTCAGACTTGTGCTTCTCAGTTTGATGAGAAAATCACTTTGGATTTTGCCTGGATCTTAACTGAAAAACGGTTTGGAAATACATGTATCCCCGACCTGATTCGGGTACACATGCAGTGATGTCCCATCACTGTGTTGTATCTTATTGGGAATTATTTTGTTTGAAACCACACCCCTAGTGCAGGTAATATACAGGGTGGAATTAAAATGCTCATTCCTCAACAACATCGAGGTCTAGGAGAGGTTACCTTCTAGAAGAATGTGAACCCTAACTGTTGCTAAACAATGGTACCAAAGATGGCCATTTAAACCTTTGTAGAAAGCATCCTTCAAGTGACTTTGGAATACTTTCATGCATCACACATTACACTGCCTTATGTGTCTGAGATTCTCTCCACGTCAAGATGTCTGGACCAAATCTTCAACTTCTGCTGCAAGGAGATACGCCAACACGCCTATTTAACACTGTTGACTCCCCTTCAAATGCTGCAATAGTGAACCTCTTTACTAAGTGACCCATTCCAAGTCATTCCATGGTACCTTGATCCCCTGGTCTTTAGATGGGACCCTGGAGATTGGCTACCTACCTCACCCAAAGACATTAATATAATCAGTTTTGCTTTGCATTTGAATTCTTTCTTGATAGTCTTCCCCCTCGTGCATTGTAATAACTAGAGTGTGTACTATGTGTAGTTTTACCCTGCATCTTCTCTATGAATACCTCAGAGTTGTCGGCTTTGCGTGTTTTTATTAGTTACCTTTTTTAAGTAAATTACTTATTTTATATTGCTTAGACATTTCTGATATTTTGGGGAATACCATACTATTCTTGTTTGGATGCCCCTGCTGCACTCCACTAGATATCAATAAAAAAAGAATCCAGTTTAAGGTGCTCTGCATCCTCCACAGAGCGCTTGAGATCAAGACACGATATACTTTTAGAAACCAGAAAATGTTGATTGTCCAATATTGTGGCCAAACTTTGAAACACCTACTGGCCGGGGTTATCAGCACCCTAAAGGACCACCTGAAATTCAGGAAAGGTTTAAATACCGGGCTCTTCAATGCTAAACTGAAGGAAAGAAACAATAATAACAGTTCCCAATAGTTTGACTTTCATGCGTAGACACAACTTGACAGAACACCATAACAGCACCCAACCTTCTGTGCAGAACACAATGCCAGCACTCAGTAATCTAAATACAACATCTCTTCAAGGCACTGCAAACATCCTAAGAGAATGTCTTCCCTCTCTCCTCTCACAGAATATCTAAACCACAACACAAGACTTCTTTATGTATCAACCATGGCAGTCAAACACCTCTCATAATAACACAACTGACAGCAAGATCAATCATAAACAGAGTTACCACGGCAGTAGCACCATTATTGGTCACACCGGAGAACTCAAAATGAGACCCAAAGTCTTCAATGACTTTTACACTTCCCACCTGGGGAATTTAGAAGCATGCAGAGCTCAGGGTTCTTCTGATCTGCATTCTCGCATTGTAATCTTGCCTTTCCCTTGTCTCCCATTTAACTAAACCCACCCAATCGCTTCACGATCCACCTACAAACCAAGAAAATGGCAGTGATGCCTAATCTAATAACATAAGATAACACCCACCACATGTGTTGTGATGAAGGGGAGAGAGAGGTGTGTTGTGCTTCCTGGTTTGATCAGGTTGAGGTGGTTAATAGCCTTCCAAATTTGCATTATGGAAGGCTGTGGATTTTCAGAGCATTTAGAGTGAAGCAGTGAGGTAGATGAGCTGGAGTAACAGTGTATCAGATGGTTTATAGTCAAAATCTCGAAAATTAAAATCTCGAAAAAAAGCACGAATTAAAAATCTCGAAAAAAAAAATATCCCCAACCCCCCTTTTTTCATTTTTTTTTTATTTTACCCCTTTTTTTACTTACCTGACCCCAAAAACACATATAAATAAATAAATAAAAAAATCGATATTTTTTTTTTCGAGATTTGTAATTCGTGCTTTTTGTAATTCGAGATTTTATTTTCGGTATTTTGACCGACCACCATATCAGATATTGCATGGTTTCTTGGTGATGGTATGTCCTTCCACAGCTTAATTGGCAGGGTGGGCATAGGCTCAATCTGTATACTTTGATTAATTCACCTTGATGTGTGGTGTTTTCCTCCACGTTATATCTTTAACTCAACACCATGAAGGAACACATATTGGAAGTGGAGAAATAAGTATGAATATTGACAATCTTTTTATCTGCAGCACTGTACTTTTAATTTTGTTTGATTGTGATATGACTGTGGTTATGGGTGTGCTTTCTCTAAACTATGCCACTCATATAGTAGTAGCAAGTAGCACAGAGTGCTTCACTCATTTGAAATCAAATTGGACTTGACAGCTCATCTGCCCAAAAATCTGTTTAACTGCTACGGGATTTACAAGTATTTACTCAATTCCAAAAATGTGTTCAAGGTATGGCAGTCTTAATGCTATAACAAAACAAATAAATCAACAAGACTAAGTGTAGAGCCCTTATGCTCAACAGGAACTCCCGGGGAAGGGTATATTAAATAAACAGCCTAATGCTCTGCTGTTGTGTTGCCACCATCTCAAAGCCATCAAAACATGAACAGACTGAACAAATGATCACAAAATACATATTTGTAGCTCAATTCAAACCAGGAATGACCACTCGCAGGGTTTATTACATAATTTGTTAGATTCAGTCTAACAAATCAAATATATTTCTCCACTACTTCGATGAAGATGAGCAGGTACTGCAGAGAAAATACACAGCAAAAGGGGAGAAGGTTTCCGACTGGAATCAGTTGACCATAGGTGGTTGACAGAGAATTACGTGAGCATGAGATGCTCTGAATTTGGCTTGACCAAAGTAGAAGACTGTACCAGAGAATTCATGTTGTTGGAAGTGCTCTCATACCTCGAGTTAAAAGAAGTGTTTCAGCAGAGAATTGAAGAGAGAGAGTTTGCTGAGGAGTAATGGATGTTTGATGTCACCATGACTTCAATGAATGGTCCTGTGAACTCCCAGCAGGTCTGGCCTGCCGGCAGTTCACTGCCCCTACCGGCAGACTTGGAGTGAGCTGGTCCAGAAGAAATGCCAGAGCTGGTGGTACCAGCATTATTACTGGCATTTTTTTCTGGACCAGCTCACCCCTATTGAGGGTATTGTGATAGAAAGCTAATTCAGTCATTGTATTCTAGGAAGCATAGAAACAATGCCAAAGTTTTCAAAAGACATTGAACCTAATAACAAGTCTGGCTGCATCTCCTGGGAAAATAAAACTCAGCTTGAATACTGTTGCACCACTTGTAATCAAAGTAAATACACCAGGGTGGCAGATTGGAGATTTTACTCTCTATTCATGGAGTATATGAAGCCAAAGTACAAAAGCAGCCAAAAGAATGGGCCTCATCACGACTTTGGCGGTAACCCTTAAATCCGGCTGTCGCGCTATTACCGCCGGATTTAAGGGTCCGCCAAATCAGGACTTCGGCGGATTTCGCCCCAGCTCTTGGCTGGGGGGAAATCTGCTGAAAATTCACTCTATTACCACCAGCGAATTTCCCGCCGGCGGTAATAGCGCAAATTTTCCCCATTGAGCCCAATGGCGAATGGGGCATTCCCGAATGGGCTCAATGGGGAATGGGGAATTACATTACCGCCGAACTCGCGATCCGGCGCTATTAGCGCCGGGGAGTTCGGCGGTAGGGCTAATACCGCCGGCGTTACCGACAAAGTCGTGACAAGGCCCATTGTGTGAGGAAGACAGCCTGAAAGTGAATTCTGGGAATGGAATTAGCTTTCCAATGAATCACCCAGAGGCTTTCATGAGTGATAATACCATCCTTAACACATTTCAACAATACTTTGATAATACATTTTCTCTGAAACACTGTCTATATAGCCTTGCAAGATGGTGTTATATTTTTGCCAGTAGGTGCCTTCTCATCAGTCAACAGGGCTTTGATTTTGATTTGATTTTTGGATATTTATATTGTGCACCTGACGGAATCATTGCATTGTAGTGTGATATGCAGTGACTCAAAAGCTTTACTTATGTTTATCTGGGTATCATTTGCATATGAATGATAGAAAAGATAGTACTTAGGAATGGTTGAATTTAGATCTTGAATAATGGGGGGGGTGAGGAACCATGGGTTACTCCACAATGAACTAGAATAGCATCTGAAGTGTAGCTTGAAATCTTAAGGCTGTATGATAGGTCCAAAAACCGTTTCGAAAAATCAATCCAAGGAAGCAATAATGAAGTGCCCAATTTGCAAGGAAAATAGCTGTAATATATGCAAATTATGTTTGGGAGGGACAGTCAGCTCTTGACACGTCCACATTAAGTTACAGATTTTAAAGACAGAAAAAAACACAATTTGAATATATTACAATTATCAAGTACAGTACATGTTCATTTCCTGTTCCCTATTGGCCTTCACATATATACAAAAATAAATGCAGGGCCTCATCAGGGGTTGGGCAGAGAGGAAAAAATGTGGTGGTAACGCTATTACCACCAAATTTATGCTCTGCCCAAACCCGAGTGTGGGCAGACAGTTGGACATTTACCACCAGCTTTGTGCTGGAGATAATGCTCAAGTTTTCTGCCCATTTTCGGTGCTATTACTACTGGCGCTATTACCGCAAACGGTAGTAGCGCCCAAATGCCCATAGAGTGCTCCGGACTCAAAATAAATAGGGATTAACATCCCCACTGCAACTCGGGATCCGGTGCAAATTGCGCCGAAACGAGTTGCAGTAATGCTAATAGCGTCGGGCCATATCCCTGCACATTTACTGCCAGGATACCGCCCAACTCATGATAAGGCGCAATATATGTTACTGCACCCTAAGGGTTAGCATGTTTACCAGCGACCATCCTAAGTGCAGCCCCCCAAGAATGACCTAATTGCGCAGTCAGCAGAAGATACTTCATCCTGATTGGCTAAAGTTATACATTTAACATTTACTAAAATAACATGCGCTCATTGTTTAAAGTAAATTCATGTAACTTCTGATGTGCAGTCCCACCCAAACAACCCAATCATGCAGTGAGTGTGAACAGTGATGTCAGCAAATTAAACACAGTAATATTGTCTCCCATTTGCTCAGTCAATTTGGCCATCTAGGCAGTTCTCAGGCCTTGCAGTGGTTTACTCTGCGACACTTTTTGCAACTCCCAATTTGAAAAATGTTGACATCCCTAGCACACATTCTTCTGGCCAACTCTTAGGAACCAGGTGGCTTGAAATAAAAAACATAACTGGAGCTCCAATCTTTGAAAAGACTTTTCTCATATTTATTCATGCTACCAAGCCATTCTATTGCAGACCCAGTTGCTCCATACTCCCTAGGGGGCAGCATAGCTACAATCTATTTAAGATAATTTGGCAATATCTCCACTCAAAGCATCATTCGCCGAAAAATGTGCCCTTCATAACTATTGTACGTATCTATCATTAGGAGCACAAAAAGCTATTCTACATTTCACTCCAACCTCCTGAGAACCGCTAGGCCCTGCAGCAATAACAAAAATGTGTGCTGCTCCTCACCCTTCCTTCAAGGAATTTGACATGCTAAACACTCGCTGGGGGGAGCAGGAATAAAGTTTGATTAAATGGAAAGACAAAGGCTTAGAACTGTGGCCTATTGCCCTAAATATTGAAAATCCACAGACGCTCTGACGGGGCAAATTTCAAAATGGCAGGACTCTGGCTAATATTTTGCTTTTATGCTAATGGAGACCAGAAACAATACATGTTCCTGCCCGTCATTTCACTGCGTACTTGGTAGCATAGTGCCTTGTAGAATGTGGCAAAACTCAATCCAACTCGAAAATGGCCTGAAATGCTGTGACAAATGACAGAAACACTAACACTAAAAGTGACCAAATCTAGAATTTTCGCAGCTTGTACCTACCTCCTTGTTTAGGGCGTTGCATCTGCATCCTAACAAGGGGGTTAGATAACAAAGACTGAAACAACTCCAGAGCATGCGTCAACACACCAGCTACTTCAAATAATCTGGAGAGCCGAATATCCAGATTTACTGTATCACATGCTGCTGACAGGTCCAGCGTGATCAGCAATAAATGTCACCCAGACTGGCACCAATGCAGGCTGTGTACCATGGTGAGGTGGAATCCAGACTGAAAAGTGTCTAGTACTAGCAGTATTTCCCTGTGCTCCTGAAGTTGTAGAGTAGCCACTTTTCCCAAACTTTTGGCTTGCCAGCGTCGACTTGCTACCAGTCAATAGGTCTGTGAAATCTAAAGACGTCCTTTTTTAATAAAGGTGTAACCCAAGAAATCTTCAAGATTGACGGTACTGGTCCTTGTTCTAAAGAAAGGTTTAGAAAGGCGGTCAGAAACTGAGTCAGAGAAGTAGCTAGTGTCCAGGGGATACCTGTGACAGTACATCAAAAGTATAGTTTGTAGGTTTCAAACTCTGCAGAAGCATAAATATGGTATCTGAGGTAACTGGGCTTAAATCAAATGATGCTTCAGCTGGCACACCTTTACATCTGTCTAGTTGGCGGGCGAAATGACATATCTTGTCCTGAATGATTTTAATTTGTTCTGTTAATTTCTTTTTACAATCATTAGCTAGCAAAGCTAAAGGGGTAATTATTTGGTAATACGTGGATTTCAGAATGTATTAATGGTGGCAAAATGTTTCTTTGTTTTATTCCCAACTGCTGAAATATTATTCTACAGAAACTTGATTTAGCCTTAAAGATGGCTTTCTTGTATGCCTTCAGAGCTGGTTTAGTACTCTCCATGGCAACCAAATCCCTAGATTTCCTCCATTCTTTTTTGTTCCATCAATAACTTTGCTTCAAAGTCGCTAAAGAGGAAGCATACCAGGGGTTAAAGTATTTTTTTGTCTGTATGAATCATTAAGGGGCTTTGAGGTCACACATTCAATTCATTCATGCCTGTAGCAAAGTACACATCACAAGCAGAGGCCTTATCAAAGATGCCAAGGCAGAAAGTAAATCAACCCCAGAAATCTTCGCTAGGTCTTTGTTATTGCGATTCCATACCTAAACCTTTCTTTTTGGTTGATTTTACTAATTTTTATTATCTGTGTAGGAGAATAGAGACCAATTCAGGCATTAGGCAAGGATGCATGTTAGCTCCTTGCCTTTTTATTATATGAGCACCAAGAAACCATGCAAGTGGCAACAGTGCACAGTATAAAAACCTTTAACATAACGTAATGTAACATGTGTCTGATATTGGGCAGGCACTTGAGGATGCAGCCTTTGTTTCTCCAAGGGTAATAGAGATGAGGGTAGTGTGGCTCGCATACGGGACAATTTTATCCGGTTCGATAAAATTCCCATTTGCCTACAGCGTCTATTAAGAGCTTTTGAACACAATATGGTCTTGAACAAACTGAGGATTAATCCTACGAAGACCAAGGTGTTCAAAAGCTGTCCGGAAAATAAGAGCTGCAAGTCTTTGTGGTTTATAAATGAGGTTTGCCTCAATATAACTGACCGTATTAAATACTTGGGTCTTCCTATCACAGCACATTCGAAATAAAGCATTATATAGGGATGGTTTCAAGAAGAAAGCATTGTCTTTAGCTATCCAGATGAAAAAGAAAGACACAACATTTGGAAAATGTTCTCTATATAGAGTTTTGAAATGATATATTGGAAAAACTGTTCCCAAACTGTTATTTGGGTTGGAAAACCTCCCAATTCGGTTAGCAGCCAAACTATAGATGAACAAAACAAAGATATAGCGGAAGGTCCTGTTCTGGCTCCCAAATTATATTCTGTTAGCAGCCATTTGTCACAAGTTTGGTTAACAATCAAAGAGGAGGGGCCGACCTACAAAAATGGGCAATAGCAAAGACAGCAGTCTGGGCGAGAGCCACGCAAAAGGGAGAGAGCAACAGTGGGACCAGACTACTAGCATGGAACTCTCTGGTGCAAGACCTGTTTGGCAGCAGAAGCAGGGATGACACGGACGACCCAAGCGACTCAGGAAATTAAGAAATTGGCCCGCCCACGCCGAAGGGGCACCACATAACTTAGAGAAAGGGAAGAAATGGGAAGAAGGAGACGGGATCGGGACCAACGCACACACTGAACAATGCAATCCTACCTGGAAAGGCCAGCAAATACACACATGGACGAAAGCAGAGGAAACTCCCAGGGAAAGAAGGGAGGTCGCCGAGAGACCGGTCCCCCCACTATAAACTAGACATCTGTTTGAGCCAGGCCCGAGGAGGCATCGGACCATAAACATACTGCGGCTGCCTTTGGGGAGAGGGAGGGGAGAGGAAGAGGGAAGAGGGAAGAAAAGGGGCTATGTTGTAAAACCAATAAAAAGAAGTTAAAAAAAAAAAACAATCAAAGAGGAGGGTGGTGTGGAAGCAGCTAGCGCTCTTTAGGAAACTGCTTTGTTCACCTACCCAATCGCTCTATGCCAGAATAGCTCTAGAAATGATATTGTCCTCATGGACCTTTGCTGCCATATTGTGAAATATTGCGTGAATCAACGTCACGCTCTTGACCTAACAAAACATACCTTGGTATTCCACCCAGATAGAGTCAAATCGGCTGTGGTTCGAAAGGAATGGATCATCACCAGTGGAGCTTTAGAAAAATACTCACTGTATAGACACCTTGGCATAATTCAGAAAAGAGCAAGTTCTCCTAAATCCTATATTTGCAAGTTCTGAGATAGGACCCAGCAAAATAATTTCATGAGGATTTGTTTAAAGGTTTTATTAATGAACAAAATAATGTGTATACGTGGGGTTTTTCTTAGAGAACTTGCATTTGTAGGTTTTGCAAACATACAGAATTGAAGGAAATCCTGCAACATCTTATTTTATTTTGCCTTGGTTTCCTTGCTTAACAAATCAAAACATTTGGTACATTTACTAATAGGCTTCAGTGGATTCATACTGAGATTTTGTGGCTCAACATGTTGGAAGGGGGGACTCAGTTACACTGAAAATAGTTGTGGCAAGGTTTTAAAGAGATGTGGGTTGTGCTAGGTAATGGGGTATTGATGCTATTCTATTCTCTGCACTTTTAATATGTTTTATTTTGGAATGGAACCTATTGTTCATATGATGATAAAGGGAAAGGTTTTTATTATGGTCTCATGGTATTATTATATATTTAGTTGGGGGCATTTCTTTCTTTCTGGGAACACGATTTTAAAGGGGGAATGTATGGTTGTGTATTTAGGGACATATCTACAATGGTTGATATTTTAACTTTTTTTCTTTTGTTTTTACTACATGTGTTTTATTGTAAAGGTTTATTTTAAACTAAATACAATAACGATTAAATTGAATAAAGATGTATTATTTTGATTAAATAAATAATACGATATAGACCAATTCAACACATAAGTAAACACATGTACGTATTATACATAGAAAAGTGATAAACATATCAGAAATAAGATATTCTGTAAGCCTATATAAGTTTGCTAATATCAGTTAGCAGCTTCAAAGATTATCCCTAATATGCATTTATCCATATAGTGAAAAGGTGTTGTCTTAAAATACAATATAAGCACACTAATACAAGAGAAGACATACCATATAATACGTACCATCACAAGGGGAGGAGGGTGAGAGTAAAAAAAAAGGATATAATATAATAAATAATCATGCACGGCAACAAACCGCAATGTATAACATATTTATATCTCCAAAAAAAGATGTTATATTGCCAAATGCAACCACGAGCCATGTGTAGACATATTATGATATGATAGGAAATCACTAAACAGAAGCCATTTCGATTCATAATTAGCGAGCAGATTAGATGAACTGGCAATACAATGTTATGGCAAATATTATTCCACCAGCCTACAATGGTAATGTTTTGGAATTGTTACCACTTAGATGTAATAGTTCTGATGGCAATACCAATGAAAAGATCATATAAAATGCACAAGTAGTTGATTTTGAAACCATTAAATACCATTTGAAATAAAATACTAGAGAGTTGGGGGCAGATCTCTATCTTCGGCTGTGGCCTACCTCTGCAAAAGCCTCCCTTCCTCCCTCAAACTTGAGCAGAACTATCTCCGGTTCCGGAAGCAACTCAATACCTTCTTCTTTGCCTCTGCTTTCTCTCTTCCTCTCTGCTGCTGATGTCCCATCTGCTCCACACACTGGTCACCTGGCTACCCTCTGAACTTTGCACTGCCACCCGGCTCCCCTAGCACTTGTGGTCTGTATATGCAATCCTCCAGTCCCATCTCTCTGCACTTATGAGCCACCTGTTGGCTGTGCTTTTTGAGTTACCTGCACTGGGCCACACGCTGGCTGCACTTTTGAGTTACCTAGATGCTCCCCCTCCCCTCGGCACTTCTCCCCTTCCACTTCTTCGCACTTGCATGATCTGAATGGCACAGGGCCTGGTAAGATCATTGTTTTGTCCTACATATATTTCTCCATCCTTGTCTTGTCGCACCTAGAAAGACTTGTGTACAGGCGCATTATAAATGCCATTTCATATCATATACTTTCAAACAGGACATTAGTTATGGACAAGGGGATGTTTACTTTAAGGAATTTTTCAGATATTTAAACACATCCTTCCAAAGCCTTTGAACATATATACAATCAAAAACATATGTTTGAAAGAACCAGGGTTGTCTTTACTTGACCAGCAATTGCCATCATCTCTACACTTGGCTCTGAGTAATTTGGTAAATACATTCTGTGCAAAAAGCACACAATGAGTATAATATTGGCAAATGAAGAATGTTTTTTTCTCCATATTGCAGACCATGTACATTCATCAAAAACTACATTACTCAGGTGGAGTTAAATGCTGAAATGGGCAACCACCCTGGGGGAAACCATTAGTAGACCACAGTGGAAGGCGTTCTGGACAAATATTCCCAAACTGACACGCCCCGTCCAAATGAGGGAAATGTGGGTAAAGATCATGACTCAATGGCACTTTACCCCAGAGAGACTAATTAAAATGTACCCGTCCAAATTATGCTGGACAGGCTGTTTAAGGGAGGGCAATTGGAGGCATATATGGTGGGACTGCCAAGGGATTCAGGGATTGTGGGCTGAAGTGAAGAAACAGATGCAGGTGATGTTTCCAAACGCTGGCCAAATGAGAGTGAGGGTATGGCTATGTGGGTTAAAGGACCTGATGGTAAAGAAACTCTCGCAAACGCAATGGAGAAGCTTCATGGGCCTAGTTATTGCAGCTTGGTTAGCAATTGCACAGAAATGGAAACAACGGGACCCACCATTGGTGTTTGGCTGGCTATAAAAGGTGTGGACACTAGTGACAATGGAAAGAGTAACCCATAATCTGCAGGGCACAAGTGGGTCCTTCAGGAAGGTTTGGGGAACGGTACTGGAATACCTCCAATCAGATTACTTGCAACAATGGTACCCACATAAAATAAGAATTTTGGACATATTCACGGCATGAGAGTTATCCAAAAAGGATCTGTGGACAGAGACCTTCAGAGGGGGGTAGGGTGGAAGAGGGGAAGTTTGTGGTTGAGTTCATGTTTGATATTCATGTACATGAAAATAATAAAAATGTGTTTCTTTTTAAAAGAAACTACATCACAATCTAGTTCCCATTGAGGTTCAGATGGCCATTTGTTACCAGGAACTTTTCTAAACATTATCAATGTGTATATTTTTACTTTCAAATCCTCAGTCAGAATCAGTCATAACGACAGGCCGAAACGCAGACCGTCGGCATAACACTATTAATATATCGTTTTTGGGGAAATAACTGATAGGGATAATGACACCAACAATCGCACAGAGATTTGGAGAGACAACAAGGAGGAACACCAAGGATAGTAGATGGTTCTACATATACCAGGAACCTAGAATTGTGGAATGTTTGTATAGAAGCATGCTGTCCCGGGTTGTAAAGGAATGAAAACAGCAGTATAGTGGTGTTCCCTCTTTTCTGTTTCTAGTTTCTCTGACAATATATGCTCGTAAACTACTTGAACATCTGTGGTATTTTGTTTGTTAAAAAGTTTTACTAAACTAGCCCTTGATTTATTAATGAAAAGTTTCCATTTCAATATGTATTGTTTTGATGTCATTCATGTTTTTATTTTTTTTAAAAAAAACACTCTCCACACAGAAGGGGTTGATGTGATTATTTAATAAGTCTAAGTTTTGTATGAAAAAGACATCAGGTCTTTGGACTTTTCATTGTGCGTGACCTGCATATATGAGCTAGTTTTTGGTCTTACTCTACAAGGAACAGGAGGAGGGGGTATTCTACGATTCTTGTTTAATACATCATCACTAGCCCGTTACATCATAGACCTCCCAATAACAAAAAAAAGTGTTGACCTATTGTATATATGTATTCTGAAGAGAACAGACTCACGTTTGTTTCAATAAGAATGCACAGATAACATTTGAAGTCCGGAAATCAAACACAACCATTATCGTAAGGGGTTTTTAATTTACTTATCCCAATTCTTCTACTTTTCCCTGTATCCCATGAAAGGTTCAGCAACATAGGGCCTTATTACAAATGTGGTGGTCAGGAAACAAGGGTGCCGGTAAGCTTCCCTTGTTGCCGGACCGCCACACTATGAGTCTGCCTGCCAGGCGCAGCGGTCCCGGTAGACAGACTTTTCACGAAGCACCTCCACTGTTAGAAACCTTGCTGGTGCTTCCATCTCCCCACTCCCATAGAGTCCTATGGGACTTTATGGGAATGGGGAGTTACAAAATCCGGCGCCTGACTTCCCGCACCGCCGGAGCTTGTAATATACCGGTGGCACCGGGAAGTCAGGCGCTGGATTCAGTGTTACAGGGGTTGACTACAACCCGCCAGTCACACCAACGGGATACCGCCAACCTCGTAATGAGATCTATTGAGTTTATGGACTTAAAAAGTGAAGCAGATAAAGTACCAGACAGCAATTGCAAGAAGTATACATTTATTGGCGACAGCATCATTTTGCTGTTTTCCAAATGTCTCAAACATGATAAGTACAATGGAGACCAAACTCCATTGTACTTATCAGGTGCCTTATCTCTTAGCCTACTTGATAAGGCACCTGAGTTTATTTTAATGGTAACAGAGGCAAAGGGGGCAATTTTAATGCCAAGATATTTGAGTTCTGACACCACTTATGTACATAACCATCTAACTCATGTCTAAGACAATATGTGTTGAGGAGCAAGACATCTGATGTATCTCTATTTAACTTATATCCTGACACTAAAGAGAAAAGATCCAATGTATGCAATACATTTGGAAGATTTGCATTTGTTTTTTTTTTAACAGTATGAGTCAATCATCAGCATAGGCAGCAATTGTGGCCTCGTATCCTTTGGATTTAACCCAAGGAAGGCGTGTATCCTTCCTAATGTGTTCCAATACAGGCTGAAGGGATAAGATGTACAACATAGGAGATAAAGGGCATCCCTGCCTAGTCCCTCTTCTTAATGGAAAAACCCCTGATGATTGACCATTGATGAATATTGATGATTTAGGATCAAAATATAACAATTTAACTAGGGATATGAAAGCCTCCCCATACCCATGCCAACATAATGCTTGGACACAGTACACCCACTCTACCCTATCAAAGGCCTTTTCAGCATTAAGACAGCATTAAGAGCAATTGCAGCATAACCATGTGTTGCCAATATGATACGGTTTTTCCCTTAGGTTTTTCTCTGAGGCCCCTCAGAGGATGAGACTGGGCTCCAGCTGAACACATGTGCGAAGCACTGTGGAATGTGTGTTACACCTCAAGCAGCATGTGCCAGCTCAGGTGTGTTACACCTGAGCTGGCACATGACACCCCTTCTGAGAAGTTACACAGCCGATAACACTGCTGGAACACTGCTGGATGCACACGGCCAGAGATTGCCTCACAGATATGACAGAGAAAACATTTTGCGACTGCGGCTACACTCTTTTCCCCTTTTCTCTGACATTGACATTTTTGTTATTATACGTGCTGTTTCAGAGGTGGAGAATGGTTTTAGCCACTCCCTTTGTATATAAGGATGAGCCATGCCTGGGGGTGGAGCGTTGAGCAGCCCTTGCGCTGGTCTGTTTGCATTACATGCCATTTCTCTCTACTTCTGGTCTCCTGTGTATTATTTGTGACTGAATGCCTGAGGGGTCATGGGGAAGCAGGACAAGCCTGTAACATATTGGTGTTGATACCCGGGAGCTCTCCTTGCTGACGTTCGTGACTGGGGTATATGACAGGTAAGTGAAAAGAGTGTTTTTCGCTATGCCTGTTGCGCTCTTGACTAGGGGACTCATACAGGGACAGTGCCGAAGGGTGCTTCAGTGGTAGAGTAAAGGGTTGGAAGGGCACCTACAGGAATGCAATCAGGTCAGAGCATTCTTAGGCACCTATGATACAGTCAGAGCACCGGTCATGGAGAGGCAGTGTACGGTTGATGCTTTAAAGGGCACAGGGTAGAAGTGTGGGGTAGAAAGCCTGAGTTGACGTCCTGTAGGGTAAATACCGGGACCAATTACAATATGGCAGAGGGCGGTCCTCTGACCTGGTGGGAGGAGGGGGTAGGCCTGCCATATAAATAAGGGTCCAGGGCAGCGCTGGAGTGATTGAGGAGCATAGTGGACAAGTGGGATGAGGTCCCCAGTCGGTACAAAATAATAGGGATGTGGGGATCGCCCAGGAACAGTAGTTACAAAGGGTACTATAGGGAAGGGAGAGAAAGATTGTGGTGAACCACAAGTGAAGCACCAAGATATAACAAAAGTGATGAAGATAGGGAGGGATCATAGCACCTCAGATTTTGCATGCATGCTTACACAAACTTTCAAGAGAGATACAAAATGAGGACGAGAAGACCACAATTTGGCGACTGTTGCCAGACGACATAACAATGGTGGTGGAAAAGAAGGTGAATGTGGAGGAAAAGTTAAGGTCCTTCAAGGGATGGGCGTACCTTCTGAATGCAACTGATAACCTATGGCTGACAGTGAGAAAAGTAGTGCCAGTGAGGGAGAGCAAGGAGTGGGTGGAGGAGAATACACAGAGGGGCAGGATTGGGAGGTGCTAGCACCAGCGCCAGTGTGGATCGGGATGGGTGACGTATAATGCTATGGGGCTGGCTCTACATATTGAAGAGAAAGGGGAGCAAGAGGAAGAGGGAGGAGACACGGGCTTGATGGATATCGGGGAGGCAACTGTGTGCAACATAGGGGCAGGAGGACATTCTGGAAAAAAGGGGTGAAATGACAGATTTGGCAAATAAGTGCCTTCAGTGTGAGAGAGGCAAGTTACAGGTAGTCCCAATGGCTTTGGTGATGGCTGCTACTAAGAGTACCACCTACATTCTGACACACACACAAGGAGTCCTGATAGCATGGGTGAGAGACATAGCTAGACAGAAGGGCAAGAAATAAATTTGATTTTGGAAGGACGGGTGACTGTGCACCTTATAGGGGCAGCAGCAAAATGCCAGTGGAAGGGTTAGTATCAGGCGAATTACATGAATGCATGTTAAAGACAGTCAAAACACAACAGGGTGTCTTAAGGGCATGTGAACCAGAGAAGGACATTGGCAGGTCCACATATAGAGAAGGTGGCCAGTTGCTTTATGACTAATTGGTGTTGAGGGAAAAAGAGCACAGTATAGGGAATGACAATCAGTAGTATTGGCTCTGAGAATCAAAAAGATTATCCCATCTGAGGGAGAGTGGCCCATGGCACATTACAATGACCTATAGCTGCAGCCAATGGCATGCATAGATAATGAGGAGTGACATGTGGCAGAGGGCCCACATCTTGAAGTTACGAAGATGATCCTACAGAATGGCAAGACGGATGATCAAGTGAAATGTGAGCAGCTCCTTCTGGACCTGCAAGGATAGAATTAACAAATGATGCAATATAGAATGCAGAGAAAACGATAGACAATGGGTATCAGTGCCTGACAGAGATGGCTTGGTGGCCCATGCCCAAAGAGGACTGGCAGGAGCATTTGGAGAATTGTGTGACTTGTTGGAAGAAGACCCAGAAACAGACGCTAACGAAGGAGCTGATCAAGCAGGTGGATGTGAAAGGAACACAGTGGAATGACAGGCTGCCATTATTCCTCAATGGCCCTCGAGTTAATAGGGGTCAGCGACCATGTATTCAACATACAAGGTGCTACTTGGGAGAAATATGTCAACTACTGACATGTTATTGCTACCACTGACTGCGGGTGTGTCTAAGAACTGGGAAGTAGTAGAGGGTTACTATATACTGGAAAATCAGACACAACATTCAATTAACATTGCACATTGTCATAACAGACACATTATGGTGGTGGTGCTGGTTTTTAGAGGGACATGGATGCTGAGAGATAGAAAGGGAGGACATGTAATTATGACTTTTTTTGTTCTTTTAGGTGCACCCTAGATCATGGCTGATGATGAAAGTGGGGAGTGTGCATGCAGTGCAATGCCATGAGGAATGGCTTTAGATGAGTTAAGACACAAATCAGTAGCCTTGTTTTGATAATGTTTTATTTTCTATTTTAGATTCCTTATTGAGTATGTATATAACAGAATAGTTTTATTGCATTGTGCTTTATGGAGAAGTAGTGCAAGGCTTTTGACTGCGATTGTAGTGGATCATAGAAAAACAAGAAAAGAGGGGGAAAATGGGAATATTACCAACTCTGATACTGCATTTTCCTTTGTTTTTTCTCTGAGGACCTTCGGATGCAATGAGAATGGAGTACAGCTGAATTCCTGTGCCAAGCAAGGTTGTGGAATGCATGTTACGCCCCAATCAGCCTGGGCCGGATCATGACCTTCTCCTGAGAAGGTACACTGCTGGAACTTGATCGGATTCCCAAGGCCAAAGGCTGCCTCACAGATATGACAGAGAAAGCATTTAGCAACTGTGGTTTCTTCCTTTACCAAATCCTACTTGGTCAGGTTTGATAAATTTGGGGAGGTACGATTCAAGTCTATGTGCAAGAATTGTGGCAAAAATTTTACACTCAACATTAATCAGTGATATATCTCTATAATTCTTGGGGAGTTCACAATCTTTATCTGTCTTGGGGAATAGGATTAATAGAGCCTCAGCGAACGTGCCAGATGACCTACCTGCATTGGAGGAATATGAAAAAAGTGCTTTTAATTTGAGGGTCGAAAAGAGTAGGGAAGTGATTTAAAAAATCTATGGAGAGACCATCAGGGCCCGGTGCTTTGCCCTTTCGCAAGTCTTTGATGGCTTTGCATATTTCACTGATACTGATCCGATTTTCTAATCCACTGAAGTCTAAATGTGGGTAGAAATCTCTACTGATTTTGTTAAAGAAGAAGTTAAAATTACTAAAATTACTAATGGAACACATTTGTTCAAAGCAGTATACTTTTTTTGATAAAATGTTGTAAAAGCATCCAAAATAGCTTTAAAAGCCGATACCATACAACCCACATCATTTGTAATGTGCGAAATAGTAGCTGTGTCCCTTTTAACTTCAGATAAGAGGCAAGTGCTCTGCTAGTTTTATATTTTAAATTTATATTTTAGAATTACCCCTCTAGCTTGTTCTGCTAATCTTTTATTAATTTGAGCACAATGGGACAAGCCATAAAGGACCTCATCAGGGGTTGGGTGGAGCGGTTAATATGTGACGGTAACACATTTACCACCGCATTATCGCTCCACTCAATCCCGAGTTTGGGTGGAATGTTTGAGATGTACCTACAGTTTTGAGCTGAAGATAAATATGACCAAATTCGGCCCATTTCCGGTGTAATTACTGTAGCACAATTTGTGCCACAGTAATTGCACCAATGCTGCCCCATATAGTCCTAGAAAGTTGGGAGTGACTGCATTGCCTCAACTCAGGATCTGGTGCTATTAGTGCTGGACCGAATTGCGGTAATGCTATTTGCGTTGGGTGATATCCAAGCACATTTACTGCCAGGATACCGCCCAACGTGTGATGACCCTCAAAGTAACTTCTGTTATATTGGTTCTTGATAATATATTTTTTGCAATCATTGAGTTGTTGATAAAGCAAATCTAGCTCTCTCCTCTCTTTTCTTTTATATGACTGCTCAGTGCTGCTTTATATGCATCCCAATTATTTACTGTTGAGGTATCCTGATCATGGATGTTACCAAAAGAATTCCTGGTGGGAAGAGAGGACGATTGTTAAAATTCTTCATCATGTTATTGGTAAAAGTTAAAAATCTATTTGAGTGTATCTTTATATGCACAAGGACAAAGGTTGTGATCAGTGGGGAATGGTCCGATTTAATTATGTTGGCAATTTCAGAGTGAAATATAGCACCCAATAAGGCTTTAGTCACACATATATATACTAAGAGGGAAAGCGTAATATGGGGCATGGATTGGAAGCTGAAATCAAAGTTTGTGGGATGAGTCAAGCACCATGTGTCCAGCAATCTCACCTCAGATAGGCAATTTACACATGCTTTATGCTTTCTAGAAATTTTAAAAATACATTTAGCTCTTCTATCTATAAATGGTTTGATTATATTATTGAAGTCACCACATAAATAGATGTGTAAGATCTGACTGTAAAAAGATATACTTGGTATTAGTCCAGAATTCAGGATCCATGATTGTTGGACCATATGTATTCATGATAGATACAATTTCAATGCCTACTGTGATTTAACCCAGAACAATCTCAGTTTTTTCATCTGATATTGATGCAGAGTTTTGTTAATTGATATTGCTACACCATTCTTTTTACCATCTGCTTGGCTGGCTATAACCTCTTGAACACAGAAAGCTTTGAGTTCCATTGATTCATGCAGAAAAAGATGAGTTTCCTGAATACATGAAACAGATGGATTATTTTTTCTAAAATGGGATTAGACCTTTTGTCTTTTAACTGGATTTTCTTAATACCCTTAATATTCCATGAAACACATTTAAATACCATTATAACTGATCAATAAGTTTATTCCACTGATGTATGACAGAGGCAGAACAATATAATAGCAGAATAAGACCTTCACTGCAGAGGCACTCCTTCCCTACCTGGATATCATCAACAGCTCCCTAACTCAAGGCACCTTCGCATTGACCCTAGAGACAGGACAAATCCTCCTTTTACTAAAGAAAACCACTCTGGATCCCGACATTTTAGGCAACTATAGCCCCATCACCCATCTTCCCTTCCTAGGTAAGTTCATCGAGAAAGCGGTAGCCGCACAACTGCAGGATCACATCGATGCCAACAATCTCCTCCAAACCTACCAATCCGGATTCAGACCCAGATGCAGCCCTGAGATGGCAACCATACAGGTAGTCGATGATGCCCTCAACATCCTTGATGGCAGCCAACCTTACCTCCTGGTTCTACCTGATCTCTCGACCACTTTTGACACCGTAGACCACCAGGCACTCATGTAAACCCTATATCGGTGCATGGGACTCAGTGACCTTGTCGTATGCTGGTTTGAGTCCTACCTCAACCAAAGGCCTGCTACCTGTCCCCTATGGGGTCCTGCAGGGTTCCATCCTCTTCCGAAAGATCTTCGATCTATACATGAAGCCGCGGGGAGCCCTGCTAGCATGACTTTGCGGCAGCCCAACAGGCTTTTTAGAGCTTTGTTCTATAAGGACCTTTCCAGATAGTGCCGTTGTGAGGAATTGCCATCTGGCAAGGGTGTAGAAGCCGAGCCTTTTCTTATTGTTATTAAATATACTATGATGAGGGTGATTCCATCTCAGAAAGTGTGTTCTGCTACCCAGAGCCCCCTTTTCCTTAAACTCCATGCCAAAAGCATAGTGACAAATGTGCCCTGCTGCAACAGTCTGGTGATCTGCAGCCCCTACTCTTCAGTGGTACATAGCAGGTTCAAAGGTCACAGGACCACTTTGACAACTGAGGTGACAGCAATGTCACTTCAGCACAAAGGTTGCATTTATATCTGCATCTCTGTTCCAAAACTACATAATTATGAGGAATTGTCATTATGGTGGCAGTTTAATACCTAAATATAATTCACAGCTGAGATTGTTGTACTATGCATAATCTTTTTTGGGATAAACAGGAGATATTCTCAGTCACACAAATTGAGATCTACGTGTTCAGTGGGGCCTTACAGTATCATTGATATCTTTCTTTAGCTGCTGAGAAGCTGAAGAGTGACCTTATGCCCAATAGTAATTGTATTGTAAGCACAATCATACCAAGAGATACCCTTGGCCTCATTATCAGTGTTTAAGAGGCCTCAAAAAAATGTATGACTGTAGGCATATCTTTTTTTGTGAGAGTCTACTGGTGTCCGCTGTACTTTGGATGTGGACTATTGGTCTCAGGCGATTCTTATGATTACCATGATTTGTAGGAATTTTTTGTAAATATATGTTTTTCACTTTTTGAAATGTTTATTTGTTTGAACCACATGTTTCTGTTAGGTTTGTATCCATGAATGTAAATTAAACATTTTAAACTCTTGTGACATTAGGTGGTTTTATGTTTTGTATTTCTTAATACTTTAATCTTCATTTTGTTACTCCACAGATTTGTCTATCTGGGTGGGTTCACGGGTTATGCCCTTGTCATACGTACTTGAGACGATACTGAACTGATACACAGACAGTAAAGGGTGCATGCTGAAGTGTTACTTAGTAACCTTATATAGTGGCTAAATCCAGGAGAAACTTTGTCTTTTACAGTTTGTTGCCCATGCTCGCCTGGTGAAACAGGGTACCCTGGTGTTTTCCAGAGACAGATACCCTTGTCACATCCTATATAATGGTTCTAAATATGGGCACTATGGAAAGATTACTACTAAATGCTTCAGAAATGGAGCTCTCTGCTCAGTGAGGGAGAGGAAACATGTTGTAGGGATTCTATTGCCTTTCTTAAATTGCTGGCCCAGAAGGGGTACAAGATAGACAAAAATAAACTGCAGTACTGTTTGAACGAGGTCCTGTACCTGGGCCAAATGAGCAGTTACAAGTATTGAAAAAACAATTGCACCATCATTTACAAGAGAAAGTGAAACAGACACTACCACTGCCACAGCAGACAGCCCAACAAAGCCTTTAATGCCCAGCAAACTAATGTATGTCTGTAGCTTTGACAGAAGGTGGCACTCACCAAGATTCCATGGTCCCTATGAGGTAGTGTACTGTACACCACTAGCAGTGAAGGTGAAGGGGTTAAAGTATTGGGTGCACTTATCAGATATAAGAAAAGCACACAATAGTGCAACCCCAGAGACAGCACAAGAAAATGAAAGAGATTCAGCAGTTCCTTAGAGAAAAAATAAGGAGATACAGAAAAAAGGATTAAACAGAAAAAGTTGCATAACAAACGCAAATGCAAATAAATAAAGTAAACTGTATATACAGTAAAATAGGATGTCATGATGTGAAAAGTTATCTCTTTCTCTCTTACCGCCCGTTTCCATGCTTTCTTCTGTTTCTCCACTGCTCTCGTATCTTATTCAGTCTCAAACTTTATTAACCCCATCCCTGTTATGTTTCTCTCTATAAGTGCTACAATGTTGTAGACAACGTCACTTACAACTGTTACAACTCAGATAGACAGCAGTAGGAATGAAATAAGTGCCACTAGGACATATAGTTATGAATGTGGGTTGTATTTTACATCCCTTGTCTTTTCTACAATAATGTTAGGATTAGGAATATATTGAGGTGTGTCTTTTATGATGGGAGACATAGAAAAACGGGGGAGGGAGAAAACTAATACGGGAAGGTGGACATTTAATATGGGATGGGAAGTAATCACACAGCCTGGGTTAGTGGTAAATAATGAAAATGAATCGAGTGATTTATGTACAGAATGATGAATTACCCACTCCAACAATGTTTAAAATATCACAAACTGCCTCACAACCAACCGAGAAACCTACCTCAAATGTTGATGATGTGTATATGTTCCCCATTGTTACGCCAAGTGCCCTTCAAAGTTCCCAATATTGGCAGCTTAATATTGACACACATGTAAATATGAATACTGCTCTTTTCCCAATCGACTGCCTAAAAACCAACCATGAACACACACAGACTCCCAGGTATTGCACGTAAACGGTTCAAAAGGTCATTTGATAGATATCGATTGGTCAATAGAAGGAAAAGGCAAGTGCAACAGCACAAGTATGATGTGTATCACAGTTTGGCATTGGATAAGGTAGAGGACATCTTCTATCTGGACCATTCTAACAAATGGTACTCTGACATTAGTGCCACTGGGAGACAGGCCACGAATGGTAGCTGCTATGTGTGCTCACTAATACCTTATCCGTCAGGCTTGCCTAAGGTTTTACTACCTCAAGAAACTCCCATAGTGGAAGCCCAATGTCTCGTTCATCTCTCACTATGTAGAATCAGGAGCACCTTCAAGGCACACACAGTAAAACTACAACTGCTCCTTCCAGATGAGAAAATATGCAAGCAAAAACCTGAAGGTGCAACTTGTTTCAATGAACCATTTTGGTAATAAAAGGGACAATGTTTGCAGAAAATAAATGGCAAGATGCAACTGTCATGTGCAAACCTGAAGCACTGTGTGGCTTATCGGATGAGAGACTAACATGGATGGATGACACATGTGCCCAGACCTGAACTGGACACGTTACAAAGTTGACATGGGTCGCTACACTTGAAAAGCCGATAAAGACCTAACACAAAGAAAAACATGAACTGTGCTTTCAAGGGGAAGGAAAAGTACCCATGGGCTCAAACACCTGCTGCAACAGAACCCTTGTCATCCCTGACATGAAAAAAGGAACTACTGCCCTGAAGGACCATTACTGGGTGTGTGTCAAACAGGCATACCTGCACCTCCCGTCATCATGGAGGGGATACTGCGCTCTGGCAATGCTGCACTCTGCACTGCTGGTGATACCGGAAAGGGGTGCCCAACAAACAGCGACCGGCACCCCAGCTAATGAACGAAGCACCCCCCCATATATGACATACTGTCAGAAGACAAACTTCAGTATTAGGTGTCACGCAAAAAGAGAGCATCCAACTACATCTCTAATGACTCTTCCGACCTCCTGGCGCAGATCCCTGATGAATATAAACTTTTCAGTTCCATAAAGATGTTTTGCATCAATGATCCCCAGCATCCAAGCAAGAGCAAATGCCAAATGGCTCCAGATCATCCGATGGGAGATGATTTAACTGGCAAATGACATGGAGGAGGTGTTCAACGTCATCAAGGTAGAATTTAGAGCACTGAGACTAATGACAATTCAAAATAGATATGCGCTCAAACTCCTCACGGCTATGGAAGGAGGTGTTTGCCAAAAAATCAGGAGTGCATGTTGCACATTTATTCCTCTTCAGGTGCTGATAACGGGACACTTTCACACGTAATTGCAGCAGTACACAAGCTTGGAGTAAGAATGAGAAAAGAGGGCTGTGCCCAACCAAGTGACTGGTTCAGCATGGCATTTGACTGGGTACCTTTGTGTCTTGGGACTACAATGAAACTACTGGTCGACATCATTGTCTTCCTTCTGCTTATCTTCTATGTGTAAATTAACAAGGGGGGTCCTGGGAGTCCCTCTGCCAGACATTAGTCCTGGTTACGAGAGACTTACCCAGAGTCTTTAGCTCACTATCTTTCACAGAGAAGAAATATCCCAAACATATCAGTCTTTGTCCTGCCCTGGGGCAGTCCAGCACCGAAATGCTAGGCAATTCTCCTCTGAACAAGAGTACCAACAGAAACCCCAGACACGTGTTTCGGTCTGGTTGGACCTCATCAGTAGAGTGGATCTGTGCCTCTCTAAGAATAGTGAGCAAGGGGTCCACGTCTGGATTCCCCTAGTAACTTAGGGTGAGACCCAAAGTTACTTAAATATACAAATTAACAAGGGGGGTCCTGGGAGTCCCTCTGCCAGACATTAGCCCTGGTTACGAGAGACTTACCCAGAGTCTTTAGCTCACTATCTTTCACAGAGAAGAAATATCCCAAACATATCAGTCTTTGTCCTGCCCTGGGGCAGTCCAGCACTGAAATGCTAGGCAATTCTCCTCTGAACAAGAGTACCAACAGAAACCCCAGACACGTGTTTCAGTCTGGTTGGACCTCATCAGTGGGGTGGATCTGTGCCTCTCTAAGAATAGTGAGCAAGGGGTCCACGTCTGGATTCCCCTAGTAACTTAGGGTGAGACCCAAAGTTACTTAAATATGGAAATTAACAAGGGGGGTCCTGGGAGTCCCTCTGCCAGACATTAGTCCTGGTTACGAGACACTTACCCAGAGTCTTTAGCTCACTATCTTTCACAGAGAAGAAATATCCCAAACATATCAGTCTTTGTCCTGCCCTGGGGCAGTCCAGCACCGAAATGCTAGGCAATTCTCTGTGAAAGATAGTGAGCTAAAGACCCCCCTTGTTAATTTGCATATTTAAGTAACTTTGGGTCTCACCCTAAGTTACTAGGGGAATCCAGACGTGGACCCCTTGCTCACTATTCTTAGAGAGGCACAGATCCACCCTACTGATGAGGTCCAACCAGACCGAAACACGTGTCTGGGGTTTCTGTTGGTACTCTTGTTCAGAGGAGAATTGCCTAGCATTTCGTTGCTGGACTGCCCCAGGGCAGGACAAAGACTGATAAGTTTGGGATATTTCTTCTTGTCTGGCAGAGGGACTCCCAGGACCCCATAGTTGGACGTGCATAGTTGGGTGTAAGCCTTCAGGCCATATACCCTATTCATAAATGGGTTGTTAATCAACTATAAAAATAGTCCTGTGTCCTAGCTGCTCATCGGCGCTTTGCCTTTTGTTTATTGGAATATTGGATGCCTGGATACACAATTCAATGATCTAGGTTTTTATTTGTATATTTCCAGGTTTCATATTATATTATTCTAAAAAACATGGTTAACCTCTCTGCTTGCTTTATTGGTTTAGGCAACTTTTTTCCACAGCAAAAAAAGCTTGAAGGGAAGAAATAGTAGAGGTTTGGTTACTTTGGTTGCATATTGGGGTTTACCCTATTGCTAACTGCTATATACAAGCAATGCCCTTCTGGTAGTATCTGTAAATATTCCAAATGATGGCAAGTTTCGCATTTTACATTTGTATAACTCCTTTCATGGCCATGGTCTGGGTGATGATGTTCTGAAATTCGTTTATGTAGCCTGGAAATATATAGACTATGGGCCTCATTACAAGTGAGGCGGTAAGGGGTTAACGGTGCCGGTAAAGGTGCCGGTGCCGTTAACCCCGTACCGCCTCATTACGAGGTCCCCTCGTGGGACCCGCTCTGGATGTCTGGTCAGACCAGATGTCCTTTGGGGGTCCCGCGAGGGGACCAGCATGCTAACAACAGGCCTGTCATTAATGACGGGCCCGTTGTTAGCGTGCTCCCCATTCCAATTGAACCCTATGGGGGCTCGAATGGGGATGGTCCGAGTCTGGGTTCCTTCAATGGGGAAATACCGGGCTCTCCAAAGTTGGAATGCCCCGGTATCTCCCCATTCAGGGACCACAGACCTGGACCCTTATTAAGGGCATGGCTACCTCCAAACTCGTAATGAGGCCCAATTGGCCTCATAACGAGGAAGGTGATAGGGGGTTAACAGGGCCGGTAGAGCTGCCAGCCCCGTTAACTCCCTACTGCCTCATTACCAGGTCCGCTTGCGGGACCCGCTAAGGATGCCTGGTTTTACCAGACATCCTTAGCGGGTCCCGCGAGTGGCCCAGCATGCTAACAACGGACCCGTCCTTAAAGGGCCCGTTGTTAGCATGCTCCCCATTCCCATTGAGCCCTATGGGGGCTGAAATGGGAATGGGGCTGGACCGGGTCTGGGTTCCTTGAATGGGGAAAAACCGGGCCGTCCAAGGTCGGAATGGCCGAGTATTTCTCCATTCAGGGAACCCGCACCTGGTACGCGGAAGGGGGGTAGCCATGCCGCAAAAAGCGGCATGGCTACCTCCTTCCTCGTAATGAGGCTCTATGTCCCTCTGACATTCACCCTTCTTTATAGTAGGGAGGGATTTCAACTTAAGGCTGGTGAATTGTTCTCGGTTAGGCTCTTATTTAGAAGAAGATCTTACGTATAACACATAGGGACCAATGGTAAAGGACCCCGGGATGTGCAGAGCCGGCAAACTCCTATTACCCATTTATTTGAGTTATGTCTATGGTCTGTAAATGGAAGGGTTCCCCTCTGATCAGCCAGGATGTTTACCTTTATAAATAGCAGATATGCATCAATAATTATTTTATGACACATGTGGATAGTGCACATCCAACAAATGATTTCTGCATGCAGTGTCCTACAGAGGGTGACCAAGATCCGCCGATGTTATCATATAACGTGCAGATAGGTAATGTAGAGTGCTCCAAGAAACTTCTTTGTGAATTGACTGAATATTCTCCAGTATAGTAAAACAAAAAATGAATCTCTTCAGTAGTGTCTGTATATCGAACAGATCAATCTCCCTTTCATTGCCATTGATTGATCATGTCTTCTTGACATTGTAAGTGACCACATTTTACCACATTTTCAAAATCTCATAATAATTGCTAGGTCAGTTTTAAGTAGAAAACGTTGTATTACTAACTGCAGGGCTCACTTAGCTGGCTGTTATAAAAAATGAATGTGGGATTCTAAAGGGTATTCTTATTGGAGCTGTAACAAACTCTCCTAGTGATATATGTCAGATCAGAAACGCCATTTTTAATTACAAGAGTTCTGACTGAAGCTAAAATACACTGGAAATGTTTGGCTTGCAAAGATATCGAGCTTCCTGCCCACAGTAAGTATAGAATTAAGTTTTGATAAATTGTATTGAGGGGCCTGGCTGCTAAACAAAGTCAGGATGCAAAAATGATTTAATTGCGTGTGTGGATGAATTAAATGTCCTTTTTGTACAATTTTCCATCATTCGAGAGCCACTCACTGGCCTTAAGTGATCTAGTTTTGAATAACGATGTCGTCATTGTGATTTCTTGTTCCAAAGTTCATCAAGCCCTACTTTTCTCAGCAAATGGTAGAGCCCCAGGAGGGGATATGGGACCGCTGGACATTTGTGGTTTTTACCTAGATTTTCAATGCATTTATTAGATGTCACTGTATACCACCAAACTGGAGGCAGGCAATTAGTGTGCCGTTTTTCAAGAAGGGAAACGGGGCAGATCCATGCTGTTATTGCCCTATTACGCAAATTGATTACTCAGCTAAACTGGTGGCAAGACTAGTTTATGCTCAATTAAATTACTGAGTTAATTCCTCTGCAGTTTTTAACACCCCTGTTGCTCGATATGTACATTACTTTTTTGTTGCGCAATCCCTGTGCCATCACTTCGTCAACATCAAAATGTGCTGGCAGGAATAGGTGTGCATTGGCTTATGCTGATGAGGTTGTTCTGCTTGTTCACACTCCAACAGCTTCAAAACCTCTTGTTTCTGGTTTTGTAGATTTTATGGTCGCCCGAGATTTGAATCTTAAGACCCTCAAGGTTAAATTCATGTGCATGGGAGATCACAGGCGTACATTGCCAAGAATGTATGCAGCTACTGTGGAACTCACATGGGCTAATGCATGTGCTTACCTAGAGATTATATTCAAGAATAACCTGGATGGGGGCTCCCAGGTGTCCTATTGTGCTTTGAAATATGCTCATGTTAATGGTGCAGTTCTGAGTTTCAATCAGAGTCTTGGTGGTGTACTTTGGGTACTATAAGACTCTACACTGCTAAAGCCTTGTCAACTGCAGGTTATGGTGCTGATGTATGGGATTATTCCCCTGTAGCACCAATTCAATGAAAAGCGAATCACTTTTTGCATCACCTGTCTTTAGTTTCGGGTAACGATCCAACCTATTTAATGCACATGGGGGCAAGTTTTTTTTTTCTCATATGCTAAACTTTAAACTGTTAAAACTCTGGCTTCACGGTGGTGGACCAGTGGGAATGAGTACCATGTAGTGTACCGGATTATTAAATACTTGTTGGTTTGAGATTTTGGGGGGCATAGCCCTTGGCTGCAATCAAAATCTCGTGATTTGCCTTTGTTGGGTTTCAGCAAGCCATGTATTAAGGCTTTTGATATGATATGATATGTTATTTGGAAGCATCAGAGGATAGGACTAAATTGCATGTTGACTTCGTCCATGAAAATAACCTGACGTGCTACACAGCCTCAAGCTTTCAAAGCATGCAGTACAACATTACTGAGAGCATTGTCCCAATACTGCATGGAAAATTATACAAACTAGTTTTTGGATCCACACAAGGGCATTTTATTTGATTTTAGGGCTAATCACTTGCCAATAGTCTCTGTGTTGGCAATGTGGAATTCAAATAAGAAACATATTATTTCACCATTTTGCCACTGTAATGGCAGCTCTGTGAAAACCCTGGCATATTGCTTTTATTTTTCTGTCCTTTTCTAAATGATTTAAGGAGGAGGTGTACCTGTCTTATATTAAGCATGTACAATATTAGAAACTTGAGCATTGACAAGCAGGTTCAGTTTTTATATTCTGTGCAAAACTGTTGCCTATTCTATACATAGCTTTCTTGAAAAAGCTCTATTATCCCAAAGGTTTACTGTTTTTTAATTTGCTGTATTTCAGTGATCTGTTGTGATCTTGTCTAGATATGCAATTCCAGTTTTCTGAACATTTTCTTTTTAAATAAAGTCGATTGATTGACTGAGTTTATAGTACGCTGCTGGTAATACACATAGGGCCTCATTACGACCCTGGCGGATGGACCATGGTGCTAATAGCACCATGGTCCATGCCGGTAACTTTCCGACTCCGCCATGGCGGAATGGGGAATTACCACCCCATTCCGAGGTTGGCGGAGTGGTAATTCCCCCTTCCGCCATGGCCCTTCCCCATTCCCATTTTTGCCCCATAGGGCATAATGGGAATGGGGAAGGCGCTAAGTACGGTGCCGCAAATTGCGGCGCCGTACTTAGCACCAAGGTCCCTTTGCGGCATGGTTTTTAACGCCTGCAAAAAGCAGGCGTTAAAATCACCATCCCGCAAAGGGACCTTGTAATCAGGCGTTAAGCGTTTACCGCACCATAAAACCCTTAACGCCTGACTCGTAATGAGGCCCATAGTAACTAAAAGCCACATCTGATTTTAATCACACACGTCAGCTCTGTGAGCACAGGTCATTTGTCTGTATTCACGTTAGACAGCCAGTCTCTGACAGCCAGTGGGGCAAGAGACTGGACGACTATGCATCTCTGTTGATCCTTTGTGACGTTGGGTAACATTTCTCAGTGGTATGGGACACCCTCCACAGGAGATCCTAGAAAAAAGGAATCAAATGGCACAACCTTAACAAAAGGACTAGCCTCACATCAGGGTTATGCATCCCAAACGTTCTTCAATGCTATAGGTCTGAGAAGGGGGCAGGAATAGTGTAGTCGGAGGGAGCTCAGCAAACATGGGGAAGATGTCCACCATTCTCTTTCTGTCTATTTCTCTTCTTCTGCTCCATTTTCTTTAGCACCAAGAGGTTTGAGTATGATGCAAGAATGCAAAGACCACTTCTCAGAAGGACATGGATTGGGCCCTTTAAAACAGGTTTGCTTTTTTCCAATCAGCTGTGGACGTTTGCCTATAAGAGGGGGGATCTCCCACCCCCACCCCCCCTTCTTTGATTCGTTCCTGTATTGCAAGGAGAATGTATTTGCAACTCTTTTGGGAGTGTTGACCTTTCCAGAGCTCTACACTAGTGAGGTGAAGATTGAGTGTTCCAAGGCAGAGGCAAGCTCTGCTACCTAGCCACTGCTAGGGCTCATTGGGGCTGACCTGCTGCTAGAGCAATACCTGCCTCTCTGCCAGCTACACCAGTATCCATGACGTCACCGGATGTGAAGGAAACATTCAGGGGTTCTTCAGCCTCCCCCATTTTGGGAGAATGAGAACAAAGACCATATCATGTCTCACAGCCCCTGTTTGGGGACTCAAAGCATCCTGAGAGCCAGAACAGCCTAGATCCTGTTTTTCACTGTTGAACTGCTTTGAACTGTCTTTGAACCAAGTTCAACACCCTTCCAACCAACAGTACACACTGGTGCTATTTTTGGGGGTCTCTTGATCTTTGAACCACTTTCACTGCATATTCAAACCAGTTTTCTGTCACACCACATCAGCCGAGTGTGTCATTGCCTCGGCTTGAACATGATGCTCGTGGCTGCAGGAAGACCTTTAACCAGCACATCTCACAGCAGTGCCTCAAAGTCACCAGCATCTTTGTCTTTGACCCTTGATCGAACATCAAACCGACGGCCGGATTCACCTGTTTCCTTAAAAAACTGCATCAAACCATAGCAAGCCTCTCTCCAAACCTGCCTCAACACCAGCTTCCATCAGGATCACTGCGACTCGATGCCTTCGAACCTTATTCAAACCACTCAATGGGAATGGGGAAGGCACTAATAACAGCACCGCTATTAGCGGTACCGTTATTAGCTCTGAAGTCCCTCAGCGGGTCCCGTCCTTAACGTGTGGTCTGACCACACATTAATGATGGGACCCGCTGAGAGACCTCGTAATAGGGAGTAAGGGATTACCGGCACTGGTGCCCTTACCGGTGCTGGTAATCCCTTACTGCCTACTGTGTAATGAGGCCCATTGAATCTCCAAGAACTGATTCTGGTACTTTTAGAAGGTCCCAGCCTCCTGGTCAATTAATTGCGACCATAGGCAATGTCTAAGCTCTGTTTGCACCAGTTTCAACAAGAGGTATTTCCCTTTTGGACAATGTGGTATTTTATTGCCTTTTCGCCCTGCTAAGCTTTCCCAATGCTTTAATTTTTACTTTCTGCATTTCGCTGTCTTCCTTTACAGGGATGGGATTTTGATTGTGTGTTAAAATGTATTTGCACACTAGAGTTTTGTGATGTTATGTTATCCAATATTTATACTGCTCCCTTCACGTTTAATTAAAGCATATATATTTTTATAGAACCTTGATTTGACAGTGTTTTATTTTGGATTATTGTGCTATTGCTATTTGAGTTGCTTATGTTTCACATTCACACTTAAGAATATACTTTATCACAAAAGGCAAAGGAGATATATTGCTTACCTGTGCCTGTTTCACCTGATATGATTAGGATCACTCTTGTTTTGTATGATATATGATATATGATATTTATAACGCGCCTGTACACTAGTGTTTCTAGGCGCCAAGATGAAGCCTGAGAAAGTGTTTTAGCCTCTACTCATCCTTGTACTCCTGTGAGGCAGAAGTCAGTTTGTCATAGTAGTGCTTCTGAAAGGCAACCAGGATAGGGGAGAGAGTTAAATGCAAGGTGTTACTGACTGCATCAAAGGGCCATATCTGAGTCTGTCTCTAACCCAGTATTGCAACTATTTTAGAGCCACTGACCTGTTGAAAAATCTCCATCTTTCTCAAAAAGTGCAGCCCACCTTCTGCAAGTCCTGCCCTATCTGCCAGAGACACAGCTAAGTGGATTAAACTGACTGCAGTACTATATGAAAGGGAAACATTATTGTTAAGAAATGTTTCGAGTGACTCAGAAGTTGGGAAACGTTCTATTCTGACTGTGTAATGTATTATGCACTCTCTTGAATGCACATTACACAGCAAGCCTGTTCTCCCATAGTCTCTCTCCCCCCTCAATGATAAGAAGACAGAAGCCAATGTTTAGCCATCTGATGACGAAACACACACCTCACAACCACATTTTAAAATTCCTTTTAAATGATGTGTTTAGGGTAACACGCTGGGATGTTAATCCGCTGCTTAGGTAATACATTTTCTAAGTATTAGTGCATCATTATTTCCAAGTTTTCGCTTGTTTGACATCGAGTCTTATTTGGGTGTCACCGAGTTTGAAAATGCAGCAATAATGTGTCTGCTAAAGGCTGCGATGTGTCAAACTAAATCTGAATTTCTCCCTTTCTGCTTCTGTAATCGCCACGATATTACTGTTTCAAAATGTCACCTGTGACATGAACCTGTGTTGCAATGTTTTATCTATCATCATTTGGAATTTTCTACAAGAACTTGAAAACCAGCTATTGTAGATCGCAGTGAACCCACACAATTTCATGCACGATCAGAATGGCCTGTCCCTCAGCAGTGCTATGTGGATTTTCTATGCAAAAGGTTGCTCTGTGTGAGCTCTGTGCACATATGGGTGCTAAGTTTCATGAGTTGAAGGCACAAAATGTAATTATAAACTACCAACCCTACAATGTTCGTGCCTGTTCTGCACAGAGCTGGGGGGGTGTATTACTTCTGCATTCACCTCCACCAGATGCTGATTGCAGAACATGCACCGGTCTCCTCTCGCAGTGATGTTAATCCCAGGAGGAGGCTAGAATCCACTCATACACACGTTTCTGGCTTTGTGCAACTTGACAACCATACATCTCTCGGTCTATTTTACCCCTCACTCTTCATTTATTCCCAGCAGGAGGTTCTACAAACACATACATTTGGATGCCAGGGGGAGATTGAAATAGCTAGGCATCGTTGCTGTCGGTGGTCTGCAATATACTACTTTATGACACTCTGGCCACCACAAGACATAGGGCCTCATTACGACCTTCGCGGAATGGGTTAACGGGCTCCGCTAATGGAGGCGGACCCCCTAAACCCGTTCCGCGAAATTACAAGGTCCCCTCGCGGGACCCGATAAGGATGCCTGGTAAAACCAGGCGTCCTTACCGGCACCGGCGAGGGGAAAAGGGAGCTAATAACGGGCCGGTTGTAATCGGCCCGTTGTTAGCTCCCTCTCCCATTCCCAGTGAGCCCTATGGGGGCTCAGATGGGATTGGGGACGGTCCGGGACCGGGTTCCCAGAGGGAGGAATTACCGGGCCCTCCAAACTCAGAATGGACCGGTAATTCCCCATTCTGGGAACCCGGGAAAGGAGCCCAGTTTGGCGGCAGCCATGGAGCTAATAGCTCCATGGCTGCCGCCAAACTCGTAATGAGGCCCATAGTCTTTACATCTGTAAGTGACAGATACAAGACATTCTGGCAGATGAAAGCAATTATGTGAAGGTCATAGCAAGGATATTCAAGTGGGTTGTTGAAGGCTTGGCTTGGAGTGAGGTTGAGTGTTCTGCTCAGCTTGGCTACTTTGTTTTTGGCAACGTCTTGCCACATTTTTCAGTCTTTCTACAGCTTCTATGATCTGGAGGAGTCACCCACCTTCAAAAGCTCCAGGGACAGCAGAGCGTGGCGGATTGAGGGTGAGTGTTCTGTGTTCTCATGGTCTTGTGGGATAGTGATACTTCAAGAAAGTATGCAGCCGTCATTTGGACTGAACATGGAATGACCGAGGACCCATGAGGATCTGCAAGCACGCAAACTCTAGAGGCATGTTGCCGAAATAGAACAGTAAATAGCAAGTTTGACTTGGCCTCTTTTGGAGTTTCCCCCAGTAGTTTTATGTAAACAGTTTGTATTTACACACCTAAAGCTACCACAAAGGGTTGACGAAGTGTGCTGATCTCTATTACGCTTGCCTTTCTGTACTCACAGAGGTAGTGGTCCATGGAATTAATTGGCTTTCTCACTCTGTCCCTGTGTCTATCCGCTGGAAAGAGTGGGATTTTAACCTCGTATTAATCAGGAGCCGACATCGAACTGGTGTGTTATGCTCACTTATTTAATTGTTTTTTCTTGAGGGATTTGTGTGAAGACCAGCATTTATGACGGTTTAACTATGTAGTAAGAGAAGGGTGGGTACTTCTGAATGTGATATGATTCTTCTGCACAGGCTTAGTTTTTTTTTGACAATGGAGTTATACACTACTCAATGCCTGAAACAGATTGTGCTCACAAATCTAAAACACCCAAGCAAGCACAGATTACAACTTGTTGCCACACAGTCGAAGTAACAGACACAATGAAGATACCACAAACTACCTCACAATCTAGGCAAAAATGTATCCATCAAAAGACACTGTGCCAAGTGCCAAAGTTTCTCCACATTAGTGGGGAGTGTAGACCAACCAATCCCTGAAAACAGGGACGGATTTTACAAAACCAAGGTCCCAGAGAGGCCAAATGATGGAGTCATTAAGAATACTTCTCTAAGAAAGAAGGACTCAATTATACGGTATCACTACATATTATCCCCATCAACAATATCGCTGTATATATGGGGTATTTATATATATATATATATTGGGGTATTTAGGAGCAGGGGTTGCGGGGGTGTCCCCTGCTGCTTTAAAAATAATGCAGGAGTTGCAGGGGTGTCCCCCGCAGGTTCTATTCCTTAATATCGCCACAAAAAGATGGTGACATTTTTTCCTATGGTAATATTTTTGCGGGGATATTAACAAATGGAACCAATTACACTTGATGAATCATTCCTAAGACTTTGTTTAAATATCCAAGATCTTATAAGTAATTATTAGCTAATTCTGTGTGTGAACAAATCTGTTATTGGAACATAGGGGGTCATTACAACCCTGGCTGTGGGGGTTTAACGGGGCCGGTTGAGCTGCCGGCCCCGTTAACCCCCTACCGCCTCATTACAAGGTCTCCTTGCGGGACCCGTTTTTACCAGGCATCCTTAGCGGGTCGCGCGAGCAGACCAGCATGCTAACAATGGGCACGTCATTAACGGGCCCGTTGTTACCATGCTCCCCATTCCAATTGAGCCCTATGGGGGCTCGAATGGGAATGGGGATGGGTTCCTGGAATGTGGAAATATCGGGCCCTCCAAGGTCGGAATGGCCCGGTATTTGACCATTCCAGGAACCCGGACCAGGTACCCGGAATGGCGGTAGCCATGCCGCAAATAGCGGCAAGGCTACCTCCAGGGCCGTAATGACCTCCATAGTCTTTTCATGCTCAGCAGTACAAAGAGCATTTTTGATCAAACATTTGCTGCACTGAGGCTCACATGAATACTGACATCTTCACTCCTAAGAATATTTATACAAGAAGAACAGTGCTTCTATATCTGCCTTGCATTGAGTTCTAGAGTCTCTTTTGCAACTCTATGACAACATCAAGGATATAGGGCCTCATTCCGAGTACGGCGCTAACCAATGGCGCTATTAACGCCTTGGTTGACGCCGTACCCGGACCGGCAGCGCCTTGGTGGATGGCGGAATTACCGCCCCATTCCAAGGTTGGCGGGGCGGTAATTCCCCAATCCCCATTTACCCTTCCCCATTCCCATTCTTGCCCCATAGGGCATAATGAGAGTGGGGAAGGCGTTAATTACGCCACCGTAAATTACGGTGGCGTAATTAACATCAAGGTCCCTTAGCGCCATGGTTTTTAACACCTGCTAAAAGCAGGTGTTAAAACCACCATGGCGCAAAGGGAACTCGGAGTATGGCGGTAAGGGATTACCGCCACCGCTCTCGCTAGCGGTGGCCGCTATCCCTTACCGCCATACGCGGAATGAGGCCCATAGTCCATGAGAACCCTTAAAAAATCTCTACAGTGGATTGGAAAATGTCTGAGGTTTTTAGACTCTTCAAAAGGGGAGTTCAAGCAGGTTGATTTTCTAGGGAGTTTTGTGAATCTCGATCTGTGTACAGACAATACATCGCCTTTACTTATGACAAAAGTCCTACTCCATTAGTGGACTGCATTGGGAGACTAAGAGTGTCCCCAGTGTTATTTGACTCCTCTGGTGAAGCCAAGAGTCAAGAGGTGACCCATGAACCCCCGATCCTGCACTGAGACTACCACCTTCACTAACAAGCCTAAAATAAAAGGGTGCAAAGCTAAAAGAAAGACTAACAATGTACCTGCACTAAACCTGAACAACTGTAAATCTTCATTAAAAAATCCTACGTCGTGGAGACCACCAGGGAGTACAGACGTGATGGAAGCCTAATCCATCGTCTCCCTCCCCAGGCGAAATCATGCTTGGAATTCATGCAGAAATCTGAGACTTTCATCCCTGCAACGCAGCATTTAACATCAGGAATCGCCGGGACAGCAGCATATGAAGTTTCAGAAAAAAATCGAAAAAAGTATTTGGGCAGAAAAGTCAGAGACAAGGAAGTGCCCCGGGCCTGGTAGCAGACACTTCAAAATGGTGGACGCGCAGAAAGCTGCCGGCTGGTGAGGAATCGGCGAGTCCCAGCTTGGTTGAGCCCGCGTGAGCAGCAGTAAGGCCCCTGAACGGACATCCAAAGGCATGCAGCATCTGCAGGTACCTCGCGACCCAACCGGTAAGAACATTAGGGGGTCGGGACCAGGCACAACCCATCACCCCTCCCCCATCCTTCTAAGTTCTCTGCTCTTCGCCGCTCTGGCGGCTCATGCTTAGTGGGAGGCCCCGGTGATCGTGAGGCAGTCTGTCTCTACACTCAGAGGAAGGCAGGCTGCCGGCCAGGCGGTGGGCCTTCTCCACTTGACATTACACCGCGGGGCTCGTATGCGAGTCAGGGACACCCACGAGCAGCCTCTGGCATGGAGCCCCTTTGGCAGTGGGAATACTGGACGGACGGGGCACTCAGCACATTTCTCCTTGTTGCAGAGTCACACCCGAGGAGACGGCCTCCCCGGGCCATGGATTGCAATCATTTTCTCGGGAGGACTCAAGCTCAGCGCCCGCAGCTATCTCAAAATCTCCCAGCAATAAATCATTCACGCTGCTAGCACACCTTCAACTCTAAACAGCTGGTGCGCAGGCCTCCTACTTACTCAATAAAGCACGCCACTTTACAAACAGCTGAGAGCCCTGTAAGCTACAGCCGCGGGCCTCGGAGTGGGGCCCTGAGGGATTTTTTGATCTCCACTGGGTAAGGCAGGGAGTTGAGGAAATATTGGACACAATCCCCACATTTCTGCAACCAATCACTTTTAGTGGCGGGCTGCGGTTACCAGTCAAGTGGTCGAAAACATTTGGTGGACAGACAATTTGGTCGACACCATTTGGTCGAATGCCAAATGGTCGAATTTTTTTTATTTTTTTTTTTACCCATTTTTTGGGTTTTTTTGGGGTGGTCCCCCCCCCAACCTCCTTTTTTTTCTTTTTTATTTTTTTTCCCCACACGAAAACCCACAAAACACATATATATATATAAAAAAAAAAAAATCGACCATTTGGCATTCCACCAAATGGTGTCGACCAAATTGCAGTCGACCAGTTTGTTGTCGACCAGTTGACTGGACACCGCGGGCTGCCTATCTTATTCATCAAAAGTCCGCCACTGACAGCCAGCATTGCCGGAAACCTCGAAGCTCCCTCAGCGCCAGCGGACCCAAGGCATTCTGAGGGGACAATTAGACACTCGCCTTTCCGGAGGTAACCTTAAAGCACGCCCAGAGGGGAGGAGGAGGCGGCAATACAGATTGACACTATCCTTGCACACCAAGGCACGGGGAATGTGGTATCGGAAGACCTGTCAGGACCCTCCTTCAGCAAAGCTGCAGTGTTAGGGGTGCAGATGCTCCTCCCTTAAAGAAGTTCTAGACAATACCGTCCTCCCAGGGCCCACTTGTCAACGGTATTCACTGTATTCAAGCAGTGACAGCAAGTCACTAACGCTACTAGGGGGGAAAACTGGACCCACACACCCTAGTAACATTGCGAACATTCAGTTGAGAAAGCACTGCCATGGAATTGTAGAGGAGGTCCCAGACATGGCCTGCTCCCCTTCCCCTCATTTCGAGGTACCAGGAGCGTACTCGCCAAGGTATGTGACGTATGAAGAGCAAATTAACCTACAAAGAGCTGCACTGGGACTCTGCCCAGTATACATCAGAAGATCCATAGCTGTTGAAGCACCCATAACCAGACAACCCTGGGCAGCACGGTACCCTATCAGATAGCCATACCAGCCGCTGATACAGAACGAAGAGTACCTACATACGGTCCACGAAGAGACCCCAAAAGCCTTAATAGAAGGCCGGTGGAAATGACTCAAGGGCCTGAACAGACTCTTGAATGAACAAAAGCGGCCATCGAAGACAAGCACGCCAGTGCGAGTAACTACGAAAATAAATGTAATGGACACAGAGAAGAGACAATGTTAAAACGTGAGGAAACGGTGCTACGTGACAAGATGGAAGCAACCAACCTGTTAAAAGTGTGTAAATAGGCTTGAAACGCAAGATGCTAAGAAATCAATACTACTTGCAATGCTTAGTAGAAGATAGAGCGGCAAGCGCCAACCATATAGCTGCCTCAATAAGGCACATTATACAAGTGCGACTCCATTTTGTAAAAGCAGAAATGTACCCATGCGGCCAGAGGCCTGACAGGCCAAGTTTCGAAACCCAGCCAAAGTCAAGAGAAGGAGCGGAATCAAAACTCAACAAAGAGCGGCTCATGCCTGGGAAATCGAGGTCAACCAGAGAAGGGGAGGAGAGCGTCAGCTAACAAGACTCAAACTTCAGAGCATACCAGCCTGCCTCATGAAGGTCAAGGTAAGGGGGGCCCATGCAGGTGGCAAGGCCGACACAGAATTAAATGCACTAAAAGCTGGAAACTAAAGCAGATTCATGGTGAACTAACACGTCACCAGCCAGGCGCGAAGAAGTACCATCGCCTGATGTCATCCAGGACCCGAGGATGCCATAACTGTCCTAATAAGAGACTACAGTTTCGAGGCCATCCTTGGCCAACTAATAGACACATCACCCTAAACCACTGATTTATGAAAGGGAGGCAGGGTGAAACTTGGGACACCAGGCACAGGGGTGTCCATTCTGCATGCTGCTAATTAAAAGTGGAAATTTATGTCTAGAGGTGTAAGCTGCCCAATCACAATGGACCAAGTTATCTGAAGTCCTATAGATATTGTAACCAATAAGACTTCGTAGTTGTAGTGACGTCTATCACGCGTGATGTAGAGGGATGGGCGTAGACGCCCACTCAATAAGAGGTATCCAATCTGCATGCCCTATTATCATATACAGATATAACACCTATACTTAAATTACCTTTCCTAACCAATTATATTGCATGATGATTTTTTATAGAATTAGACGTCAGTGATGACGATATTTGCCTATAAGAATTACTGTTCGACTGAGGTTCGAGGAAGTCGGAGCGAGACAGGTGATCGCAATGCTGCTGATTTCCATTTGTTTCTCTGTTTGATGTACTTGTCATTAAACGGACTTCCCTTTGCCAACTTACTGAGTCCTCATTATTGGGTCGTGTTGGAGTAAGTGAATCCTGCACCACCTGTTCTCACATGGTGCAGCTATCTTGTCTTACAAGTTCTAGAGGGTGAGTGCTGACCTATGGGCCCGTCAGCGATTTCCTCTCCCCCAGATCACTTGGTAGCGTGAGGATGGTTTCGGGCATTGATTATTGATTATTAATACTAAGACACCTTTAGACCGACAGCACAAAGTAACTCTAGGCCTTCGGTAAGATCACGAGTCCTTTCGCCATTCCGGCTGAGTAGACTGAGAAGCTCATTGTGGACAATGATAGAGTAAAATTTGGAAAATCTGCAGTGGGTCTGAAGGAACCCGCCTTTCCAAGCATAACCTTCTCATTCCCACGGGCAGCGGATCGGACGAAAACCTTAACAGAGGGAAGAGGAAGGGGCGGTGATCCCGAAGTTCCAGAGCGGAAAAGATGCGATCGGTGAGTGAAACAACAAACTTGTTACTTTGCCAAATGTCTTGTAGGCATTAGAATAAGTAAGGGAAAACGTAAAGTAGGGTGGCGGAGAAAAAATAAGTAGTTAGAAGTAGAGAAGACTGTATATATATATATATATATATATATATATATATATATATATGATACGATATGATATGATATGGCATTGGTAACGCGCCTATACACAAGTGTCATTCAGATCGCGCAACTGCATGGGTAGGGGGGACGGGAAAAGTGCAAGGGGGACAGGGAGAGGGGAAAGTGCAGTACAGGGTTAGTAATTAACAAGATAAATAATAAGGGCCAGCTGGTGGCAAGTGCAAGATAAGGGCAGACAAGTGCTGGGAAGGGGGGCTGTAGGGATACAGAGACAGTCCCACAGTGCAGGGGTTGCCAGGAAGGCAGTGCAGGGGAGAGTGGCTGGGCCAAGGACCGAGATTGGTGAGTCGCCCAGTTGCTGATTCAGTACAGTTTCAGGGATTTAGCAGGGGAGAGGGAGAGAGAAAGCAGAAGCAAAGAGGATGGTTTTGATGTGCTTCCGGAACCAGAGATGGTTCTCCTCAAGTTTCCAGGAGGCAGGAAGGCTGTTCCAGAGGGAGGCCCCTGCTGCGGAGAGAGATCTCCCACCAACTCGTTGCTTGGAGAAGCGGCTGACCCTAAGGGACTTGGAGGCGGAAGAGCGAAGTGCTCGAGAAGGAAGATATTTAGGAAGGGAGAGTTGAAGGTAATTTGGCCCCAGGCCCCAGAAGGCCTTGTGGACAATGCAGAGGGTTTTGAACTTAATCCTTGCAGCCACAGGGAGCCAGTGTAGCGATTTCAGTCCTGGAGAGATACATCCTTGGGCTTGAGGCCAAGGACAAGTCTTGCAGTCCTGTTCTGGATGAGTTGCAGAGGGCGGAGAGTAAAGGCAGGCAGATTTAGATAGAGGCTGTTACAGTAGTCCAGCTTCGAGAGAACCAGGGCTCTGGAGACAGTGAGCTTCTGGGGGAAGGAGAGGAAAGGAAGGATACCTCTGACGAGGTGCAGCTGGTAGTGTGACTTCTTAGAAACGTCAGAAATGTGAGGAGAGAAGGAGAGTGTGGAGTCGAAGATGACCCCGAGGTTTTTTGCCTCACAGGTAGGAGCAGGAAGAGGGCCAAGAGAGGCCGGCCAGAGAGCTGCAGGGAAGGAGGGAGTAGGTGTACCGATGAGTAGAATCTCGGTCTTACTGGCATTAAGGCAGAGGTTGTTGGCGGCACACCATTCCTGGATAGCAGAAAGACAGTCAGAGATGAGGGAAGGAGAAGAGGAGGCCAAGGGTAGCCTGAAAATTAGCTGGGTAACATCCACATAGCACTGAAAGTTGGAGCTGAGAGCAGCGATGCGGTGGGCGAGAAGTGCCAGATACTGGTTGAACATCCAGGGAGAGAGGTTAGAACCTCTATATAGAGGTAATGACTCGAGCATAAGAAATAAAGAGTGGATACCGGGGGGACACCCGAGATAAAACGTAAGGATTACCAGGGGGGCACCTGAGACAAAACGTAAGGATTACCAGGGGTGCACCTGAGACAAAACGTAATGATTACCAGGGGGGCACCTGAGATAAAAACGTAAGGATTTGCCATATTCCTGCGCTTTAAAGAGTGGTCAGAAGAAACGTGAACTCATAGCTCACAGTTGGGGGACAATGTAGGCTACGGTGACGATTAAAGACGGCATCAAAGGGGTTTGTTTACACCACATGTCGGGGTATTGATTAGAAGGCAGGTATACGTGTGTCCAGCTGGTGTTCGTCTAGTCTGTCGAGTGTCTGTCATATGTGTCTTGTTATATGTCAAATGTAAAATAATTGTATTAATGATTGGTTGAAATGCATTTTGGCTTTACGCGATTCTGTATCTAAGAGGGAATCACCATTAAATTGATGGGTTTTGAGTAAATTGTTGGTATAAATTTTGGCGGGAAAAGATTGGATTGGAGCTTGTTTATGTGGCGCTCGCTCATACCATTAAAAGGTTAAAGAATTGCATAAATACTGTTAGTGACGAAACTAAAAATGGAGGAAGTTACCCCGCTTGCACATTTGTGCAAGCAGCTACCCAAGCATGCACCAAAACTAAAGAAATACAGCACGGAGTGGGTCAAGGGTACCGCCAATAAGATGTTTATGCCATGGCCCCAGAATGGGTCACTCTCTAAGGCTGTTTTACAGCAGATGACTACCTTCCTAAACATCACATATACAGGCAAGAAGTTAGAGAAACGTCTTGCTGTTCAAGAATTGTGGAAAATGTTTGAAGAAACGAAGGTGGAAGAACCACCCACAGACTGGATACTAAATGTATGTATGGAGGGGGGTGAGACGCCTACCGTGCCACCAGCCTCGCCTGAGCCAGTCATTGAAGGAAGCATGTCAGAGGGTCTTTACCCACTAAGAGAATTTAAGGCACCCACAGGGTATAGCAAGCCTGCATATGAGTCGCCTACGTACAGTAGTGACGATAATAATGCAAAAGAACAGGAAAACAATATCACCTCCGCTGTCTCAAGGGACAAAGAGAGATGCGAAGATGAAGGGAAAGCTTGGGCACAGAGTTGTGCACGTCCAGATAAGGAGAGAGAGGGAAATAAACGTAAAGGAAATTAAGGTAGAGGTGACGAGATAGCATTCACGAAAGACGAATGGATGGGAGGTCAAATACTACTGAAGTTGGATGGAAAAGGAAGTGATGATTTGAGGCCAAGGGATAGGTCTGATGAGACGCAAAGGAGAGAGGGAGAGAAAGGGATGGAGGAAAGAGATGATTGGACTAGAAAGAAAGAAAGGCTAAGGCGAGAACAACTATATTGTGAAGAGCAAGGAATACCGCACAGTCGCACACAGTACGCAGCCTATAAAAAGTACAGGCAGAACATGTTAACGTTAGAGGAAGAAAAGAGAGTGCAGGAAAGGAAAGTAAAAAAGCGGGAAGACGAGGAAAGTAGAAGGGCAAAAGAATGCAGACATGAACAGATGAGGGAAGTAGATAAGGCTAGAGAAGAAGCAAAGAAGCGAAAGGAAATAGACAAGGAAATAGAACATAAGCACAGACAGCGGGCACAGGATCTTGAATATTTGGAGCGGGAAGTGATTAAACCCAATCCTACAGTAGAACGGGAAGACTTAGAAAAATTCTTTCCTGCAAGCGATGCGGTACCAGGTACAAGCGGGACAAATATTGAAGATGACTTCGACACCAGAAGCATCGGGGAAACGATTGATAAAATATACGATGAGATGGGGCTAGAGCAGATATCCGATGGGGGAAGGGAAGATGAGCGCTTAGGGGTCACTCAGCTATATGACACCGAAGATGTCACGTGAAGTAGTGGGAACAGGGGACTGTCCCTAGACAGGGTGGAGATTGGGCAGAATGAAGAAGATGCTAGGAGTTGTGTAAACTGGGAGTATTCAGAATCTGACTCCAGTGGGGAAACGGAGGATGTGGCACATGAAGAAGGGAGATGGTGTGAAAAATGGCTCCCAGGGGACCGATGGTCAGACGCTAGCGGGTCCACAAGTAGGGCACCAAAGTCTGGCGTGCAGTCCGGCCGACATGAAGGAACACCCCATGGGCAGAGGGGGGCGTAAGCACCTGCCTATGCAGACAGATTAAGGGCATTTCCAGGTAGATGGCAAGGTGGGAATGCCACTCCAGTGACAGACCGGAGAGCTATGGGGAAAGAGAAGGAGGACTGTGCATTCCAATTCCCGTTACTAGAAAAGGGGGGAGGAAGACCACAGTATATTCCATGGCCACACCTGGACCGTTAGAACCTTAAAAATTACCTTCCAATGCTGACATCGGGAGCCGGAAAGTGGATACACGAGTTAGAGAAAATGACGGGGGGTGTCACCTTAGCTATAGGGGACATTAAGGGTCTCCTAATTGCCATACTTGGTGAAAGAGCAGATGATGTATGGAAACGGGCAGGCTATCCTAGGGTAACCCTAACTAACACCTCCCATGACGGAGCGTCATTTAATAACTGTAGGGCAGCAGTGTGGAAAGTGCTGCAAACGCTATATCCAGACACTTCTGATATGGGGGCTAAAATGACTCTGAAAATGAAAGAGTCAGAGGACCCGTTGATTTATATCCAGAATTTTCAGGACACGTGGGTGCTCGAAACGCATGAGTCTTGGACGAAATCTATCCCTGTATTCTACCACATATTATGCCAGGGGTTGCCTGAACCGGTGCAGAAGCAGCTCTAAAAAATTGGTAGTAGTAGAAGCAAAACCATGGGCAGAAATACAGTTGACAATTACACACTACTGTAGATTGTTGCAAGAAAAGAACCGGAAAAAGGAGGCAACTAGTAAGGGCGAGGAGGCGAAACTGGTGCAAAAGAAGCTCTCGAAGTATGCTCTTGAGGGAACCATGCTCACCAGCCCAGCCGAACCAAGCGCACAACAAGCAACCAACCCATCGCAGAATAATCAGGGTTACGTAGGATTTTACCCAAGAGGAAGGGGTTTTGGAGGAAGAGGATGGCAGAGTAATGAAGGAGGGTTTTGAGGTAACCAGGTAGGCTTTCAGAATAATCAAATGGCTTTCAAAACGCAGAGATCGGAAGTTCAGCTATGCCAGATGGACAGATGGCCCGACCACCGCCAGTATGTTGGCTGTGTGGAATGACAGGACACATGGCGCACATGTGCAGAAGCCAAGGCATGTGGCTAAACAGCCAAGGGATGGGGGCAGGCATGGTGAATCAGCAGGGCTTTAAGTGGGGTAAGAAATCGAGGGGGGGCCCTCATTTGGGGGCGTGGCTTGTGGCGTGGCTTCTATGTTTACAAAAGATGGCTTTCATAGTACACACACCATAGTAAGGTACGCACACAAATATATAACATTTATATATATTTGTGTGCATACCCTACGGTTTGCCTAGTTTTCAGGCCATCTTTTTTAAACATTTCGGGTTTATAAAAGATGGCTTTGAAAGTACACAATTCAAGCCGTCTTTTATAAAGCTTTGACTACGGAAAAAATTGCCAGGATGGCAAGCCTTTGCAGCTAAAATTCTAAAAGCCAGAACTAATATAATTCAAGCAAGGGAATCCGCTAGTATTGAAATCTGCTCCACAGCAGAGCCTAAACCAGGTAATAGGGGCAGTTTCCAGTTCAAAGCCATAACAGAGGAAGATTTCTGCCAGGTACTAGCTAAAATGAAACCTACATCATGTGCTGAGAACATCCTGCCCACAAAAATTATTCTGGATAATAAAGAAATATTTGCACCAACTCTCACTAAAATAATTAACACCTCGTTTTCCGAAGGGAAAATTCCCAACAGCATTAAAAAAGTTACAATAACCCCTCTGGTCAAAAAACCGGGCTTAGATCCGAAAGATCCTAGCAATTTACGGCCAATAACAAACTCCAATTTCGTTTTGAAGATTCTGGACAAAATCGCCACTAATCAGCTACAACAACACGTGGAAGCACAGGTGATGCTACACACACAGCAATCGCGCTTTAGAACAGCCCACAGTACAGAGTCAGCTATGCTTGACCTACAAACCCACATGTTAGAGCTGATAGAACGGGGCAAGTCTGGGATGCTCATGCTACTAGATCTTAGTGCAGCGTTCGACCTAGTGGACCATCAACTACTACAAAAGGCCCTAGATAAAATCATAGGCTGCTCTCCAACAGCACTGGCCTGGATAGTTTCCTTCTTAAGTGATAGGAGGGCACGCATTCATTGGGGAGACACTTTCTCAGAAGCAGCTCTCATCCTATTTGGAGTACCGCAGGGAGCCAGTCTGTCCCCTCTGCTTTTCAACGTCTACATGCGTAGTTTGTGTGAATTATTGGAAAACATCAGTGTGTTTTTCACCAACTATGCCGATGATACGCAGCTGGTCATTGAAATGACGGGAGACTATACACTAGATAGTGCGAAAGTAGAAGAGGTATATAAAACCATCGATATCTGGATGCAGAAGCATTGGATGTGCCTCAACAATAGCAAGACTGAGCTCATGATCTTTGGAGCTCAGCATGCCAGAACCAAACTAGGCGATCAATACAAGATTTTCAGTATAAAAGATGCCAAAATTTCAGTCCTACCCCAAGTTAAAACACTTGGGATGTTGGTAGAAGCCTCAGTAGTGGCCGAAGCACAAGTACACCATTTACACAAAAACAACACTTATTACTTGCGCTTGCTGAGAGCCATAAGACCCTACATAAGTGAAGCAAACGCGGCTAACATCGCAAGAGCGATCATACTATCCCGTCTCGATTATGGCAATGCACTATTGGTGGGGGCCACCAAGAAAGAGCTGCATCGCTGCCAGGTCATGCAAAATGAGGCAGTCTGTATTGTTAAGGAAATTAAATTTGGAAACCACATATCGGCTGCAAGGAAAGATCTTCACTGGCTCAGAATCGAAGAAAGAGTCCATTTTAAGGCCATGACGATCGTGCACAGATGCCTATATGGCACGGTGCCAGGATACCTCAAAGAGAAATTCGCACTCTACACACCTAGAAGAAGCCTGAGATCAGCCGACTCAGGCCTCCTGGTTATCCCCAGGGTGAAACGAGCAGCAGGGGGGGGCCGAGCCTTCCCATTCATAGCAGCCAAATTTTGGAACAACCTCCCAGGGATTCTTAGATTAGAAGGTAATTATGGTAACTTCAGGAAACTTCTGAAAACATACCTATTCCAATAACCTCCAGATATGTCAGGACCTCCTACTAGTATCTAGACGATCACCTGGTCTTTACCCGAACTGTTTTTTCTTATGGCGATCTACAAGACTCTTCTCTCAGATGTTCTCCGCGCCCTGATGCCCGCGGGCTGTCGGCACGTTACAAACACATAGACATAGACATAGACATAGACATGGGAATGACACCGCCGAAGATGCTCGCAGAACAGAAGGAGCAGAAGCGCCGCAAGGTAAGGCTGTTCCTAACGGTGTTCTTGTTTTTGAAGGAGCTGAGCGCAGAAGAAAGATGCAGGCCTACTGGAGAACGATCCGAACACGGTGAGTGTCACGCTGCAGGTGCAGAAAACGCAAAGCATGTTTCTCAGCCTGGGTGTGGCTTAAATAGTCTCTGGGTGGTTGTATACGAATTGTTCGTTTTGACAACTGTTCGAATTACAATTGACCTTTTCACAAAATTGACCGAATTGTGAAGGTCAATTGTAACATATATGTGGGGGGAAACCCCCCACAACCCCCCACCCAACGCCAAACTCCCCAAAACCCCTATATATATATATATATATATATATATATATATATATATATATATATATATATATATATATATATATATATATATATATATATATATATATATATTCAGTGAAAAAACTTTGTTAAAGGGACGTTATGGTTCCAAGTAAAACCGAAAAACCTTTGAAATTCGTCAGTTATGGTAAGCTAAGCAACCATAACTCGCGCCACCACCGTGCACTGCTAAGACTAACACCCAGGACATCAAAGATTCCTTAGGGTCCAATCACATCATGTGATACATATACATAGGGTAAATAGCAGCTTTGAAACAGAGCAATCATTTATTTGCATGAATCTAATCAGTTAAGTTATGAATTGTTTCTGCTACTACTTGTGCTTTTTTGCTAACTTCACTTTCCCTGTATATACCCATATTGGTATGTGTTCTTGTTTCTTTGTGTTTTGTCTATAGTAATGCAATTATGTAATACATGGGTTTTTTTAGCTACTTATTACATATTTCACAGTACACAAAAATCTATTAAGAAAACAATTATCATTTCATTATTCAACATATTAACATTACGAATATCATACCTTCATCTCGTACGCTGCACACAATGTTATGTTTCTGTATGAGTAGCTTAGTATACTAGATAGAACCCCAGAATAGGATGCTATTTATATCAATGCATCGTTCAATGCACTTATTAGGGTATATTTCTTGCAATGATTCTCGACACTTTTTTCGCAACATAATAAGAATCCCTTCTACACATATTTCATGAGAAGTACATACAGATGTGATGTCATCAGTGATGTCATCAATGACATTTGTGATGTCATCTTTGATGTCCTGGGTGTTAGTCTTAGCAGTGCACGGTGGTGGCGCGAGTTATGGTTGCTTAGCTTACCATAACTGGCAAATATCAAGGGTTTTTCGGTTTTACTTGGAACCATAACGTCCCTTTAACAATGTTTTTTCACTGAATATATATATACATAATCAATGAAAAAAAAATTGTTAAAGGGACGTTATGGTTAAGTTGCGCTATTAAAAACCTATGAAATTCAGTGAAAAAACTTTGTTAAAAGGACGTTATGGTTCAAAGTAAAACCGAAAAACCCCTGAAATTCGGCAGTTATGGTAACATAAGCAACCATAACTCGCGCCACCGTGCACTGCTAACACTAACACCCAGGACATCAAAGATGACATCACAAATGTCATTGATGACATCACTGATGACATCACATGGCTGGTTCTCACTTTTTATCCTTTATTGACATATCGAAGCCACATAGTTTTCTTCAGTAACAGTCAGGAAGTAAAAATTGAAAAGGTACTATATTTGTAGACTTAGGGTCAAGTCACATCATATGAAACATATACATAGCGGAAGACACAGGTTTGAAAGAGAGCAATGCTTTCTGTGCATGAAGATAATCATTAGGGTTGTCAGCACTTTCTCATAGTTTTATTTTTATTACTCTACCTTCCCTGTATATGCTCATATTTGTATACATTGTACTCACTCTCATTTCCTTTGGGTGCAGTCACATCATGTGATACACATACATATGGTAAGTAGCAGCTTTGAAACAGAGCAATAGTTTCTCTGCATAAAGACAATCAGTTAGGTTATGAACTCTTTCTGCTACTACTTCTGCTTTTTTGTTTACTTCACTGTCCCTGTATATACTCATATTTGTATGTGTTGTTGTCTCTTTGTGTTTTGTCTGTAATAATTATGTATTAAGTGGGGTTTATTATCTACTTATTACATGTTTCACAGTACGCAAAACTCTAATAAGAAAAAGCAGTTATCATTTCAGTAATCAACATGGCAAGATTATGAATATGGCAACTTCATCATGTATGCTGCCTATGTTTCTGCATGAGTAGCTTAGTATACTGGACAGAACTTCATAATAAAATGCTATTTATATCAATGCATTGCTTAATGCACTAATTAGCTCATGATATTTATCCGAATGATCCTTGACAGTTTTTGGTCAGCATTATAAGAATCCCTTGTACAGAGTTTTTATGATAAGTAAATGCACATGTGATGTCATCAGTGATGTCATCAATGACATTTGTGATGTCATCTTTGATGTCCAGGGTGTTAGTGTTAGCAGTGCACGGTGGCGCCAGTATGGTTGCTTATGTTAACATAACTGCCGAATTTCAGTGGTTTTTCGGTTTTACTTTGAACCATAACGTCCCTTTAACAAAGTTTTTTCACTGAATTTCATAGGTTTTTAGTAGCGCAACTTAACCATAACGTCCCTTTAACAAAGTTTTTTTCACTGAATTTCATAGGTTTTTAGTAGCGCAACTTAACCATAACGTCCCTTTAACAAAGCTTTTTCACTGAATTTCATAGTTTTTTAGTAGCAAAACTTAACAATAATGTCTTTGACTTTATATACATGTCATATGGAACTGACTAGAACTCTTCTTATGAACGTGATGTCCGCAAACTTATTTAATGTTCGCGGACATGTCGGAGAACAGTACCACTACCTAAAAACTGGGGGGGGGGTGGTGGGGTATGTTTGATTGTTATATCATAATATAGGAACATTTAACACATTCAAAAAGCAGCACACAGACACATTATATATAGTAATACATAAGAAATGTAACCCATATATGTAACACACTAACCATTCATTTAAATACAATATGTTCTGAAATGGAATATACCACAAGAACATAAATTGGCTTCCAACATAATTACCTCACAGACACAACAGAACTGAGAACAAGACCAGACCCACTGAATACATAGGACTTATTTTACCAGAAATAGTAAGTGTACTTCATTTTACTCATATATTTATGAACTTTCTGTATTAGATTAAAAAATATATTATCTTTTTTTTTCTCACAGAAATGTCTAGTACTCTGGAATGGCTAGAGGACAATTTCCCACATGAAGAAATGTCACAAGATAGTGAAACTAATGGTAAACACTTTATAATATAAACCATTTAAATATTATTATTTTGTATACATTTAACATATATATATTTTTTTTGTACAGAGCATAAGCATAACAAAATAGAAACTACCTTTGAAGAAGCTGTTATGGAAAACACGCTTGACAACATAAAAGAAAAAATTGATTTACTGTTGACCAATTTTAATAATTTGAAAACTTTTCTTGAAGATCATTTTAAAACAAAAACATCATACCATTGCCCCACATGTACTTGTCCCTCCTCACCATATCCCAGTCAATTATCCCCAAACCCTCTCCATAATCCAAAACGTTTTGATGAGATTTCCATCCCTTCTTCACCTAATACCAATCATGTTGAAACCCCAAATTCTCCTGTTTTTGTTTCTGTTTCTGCCTCACCTTCTCTGTCATAAATGATTAATATATGTTAAATAAAGTTTAATTTTTATATTGTATTGTGAATAGTTTCCGTTTTTTTTTTAAAACAATAAAAGTGTCCGCGGACAGTGCGAGTGTTCTGAAATGTTCGTACATAAACGAAAATGGAGGTGTCCTGAAGAACACCACACCTGTTCGTACTGTTCGCTAGCAAGTTGAAACTGTTCTAAGAACACACGTGGTGTCCTGAAATGTTCGTAAAGAAACAAAAATTAAAGTGTTCTAAAGAACACTATATCTGTCCGTAATGTTCGCTATGAACTTAAAACTGTCCTAAGAACACAATTGCTGTCCTGAAATGTTCGTAAATAAACGAAAATGATGTGTCCTGAACAACAGTACAACTGTTCGTAGTGTTCGCTAGCAACATGAAACTGTACTAAGAACACACGCGGTGTCCTGAATTGTTCGTAAACAAACAAAAATTAAAGTGTCCTAAAGAACACTATACCTGTCCGGTACTGTTCGCTAGCAAGTTCAAACTGTTCTAAGAACGCTATTGGTGTCCTAAATGTTCGTACGTAAATGAAAATGGAGGTGTCCTGAAGAACACTATACCTGTGCGTAGTGTTCGCTACCCAATTGAAACTGTTCTAAGAACACAATTGGTGTCCTGAAATGTTCGTACATAAACTAAATTACCTGTGTCCTGAAGAACACTATACCTGTCCTTACTGTTCGCTACGAAGTTTAAACTGTTCTAAGAACACAAGCGGTGTCCTGAAATGTTCATTTCACGTGTGATGCACTTTTAATTACTTCAGAACCCAAACAGTGTCCGTAGGACATCAATGCGCATGCGCTAACCAATCTCCGTGCACTTGGTGTCCTGCGGACAGGCGCTTCCTTCGCAGACAAGTTCGCAAACAGATCATATGACCGCACCCACGCTCATCGCGTGTCCTGAAATGCGGACACTGTTTGTGTCCCCGAACAATTTAAAAGTACATTTTCAGTTAATCCATAATATTTTTCAATAAAATCTCAACATGCCACAAGTCCCACATAGCAATCTTGAGTTTCTATATACCTTTTGAAACTTTCCGATCCTTTTTTTGTTTTCGATCTGTCCGCGCACAGTGCACATGTCCGCGGACCACGCACATGCACCCCTATAAAAGACCATGCCCAAGAGCTTATTCCCATTCTTCAGAACACAGTGATTTTTGCTGCCACCTGCAGACTACACCATAATCGAGATGGCATCCTTGGCTGCTGAACTGCCACTTCGTGCTGCACCTGCTTCAGCACCACCACCACCCCCTCCATCACCACCACCTCCCCAAGGGCCTGAAGAGTGGAACAGGACTGAGGATGCGGAGGAGGAAGAAGAGGATGATGAGAATGAGGTAGAGGAAATCCTTACTACCCGCACTAGGCGTGAGTCTTGGGTGTGGCGGTTATTTACCATTCATGGGAATGGTCCTAAGGCTCGTGCGAACCATGTTACCTGCAATGAGTGCAAAATGATACTCAGTCGTGGGAAGCACGGTAACTACAGCTTTGGGACCACTACGATGAAGCGACACCTGAGGTCATTTCACTCTGGGGCTATTCGCAGGGTTGTACCTTGCGAAGAACGTAGCAGGTTGATTTCCTCTACTTCATCCTCTGTTTCTGATCCTGTCACCACAAGAACCACCTCTGTGGGACAGCGTCTTTCTCAAGCTGCCTCACAGGCCATACAGAATGCTGATGACCCTTACCTTTCGAGGGTCACAGTTGTATGTATGTACTGTGACACAGTACTCTGCAGGGGGGAGCGACTTCGGAGTGCTTTTGAGACTATCGTCTCAGAGCACGAGAAGACCTGCTCACTACCCAAATAAAACCCACTCTACATCTTCCTCTCTCAGCTCGCCCTTTCTTTTCCCTGTGGTTGGTGTCCCCCCTTTACCCTCCTTTACCCTCCTCTCCTAGTGTGTCGTGTCTGAAAAACCAAAAAAAATACAAAATTACAAAAATCAAAAAAAAATAAGGCTCTTTTCAGAGCCGCCTTTCCCAGTTAAAAAATAGAAGTGAAAATAAATGAAGCAGGGCTCTTTGTATTTTTGAGAAGTCCGCGGACAGTTCGCGAACATTAAAAAAATTGGGTTGCTACTCCATCACAAACATTGTAATTTTCTCTGGAAAGAAGTGGTGGCTCTGAAAAGAGCCTTTGTGTGGTGTTTGTAAGTCAAAAATTGTAAATGCTTAACATCTACTTCAAAATCGTTGTTGTAATTCCAAAAAAGGTCGCAATGCATTTTGTACATTTCTCAGAAAAATCTGATTGCCAGCATAAGTAAGATGGACTCCATCTCTGCGAAAAATGTATGTACTACAAAACATAATATTTTCATTGTGAAAAGAAGACATGCCAAAATCTCTTAGAAAGCCACAAACAGCCTTATTAACTTTGCGCCTTGCTTTTTCCATTTGTGCACCAAATGAAGAAGAACGAAGCCACATTTGTCTCTTCGCAATCCTTGAAAATATCACTTGAGAATTAGGAAACATGTCCATAACCTTCCTCAGTCCTTCTTTCATAGCAAATTGCAAAAATATTCCAGTCACATGTCCTAAACTGTTCCCTCCACGATGAATTACAATTATGTCTGGATGTTGCTCTGTCTCCAAAGTAGCACAGAGAGGTAGCAAGTCCAACCACTTCATCCACGTACTCCATGCCAGTGTACTTCCACATGTGGGAATCCAAGATCTACAGCTACTCCACAGATTTCTGCATGCACCTTCAACCAATGTATCCACGAATCTCCTAAAATCCAAACAATCTGTTTTCTGAAACACACAGCCATAGCTATCTTTTGTTCTCTCAGCAAAAAGAGTATCTGAGAAAATCTCTCCTGGCACAACACACCCACGAAACTTTCCTGACCAATCCCTTTCAGTGCTTATTCTCATTTGCATGACTTCTGAACCCAAAAATTCCCGGATGTAACTCCTGATGTCCTCGAACTACCGCCATGTCCGCCTACATATCGTAACACGAACACCCCTTCTACCATTTCCACTACACTCTCTCTGCCATTCCCTCATTGGATGTACCTCAAAAATCACATGACCATGCACCAATCACATTCAAGACCTCTACATCTAACTGCATCATCATAGATTAGCACTGCAAATCTACTCTGAATCTCTCTGAGTACAAGTGTCATATCATTGGCAAGCAGCATCTACCAGAAATACTGTACAAGTCTTCAAGATTTCTACTTGCAGCTCCATGCATATCCATATGCATGAACACAAACTTCAGGTATGCATATTTTCTGTATAGTAGATGACATAGCTCTCAACCATTTTTGTTTTACAGGCGGGTGAAATCACCCGATTTTGTTTTTGGCGGGTGCGACGCCCATTGGAATGAATGGGCGTGCAGGAGGCTTGGCGGGTGAGTCTGCCCTTTACAAGGCGTGTGACACCCGCCAAAAGCGTGTGAGTTGAGAGCTATGGTAGATGAACACATTTTCAAATAGACTTTTACCTTGTAAAATCTGTAAAATGAATTTACTGTACTTTTTTCAATTTCCTAAAATCAACTATCACTTATAAACCTTTATACTTTTTACTTTCTTTATACACACACACTCAAATCATGTTAAACTAACATTTTTTAAATGAAATATATAGACTACATATATTCAAACAAAATTGCATGCAAACACAATCTATGTTTAAACCTTTATAAAAATACTTATACAATTTCATATTTTTTGTTTTTATTTATTTACTTACTTAATTACTTTAAATAAGACATGACATTGAGGCGCTATTACCTAGAACAGTTTACTTACAGAAATAGTGGTATTCACTAATATATTATGAATTTCACAAGACATAGTAAAGATATTTTTTTTTGCTACAGTTAGTCATTCAATACAATTTGTTCATTAAGAACATATCATATGTACTGAACTGATGCAATGTATCTTATGTAAATAAATTAGTTTAATGGTTTTACAGAAGGCACTGAGGATTTCAATTAAAAAAATCAATATCTAAATTAAAAACAGTGCTATATACAAACAAAGTTACTAATTTGAAGCTTTTACAATTGCAGTGAAGACCAGTTTCCTGAAAAGAAGCAGCCGAATTCGAAGAAGAAAGAAAAACTAAGAAGTTACCTGTTAATTTAAAAAAAAAGTAAGTAAAATATCACCATAATATTTGTATTATTAATCAAATATACTATAACATTAATACAAGCTATTTTGGTTTCTTAAAATAGAGAGTTTGGACCATTTTGTCCAAAAATGTCCATGTCTTAAACAGCGATTTACAGCCAGAATGGCCCACAAATTTCTGTTTTTGGACACAAAAATTAGCCAACTGAACCACTACAATTTTCATACTATAGAACAAACAACTGTTTTAATTGTATACATTAGATTTACTATTTGTACTTTTCCACACCACTAGCTTACTTTTTTTTTGTCATCTGAACCCCAGTTTAGTAACATATAAATTCAAGAATACCTATCCCTACTAGTTTTAGTTCCTAATGCACAATCACACACCATTACATACATCTTTATCATCTTACTCAAACACTCATGCACACAGCACACATACATTCCAGAACACCCCAACCCATATCTTCTTTATTTTTTTCAACAGACCCTAAAGAATGCCTACCAAAAGACACCTCTGTAGAAAGCAACGCAAAAGTAGAGCAAATGAAAATAAAGGTGTCCAACATAAGCATCCATCTCTAGCAGAATTTGTAAAAAAAGTTGAAACAAAACAGCTAATACAATCATTTAGTGAAACACAAAAAGTTTCAAGTACAACAACTTTGCTTCCTCTATCAAAATGTAAAACAAACCAAAAAACAATTAACAGAAAATCAGCTATCAGTACAGATAAAACTACTTCTTCAAATTTTAATATAGTGCAAAGTAAGCATACAAAGAAAAGTATTTTAGCCAAAATATACCATCACAAAGTGCTTCAAAATCTTATAAAAACAGGAGAGAAATCAGGTTCAAAGCTTAAAACCTATCGTAGGAAATTAATCTTAGAAGCATTGATGGACAGTGCAATTCTTCTCAAAAGAAATGTATTTATTTTACTGTTAAACAAAATGAAACCACTAACAAAACTAATAACTAAATTACAAAAAAGACTTCTCAATAAGCGAAATGTCAACAGAAAGAACTTCTTAAGTATCTGCAGAGGTGAATGGAATCACACTACGAGCACAGAACCATATTTTAATGAAGAAGCGTACAAACAAAAGTAAAAAAATACAATTGCCATAAATAGCAGTGGTCGAGGTTATGAAAAAGTGAATAATACCATAATGGAACAAGAAGTACTCCTTATAAAAATATGCCCTGAAAACTTAGAATTACCCCTCCATTCAACTGAATCAGAACGTCTAGTGTACAAATGGCCATGCACGTCAATGTGTAACATTCCCAAACAATGTTTCAAATCTTTACACCAATTCCTCAATAAATATGTAAAAAGCAAAGACAAAATCAAAATTAAATTACTGCAAAATATAGACACCTGTCCAGTGCGCAAGTACACAGGACTACAAGGACATTCATTGGCCTGCATTACATGACCTACTTGTAAAACCACTTTCCATGATATCAAAAGGATATCAAAACATCATTCAACTATAAGAAATCTAGTCTACAAACTGTACTATGCTAAAAGTCCTGCTTTAGCACTAGCAAAGTTAAATAACATCCTTCTACATGGTACAGCAAAAGACCTACTTGAAGAAATTCACTATATCCAGAAAAAATATTTTGGAAGTGAAAGCCATTTACAGAATGAAATAGCTTTAAACCAATTCAACAATTTACACATGGCAACCTTTTGCTAAACACATACAAAAAAGAAATATTAAAATTTAAAAGTACATCAGCTGAAGTACCAAACCATGTATGTGTATGTTGCCGTAGAATTTTTTATAAAAGTAACACAAAAACTGTGGACCTATCATACTAAATAGAAGACAATGAAGATTCTAAATGGTTTGAATTAGCTCTCTACCTTCTAGCAGAAAACAAATATGAAATAACTGAGCCCTTAATACTTTGCAGTTATTGCACTACAAAACTTGACAACAACCAAACTCCTTCACGTTCTATCACAAATAATTTGGAATTATACCCAGTACCAAAACCTCTACAACTTAATTTATATGAGAGCATCGTAATTCAAACAGTACACCCATTTCAAGCAATAATACGCCTTCAACCAAAAACAGCAAAATTACCTCCCTCTGAATTGGTACAAGGCATTTGTGGAAAAGTAGTTTATTTTCCATTAAATCTGAAAGAAAATGTGCATACTCTAGGAGTGCAACGTCCAATGCAGCAATCTTTAATTATATTAGTAAATGGAGTACCTACAAAAGACAAAAAAATATGGCAACAGCTGGTAGATTTATATAAAGTTAGACAAGCCTTCCAATATCTTAAAGAGAATAATGAATATTACAAAGAAATTAATATTGAAGAAAACTTGAAAGATACAACTGAAATAATTGAAGAAACACAAGAAGCTGGTCAATTTGAGCTATTAGATCCTGCTACAATATCAAATACTTTAGACCATTATACAATTCATCCTTTGCATTGTAATGACACCGTACAAGATGTACTAGAAACTTACCAAATGTGTCAAACAAAAGCATCGCCAATCAGTATATGGGAAAAAAGTATAGAAGCACATGCTTTTCCTCTTCTCTTTCCTACTGGCAAAGGAGGAAGGTATGATGATAGACCTATTCAAATATCAGCTTCAGAATACCGCTCATTACAGATGTATTCTGAAGTTCCCAGATTTAGACAAAATGTGGAATACATATTCCACCTACTCTTTGAAAATGAACTAGCAACTTTATGTTACGGAGTTGCACACATATTAAAATCAGGATCACACTTTCAAAATATGACAGCTACACAATTATTAGAGAAAGTGCAACAAAAGGATGAGGTTTTACAATCAAATATTACAAATCTATTAGCAAATATGCGTGGTACTAAAGAGTACTGGTTTTGACGTCATGGAGATGTACGTTGTATGATCAGAGACCTTGGCCCACCCACTTGGTTTGTTACATTAAGTTGTGCAGAATATGCATGGGAAGATTTACATGATTTCCTACGCATATCAAATAAAAACAAAACAAACATAGATAATCTAACACCTGGAGAACTTTGTTCTTTGGATCCTGTTAATGTTTCAAGATATTTTCACCATCGCTTCATTGCTATGCTACATTTTATTTGTAATAAAACTGTTTCTCCCCTTGGAGAAGTGCAACACTTCTTTTGGAGAAAAGAATACCAAGCCAGAGGAGCACCACATATCCACATGCTTTTATGGATTAAAGATGCTCCTAAATTTGGTCAAGACAGTGATGCCACTGTTTTACAGTTTATTGAAAAATATGTCACTTGTGAAATTCCATCAGAAGCCACAAATAGTGATCTTTGTGCACAAATGTTACAATTTCAAAGACACAAATGTGGAAAATATTGTCGTCGCAAATACAAAAACAAAGGCAAATACTACACCAAATGCCGATTTGGTTTCCCTAGACCAGTTACCAATACAGGTCAAGTAAACAACCTCATGTCTTCAGTTAGACATAGTGTTAAAGGTAAGTCACCTAAAAATACATATTACATAAAAAGAAAAGAAGAAGAAAAATATATCAATGATTATAATGCAATCATTGCCCACTTATGGAATGCAAACATAGATGTGCAGTACATTGCAGACAATTCTACTGCAGTTGCACGATATGTCACAGCATACTTAACTAAAGCAGAAAAGACAGAGCTCCAAGACCTCTGGAATGACCTGTCACCAGATAAAACAGTATCTCAGAAATTATACAGCTTGGGCATAAAAATGCTCACCCATAGAGAATGTGGATCTTATGAAGCAGCTGATCGTTTAACTGGTACTTAATTGTATGGTAAATCTGAAAATATATTATGGCTAAGTCTTGGTCCTGCTAAATCTAGAAAAAGAGTTCTAAAATCATATGAAGGTATAGAAACAATAGACAAACATGATCCCAACAGCCAAGACATTTTAAAAAACAATTTATTGAACACATATTACCCAAACAGAAGTAATACTTTGGAAAACATGTGTCTATACCAAATAGCCCAAAACTACACATACAAATATAATATGAAACCTGATGAAAAAAAAGGTAAATATAGAGTGACAGACTGTGAAGGCAGCTTACTTAAACTCACTAAACCAAATTTAATTAATCATATCAAATTGTCATTGAAGACTCCTCAACATAAAGAAGTATATTACATGTCCCTGCTACAACTCTTCAAACCATGGAGAAAAGAAGAACAATTACTAGATAACTGTGACTCATATGAGGATGCTTCCAAAGCAAATGAAAGCATTATAACTGATGTAAACTTTACACAGTACAAAACAATGTTGCACAATGAACAGCAACATGAAGAAGAACTCCAAGCCCACCTAGATAAGGATACTCCTGACAGTAGTCAACCTTCTGTAACAGGAAGCCAAGAACCACTGGGAGAACCACTAATAACAAATGAGGCAGAATTAGCTATGATAGAAGTAGAAAACACCATGTGTCAGTATGAAGATAAGGAAGACTTAACTATACTACAATCAAAACTAAACAATGAGCAAAGTAGCATTTTTCAAGAAGTAACAAAACAAATTGCACATGGTGTAAAACATGAAAATAAAGAATGTTCCTGCCATAACTATAAACCTATACTACTGTACATCAGTGGTGAAGCTGGTTCTGGCAAAACATTCCTAATCAAAATCATTAGTAAGTTCCTTCAACAATTGACAAACAACAAACTGTCAGCTGTTGTCACTGCCCCCACAGGTTTAGCTGCCTACAACATAGGTGGTGTTACATTACACCGATTACTACTATTACCAGTAGAACACCAGAACAAATTAGACTATTACAAACTTTCTGCAGAAGCTGCAATGGAATTACGCACAGTATTGAAACAAATGAAAATGCTACTAATAGATGAAGTGAGCATGGTCTCCAACCTGATGTTAGCTTTGATTCACCTCAGATTACAAGAAGTACTCAAAACAGACTATGAAGAGCTCTTTGCAGGAAAACACATTATTGTTTTTGGAGATCTGCTTCAATTAACACCAGTAAAAGGTGAACCTATTTTTAAAACATTAGGGCACAAACTCTGCCGTAAAACTGTTGGCAGCATTGGAAATGTCAACCTTTGGCAACATTTCCAATACAGAGAATTAACAGAAAACATGCGCCAATCTGTAGATCTCACTTATGCCAACATTTTAAAGAAGCAGAAGCAACATTGAAAACCCAGCACATTAATGCACTGTATGGCGATAATGCATGTGCTACAGATGTTATGGAACAATTAGCCCACAAAAATGTCAATTGTATGGCCTTAATGCCAACTCTTGCAAGCTGTCTCAAAATCAATGAAATAATGTTAAGTAAAGTAATGCAACCAATAATGGAAATTAGCGCCACAGACAAACTAGATGTACATGGTATGACACTACCCATGTGTGACCAAGCCACAACAAGACTAAATAATTTAGAAAAATCAATCTCAAACACAGCAGACTTAGAAAAGATGTTAAAATTATCCTTAAATTGCAGAGTAATGCTTAAACGTAACCTTGACGTGGACCAAGGACTAGTAAATGAAGCACTGGGTACAGTTGTTGGCTTTCAAACATACCCACATGACAACAAAATTCAGTTTGTCAATATACTCTTTGACAAACTTTCAGAAGTAAAATGGATAGGATGCTCAACAGCTAGATTCCTTCTCTTCAAAGATATGTATGTACGCAGAGAACAATTTTCTCTAACTCTTTCATACACAGTCACGATTCATAAATCACAAGGTCATACCCTAGACAAAGCATTGATAGATATTGGTAACACAGTCTTTAAAGAAGGCATGAGCTACGTAGCACTATCACGCTTACGTACACTTGACGGTCTATTTCTAATCAACTTTGATGCAAGTAAAGTAAACGCTGATATTCCTTGCATTTTAGAATATAATAGACTTCGCTTACTATACACTCCCCATCTAAACACATATTTTGACCACAAAAACTAAAACGTTGTAAAAGAAAACTAAATCAAACAGAAATGCAACAGGACGTCACTGCAAATCCTCCAAAGAGAGTAAAAGAAAATAATACTTCATCAAGTACCACAAACAAAAAAGAATCAATTAGAGAAAGTAAACCAGGTACTTCTTTAAAGAAGGAAGACAAACTCCAAAAAAAGCAGTTAGATACAGAACTACCTGGACCATTTAAATTCTCTAATATAGTTGGTGTAAGTTGCTATGCAAATGTAGCAATGAATATTCTATTTCAATTACCACCAATTGTTGACAACATTTACTTACACATTACAGACACATTGTGTTTGCAAATGTTAGTACTTCACAGAAATGCAGCAAACAATCCTGAAAACACATATAGTGTTTTTGGAATAAGACGACAATTGGACTACTGTGCTGGAAAGGTGAAATTCACTATAAACTCACAGTAAGATCCACAAGAATTTCTAATGTACTTACTACAAGTACTGGAAAACAAAAACATACCTATAAATGAAATCTTTTAGATTTCATACATGTGGAAACATACTTGCACTCTGCAACAATGTGACACAAGAAGAAATCCCCAATGAACGCTTCATATATATATCAATACCAAATTGTGAATCCATTCCATTTCAGCAATTTGTACAAAATGCAAACCATGGTAGATTATGCTCTACCTGCAATTCAGATAATCGCTCCACGTTAGTAATACAAACACATAGTAAATACGTAATACTAATGCTTCTACGTTACAATGCAGATGGTACCAAAAACAACTGCAAGCTGACTGGATTCACACATGGTCAAATATCACTTGGTAAGAAAACCTTCACAACAATAGGTATAATCTACCACGCAGGAGCCACAACCAATTCAGGGCACTACACGGCATATATAAAAAAGAAATGTGGATGGTTTGAATGTAATGATAGTACCATTACTCTAAAGCAGAGATTACCAGCAAATCTTACAAATGCTTATTTGATGTTCTTAAAACCAAAATTTGATAAATAAACTGTATTTAAACCTTTAAATAAATTTGTGTTAAAAAAATATAAACTGTTAGAATACTCCAAAAGCTATCTAACTGCTCAAATATTCTACAACAACTAATCAGATAAATGAATACCACTAAATTAGACCAAAAAATATACAGTTAGAATACGCCAATTGGTATCTAACTGTCCCAAAATTATAAATTTGTGTTAAAATAATATAAACTGTTAGAATACTCCAAAAGCTATCTAACAGCTCAAAGATTCTACAACAACTAATCAGATAAATGAATACCACTAAATTAGGCCAAAAAATACACAGTTAGAATACGCCAATTGGTATCTAACTGTCCCAAAATTTAACAATATCCAAATAGATAAATCAAAACCACTAAAATATATTAAAACAATAGACAGTTAGAATACGCCAATTGGTATCTAACTGCTCCAAAATTTTATAATATCAAAAAAAATGAAGAATCTGTTACTGCTCCAAAAAAAATACAACAAAGCAAAGTATAAAGCATTAGCCAGAAACAACAAGTGAACACTGAAAACAAACAAACAAATAAACTGTAGCATAACAGAAAAAGGTTTTTTTAATCCAACATGGATTTTTTTTTCTCCCACAGACCCAATGATTTTAGCAACAAATACAAAAACTGAGCAAATTGCACAGTACTCTGATTTGTACTCTACTAAATATGAGGGTCGAAAAAAAATAAAAGTATATTGCTTATACAATGTAATAAGTCATTACAAAATACTAAAACTAACATGCTATTTTCTTTTATCACAGAAATGAAGAAGAAAAACACGGACTCCCATTACTAGACCAAACAGTAAGTATACAATAATAAGGACAACCATAGCAGCATATCACATCTATAGTATCTAATACCTTTGTTCCTTATACATTTGTTTTTCACCCAAAGTTATAAGCAAATATGAATGTGATATGCTGCGGTGGTTGTTGCCAGGGCATAGAGTCTATGCCCTGGCAACAACCACCGCAGCATATCACATCCATAGAGTCAAACATTTCAAGTATGATCTATGGGAAACTTTTAATGTCCGCGAACAATGTGAGTGTTCTTAGAACACTTTGAACTTGCCAGAGAACAATACGAACACCGTTTTCAGGACACCCCCTACGAACATTTCAGAACAACGCGATAGTTCTTAGAACACTTTCAACTTAACAACGAACAATACGGACAGCGTCCTAAGGACACCCCCTACAAACATTCCAGGACACCGAGAGTGTTCTTAGAAGCGTCTTCAGAACACCACCATCTTGTTTATTTGCGAACATTTCAGGACACTGCGAGTGTTCTTAGGACACATTCAACTTGACAAAGAACAATACGGACAGCGTCCTCAAGACACCCCCTACAAACACTCCCCGGACACCGGGAGTGTTCTTAGAAGTGTCTTCAGAACACCACCATCTTGTTTATATGCGAACATTTCAGGACACCGTGAGTGTTCTTAGGACACATTCAACTTGACAAAGAACAATACGGACAGCGTCCTCAGGACAACCCCTACGAACACTCCCCGGACACCGCGAGTGTTCTTAGAAGCGTCTTCAGAACACCCCCATTTTGTTTATTTGCGAACATTTCAGGACACTGCGAGTGTTCTTAGGACACATTCAACTTGACAGAGAACTATACGGACAGCGTCCTCAGGACACCCCCTACGAACACTCCCCGGACACCGCGAGTGTTCTTAGAAGCGTCTTCAGAACACCCCCATTTTGTTTATTTGCAAACATTTCAGGACACCCCGAGCGTGCTTAGGACACATTCAACTTGACAGAGAACAATACGGCCAGCGTCCTCAGGACACCCCCTGAGAACACTCCCCGGACACTGCAAGTGTTCTTAGAAGCGCCTTCAGAACACCCCCATTTTGTTTATTTGCGAACATTTCAGGACACCGCGGGTGTTCTTAGAACACATTCAACTTGACAGAGAACAATACGGACAGCGTCCTCAGGACACCCCCTACAAACATTTCAGGACACCGGGAGTGTTCTCAAAAACGTCTTCAGAAAACCCCCATTTTGTTTATTTGCGAACATTTCAGGACACCGCGCGTGTTCTTAGAACACATTCAACTTGACAGAGAACAATACGGACAGCGTCCTCAGGACACCCCCTACGAACACTCCCCGGACACCGCGAGTGTTCTTAGAACAGTTTCACTTTGCTTGCGAACAAAAAGGACACATATTGACTCCTGTGAACACCCCCTAGTCAGTTTATTTAGAACATTTCAGAACACCCGTGATGGCTGCAAACAAATCGAACACAAAAAGAATGTCTAACACATAAAAAACACAACTTTCATCCTAACTCATACACTCCCACCCTCCCCAAACACTCCTACACACCAACACACTCTACAAAATACACATTTCGAACAAAGTTTCACCGCGCTGTCCGGGGACGTCCGCGAATCCAAGATGGCGGCTACCGAAAAATCTGACGCGCTTCACGTTCCACGCCGTCCAATCAGCGAACACGTTGCATGTCTGCGAACATCACGCAAGACGATTGGCCAATCAGGACACTGTCCACGGAGCGAACAGGGAAGTGTGTCCGCGAACCGAACACAGATATCACAAATTTTTTTTTACCTACTTTTTGGTCATTTTAAAAAAAACTACTGGACGGATTTTCACCAAATTTACAAAAGCACGCTTTCGGGACCAAGCCGCTGCTCCTGGTCCAAATTTGGTGGAAATCCGTCCAGCGGTTTGGGCTGTAGGCGCGAGCAAAATTTTTTTCCCATTCACTCTATGGAGAGTGAGCATAATGTATACAAATATGAGAATATAGAGGGAAGGTAGAGTAATAAAAATAAAACTATGAGAAAGTGCTGATAACCATAATGATTATCTTCATGCACAGAAAGGATTGCTCTCTTTCAAGCCTGTATCTTCCGCTATGTATATGTTTCATATGATGTGACTGGAACCTAGGTGTAAAAAAATAGTACCTTTTCAATTTTTACTTCCTGACTGTTACTGAAGAAAACTATGTGGCTTTGATATGTCAGTAAAGGATAAAAAGGGAGAGCCAGCCATGTGATGTCATCAGTGATGTCATCAATGACATTTGTGATGTCATCTTTGATGTCCTGGGTGTTAGTGTTAGCAGTGCACGGTGGCGCGAGTTATGGTTGCTTATGTTACCATAACTGCCAAATTTCAGGGGTTTTTCGGTTTTACTTTGAGCCATAATGTCCCTTTAACAAAGTTTTTTCACTGAATTTCATAGGTTTTTAGTAGCGCAACTTAACCATAACTTCCCTTTAACAAAGTTTTTTCACTGAATTTCATAAGTTTTTAGTAGCACAACTTAACCATAATATCGCTGACTTTATATACATGTAACATAGAACATACTAACCCCCTCGTAGTGATTTTCATGTCCGCGGACTACCGCCATGTCCGCGGACATATCGAAAATCTGAGCGTAGTGAATGTAAATTTAAATAGTGTGCCCCATTTCCCCTTTGAAGTTGGCTCTGAAAAGAGCCTTTATTTTTTACAGATGCTTGACAGACACCTGTTATTTTGTATTTTTTTTCTTACTTTACTCCTAAAATCTTCACATAACCTTCTCCAAAGCAACCCTTACATTCCAAAATAGAAAGGCATTTCCCGTAAAAGATAAAGAAATGCCATCTTCTTTAAAATTAACAGCATTACTGGCATCAATATTCTCATACCAGCTCTAAGCATGAAGCCACACCTAGCAATATTTTGCTGAGGACAAAAAACTGAACTATTGTCCCATATTGCCCTAGGTAGTAATCCAGAAAAAATTACTTTTGCATTTGGAAGGATCTTCATTACTGCTTGAACCAAGTGTTCCAAATCAGCGTAGGGGCACTGACGTTGCCCAAATGGAAAGCACCATAATGCAAAACTACCACATGCGGAGTGTTCATCGTGGCCATATCCTCACAAACTTGTACAATTCCCTGTGCATTGCAATCAGGCACACTGCTCCACACCACCTCCACTCCTTTCACATCAAAGTTCTTTGCAACATGCCTGCATTCAGCGTACTGCTGTAAACCATGCACAAACATATCTCCGAGCACCAACACCCTGACTTTCTCCACTTCTCCCATCTTCACCACACACAGTCTCTTTCAACACAAATCCACAACCTCGACATCTGATTGGCTGATCCGTACAGTCTTCTTTCCATGTTGGATTTCCTGGAAAAACCCAGATGTAACACGCCCTGTCCACGAACAGCCGCGGTGTCCGCGGACGGCGTCCACTTTACTCTCTGTGCCATTTCCTCATTGCATACAGCTAAGCAATCACACAATACGAATAACGTCCTCAGAACAACCCCATTTTGTGAATTTTCGAACATTTCAGGACAATTATTATTTCATTATTCAACATATTAACATTACAAATATTATACTTTCATCTTGTACTCTGCACACAATGCTATGTTTCTCCATTAGTAGCTCAGTATACTAGATAGAATCCCATAATACAATGCTATTTCTATCAATGCATCGTTCAAAGCACTAATAACGGTATATTTATTGCAATATCCTTGACACTTTTTTCGCAACATTATAATAAAAATCCCTAGTACACAAATTCCATGAAAAGTACATACACACGTGATGTCATCAGTGATTTCATCAATGACATTTGCAATGTCATCTTTGATGTCCTGGGTGTTAGTCTTAGCAGTGCACGGTGGTGGCGCCAGTTATTTTTCAAAGCTTACCATAACTTGCGATTTTCAGGGGTCTTTCGGCTGTACTTAGAACCATAACATCCTTTAAACAAACTTTTTTTAATATCACGCAAACAATATACACACATGACGTGCAAAAACCAACTTCTACAGATGGTTTTACACAGAATGTTGCAAAGTAAGAATTTATGCTCGTTCACAGTGAAGGTCAGCTGCTTCCACAACTTCTACAGATGGCTTTACACAGAATGTTGCAAAGTAAGAATTAATGCTCGTTCACAGTGAAGGTCAGCTGCTTCCATTTTTTTCTTGGGCCCCGAAGAGGCTCACGAAGCGGACTATAAGGTTGTATTGTGTTTTGACCTTGACAGACAGAGATTGTGATGAAAGACTTCTCTTGAAGAAGTGTTGCTAAAACGTAAGAGAAGATAAAGATGAAATTTCTGAAACGAAACCCCTTTTATATATTATATCACTATGCGAAAGATCGTTGGCACACGCAGAGTCGTATTTTGGGACTGCACCACTCGTAGACAATGAAAATTGCAATTGTACTGTAAGTAACCCTAGATTATTTTCTACCAAATATAATTACAATAGCGTGGCATTAAAGACCGCTCAAGTTGAACTTGTTCGTTGAAAGTGGCATAATGTTTTCTACCGCGCACTATCACCGCCAAATTGATCCCCTGTCATTTAGAGGGCTCTGAAAAAGGCAGACGACACAGGGTGGGTTAATAGAAATAATTTAACCGGTCCATAGGCGGTCAAGCGCTCTACTCGCTGTGCTACTTCACTGTAGCCTGTCAAGTGGCACAGCGAGTACAGCGCTCGCTTTGACATCCGTGCACAGCTTGCTAACGCAAGTTTGAATCCCGGCAAGGCCAAACTCAGCCTTTCATCATTCCGTGGTCGATAAATGAGCACCACACACCGTGGTTAATAATAAGCACCGCTTAGATACCTCACGGTTCTTAGCGCTATATGAATGGGAACATATTATTATTTTATTATTAACATACTCTGTTGCACTATCTTCGATAGCAAATAGTTTCACGCCCTAATAAATAAAATGATGATTTTTAATGAAGATCGGCTGGTGAGACTAATTTCTGCTTTTTAAAACAGGTATGTGGCTCCATTTTGTCTATGTCACGATTTACAGACTCCAGCGGATGGGGTCTTCAACTGCCAGGTGCAGGTCCAAATATGCAACTTCATGACCCTCACCATTTTATGGGACAATCGCCAAGGACCAATATGCCCTTACGCAGTACTAGCGGCTACAAACAACATACCAACCAATAGGGTGGTCTAATGGCTCGTTGTTGGAGCAACCTTCCGATTATCAGAGCGACCATTTACTGCTTTTATCATAAACCAACAGCCTATCTACCGCAAAGGAACAACGCGTGGCTCCAAATAAACTTTTGCTGATCGACAGCAGAGACAATGGCAAATCGCTGAATATTCACTAAACATTTCATGTGAAATAAATGTACTTTACCAAATGTACAATCCTGCTGTTTACTTTTAAACCACAGTTTCATATTCCGAATTGTGGCGCACTGAGTTGTAAGCTGATCTAACACCCTCTGTACCACAAAGGAACATCGCGTGCCTCAACATGAACTTTTGCGGATCGACAACAAAGACAAATGCAAATTGCTGAATATTCTCTAAACATTTGATGTCAAATAAATGTACTTTACAACATTTACAATCTTGCTGTTTGCTTTTAAATCACAGTTTCATATTCCGAATTGTGGCACGCTGTGTTGTGACATAATGTGTGTTGTCTTCTGGGTTCTGTGTAAAGTCGCGTAGGACTGGAGACGACTGGGCGCGTTTGATTACGCACCCTGTAATGTCACGGAGAGAGCGGGGAATATGAATGCTTTGATAATATCAGGCTTAGGGGCGGGAGATATGATTTAGTGTCGCAAAAGCAAGTCAGCCAGGTCAATAGCTCCAGTCATAGGATTATCACATAATGTCGGCGCACACCAGCCGGATTTATCGTTTCTTTAGTGGACAAAAAGTCGGTTGACGCCTCTAGGAAATTGTACTATTAGCGGACAAAAGGAGTGGTCTTAAAACACTTTCACCCTGACAACGAACAATACAAACAACGTTCTCAGAACACCCCCATTTTGTGTAATTGCAACCATTTCGGGACACTGCGAGTGTTCTTAGAACACATTCAACTAGACAGATTACAATACGGACAGCGTCCTGAGGACACCCCCAGTTTGTGTATTTACGAACAATTAAGTACACCGCGAGTGTTCATACTCATTTTTACCTTCCTTGCGAACAAAAATGACACATACTCCGTCCTCTAAACACCCCACCATTTAGTTTATTTACAAAATGTCAGAACAGCCGTGTTCTCCGCGGACAAATCGAACGAAACAAAAACGTCTAGCACATAAAAAAACAAAACATTGAACCTATCTCATATTCCCCCACCCTCCCCAAACACTCTTACACATCAACACACAATTTTTTATCCACGTTTCACTGCGCTGTACGCGGTCGACTGCGAATACAAGATGGCGGGTGCCACAGAAAATCTGACGCGCTCCACGCCCCTCGCCGTCCAATCAGCGAACAAGTCGCATGTCCGCGGACATGACGCAAGGCCATGGGCCAATCGGGGTGCTGCCCGCGGAGCGAACAGGGAAGTCCGTCCGCGAAGCGAACACAGATATCACTCATTTTTTTGCCTTACATTTTGGTCATTTTTTAAAAAACTACTGGACAGATTTACACCAAATTTACAAAAGCACGCTTTTGGGACCAGGCCGCCGCTCCTGCCGCAAATTTGGTGTAAATCCGTCCAGCGGTTCGGGCTGTAGCCGTGCGCAAAGTTTTTTCCCATTCAGTCTATGGGAAAAAAAACGTTTTGGGACCCCCCTTATAACTTTTCCCCCCCTGGACGAATCCTCACCAAACTTTGCAAAAACGTTCAGAGTGACCCAACTACTTGTCTTGCAAAGTTTGGTGAGGATCCGTCCAGGGAGAGCGAAGTTATAAGCCACCCAAAACGTGCTCTTCCTATGGAAACAGCAACTTAACCATAACTACATGGCCACTACCGTGGCCATGTAATATATATATATATATATATATATATATATATAGTTGCTTTATACCTTGGTATAAAGTTGATGGAGTGCACTCCAAAAAGCAGTCCAGCAAGGCTGTTCCACACCGAACCCAGAGTTCAAAAAACCAACAAACTCCAAGCATCAAAAATATACTTTAATAGATAAATGTCATGGACAAAAGGAAAGTGCACGAAAACGACGCGTTTCACGGCAAACTGGCCGCTTGATCACGTTTAGGGTGCAAACACAAAGAAAGGACATTTAAACCAGCATGCTCTCTATGGTATTCATGGATAGAGTAACGTGCATTTGCGTATAAGCTAAGCTCCCCCGGCCGACAGAATCCATCCACGCCCTCTTTCATGAACTGTTAAAGTATGGAGCCCTATCGGGTTTCCAGGCAAACCTTAAAAAAACTGTAGCTGTTCCCTTAAAGACAAAGAGTGAACTACCCATATCACTAGAAGCTAGTTTGGCTTCCAGGTACAGTCACAATCTGTTAGATATTTGGGAATAAACATTACTGTGTCCCTCTCAGATCTTTTTGAGGCAAATTATGTCCTCCTATGGAAGGCTGTCAGAAACAACGTTAATAGATGTTCCAAGTTATCCCTGTCTTGGGCAGCACGATTCACCTCCATAAAGATGAACATTCTGCCCAGGTTTCTGCTTCTTTTCCAATATATCCTGGTATCTATTCCAGAATCTTTCCTCTGAGAGGTTAAACGAACACTACTGGTCCTGTGGGCCGGTAAGAGGCCTGAGTCCCTTACTCCACACTTATTCTGCCCAAAGAGTCAGTGGGCATGGGGTACCCAGACCTGGGGGAATACTTCAGAGCCTCTCAGCTCTGGATCCTGCCTGATCACCAGTGGGAAAATCCTGAAAAACAATGGGTGGCCATAGAAAATGTTGTCTTCGCTCCAGTTACTCTAGGATGAATGGTTGTGGGTTCCACGGTCAGCCATGACATGATGAATCCGGGAACACCCAGTTTTGAAGGTACTATGGTCGCTTTGGCACCCCTCTTGTGCTATGCAATGAGTCACGACGTGGCCCTCCCCACTTAGCTGTGTCTGGTCTCCCCCCCATTCAAAACCTGATAAGCGAAGTCGACCCACTGCTTCCAGCCCTGGTACAAGGCCGTCTTGTTAGAGCTGGTCAGATGTGGAAAAAGGGTTCGTACATCTCCATAGAAGATCTAAAGGACGCTTTGCAGGGGGTGGAGATTTCCCCGATGCACTACCTCCAACTGCGCAGTGTCCTTCGAGACCTCCATTGTCGTGGCTCTTTGCGGCACCCTCTCACACCATTTGAGCAGATCCGTGCTGATTACTAGAGGTCACCTACAACACCCATCATCAGAATCCAAATGGGAGGCAGAGTTGGGGCTGACAGACCAACCTGAGGTGTGGAAGACTATACATAGGGCGGTGTGGGCATCATCCATCTCTGTTCAATATAAAATGTGCAATGCACGGTTATTAGTGAGGTGGCACTACACCCCCTTGAGGTTGTCCAAAATGTTTCCGAGCACATCCCCCTACTGTTGGAGAGGCTGTGGATAAACTTGCGACTGTTGGCATCAGTGGTGGGAATGCAGTAAAGTTAATGCGTACTGGAAACAGGTTCCTGGGTGAATCCAGGCTATAGATGGGATATCGAGAGTACTCACACCAGTGTTGGTCCTGTTTGGGGTAGAGTCAGATGGGGAGGATTCTTATGTGTCACTCTCACACATGCCACGTAATCTACTGTTAGCGGCCAGGGTGTACTTGCTTATCAAATGGAAGTCCACAGCCCTCCCCTCAAAAAGAGAATGGCTGACCAAAGCACACACAATTTACGAAATGGAAAGCCTGACAGCAGCGGTCCCAGAATCTCACACGAACATTGATTTGATCTGGTTTGCCTTCCAAGAATTCTACACGGCATACTGGGATTCTCAAAGACCATCAAACTAAATCTGTCACTTAGAACTCAACGCCAAGAATATTGTGAATCCACGTGTTATCTACATGCTTCTACTCTTGCGAGGAACTGTAGAACGCAAATCGAGCAATGCTTTATGACGTCTGCTTTGTGGACATCCGTTTGTCACTTCAACTCTTTTGCACTATCCATTCTTTCTTGTTGAGTGTGGGTGAGGGTGGGGGAGGGGTTCTTTGGAAGTGGAGAAGGGTTATATACAACAAGTGATGGTCATTTTTCTACAGCTTATTTTGTGGTTATATGCACATGCTACTGACCTTTACTGTGTAATTAACATGTATTATGTAAGACTTGTTACAAAATCAATAAAAATCATTTAAAAAAAAAAAAGAAATCCTACGTCGTTGCCCATGGAAGGGGAAGTAATTGATCTCAATACTCAGGTTTCTGGGACATTTGGGTTAATCATAAATAAGCCAAACATTGATACTACTGTTGCAGCGTGCCAACCCGTCTTTGACCAAAGGTCAATAATGGTCAACCAAGCAAAAATAACTGCAAATCTATGCCCTACAAAAGTGGCAGTTTGTGATCCCTTGACCTTTGAGAGTGATTCAGAGTCTGATCAGGACAGTGGGGGGTGTTTATGGCAAAAAGCACAACATCTACCAACATCTTGCCTGCTAATTCTTGTCCAGTGGCTCCAGAAATCAAAGATCAACTAGTTCTTTGTGAGAGCTCCTCCAGAGTTTCACAGCCTTTGACTGTGATCCTCATTGTTATTCCTCAGCCATCATTGGATGGGAAAACATTATACACGTCAATGGCACTTTGTATCTGAAAGGTTGGAAACTACTGGATGTGTTCCAAACATGTCCATTGCTGCAAGCCCTTCATACTGGTGACATTGACTATGTGGCTTTAACTACCAAAAAAAATGACAGCTTGGTTTGTTATTTTTATTCCAATATAATAGCCCATATGGTTTTGGAGGAAAGGTTTAGATTGGGCTCATCGGGCTTTGACCTTCATGAGCTTAATAGTCATTCAGGGGCCCTGGCCTTCCTGTCTGCACCACCTATAGCCCAAAAACCAGGAAAATCAGAGATTGAGACTAAGAGGATACTTTGTCATTATCCAAAAATAACAACTGACCAACTACCTTCCTTAAACAAAGCATTGGTACAAGACTGGTTGAAAGCAGCCATAGAGATGTTTAGAAATAGTAGACAGGGTTTGAATGGCTCTAGGTCATTTGGTCGAAAAAAATGGTCGACAGGACAAATGGTCGACACCAAAAGGTCGACAGGTCAAATGGTCGAATTTTTTTTTTGTTTTTTTCACATTTTTTTTTTGGGGGGGGTCCCCTCCCAACCCTCTTTTTTTGTTGCTAAAAAGCCCTTTTTTTCCTAAACGAAAACAAAAAAAATATATATATATATATATATATAAATAAAAGAAATTCGACCATTTGACCTGTCGACCAAATTGTGTCGACCATTTGTCCTGTCGACCATATTTCTGTCGACCATTTGACTGGACCCCGGTTTGAATGAACCCTAACCCATTGCCCATTATGATTGTGCCTTGGAATGTGTTTGGTCAGGCCAACTTGGTTACATTTCTCTCAAACTCTAAATTTTTTAAGGATAAACACATGATTATGTTACAGAAAACTATGATTGAAAATCCTTTCGACTTAAAAGGATTATTTACATGTACTAAACTATCCACTAGAGGTCACTTGAGTCGCCCTAGTGATGTATAAGTTATTGCAATTGACTTGAATTTGTCAATAAACACATGAACATTGTTTTCATCTCTCAATCGCCTTTTAACTGTTGGTTTGTTTTCAAAGGCTGTCAACTTAGATGTTTTTTTAATACATTTTTATTGGAATCCTTCTAAATCGACTTTGGCCTCTATTTAGTCTGCTTTAGCATCCATAGTAGAAGATTGGTTAGATCATATTTTTTCACATGCATGAATTTTGGGGTATGTCTTAAACTCGAACTGTGCTAAAGGAGCCAAGTTTAATGATTCATTGGTGGTGCCCCTATTGGGAGTGTGATAACTGGGGGTCGCTTGGCACGTGTTCTTATCCAGTTGCGAGATGTTTCTCATCTTGCTGCATGTTGACACTGATCTTTCAGTTAACTTTACTTGGCATGAGGGAAAGTTCAGTCTTTGATATATCATATTTATGTTTCTAATACTGTTACCAGTTTGTGTAGTCCTATATCTTTTCATGATGCTCTTGTTGGTGACCACATCATTTTGCTCTTTGCATTCCAAACTTTTGTTCCACCCCGAGAAAAGCAATTGGCCCAGCAATCCTATGATCAAACCTATCTTATTTTGGGTGGAGTACCCACAGTCACGGGCTCCCGCTGGTTTTCAGCTGGATTAAGCTCTGAATGTTTGAAGGTGACTGATGCATCCAGTGACATGGCTTACTGTTGGTGACTATGCTCATAGTCTAAGACGAAGTGAGACAGCGACTGAAATTGGTGCGTGTGCGGCATAAGTGTGCCGGAGTGTCTGATGTGCTGGGTGGAATACAAATACAGCTCCTCACTATCCTGCGTTACTTACTCTGCTTGCCTTTCTCTGGAAGAGTCCTGCCACTGGATTGTCCTAGATTCTGCAGTCTGATCCATGGCTCGGCAATCCACCATTAAGCCTTTGGTCTCCTGCATTGGCATTAAACCCGCAACATCAGCGTGGCAGGAGTGAGGCGAAGTGTCTGGTGTCTGGGAGCTCACTGCAGTTGGAGCAGTTAGAGACAGAGAGGGGCGTAGCCCCACATATTTTCAACCGGAGACCATGCTGAAGCCCAGTGCACAGCCCCGCCCCCACCCCCGTGAATCTAGATGGCCTCAAGGAAAACTAGATACTGTTGAGAAGCACACCAGCGCTTAGAGGGGAGAGGGGAAGAAGGGACACAGCCCATTCTTACAGGCACAGGGAAAACTTGGACCACCTCATGCAAAGAAAGGAAAAAAGATGTAATGGGGACGGGAAAAAACCCCAAAATTAAAGGCTACTTTTTCAGAGGACAGACCACTTCTTTCCTGTCCCCAGCCACTGGCCCATGAAGGGTCCCTATTGCTGTGGTGACCCAGCCTCCCCCATGATTGCCTCCTTCCGAATACACAATAATGGTTCCCTCCTAAATCTCTGTGAAAATATTCAAAGGAAATCATTGGGTTTGGAAGTCCTGGCAAAAGTCCTCACCCAAGCCACTTAACCTATCTGAAACCCTGGATCTGGACAAGTTTGGAACTACTGTCAGTAGTGCTAAAGAAGTCACAGAATCAGTCAGTGAGGCGGGGGTCTGGGTAAAGACGAGGATGAAATTCTTCTGACCATGCAGTACATGGAAGCCAAATTGGAATCTTTACTGTTATTAGTCACTAAGTTGTCTGATGAACAATCAAACTCAACCTCACTCTTCGAAATAATCATGCAGCAGATCATTGCCGGTGAACAATCGCTATGGAAGCAGAACCAAGCACCCACCAAAATGGATAGCCCAGTCACTGCCAGATCTAAACCGTTGGGTAAACCACATCCCAGAGCCAGCAGGCTGTTACTGAAATGTAGGGGACTTAAAACGTGTCATCTCCTGGCAGTGGCAAATTGTGGCAAAGACACAGTGTATAGTATGGCTCGATCTGAGGACCATGCCCTCGAAACACTATGCACTGAAATTTCTATGCTAAATAGCCCACCATCCCTGATTCACATCACTGATCACAATAGCAATTCCACCCCACTTCTTGCACATGTGTGGGACGTCCGCTGCCCAGCCCAAAAGTTCCTGCCCTCACTAATAGCCAGAATCGTCTATCTCTCCAACCAGCAGTTACAGGATTGTATACCATCATAAGGGACACAGTAGAGGGATTAACAAGGCAGGTCCGGCTATATGGCCCTCTTGATGGATAGGCCACTGTAACAAAAGGGGACGATAAGAAGGTAAATCCACCACAACTGCTGACTGAGAATGTTTTCCAGAATAAGGCAAACATTGGCAACTGTGGTAAAACCACGTACACAGAGACCCCTGCTACTCAGCGAATAACATCAAATAAACGTAATAATGAGGGCAGAGAATTGGCCTCACCCAAAGTTCCCAAACAACTATCATTCAGTTGGGTTGGACAAATGTACTTTTCTGAGGCTGGTTGGGCGCAAGTAGACAGGAGGGTGAGGAGCATTGAACAGCAAATTCAGCTGCTCCAACATAAATCTCAGATACAGGCACCGGATAGGGTGCATTTCAATACCAGCATTGAAAATAGTTTCCAGCGCTGGCTGGCCAATGTGGTACATTTCCAAAAGTGCAAAGAGGCCGCAGCGCAAGCTAAATTACCTGTCACACTTGAGTCCGGTTTCAGGTTTGATAAAATAGTGGAGAAACAACCTACAGATTTGAGCCCCTTTCTTAATCGCACATGGCCTCTCCAGTTGTTTTTCTCATTCCTGAATGAGCAAAGCTAACATTTTCCGAGATAGCTCCTTTGTAGCTACCACGGGTTGGAAGTGCCACCAATTGGGTGTTAGCAACGATGGCCACTTCTGAGACTGCTGAATTGATTTGCAGCCATGCAGAAGAGATGGTTGGGCTGGGCTTTGAAGTGGCAACTTTCCAACCATTTAATGACCTGCAGGATGTCTGCGATCTGAGACCAAAAATCCACCAGAGTGGTAGCCAGCATTTCACATCTAAAAAGGTGCTTAAACACGATGGATGTGTGTTGGGAATTTGGCAGAGTATTCCAACGACCAAGCAATGACTCCCTATAGTGGGACACTTTTAATATGATCTCCTGGAATACACGCGATATAGTGCCTTTCTGGTTAAGCCAGAGGGGACTGCCACGTTAAGGAAGACTAACATTTTCCTTTTACATGAGACATGGCTGATGCAAAGCTTTGATTTGGATGAGTATACCCTGTTGTTATTTGTATGGGGGTCAAGACTGCTTTTGGTTTCAAACTTTTTTTGGGGTGGCTTTTCCCACCCTCATTTTCTTTGTGGGTCCTTGCTATCCCCTCCTTTCATATAAGCCACTCGCTGTTAATCACTCTTTCCCAATGGCAGATATACATTGAAATGAATGAGGGCAGTCAAGGACTGCCAGAGATAATGGTTGGCCAGATTTCCTAAAAATAAAACTATTGTGACTGGGGATTTTAATATTGACTGTCTGGCTGCCAAGCAAGAGGGGTGTGACCTCATTCCTTTTAGGGGGGCAACAACTGGTATGGCTTGTTTTTTGGAATTTGATGTCCATCCTCTCATACTTCTTGGTGGGGGTTTTACACCCTCATGATCACAAGGCACACATTTGAGCAGGATTGACTTTACCTTCATAAACAATGCCATGTTACAGAAGAATCCATAAGGTGAAATATTACCTACCTACCTGAGTGATCACACTATTCTTACTATGTCACTCTCAGTGGGACCCACTATAGAAGACATACTTAAGAACAACCCTGAAGTAAATATACAGGGCAATCACCTTTGTCGGACTACCAAGAAGATTAAGAAATGTAATCATGTAATTGCTTCCTCTGATCAATCGCGAGCTCAGATGCTGGCTTCTAATGATTGGCAACTATTTTTTTTTTTATGTTTACATTTGTATAGCGCACAAACAGCCCAGGGGCATCATGGCGCTAACAGGCCTGATTAGATCATTGGGTCCATTTACCGCTAGACACCTCCTAAACTTTAAATCAAGGGATGTCCATTTGAGACCATTTCACATTACGATTGCAAACAAGAAAGATTGTGCGAAATAAAGAGCTTAGATTGCTCCATAAACAAGTGAGATTGGATTGGGGTGAAAGGAAATTGGGAAGCCACAAAAATAAAGACCTGGTTGGTCAACCACTGATGGAGTACATCTAGTGCCAGTTGGTATTATATTAACAGTCCTATCTTAATTAATGATACCAAGAAATTCTGCCACACAAGGCGTTCTGCTTTGGCCGGTTCTGTTGCAAACAAAGTCATTGCTATCTCAGAGTATTTATGGGAACGCCACATAAAGAGCAATTATTGGAAATACAGAGATGTTTTGGGTTCGCCTGAAATCCTACCAATGAAAGATACTTGGCTATGGCAATGCCTTAAAGAAACAGACCTTATGGCAGCAATTATATACCATCTACCTTGATTGAGTTCCTCCTCTCCGGTTTGACAAAAAGAATTGTAGATTACGATCGTATCATCTCCTTGAATAATTTGGCGGCTAAGCCTAAGTATGAAAGTTACATGCACCAGGGTGGCTTTACTGATAGTCCACAAAATTAATTTTATCACATCCCATTCTCCCCCTGTGATTCTTTTCATTGTATACCTTCGATTAGTCCATTCCCCTGTATTTAGCAATACATGAGCATGGATAGGTATGCAGAGAGAGGACCGGATCTGTCGAATTGGTAGTAAGGATGTGGAAACGGCTAGAAATGTGCTTACCAACTATGGACTATTTTTAGAGCTCTATAAAAAGGGCTATGCCGTGTTTTTAGTTCACGCCTGAAACCAGTTTTGGAGTGCCCTATATAGGGCTGAATCACTTGTGGTTACATCAGCTGCATTGCATATTTGGAATCGTGTCAGGAGCAGATTATCCAATCTGCTAAACCCTTACATGTTGGCTGTTTTAAAATCACCTTAGTGGGGGACTAATGAATGTTTTAATTCTATGAATTGGATAAGAGGACATTCTGCCTCTCCCGCATAAGATTTTAATATTGTTTAAATTGCCTGTTGTACTCCTGTTTGTAAGGTAATTAACTGTGATTTGTTATGTAATTTGGCAATATTATTGCTGAATGTTTTATGTGCAAAGGCTGTATTACCAGAGGCACAAACACATTTTAAAAAGAAAATAGATATTGGCTTTGTATCATTTTCTTTTGGAGGTCTTTGAGACTAAGGCCTTATATATTTAGAGGGCTTGCATTATTAGAAATGTAACATTACTAGGGATTGTCTTTTTTTCTGTTTTCTCATGTGTTGTTCATTGTGCTAACTGTTAAAGGTTTACAAACCATACCACAATAAAAAACAATGGTCTCTTTCCACAGGTTCCTCCATAATCTATTCTGTCTTTGCTCACACACGATAGCCAATGGGCCAATGGAACCTATGATATTAATGTTCTTTTTTTTACAGCCTCCTCCTAAATCTCCAAATCACCTTCTATTCGAGGAGCAAGGAGCATAAGGGCAAGATCAGATTATACCATGAGCGTGAAGAGGTGATGCACATTCATTTAAAAAGACCTGGAAGATAGTGCCTAATGACACTCCGGGCATCACATGTTACAGGACTATACATCTGTAGTTAACTGATACAAGACATTCTGGTAGATTGATAAAACATTATTGTGGAGACCAGAGAACAGATCATCAACAGATTATTTGGATAGCCTGGACCATGATGGGCGGGCTTGCACAAGACTCCTCCCATCGGTATTATGACTATACTGCCTTGGGTCATCTACTACTCAATCGTCACATTCACATCTCTAAATTAGAACTTAATATAAGGAAATCACTGCCTGATCCAAGTGCTTTGTTTCATTCATTTTCCTACTGAGGGTAGTAAATGACTAGTTCCATGCCCTACATGCAAACTGTTTTTTCTGGTTCAGTCTCATTTGACGTACCTGTTGTCGTACTCTCTTATTGAAACATATGCCACTCCCAATGAGTCAACTCTGCCCATTCCTCTCTTCAAATGCATCTGTCATAAGGCAAATCTTGACAGTTTGAAAAGGAATTAATGATCCTAGACCGATGGGCAGTAAGGATCAGGTAGTATATGTTACTCAAATTCAATGCTCAATTGCTGAAGTCTGTTGCTCCCGGGAACTTTAACTAATCATATTCCAACATGTGCTTCAAGATGAACTATCAAACTCTCACATGCATGTACATCTTCAACATTCAACAATTTAGTACCTAATTCATGCAACTTTACATATTAATAAGAGGCTCCAAAGGATACATGTTGAAAGGGAATGGAATGATCCTGAGTGCCTGTGCCAACCCATGGTTCAGATGGTTTTCATCTGCCATAATGGTGTTTAACTGGGTACAAAGTGCTGGTTCATCTTCAGGCTTATCAGTATTTCTTCATTTTTGCTCACAGACTTTTCTGTAGATGTTCCCCACAGAACTTTAACACTTTCATTGTTGACGATGGCTATAGGCCATACTAGGTATTTTACTGCGAGGCTTCTTTGTGCGACCACTGTTTAATTTTGCTGCTCCAATAAAGCAGAGGTTAATCATGTATGGTCAATAACTCATTATCTATGAGCTACAGCTCACACGTTCCCTCTAGTTTGCTTCTTGATGCAGACCATTGTTCTGTTGGCTGTGTCTTGGGTCCAAATTGGCTAAGCCTTTCCAAATAAGATTCTCTACTTTGGACTGAAATTTGAACACTGCTGTAGGAGACTTTAGCTTGTGCTGATGTGGTCACTGGTAACAGATTGAGGAGACATTTGTGACATTGGAGAGGCTCTGTAGAATGAGATGTGTAAGGAGAGATAGTGGAGATGTAGTGACACTCTATATGGAAGGCAGTAAGTGGGACATGACATTACTTTCAGTGGAGGCAGTAAACAGAATGTAAAATGCAGACAGCAAATGGAAATGCACATTAAGTCTGGTTTAGAATTATCAATTTTATGGTGAATAGGCCATCTGTCCAGTTTGCACTTTATGCATATGTTAACCCAACTAATACTTTTCTATCAATTAACACTGTCTCATTAATTAATAATTTACCCTTAACAAAGCTGTGCAAAATGCTTCAGATGAACACCGTAACTCTCAAGTGTCATTGGGCGGCTTAACTGTAACCCTTTAAGTAAGCCTTCTTACGCCTCAGACTCCTTAGCGCCTCGATGCCCGTGGGCTGTAGTGCGCTTTACAAATATAAATAAAATAGAAAATAAATGAAATGGCAAAGAAATGTGCTGTTTTAGAGTAGAATTATAACATGCATGCAGTTGCTGGCTGTGATTCATTAAACAAACTGTGATGAAATAAATGTGCTCTTGTAAAGAGTGCCATTGTAAATGTTGTGAATTTTTACTTCGAGAGAGATCAGATTGGATGATGTTTATACGTCAGAAGAAAGGGCAGGTTGTAGTTTGAGTGACAGGGCTAACATAAAAATGTAGAAGACAGATGCAGTGGAGTTAGTCTTTTGTCCAGAGGAGACCCGGAGAGCAGCTGTCAGCAGAGAGGGCAGAGGCATGCAGGGCAGAGAAGCAATATTATCCCAGGCAGCAGTTTGAGAAGACGGGTCAGAGAGAGGTTGTGACTTCTAACTGGGTTGCCTAAGTGCAGGGTTTGTGGCACTGCTTTATGCTGGCAGGACGACAAAGAACCTTGCTCATATTTGATGTGAGTATATTTGTGATAATTGAGGCGCATGTGTGCAAATGTATTCTGAGATAGCCCTGGAAGTGTTATTTTCATGTAAAAGAATTCAGCACCTTTCAAATGTAAATTGGGCTAAATGTGTGAGTGCGATGTATCGGCTGTGCATGCTGACAGCTGAGCAGATATGTCAAAGACAGTAGTCCAGTTTTGTAAATACGGAACTGGAATGACAGTTCACTGTCAAGGTCCTGCAGGTACAAAGTCTGCTATATTGTGTTTACAGTTTACCCTTAGCAGAATACAAGGTGAGGAGGGGAGTCTTGTCACATCATACAGGGCATCACTATAAATACACATTACCACTATTTTACCACATTACTAAACCCCTTACAGCTCATGACTTTGACGGTCCTTGGAGTGTGATGGGGTGGTAATGGTACCCTTCAAAATCCTCTGGAGGTGGAAGAAATAATATGTATTGAGTTCCTTTTCTGCAAAGCTGTATGTGCAACTTCAGCCTCTCAAATGTCACAATTAAATGCAGGATTCCTGTGCTCTTACAGAATACAATCAAAATCCTTAGCATGGGTTTAAAATATTGGCAGAGATGAAGAGCTCAGAACCAACTATCTGTAGTGATCCTGGAATTTGTTTGTTCCTGGCATCTGTTTCTAAGTCATGCTGAATATCATTGGCCAGACATAGACCTTCAAAATTCTCTTCTTCCCTAATGTACTGCCCCATGGTCTTGATCTTGTCTTTCAGAAGAAGAATCAGAGGGATCACATCACAAATGGTTGTGTTTTCATTGCTGAGAGCTTGCCTAGCACTTTCCAATGGCGCTAGAACGCAGATGTGTGTTTTCACGAGAGCCATTGCAAAGGAGTTAATAATATGGATTACCCTGATTCACCTTTGTGTTGCTTCACATACCTATGGATAGAGCTGTACTCTCCAAAGAGGGGTTGAATCATTGATAGGGTTGCATTTTAATGGTTATAACCTTGTGTATGAGGTCGAGTTGGGGAAGGCTATTCACAGTTGGCAAACTTCCCAGCCTCTTCCATGCTTTGAAATAATGGCTGAAATGACCAGACATTTTGTGGCATATACAGTTGGAATTTCTTTTCAGAAAGTCCTGTATTATGAGTTACAAGCAGTTTGCAGAACAGGTACATGGTAATAGATCCCTCCCGCCTATGCATGCACAATTGGTTGATCACTGATAATAAATTCAACACATTTTATATTTTTTATTTATTTGCATTTTTAAAGTACTCACACAGCCCACAGGCATCGAGGCGCTGTTACAGGAATAGTTTTTTAGTTGCATAATTGTTTTTTTTGTCTTAGTTGCGTATTTATAATGCACTTAAATACCCAGAGGTTTCTAAGCGCAGACCCGGGGATCGAACCTGTGTTGCTTCGTGTCGTCTTGCTTCCAAGGCCAACACATTGCAGCTGAGCTATCCGCCCGGGACATGTTTCTACTGTCTCTATAGAAAGCATTGGAAGAGTTGCTTGCTGATGAAATCTTTGTATTATGACAGTTAAGGTAATATGGGTTAATGGGCCATTGTGCAGTTGCTTGAAAGGAACCATAATGCACAAATAGTATGTTGCCTGTCCACTGGTCAACATGCCCATTGTCACCTGAAGGGTGTGTGGTGAATTCCTTCATTGATTTTCAAGTTGTCAGTAAATGTGTTTTGTGACGATGAGCCAGTCCAAAATATGTGTTTCAGGGTATATGATATTTTGGACAAAAGGCTTCAACAAATGCCCGAATTATGTAGGCTAGAATACGGCAGGTAATAAGCTGCCAGCAATTCAGCCAGCTTCCCACCAAGGTGACAATTCTGTGGTAGTTTGTATTCTTGGTGAAAGCAGCCGTGATGTCGGAATGTTTAAGAGTACTAGTCTGTGTATGTCTGCTGCCAGAATTGCCAGCAGGGGCACCAGAATCAGTAAGGTATGACCTTGAGGTAGCTGAGGAGACACTGCTTTGCCTCCTGTCCTAGGATCGGGGGACCATGGATGCTGTAATCTCAACTCGTGGTGCTCTGACAGGTCCTTCGCCATCATCATCATTTTCCTTGACAAAAAGCATTGTACTTTCATCTTAACTCGCCATCCCCCATCATGTAATTCATATGCCTTTGTGAATCCCTTCTGTTATATTATGTGTGCTCCTATCGGCTCTGTAGTGGGAGTGGGGTGCCGAGTAAAGATGGTCATCACTTTGCATCTATGGGTTCCGATGATAACGTTCATAGGACTGAATACCCTTGCAGTAACTGAGATCCTTGGAAAGTCGACTTCCTCTGGATAGGTAAAAATGTTGAAGTAGTAGTTAAAACACATAGCAGATCTACTGAAAGAACATTATTATGAACATATAAACGGATACAACTATTTCTAAGTTCTGTTGAAACATATTTTCTAAAATTTGATGGATGCAACTGTGCTTATTACATTTACAAGAATTTTAGGAAAGACAACATTAAACCATGTAAACAAAAAGTGATCATACCTTAGTAAATCTTCTACTTAAGAGAAAACAATTACATTTTCGAACTTGATGTGCTGCTCTGGCACGGTTCCATGTAATAATGTCCCCTCAAAAATATCGCCATAAAAAAAAACTCTGAAAAATTGACTTTTTTTGTGGGGATATTTTTACATGGAACATGAGGGGGACACCCCTGCAGCCCCCAAACCTTTTTTTATTTTTTTCTTGGGGAGCAGGTGACACCCCACAACCCCGCCACCCCTCTCCCCATATATATATGGTCAGCTATATAATGTTGCCACAACCTTTTCCCGGTGACATTATATATGGCGACCATATATATAGGGATATCATTACCTGATACCTCTGACACTGGAAACCGCATACTTGATAGTCATCTGTTCATCCTTGGGATTTTCTTGGGAACAGGCCACTTATTGAACATTACAAAATATGTGACATAGTGTATGATTCTCACACAGAAGATGAAACGAAGGAATGCAAGTGTTACAAGATTAATGCTGATTGCAAACATCTAGTGATGCTTCCTCTTATAAGTGAGACCATATTCTCAACTGGACATTCCTCACGTTTTTGTTGCCAATTGTACTATTGTTTTACTACAAACGGTAAAAGGAGACCCCCCACGCAAGACATTCCCTTCTATATACCTTACCCCAAAGGAACTATATATATTTTTTTTGGGGGGTGGAGCATTAAAAAAAGTGGGAAAAAATTTGCCGAAAATGCCAAAAGTAGGTAATATCCATCTTGATTAAATCATTTGATTCCCTACCAACAGTGCTTCATAAAAATACACTTTGCAAGATAAATTACACTAGGTGGAACAATTAAGGTTCCAGATGCTTTACAATAGAAACAGATTTGTATGCAGATAACACATCAACAAATGAGTGTAGGGGAAATTGTCAGATGTAATGTGGGACGATCCACAGTAACAGTTTAATTATTGAAGCACTGATAGTAATGCAAAATAAATTGAAAGCAACCGAGATGTGAATCAGCTGCAGAAAGCACAGCCATTTGCTTCTCAGACATTTTATTGCCAGTGACAAAGTTGCATAAGCCCCATGCTGTTATAGCCTTTTTATATAGTTCGCTGCCATATTGTTACTACTCATATCCCCCTTATGACATGTTTACACTGTCCTTTCTGTTAAAAGACAAGTTTTTTTTCTGTACACCTTAATCGGACACAAGATCCTGGAAGAATAAACTATATTAATAAATTACCTTCAAATGCACTCAACTAATACAGTGCTGACTTAAGTGATACAGTGTCCAAATGGACCAATTACATGTATGCTCAAGGTTCGGGAGACGGAACACAGCAGTTTGTTCCAATGCATAATGCCCAATTGGGATTCTGTTGTCTTATGAAAAACGTAAGCGTGACGCATCAGTAGTGGGATATTAGCATAAACACCATGGCGGCGTAACATGCATGCCAGAAAGCCGAAAGTCTGCAGCATCACAGGTCTTCTGTAACCCTGCTGTGTGGAAGAACACTGCTGACAAGCAACCTGTTCTGCTGGTTGTTAAAGAAAACAATTCTTCTGTGCCCTTTGTAGTTGGGAACGCTAATTTAGTATTTTAATATCTTTAGCGGACAATACATTTCATGACGATAATCGTCACGGACATTGTTGCAAAGGTATTTTTTTTGTGTGTTTTATTGGTTAGACATTTAAACCTTTAACATTTCCATTTTTACGTTTCTTTAGGTGATTGTCCTTTAATTGTTAATATGTAATGTTTTTCCATTTTTTTCCAGCCATTTAAATGGGAGTTTCCTGTAGTCCCGTTCATTTTCCACTCTCTCCAGCTCCTTCCATCTCCAAGCCCAGTTTTACGGATTCCACAACTTTAGAGCATCAATTGTTCAGCCCTCCTTTTCAACTGTAAAATAATCCCTCCCAGTATTCTTCCTCCGTCTCTGGAGAAACTTTGGCCTTGTAACTCCTCATACCCGTCAAGCGTTTGCATGCCAGGGACAGACAGGTCGCATTAGACTTTTCCATTAACTTTCTCCTCCCTTTTACTTCTCTAGAGGCCCAAATATTCAGTCTGCATCTCAACAGCAGGTCTCTATAGAGATTTGATGGAAACTTCTTCAGGTAAGGTGGTAGGGTATTTAGTATTTTTTTGCTCCCATATGATATTATGACACAGATTGTTCTCCAGTTTCTGCCCTTGAGTTTCTTCCCAATCTCTTTCCTGGATAGTTCGTTTTGCCTTGTCAGGATTGTATTTCAAGGTGTCCTCCGAGATGTTAAACTGTTCTAGGTATTATTACATTTGTTCTTCCAGCGTTGGACCATCTTGTCTCTATTTGTTGACCCTTTCTGTACTAGAATTTTGAAGGGTTGTGGTGGTTTGTCGAGAATACATTTTCGGTAAAGAGAGAAGGTTTTCCATAGTACTATTAATGCCAGCGATTGGAGCCTTAATTCAGTTCTTATAAGCTCCACAGGCAGCGAGTTTGGAAGCTTCAAGATTTTCCGGCCAAAGATTTGACTCACATAAGCTCAAGCCTCTGCACCATAGGTAATTACGGCTACCACCGTTTGTTTGTAAAAGGTTAAGATAGGCATTAAAGAGAACTTTCCATATCTTTGATTTATAACTAACCCCTGGTTAGTCAAAGTCATTAGCTTTACCCGGATCAGTGCATAATGACCTTCTTTGTTGCAGTTTTTGTTTGTCCTCACACCAAGATATAGTGTTGTGTCAACCACCTCTAATGTTTCATTCTCTAGCGACCAGACAAGATGATTCCTTGTCGTTCTTTTTCCACGACTGGACTTCATTATTAATACCATGGATTTCTTGGTGTTTATTTTCATATCATTTTCTGTTAGGAACTCATTGAAGGCCTCTATCCGTCGTTGAAGACCGATGGGCGTTTGGTCAAGGAATACTGCATCATCAGCATACAACATCCAGGGCACTTCGATCCCATCGATCTTAGGGGCGAAAGCGCGGGTCTGTTCTTGTAAAATTTTCATGTCGGCCATATATATGACAAAGAGGAAGGGTACTAAACCAATCCCTGCTTTATCCTCGGGATGTTTTGATCTTTCTGGTAACCCCTCCATTTGCTGTTGTTTGGGCCTGAATCGTAGTGTTGGTATAAAGGGCTTGGATGGCTTCTAAAAGGTCTAGCAGGCATCCCCATCTTTTCATCTTTAGACACAGGCGATCGCTGTTTATCCCGTTGAACGCCTATTCGAAGTCGATAAATGCTAAATAGATGGCTTTTTTCCCTTCCAGGGCCTTTGCTTTCATAAGATTAATTAGGAACAGGTTTAACAATGTTCCTACTCCACTGACGAAAGATGTTTGCCTCTCATCCTGGATTTTGACCTGTATCACTCATTTTCTCAGGTCTCTTAGCAGGATAGACGCAAATAGTTTGCTTATTGAGTCCAGCAATGCTATCGGCCTATCATTTCTGGGATTTCCTCTGTCCCCTTTTTTATAGATTGGTACGATGTATGCCTCTATCCAAGAGATGGGGATGTGTCTAGATTGTCTTATTTGTTGAAACAATGCATAAATTAGGTCTGTCCATTCTTCACAGCTGTCCTGAAGCATCTTGTTCGAGATCCCATCGGGCCCCGCTGCACTAGAGGCACTTAGTTTTTTTTATCATCCCTACTATGTCATCTCGGTCAAATTCAATTGCCCAGGGATTTTCTTCGTAATCCTTCTCTATATCCATTTTCTTATTTTTCCTCTCATATAGGGTGGTGTAGTGGTTGAACCAATTTTCCTCCGAAAGTTCCCTGTTGCTAATTATATCCCAAGTACTTCTTGCAATATTTACTGATACTGCGGCTAACATTTTTTCTGCATCTCCTTGTGCTCTCAGATGTCGTGTGGAGCGTAGCCATTTTTTGTATGTTTGCCAACACTTTCTTAGTTGTTCATCTTTATCTAGAGAATTTTTCTTTTTTATGCGTGCCAAATCAGCTCTGCATTGTTTCCTTTTAGCCACTAAGAGTTCATCATATGCATGTTTCCTTTTGATTGTTTTAACTCTATTCGGATCATACTTGACCTCAAAAACTTCCAACAGCCATCTGTATTCCACCACATCTTTACCATTCCCTATGGCATTGTTGTATTTTTCCAACAGCTTTGTTATTGACTGTTTTTCTATTCTTAATCGGTTTCTTCCCCAGGACACTTCAGTTACCGTCACTCCTGTTCTCATTGGTGATTTTCTTATTTTCCAAGAGAGTTCTATTTCCAATAGGCTATGGCCACTGTTTACTTGCTTCTTTATTGTAAAGGAGTTTACCCATTGAAGGGTATTACCTCCTACAAAACAATAGTCCAATCAAGCTCCAGATTTCCCACATTGCCATGTGTTGGCGCCCATCAGATCACCTCTCGTCTGGCTAGTTAACATCTTCATGTCTCGAATTTGCATTTCCTCCATCCATTTATGTTCTTTACCTGCCAGTTGTTCTACCACTTTGATTTTACCCTGTGGGGCCAGTAGTTTAATATTTAAGTCACCACTGACTAAAATCAGTTGGTCTTTATCCACCATCATTGACTTATCAATGGCATTCATGATGACTTTTAGGTAGCTTTCAACTTTAGGCATGTTTTCACTCCAGTAGGTATTGATTAATAGCACTTGGATGGACCATCACCCTCCTCTGGTTGAAATGCTATTGTTAGTATTTGCACAAAAGGGTTTTGTATATGGTGTTCCAAGACTTGTAGGTGGCTGTCTAGTTTTTTAGGATCATCAGACCCGCGAATGGTCTCCCTTTTGGCCCCTTTCTAGCCGGGTTTATATATACTTCGAATCCCTCATATAATGGTGTTTCTCGCAGCCAAGATTCCTGTATGCAGATGAGGTCATATTTGCCCAAGAAATTACTATCATCAGTGAACAGATGTTTAAAGCCTCTGGTGTTACATGGGGCACAGTAGACATTTCTTTGGGACTCCCCATCAATCTATTATTTTTTCTTAGTATTTAGGGTGTTCTCCATTCATGTCCAATCGTTAGTCTTCTTTTTCCCTTCATTAGGATTGATTTTGCTCTTACTCATGTTTCTTGAGTTATCCACTGTGAACCTCAAGGTTTTCGTTTGCACAGCACTTTTTTCTATTGTAGATGTTCTTTCACTTTGGGTTGTAAATAGTACTTTTGGGTTCACTCTTAGGTCCTTTGTATTTTCACTCACTAGGATAGGTCTGGATTTTTCACTAGTTTCCTTTTTGATGTCTTTTGTCGCTTTATGTATTTTCTTCTCACCCTTATTTTCTTTTTCTTCCCTCTTTGTTTCTTTTGTACTGGCTTGCTTGGGATTTCCTTCCAAAGTTTCTAATTTGAAGCCCTTTTTTTGAGGATGCTGCTGGCCTCCAGCAATTTCTGCTTAATCCTGTTAGAGTTTAGATAACCTGATCCTTCCGCTTTTCTGTTACAAATTCAACAATTTTTATGTCCTCCGTTGATACCTTGCGTAAAGTTGAAATTTGATTGAAGATTGTCATCAAGTAACTCCTGTTTAGCACTACCCATCTAGGGCCTTTTGATGTTGTTTCTAACTTTAGGTACCAACCTTTGGGTGTCCTAGCTTTCCTGACACTTCCAGGAGGAGAGACTTCTCTCTGATCTTTTTCAACTCCCCCGCCCCCCATTTTTTGGATTTTTGATTTTAGCGGGAGCTTTCCCTGCTGAATTTGGGCTTTATTTTCTTCATTATCCTGCTGCTTCCTTTTTTGTTCCAGGGTTTTTAACAGGGTAGTGACTCTTTGTTCTTCACAAATTGAATTCCTCTTTGGTGGGTCTGTCTTTTTATCCGGTTTCAAATCCTCTGTTGTCAATTTGTCTCTTTGGGTTTTCCGCATCGTTGGATCTTTTGCTTGCACTCCCTGATGGGCAATTTCCCAATTGTCTATGGCCTGCCAATCAGATAAACTGATGCTTTCCCATTCCTCTTCTTCCCTATTTTTGTCCATTATTTCAATGAGATAACTTATATCTGCAGTTTGCTCCGACTCAGACCATTCCTCCTTGTCTATTTCAATGGTCTTTATAGTTTTGTTGGCCCTGTGTTCCTCTGGAGGGTCCAGCTCTCTGAGTGTCATTTCCCTTCTGGGCTTCTTTGCGCATTGCAGGCTTTCTGTTTTTGGTGGCATTCTTATATTTCTCAGGAAAGCTCTCGGGCCATTTACTTTCCGTTTTAGGGTTTCATTCTTCAATTATTTTTCCTTTTCCAATTTTCTGGGCACCCCATTTCTCCCATGAGGGTCCTGGGCATTTGAAGTAGTGCCTGCAAAGATTGCAAATTTTGACCAATTTGGTTTGGATACGGGCTCTCCTCTTTTAACTGCCTGCTTTCATGGAGAGATCAAGATTACATCGTCAGGGTTTCGTCCTGTTTGTTTTGGTTGATCACCTTCTGCCTGTTTCAATTTCATTGGACTCTTTCCAGCCTTTATGTTACCTCCCAACGTGTCTGGCATGTTTTCCTTTTTGCGCAGGCTTCTCATCCATTTGCAGTCCTCCAAGACTGCCTCCATCAGTAGTGATTTATCGTTAGCGCTTTTTCTCGCTAAATCACTAAGGCGGTTTTGCCAAAGTTGTGTTTGCTCTGCTTCCTTATCCATTCTTATATCTAGTGTCTTCAGGGAGGATTCCATTTCCAGGTTTGCCTCTTTGATTTGTATATTGGTGCAAGCTACTTCTTGTAAAAAATCCTGTATCACCTCATGAAGTTTTAGAAATGGAGTAATCGTGATGTTTAGGGATGCAATGATCACGTTTTGGATGTGTGCAGTATCCTTTAGCCTTTCAGTTTTGCATACCTCACTAATTAACTGTGAGGTTTTCTCTTTGGACATCCCTTCTTGGATCGTCCTTTCTTCTACAGCAGCCGATGTTTGAGTCATTTTAGTCAATGTTTGTTTCTCATAGGGATTGGTCGGGCTTTTATCATGTTCTTCATCTCCCAAACACTCCATTTTAGCTTGTTCTTTGTCTAATGCAGCCATCTTTTCATTTATAAAGGAGAAGCTTTTCCTTTTCTCTCTTTCAATTTTCCCCTTCAGGATCGATATGTCTTGCATGATTTTATTCGCCAGCCTTGAATTGCTCAGATTTACTGAAGGCGTATTTGTGCTTTCGCTTCCACTTAGACTCCCATATGGTTTGGGCCCCTCTACCGGCATCAAGGTTTGCTCTTTACCCCACCCATCCTTAGTCACCTCCATGACTCTTTCCAGAATGGGATTTGGATGGTATCTTCCTTTGTCCCTGCTGTTTTTTTCGTCCGTTGCCCTCTCCTCATTTGTTGGTTTTTCAATTGTGGGGTAGATTTATATCCTTGGTTTAGGTTGTCCCCCATGTATGGCATGAAAATATAGTTCCTTATGAATTCTGCACATGCAGCATCCCTTTGCTGGAATTTTTTATACTTTTGAGATAGTGGATTCCTGCAGGGCTTCTTCCAAATGACCTAGGGAATTTTGATTTTTGCCCCAAGCCCTGATCACATTTATAGCGCTCCGCAAAGACAATGTTTGGAGCATTCTCCTTCGCCCACTCTAGATTTTTCACGTAGCTCTGGGTTCTCCACCACAATTTCATTTGCCAGACTCTCCTGAGCTCTCTCAGTGGTCTCAAATGGTTCCCCACTTGTTTGTATCATGCAGTCTTCATGCTCTTTAGGAGGGGTGGAGCTTCCCACCAAGCCATTTTCCCCTGAATCGCTATTGAAGTGATCTCCCATTGGCCCATATACCATCGATTCCTCAGTGCTTTGGGTTATTCCCAAAACCGTTGGTAGGTGGTTTCTGATTTCTGCTGGGATTGGGATGGGAAGGGCACTTTGGGGGTCTTTGGGCTTAGGGATTGTGTCTAATTCCACATCAGATTCCAAGGGTAGCAGTTACGGCCCCCACAGAGAGGCTCTTTCGCTTCTGTGTGTTAAATGGTAGACATGACTTTTTTAACACAGGCAGGTCTTTTTGCACCACTTTAGTTATTTGTTCAAGATTTCCTTCTACTTCTGGGAGGGAAATGAATCTTTGTCTCACCTGATGTTCTTAATCCTAAAATCAGCGTTTCCACAGCAGCAAACTTCATTTTCGTATTGCAGCTCCTCATATAGATTGCCACGCCGTAGAATTGACAAGGACGGGGGTCCATCTCCAACTAACCAACGTTGTAAAATTAGATGCCCGCCAAGGCCGCAGCAAGTAGCCAAACAGCACAACAGCAGTTGTTTCTTACAATCACATGCCCTTTGCTCTCACGGGCCTAGCGCCGCAAGGGTGCCTGGGGTGATCTTTTAGAGGCATACTTCCTGCTCAGGTGGGACCCAGAGCAGAGCGGGCAGGGCTTCTCAGGGCGACAGCGTTTTTTTCACTCCCACAGTTCCTTCCTGATAGGACAGCTGATAATACAGCTGATTGGAGATCAGTGCTGCTCTGAAGGCGTTGCCACAGCACAACAGCAGTTGCTTCTTACAATCACACGCCCTTTGCTCGCACAGGCTTAGCGCCGAAAGGGTGCCTGGGGCGATCTTTTAGAGGCACACTTCCTGCTTAGGTGGGACCCAGAGCAGAGGGGGCAGGGCTTCTCAGCGCAACGGCGCTTTTCTTCACTCCCACAGTTCCTTCCTGATAGGACATCTGGTAATACAGCTGATTGGATATCAGTGCTGTCCGAAGGTGCAGTCACAGAACAGCAGTTGCTTCTTACAATCACACGCCCTTTGCTTGCACTGGCTTAGCACCGCAAGGGTGCCTGGGGCGATTTTTTAGAGGCACACTTCCTGCTTAGGCGGGACCCGGAGCAGAGGGAGCAGGGCTTCTCAGTGCGACAGCGCTTTTCTTCACTCCCACAGTTCCTTCCTGATAGAACAGCTCGTAATACAGCTGATTGGAGATCAGTGCTGCTCTGAAGGCACAGCCACAGCACAACAGCAGTTGCTTCTTACAATCACACGTCCTCTGCTTGCATGGGTTTAGAGCCACAAGGGTGCCTGGGGCGATCTTTTAGAGGCACACTTCCTGCTTAGTTGGGACTCGGAGCAGAGGGGGCGGGCTTCTCTGCGCGACAGCGCTTTTCTTCACTCCCACAGTTCCTTCCTGATAGGACAGCTGGTAATACAGCTAATTGGAGACCAGTGCTGCCCTGAAGGTGCAGCCACAACAAAACAGCAGTTGCTTCTTACAATCACACGCCCTTTGCTCGCACGGGCTTAGTGCCGCAAGGGTGCCTGCAGCGATCTTTTGGAGGCACACTTCCTGCTTAGGCGGGAACCAGAGCAGAGGGGCGGGGCTTCTCAGCGCAACAGTGCTTTTCTTCACTCCCACAGTTCCTTCCTGATAGAACAGCTCGTAATACAGCTGATTGGAGATCAGTGCTGCTCTGAAGGCACAGCCACAGCACAACAGCAGTTGCTTCTTACAGTCACACGTCCTTTGCTTGCATGGGTTTAGAGCCACAAGGGTGCCTGGGCGATCTTTTAGAGGCACACTTCCTGCTTAGGCGGGACCCAGAGCAGAGGGGCGGGGCTTCTCAGCGCAACAGCGCTTTTCTTCACTCCCACAGTTCCTTCCTGATAGGACAGCTTGTAATACAGCTGATAGGTGATAAGTGCTGCTCTGAAGGTGCAGCCACAGCACAACAGCAGTTGCTTCTTACAATCACACACCCTTTGCTCGCACAGGCAAAGGTTATAGATTCTAGATCCATTGGGAATCTGATTGTCCTGGTGTACATATTTTAGGACCTACATATTCAGGTACTCTATTGAAGTGGGACTGCTAAATTACAAATGTTACATCGTTTTTGAAATAACCGCAATACTTGACAAATATAATTCTTGCTATTCTTTTTGGATATTCAGAAGATAGAATTGGCTGTCGATGATTGACCACATCGGACTTAGGCTTTTGAAATGTAAGCTCTTTTCACTGGGTTAGGAGGGTGAAGCTCTGGCAGAAGTCACTACTTGGGTGTTCTTGACAACTATTGTCACCATTATTTTAAACTGGGTTTTAGTCTGAATACTAATCTTTGTTTTGTTTTCATTATCCCAGCGCTTCCTGCCTTAACTGGTTGTATTCCTATTGGACCATCATGTTATAATTATCTAACAAATCAAATTGGATTAAATTACATGTAAGTTATGTGATGCAACTTGTTTAACCATGTGATGTAAGTAACTTAACAATCTGATGACCACACACGATTCGTATGGATATTTTCTTCTTTCTGGGGATTCAACACTTTCATGTATTTGCTTTTGGTGGAAACTACTGTTGATCTGGATGGTGACTTGAATTGATGTGAACAGCCTTGAAAAAGACTGATTTAAGGTCGAAAAATGTGTTGGTTGCTTTGTACATCTTTATTTTTTCATTTGTGAAAGTGTTTAAAACACCATTGCGTGCTGATACAATTATTGGAAACACTTTCTTCTTTTATTCATGTGGCAATATTGTACCATGTGCAGTAGAGGTACAGGTCCATTGTTCTTTCAAAAACTATATTAATACACTAACAGTTCCATTATAAACAGTGCGTTCACATGTTTGTGAATTAGTGAACAGAGTAGATCTTGCCGGAGGGCCACTGTAGGAACGGGGAGGTCCATTGAGGGTTAGGAGATGCTTTTTTTAGGGAAAACTTAAAGGCTTCTACAGTGGTCATGTTTTCGCATTCACTCTGCAAAGGGCATTGCAATGGTAGGGAGCTAGGGGATGAAGAAACGCAAGCAGTAGACAGATGAGGGGGGAACAAAGATTAATGAGGGGTGGAGATCATAGACTGTGTTTCTCCGGGTATCAAAGCTTCCTCAGCCTGTCAAACTTGGGCATAGCTAAAGATCTGCAAGACCATGAAGACTTGGCATCTTAAAATACTAATGCCACTTACTACTTCACTGGTAGAACTTTTCTTTGATTCCTCACTGGAGTTCTCATCTTCAAGTGGATCTTTCACTTTGAGATACTGTTATCCAATAGTTATTCACTGGATCAACCTCACTGGCGATAGATATGTCTACAGCTGCAATAACATGTGGATCTGATACTCAAGGAAACTGATGGCCCATAGTTCTATGGTAGTCTGACCTAGCTTGGATTCCTCACTGGATTTTATTGTACTCATTGAAATTTAACTTTTGTGAAGTGACTCGATGTATTATGGTTTCCTTAACTGCTGGACACATTGATCCCGGGACTCTTGGAATTTTAAACCCTGAATTCTGCAGGCAAGTCATTTGGGGGTCATCAGGAGTCGCATCTGCTACATCTGTTGTCTCCCTTGCTGCCTCTAAAAATATGTGGCTCTTTGTTTCTGGAATGGCTGGCTTTCTTGTTCAGGCACCTTAAAAAGAAGCAGTGGGTTTCACAAGTATAACCCTTTGAACAGTGACCCTAAATAAGAAAGAATAGGAATACAAAATTATTTGTCTTTCTGAAATTCTATACAAGAATTGCTAGACAAATTAAAAGTTTATTTCATGCAGGAGGTGAGTCACTGATTTAGTCTGTTCATAAACAATGCAGACAAACATTTCCAAAAAGTATTTATAGTAGAATAAGAATCCATTTCAGACTATGTATTTTGTTTTTCACAAGTTGCAGTTATGGTATGTTTTTTTCCCGGCAAGGCCAACTCAGCCTTTCATCCTTCTGAAGTTGATAAATGAGTACCAAAAGGCTGGGTGCTATTGTATGTATATTTGTTCTACATAAAGTGCTTAAACGTAAGTGCTATATAATAACACATCATTATCATTTGCCTTTGATCATCTGCTTGCCTTCACAGTGATTTGGTAATTTGGGCCTATACACACTGATATTAATGATACCTATGGAGATCCATTCTTGTATGAAATGTATACCATATTAGAGTGATATCATAACCATATTTTTCATAGTGTACTTAGGAACAACGCTATGTGATGCCACTTCCTGTTTTTGTCAGGGGGTGAAGGGTCGTGATCCATTGCTTCCTGTGATGTCACTTTGGGGTGGGGTCAAATGACATCACTTCCTGTGATGTCATCAGAGGTCAAGCGCCATGTGATGTCACTTCCGCTAGCCCTGGCAGTTTGGTGAAATGACGTCCCAGAATTCTGGTTTCTGAATAACTCTTGGTAACTACTATGTACTTTTCATTTAAATAAGCATCTTCACAATTAGTATATACCTGTGCATAACCGTGCATTAGAACCACATTACAAACAGCTGCTGTGTGTTTCTTAATTTTCATATACACTGCGACTTAACAGTTTGTTGTGAATGTAAATATATTGTATATCTTTGCTTTGCGCATCGGAATGTGAGATATAATATTATCTTTTAAATGTTATAATTTAATCTTTGCTGTACACTTATTTTGAAAACCAGTACTCATCTCGGGTGGTTCGATATGTTGATTGTGTTGTGTTGAAAGCAGCACATTCGTTTAAGGGTAACTGACTCACCCTGATATTTCAATTCCTGAGTTGCCGACTGTCACCCACTTTGGTTGGATATGGGTGGGATGGGAACCTGCAGAGAGATCCTTTTGGCTCTCAAAACAATACATAGATACTCACCAAATCTCAAAAGAGTGGAAGAAAAATGTGAATAAATTCTCTAATATACGGAGATAACAAGTCCTCTGAAAAATTAAAAAAGTGGCTGCCCTTCATATAGGGAGGTGGGGGCGGGGATTCACCTGAAATAGCAAGTTCACAATTTGCAACAAAGTAAAAGAGGAAGGACTCCATCATTCATAAGGAACTTAGGAGACGGCACAAAGATCTGTAGTGGAAACATTTTAAAGTAAAGGTGGGGATAAAGGACACAGAACCTTTAAGAGGTTCAATGAGGGCCCACACCCAAAACTCATAGTACATAGTAGGGGAGTAGAGGGCAGGCAATGGAAACTGTCCAATCTTGCCACAGATCGAAAACATATTCTTTTTATACCCAAGCCCAATCCTTTCTTACATTTTTGGAAGAAAACACACTCAAAACATTGGTTTGGTTTACAGATCCCCATAAATTGCAGCTCCTCAGTGCCCATTTGTTTTAAACATATCCTTAGATGAGAGAATCTCAATTCAAGAATATATGAGTTAGGAGATAATTGATGGTCAACCTGCTTTGCAAAATCTGCCACCAAAGGAACACAAAAACAGCCTAGGGCTGGAATCAATCTGCCATACTGCACATCATAACTGGAGGAGTCCCAGACTCTGTATGTCTCAGAAACACTTCAAGGAGTGCTACACCTCCAGAATATCAGTGAGCACAAGTGCCCTCCAAAATAAACATTAAACTCTAAATCCCAAATGGCGTTTGAATGTACCTATTAAAGTAATGATCTGCCACACATTAATTTTATAATATACATAAAGAACAAAGAAATCATTGATCGACGCTTGACTACATACAGAAAACCATTCAGCCTCCACTGCAGCATGTGCATCAGAGGTACTCGATAAACAGAATTGGTCAAGCGCTCTGTAACCTAGGGCAGGGCTCAAGTCGAGGGTACATGCGGGGGGACGGAGTCCACCCACTTTATTCAGAGGGTGGACCCAGTGCCCCCCAGCCTATAATAAACAACTAAAGGTGAAAAATCCCCTTTCGGTACTGCAAGTCCCAGGGAAAACATTTGTACTGGTTCTTGGAGTTTAAAACATGCAAACCTTTTATTGTTTTCAAAAAAGAAGAACATATCCTCTCTTGGTTTTGTGGGTGTGTTGATTTTATGAAAGGCAAATGGCATTCGTCCTGTGCAATTTGGGTGGTTATGCAAAGCCAATTTAATGAAATGTGCATATTTCACCTTGATATGCTAATTTCTGGCAATGTCTCATCCTATTGCATCTGAATTTTTAGGACTTGACCCCTGAACTGGGGGCATTGGAACATACTTTTATGCTGTTTGACCTGTGGTGAGGCAGGTGAATCAAGTGATAATGACTACCGTATCCACCCACACTTAGCATCTGATCAGATAATCAGATGAATCATGTCTCTCAGGCTGCCTTTATTCTATTATGGCGTTAGTAACCCATTATTAATGGGGCTCCAACCGGAGCCCCTCTTCCATTTCAATGGCGCCAGGAAGAATGAAGTGGGAGCAGCAGCAACGGCAGCCGGCTGCCACCTCCGCAGCCGTCAGGTAAGTGGGGGCAGGAGGGACGGGCACAATTATGTTAAGGGAAGGGAGGATGGGGTAAAGATGACGGAGCAGGGGAAGCAACATCTAGGTTGCTCGGTACGGAGGCTTTGATTATGGGTTCAGCCCGCGATCCGAGCTGCGGAATTGGCTGCGCCCCCACCTTGGGTGCTAATTATCAAAATGTCCTCTTTCGAATAGAAGTCTGGGGTCTCAAGAGTTTTGTGGCCGATCTGCATGTAAACACCTTTTTCTGTCTTCTATGCAGAAATAAGAAAGACTGCCTTGGGCTGGCTTTAGGCAGAGTTTTGTTTGAGAAGCAGGTTCTCGGAAAGCTGCTCTTTCAAGTTCCCTCGGATCAGACCATTTTGCTCTTTTGAGATCATTGTTTCCATGGTCAGGAGGATGAGGAACACATTACTTTAAAAGGACATAGTGCACTGGTTCACTCCCACCAGTGCTCAGAAGCCGACCAGCTCGAGGTATGCTGCAAGCAATGCCTTAGAAACGTGCACGATGTATTTGCTTCCGCTGTGACCCTTTCAGGAGCGAGGGGAGTGTCAAGCGATGGGATATGTCTTCCCCTGAGTGTCTTGCATCATCTCGGTGAAATGACAGCTATTTTAATATGCGTCACACGTTTACATAATCTATCATTCTTGACATATCTGAAATGCAGACAGTCTTGCTTTTACAACCGGCATTTTCTGGATTCTTTCCATCGTACTGAACGAGCAATGAAATATACAAAGCAGGAGAGGAAAGTAAACATTGTCTTTTTCGCACTAACTCATTTTTCTCAATGGAATTCACCGTTTGGCAGGTAGCTCTGGTGTAAGATAAAACAACGATGATATCGCTACCGTTTTATTACAGGATTCGTGTTCATAGCTTGGATTCTTTTTTAATAGCTTGTATTGGGTTAGTTAAGGAATCAGGTTGCCTTCTCTGAACAGTGCTTCTGAGGTTTCATCATATCTGAACTCCTCTGAAAGGGAAATACCTCTGATAAGTGCATCCTTCCAGTGTGTTAGTGCTGTTCCCCGTTTGATAAATTCGTGTTCAAAGAATGTTCTTTGGAAATTAATAGTATTCACTCTCTATGTGTCTATTTTCCTTCAGAACTAGGTCTAAACCTTGCTTGTGAAAGAGCGATGTAGTTGGAGACCGCTTGCTAAAGGCCCGCCCCAGAAGGTTGCTTTAACACTTCCTCCCTACCCTGTGCCCATTTTGAGGTGGTCCCACCTAACCCCCAACTTCTTGCAGTTCAGGCCTATGCCCAATCCCCCGTCCATTTGCCCTGCATTCTCTCCGCCGCTCTGCATTTTGCTCACCAAGCCCCCTTCCATCTTGAATGCGGCCTGCCGCCCGCTGGCGTTGGATGGTATGCGTCAGTCTTATCTGTGCCGTGCTTCAGGCTTGTGGTCTACAGACATCAATCGTTACCTTCACCCATCACTTAGTGAGATGTCACTGCATTGGCATGATACACCATGCAAGGTTGGTCCAAATGCATACTTGTGGTATTTATACTTATGACTTTGCCCGGTGAGGTTTGGGTGCAGAAAGAATTGCAATTGAACACAAACAAGTCAAAAACGCTATTTAGTTCAAATTACTTTCTAATATATTTATGGACGATTGAGAAGTTCCTAAACTGATGTGACTATCATTATTGCAGGTACTGCCACAGGAGTGTGAAGTAAAGTATGTTTCATCAGTTGTAACCATGTGGAAACATATGTGGCCTTTTTGCTTGGCGTACAGTAACACTTTCTACATTTCTGAATACAGACAGATACTCAGACTGATATAGGAAGTATGCCATGTTGTGCTGTCTGTAACATGCTGAAAAAACCTAAATCCTGGCAAACTCTGCTGGGAATGTTTAGTGAACTAGTATTGTTATTTTCTCTCAAAATATACGTTTCAAACATCAGCTAGTGCAATGCATGTATTGCAAACACCTTCACTACAACTTGGTTGTCAAACAAAATTATATATATATTGAACAATACTCATATATGAAAGTTTTTTGCACCACCTCTTACAGCATGTAAAGTGAGCCAAATATGATGGTTTATTTATTCAGAGATATACCAAACCGGATGCATGCAATTCGGCTTAATTTGCCCACTAGCAGTTTAGGGAACACTTAACCCCATAGCCTGCAGTGTCTGTACCTGCGTGATAAACCTAAATAAACAGTTCACACTGGAATTCTCAAGTCACCTTTTTGTTTATAGAGCACCAACATTGGGGGTCATTCCGAGGTTGGAGGTAAGGAATTACTGGCACCGGAAAGGGTGCCGATGCCGGTAATTCCATACCTCCGTATTCCGAGGTCCCTTTGCGAGTCCTTCCTTACCTCCTGCTTTTAGCAGGAGTAAAGTATGGGATCCGCAAAGGTACTTCGGAGGTAATTACGGTACCGTAATTTACAGTGTCATAATTACCTCCTTCTCCATTCCCATTGAGCCCTATGGGGCAGAAATGGGAATGGGGAAGGGCAAAAGGTGAATGGGGAATTACAGGTCCCTCCAACCCTGGAATGGACCGGTAATTACTCCATTCACCATGCCGGATTTGGGACGGTTTCGGAGGCAACCATGGAGCTAATTACTCCATGGTTAGCTCCAAACCCGGAATGAGGCCGATTGTCCCGATGATTACAACCAGCCCCTTTGGGTTGAAATTCAAAGAAATGCCTTGGCATGAACTGGCTAACCTCTGGGAATGAACTTAGTCATTAAACTGTGGCATAACATAAACGCCATTAGAGGTACTCTCACGTCACACACTGACAGCGATTCCAGTTGATCAGTCCTCAGCACTGGCTAGGCACACACAGGTTCTCACTCCAGCCTGTTCCATGTAGGATTCTGAGGCATCCTGCATGTCTCCAACTTTCCTCTGAAACGTAACTGTGAGTGAGGCACATCCGGTACGAGACCAGACGGGGCCAAGGGCTGACCCCAAAGGTACATGGAGCTGCAGTGCTGCGGCCTGCTGTGTGTACCACTGATGCAGTCACTCTGCAATGGCTATTTTGCCTTTCCCTAAGAGAAACACAAATTATCAAGACAGGCACAACAGCATCGGGCACATGGGAGCCATGCAAAGATGGAGAGACAATTTTGCCCAATCTGGGAAAAGGTGGTAAAAATATAAGCATGCCTTCCTTATTGCCTGACCCAAAAAGGAAGGGTAAATCAATGCTTTAGCTTTTGTTTACACTCCAAGGCAAGAGAAAGAAGAGAACACGGTTAGAAGTACAGCTTTGCGTGATCCTTACATATAGCGTAGACCAATGATGTAGTCTTGCTTTCGTTGGCAATACTTTTTCCATTGAGCCAATAATTAAATATTCCGTATCCAGCGCTGTCCGGGATAAAGGCATTCAGAAAAGCAGTGTCTATACTGTGAGGATGGATATTGGTTAAGAAGGGGAGGTGATAGGGCTAACTGAGTATAGGGAAGACCTGTAACAATGAATTGTGTGATATGGCCAAGACACAAATGGAAGACCTACAGGCTTTCTACATCGAGAGCAGCCGACTGTCACCAGGTTCAGGCTTGGACTGGCCTTTAGGGCAATACGACAATGCCCAAACCAAAAATGCAAAATCAAAGTGTGGGCCAGTCTTTTTGGTCAAAATGGGCCAGTTTGATATGTTAGTGTGGCTAGTAGTTTTGACCAGTGTTACTGAATAAATATTCTTTAAACTGCACAATTTGCTTCACATTTGATCAAAAATTGCCCCCTCGGGTATTACTCAAAGAGTGTCAAAAAAGGAATTAATTGCCATTTGCAACTGTGGGCCAATTATTCATTGGTGCCCGAAAAATGCAATGGTTTATTGAGAAGCACCCATCAACACAGGGAGTCCCTTCCCTCCCCTTTCAAGTGGTTATTCAACAAACCGTTTAACAATTAATTTTTTAGCCCTATCTCAGACACATATCATGCCCCTTGTACACCTCTCCCCTGAGCTAACAATGAGCCAAGAACCAGGCTAGTGTACGAGAAATATATTTGTATTTATTTAAATTAAAAGTAATAGGCACAACACAATCAACTTCTCCCAGCATAAACAAATCACAAAAGTGAGTTAAAAAAACACCATCACAATTCTTCTGTTTCTGTAAATTTCAATTAATAAATAATTACACTGATCAATAAATAATGCACTTATGTAATGTTATGCGATTTTGATTTTCCTGCAGGCTTAAAAGGCTAGCAGTAGGATTTCAAGATTGGTTCAAACACATATGGCAATTATGATATCGCCCACACTTTTGGTTTAAAATAAACACAGGGCGATTTAGCAGTTTGTTTGTCAGACCCCCCTTGCGTTGGTCTATGTTGGGAAGTCAGCCAGAAATATTTGAATGATTTCAGGAATCTTGGATTTCAAACCCCCCCTTAATGAAAGCCTGTGTTGGGGAAGCTGGATAAAAAAGTTGAGAAAAAGGCCTAAATGATAATAGTCCTTTTAAATAAATTGTTAATGTTCATGAGGGACAAATGGTACTGCTCCTGCTTTCGGCCTTTTATTTTCTCTGGGTCAGCCTGTACCTTTATCAGTCTCCTTTGTGTTGGAAGCTTTCTCTTTGAAGTGGGTGCCCCCATTTTCACACATGTTAGTCGTGCTCCAGCCAAGGATGCCTTTTGTTGAAGTCCCTACTTTCAGAACCAGCAGGTCTGGAGAACACTGAATTTCAATGCCTTCAGCAGGACATTTTTATTGCGGTTGGTCATTAGATGTGAGATGTGACATCCAAGCTGGAAGTGGGAGATGTCCTTGTGAAGTTTTCTCCACAGCCAGCAAAAGGGTCTGACTTGGGCTGACAAATGTCACTGGAGTTTTGTAGGTGAAACATAATATACATTGCTTTTTGTCAACACACACACATCATGTTTTGTGCAGGCTGTTTTTGTTTCCAATTTTTTAAAATCCTGTTTTCCATGTGACAGGGATCTTTAATTGCTCCTTCTTTTGTAAATTAAAATGCTGCTTATCCATTTATAATGACAGGTAGGCCCCTTTCCACATGGCTCTTTAATTTTTTCTTGAAAAACAAAAACAAATGCCATGCTGTTTTTATATCAGTGTTTAAAATCTTGCTATCCATGTGAAATAGACTTCTGTTTGGGGCCTTTAAATGCACCCCACAGACTATTTTATACCCCAGCACGATCCTGACCAGGTTCCCTCTAATTACACATGAATGAATTTGGAAGAGAGCAAAGCTCTCTCTAGCATAGCCTAAATGGCCACACAAAGCATTCAATCTTAAATAACAAAAAATCACTGTTATTTATTGGTAAAAACAAGGCACACAACAACAAAATTAAAAGTGAAAGCATATAAAAAAGAGCTATCATGCAGACATGTTCACCGGAAACGGAGGCATCAACAAAATAATCATGTGTTTATTCCCCGGGTTAAAATATCATACCAAAAGGACCAAGAGAACCAGAACATAATAGAGTTACAGTGGAAATGCTTGATAATACACTTGAATCTTTTTAATGATAGGAGAGCAATCACAGCTCATACATGGATGAAACACACACACCAACATGCATCACTATTGATCCCTATCCCTCTTTCAAACTCAGGTCGAACAGGTGCTAGTGAAGGCCATCTGACATTTGCACATTTTGTATTAGTAAATTACAGCTATGTAATTACATAACTTTGTATACAATTATGCGTTCAATGAAAACATCATATTCACCATACCATGTTTACATGGTGCATACATTGTATATTATTACTGTATATGGTGTGCCATTACTACCTTCGGTTTTAACATACTTTCTATTGAATACCATAGGCCTATAGCCTGATATACCATACAATAATCATTCCCCAGCCTTATTCTATCCTACATATGGTCTCTTACTCCCTCAGAAATGTTTCTATCCGTACATGATCTTAAACATTTCATATGCAATTAACTTAAACCAGGACAATATAGCAGAAGGTGTGTCATCCTTTCAATCTGCACACCACAGCAGATACCACAGCAGATACCACATCAGATACCGCAGCAGATACAGCATTTCCTGCTGGCCACTTGTAATCTTTCCCAAGCACCTTTAATCTCTAAAGATGGCAAGATATTACATTATAATCTCGAGTAGTCAAGGCTTGTGGTGTTATTAGGATATGCTTTTGCATATTTTGGAAGTTGCCCCACTTGTGCTATGTACATAATACAATCCGATGAATGGATTTAGTGGCCACATTAATTCAATTGTGTTAATGTTACAAAGCCACAATATTGCTTTTGGTTATGCCTTTTCATAGCCAACTATCATCCGCTGTATCAATGTTTAAGCAACTAACCAACAACACCTACCAGCTTGTGTCCCTCCTCACATGCTATTTCTTTCTATCTGTGCTTTAATGCAATATTTTCTGCTTATAAGTGAACCCTAAAGCAAAATCTAATAGACCAAACTAAAAAAAAAGAAAGGGCACATACAAATCTCGTTTTAACTTATACATGTTTTTTTCACTTTAGACCTGATACTGCTGTTTACAAAAATCACTGAACAAACTACACTCACCAACACGGCAGTACCTGGCAAGTGCTTTTTCCATGCCTTCACAAAACCCAAACGTGGCAATGCTTTTTAGATCTGACTTGAAATTCTGATCTCTGCTCTCTGCCAGTGCACTTGGAAGAGCATGTTCAGAAGAACACTGGTGTCAATCAGTTGTCCCATCATGCTGAGTGAGCGCATCCTGCCACTGCCAAGAGCTCTGTTCCTGCAGTGGCCATTTCTTAGGAATCCGTTTTTTGAAAGTTTGTGAGAGACTTGCTTAATGTTCCTTTAAAAGGTCTCGTTTTGTATTCAAGCTTCTTGGTGTGTTTTCCACTTCTCTGCTGCATTACATTTTATTGATTTGTTTTGTTTGGACACAATGGGCCTCATAACAAGTTTGCCGGTCTGGTAACTACGGTACTGGTAAGCTTGCCGGTACCGCAGTTACTGGACCTGCAACCTCTGAGGTCTGCCCGCATGTGCCTGTCAGCCCGGCTAGTCTGGCCTGCCGGGCGGAACGGCACCCGCGAGCAGACTTACCCGGTAGTGCCGGCACCCTTATTAACGGTGCCGGCACTACCAGCCTCCCAATTCCCATTGAGCCCTATTGGGCTAAAATGGGAATGGGGAGTTATAAATACCGGCACCCGGCAATGGGCAATTACTGAGTCCAGCGGGGCCGGAATGCCCCCGTAATTACCCATTGCAGGTAAAAAAATAACTCAGATGGCAGCCATGCCAGTAGTTACTGGCACGGCTACCGCATAGTCATAATGAGGCCCAATGTGTTTTCATGTATGCGATTGCTAATATCCATAGTAAAAAGACTTCCATCCACGGGCTGGGCAGAAGAATTTTTACTAACTCTCAGAAGACTGCTTTGTGGAAACACTGTGAGTGCAATGTTTGATGGTAAGGCTTGAATACAGCCAGTTCAAAGAGTTGGCAGGAGACAGTGCTTTGGGCAGGGATCAGCAGGAACTGGGTGGGAATGGCCATATGGATTAGCATGTCAATGGACAGTTAAGGGTGGGCCAATAACCAAACACCACCTACAAGCGGTGTGTCGCTCCTCATGTGCCATTTCTCCCTATCTTTACTCTAATGCAAAAGTTTCGACGTATAAGTGGCGCTCAATCATCACCTAATAGCCCAAACTATAAAAGGAGACTGTATATGGAACACAGATCAGGGCCATCTACTTTATCTTGAGAGATAATTCTAAGATCCTGAAGGAAACATACAATTCTCATTAAAGAAAGTTCACAATGCTATCAGTGTTGGAAATAACCTTTCAAGAAAGCACATGTTGCATGCACAACATTGTTGCACATATTGGAGCAGATTTGGAAACCTTTGTGGTTCAAGGGATGAGAAGCACTTGAACATCTGAACAGGTATTAAACAAATATTTTCCCCATACTCATTAGGCATCTCGATATGTGCATCATAGATACACACATGCAGGTGCCCTTTCCCACTGCATGTGGACATTTGAGCACATACGTTTGCATTTCTGCACATTTAAATGCTCATCTGAATGTTCAAGGAAGTTGTGCTTTGAAATGCACAGAAATTAGACGCCTTGCCCTGTGCGAGTTCTGAAGAAGCAAAGGAGGTGCACAAAGCATGATAGGGTCATTTCTAACACTCTGATGCATTCTTCTTTAAGGGTGACATCAGTGGTTGGAACCACTACTGTTTCTATTGCGTGTGCATTTCTATCCCCAAACAGTGATAGAAATGTTTTTTGTTTGTTTACATTTCACAATGGTGGCCCCATAATGGGGACGTCATTGTGAAATGCGTTCACAGAACAGCCATATCCATGGTGGGAGCCTATCAAACGCTAGCACTCCCGATACTAATGTATGCAAGGGGACTGTGAATCTCACAATGGGTCACCCCAGATTAAACTTGAAACGTAATATTCAAAACCAAACGATTTTTAAGAAGGATGTGTTCTTGTGCATTTGCTTACTTTTTATTATCCTTGATGTATACCAGTGCCATTAAAAAAGAGTGTTTTCCTCAGGGCCTCATTACACGGTAGGCAGTAACCATGGCGCTCGGTACCGTACTGAGTCCGCCAAGGTGAATGGCGGAATTACCGCCACATTCCAAGGTGTGTGGGGGCGGTAATTCCCCATTCACCATGGCACTTCCCCATTTCCATTTGAGCCCCTATAGGGCTCAATGGGAATGGGGAAGGCGGCAATTACGGTACCACAAATTGTGGTACCGTAATTGCCTCCAAGGTCCCTTTGCGGGCCCTTTCCTTAACGGCTGGTAAAACCAGCCGTTGAGGTCGGGTCCCGCAAAGGGACCTCGTAGTAAGGCGGTAAGGGTTTACCGGTACCGGTACCCTTACCGTTAACGTTAAACCCTTACCGCATTCCGTGTAATGAGGCCCAAAGACATTGGAACATAAATGGTCATACATTGCAAAGACAATAATTAAATTAGTATACATTACATGGGATAAAACTCATCTATTTTAGAGTAGTAGCAATGACCTTCCTGTGAGCTAAATGCTCTCAATTTCACAGAGGAATTTAAAGGCATCCATTTTTGTTCTAAGACATAGAGCTTCATTATGAGTTTGGCTGTTTTCCGGTGGTAAATCTGCTGGAATACCACCAATAGAAAATTTCTGTTACTGCCACTTGTGCTGTGGCTTTATCATGGGACTAGAAGCAGTGTTAAGGTGTTGTTAGCCCCCGTTTATAGAGTCCATAGTACTCCATTGGGGATTTTTGGCAGAATTGCCACCGGCAGAATTACAGAGTGGTAATTCTGCCAATTATTGGAGGTAAAGTGGAAAATTTAGTTCCAGCTTGAAGCTGAAGGCAAATCCCCCGCTTTCCAAAAATCTGTGGAAATACCACTCTGTAATTCAGCTGGTGGTAATTCCGCCAAACTAGAGATTTGGTGGTCGGTGAAAAGTGGAGGTAATGGAATTACTGCCACTTTTTTCCCACACTACCAAACTTGTAATGAGGCCCTTGAGTGGTGTTTTATGGATGATTCGTTTATCTAGAGGGAGCCATACCAATGGTCATTGTGCCTCACAGTGCAAATGTGTTTAGAGCTATGCTTAACATGGAATCGCTCCAACCCACCTCCATGTTTCTGAATAGGATTGCCGTCTGCATCTGCCTGGCACAGCCACCCATCAAATAACCTACCATGACTTAAATGCACAATTAAGCTGAAGAATGGAACTTCATACCACAGTACGAACGTAAACATTATGGCAGGGGTGTGTCCACGTGATGTGCAGCCGCGATGCATTATTAGAGACCTAGAGTGATTTAACTGCAGTTCTGCATGCAAACACTGTTGCAAATGCAAAATATGTCACCAACCTTTAAATATAGCAATGGCCAATGATCTCTTATCCTGCCTCATGATTGACAATGAGTACCGACCATTTGCCCCACCTCCTTTGGAGAGAGGTGTTACTGGTAGGGCACCATCCTGGCATAATTGTATTCTGTGGCAGGTAATGTGATAGTCTTGATTGTCTGGATTTTAAAGTTGGAGATCATGTGTCATTAATCCTATATCTCAGCTCAGACCGTTGTTTTTAGGCTGAGCACCTTCACTCATGCGCTTTTGTGTCTTGTGTTCAAAACACCACATATCAATACATTCACTAACAGACCGTGCAGTGTTCACACAACCTGTGCAAAGCGGCGACCCGTTGTTTCTTTATTGTAGTTTGAACGTGCATAGATGTAGGATCATTCGTTCAGGGAGTTCCTGGCAAGCCTTGTGAAAACAAAATCAAAATATCGAGGCTGAGTACCCCCAAAGGATACTGAATCCAGTTACAAAAACAGAGCAAAATCGGATAGCTATCGGCCCTCAGTACAACACAACGAACTCCAGCGTGGTTCAATGTGTTCAGTGAGAGACATTGTATATTAGAATGCCTTCGCTTTTTATACACTTGGTGGGCACGATGTCCAGCCCCACTTCGGGTTAATATTCCACTTAATACATCACCGATCTAGGGTTCGTCCCAAGTCTCGAACACCCGCATATAACTGGTTTGCCTTTAATACATGTATCAACAAGCCTATGCAATAACTGTGTGATCTGGGATTTTCCCATGCTAGTGTTCTTAAAAATTAATACAATGCGGTTAAACAAGTGTTCTATGTTCCATATTTGGATACATTGGGGGTCATTATGACCCTGGCGTTAAGGGTTTAACGGCGCCGTAAAAGGTGTTGGTGCCGTTAAACCCTTAACGCCTGATTACGAGGTCCCTTTGCGGGACCCAACCTTAACGTCTGGTTTTTACCAGCCGTTAAAGTAGGGTGCCGCAAAGGGACCTCGGTGCTAATTACGGTACCGCAATTTGCTGTACCGTACTTAGCGCCTTCCCCAGTCCCATTGAGCCCTATGGGGCGAAAATGGGAATGGGGAAGGGCCATGGTGAAATGGGAAAATACCGCCCCGCCAACCTTGGAATGGGGCGGTATTTCCCCATTCCACCATGGCGGACTTGTTACAACACCGGCACCAACCATGGTGCTAATAGCGCCATGGTTTAGCGCCGGGGTTGTAATGAGGGCCAATGTTTTTATAGTATACGTGTGGCTTAGTTTCTTTACACAAGTAATCCCTTACACACAAGTCAACGAAGGACAAGGTCTCAGTTCATGACCTCAACAAGTGGCCTGCAGGCAAGTTACTTATTAGCTATGTACAGAGGTCAAGACGGCCATGTTGTATTTTGAAATGACCATTTTAACTCACAGGGTGACTTTTACAAAGCAAATCCTAAAATGGCGGATGAACCTAAAATGGCGGCTTACATTGATTTTAAGGTCAGGACCTTGCAACACAGATTCTTTCGCAAGCGACTTTCCAGCAGCTTGGCGTAGGCCAATATACATATATTTATTGCAATTGGAGGCACGATATAATTTCCTTTTTGACAAACCCTCCTTTTGGCCTATGCCAAGTGCTAGAACTACTTTGGATCTCCTTGCAAATAACTCCATGCATCATCATCCATGCACCCTGATTCACTGTCAGAAATATCTGTTGCCATTAGGTCATTTGCTAAAATTTCTTTCAACACATATTCTTTTGAAGTTTTGGCCGGGGCATACACTTTATGTCCTATCGAACCTATCGCTTGTGCGCAACATCTCCCTAGCATCGAACACATACCAGGTAGACACTGAATACAGCAACAAAGAAACAACAGGATTCCAAAAATAATCAGCAAGACTGAAAGTACCTTCCAACCCCAAGATCGCAAGAAGTCCCAGAACCAAGCGCTAAGATCCCAGTTTCCCTCAGGAACATGCACTTCGGAACTAAGGACGTGCAGATTCTGTATTGCCTTGAAGATAGTTGGGGAGCAATCTGGTGCGAAAACACAGCAAGCGGACCCAACTCATTTACACACTCCACCACACTAAGCCAGAATGACATCTAATGCCATTCGGTTTTGAAGCGCTACTAGTCTTATCGCCTTTTGTTCTAACGTCATATTATAGAGTATGTCCGTGGTCCTGTTGATGGTTCTCTCCAGTACTCTCGCTAGTTTTCTAATGTCTTCCGAATTCGCTATCTGCCCCCAAAATGGCACAACTGATTTTGCTATATCTCCCAAGATTTGTGCTGGGGTGTCACCATTCTCGTCCCACCATGGACGAGCCTTTGAAACTTCTCTTGTACTAGCTATAAACACCCCAGGTAACAGGATACCTAAATAACAGGTTCCCTGCCAATCCCTGGGCAACCATGGGAATGCTACATTACCGCAGACAAAGTAGACAGGTTCGCCTACATACAAAGGTCTGTTTTCCCCAGTCAAATTTGCAACGTTGGCACAACCTAGAAAATTTCCCATTGACTGAGTTCCATTCCTCTATATGCAGAAGGAGACTGAATCGGGGCTATGATTAACAGTGTAAGAAGGAGGCATGGCATCCTTATTGCCTATTGGAGCCATTTTACAGGAAATCAAAGATTGGAAAGGACGAGACAGTTTATCAGAAGACCTAATAGAAGCAACATTCGGTTTACTCCTGTTTGCGAAAAGCGAGCATCCAAGGGGAGTTAAAACATGTTTCTCAAAACTATTCAAATTGGTGCCATCAAAGTTCCCTGAGATGATATCATTCCACCAGCCAAAGAACAATGCTCTTTGAGAAGAGAAGCATAGCAAGCAGTTGTCAAAGGTACAGGATGAATATACCAACCTAGCCCCTTATCCCCGTGTTGCGGTAAATGTGAGCAGACCCAACAGTTAGATTTATTAAAAATGGCATGTGTAGCATTCATGATAAGCAGTAGAGTGTTATTGTGGTACCTTTGTCTATGCTGAGAATCCCTAGGGGATAGAGTATGCAAATGTAGAAAGGGAGTAGGAACAATAGGTATACTTTCAGTAGGCAACAAAAGTTCTAAAGAATGAGTTTCCTCAAGGTACCACAATCCTAAGGCAGCGACTATTAAAAACCCAAATATCATTATAAAAATACAGCAATACATTTTCGGGGACTAGGCATTTTGTCCATCGTCCCGGTTGGTCACCCCCTTATTTACAAGTCCCATACAAGCGGTAGCGGTAGCAGGCATTGTAGTCTTCAAACGGATACCCCAATGTTCATTGCTGGTGACCTCCTGGTCTAGCGACTTCTTAATCCTTCCACAACCCTAGCCAACAGAATCCCCTTTCTCAAATTTGGGCAAAAACAAGCCCTCAATGATCCTTTTCTTCTTCAAATGCACAGCTGAACTGTGCCGTAAGTCTATCAGATGCACAGCAAAACTGTGCCGTAAGTCTATCTTCTTGGATGCAGGTTGTACCTCACTTTTCCCGGTACTGATTGATCCGGAAACAATATGTCGTCACTTCCTGTTGGAAGCAACGTGTTGGAAACAAGTGAAGATGCCGAATTTGAAATAGCAGTTTCCGGATGCAAAACTTTTGGAGAGTGTGGAGACAAAATTGCAGCTTTTCCAGGCCTCATGGGCTCAGAGAGATTCTCTGACACAATCTCCGTGCTACTTACTGCTTTGGGATTGTTGGTTGCCGTGTTAGCGAGGAGTTCTGTTTCTTCTGTAACATGTGGCAAAAGGTGAGGAAGTTTCTTGACGTGGGACGCGTGGATTCAGTTCTTTCGCCCAGTGACCCGCACCGCTGTCTGGGTGACCAACAGGACTTGGAACGGCCCACGCCAGCGAGGCGCAAGGCAAGAGGAGCGGTCAAATACCTTGACGAGCACCCAGCTTCCAGGCCGTATACTGTGGCCCAGGCCCTTGTATCGCACAGGTAAAGCTTCTCGTACCGGGTGATAAATCAAATACAGGTTTTTAGTCAACTGGCTACAATAATCTGAAAGTAATACATTTTCAACATTTCTCAATGAATTGCACTTAGGAAGGTTCCAAATATTGGCAGGTCTCCCCATTACCACCTCAAATGGAGAGAGCCTAGTCTTAGTTTGAGGGGTTGTAAACATGGATAACAACACGACCGGTAAGGCGTCCGGCCATTTTAGTTTGGTGCAGGCACACGTCTTAGCGAGCTTGTTCTTAATGATACCGTTGTGTCTTTCTACTAGTCCAGCGCTCTGAGCATGTCTGGCCGAATGGAAGCGTTTGTCAATTCGTAATGCCATACATATCTGCAGAATTACAGCAGTGACAAAATGTGGACCATTGTCCGACCAGATAACTCTTGGTAGCCCGAAACGCGGGAAGTATTACCTTAACATGATTTTTGTTGTAGTCATGGCTGTAGCATCTTTTACAGGCAAAGCCTCAACCCATTTACTAAAAGCGAGGATAACGACCAGCACATATTTTTTATTTTTACAGCGTTCCATTTCAATAAAGTCAAAGTGGATCACTTCGAAGGTGACAGAGGGTGGCCCAAAACTTCCCCTTGGAGTTACTGTCACCTTTCCCACATTGTGTTGTAGGCAAATCATGCAATCCTGGACGTAGTGCGGGACAATTTTTGAAATTTTGTCATTCACCCAAACTTTCTCTAACATTTTTGTCATCTTCTGGGCACATACATGCGTAGGACCATGGGCCATGATGACCATCATGATTATATACGTGTCAGGGAGTGGCCATTTCCCTTCCGCCATATCTACCCAACACCCGTCATTATCAAGTTTCCCCAAGCCTTCAGCCCATCTTTTGGATTCTTCTAACGTGGCATCTGCTTGGATATCCCGTACAGACCCAACACCCTCATCCATTGCATAAGCATTTACAGACTCCCTTGAAACATACATCTCCGTAAGGAGATCGGTAGCAGTTTGTCTAGCTATCTGATCAACAAAAGCATTCCCTTTCCCTATATCATCTGTAATCTTTCGATGTGCTGCACATTTCATAACTGCTAACTGAGTAGGGAGTGCAAGCGCTGAGAGTAGTTGTACTATTAGGGAGCCATGTTGGATTTTGGTGCCATCTGAAGTTAGGAACCCTCTCTCTGACCAAAGACTCCCAAAGTTGTGAACCACCCCAAAGGCATATTGACTATAAGTATATATATTTACTGCAAGCCCTTTGGAAAGTTCACAAGCTCAGGTTAATGCTATAATCTCTGCGGCCTCTGCAGAATTATGCGCGATTCTCTTAGTTTCCACAATCGTGCTCAATGTAGTGATCGCATAAGCGGCTGTGGATGTACCATCCGGAAGTTTGGAGCAGGAGCCATCACAAAACAGCTCTCCTTGCGGGTTATCCAAAGGAGTATCTTTCAAATCAATTCTATCCTTTGTCTCTTGTTCGGTCATATACAAACAATCATGTGGCACTTCATCGCCGCAAGTAGTATCTTGCGGGAAAGTTAAGAGTTCATCCGGATTAAGAACACAACACCTCTTAATTTGAATGTGAGGAGCAAACAAGATCAATTCATATCTTGTCAACCATGCAGAAGTGAGGTGTTGCGTTTCAGTTCGGTTCAGTAGAACATCTGCAGAGTGAGGCACCATCAGGGTTAGATCATGGCCTAGGACCATTGCCTCACTCTGTTTTACAGACACAGCAGCAGCAGTGACAGCTCGCATAAACATCTTGGCAAAGTGTATGCTACAGGATCAAGGGCGGAAGAAAAGTAACTGCACGGCCTATTCTTCCCTCCATGTCCCTGCGTTAATGCAGCCAAAGCACATCCATCACATTCATGCACAAACAACACAAAGGCCTTTTCATAGTTGGGTGTGCCCAAAACTGGTGCAGAGCATAATGCAGTCTTAAGCAAGTCAAACGATTGCTGGTGTTCCGCTTTCCATGGCAATGGCAAAGAAATGCCCTTCTTCGTCAAAGCAAACATCGGTTTGATCACTAGTGAAAAATTTGGGATCCACAACCTACAGTAAGAAGCCATACCTATCAAGGCTCTAACTTCCTTCTGTGTATTTGGGACAGACATGCCAGAAATGTGTTTTATTCTTTCAGGTGTAAATCTTCTTCCCTCCTTTGACAGGAGATAGCCTAAATAGGCAACCTCCTGGCAACAATATTGACATTTATTAAGCGAAGCTTTGTGACCATGCTTAGCTAGATGGATAAGTAATAACACAGTGCCCTCTTTACAGGCACTCTCAGAGTCAGCAGCTAAAAGCAAATCATCAACGTACTGAAGCAAAGTACAGGTAGAGGGCAATTCAAGGGTATCAAGTTGTTCTTTCAAAGCCCTACTATAAATGCTAGGACTCTCTGTGTACCCTTGAGGTGCACGAGTAAATGTGAACGAGCGCCCCCCTAAGGTGAACGCGAACAAATATCTACTATCCTTGTGTATAGGAATACTAAAGAAAGCATTCTTTAGATCCACCACACTAAAGTAAGTAGTTGTAGCTGGAATCATGGTTAGGATTGTCGTTACATCAGGCACAATTGGAAATTGTGGAGCCACGACTTTATTAATGGCACGTAAATCGATTATGAAACTGAATGGAATTGCATTATCGCCTTAATTGTACACGGGTAAAATCGGACTGTTACACAAACTTCCTGAAATTTCTTCAATCACCCCTCGATGCACAAAATCGGAAACAATGCATTTCAAAGCTCGCTCGCCCTCAACTGAAATCTTATGCTGGGGAATGCGTGGCAGCTCAATTCCATGCTTTAAAACTGTCTTAACAGGTTCAATCTGTAAAACACCGACATCATTGTCGTCAACAGCCCATAAGCTCTCTGGTGCATTAATGAATTCTGGAGGCAAAAGTCTAGTCAAGAATTGCGAGACAGAAAATTGCTGTGGTAAAATCGTAAAGCGCACTCCATCAGAAGAACAATAAATCACTGCATTTAATTCTTTTAACAGATTCCATCCCAGCAAGTTCTCACCACAATTTGAAGTCAATAGAAATGGACAGTGGTCCGTAAAGGGACCCAAAGAAATAGGTACCGGCAAAGAAACCGGACAAACAACTGGTGTGACAGAAAACTCTACAGAAACATTGGTTTGCCCTGACAGTGGAATGTTTGCAACCCGTGAATGATCAATGGAACACTTCCGTGCTCCAGTGTCTATCAAAAACTGATATTTCCTACTTCCCACCATCATTTCAACTTAGGGACCTTTCTGATTGACAGGAATAGGTGTCGGTTCCAAACCGTGCTTCGGGCAGTCCTAACGAAACAGAATATCATCAAAAGGAAGCTCTTCAGATAAATATGCAGCAGAAGGATGATCAAATATGTTCCTGGTGCCCACACTTGAAATCTGATTATCCTGAGAGAAAGGTTGCTGAGGGTCCTGTGCAAGCTGACCTCTACCAGGGCACCCTACACTCGGGCGACCTCTGGGTCGTCTACCCATATTTCCAAATGTATTATTTGACCTTTGTTGAAGGACGGGGCATTGTGCTCGCCAATGACCCCCTCGACGACAATAAGCGCACTGGTTAATGTTCACAGGACCCGAGGGCACATTCCCCTGCGGGGCATACTGACCTCTAACCTGAGAACTACCCCCTCTGGGGCCTCTAACAATTTGCTGCAATAACACTTTAGTTTTCAAATCGCCTTTTCGTTTTTCAACCATATCTTTTTAATTATTGACACGGTTCTCGTAGTACTGAGCCATGTGCAGTACTTCTGATTGGGATTTCGCCTGCCAAGCGCTCTCGGAAGACATCATTTGTGACTGGATGTCAGGCAGCAATCCACGGACAAATTTGTCCATGAACAACCTTTTCCCAGACTCTGTGCCTAGGTCTAGTCCACTGAAATCCGAGAATACCTGTTTGAACCGATTAAAGAACTCGGTAGCACCCTCAGAATTTCCTTGGACACAGGCCGTAAGTTTGTCCCATATAATTCTTTTTTCTGGAATTATAGTTTTTAATTTTGCAATAATTCTATCAGGCAAAGTTAGTATCACCTGAGGCGGTCTTTCACCCGCTGGCCTTTCTCCATCGAGTCTAGTTATATTCACCCATGTATCTCCCAACCCTGCTACATCGTCTATAGTTCTAACTTTTTTCAACAAATCTACGGGCAGGAGTACAGGGAAAAACAAATCAATATCCCCTAAGGTGAATACTGAGGATTGCAAAATGGACTCTATTTCCTTATAGAATCCTCTCAAATTTTTCCTACTATCAGGAATAGATTCCCTAATAGTATTCACTTCCTGTCTTGAGAACGAGACGTGAATGTACTGCGATACATAATGTGCAGGAATGTTCACAGCAACTATACCCTGTGCAGCATCGGCCGCAACCTCAACCTTCGGGACAAATGTCGAAGGAACCTCTCTCATAGGCAACTGATAAGTAGGTGACTCTGAACGCTTACTAAGCAACAGAGCTAACTCGAGTGCTAAAGCAGTCGAAGAAGTGTCAAATGAAAAAGCTCTCTTGTAAATACTCAATAACTCTGTGGGACAACAAATGTTTCTTTTTACACAATCATCCTGTAGGTACTCTATCATTACCTGTATCACTTTCCTCTGCATTTCTGGCCTATACTGACTATATGTGTCATATACTTCAACTGGAGTTATCGACATATCCGAAATACACCTAAGTGCGTTCGTCCTCCGTACAAATTCGTGCTTCCTCGGATATCGATTTACGACAAGAAAGGAACTGTTTCTGTACATACATACTTTCCTCCTCATCATCCTCATTCTGCAACTTTTCTAACTCCTTTTTATACCCAAATAACCTCTCGACATGCTCATTTACCTTCTCCACAGTATCTCTAGAAAACGCTAAAGTATTTAGATCCCTTAACCTTTGCGGGAGATCTGCATTATTTAATTTTCCCCACATTACACATAACTGAATCCCTAAACCTTCAATAAAAACATTTTTCTCAGGAAAATTATCCATATTACAAAGTGTGGCAAAAACACTAGCTTGATCATCCTTCTCCATATAATGCTTAGCCCATGCAATTAACTCACGTTTCTTCTCCGGTGGTACAGTATTGCAAGTGACAACCTTTGACCCTGCACCTCGATCGATTACAAGCGGCTCAGAACCACTTGTAAGAGATGGAGCAGGCAAATTCAATGGAGTTACTGTAACTGGTGGGTTAAGAAGAGGTGGAGGAGCTGGAGGAAGGGGAACATTAGGAGGAGTAGGAACAACGGGAACAACAGCAGGTAGAGCAGGAATAACAGGAGGAAGAGGCAAGGCAACAGGATGAGGAACATACAGAGGTGGCGCAGAGGCGCCAGGCCTTCATTCATTTAACAACTTATCTATAAATTCATCGGAAGCATGGAGGTCTTTGGACGGATATATTTTTTGAATTCCAAGTGAGAAAGCCCTGTCCATATTTCTAGTCAATTCAGAATGTTTATCTTGGTCATACAATAATGCTTTTTTGGCTTTCGTTTTATGACGGTGCACATGCTTCTCTCTACTTTTAAGTTGTTGCAACGCTTCTTTTTTCCAATTCTGCAAAACATCAAATGCTGCAGGTCTAGCCTTTTTCTTCAATAGCATCGACTCTAAATACTCAATACGAAGGATTTCGAAACTACCATTGATTGGCCACTGAAGTTCGAAGGCATGTCTGGTTTGTCTGTGCCAAATATCATTAAATACTATACTTCCAATGCCATGCTTACAGTACATAGTACAGGCCGGCAACACCTCCTGTGGTGCCGGACGGCTAAATTCCAAAGATTGTCTATCGCTGCGGAACAATGCCCTGAAGCAGGTACAATTTCCCAGGCATATCAAATTATTGGTGTTACCTGGTCAATAATTGTGTCTGCAGATACAATGCGCCAAATTCAAATTTTCAGGGTTGAAATAAGAATCAGGTCACGACTCACCTGAACAAACCTAAGGAAGTCCGATCGGATTTCAAAGAATCTTACCTAACTAATCTTACCTCGTGTATGGTGATTTCGGCAAATCTGCCCGCCTCGATAATTGGACCCTCGTCAAGATGCCGTCTCAGACCTGTAAGGATATTTGGCGTGTTACAGCACAGAGTACAGCACTACTGCACAGGTAGCATTTTTTTATGCAGCACCACTACATGGGTGTGGTGCATTGCTATATGTGTTGCCAGAGTAACATGGACATATAAGTAAAGACAGGCTATTCAGTCAAAAACGATTTTTACATATAAGATGCTAATCAATTTTTACAGTTAAAAGCACACATCTGCACATTCAAAATGCACACTCTTTTTCACCTGAAATGCCTATGTTGCAAGAGACACATTTGAAAATTAATAACTAACCTTATTAACAACTAACCTGACTAATAAAACTTCATTTAACATAACCCACTAATAAAAATGTGTCTCCACTGCAGAATTAGGCCTACTCTGAAAGTAAACTTTTAAATGCACATTCATTTTTTTCTCTGCTGCTCTGTCCACATAATTACAGGAAGCAAAGAGCTCGAAGGAGCAGGAAATCAGTTTGTTACAATTGCCACTGTAGAAGTGAGCCATTGTGTAGTGAGGGAGGAGATGACATGATTGATTCTGATTGAAGCAGCGTCATAGCAAGTATCATGCTAGAGGCTGTGATTAGAACTTTGCTGGAGAAGCTTGAGAAGAGGGGGGAAGAGAGTCGACATCTTGCAGAGCTGGGAGAAGGATCTCTTTCCTGGCTGGGGCATTCCTGCTGCAAAAGCTGAGAGCTTCAGGCAATAACCCCGGTTTGAGAACGGCAGATGCTTGTTTTCACTGGGGTTGATCTTCAAGGGAGCCAAATTCAGAAAGAGAATAGCCAGAGAAAACTCATGCTGAACAGATATGGTAATTACAGAAGCGAGTGGGAGCTGTGCGAAAGTGCGCGAAGCTGTTCAGTCAGTGTATTAGAGGGAGTCTCAGTCTCTTATCAGCATATTTAATGTTACCAATTGAATATATTCTCGCAGCTCTCTGTTCATTTTATCACAAATAATGTTGTACCATTTTATTTATTTCTGTAAAAAAAGTTAAACTGTGTTTAAATGAAATTTCTATAATACAAAAATATTTGAAAACAGATAGCTAGTTTGTATTATTTTTCTCTTTCATTTTGCATGGGGAAAGGTTTAAACGTGGGTAGATTTTTAAACAGTGCAATTGTCATTTTAGAGCAGATGTGTGCATGATTCTATTCAGTGTGGACAGTTGTGAGTGACTGTTTGTAGCATAGCCTGTTGAAGGTACATGAGTCAAAGGGAAGAGAGACCCTCTGGACATAGTTCCCTACCGTATATGAGGTAGTGGAAATTACCACAAAAATACCACAATTGCCCATGGTGGCACACAACACTAACACTGAAAATGTGGTATCCCTAAAATGTAGGCCTGAGGTCTCTCTAGTGATCAAGAACAATCTAGATAAAAAACAAGGGATGTTGGATATTGGGGCCACAAATAAACCAACCACTATACCAACCAACCACGCAAACTACCGCGCATACCATCTAAATAGGTCTGAATTCTGAAATAATGCAATGTATTATTTTCATGTGTGACCCAATATGAATACAGAGAGTGATTATTGCTAAAGGTATTTTGGCAGTAAGAAAATACCGCAAAGCCCCAAATATCCACAAAATACCCAACAGACCACAAGCTAATCGTCCAAGGATCGGGTTGTGCAGCGCTGCTGAGGTGTCGCGTCTCGTTTAGTGGGGCCCCTTTTTGTCACACCGTCCGATCCCGGTCCGATAGCCTGGTCAACCTTAAACAATCCGGCATCAATCTTGAGGGACCCTATTCGGGCACCAACTGTGAAAACAAAATCAAAATATCGAGGCTGAGTACCCCAAAAGGAAATACCCCGAACACAGGTTACAAAGGAACATACAAAGTACTTTATTTTATACTGAATCCAGTTACAAAAACAGAGCAAACCCGGATAGCTATCGGCCCTCAGTACAACACAACGAACTCCAGCGAGGTTCAATGTGTTCAGTGAGAGACGTTGTACATTAGAATGCATTTGCTTTTTATACACTTGGTGGGCATGATGTCCAGCCCCACTTCGGGTTAATATTCCACTTAATACATCACCGATCTAGGGTTCGTGCCATGTCTCGAACAACCGCATATAACTGGTTTGCCTTTAATACATGTATCAACAAGCCTGTGCAATAACTGTGTGATCTGCGTATTTCCCATGCTAGTCTTCTTAAACATTAATACAATGCGGTTAAACAAGTGTTCTATGTTCATTATTTGGATGCATTGTTTGTATAGTATACTCGTGGCTTAGTTTCTTTACACAAGTAATCCCTTACACACAAGTCAACGAAGGACAAGGTCTCAGTTCATGACCTCAACAAGTGGCCTGCAGGCAAGTTACATATTAGCTATGTACAGAGGTCAAGAAGGCCATGTTGTATTTTGGAATGACATCCTCCACCATTTTAACTCACAGGTTGACTTTTACAAAAACGAATCCCAAAATGGCGGATGACCCTACAATGGCGGCTTACATTGATTTTAAGGTCAGGACCTTGCAACACGGATTCTTTCGCAAGCGACTTTCGAGCTGCTTGGCGTAGGCCAATATACATATATTTATTGCAATTGGAGGCACAATATAATTTCCTTTTTGACAGCCTCACCTACATAATTCCATTGTGATGTACAAGGTTTACAGCGGGGGCTGATGTTCAGTGTAATGGCCCTTGAATATGCACTGTTTTGTTCATTGTTGTTATTACGGTGGATTCAGTGTAGCTGTGCAGGCAGACTTTACATGGGTGTGGTGCATTGCTATATGTGTTGCCAGAGTAACATGGACATATAAGTAAAGACAGGCTATTCAGTCAAAAACGATTTTTACATATAAGATGCAAATCCATTTTTACAGTTAAAAGCACACATCTGCACATTCAAAATGCACACTATTTTTCACCTGAAGTGCCTATGTTGCAAGAGACACTTTTGAAAATTAATAACTAACCGTATTAACCACTAACCTGACTAATAAAACTTCATTTAACATAACCCACTAATAAAAATGTGTCTCCACTGCAGAATTAGTCCTACTCTGAAAGTGAACTTTTAAACGCACATTCATTTTTTTCTCTGCTGCTCTGTCCACATAATTGCAGGAAGCAAAGAGCTCGAAGGAGCAGGAAATCAGTTTGTTACAATTGCCACTGTAGAAGTGAGCCATTGTGTAGTGAGGGAGGAGATGACATGATTGATTCTGATTGAAGCAGCGTCATAGCAAGTATCATGCTAGAGGCTGTGATTAGAACTTTGCTGGAGAAGCTTGAGAAGAGGGGGAAGAGAGTCGACATCTTGCAGAGCTGGGAGAAGGATCTCTTTCCTGGCTGGGGCATTCCTGCTGCAAAAGCTGAGAGCTCCAGGCAATAACCCCGGTTTGAGAACGGAAGATGCTTGTTTTCACTGGGGTTGATCTTCAAGGGAGCCAAATTCAGAAAGAGAATAGCCGGAGAAAACTCATGCTGAACAGATATGGTAATTACAGAAGCGAGTGGGAGCTGTGCGAAAGTGCGCAAAGCTGTTCAGTCAGTGTATTAGAGGGAGTCTCAGTCTCTTATCAGCATATTTAATGTTACCAATTGAATATATTCTCGCAGCTCTCTGTTCATTTTATCACAAATAATGTTGTACCATTTTATTTATTTCTGTAAAAAAAGTTAAAATGTGTTTAAATGAAATTTCTATAATACAAAAATATTTGAAAACAGATAGCTAGTGTGTATTATTTTTCTCTTTCATTTTGCATGTGGAAAGGTTTAAACGTGGGTAGATTTTTAAACAGTGCAATTGTCATTTTAAAGCAGATGTGTGCATGATTCTATTCAGTATGGACAGTTGTGAGTGACTGTTTGTAGAATAGCCTGTTGAAGGTACATGAGTCAATGGGAAGAGAGACCCTCTGGACATAGTTCCCTACCGTATATGAGGTAGTGGAAATTACCACAAAAATACCACAATTGCCCATGGTGGCACACAACACTAACACTGAAAATGTGGTATCCCTAAAATGTAGGCCTGAGGTCTCTCTAGTGATCAAGAACAATCTAGATAAAAAACAAGGGATGTTGGATATTGGGGCCACAAATAAACCAACCACTATACCAACCAACCACGCAAACTACCGCACATACCATCTAAATAGGTCTGAATTCTGGAATAATGCAATGTATTATTGTCATGTGTGACCCAATATGAATACAGAGAGTGATTATTGCTAAAGGTATTTTGGCAGTAAGAAAATACCGCAAAGCCCCAAATATCCACAAAATACCCAACAGACCACAAGCTAATCGTCCAAGGATCGGGTTGTGCAGCGCTGCTGAGGTGTCGCGTCTCGTTCAGTGGGGCCCCTTTTTGTCAAACCGTCCGATCCCGGTCCGATAGCCTGCGTCAACCTTAAACAATCCGGCATCAATCTTGAGGGACCCTATTCGGGCACCAACTGTGAAAACAAAATCAAAATATCGAGGCTGAGTACCCCAAAAGGAAATACACCGAACACAGGTTACAAAGGAACATACAAAGCACTTTATTTTATACTGAATCCAGTTACAAAAACAGAGCAAAACCCGATAGCTATCGGCCCTCAGTACAACATAACGAACTCCAGCGTGGTTCAATGTGTTCAGTGAGAGACGTTGTACATTAGAATGCATTTGCTTTTTATACACTTGGTGGGCATGATGTCCAGCCCCACTTCGGGTTAATAGTCCACTTAATACATCACCGATCTAGGGTTCGTGCCATGTCTCGAACAACCGCATATAACTGGTTTGCCTTTAATACATGTATCAACAAGCCTGTGCAATAACTGTGTGATCTGCGTATTTCCCATGCTAGTCTTCCTAAACATTAATACAATGCGGTTAAACAAGTGTTCTATGTTCATTATTTGGATGCATTGTTTGTATAGTATACTCGTGGCTTAGTTTCTTTACACGAGTAATCCCTTACACACAAGTCAACGAAGGACAAGGTCTCAGTTCATGACCTCAACAAGTGGCCTGCAGGCAAGTTACATATTAGCTATGTACAGAGGTCAAGAAGGCCATGTTGTATTTTGGAATGACATCGTCCACCATTTTAACTCACAGGTTGACTTTTACAAAACGAATCCCAAAATGGCGGATGACCCTACAATGGCGGCTTACATTGATTTTAAGGTCAGGACCTTGCAACACGGATTCTTTCGCAAGCGACTTTCGAGCTGCTTGGCGTAGGCCAATATACATATATTTATTGCAATTGGAGGCACAATATAATTTCCTTTTTGACAGCCTCACCTACATAATTCCATTGTGATGTACAAGGTTTACACCGGGGGCTGATGTTCAGTGTAATGGCCCTTGAATATGCACTGTTTTGTTCATTGTTGTTATTACGGTGGATTCAGTGTAGCTGTGCAGGCAGACTTTACATTTCATAGCATTGCCTGGATATGTTCCAAGTCCTATTTGTTCTTGGTGCAGTGGAAATGTACTCCTGGTGAGCGGCAGTGCTAGAGGTTTTGAATGATTCCATGCAATTAAGAACATTTCCTACATAATCTTCCTGCTATATATTAGTTGTAGGTCCTTACGAATTATAATCATTTATGCTTATGCTGTGTGGTATGTGACCACAAAGGGTATTCATTCTTTGGCCCTGCTGTTGCTGCATTGTAGCAGGATTTCTTTGAGTATTTTCAAAGTGCAAACAAATGTCCTGTCAATGTGTATGGCTGATTAATACTTTTGAAGACATTATGCATAAACTGTAGCACATGTCCCACTCCTTTTCTTTCTGTTGGAATATATACACTGGTACTTGATGGTCTACTTAGCATATTAGGTGCCAATGTTGTGCCCCTGACTACTCAGTCTATTGAGGCGCCTTCCATTGAAGCACACATTACGTGTGAGTATGAATTTCATGACGTCTGTGATGACCCTGATTGGGGATACTCTTTTTTCTTTTTTTGTGGTTCACATTTTGCCTCAATCCTTGGCCTGTAATTAGTGCATCTTCACATGGAATGTTGGAGTAAAGCGTGGTGACATTCAGCATGGCCATTAGTGCATTCCATGGTGCACATTTTGGTTCTTGAATTTTCCTGAGTAAATATTTTGCGCATCGTGCAAAGCTTTGTGTGTCCACTATAAGATGATTTTGGGTGGATTCAATGTATCCAAATGTCCCTTTGGTTAATGTATTAAATCCAGAAATGGTCTGGCAGCCTACATTTTATGTTTTGGGGATCTTTGTGAGCATTTAGAATATCCCATGAGTTGGATTGTCTAATATCAGATGTTGGCAGTTTTCTTAACAACTGGTTGGAATTGACTTGGAGATTTGATAGTTTGATAGTTATCAAACTATCAAACATTTTGTTTGTATTGTTCTTACTGCCCTGCGTATGTCAGATCTTACACAGGATCAGTTTGAGCAATGGCCATTTGTTTATTGTTCAGCAAATGGAAACATTCTTTGAGACATGAATATCTTGCATAATGTTCCATTTCCCAATTTTTGCGATGGCACAGAATATCCCCAAGAAGGTTCAGAGTGGGTATGTTGTCATCCAGAGAGGTTTAGAATGTGTGACTATCAATACAATACGATGATACAATGGTTATGCATGAGTCTACACTTTGCATATTATGGGATCATCCAGGGATGTGAGTACAGAGGGTAGCAATTAAATGGGAGAGGTAGTGGGCTAAGGAAGGCTGTGGGAGAATCCCTTTGAAAGAAAGAAATGGGTGAAGAAAAGGTACTAAAAATACGGATTAGGTGAAATCAAAACTGACATAAGAAGAGCCTATTGTTCTTCATAGAAACCAATCATCTACTTTAATGTTTGCACTGGGGACATTCAAGCCATTACACTACCTGTACAGTATGAGTCTTTTCGGCACGGATGCTCCATCTGGTGAAGACATAATATTGTGTGGATAAACATTTATTTTGGGTGCATTTTTGAAAGAATCCAATCCAACTTTTGTTAAGGGAAAGCGGTGGGTGGTTGGCCAAGTGACAGAAGTATTACAGAATGCCTAATTGATGTAGTGCAGAAATGCTCTACAGTCTACTGTACCCTGCCTAAACATGCATAGTGGAAGTCAGTCAAAGTAATTTAAACCTGTGCCTGCCTTACAGTGCCCTGCCTATCATCTCTCAATACACAGTATGAGTAGTCTTTTGGACTACTACATTTCCATCCATTTCATGGATGTTGGGATTGTAAAAAAAAAACAGAATTTAAGATGACATCCAACACCTTTAAGTCTGTCGTTTGCAATGGGCTTGCAACCGACACGTGGGTGGAATGTTGGAAGCCAATACTTTGAGCCAGTTTATAGAATACCTATATGTTTTGAGCGTAGCCAAACGTTCTACATGGAAGAAGGACTACACCTCCCCACAACAGTGGAGCCTGGATCAGCATCAGGGGACATATCTGTCGAGTTTCTCAGTTCCACTAAGAAGTGGACACTGCATGCATCGGGTTGCACTGTGTGCTTCCCTAGTCATTCTGCCCTTTGTATTGTATTTAACGATGAGGCTTGCTTGTAGGCAGCTTATTGACTGCTTGTGGGCAGCTTATTGACTGCAGCGGAAGTTTAGGGCAGTTCTTTGCATTAGTAAAAGAATACATTTCAGAGCTGGGTCGACAGAGAATCACATTTCAACAGAGCTAGAACGCGTTTCTAAAACAGCATTCAGTCTACAGCATCACACTTTACACCTCACCATTAAACAATGTAGTCATTTTGTATTTGTATTTGGTTTATTTATATTTCGCACCTGGCCCAAGGGCATCTGGGTGCCTTTCTTACAAAGTTACTGGTAAACATTACATATAGCATCATGATACAGATAATAGAGGTGTGTATTTGTACATATTTTACATTGCGTATATTATGCAGATCCATTTATCAATGGTGTTTTACAGGAAAATAATTCAGTGTGTGTGGTAATTACAGAGTAATAAGTTGCAAAAATAGACTAGAGATTGTAACAATGCAGATGTATTTACAAGGCATTTCAAGAGTCTGTACATCAAGCGGAGGAGGAGGTTATGTCCTGTTCAATGAGCCAAAGTTTGGCTTTATTCTTGAAAGCAAGGGAGTTCAGTTCTGAGTGTGTCAGGAAGTGTCTTCCATAGTTTGGAAGCTAGGACTGGGAAGCAAGACCCCCCCAGCTTTCTGCAGTTTGAATCTAGGTCTGGCCATTGCATTTTCCTTTGCATACATATATTGCCTTTCTCAATGTGTGAACCTGCCATGTTAGGAGGAGATGTCATTGCAGCAGTGGAAGTGTGGGTGTGCATTTTACAGAGGGCAGAAGTGAAGCCTGACTGGAATGCAACTGACATGTCATGATCACAGATTCAGACCAATGTTAAATTACTGCTACTGCTGGTCAATGGTGTGCCTCATTCATATAAAAATGAATGTTTTTTTTTTTATCACTATCTCTAAGTACAGAGTAGTATTAATTTGTTTGCATGGTGATCATTGTTGACCGCCTCTCAGCTAATCAGAAAGTTAGGAGCTCATTCAATAACTACTGGTTTTAACTGCATTGTGAACATTCTGACTTCAAAAACAGACAGGGAAGCAGCAATGCAATTTGCAGGAAAGATGGATTTCCAAAAGACACTGGGGGTCATTATGACTTTGGCGGTAGCTATGGCGGTAAATACCAGCACGTCTGCCGCCGGAGTCATGAATTTTCCAGTGTCCGGGAATGGGCAATTACCAGGGCATTACAGTCCCGGCAGACCCGGTAATTGCCCATTCCCGGGCGCTGAAAAATATTACTCCCCATTCCCATTGAGTCCCATTGGACTATTTAATGGGGAGGACGGATGCATCGGCACCATTCATGAATGGTGACGGTGCATCCGTCAAGGTCTGCAAATGGGTGCCGGTCTGCCCGTCAGGTGAGACCTGGCAGCCTGAAATGCACCCACCCGCAGAACTTGTAGTATACCGGTCCAGAAACAACAGTACCGGCAAGCTTACTGGTACCGTTGTTTCCGGACCGGCAAACTTGTAATGAGGCCCACTCATTCTCTGGGACGATCTTTATTTCACTTCACGATGCACTTTAACTCACAGAAAATAAAGCCAACATATTGGAAAATACATTTACTTTTTTTTAGAGAAACAATTTTCGTTTACATTACACATAGTTCATGTTCATGTTAAACTGTTCAAGTTCAACCAAATTAGCAATTAAAATGCTTAATGTGTGAAGACAACCATGTTTTTAAATACTACAAAATAAAACCATATTTCATTTACTCATGCAGTTTGCTATTTAGTTATATTACTATTACAGTAGCAAGTTTTACTTCACCACCAAAACTCCAAAACGTGTTGCTCTTACTACTTTGTGCTACTATTCTTACAGAACTTCAGAAGGGTCAGTTATTACAAAATAAAACCACATTTAATTTGCTAAGGCATTTTGCTATTTACTTCACCACCAAAACCCCAAAACATGTGTTGCTCTTAACACTTTGGGCTACTAGCCTTACAGACCTTGAGAGGGGTAACTATCACGCCATTTCTTCCCCGTTTGCACTCCCGTTCTTGTCCCTTCCCTCCTCTTTTACCCATTCCCCTTCCTTACTGACATCTTCCATTTGAGATAGGAGTCCATCCATAATATTCAAAACATGTCCCCATTTAGGTGGCGTGTGGCATTTAACTATATGATGTATTGAACCAAATGTGTACTTAACACTATGTTTGTGCAATGGCTCGTATCCTCAACCTCTTGCCTTTAATATACGTACAGTGGACATATACCCTTGCACAGGAGGCGTTTATAGGGGTCACTAACCACAGACGAATGGGGTGGTTACCATACTGGACACACACTGACAGTGGCTTTGTAACCCTGAACAGGACGAGAGAAGCCTTACCTGCAATGTTTTGATCCATAACATTAATGCAATTCACAACCAGTGTTCTAACATACTTATGTATCATTGTCTGATTTAGATAGAGAAGGCAACGTCTTGAATCTTTGTACCATGCCAATTTAAAGGCATATACCGGACAGATTCTAAAATGTCTACTTTTTCCACTGGCACTCAACGTTTGTCCAGATAGTGAGGTTGACTCACGATTCACTGTGACATGCAGGTCATCAGGTCCTGGGGGACTAGCCATTCCACCTCATATATATGTATATGTTGATCAGTTTCAAGAACTCACTATTAGAAGAAGCATTGCAGTAAAACTCATTGGGCCTCATTACGGCTTTGGCAGCAGCTATGGCTGCCACCAAAACCGGGTCCGGGTCTGGGTTCCCAGAATGAGGAATCACCGGGCCATTCCGAGATTGGAGGGCCCAGTAATTCCTCCCTCTGGGAACCCGGGCCCGGACCTTCCCCATCCCCATCTCAGCCCCCATAGGGCTCAATGGGAATGGGAGAGGGAGCTAACAACGTGCCGATTACGACTGGCCCGTTGTTAGCTCCCTGGTCTCCTCGCGGAACCCGGTAAGGACACCTGGTAAAACCAGGAGTCCTTACCGGGTCCCGCGAGGGGACCTCGTAATTTTGCGTAATGTGTTTAACGGGTCCGCCTCCATTAGCGGAGCCCGTTAACCCATTACGCAAAAGTCGTAATGAGGCCCATTGTCATAACGGCATCCCCCACCACCCGACAAACAAGATAGACAGTAAAGGGCGTATAGCATTGATTGAGGGTTTTGTGCACTCCTTTGCTTTGTCGGACACGTGCAGAGATAGATGTCGGTATTTCGTCTTTTTGTGGATGCATTATCTATCTATCTATCTATCTATCTATCTATCTATCTATCTATCTATCTATCTATCTATCTATCTATCTATCTATCTATCTATCTATCTATCTGTCTGTCTGTCTATCTATCTATCTATCCATCCATCCATCTATCTATCTATCTATCTATTTTATCTATCTATCTGCCTGCCTATTTATTTAGCTATATATTTAATGAAAAATATTTAGTTGACAAATAGTGTGATAGAAACACAAAATCTAAAGACCATAGAATTTCAGCAGTTATGTTAAGCTACACTGAACACATTACATAGGTTACCACCAATCTGTAGACATGCTGCCCGAAAGTGCTTACAAATGGGTGTGTTTATGCTGAGGTTGCCTTGCTTATCATGTCTTACAATGCCACAGGGCAAAACTGATTTTGAAGAGTGCCACATGGTAGGTGTAGTCAATCTTTCAAAATCTATGTATTCTGGCCTAAAACTCTTATTAACACCAGCTGGTGTAGACAGTGATGATGGATAATTACAGCTGTAGAGCAAAGCGTATGCAGGATGACAGGTAAGGCTCTCATAAGCTACGGCAAGCGATACAAAATGTACTTATGAGAGAAACTCTGCTGGGAATATAGAAACCGCATAATACATTTCGACAGAATGTACTTACATCAAGGAACATGGAACTTGAGCATATCTCATTTGGTGTAATACAGTATTATAGTTACAACTGCAGGCCCATCCAAGCAATGATCAAGCTTGCAGTCAAGGTCCAAATATATATAATTGGATCAAATATTACAAAACACCAAAGATAAGTCTCCCTTAACGTTGTATAACTATAAAAGCAAGGAACTCAAAAAGGATAAATAAAACAAACCATTTAATGATGCAAAAATTACAATTCTAATAGAAAATAAGTAAAATCAAAGGCTGACCTCTAATGAAAAATACAGTCTTGGATAGCATTGAATAAAACAACAACAAAAACAAATAAACTACACTACATGTAACCAATACATCCATGTTAAAACATTTCTGGTTGGCACATTTTAACACAATGTGACCACTGAAGCCACTTTCAACCTCTACATACATTTTGGATATTATTGCAAATGTTTATAGTTGTTCTATCCTAAATGCCACTTGGTTAATTGTATGGAGCATTGAAATGGCTTTGATACAAAATTACTTCCACTTTGCAGGAAGGACTTACCAGCAAACAGGGCACAGTAATGGGAGCATCAATGGCCCCTAGTCTGGCTAACATTTTTGTAGATAGTTATGATATATATGGCACATGCATATATGGCTTTGGTGCATAAATGTTATCATAGTCAACAGTAAATGAACTACATGTGCAGCTAACACGTATGTGGTTCAGGCGATGTCGGCAGATTACTACATTCTATGGGCATCATTATGAGGTTGAAGAAACCCTCCGGTGCTACCGGCGGGTTCCCACTGACCTCATAACACTGTTTCTGCCGCCTGATATCCTGGGGCCATCAGGATATTTCAAGTCCCGGCAGCCCGGGATGTCTGACCAAGGGAACTGTAAGTCCCCATTCCGGTTGAGTCCGATAGGAATTCACAGGAATAGGGACATGGAAGCACCAGTGCCATTGCTGACGGTGCCAGTGCTTCCATGAAAACCAAGCCTGCAGGGGCCGGTGCTCTCAGCATGTCAGACCTGCCAGGAGCACTGGCCCCTGCATGCATTCTCGTAGTCTGGTGGTCCATAAAGGGTTCCCGGTACATTGCTACAGCACCCTTATTTTCAGACCACCAGACTTATAATAAGGTCCATGTCTTGATAGACCTTTTTGCAAGATGATGGAGGGGGCGGTGGGTAGCATTAATCTAACACTCTTGCTTTATCTGCTCCCTTTTGCCCTTCCCTCATGAACTTAAAATGGAAGCCTTTCCCCTGCAGATTGTATTCCCGACAGTTAGGACAATCCATTTTTGCTTGGTCTCCTGACCCCCATCTTCTGATGCATCCTTTCTACTGGCCTTTGTGAAACCAATAGAAAATCTTAATGTGCGGTTTGCGGATCTGATTATATTAGGTGATTTTAATGTTCAATCTTGAGCTTGAACAATTAGTAGCAGGTGCTGCTCATAGGTGTGGTAGCATCCTGGATCCTGTGTTTGCCACAGTAGGATTGGTGTTTATTTATTTATGTATTTATTTATGTATTACCTTTGTTGATAGTGCTCAGGACCTGGAGGTATTACGGCACGAGGAAATTACATTACAGTGTCATCATTGTCTGGCTTTAGTGCATCCAGAGGCACGGAAACTGCTCTTTTGCACACTCGTGAAGACCTACTCGCAAACCTTGACTCCAACTCTCCCTCTGTCCTCATACTTCTTGACCTCTCCTCTGCTCTTGAAACAGTAAATCACAACATCCTGATGTCCCGTCTCTTTGAGACCCTGGGCATCACTGATCGGACCCTGACCTGGCTAGCATCCTTTCTCTCTGACCGTCCTTCCCAGGTAGATCTTGGTCCTTTTCTCTCCACTATTATTCTCTCTACTTGTGGTGTGCCCTAGGGATCCAATCTATCCCCCTGGTTTACAACGTCTAAATGGCCCCCTTGGCCCACATGATATCTGCTTTCACCTGCAGCTTTCACTGTTATGTGGATGAAACACAGCTCTCTTTCAGGCTACCTTTGGCCTCTTCCTCCTCCTGTCTCCTCCCACACTGTCTGTCCGCAATTCATTCCTGGTGTGCTGCTAATGATCACTGTCTTGATGCCAGTAAAACAGAGATCATCCTCATGGAGGCTCCTGCCCCATTTTTCCCACTTTCACTCTGCTCGACCACCCTTGGTCCTGCGCCCTCACCCAATAGTAATGCAAAAAATCTGGGGGTCATCTTCAACTCTACTCTCTCCTTCTCTTCTCACATCTCGGACATGTCCAAAAAGTCCCACTACCAGCTGCACCTCCTCAGAGGTTTTCTACCTTTTCTTACCTTCCCCCAGAGGCTCACTGTCTCCAGAGCCCTGGTTGTCTCCAGACTGGACTACTGCAACAGTCTCTTTCCCATTCTTCCTACCACTACTCTCCGACCTCTTCAACGTAATCTGAACAGAACTGCAAGACTTATACTTGGCCTCAAACCTAGGGACCTCATCTCTCCAGTGCTGAAATTCCTCCACCGGCTCCCTGTGGCTGCAAGGAGTATGTTCAAGTCCCTCTGCATAGTCCACAAGGCTTTCTGGGGCCGGCGTTCTTACTGTCTAAAACACTGTCTTCCTAAATACTGTCCTTCCAGAGCCCTATGCTTGGCCTCCTCCAACTCTCTGTGGGTGAGCTGTTTTTCCAAACAGAGATTTGGTGGTAGGTCCTTATCCTCTCCAGGTGCCCCCCTCTGGAACAGCCTACCTGCCTCTCTTTGCCTTGAGCCGGACCTCCTTAAGTTCCGGAAACATCTCATGACATTCCTCTTCTCTTCCTCTTTCTCTCTTCCTCTCCCTTGCTAACCTCCATTTGCTTCTACTGCTTCCCTCCTGCATTCTCTTCCCAAATCAGTCTGTTGACTGGTTGCCTGGTGCACCTCCAGAGCCTCACAGGTCACAGGCTCCCCCACCAGTCCTGCACTTGCCTCCCGGCCACCACACTCTGCCTTCACTGCTGCACTCGGAATAAATTCCATGAGAGTGGCAACCACTCTGCACTTAACCCTGGCCCCTGAAGGACTGAGCGCCCTTCCCCCTCCCTCGCACTTCTGTCTTGAGCATTTCATGACCTTGAATGTACTTGGCTTAGCACGTTTGTCTGTCCTGTCTTCCTCTATCTCCCCTTCTCCCTGCCCCGGCTTGGTTGTTTCCTGCATGCATAGGTGCATTGATGACCACCCTTTTTTGTCTTGTATGTTCCTTCTCCCTCCCCCCTTTTTTCTCCCCCAATTTTTGTCATGCGCTTATGCTAGTAGAAATGCATTTGGCTTAGTATGCTAGGTACTGCTGTTAGATAATTCGGAATCTTCAAGGCCTCAGAATGACAACTGTAATACCTTGTTCCCTTCCCGCCTTGAAGCTCTTTGAAGCACTTCAGTTGTGTAAAAGCACTTTACAAATAAACAATTACAATCATAATACAGGTGTGTAAGCAGACAGTGTCCAGAGTACAATCATTACAGGTGATACAATGGTGGCAGAGGTTAGTCATATTTGCTAAACAAGGTAGTTTTAATATTTTTGCGGAAGACCTGGTAGGAGGGTTCTTCTTTGATGCTGTGTCGAAGTGCGCTCCAAAGGGTGGTGGCGATAACGGTGAAGCTTGTTCCTGCAGCTCTTTTTCTGATGAATTTGAGGGTGCTTAGTGAGATGAAGGAAGAGGAACGCAGGCTATGTGCGTTGGGTTTATTGGAGATGCAGTGGGTGAGGTATGGAGGAGCAGTGTTGAGTAATGGATAGGATTTTAAACTCAATGCACGATTTGACTGGTAGCCAGTGTGCGCTTTGCATCTTACTCTGGAGATGTAATCAGAGTGTTTCAGACCCCATGCTGCTCTGAGGGCATTATTATGGACCAGTTGGAGATTGTTGAGGTTTTTTGCAGAGGCTCCTGCAAGGATCGAATTACAGTAATCTAGTTTTCTGCCAATAATGGCTCTGACCAATGTGAGGCAGTTATTTGGGGTGAGGAATTTTCTGGAAAGGTTGATGAGCTTGGTGGAGGAGGCAGCTGACGAGGTGAGAGCCTTAACATGTTTCTGCTTGTTAAGCTCAGATTCAAGTTATACTCCCAGTGTTTTGACATGAGAGGAGACAGGGGTGGTGTTTCCATCGGTACAGAAGGAGGCAAAAGCGGGGTCCAAGTGTTTGAGGCAGTGCGGAGAGCCGACAATGAACAGCTTCGTCTTGTAATAATAATTTAGTCAGTGGTGGTGGTTGGCCATCCAAACTTGGATGATGCTGCATACTCGGTTGATGTTTTCAGTGTCACTTTCTTGTTTTCAATGAGTCAGATGAGGACCTGTGTGTCATCGGCAAAATTAGTGTAAGGGATGTTGATTCTGTCTACGTGCTCCAAGAGAGGCTTAGTGTACATGTTGTAAAGCGTGGGTGAGAGACTGAATCCTTGGGGTACCCCAAAGGAGACGGGAATGGGGTCGGCGGATTCAGTCCCAGCGAAGACCCTGGAGGTCCGTTCGCTTAGGAAGAACTTGAACCAGCTGGCCGCTTCGAGGGAGAGGTTACAGGTGCTGGTGAGGTGGTGGCAGAGGATGTCGTGGTCAACAAGGTCAAAGGCTGCTGAGGGGTCAAGTAAAAGGAGCATGATGAGATCTCCAGCATCACGGGGAGGCAATTTCTGGGCCTGAAAGCATATTGTCAGGTACCAAGAAGGTTATTGGTTTGAAGGTGAGTTTGCAGTTGGGAGTACGGTCCCAACCATATGGTACGGTCAAGTATTTTCAGGTGGTAGGGAACTGTTGTAATTGGACGGTAGTTAGTTGGGAGGGTGCGATCAATAGAGGGTTTTTTCAAGAGTAATGTGACCCATGCTTCTTTGATAGATTTGGGGACCGTGCTTGAGGCAAAGCAGATGTTAATGAATTTGGCAATGGTAGGAGTGAGGGAGTCTACTGTTGCTATTTTCTGTGGTGCCTCTTTATGGACTGGCCACTTAATGTTCCGTTTCCTGAAAACAATGTTGCCACCGGGCTCTAGGCCTGATTGTTCATACTACCGCAGGTGGAGGTCCATCAATTTAGCGGATATTGCAGACAATATTATCGATATCTGCCCTTAATCTGAGTCCACCAATGTGGTGTCCTTGTCATCAACCTTACTACCAAATGCTGTCCAGCTGGCTCCTTTCATGAAGGCCAAGTCCTGTAGGCTCCCTTCTGAACCGTGGTTTTCTCCTGAGCTTGTGGGGCTCCATCTTCTACAGAGGCAGGCGGAACACCTGTGGCAATCCTCCTATAGCCAGGCTAGTCGCACGGCATTGTGCAGAGCCACTGCAGTGTTTCAAACAGCTGCATTCGAGGCAAAATGTTCCTTTTTCTCTTCATGTGTAACATTCACAGTAAATCAGCCCAGAGAGCTCTTTAGGCTGGTCCAGCCCCTGTTTCAGCCAATGAGGCTGTTCTGTCATAAGCTCACTGTGACTCACTTTCCAACTTGTTTCTGACAAGAGAGCAACTATCCATCAGAATATTGTTGACGCTGAATCCTGCTCACTACTTAGTGTGAACTTTAAAGTTTTGCCTGCCCCATCTCATATCTGGACATCTTTTCCTGTTTTTACTAATGAATACATCATGAAGGCTACTAATGCCCTTAAATCTGCTTCTCAGTCTGAACCAATCCCGCCCAAGGACGTCATTTCGCCAAAATGCCAGGGGTAGCGGAAGTGACATCACACTGCCACACCCCCAAGAGTGGCATCACAGGAAGTGATGTCATTTGTCCACACCCCTACAGGAAGTGATGTCATTCAACCACACCCCCACAGGGAGTGATGTCATTAGACCACACCCCCACAGTTAGTGATGCCATTTGACCACACCCCCACCATGACATGGCCTCATGAAGCATTATCCCTCAGTGCACTAAGAAAAAAATGGTTATGATATCAGTGTATTGTGACATTTCATACAAGAATGGATCATCATATGTAGCAGTGTCAAGGTCCATGTTGCCACGTAAAGTTTATGAACCCCAATCCCAACTTGATGTAGATCTGCCCTGTTATTTCAACACCACACCGGAAAAACATGGCAGCTGTTCTGCTGGAACACAGCCTAGGTTTATTGTACATTAAACCCTGTACCAGCCGTAAAATCCGCAGACGACGACAGAGACACTTGACTTTGTTCCCCTATATTCTGGGTTAAAGTCAGTACAGGAAAATGAGCGAGAGGGTAATCTAAACAAAATAATGCTCATGTCAAGGGCTGCCATAACTTGTGAGGACTGAGTTTCTAAAGTGCTAAAGGCCGGAGTCCATTCTTTTCTCTGGGTCAGGGCCGTGGCACCCTGTGTAGGCTGGACAGTCACTTTCACACGGTTTTATCCCCTTTTGCCATCCCTCTTTCTTCTCCATCTCTACCTCACTCTTACCTCAATCCTCCTTCATTCTATTCCTTCTCTATGGCCACACAGTGCTTTTCTTTCATTCTGCTGACCTTCTTCCTTCCTCTAAGTGTTTACTTTTCTGTTGCTCTTCCTTTCTCCTTCCTTCCACCCTCCTATGTGGTTTTCTCTCTTCCTTGCTTCCGCTCTCCCTGCCTCTGTTGTTTCAATATCGCCTCTATACTCTCCTTGCTCCACTTGGCCACTTCTCTCTCTCTCCTTACCCCTAGCTCTTCCTGCTCTATCTCACCCCCTCTTTCCCTGTCCGTCCTCATATGCGGTCTTCTCTCTACACCTTGCCTCTTCCATCCTTCTGTCGCTCATCCATCTTCTTCTCACCTCTAATCTCTTTTAGTCCTACCTCACCTCCCCTTTCTCTCAGTCCCTCGTCACTCTTTGCAATCTGCCTCCTACCTTCCACCACATTTATTGGGACAAATGCCTTTTTATATCCGTGCTTTCCATGTAATTGGGCTGATTAGTACTGCGCTGGGGACACCTGTTTGCTCTTAGATATTCACAGGTCTAGGTTGGGTGCTTGTCCATTCTCCCACTTTCAACTGAAGTGAAACTCCTAACCTTTGTTACTCTGTTAGGTGGTCTGTTGCTCCAAAGGAGGAAGCCACAAAAGGGTCCCCACAATTTTGGAGTAAGATGTCTTTGTCATGGTGCCTTTGTCTTTGAAATGGTGGGTGCCTCGGCCCCACCCCTTAGCCTCTTGTTAGTGACTATGCCACAAAACATACATGTTTAATTTATTTTGGAGGCACTCATATTTCATTTCTAGCACCCGTTTCAGCCTCAGTGGTTGTGGTTTCTGAGGACTCGGATAAGGAATTGAAACACAGAGGAGTGGGACCACAGCCTGATAGGTTCGCCCCATTGCATTGTAGATACTGACAATCTCAGAACAATTTCCTGCCTCATCAAAACCTCAGCACAGGTAGGTTTTGCCGTTTGCTGCTTTTAATTAAGGAGTAGTTCCTATCCCTTCTGGATCTGCTCGATCAGTGGACCACATTGCTGTAGAATTAAGCAGCTTTGTTTAGATCTTACAGGATTCTCAGTTCATATATCCTATGCTCTTCAGATATGTTAACTTTCCTGCAAGACATGTATATTTATCTATGTTTCTTTTATAGTGGACCCCTGATCCCACATATAGTATGCACACAATCATAGGCTTTATCAAGTTCTCATTAATACAATGTTCATATAAATATAGATTGTTTACTATAATATGCACATGCACTCACTAACGGGGGAACGAGTGAATATTGTTTTTCCCACTGTCATAACGCAACCAAACAAGCACAACAAAATGCATAACCTTATAGAATATGTGTATTTGTATGATGTCACATACCACAATATGGCATAGGTGGAGACACTAAGAAACCAGTGGTGGGGCTGGCCTACAAGGAAGTCTGGAGATGTCCCTGTTGGCCTCTGCACCATGGGCCACGTGTGTGCGGGCGCTCTGCTGCATGGCTCAGTCGCAATGATGATGTAATCAAAACAGAACAAACTCTGCGTACGTTTATGCTATAGTGGCTGGGATAAGTTCTGCTTGTTTATTGGAAATGGTAACTGGGAGGTCCCACAAGGGAGGGCAGAAGGAGATGGTGAGGGTATAATATGTCCACCCCTGCAAGGAACGGAGCAATACTGTTGTGAGTCCTGGCTTGTTAAGGAAGGCTGTTTGTATTGCCTCTGACCTGTGAGGCAGGGATAGCTAAGAGGGAAGCTCGCGAAGTCCCCTGATGGCGAAGAGCAGGATTTAATGTTGTATATCATCTAGAGGTTTGAGAGGAAACAGGAACTGCACTACTAGCATGGCCCGTACTCGTACAGCTACTAGTATTAGACAGTTTCCGTTTTTTGTGCACTGGTGGTTCATTTTGTGTAAGTACATGCAAGATCCATCCCTTAAGTAGGCCATTTTTGCTACTTAATGCTATTTCGCAGTGGAAAATGGTTACCACTAGAGAGAAGAAGGGCTACATTAAGTCAAACCTTTATCAACATATCAAACCCTTGCCCATTCGCCTTTCGGTATGTCCGGGAGCAAGTATATTACTTTCAGGTAACGGAGTGCCTGCTGTCGGCACCAAATTCATTTTACTAACGTGCAAATATGTGTCGGCGGCAGCTTGCAATCCGCCGCCGACACATATGCACGTTGGTAAAATGAATTATGTGCTGCCTGCACTCGGCACCAAATTCATTTTACTAACGTGCAAATATGTGTCGGCGGCAGCTTGCAAGCCGCCGCCGACACATATGCACGTTGGTAAAATGAATTATGTGCTGCCTGCACTCGGCACCAAATTCATTTTACTAACGTGCAAATATGTGTCGGCGGCAGCTTGCAAGCCACCGCCGACACATATTTGCACATCAGTAAAATGAATTAGGTGCTGCCTGCAGTCGGCACCAAATTCATTTTACTAACGTGCAAATATGTGTCGGCGGCGGTTTGCAAGCCACCGCCGACACATATTTGCACATCAGTAAAATGAATTAGGTGCTGCCTACAGTCGGCACCAAATTCATTTTACTAACGTGCAAATATGTGTCGGCGGCGGTTTGCAAGCCACTGCCGACACATATTTGCACATCAGTAAAATGAATTTGGTTTTGGCGCTGCCCTGCCGTCGGTTGGCGGCGGCGACCGCTGGACTCAGTCACGTGTCACTCACCTCGAGAGACGAGTCGGAAGTTAGTCACTGGTCACTAGTCTGGCCTCCTGGATCAACGTGGATGCAGCCAGCCTGTGGACAAAACTCTCAGCCTCAGCAGTGCCAGCGAGATGAGAAGCGCACCACACGCGTTTCACATGCAGCAACAATAATCAAAATGGAGGCCACAAGCGTCGCAGCACGCTGTGGCCACGCCCCCTCCTCCTCTGATTGGTCAATGCCACAGGTCGCAAGAGATTGACAGGGGTCGTTGGCCAATCGCCAGCGGTCGCTCTTGCGACCTCTGGCGACCCCCAAATGACGTCCCTGATCCCGCCATCCCTCCTAAAAGGGATCATTCCTTTGATCAGTTCTTCGGTGCTTCTGCTGTGAAATGTTCATTTGGTGATAGTTGTAACCCTACTGGTCTTAAGAACTCTATGATGATCCACCTCTTAAAAAAAACATCTTTGGACTCTACTGTTCTCTCAAATGTTTTGCCTATTTCCCTGCTTCCTTTTTTCATGAAGTTGCTTGAGTCACTGTTTATGCCTTTGCCTCACTCTTTCCTGGAAGATTCTTGTTTCCTAGATTCCTTTCAACCAGGCTTTCAGCCTGGGTGAGGTAGGAAGTCTGGGCTGGTGTCCGTTGTGGGTGGTGTTGGTGCACTGATTTTGTTAGATCTTTCAGCCACATTCCACACCGTCAACCATTCCATCTTGTTGGGCCGGCTCACCACAGCTTTCATCACAGGACTGGTACTTGCCTGGTTCTGTTCTTTCTTGTCTGGGAGCTCACAAGCTCTTCTGCTTGCCCCTTTTTCTTCTCTGTCTTCCCCTATCTCTTGTGGGGATACACAGGGTTCTGCTCTGTCCCCTGTTGGTTGAACTTATTCACTCTTTTGTCTTCAAATGCTATTCATATGCCTGGACTTACTGCAACTTGAAATGGCGGCAAGTTGCCAGGCGTGTCTCCTTGCCATCAACATCTGGATGAGCGACAACTGGCTCCTTTTGAATGGACGTAAGACCGAGGCGCTGGTAGTGGATCCCCCTTCGAGTTGTGTCCTGTGGACTACTGATTTCTGGCCGTCCTCTCTTGGTCCACTGCCTAGACTTGTCCAGGTAGTAAAGAATCTTGGAATCAAATGATCTTCCTCTCTATCCTCGAGCCCTAGGTGGGTGCTGTCTGCCAGTCTGTTTATTTTAAATTGAAAGTGTTACATGTAGTGCTCCCCTTTCTTCCAGAGCACCTTCATGCAATAGGGGTTTCCTCCTTGGTTGCAGGTTCATTGGACTTTTGTAATACCTTGTACCTTGCCCAACCTTCTTATCTTCTTCATCAGCTCCAGGTGTTACAAAATACCACAGCCAGACTGGCAATGGGGGCTCAGTTTCAAGCAACAGCCTTTCCTATTTTAGCCTCTTGACACTGGCTCAACGCAGTTAAACGGATGGTATTCAAAACACTGTGCATTGTGCCCCAGGCATTTTTTGGCTCCAGTCCGGCCTTCCTTCAGGAAAAGTTATCTCCCTATGTCCCTGCTCGTTCTCTTCATTCTGCTTATCTACTGCTCATTCATGCTTCTCATTTTTTCCGTTCTAGATCTGGTGGCCGCGCCATTTCGGTTGCTGCGGCCAGGTTATGGATTGCTTTGCCATTGAGCTTGCGCGAAATTCAGGACCATCTACGAGTTTGTCATTATTTTAGCCTTCTGTTAATGTCCTCTCTTTGGTGTTACTACTTTCCCCAGATAGCACCATGATGCCCTCCATTGATGTAAGCGGTGCTGTACAAGTAAATAAATAAATAAATATCATGCTAAACGTATTAAGGCAGAATTACCCAATGGCAAATTTCTAAAAGGAACAGCAGTACCATGGAGAATTTAATGGGCCTCATTTAAGTATGCCGGTCTGGAAACTACAGTGGCGGAAAGCTTACCAGCACTGTTGTTTCCAGATCGACATACTGCAGGTCTGCCTGCCTGAGCCACCACTAGGGTTAGACCCCTGCCGGGCACACTGGCCATGCTAGGCAAACGGTCACGGAAGCACTGGCACCGTTAACAACGGTGCCAATGATTCCATGTTCCCCATTTCCATAGATTGATATGGGAAGGGGGAACAACATTTTACTGGTGTCTGACTTTCCAGGCCGCCAGGGTTGTAATCCCCTGGTGGCAGCGGGAAGTCAGGCACCAGTAAATATTTACGGGTCCAGTGGCAACCTGCCGGTAGTACCCCCACGGTTACCGCCGGACCCGTAATAAGGCCTAATGTCTTTAAACTAAAACTTCTTAATACGGAACATTATCCAAAATGTTGTAAAACTCTATTTTTCTTTGGATGTCAGCTACTGATGTTACTCAATCGCTTTCTATTAAATTGCTCTTTTTGTATTATCGAATGGCTTTGTTAAGACAACTCGATTTCTTTATCTTTTTTGACTATGGTCACAATTAAACTTTGACGTGCCAAGTTCTATGCTTATTGTAAATAATCAAGAAGATCTTCATCAGCCTTAGTCACTGTGTGTGCCAAATATATTGTGTAAACGTTTTGCAAAGTATTCTTTATTTGCTTATTTATTTATTTGCTTATTTATAATGCGCTGGAGCCCACAGGCATTAGAGTGCAAAAGAGGAAGATGAGGTCAGTTCGGATAGGGTGCATCAGGTCGCAAAGTCATTCAAAGAGCACTGTTTTCAGTCGTTTCCTGAATGTCGAGTGATGTCTATATGCACACAAATATTTGGGAAGGCTATTCCAAACCCGTGCTGCCTGTGATTAAAAAAGTCTACGAAAGCCTTTCACCAGTTTGCTCTGCGGGCCAACCAGACGTATGAAGTCACTAGATATAGTTAATCTTTTAGCGCAGGAGCCACTGATGGAGTCCTTCAGGTATTTCGGTGCATCCCCATAGAGAAATGTATGCACCACTGTACAAACCTTGAACGAGATCCTGGCCTTCACCGAAAGCCAGTGCATGTTTTTGCGGTGCACCGAAATGTGTTTCTTCCTAGTGATGTTTTGCTGAATTTGGATTTTCTTAAAGCGCCACTATGTACATTTAATGTAAGTGGTGATGCCATTAGTGATAACATTGATGATACTGGTGATTTCTTCTGGGATGTCATGTGTGCCAGAATGAGCATTTCATGGTGTGGGAGGAAGGCAGCAGATTACATAAAAGGGAGAGCAAGTTATGGTTGCCTAGCTCACCATCACTGGTGTATTTCTTTGTTTTTTAGATTTTGTACTGCAACTATAACGTCCCTCTACTGAAGGTTTTTGTCACTGACTTCCAATGTTTTTATTGACATAAAATATTGTTTATGTAATATCAGACAAGAATGACCTGGAGCTCCGTCTTCTGGACACTTTGCCTGATGCATGCCTGTAGGCAATTCCCCTCCTAGTTGCCTCAAGTTTCCATTTGCTCTGGCCTGCAGCCAGGCCTATAAGCCACTTTACCAACATAGCAGGTCCGTGGGCTACTGGTCATGACCAGTGACCACATTGCTGCCAAGCCACATAAAGTAGTGAACACATTGTCCAGTGCCTGGCATTTGGCATGTGCCTGGCCCTAAAAAAGCCACTTAAATTGCACAACTGGGCCTGGCTTGTGGCCCGACTGAGAGGCCACTTTCCCCCTATAGTGGATCTGTGTTTCACTGGCCATGGTCTCCATCCATGAGCTGCTGTATCATTGGTGAGGGCATGACCATGCCCTGGACCCCACAACACCACCTGAAATAGCCAGTGGCCAATTTAGCCCCAGAGCACGTCTTCGGCAACCTCTTAAGACAATTCCTAATTCTGGCATAGCAAATTAAACTCAGAAGATTCTCACTACAGTTCCCTCATCGTGTAACATCACTTGAACTGATCACAGACTGCAACCTCTCAATCATTCATTCGTTCAAAATTCACCTGGCCATGAAAACACAGACAGGTGGGTAGCCCCTCTCAGTCTTCTGAAAAATCACGCACACCTTGATCGAACCAGTCTTTAGAGCAATTCTCTGGGCACCGGCACTCTTCTGTCTGGACAGTGGAAAACCCTTTCTCAGTGGTGTCCTCAATGGCCCACCGAACAAATTAAGAGGTATCCTCAATGCCACAGCCTAACTCATTAATGAACAAAAGAAATATAAACCGATAACAACAAACCAGGAACAATTCACACCGGCTTCCACTCAGGTCCCAGATCGATTATCGTCAAGACCATCTGCATCACCTAAAAGCAATTCAAGCAGGGATTCCACCCACCTGATGGTGAAAAGCTCACCATCCCTGGGACACACACAACCACAACCTACCAAGACTGGAATTCAAGAAAGGCAAAATAGAGAAGAGCAGTAACCAAGCCTTCTCAAGCAACGCAGAACAGACACTGGATCAACATCCAATTCCAAATAAGACGAGCCGCTTACCTGCTTTCCTCGAGAAAATAATAGAAATACATATTTTCAACAAGTGCACCTACTCCCCTCCCTAAACAGGCATACATACGTCGAGATGTTGGCAAAACTCAGCATATAGTTTCAGTAGCTGTGTGTCCGACAGCACAGTCTATAGTTTAATGCAGAAGCAGTGCAGTAATCCTTTGGTGCAGGTTCCCCAGAGGATGGCTACACTTCATTCCCTGTCGGCAAATACAGGGGGGTTGGGGAGGTGCTGTGTGACAATGCCTGGCTAGAGGTCAAGTACTTCTTTCAGTTCTCATACTGTCTGGGCACAGGCCATGTATGTGAGCATTGCAGACTGGGGAAGAGTACCCAGTCACAGCTTCAGCCAATGGCCAGGGTGAAGATGTGGGCTTCAGGCCAAGTCCTGTAGACACTGCCAGCAGGAGGAATGCACCCAGGTTGCCATGCCTGCAGGCGAGGCACTTGCAGTACTTTGAGCGGGCACATCATGCCTGGACCACTGCATTGCCCTGTGTGGACTGCGGATTGGAGTATGGTGCCTGGCAGAGGTCCTATTCTATGTGCTTGGCACCTGATTTGAGCCCGATTGCTATAAAATACGTGGGACTCAAAAATCAATGTCGTTTTGTGACTGGCGAAATGCAATGTTCCCGCAGCATCTGTGGTTACATAGTATTCTACCACCAATCGAATGCAATATACTCCCATCTTAATCGCATAATGTCAATCATTATAATCACTCACTAGTATGTCATTATGTTACCCATATATATTCACACAATGCTTAAGCACCAGTAAGAACGTTAGTCAACTTTATCAATTAAAACTGTCAGTGGAATCTTACAACATCGAATACAAGCACTGTGCTATTTTATCACCAGGACCCATCTGTCTGCTCTGGTCTGTCATTACAGAACAGGCTATGCAGCATGGTCACGCTCGCTCCAGATTGCAATACCACACACATTCACAAAGCACGGAGGGAAGGAAGATCTGCTCGCTTCTGCATCTCAGCCAAAAAGCTACAATGCTGATCGACGCGACCATGGTCTGCTTTCCTCAGACTCATTTTTGCAGGCGTGATGTGCAAAGGGCATCAAATGGAATGTCCCAGCTCACATGATGTCCTTAAGAATACCGTGCCTTGTATATGCTAGCTGATATATGAATAAACACAGTGTACTCTTTGATGTGAAATGTGTCCAGGTCTTTGCATTCCAAAAATAGCTTAGGAGTTGCTCTTCTGGCTGGAGCCCTTGAACAGTGGTTGGAATCCACGTAGCATGTTTGCCCTTTGCAGATGAGACAGGAGCTCCTACAAGCTTTACTAAATGAGCCGTTTACTTGAAGCCTTTGCTTGACTGCACACGCGCGCTGTCGGGAGCCCAAGGTGGCCATTCTACCATGGCCTTATTTCAAACCTTTCAGTGTTTCATTATTTGAACCACAAGTGGTTGGTGGAGCCCCTCCATCAGCACAGGTAGGTCACATTACATTTGTTGATCGGCCTTTCCCAGAAGAGTATGTACGTGTTCTCCACTTCAGATAGATTTTGTCATTGCCTTCCTGTTTCTACAGGAGCAATTGTGATTTTTTTCAGAATTATATTTTGTAAGGAAGTAACTCAAACATTCCAATGCGAAAGAACAGCTTCCGCGAAGAAACACATGCATTTTTGCCAGGAAAGTTAAATGCATTTTAACGACTGGGAGGGGCTAGTCAGTTTCTTAGAACTAAAAACTAACCTGATTCTCTCTGAATGACAACAAAGTTACAGTTTATATACCCAGTTAGACAATTTACATAATCAAACATATTTTGGTACGAAGTCATCCACCAACCCTCCATTGGTTAACTCTAATACACAGTAATCTAATCCCTGTAGCTAAAACCCCATTGGATACATTAACAAAGTGGGAGGTGTCACCCTGGAGCAAATACAATGGTACGATTACCTGGGTATACGCTTCTCATCCAGTGCCAGTTGGACTACCCAGGTTTTAAAGGCTAAGGCAACTCTGGAGAAAACTAGTGGGGCTTTGAAAAGGTATTATTTGAAGCACAGAGGTGGGGAGGGGTGAGTTATTCCAGCCCTGTCAGTTTATCAAGAACAGGCGAAGGCTTTAGCCCTTTCTGGGTCTGAAGTCTGGGGTTACACTTATACCACCCCCTTACAGTAATTGAAAGTAAGTTTCTCAAGAGTGCCCTACTCTTACCTCAAAGCCTCTAGAGTGTAGAGTGTGGTTTGAGTGTGACATGGGCTTCATCAGTGAAGACGCAAAAATTAGGAAAATAAATTACTTGTTGAGAGTATGTGGTACCCCTGGCATGGGTAAATACCGGGATGCACTTCTTTGTGTGAAGTCCCTTGTGGGTGGCCATAAAATCCTGTGGTTGCTGCATGTGAAGAAATGTCTCCTTACATTAGGACTACGTGTGCATTGAGAAAATCCTCTAATTGTTAACACAGTTTATCTAAGGCTTAGGAAAAACAAAATCAGTATGATGTGCTCTGCACTGGTCAGTGGGTCTGAATATCTGAGGTGTAAAACATTGCCGGGATATGAGGAATATCTTGATGCTATAGCACCTCCCTACACCTGAGCACTATACATTGGATTTCAATTGGGCACTCTGCCGCTAAGGTCCATTACTGCCAGTTGGGACAAGTCCCAAAGTAAAAGGTGTCCGATTTGTGGTGCTGTGACCAAGAGTCCCCTTCATTTTCTGATCTTATGTGAAGGTTTTAAAGATTTTAGGAGGAAATATCTGATAACATCTTTCACATTGCTTGGAATATCGACAACCCAGGAAGCCATGCATCACAGTAAATCAGCAGAAATGTTGAATGTAGCATTGTATGTCTCTATGTACATTGGTGTGGCATGGTTTAGTCTCGGGAGGTTAGCGCAGGGGCAACTTGCTTGCCTTCGAAGCATGACGACATGGAGAAACACAGGTTCGATCCCTGTGTCTCTGCTTAGAAACCTCTGGGTATTAAGCGTGCAATAAATAACATATAATATCATGGTACAAGAGGAATAAGCTGTTAACTGACACATGTTAACCTTGATTTGTTCTTTGCACCAGCACTTTATGATTTGATTCTGCATGTTAACCTATGACCCATTTTTTAAGGTTTTACATTTTTTGAACTATAATGTGTTGCACCACTGTGTTTTTATGGATTTTTATTCTGCAATTTCCTTGTCTTATGTGTACTTTTTTGATGTGTGTTATTTGTACCTAATGGCTCACACCGAATAAAGGTTTACAACAACAACAACATTCACAAAGTACAACCCATTTGACATGCGACCTTCTTTCAGAGTCTGACGTATTCTACATAATACATTTATCCTTTATGAATAACTCAGTTTATTATTCAGACCATGTGACAGAAACCAGTTCACCCAGATGGTGATTGTGCAAGGCTTTCCATAAACACATTAAGGCATGGGAAGGGAGAGAAATAAATAAGCACGCCTTTGAAGCAGCAGTAAAAAATCCTTATCCTCCCAGATGCTCCAGGCCTGCCGTACCATTTCTCCTGCATTCTTTTTTTTTAATATAACATTTTATTGTTTTTTAAAAAACACAAAGAAAAACATACAGCCCCGAACAACGGGGTAACCAATATTTCCCTTTCCCACCCATTCGTAGTTTCACATCTTGTTCCACTTACAGAGGAGCTTGGTACAACCGGACATTTAACCACATTAATATTACGCAAACTGAGTCCCTTACGAATCCTTGGATTTTAGCGCACTCTGTCCATGCAGGTTACTGTTCAGTGCGCGTCTTCCCATGTTTGCCATATTTTCTGAGCTTTCTCAGGACACCCCCGGGCTGTATACACTCTTTTTTCCATCGCAATACATATGTCCACATCTGTTAACCATTGCTCATAAGTCGGTGCTGTTGCAGAGCCCCAGAGTTGCGCTATATTTATTTTCAGTATTGCAGAGGTGGTAGATAGAAATGCTTTTTCATAACGTGTTAGCTCGATGTCCTCTTCTATTCCCAACAGTAGTTGTTTGGGGTTCACATGAATTCTTTTGCCCATTACTCTTGACAGTTCTTTGCAACATTGCTGCCAGTATCGTTGGATGACTGTACATTCCCACAGTATGTGATAGTAGGAGCCTTCCTCCCTTTTACATCTCAGGCAGTGCGGGTCGGTGGTTTTCTTCCAGTTGAATAGTGCTACCCTCGGGTAATAAATTCTGTGCAGTATCTTCAGTTGTACTAGCCTGAACCTGGAGGAGATAGCTACCTCTCTGGGGAACATTAATGCAGCCACCCAGTCCTCAGGAAGTATGGCGCCCACATCCCTCTCCCATTTGGCCTTTAAACCTGATAGTTCTTTCGTGGCGAAGGAGGTTATGGCACTGTATAAGGTAGACGTGACTTTGTGTCTAATTATTTCTGGGAACAGGTTGCGTTCCAGCGGGGAGTAGTCTGGCATGTCTATCATATCGGGGAGAAGGACCTGTAGCGCATGTTTAAGTTGCATATAGTGGCATTGTTCATTGGGGGGAAGCGTAAAAGTGGTAGCTAAAGCTGCAAATGGCATTATTTCGTTTTCTCTCACTACTTCCCCTATATTCGTAATGCCTAGTTGGGACCAGGAGCGCCATTTAGGGAGCTTGTTCACTTCTGGGAGGTGTTTATTATTCCATAGTGGTTGTGCTAGGGTTAGCTTCCCGTCCCAGCCTAAGTATTTATGAGTATCTGCCCATATTAGAGTTATATGTGTCTGCATGGATGGGGCTGCAGCCCGGTCTTTTGGGCAATAGAGGTATTTCATGATGGGTCTTTCTTGTGGGTTGGAATCCGGCATTCTGTTGTGCGGTACTGTGGTATCCCCGTGTAGTTTATCATTCATTATTGCCACTTGACTGGCCCAGTAATATGTTTGCAGACGGGGGAGTCCGATTCCGCCTTCCCATATGGATCTTTGTAGGGTTGTGAGTGACAGGCGTGGGCTTCCCCCTTTCCATAGCAATTTCCTGAGTATTTGATCTATTCTATGAAACTCACTGGTCGCAACATGCAGTGGGGCATTTTGCAGTATATAAGGAAAGCGGGGGAGGGCCATCATTTTGAAAAGTGCCGCCTGTCCTAATAATGTAAGTGGTAAGGACATCCAATGTTGGACATCATTTTTGAACTTTAACGTTATAGGGAGTACGTTTTTGGGCACATAGTCTGACAATTTATGTGTAATTTGTATGCCTAGGTATCTAAATTGCTCCCTTTATATGCGGTATGGGCATTCATCTGGTACTGCGTTGTCTATCTGCCTCACTGGGAACAGTATGGATTTCGACCAGTTGACACGGAGGCCGCTGAACCTGCCATATCTTTTTAGCAGCTGCGTCACGATAGGGCAAGAGTCACGTGGGTCCTGTAGGTATAATAGTAGGTCATCTGCGTATAAAGATACCTTGTCCTCCCAGTTTTCTGCCCATCTGAATCCACTCCATGTTTGTGTGGACCTTAATAGGATTGCTAAAGGTTTGATCGCTAATGCGAATATCAAAGCTGACAGGGGGCAACCCTGTCTTGTGCCCTTAGCTAGCCGAAAAGGATTTGAGACATGCCCGTTTACCTTGGTTACCGCTTCAGGAAGGTGATATAGCAGCTTGACTCAGCTCATAAAGTACGGTCCTATGCCCATTCGTTGCATAATCGCCCAAATTGCTTCCCAGTGAACAGAGTCAAAAACCTTTTCAAAATCTATGGCAAGCAAGTCCAGGGGGCTCTGCACCTCAGGTACTTTTTCCAGTGCCATATGTAATCTGTATATATCTGTCTAGTGGATCTCTCCGGCATGAACCCGCACTGGTCTGGGTGTACCAGCGTGTGTATAACTTGCTGTAGTTGGTTGGCCAGTACCTTTGCAAGTATCTTGGCCTCGCAGTTTATTAGGGAGATGGGTCTGTAGGAGCTGCATTTGTCAGGCGGCTTATCCGCTTTTGGTAAAACTATTATCGTGGCTTTCCTAACGGCTGGGGGGAGGCAACCCAGTGAATGTGAGTGTTGAAACTGGACATTTAACCACATTAATATTACGCAAACTGAGTCCCTTACGAATCCTTGGATTTTAGCGCACTCTGTCCATGCAGGTTACTGTTCAGTGCGCGTCTTCCCATGTTTGCCATATTTTCTGAGCTTTCTCAGGACACCCCCAGGCTGTATACACTCTTTTTTCCATCGCAATAAATATGTCCACATCTGTTAACCATTGCTCATAAATCGGTGCTGTTGCAGAGCCCCAGAGTTGCGCTATATTTCTTTTCAGTATTGCAGAGGTGGTAGATAGAAATGCTTTTTCATAACGTGTTAGCTCGATGTCCTCTTCTATTCCCAACAGTAGTTGTTTGGGGTTCACATGAATTCTTTTGCCCATTACTCTTGACAGTTCGTTGCAACATTGCTGCCAGTATCGTTGGATGACTGTACATTCCCACAGTATGTGATAGTAGGAGCCTTCCTCCCTTTTACATCTCAGGCAGTGTGGGTCGGTGGTTTTCTTCCAGTTGAATAGTGCTACCCTCGGGTAATAAATTCTGTGCAGTATCTTCAGTTGTATTAGCCTGAACCTGGAGGAGATAGCTACCTCTCTGGGGAACATTAATGCAGCCACCCAGTCCTCAGGAAGTATGGCGCCCACATCCCTCTCCCATTTGGCCTTTAAACCTGATAGTTCTTTCGTGGCGAAGGAGGTTATGGCACTGTATAAGGTAGACGTGACTTTGTGTCTAATTATTTCTGGGAACAGGTTGCGTTCCAGCGGGGAGTAGTCTGGCATGTCTATCATATCGGGGAGAAGGACCTGTAGCGCATGTTTAAGTTGCATATAGTGGCATTGTTCATTGGGGGGAAGCGTAAAAGTGGTAGCTAAAGCTTCAAATGGCATTATTTCGTTTTCTCTCACTACTTCCCCTATATTCGTAATGCCTAGTTGGGACCAGGAGCGCCATTTAGGGAGCTTGTTCACTTCTGGGAGGTGTTTATTATTCCATAGTGGTTGTGCTAGGGTTAGCTTCCCGTCCCAGCCTAAGTATTTATGAGTATCTGCCCATATTAGAGTTATATGTGTCTGCATGGATGGGGCTGCAGCCCGGTCTTTTGGGCAATAGAGGTATTTCATGATGGGTCTTTCTTGTGGGTTGGAATCCGGCATTCTGTTGTGCGGTACTGTGGTATCCCCGTGTAGTTTATCATTCATTATTGCCACTTGACTGGCCCAGTAATATGTTTGCAGACGGGGGAGTCAGATTCCGCCTTCCCATATGGATCTTTGTAGGGTTGTGAGTGACAGGCGTGGGCTTCCCCCTTTCCATAGCAATTTCCTGAGTATTTGATCTATTCTATGAAACTCACTGGTCGCAACATGCAGTGGGGCATTTTGCAGTATATAAGGAAAGCGGGGGAGGGCCATCATTTTGAAAAGTGCCGCCTGTCCTAATAATGTAAGTGGTAAGGACATCCAATGTTGGACATCATTTTTGAACTTTAACGTTATAGGGAGTACGTTTTTGGGCACATAGTCTGACAATTTATGTGTAATTTGTATGCCTAGGTATCTAAATTGCTCCCTTTATATGCGGTATGGGCATTCATCTGGTACTGCGTTGTCTATCTGCCTCACTGGGAACAGTATGGATTTCGACCAGTTGACACGGAGGCCGCTGAACCTGCCATATCTTTTTAGCAGCTGCGTCACGATAGGGCAAGAGTCACGTGGGTCCTGTAGGTATAATAGTAGGTCATCTGCGTATAAGGATACCTTGTCCTCCCAGTTTTCTGCCCATCTGAATCCACTCCATGTTTGTGTGGACCTTAGTAGGATTGCTAAAGGTTTGATCGCTAATGCGAATATCAAAGCTGACAGGGGGCAACCCTGTCTTGTGCCCTTACCTAGCCGAAAAGGATTTGAGACATGCCCGTTTACCTTGGTTACCGCTTCAGGAAGGTGATATAGCAGCTTGACTCAGCTCATAAAGTACGGTCCTATGCCCATTCGTTGCATAATCGCCCAAATTGCTTCCCAGTGAACAGAGTCAAAAACCTTTTCAAAATCTATGGCAAGCAAGTCCAGGGGGCTCTGCACCTCAGGTACTTTTTCCAGTGCCATATGTAATCTGTATATATCTGTCTAGTGGATCTCACCGGCATGAACCCGCACTGGTCTGGGTGTACCAGCGTGTGTATAACTTGCTGTAGTTGGTTGGCCAGTACCTTTGCAAGTATCTTGGCCTCGCAGTTTATTAGGGAGATGGGTCTGTAGGAGCTGCATTTGTCAGGCGGCTTATCCGCTTTTGGTAAAACTATTATCGTGGCTTTCCTAACGGCTGGGGGGAGGCAACCCAGTGAATGTGAGTGTTGAAAAAGGCATAGCAGGTGCGGGGAGATTACATTTGCGCCAATTTTCTTCCATATTTCGACTGGGAAGCCGTTTGGACCTGGGGTTTTCCCTGATTGGAGTTCTGACATTGCTTGGGTTATTTCTTCCTCAGTGATTTCTTGTTCTAATATGTTGAGCTGTTGCACAATTAAAGTAGGGAGAGTGATTTCATCCCGAATGTCAGTCGATAGCGGTGAGGATGGTGCTCTGTACAGTTCTGTATAGTACTTTGCAAACCCCTCGGCTATGTCCTGGTCTGTTACCAGTGGATCTGGTCCTTCCGTCATCAGTTGCCTGACTTGGGTAAGGCCCAGCTCCCTACGTTCTAGCCATGCTAGTATTTTCCCGGCCTTGTCCCCTGTCTCGTATACCCTTGCTCGCATCGCTGCATGTGCTTGTTTAGCGTTATCTAAAGTTATGTGTTGCAGCTGTTTTTGCGCTAACTGTAGCGTACGGTGCGTCATGGGTTGGTCGTGGGTTATATGTTCAATTTCAGCATTCTGTGCCTTTGTTTCGGCTTCGCGTATTGCTTCTAGATGTTTCTTTTTGTGGGCTGAGGTCCAGGCTATGATCTCTCCTCTTTTTTTTAAAAACATATTTTTATTGTTTTCTAATGCAAAAATAAACATTAACACAATTATTTCTCCCAACTTCCCCCCCTCCCTCCCCGGAAGAGTGGGTCCTCATCAGTTTTCAGTTCTGGAACATTTACGTACTGAATATGTCTGATATTTTAATATTATGTGGGCACCATTGGGCCATGTAGTCTGATTTCAAATATTCTAGGACTTGTCCCCATTCCTTCATGAACGTGTTGTTTCGGTCCTGGAGATGGTGCGTGATCTTTTCCATGGTCATTTGGGACCACACCTTTTGCAGCCAGGTGAATACCAGCGGCGTGTCTCGTTTCTTCCAACTTTGGGCTATCGTTGCCCAGGCTGCAATGACTAAACCCATGAAGCTCCTCCATTGTGCTTTGTGGAGTCTCTTGGCCTGTGGGTCTTTAAATCCGCACAACCACACTCTTCCCCCATTTGGTCTGCCTCTGGGAACATTTGCTGGATTTCCAGACGCACTTCCTTCCAGAAACCCTGTACCCCCTGACAGTCCCACCAGATATGCCTCCAAGTTCCTGCGTCCGGGCACCCCCTCCAGCAGCGATCCGACGTTGCCGGGTACATTAATTTGAGCCTCTCTGGGGTGTAGTGCCATTGTGTGGTTATTTTCAACCACATTTCTCTGGTTTGGACTGCCCTGGTGAGTTTTGGGATGCCCGCCCAGAGTTCCTCCCATTGCTGCCTGGTTATTTCTTCCCCCAGCATGGCTTCCCATCTCCTCATGTATGCCCATTTTATTTCCTCTCCTTGTGTGTTAATGTGGGTATATAGGGTTGACACCAGTTTTTTTGTCTCCTGGGTTGGAAATTATGTACTGTTCAAATGGTGTGAGGTCCCTTGAGGCCGCCTGGAAGATCTCTGGTGTACTAAGCCAGTGTTTTAATTGCTCGTATCTCAAGCGGTCGGTCTCTGTTAGTTTCCACATGTTTGTGCATTCCTCAAACGATCGTATTTCGTTATCCTGGATCATTTCGCCTAATTTCCTGCATCCAGCTGTTTCCCATTTCTCAAAGGCGCCGGATTCCTGTCCCGGGGGGAACTGAGGGTTGCGGTTGATTGGCGTGAAGGGGGCCAGTGGGGTGGTCATGATTCCCTTCCTGGTTTGGTCGTCCCATGCATTGAGGGTGGCTTTCATGACCTCACTAACTCTGAGGTTTTGGTGTCTGTGTTGTTTTTGTTTCCATAGTAGGTCTTCTAGGGGGGTCCTGGCCACTGCCCTGTCTTGTGTTGCCCAGATCGTCTGTTGGCCCCCCCCCAACCATTCCTTGAGGATCCAGAGTTGGGCTGCCTGATAATATTTTTTGAAGTGGGGGAGGGACATACCGCCTGCCTTGGTAGGTGCCGTGAGAATGGCTCTAGAGATCCTCGGTGCTTTCCTATTCCACAGGTATTGGGATATGGCTTTGGATAGTGCTTTGAAGAAGGAGTTGGGGACTGTCACTGGGAGGGCATGGAAGTGGTATAGTACCCTGGGGAGTATATTCATTTTTACTGCTTGGATTCTGCCCCACCACGAAATCCTAAGCGGGGACCATCTTTCTAGATCCTGTCTGACTTTAGCCAGGAGATGTGTGTAATTGTTCTTATAAATCATGTCTACTCTGTATGTAAGCGTTACCCCCAGGTATTTGATACCCTCTTCCACCATTTTTAGACATAGCATACCTGCAACTGATTCTGTTGTCTCCTTGTCTCCGGCAAGGAGCATAATCTCTGATTTATTCTTGTTAATCTTCAGGCCTAAGATCACCCCAAATTCCTCCAATATTTCTATGGATCTTGTCAGGGAGTTCACAGGGTCCTCCAGGGCCAATAGCATGTCGTCTGCATATGCAATAACTTTATGTTGCCTGCCCGCCATCTCAATCCCTCTTACCCCCACCGTTTCCCTTATCTTAATTAGGAGAGGCTCCAAAAATATGGCATATAGTAGAGGTGATAGGGGGCATCCCTGTTTCGTACCCCTCGTGATCTCCAGCCTCCCAGTGACCTCTCCGTTTATTGCTATTCTTATCGATGGGGAGTTATAGTTGGCCTTAACCATATTTATAAACTGCTCTCCGAACCCCATATGCTTCAGCGTTTTAAGGAGGAAGGACCATTCAACCCGGTCAAAGGCCTTCTCGGCGTCTAGTGAAAGTAGGATTGCTGGTGTGTGGGTGATGCCTATTTTTTCTATAAGGTGGATGACTCATCTTAGATTGTCGTGTGTTTGTCTACCTGGGATGAAGCCTGATTGATCTGTGTTTATAAGGGTCGAGAGGAGTGGTGATAGTCTGGCAGCCAGTACCCTAGTGTAGATTTTGGCGTCTAGGTTTATTTAGGCTATCGGGCGGTATGAGGCCGGGAGAGTGGGATCTTTACCTTTTTTGTGGAACACAAGGACTTTTGCCTCATGCATGGAGAAGGTGACATTCCCACTGTCCTTGAATGTGTTTAGCAGCCTCGTCAGGAATGGAACTAAAGTGTCCGCATATTTTTTGTAGAATTGGGTCGAGAAGCCATCCGGGCCTGGTGCCTTTGACTTGGGGAGGCCCGCTATTGCCCTTTGGACCTCTTCCTCTGTAATCCTTGAATCTAAAGCCTGTTTGTCTTCTTCTGGTATTGTCTGAATGGGAATAGATTGCAGGAACTTGTCTTGTTTATTTTCATCCGGGTGTTCCGTTGCATATAGTTCTTGGTAGAACGCCTTAAAGACCCCCCCTTTGTCCTTTGAGTTAGTATGTGGTACACCTTGCGCATCCTTGATGTTCAAGATCGTCATTGCTTTCTGTTTTTCTCTAAGTAGTCTTGCAAGATATTTGTCTGCCTTGTTGGCTTTGATGTAGTGTCGTTGTTTTAAATAAAGTAGGGATCTCTCTGCTTTTTTGTTGCGGAGCATCTCTAGTTGACCTTGCACGTGTTTCATTGCTTTCTTGAGAGTTCTAGTGGGATGGAGTGTTAGCTCCTGCTGTATGTCTGTTAGTTTCTTTTCGAACGTTCTTTCCCAGTCTTGATGTTGTTTGTCTTTGGCTGCCTTTTGTGCTATGACATGTCCCCGTGTTACTGCCTTAAAGGCTTCCCAGACTGTTCCCAGTGGAACTTCTTCATTGTCGTTTAGATCAAAGTATTCCTTGATTTTGTCCCTTAGATCCCCTCCCTGCACCTGGTCCGTTAGAATGTCGGACGGCATTCTCCATCTCCCGAGACCTCTCTCCCTTCCGGGGGCCTGTACAACAAATCATAGGGGGGCGTGATCTGACAGCGCAATCGCTCCCTTTTCGATATCCTGGATCTTACCCATCAGTCCCACAGACACCCAGAAATAGTCAATCCTCGACATCGTGTTGTGCATGTGCGAGTAGTAGGTGAATCCTGCGTCTTGTCCCCTTATTTCCCTCCATGCATCTCGTAGTGCCATCTGTTCCATCCTTTGCTTTAATCGTTTGGAAGGGGTCCCATGTGGCTGCGTTCCCCCCGCGCTCCTATCTATGTGAGGTTGCCAGGCTAAGTTCAAGTCTCCTCCCAGGATTATCTCTCCCTTCGCAAATTCCTCCAGTTTCCCCAGGGTATCCCGGAGAAATCCGTCCTGCCCAGTGTTCGGCGAGTATATTGCCGCTAGGGTGAGTCTATATCCTTCTAAGGAGATATTAACAAATGCAAACCTCCCTTCCCTGTCTACTCGAGTGTCTATGAGGTTTGCCGTCAGACCCCCTTTCGCAGCAATCAGTACTCCTGCTCTTTTTTCCCCAGCATTCGCCTGCGCCCAGATCGTATATCCTCTGAGGTGTACTTTCTTTTTGTCCTGTGCCTTAATGTGTGTCTCCTGGAGGAGCAGAACGTCCGCCTTTTCTCTTCTCAGCACGGCCTCCATTTTTTTCCTTTTCACCGGTGAGTTCAGCCCCCTTATATTCTGTGAGAAAATTCTGAGCTTCCCCATCTCTTCTACTCTGCTTGTACAAATATTGTTCCCGTATACTGTGATCCCTTCCCTCTTCCGGATTGTCCCCCACCCTGCTTCCCCCCCCAACTTCCCAACTCTCCCCCAACTATTAACATGAATTCAACTTCTATCCCGAGGAGGGCCCAGGCACCTAAGGTTGCTAGGGCGTTGCGCCTATCGCTCCCTGCCCTCTCATAGCTCGGGATTAACTGTGCGGGGGGTCCTAAACCCCGCTTCATCCTCTACCTCGGGTACTTCCTTCCCATTCCCCCGCCAGGCCTGTTCTACTTGGTAATCTGAGGTTTTCTAGTTAATCTTCTTCCGTCCTCTCCCTTCAAGGGGGGACGGGCCGGTGGCCCTGTGGATCATCTCTAGTGGTCTCCTGCTGGTTTCCCTGTTTTCCCCCAGCCATTTGGTTTCTTCTTTTGTCTCACTACCTCCCATCCTCTCAACCTTTTGTGGGTCTCCCTTTTCGTCCTGCTATCCCCTGTGTCCGTCTCTTCCACCTGCTTATCCATTATATTGAGCCCCTCCTCGCAGGTAGTCACCCTTCTTTGCTTGCCCTCCCACTCGAATACTAGGCCGAATGGGAACGTCCATTTGTATCTGATTTCTTTCGTCACCAATTCCTTCACCAATGGGGCCATTTGCCTTCTTTTTAGGAGTGTTGCTGAGGCGAGATCTTGGTACAACTGTATTTCCACTCCATTCATCCTAATGTGGTCAAGGTGCCTCGCTTTCCTTAGGATCAGTGGGTAGGAAGCGAGTGCTGCTAATACGTCCCTGGGTCTCTCCCCTGGGGCGCCAGTTCTTCTCGGACCCACCTTGTGAATTCTGTCTATCCCAATGTTCTCTGATTCTTGTTCTTCGATTATATCTCTGAACACCTCTTGTATCGCTGTTTTAAGGTCTTTGTCCATCACCGATTCGGGCACATTCTTTATACGGATGTTGGATCTGCGGGAGCGGTTCTCCAGATCTTCACACTGGATTTCCAGGTTATGGGTCAGCCGGATCAAGTGCTCTTGTGTTTCGCTGTTCTGTTTCGTTTCCTCCTCTAAATTTTGTACGATTCTCTCTACTGTGTCTGTCCTTTCCTCCAGCTTGGCCACGTCTATTTTCAAGTCCTGTAACGCCTGCTTCATCTCGATTTTCATGGAGGTGAATTGGTCCTGGACTGTGGACATAAACTTGTCCTAGAGCTCCGCAAACAAGGCTTTCATATCATCCCTTGTCGGGGGGAGAGCGCTCTGGTTTGAGAAGATACGTGTCGGAAGGGAACTCTTCTCCTGACCTGTCTCTTGGGATTGCCTGGGCATCTGAGGACCACATTTGTAGCAGATTTGTGTCCTGTTTGTGGGATTGCGATGTGGGTTGAGGGGGGGCCCCTTTCCCCTTTGCTCGTGACATCCTCCTTGATTGTATGGGGGGGTGGCTGGTGGTGGTGTGGTCCCCCCAGGGCTGCCGGAGTTTTCTTATCGGGGGGGTTGTGCGCCTCCCCTGCTTCCTCCTTGAGTGCCCTAAGGGCGACGTCTTGTGTATGTGCCCCCGCCTGATCGTAGCCTTATTTGCCGGTGATAGTGAAGAGAGGGGGGGGCGCATGTGCGAGCGCGCTCACCTCTCAATCTCCTCTCTTATGTCTGCAATGCCCGCCGTGCCGTGTCCGTGAGTGCCCGGATGGTGCCTCCTCCTCCTCTCGTTCTTCGCCGCCAGAGTGTCGATCCCTGTGTGCCTGTGTGCCTCGCTGCTGCCGATCCGGCTGCTTGTGCTCTTCTCTCTCCGTCTGTGCTGTGCCGCCCACCACACCCGGCGGTGATGCGGGGATTCTTCTAGGTGCCGGGCCGGGTCCTGTTCCTCTTTTCTCTGAGTCGGGATAGTAGGCGGCCCTCTCGCCGGGACTCTGTTTTTTCACGGGTCCACCGCTGCGCGGCCTCCTCCGCTAGGCCGCTGAGGACGCCCTCGGTGGGGGAAGGGCAGTCGGTTCTTTCGGTGGCGGGATCGCCGGGGGCTGTGTTGGCGGGGTTGTCTCCAATCGCCACAGAGTCCACTGTCTCTTGGGTGTTGCGGCTCTGATTCCAGTGCGGGAACCGTCGGAAAAGCTCGTTTGAAGTGCTTTTTTGTTTAGGCCCTGCGGGAGCGCGATCTAGACGCGACCTCCTCTGCCGGGGGCCATCTTGGAATCCTCATGATCTCCCCTCTTAATACCGTCTTTAGAGCCTCCCATAGTGTTACCGGGCTACAGAGCCAGTATTCAATTCAAAGTACGATTCAGTGAGCTTTTGAATATGTTCTACCAGTTCTGGGAATCCTAGATAGTAACCATTTAATCTCCAACTGGGTGGGGGAGTTGATCTGTTGGTCTTAATCGTCATTGTGAATGGAGATTGATCTGATATGCCTCTGGGGAGTAGGTGTGCCTCACATGCTTCATGTATATTGCTTAAAGGTAAGAAGAAAAAATCTAACCAGGACAGTGAGGCATGTGCTCCAGAGTGATATGAATATTCTCTTTCATTGGGATGCAATGATCTCCATACATCTTGCAGCCCCAGAGCATTAGTGAATGTGGCGGGTTTAGTGCGCGATTCTGGGTTTCTGGACCTTACATGCATTCTATCAATGTCTATATTCATTACTTCATTGAAGTCTCCCCCAATTAGTGTGAGATCTGCAGAGTTGGTGGCAAGTAGGGGCGTAAAGTCACTGATCAGAGAGGTTAGCAGATTGGGTGGTGCATATACAGCGGTGTTGGATACCGTGCGTTCCTAGAGGGTTCCTGTTTTGTGTACGAATCTGCCTCCCGTGTCCTGTGTAACAGTGATGGGTATATATGGAAGTCTCTTGTGTGCTAGGATTAATACCCCTCAAGATCCCATCTTGAAACCGGCGTGCAGTGCCAATCTATAGTTTGAGCATTTAAATAGTGTGCACTTTGTGCCAGCGAGGTGTGTCTCCGTTAGGAAAGCTATGTCTGGGGAATCTCGGTTCAGTGCCTGCAGGACCAGTCGCCTTTTGATGCTGTTACCAAGCCTGTTTACATTCCATGTCATCAGCCGGATGGTTCTATTTCTGTTCATGTTGGGGGTCCCGGCCATTTGAGCTGTATGACTATAGTGACGCTGTGTTGGGTATCTAGAGATGCTGCGTGATACAGCAGCCTGTCCAGAGATTGGTCATGGTCGTGCGTAAGGCGGCTATCTGCCGGGACATATGTACTCATGTGTTTTGCGTGGCTGGTTAGTAAAGAAGCTGGTGCCATGCATGTGTTGGAACTGGTGCAGTGTTTAACATTACAACTTTGAACCCCCCACCCCCACCCCATACTCCACCCAACTTGAAGCATCTGTCGCCCAATATAACAAAATCAACACACTGTCAAAAGGACAGTCAACTCATTAACTAATAACTATTACCTAATGTTCTTTTCTTTACTCGTTCTGCCACACCCCCCAAATTGTTCACAATCCACACAGAGTTCGGGATCGTAGGTGGTGGCTCTTAAGGGCCCGCTGTTTACAACATGTCTCTTTGACGGTTTTACGGCCAAGTGTGGACAGGATTTCACAGTACCTTTGTATGCGTATCTGGCGGGTGCCCTGGTGTAGACTCGCTGGGTGTACATCCTGGTTTAATGCATCAATTTTCCATTCCTTGAGCCGGACCATTCGGTTCCAGTCGAGGGGGGAGCCGCCCTCGTCGTCCTCTGTCTCCCGGGAGTCTGGGTCTGCCCCCAGGGTCCGGGATCCCTGAGTCCCAATTCCCGGTGATGTGTGTCTCGGCCCATTTGCAGGCCTCTTTTGGGTCCGTAAAGTGCACTGTGGTGCCGTTATGCTGGATCTTGAGTTGTGCCGGGAAAAGCAGTCCATATTTGATGTTCATAGAGTGCAATTTCCTCTTCAGATGTTCAAAGGATTGCCTAGCTTTTTGCACTTCCCAGGTGTAATCCGGGAAGAACGCGTTGTATGTAGTCGGGCCTCCGGATCGGGCCATCTGCAGTATCGCGTCTCTGTCTCAGTAGTTCAATAGCTTTGCGATGACGGTCCTCGGGGGGGGCCCAGGTATTGGACGCCCTGATGGTTCTCGGTGGGCTCTCTCTATTGAAAAGAAATTGGAGAAGGATTTCGGTGCTGCCAGGTCCACTAGCAATTGCTCTAGAAAGAGCTCCATACTGGGGCCTTCTGCTCCTTCCGACAGTCCCAAGATGCGAATATTGTTACGGCGTGATCTGCCCTCTCCCTCCTCCACATGTGCCTCCAGGGATTTTAGACGTGTGATTGCCTGTGATAGTTGCAGGTGGACCCTGCCAAGATCATCCTCCACGTTCGAGACTCTCTGTTCTACTTTCCCTGTGCGAGAGGACAGCTTTTGGAGGTCGTGTCGGAGGAACGAGACCTCTGCTGAGGTGCTGTCCATTTTTTCTCCATTGAGGAGCGAGAAGTAGCGATGGCGGCCATCACGTCCTTCAGCGTCAGGTCTCCAGCCTCAGGCGGTGAGGTCGTCGGTAGTTCCGCCTCCATTGCAGTGGTGGGGGTGCTAGTTGCATATTGGTCCATGGTGCTTTGTGTGGTGCCTCGTTTGGTTTTCTCTTTGCCCATGGTACCCTCTGCTCGTCTCACACGGTGGGGAAGCACCGTACAGGGTTGCAGTGCAACAGGATGTGTCCGGGGCACCAATGCTTGTCGCACCTCTCAGCACTGCGGAGGTCCAGTTGGCAATCTAGGGTCCCCCCGGGTCAGTGCACTCTTGTGTTCCACAGGCCCGCATGGAGGAGCTGGCTCTGGGTCCCTCCTCCCCTCTACGTAGTGTTTCGGCGGCCCGTGTCCACTTCAGTCGTTGGTTGCGGTGGCCATTTTGGCGGGCATTTCCTCGCGTCCAGGGGGCCTCCGGGTTTGTCGAAGTAGATGCCGAGCAGATTTCGCCCGGGGGACAGGATTTTCCCAAGGGGTGCTATACCGCTTTAGGTCAGTTCGGGTGTCTTTCCAGGCCAGTTCGGTCCGTCGAAAGGATATTTGAACAGGATATCGCGGGCGGCCAGAGGGAGCTCACGGGACTCACGTCCTTGCTGCTCGCATGCTGGCCATGCCCTCCTTTTCCTGCATTCTTGCACGTATGCCTATTTGTGACTGCTATTTCAAGTCATACTGCCTTCAGCATGCATTCTGCATATTTCCCTGAATTCCCATAAACTATCAGCTCTCAATTTAACTATCCATGTAACCAGACCTTTCTTGTTATCAAAAAACATGCCTTCGTGCTACAGGAGAAATTACACCTTGCATCTAAGAACCCAATCCAGCCATACAAATCGAACAAATTGTCTTTCCATCCCATTCTTGCTTTCAGCCCTTTGTGATGTTATCACCACTGCCCAAATGCGGTTTGCTTTCTATCCCGTTCCATGACAAAAGCAGGCAAGAAACCATGCCTGTGAATGATGGCCTCTGCAGCCTACTAAAAGTCCAAGTAGGTGAAACCTGTATTATGCGATGGCACCATGTTCCCACAATGAACCCCATATATCCCACTGCCCTAAATGTGTCTGCAATCTAAACCAATGTTGAATTCCCATGGGTTGGTTTTCCCTTCAATTAATTCCTCTATTGCATGCATGAAGCTCCCCACTACATACTTCTCATTTCTACCATCTGTACATTGCACAATGCATTGTATCCATGCTACTGCTACTAATGTTGCTGCCTACTGTGACTCTAAGATTTATCTAACTAAAACACAAAGTAATACTCATTTCAAGTGTTCTTTCTATATCAAACACATATTTAGTTGCAACATTCATCTAACACAGCTGCACCCTTGGCTAGTACAATTTACGTAATGTAAATATCTTTCCTGTGCTGGGACCTAAAATGTCTATCACAACAATTTCACCAAAGGTAAAGAAGTAATGCCAAATCTCTATAATTTTAAATCATTTACGACATGGATCAATAGTCCAATGGAAGCGTAACAACACCACACAGGCAACAAGAATTGATACACAAACTTGAAAAGTGTCTTCTGGAAGTGCAAAACAAAGTTCAACTCAATTCAGATTTTTTAGTATAGACAGTGTAATTATTGCGTGTATCACCCAAAATAGTTTTGATTCAAAATCCGAACAAAAAGTGTGGATATGGCAGAAAAGACAAGAGAAACAAACTTCTTCCACACAACGTTCACAAATATGCAAGATGTGTCGCCTTGGCACAAGGAAGTATGCTCACGGATTTCTCCATTTTTGATCCTTAGCCAGTTATCCCAGCTCTTAATTAATCAGATGTAATGCCATGCCCCTATGGACTCAGAGATCGACCATGTTCATGGCAGTTCGGATAGTACACTTCAGGCTTGTCTAATTGGTTGGTCTTCAACATCTATCGCATCACTTTTCCAACTAAATATTCAGTATTATGGGAAGTGAGTCAGTGAGTTAGTTACATGTCGCTCCCAGCTTTTATTCAGTGTTGCATTTTAACAGCCCCTTTCCAAGCTGAGGAACTGCTGGTGTTGCAATGAGAGATGTCTTTGTGATGTGCTTCTGTCTGTGCTTTCGTGCAACACAGCCACAATTGTGGTATTTCCTCTCTCAACAGACAGCGGTTTGACCTGGAACTGCTGACAGTCTAGTGTGTTGGTTTTCTTCAGCTGGGCCATAGGAGTCTGAAGGGGTGTCCTTTAATGTCAGTGTCATAGTCTATGCAGGGTCTGTCCTGCTCTGGTTCTTTGAGCTGCTGGTAACATGACAGGCTTCCTTTAATGAGGCTTTTCAGATTCTGCATGAATTCCTGCAGGAATAATTGGACTGGATGGAAAGGTTCGGCTCCACTCAGCCTCAGATGCTAGGTTCTGGGGCACGTCCAGTGCATACCATGTGATTTCCATGGTTTACAAGTGTTGCTGGATGCAGTCCTCAGCACACAGACATGTTTGTGTATACTTGTATTAGATAGACAGCTCTTTTGAGCATGGGCAGGGGTTGCCGCTGGACCGCAATTGCAATTATGGCATAGGAATGATGGCATGTCTGCTGCATTGAGCCCAAATTGGCATTTGTCCTTTGAGAGTATAGGCAAGGGGTCCCTGTTTCCAGTCAGGTGTACCTCTATCACTACTGCTACAGTGTCAGGGATATGCTGACGTCTGTATTAGAACAACATACCATGCCCTCTGAGTTTGTGGTCAGCGAGTGCATGTGGGTGGTATTGTGGTGGGAATCGGGCCCACCTGAGTCAGCTATCGTAGGTTCAGTTGTCACCGGGCCAGCTGTTCGTAGAAAGATGCCTATTTGTAGAGCAGTGGCAGGTGTGGTAGTTTTCCAGATGAGTATGAGGCATGTATGGCTAATGTTAGAAAGTGCATTGATATGGGGTGAAAGTGCTGGGTTGAACACTTGTGCAGCCCTTAGTATGTGACCTCAGAAATACTGTATATGCAGAATTGTATTGGGCACTTCAATCCCATTGCCGGATTCTTTAAAAAGAGTCATGGCAACGTGGTTGGTATATAAACAGGATTCAAAGGGAACACAGCAACATTATATACACATTTATGAACGCATATACAGTCCAGTGGTGGCATTTGAAGGGATTACAAAGAGAATGATGATATTAGAGTATGCAGGATTTGGTCAAGGGAGAGTAGGCGGTTCTTGGGGGACATCCTGAAGGCAGATATTGTAGGACTGTCAATCATTTCTGTGGGTATGTACTTCTCCTTGCATGGAACATGGGCGATGAAAGAGAACAAAATAATAGGTGTCCCAGCTTGGACAGGGGGTGGTTGGGTTGTGAAGGGATGGGAGAGATTGATGCAAGGAGTGGGACAGTGGCAGATAGAATCAGACTGTTGGCTGTCTTGCCCCTCAATAGACTAGTAGACATGAGGAAGCTGAAAAGCATGTAAAAGTAAACAGATAGCCATTTAACAAACAGGATTTATGAGTAAGTGGTTTACAAAAGTGGGAGGTTGTATAAGATGCGGGTACCAGAGTTTGGCTCTTTTAAGTGGAGCACAGGAGAAGCGGCTGTATACAATGGAAGGTTGAAAGAGTAATCCATCCTACTGTGGACCAGAGTGCAGATAAGTTATTTTGCAGTATGAAATGTGAGACAGGGACAGATTTGCCGGATAATAAGAAGAATGAGTATTCTATCTGTAACCTTGGAACAAGTGCAATGTCTGTTGACATCATGTCTCATCCAATACATTTTGTGCAAGGATATGGTGCGCTAGTATGTCAGATGTATTTTACATCACATTGCATTCAGTTATCAGATTGCAACACATTAACTCAAGAATGTAATCATTGGAGTAACACGTGCAATTATCAGATTGTGACACATTAACTCAATAATTAAATGATGAGGGTAACATGTGCAGGGTTTATGGATCTGATGTGTAAGTTATGTAGAGGGCAATAAAAACCGAAATACAAAAAGTAATGTGTTTTAAAATGGATTAATTGTTTTTTCTAGAAGTAGTGCAACGTTTTTACGTCATCACGGATGGGACACTGTGTGACGTATTTAAGGACCGCCATTTTGGAATTGTTTGTCAACTGAATGAATCACAAATAAACAACCAAGAGAGGGCAGATAAGAAACTTCAAAATTCGAAAAGGTATATCGCAAGATTTGAGGACTAGTACATTGACCCTCAATGTCAGAAAAGGACAGCGGGTTTAATTTCAGCTATATTTGTATTCTACAGGACACAGAAATGTTGCAGGGATTTGTATCTATCTTTTTAGTGAGTACATTGAATAATCTTGGAGAGGTAATTTGAATAGTAATTAAAACAAACATCTTCTAAGGAGATTGTTTTGGGTATGATTAAATCATTGTCCTAATACAATAATGATGACATTATGTTATACATAGGATCCCCGCAGAGTATTTGTAACAGATCAAGAAGGAACAGTGGAGTACTCCTGTATTAATGACAAATTAGCGCATTGTGTAGTAACCATTGAATCTATCTGGTACTTTGCTTAAGAGTATAGCTTTAGTGTGCAATGTTAATTTTTTAATGTGATTGCCAACATAAAGCTATCCATTAGTAATTAGTCTCCCTTTGTTTGTATGGTTGATCGATCCATAGATTGACACTGGTGTGCAATTTGTGTGGGCGTGGTTGGTTTTCATGCACAGACCTAAGAGGATAATTATTCCTAAGAACCTCTAAATCATTACATCGAAGAGCAGGCTTATGTACTCTTCTTTCATTTACCCCCGATGAATGTTCAGCATTGGAGTGGTCTAGGACAGAAACATGTACATACTGGGTTGTGTGTTTTTATACAGAAACTGTATATGTTATACACAGTGGTTAACCTAACAGATGAAGGCGATGCACAGATGATTTGTAATGCAATTATTATGAGTTGTACCACTGAATTGTATGCTTTTGTACACATTGATGTGACTGTGGGATAAGCATGTGGTCAAAAAGCAAAACAATACACTAGAGTGTTGATATGTTGGGTAGTATGTGTTTTGTTGTATGTACTAATCACAGCTGGTATTATATTGTGAATATATTTTTATAAGAAAACTCTTTTTTATTTAACAGTGTATGTTAATAAAGTACATATTTATTTTTTGATATCAGAATTGATTGTAGTAGGGAGAAACATCATTGTTACATCATTGTTGAATATAAATGTAAGAGAGTCTTGATTTCTTTTCTATATAAAATAGAGGAACAAAGGTCCACATAGCTAAGTACAGAAATAGTATATTTACTAACACCATTAAGTTCAGCACACTATTGGCAAGTAAAATTACTGTTAAACATATATACATTCAAAGTTTGGCAACGCCAACATAGGTTACCTACCACTTTAGAAGTCATTGCAGTAAATTAGCTTAAGTTGGTGGAACACAAGGGTAAGAGTTATTTCAAAAGCCCTGACTCACAAGAACAAAGCTTTAGACATCATACCTATCATTTTCAGAGTTCAATCTGTTACAAGCAGGTTATCTTATGAAGGATGTTTTTGTAAAAAAGTCCCTATTAAAGGTTCCCAGTTAGCCATCCAGCAAAGGAGGTGGGTATACTACCTGCCCAAGACCTTAGACCCCTTCAGAGAGAGCTCCTGAGCCAGGCTCAACCACCTACGATCCAGTCTACCTTTTAAAATAAAAACTGTTTGACCAAGTCAATGGGGCAGGGGAGCATGAAGAGATAGAAGGTATCTTGAACACCACATTTCTACTGCAAATCCAAAATCACCCCAGGAAAAGGAATCAGTGGGAGTAACTGGTCCCACTGTGAGTGAAGTTACTAAAAACACACAGGCTGCACGTTTGAAGCTTCTACTAACAGTTTGGTCAGGCCCTCACAGACACCCATATACAGGATGACTGTGGGTCAATTTCAGGTTGAGCAGCAAAGGAGGACTGCAGAGGGGTGGCAGATGGGAGAAAGTCCATTTGGCTCAGAACATGGTCTCGACAGTGCCACAGGAGCTGGTTAGACAGACCTCTGTATCCAGCAAGGAGGAATGATGTCAGATGGCATCAGCAGTTTGGTGAGGTCTGGGAATGCCAGCAAAGTGTCCAGCGATGAAGCAAGAAATTGTCAAAGCAGTAGTGCAGTCCATGTCGAGGCAGGTGAAGGGCAGACCCAGAACCAACAATGGCTCCAGCGTTGGAAAGTGAAGAATGCAGAGCATGGCGTCAAACTGGTTGGCCCATCAGTCCAAAGGAGAATGGCAGCAGACTCATGTCTTCCCATTTGATTTGAAGACAAGGATCTGATATATATTGATAATCTTGGCCAATGCATGTTGCAGCAGACGTCCTCTTGAAGGTTCTGTTGATCCTTGTGCTTCAGATTCTTGGATTGTGTGGTCAATAATCTTGACTGGTCAAGATCCTCTCACTTTATTGAGAATTTGAATTGGGGGCTGCCTCATCCCTCCTATGGATGGGACCTGTAACATTCAAACAGGAGGAGGCTGTCTAATCAGCGACAACCTGTCACCTCAGATTCTGCCCAGCAATAGGACATACTCTGGAAGAAGTGTGGATTGAGACCAGACTGGTTCAGAAAGTTCACTCACACAAATCACTAACCAAGAGTGCTTTGAAAGACTACTGCAAAGGTGCATACATTACTTTGTAATTTCCAACTTGAAGAGGAACTCAAATGACCAACAAAGGATCAAAAATAGAAAGTTTGCTAGAAGCCACATTTAAGAGTGCATCTTGTGAGTACAATAACTCAGTCTCGGGAGGATAGCTCAGGGGCAACGTGCTTGCCTTGGAAGCAAGACGACACAGAGCACCACAGGTTCGGTCCCCGGGTCTGCGCTTAGAAACCTCTGGGTATTAAGCGCGTTATAAATAACCTATCATATCATACAATGGGATACCTTATTTAAGAATGGTATGTTCAACCAAAATTATAGCAAAATGTGATCATTTATTCCTATAATGTGGGAGCACATCCTGTGGATCCAACGAGATTCTTTATTCAGCAGGCGCTGTTCTATATTCACATTTCCCTTGACTGTGTCCACAAACCTGTACTATGAAGAGTTCCCATTTTGAGTATACGGTATAGACAAAAAGGCATTAGTGTGGTCAAAATAAAAGTACATAGCTTTTGAGGTGAATCATTTGAAAAGGGCATCTGCAGTGAGTTAGAGAAGAAAAGGAGTGGGTCAAGGGTGGATACGTATTGATTGGCTGACATCAGATAGTCTGTCAGGTTGTGAAAAGAAGCAAAAGATATTGCTTAGTACAGTAGAGTACATGGCAGAGACCAGGATAGTGGGTAGATCATGAATGGATTCCTTACAGGAGACAAGGAGAGAAGAACTGAAGGACAGCAAACTGTAGTGCGGATTAGGATGCATGGATTTCCCTTACTGTTGCGTGGCTAAGGAGATTCAGGATTGAGGGTGTTGGTTGGTGAGATGAAGAACCAGATTGAGATGATTAGTGGTGCATATAGGTAGGTGTTATTGCTGGCCTTTTCAATGGAGTACATGAAACGTGGGGAAAGAGGCGGAAGCAAAGACCAAAAATCATTCGGCAAGGCAATGAAGCAGTCATCATTTTTATGTTCAGAGATACTTAAGGGGTAGGGAGAATGGAGGAGGAACCAAAAACCTGAATTGTAAGAGGTAGTGATCAGATGAATAAATGTATGGGGCTGATGAATTGAGTGCTGTGAGTGGGAAGATGATGTCAAGTGAGTTGACTTGACTGTGGGTCAGCTGGTTATAGGCGCTGAACCGAGAGATGTGAGCGAGAATGGAGTGCAGCTCGATTTGTTCTGCCTTTGTTATATTTGAGAGCTGAACATGTCCTATGATTATGCTTATGAGTTGGAAGAATACGTAGATGGGCATGTGAACCTCACCATAAGGGTTGTTGATTCTGCGCTAAGCCACCTGCCTGGCTGTATTTATCAACCATGGATTTCCCATTATATTAGTGTTTAACAAATCTTGGTTTGCATGAAAATCTGTATTTGACTGTATTGTGAGGTATAACATCTTCATTCTAAGACTCAGTACCAAGTGCAATAATTTGTGGGTTTGGGCCTTGTCCTGACATTTTGTTACCAGATCCTTGTGGGAATGATGTTCTTCTGACATGATACCAAAGGGTGAATATAACAGTACTGTCACTACTTTCTGAAACATTTCATTTAAACAAAGGAGAAACAAGGTTCAAACATGCTCACTTCCTTCTGAAATCCAGTCCTGAAATCATTTGTACAAAGATGCATTGTGCCATCAACACATCCACAGTTTTTTCCGTACAATTCATATTTTTTCTCATCACAAATGATTGCAATTAGTATGTCCTCATGTCAGTCACAAAGTGTTGAGTACACCACTAAATGTAGTCTCCAGCATCCAAACAAATCTACGATTTTTGCTTCATAAGTAGTATTAGAAAATATGACATGCTCAGTTACAGACTCAAAACTCAGCCTGCCTCTAAACATTTGTAAGGATTTTCATTTGCAACTAGCAATTTCCTCCTTGATAATCTTAACAACGAGTATTGTATCTCATCTGACACAAAGGGTTGGCATATCCAGGAAAACCACTGATTGCAATCTCCAGCCCGCAAGCAATTCTAAGACTCCTTTTTTCACCTAGTGATTTGTCTCATCACAAAGATTTAGCATTGTCAATTACAGCCATCATGGAGTAATGGTGAAACTTCCAAATGTCCATTATATGAATTATTAAAAGAAACATTGCCTCACTTTATGCTAATTTGTGGGAAAACCTCCCTCCCGTTTGAGGTGGTTGTACCTGAGACCATTACTAAAGATCACTGGTATTCGCCATGTAGCATCTGCCTTGCTTTTCTTAAACCATTTCCTGTCCTTAGATGTTATTTTTACAACTGCTTGTTATATCTCTAGAGCATGGTTCCAGAGAACCAAAGCCTTGAAGCATGGAGATATCAAAACTGGGCCAGTGGGTGATTGGGAGACGAAGTGCTTTCTAAAAGGTTTTAGATCCTGTTATTGCATTTTCTATGCTTCAGTAGTGTGTTTTTATTCACTTTTTATATGTATATTTGCATCACTCCTATTTCCCGTTTTCTTTTTTAGTAAGTGTTGTACACTTTTTATCTGTTTTATCAACTCAAATTTTGTATATGTTGTCAAGTTTGAAGGTAAATACTGAATAAAAGCACGATAAACAAACAATTTCGAACCATGTTTCTTCTTAACCACTTTTTTTGTGTCATCTAAAGTATTCTAAGTAGTTTTTTCCCTCATATACCACAAAAGGTTGGCATGCCCACTTGAAACAGTAAATGCAAACAACTGCCTTCCAACAATTCTAAGAATCTTTCTTCACAAATCGTATTTTGTCTTGTCACAACTATTTCTGCTGACATAAAAGAATTTGCCTTTACAACAAACAATGGGCCTCATTACGCAGTAGGCGGTAGCTATGGCACTATTAGCGCCATGGCTCCCCCCTTACCGCATTCCGGGTCCGTGTTCCCCAATAGGGACTTAACGGGTCATTCCGACCTTGGAGAACCCGGGAAAGTCCCCATTCCGGGAACCATTCCCCATTCCCATTGAGCCCCCAGAGGGCTCAATGGGAATGGGGATGGAGCTAATAATGGACCTGCTATTAGCGGGCCCGTTATTAGCTCTGAAGTCCCTAAACGGGTCCCTTTCATAATGCCTGGTAAAGCCAGGCGTTAGGGAAGTGACCCGCTAAGGGACCTCGTAGTAGGGCAGTAAGGGATTACCGGCACCAGTGCCCTTACCAGTGCTGGTAATCCCTTACAGCATACCGCGTAATGAGGCCCAATGTGTCTAAGCAATAAATATTATACACTCAGTTACAGCCGCTCAATGTAATAATTTGCCTTCCTCCAAAGTTTTCTGCAATTTCTCCTGACACTCTAGTCACTGACACAGAATGTCATGGTTGAGAAAATCATGCCAGGATGCCACTGGGATTCTTTCCACCCTAGTAGTTTCAAAAAGATGTACTATCCTCCCAACTCCAGCAATTAAACCCTATTTTAATGTTCTACATTTCATTCAACTAAACTTATTGTTCTACCTATCCCTACATGATATCCTGTCTTATATTCTCACTGTTTCTCAACTAAAGCCTATTCATGTTCTAGCTCTCCCACAACTAAAGCCTAATCCCTCAACTGCTCTAGCGTCCTCTCCTGTCTCTGTTTACAGGAATGATCACACATTTAAGCCCTACATGTCCTCTTTATACCATATTTTCCTGAACTCCACTAAAACTCTTTACCCAAACCCTGTATAACTTTTGAGAATACGTGATTCTACCCTAATGGTCATTACTCATGTGATTAGAAATTTGGTAGTGCAAGTTTGCATGAGCTAAAATACAACTACGTATTGGCAGTCATTATCAACTAAATGTATTTTAGATAAATATATCCATAATGGCATGGTATGGTATAGTAATGTTTATTTGTAAAAGGCCTATACACAAGGCACGTGTTTCAAGGTTCTCAAGGAGGGAGGGAACAAGGGGAAAACACCATGCTGAGAGGGGAGACTGGGAAGATAGATAGACATTCCTCAGGCATGTTACGTTCAGATCGTGCAAGTGCACAGACAGTACAGTAGAGGTCAGGGGGTAAGAAGGAGGATGACAAGTCCGGTCAGTCAGAAACTGGGGTAAGTGCTGAGAGATGCCACTCTCATGGGTCATTGACCAAGTAGAGTTTTGATGAGGCAAGTGCAGGTCCAGAGGCAGTGCGAGAGGACTGGCGAGGTTGCCGGGGACCTGTGAGACTCTGACGTACACCCGGCTGCCAGTCAGCAAGCTGTGTGGAAAAGGAGGCAGAGAGGGATAGAGCAGAGAGAGAGGTTAGCAGGGTAGAGGGAGAGAGAAGGAGGAGGAGAAGAGGAGTGCCTTAAGGAGTTTCCGAAACGTAAGGAGATGAGGCTCAAGACAGAGGGCGGCAGGCAGGCTATTCCAGAGGGAGGCCCTGTTATGACCGACTCTTGGTCATAGGGTTCACTCCAAGGGACACTCAGGATACACAGGTCAGGTACACATAGTGGTTACTTTATTGGGTTCTTCTGTTACAAGGATCAGATGTCATCATAGTTATTAGGAGATAAAGAGGAAAGGGACAGCAGCCCACTGGCTCCCACCACCCAGGCTCACATAATCTAACTGCCTGGATTAGAACCCATTCAACTCTAAACATTCTGACCTCACACTCCACACTCACAGCCTACATTCTGATGATGACATCAATCCTGGCGCAGCACACATGCAATTATAAGAGCCAACCCTAACAGGCCCCTGCTGAGGATAAAGATCTCTCTCCAAATCTCTGCTTGGAGAACCGGCTCACACGCAGAAGGTTGGAGGTAGATGAGTGGATGGCTCGGGAAGGTCAGTATTTAGGTAGGCATTGTTGCAGATAGGAAGGTCCCAGGCCCCAGAAAGCCTCGTAGACAATGCAGAGGGTCTTCAATGTGAGCCTCGCCGCCGCAGGGAGCCAGCGGAGGGATTTCAGCACCCGAGAGATGCAGTGTCTGGGCTTGAGGCCAAGGACAAGTGTCACGGTTCTGTTCTAGATGAGTTGCAGAGGGTGCAAAGCAGAGGCAGGGAGGTTGAGAAAGAGACTGTTACAGTAGCCCAGCCTTGAGAAAACCAGGGCTCTGGAGACAGTGAGCCGCTGGAGGAAGGTGAGGAAAGGAAGGATAACTCTGAGGAGGTGCAGCTGGTAGTGGACTTTTTAGAGATGTCAGAAATGTGAGTGGAGAAGGAGAGAGTGGAGTCGAAAATGACCCTGAGGTATTTTGCCTCGCAGGTGGGTGCGGGCGCAGGGCCAAGGGAGCCCGGCCAGAGAGAGACTGGGAAACCGGGAGCAGGAGTCCCAATGCGAACAATCTCAGTCTTACTGGCGTTGAGGTAGAGGTCATTTGCAGCACACCTTGACTGAATTGCGGACAATCAGATATGATCGAGGTAGAGGAGGTAGAGGAGGTGGCTGAGGGCAGCCTGAAGGTGAGTTGTGTATCATCCGCATAACACTGGAAGTTAGCGATGAAAGTGGCAATCACACGTATCAGGACATTGAAGAACTAGGGGGATAAGTTACAACTTTGGGGAATGCCACATGTTGAAAGAGTGATAGTAGAGAGAATGGACCCAAGTTCCACCTGGGATGGGCAGTCAGAAAGGAAGGAGGTTAACCACAAGAGAGCCTGACCTGTGATTCCCAGGGTGACACGCAGACGGTCAATCAGGATGTTGTCGTTTACTGTGTCAAAGGCAGATGAGAGGTCAAGAAGAATTAGGATAGTGGTAGGGTTAGTGTCAAAATCTGAGAGCCGGTCTTCACGGGTGTACAGAAGAGCAGTTTCCGTGCAGGCGGGGTGCAGGAGATAGTGGTCCCCACCCCCCCACCCAGAGTGTGGTAGGGAGCAAGAGGGATAGTAGAGGATGGCAGAGGGGCCAAGGCCGACAGGAGAGCCTGGATAGTGGGTTAAGTCAAGGGCACCTGTGCAGAGGAGGAGGAAGAATGTTAATGCATGTAACACTAGATGCATAACACATACATAATTAACACGTTACACTTATTCATTGTTCTTGAAATAATGATGAAAAAATTTAACAGTAATTGCAGTTTTACTTTAAACAACCATGTCATATTTCAAAATCTTCCATTTCCAATTACGTTCTTGAAGATTGTGTACAACATCAAGCAGTGGCTCAAAAACGAAGCAAATAATCACAAAACATGTCATTGCACCTTTGTGAACCTTATACGAAATCTTCTTTTATTTTTCACTACATGTTTATGCCTAACTTCATGAAATACCTTGTAATTACCTGCGACTTATTTCACAAATGTATGAATTCCTTCAAGTCATCCATTTGCCCAGGTGCCCATTCATATCTGGCTATGACAAACTGCAGCATTCTCTATTGGGTACACCTATAGAGAAATACTTCTAATCTAACTTACCCTGTCCCACAACAATTCCACAAACGTTAAGCCTCATCCTGGTGAGTTAATATAGTGGGCAGGATGACATGAACAGAAATATAACTATATCGGCCTGATAACAACATACACATTTTAGATATGGAGGGTCATGCCCTTTCGACCATTGTCTCTGCAAGTATTAGGTCACTTTAATAATTCCAGGTTGGCTTCAACTTAATTTCGGTATGAATACCATTGAAATCAATTATTAAGTAATAGAAAAAAGCATATACAGGGAGACAGTTGTATTGAGTTTCAAAATATAGGTCTCTTCCAAGACACCACGCTTGGGCACATACTTTTATCAAATGTTTATCTCATTATAAAAAACCTAAAAATATGATCTGTTTCCAACTGCACTTTCGAAAAATCCTTTGTGGTCATTGTTGGGCAGATTCATGGAATTACGTGCAGAAATCACGCAATGGCCACATGTCGCAAAGCCCACTGCGTGTACCTGTGCGGTTAAGAAAATCTGTGCACAATGCATATTCATGGATTGTTCACACAAAGTAACCATGTTCGCAAGTCTGGCTGGAACGTTCCCGACATGCCCACATGCAAAGCAGGAAACTGCCAGATCAGCTACCTCTGCACGGTCACCCAGGCGCAAATGCATGCACCCTTCAAACAGTGCGTGGGGTCCTCTATAAGCAGGCCTACGACTCGGGGAGCATGCAGGGGGATCCCCCATAACTGTATCCGGCACCCCGACAACATGTGAATGGAAAATTGCAACTCTGCAAAAACTTGGGAAAAGTGTGTGCGAACGCACGTAAAATGTTCCTGCACCCTGAGACACAGCGTACACGCACCCGAAATACGACGTGCAACCCCACCTGTGCGCTACCAATCCTACGCGCAAGTGTACTTATGCCACCCTTTGGGTGGCGGTTCCTATGAAGGACTTGCGTGGGCATTTCCCAGCAATGAAGTTGCGCGAGCGATTCCATGAAAACGTCTCTTGCCGCGCAATAGTGGCTGTACGAGGGGACTGACTCGAACGAAGACACGTATGCACGGACCAGGGAAGCTAAGGACTAGCTGGGATTCAACCCATGACTGAATTTGACAAGCTGAAAAATTATCATATGCATTATACAAGACTGGCATTGATTTGAAAAAGACGAAAGTACCGTCGAAACACGTGTTATCACAAAGGGCACACAGTGGCATAAAAATACTGAAGTATCATCAAAAACGAGGGTAATTGTCGTTCTTTTTTGGAGTTATGGGCGCATGAGCGTATTTCAGTGTGACTGCAAAAATACAGTGGCTGTGCGAGGGTCTGCCTGCAGGCTGTCCCCCGGAATGCCTGCTTCTTCACAAGTTTGTCCCCATTTCTGGTGTTCAGCCCCCTATCCAGCCCTCTGCGCAGGCCATGCCCACCCATTGCTCGGAGTCTCGAGCAAGGCCCTTGACGGCTTGCACAGGCGTGCCACGCCAGCACAAAATCCATGCAAGCCCAGGAAAAGTCCCACACATTCCATTGCATGAATCGACAAACAGAGTTGTGTGCGCAGATTGGGCTCAAGTAGCCTATTTTCTGTGCAATTCATTCCATGAATCGGACCCTAAATGTATTCTGCACCTCTTTGTGCCTGGCACGAGTGGCCCTACCTGGACAGCCCCCACCACCTGCTGCTGGCAATTGGACTGTTTTACACTGCAGGTTCTTGGGCCTCATTATGAATCAGGCGTTAAGGGGTTAACGGCGCCGTAAACGGCGCCGACCCTTAACGCCTGATTACAAGGTCCCTTAGCGCCATGGTGATATTAACGCCTTCTTTACGGTGGCGTAATTAGCGCCTTCCCCACTCCCATTATGCCCTATGGGGCAAAAATGGGAATGGGGAAGGGTAAAATGGGAAATGGGGATTTACCGCCCCACTCACCTTGGAATGGGGCGGTAAATCCGCTATCCAACATGGTGTAAACCTAGTTTACACCATGGTGGTAAGGGTACGACCCAGGTGGTAACTTATCGCCTGGGTCGTAATGAGGCCCTTTGACTATGTCTTCTCTGGTGCCGTTAAGTGTGTCTGTACGTCCCGTGAAAGTGTCTGACTCCCTCCTATGTTACCAGTAATGTTTCAGCATACCCTGTTTGCAGATGTGCCGGTTTCCTTGAATGTTGAGGCGCCTGTGCAATTAAATATTGAGGTATCTTGTGAAGGTAAACATTTCTAGTGTGCGCAGATTTGTATCTGGGTGTTGTCAGGACAGGAAGGTTCTTCCTCAATTAAAATTACAAAATGAGTTTCTCAAATGAAGACTGAATACAAACCATCCACAAGACACTTTTAAAGTGTCTCGCCCAGCCTTTTTTCCGCATATTTAGGTTATATGAGTAACATAGCCAGCATCCCTCCTCTGCACATGTCCCCACTCCTGCAGAGAAGCTGATGCAGAGGGGCCCTTGCACACTATGCCCTCGCCCATTCTCAACGTTGACCTGCATCGATTATCACATGGTTACCTATAAAGGACATCAGAGAGGGATATGTCACCAGAGAGAGATGCCTTTTCGAATGCCATAATTTTTTAATATAATTGGATGCCAATCCAGATATATATTAAGCGTTTTCGTGCATATGTTGAAAGGTCTACAAAGAAGATTAGAAAATATGTATTCAATCCATGCTTAAAAGGGTCTATGCAATGCGGTTTGAATTACATGTCACAGGTGGAATTGATTAAGATACCCATAGGACAAAATGTCAAATTGTGGTTGAAGATGACCTGCACCTTTGGTGGAAGATATTCACTTGTTAGGTAATATTGACACCGAAACTACTGGGGTAATTTCCGCATTGACCATAAAACGTGAAATGAAAATGAAACTCTTAATATTAATGAAAGTAGGTCATGTTCAAAATATCACAAGCTGGAAATCGACTTAGTATTTTGTCATTTCTTAGCAGGATCTGGACACAATTCATAGATTGAAATCAATGTATGTTCTGCAGAAATTCCAAGAAGGATTATCTTTGGTCACTGGATGGATAAAACAAACGCCGTAGAGATTGAGGTCTGCCCGATTAATGCAATGTGCACTTTTCATTATTGTTCACAGCAACTCCGATTCCGGTGAATGTACACACCTGACCCAAATCAATCTTCTGACAGAGAAATGTACATGCATGCCTGAAGTTCCAATGTAGACTACATAAAGGCCCTGTTAATTTGTGTCTCAAGTTTCAATATAAGATTGTTGTAAATGTACTTTTTTCTATTCAGGCTTGTTGTGTATGTGTTTATACATGTATGCATTGTGTTTTGTGTATGGTGAACCTGCGCATGAAGAGCAGAGTGATGTACGAGTGGTGTGTTTGGTATAATTGGGAAACATCAGTGGTTGCTCCCCCTCGCTTAGGGGCGGGGCTTGGTGAAGGATTGAGTTTGGTGTATGGGACCTGTGGAATGGAACTCTTGCAGTGTGTGGTATGTATATAATTGTTGTCCACTTGATATTCCGTATGCACACTTTGCGCAGGAAGGCTTACCATTGAAATCGATTATATAGGAATAGAAAAAAAAGCATATCCAGGGAGACAATTGTATTGAGTTTCAAAATATAGGGCTCTTCCAAGGCACCGCGCTTGGGCACATCATTTTATATAATGTTTATTCCACTGTCCAAACCTTTGCCATCTTACACATGGATGATGGAAACACACTCCTCACGGGTGTTGCAGCCATTCACCTGCCACCAATTAAACCAATCGAACATACAGTAATCAGAGGAACAAAAGAATGGGTGCATATCATCCCAATATTCATTGACTCCATATTCCAGCCCACATCATCTTCATGAAGGCCTGTATCACCTTCACGGCTCTCACACCGTTGTTTCTGGACCTTGAAATAACCCCCAGTGAAAGCACCCACAGGGCAACAGGGAGGGGACAAGTGGATGTAAAAAACGATTGAAATACATGCAAATATTAATACTGTGGGAGGGGTGGCGAGCCTACTATGCTGTGTGAGTGTTCAGAACATGCAAGGGCAGAAGGGAGGGGGAATGGGATAGGTTCTGTGGTGCTCATGGGTGAGCAAAAAATAAAGTGCAATATAAGGAAGGCCGAGACTCCAGGGTGGAAGGTGAGACGAGGTAAGTGCTTAGGATAGACAGAAGCTCAGAGGGATATGGTGGGGGAGTTCAGGGCTCTGGGGATGCATAAGGGCACTGAACACTAAACAAGCAACTGTGAGATTAGCAGAGAAGAGTGGGGGGAAGGCGGAGGTAAGGAGCAAAGTCTTGAGGAGCTTCTGGAATTTAAGAAAGTCACGCTCAAGACAAAGAGGTAGGGGGAGGTGGTTTCAAAGTAGGGCGCCAGCTGAGGAAAGGGATTGACCTCCTTCCCTCTATTTAGCGAAACGCTTTACATATAAAGAGTTGGTGCCAGAGGAGCGCAGGGGTCTAGAGAGGTGATATTTAGCAAGAGGGAGTTGCAGATAGTGTAGTTGCTGGCCCCAGAAAGCCTTGTGAATGATAAAAGGCATTCAAATTTAATCTGTGAAGCAACGAGAAGCCAGTGAAGACTTGTTAGGGCAGGAGAGATGCAGTCCCTGGGCTTGAGGCCCAGGATAAGTCTTGCTACCCTATTCTGGATTATCTGGAGAGTGAATGCAATGGACAAGCCTAGAGAGAACCAGGGCTCAGGTAACATTGAGCTTCTGGCGGAAGGTGAGAAAAGGTAGAACTCCTTTGAGAAGGAAGAGCTGAACGTGGGACTTCTTGTCAATGTCCTGAGTGTGAGAGAGAAAGGAGAGAGTGGAGTCAAAGATAAATGCAAAGTTTCTGGCTTCAGAGGAGGGTGCAGGGGGAGATCACATGGTGGAAGGCCAGAGTGAAGGGAAGAGGTTGGGAGCAGGGGTCCCAATGGGAAGGATCTACGTTTTGCTAGCATTGAGGTAGATATCATTGGAAGTGCACCAGGCATGGATGGCAGAGAGGCAGTAACGGATGATGGAAGGTGCTAGAGCATCAGCAGGAAGTTTGAAGAAGAGTTGTGTGTCATCTGCATAAGACTAGAAGTTGGGGAGAATGAGGAGATGAGGGGTGTCAGCTGGGAAAGGTATATGTTAAAGAGCCAGGGCAAGAGGAGAGGGGCCTCGGGGACACCACAAGAGGAGAAGGAAGTAGAAGAGGAAATGGTGGCAAGGATGACTTGAGAGGAGCGGTCAATAAGGAAGGAGGGCATCCAGTCCAGTGCCTGCTCAGATATACCAAGGGTGTCATGGAGCCTTTGTATTAGTAGGGAGTGGTTGACAGTGTCAAATACAGAGGAGAGAACAAGAAGGATGAGGACAGCTGGTGAGTTGGAATACATGGATATGAGCAGTTCTTCAGAGGTGTTCAGGGGAGCCTCTGGATGCTCAGAATCCAGATTAATGGTCATGAAGATGACCAACAAGTTCAGGGTGGGTGTTGAGTTGAGACAGGGCCAACTTCTGCAGCAGTTTCCCCAGGAAGGGGTGATGGAGACAGGGCGGTAGTTGGCTGGACAGGTAGGGTCTGCTGATGGTTATTTAAGGAGAGGGCGCACAAAGGAGTGCTTGAGGGAGGAGGAGAAAGAACCAGTAGCCAAGGAGTGGTTACAGAGATCAGCAAGTGCAGGGGCAAGAGAGCCAATGTTATCCTTGATGGCGCAGAGCAAGGGGAAACCTGTTTGGAAGAGACCTTCATAGAGCAGACAATTCTGGTGACTTCATCAGGTGTGACAAGGGCAAAGGAGGAGAAGGAGAGGGAGAGGGGGAGATGCCAAGGGAGGCAAGGGGGTGAGGGATGGCATGAGAGAGTGTATAACAAGGATATTCAGGATGTCCTGGGTTTTTGTGGTGAAGTGAGTGGCAAGAGCATTATAGGGAATACGGGAGGAGGATAGTGCGGAAGGGACGGCTAGTTCCATGCAGATTCGGAAAAGTTGAGCCATGTTGTTGGATGCACCAGATTACCGTGCCGGTTTGTGGGCCCTTTTCTTGGCCTGGATTGTGGGTATGTATTGCCTTTGGAGCAGGCAGCAGGCCAGTTTGTCAGAGTGGGCACCTGACGCTTGCCACTTCCATTCCGCAGCTCTGAACCTTCGTTTCATGGCTGCAATTTCGAAGTCGTATCAGGTGTTGCTCTTATAAGTGGGTTCAAGGGGATCCACATGACAGGGGCAAGAATGTCCAGGGTGTTGGTGATGGACATGTAGAAGTTGCTAAGAGCAGTGTCGGTGGTAGAATCTGAGTTGGGGACGGCGGGATAAAGGTGGGAGTGAATGTAGCAGCTGACAATCGTTTCATCGGGCGGTTGTTACTGAACGAGGTTGGCAGGGCTTTTGGAGGTGATTTCACAGGGCCATAGGGACCCAGGTGGGAGGATAGAAGGGAGTTGTCTGACCAAGAGAGAGGGGTGACCGTGTGGGATGAAAGAGGGAGGTCAGAAAAGATGAGGGCATCCAGAGTGTGTCCAGCAGAGTGGGTTTGACCAGAAGGGAGAATGGAGAGGGATAAGGAGGTGCAGAAGTCAATGCAAAGAGAGGACTCTGTGCCAAGAGAGTTCAATTGGACGTTAAAGTCCCCCAGGAGGAGCAGGTTGGAGGAGGTAGAAAGTAAGGAAGAACAGAAATCCGCCCATTCAGAGAGGAACAGGGATGTAGCGCCTGGATTTGCTTTCTGCTCATGCTCAAAGTGTACACAATTCAGCTTCTTGTCTCTAATGTAATTTGTACCCTTTCCCTGGCACAATTGACTGCTGTTGAAGATGAGAGTTCCATTTAAATCGTGTTGCCTTCTACACAGAGTAATTTATAGAGCAAACCCGATTTTCCAGCCTGATAAAGGTCCATGGTTTTTACCAACAAGAGGTACCTGGGCAATGATCAGAAAATGTTTAAAACTACCAGATTTATGCCATATGGAAACAGGATGCAAGAGATTTTCATGTCATGACTCTACATTGTGGAACTTGGTTCATCTTGGGTAACAACTGATCTGACTACATTTTGAAAGGTGCTCAAAACATGCCTGTAACCAAGTTGCCTTCATGTAACTCCTCTCCAACATTGTACGTTTAGGGTTGTATTATTGTATTTTAGCACCATGGTCGTGAAAACCAGCAGTTAGTGTGTTGCAAAGATGCATAGACATAGAAAATAATACATCTTATTAATATTTCCACTAATGTACTCCCAATACACACAACTTCATCTAAAGGGAACATTGTGGAGTGACATTTTGACAGACCTTAAAATAATGCATTAATTCATATACTTCAGTTCGTAAAAAGCTCCAAACGTTATGGTTTATAGACAATATATCTGGAAAAAGTATAATAAAATACTGTGCATTCTGAGTTTTCTCTATACTGTCCATGAATTGCTGAGGTTCAAGGGTCTGCGGGATATGCTCATGATAGTATAGGAATGTTGTACAGGCGTGTTTAATAGTTGCGAGCCAGCCAAGATACATGTCTGTATAAAATGAGACTTGTAGTTGCTATCTGCCATCAATACCTAGATGTGTATATTTAAAGGGTGAATTCGCCTGCATCCTGTTTCCGCCCAGACATGTTAGAATCCTTGCCTGAGTCCACTGACTCGGTTTAGTTATGCAAGTCAGTAGAACATCACCATAGCTCTATGACAGTCCTTCTGCACCTGCGCTGTCCTCTTCACTGTTTAGAGACATGTATAAATGAATACACAAGACAAAAGTATAAGCAATATTATATGTTCAATATATTGTTGAAAACTGCCATAGTCAATATTGACAATTTTCATATATTTGTGTTTGAACTCATTACATTTACTTTCATGGCTCCCCTGGACACGCTGCACAGTGGGCATCTTGTCAATCTTCTACGATAGTGGGTGCTGACAAAGTTCACTGCCCCACTGAATTTCCTGCACACGCTCACTGTAGCCACCGAAAGAGCAGACATGTTTTAAAAAATGTTGTGTCAATAGTTTTTTATTTATTTTCAATCATTGTCTTTTTGGCAGAAGACAAAATGGATCTCCCGTGTTGATAGGGTGGGTGTAAGGCTTTTATAAGCCACCAATTAGTGGTTTGTATTATCTACCCTGGCTGCCTTTTGCAGGTATGTCAAACCGTTCTCTCAGTAAAGAATTGATCCATTCACAGGAAGTATTAGTCAGTCACAGAGGTATTGCACATAATACAATACCTGAAAGGCCTCTCAGGACTTAAACAAAAAAGAATAAAGAGCTCCCTCTGCTAAGTGCAAAACAAAGCTCACACTCAAGAGTTTTCCCACGGAAATTATGAACTATATTTAAGGTATCATGTCTACCACTCTCTGGGGGTCTGATGATGTCTTTTCGAAGAAGACTTGCTAAAAGCAAATCTGTACAGTAAGTAAAAAGCAGGCCCTGATCCTGAACTGATGGGAAATGACTAATACGACAAAACCTAATTATTGCGTGTATTTCTGTGTACAAATATGCCTGGAGGAAACGGAATGATGGCTGAAACAGCTGGAATTAGTTGCTAGGTGGCAATTATACTAAAGAATGACTTTACTCGGATGCCAAAATGTAGGGATTTGTATAGTTTCAAAGGTTAGGTTAATTACACCTGAGAAATGCTCTGCAATTACCCACCGGTATATGTAGACAAGCAAAGTCAGATGCAGCCGGGAATGATGGTCACATGGGGCTCAATGATGGCTTTCTAGGAGTGAGATAGTATGGCGAGCAGACCTACACACCTACACATAATACACCTCATGAAGACGCTACTGCTTGAAATTGAGTGGCTCAAGACCTGTGTGCTTACAGGGTAGGGATCTGGCCAGTGTTTGCTTAAAGGAGTTCAATACATATCGAGTTCAATTCAAACTTTGTTCTTACATATAAAGGCAACACGCTTCAAGGCAAAATCCGAAGGCAGAGCAATGCACGTGGTACCACGAGGAGGCAAATACTATTGCTGAAATAGCCAGACACTTTCTAACATTCAATATGTAGTAATTTCTATGTATAACAAAAAGAATGCCACTAAACCTTTCACAAAATGTGAAGTAAGTTTCTGTTTATAGACATTTGTAAGACTCAAGGCAAGGTGCAATTCTTAACATAGTAGCATTAAATGACATATCTAATCACATTCCTGCCCATGTAGTGCATTGTTTTGCTGCATTAGAATGTGACATGATTCTTAGTTACCTCCCACCCACTCCATACTTGGTTCCATGTCTTAAAATCGCAGCAGAAATGGCTGTGAATATACAATTTTGCCGCAAAAATGCTGTGGTTCTGCCGCCACAATCATGTAAAGGATGCAGGGGACACCCTGCAACCCACAGACCCATTATACCATTTAAGGAGAGTGGGGGACACCCCAGCAAACCCCCGCTCCCCTTAAATGGTATAATGGGGTACACCTTTATCGGGTCAAACCACTGCATTTTTGACGCAATTTTTTTACTAGCGACATTTTTGCCGCAATTTTATTACCTGATACCCCCTACTTCACCAATCACCAACTCCACCTTTAACCGCACCCTCCTTCCCTGTTGCATAGCCTTGCATTTTATTGTGTTGCGCTTCCCACTACACACTTCCTGTCCTTCAAGCTATTCCAAGCTGTTTGCTTTTTTCCAATATACATTCCAATACCACAGAGGTGCTTGTTTTACAACTGTTTAAATAATACATTCAATATTAATTTTGTAAACAAACTAAAAGAAACAGATTCTCTTAATTGTAAAATTGAGTCTTAGTCGGTGAACTCTGTTTATTTGGATTCAAGAGCTCCATCAAACATCATAAAACATAACAGTGAGTCATGCACGACTATCCAATAATAAAACACTATAACTAACATCAAACACGAACACCCAATTCATGTGTTCACTGTTATGGTAAAATAAAAACACTCACATTTTTCATAGTGACAGGGACAATATAAAGCATTCATACATCATATTTTAACAGCCTCATGGCAGAGATGTGTTCTTTTATGCAGTGCAATTTTCTAAAACCAGGCAAAAGCAAAGGCAACTCCACCCATGGTGAGGGACAATAGACACAGCAGTGCCAGTCACCATTGGTGTAGGCCACTGGATCTAAGCACATTCTGTAAATATGTTTTGTGTATGTAAATCTAGAGTGGATTTAGTATAAGAGTACCTGCAATACCAACGGTCCTCCAGATAAGTAATACAGAAAATCTCACAATGGACCTTGGTCAGAGAGATTGGAGAAACAGCTTATAAAACAGATTGACTTCAAAAGTATCGAAACACAGTTTTATTCCAACAAGTTAATAATACTTAACACTATTTGCTCTCACAGCATATAAATTCAATAAAAAGCTTGAATTCATTATACCTTCCACATCTTCCTATTCATACCACCATACATTCAGACTTTCATTCATACACATCCAATGCACAATCCTGTATGCAGCAAAAGTTATTCAAAACCCTAAAACATCTGTCAATAAATCATTGCCTGACACCTGTGTCAACTATAAGTATGTATTGAGACAAATAGCACAAGGCTTATTTGAACAGCATCTGCATATGTTTCGGTCGTGGTACATAGGCTTTTCTATTTAGCCCGATCTTTAATCAATCTTCTTTAGGATGAGGATAGAGCCTGAATATTGTATAGCCCAGGGGTGTCGTCTGGTGGAAGATGTATTCCAGTGCAAATCTAAAAACAAACAAATTGTGCATAAATAATTGCTCCAATCTCTTATTTACATAGACACAGATTACTTGTGTGTATACACCTTCAATGGTTATACTGATTGTCACTCACCTCCACTGAAATACTTTATGGTGGTAGTTTCAACAATGGATCAAATCCTCAATTCTCCTGAGAAAAATCTTGCAGTAATACTGAAAAAAGGGGACGGGGGATGACGAGAGAACAAAGGCACAAAATGAGCCACACTTCTCTCTGTGTATGCACCAATGTAACTTGACTAATTATAATCCACAACACAATGGACCCTTACCTAGTTTTTAGTGGGGTCATTAGCTTGAATGGGCCAGATGGATATCCTAAATCACTGTCCGGCATGATAATCGGTTGGGCGTCCAACATTCATTCACATAGTGCCACTTGTTTGACGAAAGAAGAACAAAGTGGCATCACTGGTGACCACTGGTGACCCTTAATTTGGCATCATTGGCTAATGCATATCGACTCTGGTTGTAAATACAATGCTTGACATTCACCAACTCAGCCAATGTGATAACCACACACACCAGGGAATACAGGGCTCCCATGTGGTTTCATTGCTTTGCATATCTAGGAGGTTGCCCTAGTGCTCAAACATTTCCAGGCAAATCTTGTGAAGCCAGCCTGGAGATCCTTAAACGATTTCCCGAGAATCTAGATTAAGGCATTTGATTAAGAAACAGAAGTTTAAGCAAGGGCCTCATTTCAAGATTGGTTCAATTGGCTGTATCAACTCCACCAATAGCTAATAAAATTACGACCATCTGTTCCAGTGCTACATCTGCCAAATTAAAAGCTTTCCTGTTTCCCCAGTATCGTGTTCCATTGGACCCATTTGTGGATTCGAGCTAACATTGTTAGTGGTAATTCTTCTGATAATGCTTAATTTTGTCTAGAGAATATGCTCTCAGTTGTATGCTGTCAATATTTCATCATGTTTTCTGCACAACTCATAATTCGGTGCAATACATCTGTTTTCAACATTTCTGTCAATTTCTTTTCAACCTCGTAATGAGGCCAATAGAATTCCATTTCGGCCCAGAAGTCTGCTGGTAAGAGCCATCAAGAGTCTATCCCCTTTATACAGGTCAGATGTGCTTCTGGCCAGAGTAGCAGTGTTGTTAGCAGCAAAATGTTTGCACAGGTCAGCAGTGATACCAGCACCCACCTGTTTAAGCTGAGGCCTGCCACTGTTAAGCTGACATGTCATTGTCATCAGAAACTGTTGCCTAGAGGCAATAATTCTAAGACAAATGGAGTGTATAACATGTAAAGGCTTATTAGAGTGGAGTCTATTCATTAGGTTGGGATGTGTAAAATAGCACATTGTCCGCGTGGAGTGATATGCTCTGCTCCTACCTCATCCAGTCAATACCGACAATAGCAGTGCTTTGATGTATGGATGTGGCTATAAGTGTCTGCCCTAAGGCCTACAATAGGAGTAACAGGGGGTAGCCCTGCTTAGTACCCAAGTAAAATTAAAATATTCGAATAAATACATCCATTGATGAGAATGGAGGCCAGTGGCCTCTTGCATACAGCTTATATCACTGATCAGAAGAGAGCCATTATTCACATCGGATAGATGAGATCACTCAATGCCCAAAATTCAGATTTCTTTTTTTCTTTAAACCCATTTCGCCACATATATATGCATGTTTCCGCAGTAATGGGCTGATACCGTCACATCTAGGGTGTGGAGCAGGTACTTCAACCTGAATCAATGAAATGCTTTGTTGCGGTTAAGTGAGATCATTGCCCACACCCGGGGAGGGGGGCGGGTGGTGATGCTAGATCATTTAACAGGTTTCTTAAATTGTCTGTGGATCTGAATGAAACCCATTTGGACGGGGTGTGCAGATGTGGCCATTAGTTTATCCAATTGTCTGGACAGGCATGTGTAGACCTTTTTTGAATCTGCATTCATAAGTGAAATGGAACAGTGTGAGTTACATTGTTTGCATGCCCACCCCGGTTTGTGAAATCGGGTTAAGGAAGTGTCAACAAACATAGATGAGTTCTCCAGAAAAGATGACGTCCCTGAATAGCTTTTCCAAATGTGTAGTGAGAAAGTTCTAGCATCATTTATAAATGCCAATCTTGATGCCATCAGGGAATGCTGCTTTAACCATTGCCCCAAAAGTCTTTTCAGATTTTGTCTTGGAATATTGGGGAGTCTTCCAAGGCAACTTCTAGGAGATGAGGGGGATGTATTGTGTTGAAAAAAGGAGCTAAAGTCAAAACCTGCTGCAGCTGAATGTTTGGCATTCAGACCAGCTTAGTATTTGGCAAACCACTTATTTACCACTTGCAAGGAAGAGTTGGTCTGACTTTCTGTACCCGCAAATTCAGCAATAGTCTTTTAACTGTGTTAACTTCCAAAAGGAAATGGCAGAAGATGGATGGCTTATACCACTCCAAAAAGAACATTTGTTTACTTTTGACAAACATTTTTCCCAGCAGGGCCTATGACACATAAGTGACCTGTGCTCTTGCTTTGGTCTATTTTGCCATAATTTCAGGGAACCCAGGAAACTGGTGGTGCTTCTCCAAATATTCAATGGATGTGGTGAGCTTCTGTACGTAACCCTAGTGTTTTATCATTTATAATCCCATTTTGATATACATTCTTATCCGCTGGCTACTTTCACTGTATCCAACAATTTACAACGGTTATGTTGGGGGGGTTTGTTCACTTGCCTTCATTTCTGAAAAGAGATTCTACAGTATGGAAGGTATTACAAGATGGCAAGGTTTAATACAAAGATAGAAGGCCTAGGGAAGAACAATGATAGCAAAATGACAGCATGGTAACATATGCTATTTATTAGAATGCTGGACTCCATTACTGGATGAGGGATTAGTTTAGGAGTAGATCGCAAGTCCAGTAAAGAATTGGACTCATGAGTATGGTAGAAGAATGTGAGGTGTACCTGCCGCTCATGAAGCACCCTCAGACATTCATATAAATAGTGGTGGGCAAAATAGCTAAACACTGCTACGTGAAATTTCTGCAAGAAAATGCACCCTTTCCCTGCTTCTGAATTTCACTTTACATCACTTTGCAGACCATGGCAGCATCGTGCTTTGCAAAGAGGCAGCAGAAAGATTTGGAAAATGGCATTGTGATATGTTTAACAAAACAAAAGAGGTGATGGCTGGAAGGTTTAGAATGAATCTTAACCTCTGGCATCGCTCTGGGCAACCCTCCAGACCATCGTTCTTCGCCTGCCAAGCCATTACAAAAGGGGAAAGACCATATGCAATTCAGGCTTGGTCCCAACCCCAAAGGGGTAGTCCGGCCCGAACTGCTAGGTCACATCCCTTCTGCACGAGACCACAAGCATCCCCAGACATGTTTCAGCCTTGTTGGGCGTCATCAGTGAGGAGTAGCTTGGGTCTCTAGGCCCAGCAGGCACGGGACCCACGTCTGGGCATACCCGTCCCACTCGGGGTGACAATAGCAAAACAAAAGAGGTGATGGCTGGAAGGTTTAGAATGAATCTTAACCTCTGGCATCGCTCTGGGCAACCCTCCAGACCATCGTTCTTCGCCTGCCAAGCCATTACAAAAGGGGAAAGACCATATGCAATTCAGGCTTGGTCCCAACCCCAAAGGGGTAGTCCGGCCCGAACTGCTAGGTCACATCCCTTCTGCACGAGACCACAAGCATCCCCAGACATGTTTCAGCCTTGTTGGGCGTCATCAGTGAGGAGTAGCTTGGGTCTCTAGGCCCAGCAGGCACGGGACCCACGTCTGGGAATACCCGTCCCACTCGGGGTGACAATAGCAAAACAAAAGAGGTGATGGCTGGAAGGTTTAGAATGAATCTTAACCTCTGGCATCGCTCTGGGCAACCCTCCAGACCATCGTTCTTCGCCTGCCAAGCCATTACAAAAGGGGAAAGACCATATGCAATTCAGGCTTGGTCCCAACCCCAAAGGGGTAGTCCGGCCCGAACTGCTAGGTCACATCCCTTCTGCACGAGACCACAAGCATCCCCAGACATGTTTCAGCCTTGTTGGGCGTCATCAGTGAGGAGTAGCTTGGGTCTCTAGGCCCAGCAGGCACGGGACCCACGTCTGGGCATACCCGTCCCACTCGGGGTGACAATAGCAAAACAAAAGAGGTGATGGCTGGAAGGTTTAGAATGAATCTTAACCTCTGGCATCGCTCTGGGCAACCCTCCAGACCATCGTTCTTCGCCTGCCAAGCCATTACAAAAGGGGAAAGACCATATGCAATTCAGGCTTGGTCCCAACCCCAAAGGGGTAGTCCGGCCCGAACTGCTAGGTCACATCCCTTCTGCACGAGACCACAAGCATCCCCAGACATGTTTCAGCCTTGTTGGGCGTCATCAGTGAGGAGTAGCTTGGGTCTCTAGGCCCAGCAGGCACGGGACCCACGTCTGGGCATACCCGTCCCACTCGGGGTGACAATAGCAAAACAAAAGAGGTGATGGCTGGAAGGTTTAGAATGAATCTTAACCTCTGGCATCGCTCTGGGCAACCCTCCAGACCATCGTTCTTCGCCTGCCAAGCCATTACAAAAGGGGAAAGACCATATGCAATTCAGGCTTGGTCCCAACCCCAAAGGGGTAGTCCGGCCCGAACTGCTAGGTCACATACCTTCTGCACGAGACCACAAGCATCCCCAGACATGTTTCAGCCTTGTTGGGCGTCATCAGTGAGGAGTAGCTTGGGTCTCTAGGCCCAGCAGGCACGGGACCCACGTCTGGGCATACCCGTCCCACTCGGGGTGACAATAGCAAAACAAAAGAGGTGATGGCTGGAAGGTTTAGAATGAATCTTAACCTCTGGCATCGCTCTGGGCAACCCTCCAGACCATCGTTCTTCACCTGCCAAGCCATTACAAAAGGGGAAAGACCATATGCAATTCAGGCTTGGTCCCAACCCCAAAGGGGTAGTCCGGCCCGAACTGCTAGGTCACATCCCTTCTGCACGAGACCACAAGCATCCCCAGACATGTTTCAGCCTTGTTGGGCGTCATCAGTGAGGAGTAGCTTGGGTCTCTAGGCCCAGCAGGCACGGGACCCACGTCTGGGCATACCCGTCCCACTCGGGGTGACAATAGCAAAACAAAAGAGGTGATGGCTGGAAGGTTTAGAATGAATCTTAACCTCTGGCATCGCTCTGGGCAACCCTCCAGACCATCGTTCTTCACCTGCCAAGCCATTACAAAAGGGGAAAGACCATATGCAATTCAGGCTTGGTCCCAACCCCAAAGGGGTAGTCCGACCCGAACTGCTAGGTCACATCCCTTCTGCACGAGACCACAAGCATCCCCAGACATGTTTCAGCCTTGTTGGGCGTCATCAGTGAGGAGTGCTTGGGTCTCTAGGCCCAGCAGGCACGGGACCCACGTCTGGGCATACCAGTCCCACTCGGGGTGACAATAGCAAAACAAAAGAGGTGATGGCTGGAAGGTTTAGAATGAATCTTAACCTCTGGCATCGCTCTGGGCAACCCTCCAGACCATCGTTCTTCGCCTGCCAAGCCATTACAAAAGGGGAAAGACCATATGCAATTCAGGCTTGGTCCCAACCCCAAAGGGGTAGTCCGGCCCGAACTGCTAGGTCACATCCCTTCTGCACGAGACCACAAGCATCCCCAGACATGTTTCAGCCTTGTTGGGCGTCATCAGTGAGGAGTAGCTTGGGTCTCTAGGCCCAGCAGGCACGGGACCCACGTCTGGGCATACCCGTCCCACTCGGGGTGACAATAGCAAAACAAAAGAGGTGATGGCTGGAAGGTTTAGAATGAATCTTAACCTCTGGCATCGCTCTGGGCAACCCTCCAGACCATCGTTCTTCGCCTGCCAAGCCATTACAAAAGGGGAAAGACCATATGCAATTCAGGCTTGGTCCCAACCCCAAAGGGGTAGTCCGGCCCGAACTGCTAGGTCACATCCCTTCTGCACGAGACCACACGCATCCCCAGACAGGGTGGGGCCAAGCCTGATTTGCATATGGTCTTTTCCCTTCTGTAATGGCTTGGCAGGCGAAGAACGGTGGTCTGGAGGGTTGCCCAGAGCAACGCCAGTGGTTAAGATTCATTCTAAACCTTCCAGCCATCACCTCTTTGTTTTTGCTGTGTCACCCTGAGTGGGACGGGTATGCCCAGACGTGGGTCCCGTGCCTGCTGGGCCTAGAGACCCAAGCTACTCCTCACTGATGAGCCCCAACAAGGGCGAAACATGTTTGGGGATGCTTGTGGTCTCGTGCAGAGGGAATGTGACCTAGCAGTTCGGGCTGGACTGCCCCTTTTGGGGTGGGGCCAAGCCTGATTTGCATATGGTCTTTTCCCTTCTGTAATGGCTTGGCAGGCGAAGAACGGTGGTCTGGAGGGTTGCCCAGAGCAACGCCAGTGGTTAAGATTCATTCTAAACCTTCCAGCCATCACCTCTTTGTTTTTATTGTGATATGTTTACCACACACGCACATGATGTCACACTTTGCTTCAACATCCATAAATGTCAATTGAGATTCTCTTGGAGCTTACCATCTGATGTCAACCCACCTAGGGTCCCTGATCACCGCTAAGGTCTTGTATTATGAAAACATGCCACATTTTAGGGTTTGGAGTACAGATCAGTGCAATGTGTGATGAACCATTCAACAATCACTCCTGAGGAAGAGTTTGGGCCTCATTCTGAGTTGGGCGGTAAGGGATACCGGGCACCGTTAAGGGGACCGGTGCCGGTAATCCCTTACTGCCCAATTCCGAGGTCCCTTAGCGGGAACCGCAAAGGACATGTGGTCTGACCACACGTTCTTTACGAGTCCCGCTAAGGGACCAGGGCACTAATTATGGGCCTGCTATTAGCAGGCCCGTAATTACTGCCTTCCCCATTCCCATTGAGCCCTATGGGGGCTCACATGGAATGGGGAATGGCTGGTTGAATGGGGACTGACCGGGTCCTCCATGGTCGGAATGACCCGGTAAATCCCCATCCAACCAGACCAGACCCGGACCCGGTATTGGAGGCAGCCATGGTGCTAATAGCGCCATGGCTGCCTCCAATCTCGGAATAAGGCCCTTTATCTGTCCTTATAGTCCCAAAATTTCAACTGTTGTTTTGACCCTGTTGACATTTAAGAGAAAATGAAGCAAGGCAGGATGGCTTATCCAACCTCCTCAAAGAATGTTTGTTAATGTTAGGCAACTATTTATTCCCTCAAGGCCTTTAACATATCAGTGAGTTGCACTCTCACTGTGGTCAAGCTGGCCAGAATCCCAAGGAAACCAAGGATCATGTGGTGCCTTTCAAATCATCAACAGATTTGGCGAGCTCTATCTCTCCAGTCCGAAATGATGTCCAATATCAGCCATAAATGAGATAAATTGACCTCCAATTACCACTTTTATCAAATTCAAAATATCACTATGTTTTATTTGTGGGTGTCATTCACTTGCCAGTATACCTCCAGGAAGGGATGTAAGGATTCTGCAAAGTTGGGGTTTTGCAATATGGCAAGGTTTAATGTCCATTTAGGAGGCCTACGCAGGTCCTCAGGAAGATAGATGACTGGCATTCATTATGGGAGCATGTTCAGATATAGTTTATGGTAGAATAATGCATACCCTTACCTGACTGGTGATAAGCCTAAGGGCCAGGCAAAAGTCCAGTAAAAAATAGATCTTATAAGCATATGAAATTAATGTAAAATCTATCTCTCAATCTATCTCTCAATTATAAAGTTCCCTCAATTTAGGAGTTGTAGTAAATTATCCTTTCACGAAAGTCAGGTCTGCTGAACAGTTACACTTTCAGGCAGCACCCTGTGTTTTACAAACTGGTGTTGATGTATTTCAACACCATATAGGCCGGCCGGCCATTGGATGTATCATTGAACTTATTGACATCCATATATAAGACACCCCGTGTAAACGTTTTGTTAGGCATCAGTACTTGGTATGAAAGCAGCTGTTAGGAGATGCAGTACCTTACATACAAGGGTGCATAGAAGGAAATGTGAACGTGCAGAAGCCAAGGAAGTGAAACTGGCCCTAAGGGAGCCCTTCATATAACAAAGCAGCCTATTGACACATCTCTGAAGGAAAGTATGTTGTAGACTTGCAAGTAGTGTGCTCAAACCAAATTCATCATTAGCAGCAATATGCCTACACTTTTAGAAAGTACCCCATACAATGCATTCACCTATAAAGTAGAAACCTGTGTTTAGTAGACTTCCAAGGATTTTTTGCTAGCATCTTCAATCAAAAAATGTTCATAGGCGCCCCTCTGCGAGAAGGAACATGGCTAAATGACCTGTTCTTTGGGTAAGTACCCAATCGAGAATCTGCAGACACACTTTAGCTCACCGTATCTTTCACAGAAGAGAAATATCCATTTGCACATCAGTCTTTGTCCCTCCCACATGAGCAGTCATGCACTGAAATGTTATTGCAATTTTCTTCTGAACAAGAGTACCAACAGCAACCCCAGACATGTGTTTCAGCCTTGTTGGGCCTCATCAGTGAGGTGGAGCTGTGCTTCTCTGATCACAGTGAGCATGGGTCTACGTCTGCATAACCCTAGGAAACGTAGGGTAACTAAACCTAAGTCCCTTAAACAATCAAAAAATAGTGATAGGCGCCCCTCTGTGAGAATGAACACGGATAAATGAGATGTTTTTTGGGAAGGTATCCACTTGAGAGTCCGCAGCCACACTTTAGCTCACTCCCCCTTTCACAGAAGGGAAATATCCATTTGCATATCAGTCTTTGCGCCGCCCACATGGGCGGTCCAGTACAGGAATGCTATGGCAATTCTCTTCTGAACAAGAGAACCGACACCGACAGCAACCCCAGACAGGTGTTTCAGCCTTGTTGGGCCTCATCAGTGAGGTGGAGGTGTGCCTCTCTGAGGACAGTGAGCAAGGGATCCACATATGGATGACATAGGGTGACTAAACCTAAGTCCCTTAAACAATAAAAAAATAGTCATATTAGCTCCTCTGTGAGAAAGAACACGCCTAAATGACATGTTCTTTGGGAAGGTACCCACTTGAGAGTCTGCAGCTACACTTTAGCTCACTGTACCTTTCACAGAAGAGAACTATCCATTAGCATATCAGTCTTTGTCCCGCCCAAATGCGCAGTCCAGCACAGGAATGCTATGGCAATTCTATTCTGAACAAGAGAACCAACAGCAACCCCAGACACGTTTTTCAGCCTTGTTGGGCCTCATCAGTGATATCCTGTTAGGAAGATCATCTCCTTCTCCACAACTAACCCTACTAAAACTCTCCATACTTCTGTGAACATATCACACACCGACGAATTACACCACCGACACAGAGTGTACCACAGCACCCCACACCTACACTAACACCAAACAGCAAAACTCCACTTCGGCCAGGAAAATAGCTTAGCAGGTTGAGCGCTTGATTCTGTGATCTATGTTAGATCTGCAAGTCACAGGTTTGAATCCTGGTAAGCCCAACTCAGCCTTTCATCCTTGTGAGGTTGATAAATGAGTATCAACTTTGTTTGGGATATACATGCATGTAAATATGTTCTATATGCAGCACTTCAGCGAAAGTGCTATATAAATAACAAATCGTTATCACTATCAATAACTCCTACTATCACAACACAGTAAATACAATCCTGTGCCACAAGCACACAAGACTACCCATAAGGACCTAAAGCCCACCAGCCCATACTACCCAGAAGAAAACCCACACACAGTGACCAGTTTTTCCGAACTAAAACTACCAACACAACTGCAAAAGCACTCATGCACTCTCCTCCACTAACAAACCCAGCCTCCCTCTTTTTTCATATCTACTTGAGTGCCTGAAGATCACACAAATAACAGCAGCCATGGTATAACATGGCATACCATAATGTAACATAACATAGGGCCTTTGGGAAAATACAATCATAAACACCAAAATCCATCTGATATAATCTATTATCAACTGGTTTCCTGTGATTTAGAGCCCTGTGTGCATTGTTCTCTGGTGCTGGCACTTTCACCAACATCAGATGCCTTTTTGTTCACTACTGAGAATGCTTGACACCTTCCCAGGGAGAAAGGGCGGGTGAATGGGAAAATGAGCTCTGCCTCTCAAATGGGGAGGTCACACCAGCGGGATCATTTCTGGGATTTTTTCAATCTTGGGCAGGCATTAAAAGGGGGGGAAGTAAAGTATAATGTATTGTCTAGTTTAGAGAGGAGAGAAGATGTACCCAGGCTAAGGGTCCTACCTTCCTGAATATGTTTACACCCCACTATCTTATTGTAACCTTCCCTAAAGTCCTGCAGACAATGCACTCTGAGAGCTGACATCAGAAGGAAAATGTGTTACACCATCGAATATTGCCCCTTATACAAGGCTTGCAATGGGCCAATCCACTGAGATCCTCTTAATAGAGTCATCAGTGAGTCATCTTGGAAGAACCACCTCGGAAGAGGATTTTGCTGGAATTTCATTTGTGTAAAATTACCCTAGTTTACAGTCATTTGCGCGAAGACTTGAATTTCCAAGGAGGGAGAAAAGCCCTCCCCAACACAATTCAAGGGCAGATATTGAAGTGACTGAATGTTGGAAAAGGCCTTCTCCCTACTTGCACACTGATACCCAGTACTCTGCCACTCACTAAAGTGATAAACCTGCAAGTATCCTTGGCAACCGCCCTAGCTGGGAAGGGCAAATAACAGACTCACCTTTCCTCAGAAACCCAATACAGTGTCTCACAGCAAACCACAGAACTGCTGGAGGGAACCCTGATGGCTGCTGTCAATGGGATAGCACCCTTATGTGATGCAAGAAAAAACTATGTTACGATCACCAAGGTAAAAAAAAACAAGAGCATCTGAGTCCCCTAAATATTGGGAATACAACAAGGTTCCAGGAACTTATGGGTGGTGCGTGACTGCTGGAGCCTAACCCTCTCCCACGGTCCATATCAAAGGCTATGTGGGTAAAACACTGTGACACTTTGTTCGAGGAGAAATTAGTGTTTTATACTGGGAGCACATGTAATACTGCCTTTGGGTTAACTGATTCTCCACTGATTTTAATGGAGCGAGAAGTTAGGCTTGCTCTTGAGAGATCAACAAAAATGCAAGCCCTCGGGCCTGAATATGATCCCAGTGGATTTATTTGCAGATTAATCTTTGGTTTGGGTTCCCTATTGAACGAGAATGTTGAATGCAATGCTGTCCCTGAACAGGGTCCCAGATTCTTGGACCCAGGCAGTTATAGAGCCCATCTTTAAGAAGGGAGATAAAAACCATCCTGCCAATTACAGGTCTATTTCCCTTCTTGGTGCAGCGGGAATGGTCTTCACGAAGGCTATCCTGAGAAATTTTTGAGACATGGGTGAAGAACGCTGGAGTCCTGAGTCATTTGCAGGCGGGCTTCCAGAAGGGAATTAGCATGGTGGACCAATGTTTAAGGCTACACATGCCATGTGACAAATACATAGCTCTGAGGAAAATGCCCATTAATGCCATTTTTATTGGCCTAAAAATGGCATTCGATACAGTACCAAGAACAAGGCTATGGGCTACTTTGGTGGAGTTGGGTATTCCTGAAGAGTTGTTGAATGCCATTAGGTCGCTTCACATGGGCCATGAGGCCAAGATTCACAGGGGGGTAGATGGTGCTCAGTCCGTGACAGTAAAAATAGAAATGGGGGTCTGGCAGGTCTGTGTGCTGCCTCCATAATGTTTTGTGTGTTCATCAATGGTGTTCTTGATAATCTGCTACAGGTCCTGATGGATGTGCCCTTGCTGGGTTGTGATAAAATACCAATACTAATGTTTGCTAATAACGTAGACCTGCTTTCACTTACACTGATGGGGCTGAGTCGTCATCTAGATACGTTGTTGCCAGGTGAATGGCCTTTCTATTAACTTCCAGAAGACCAAGGCTTTGGTCCTTAGAGGGAAAAGAGTGAGGAAACAACCCAAAATAAGACTTGCATTAGGAGATGATGTGATTGAACAAGTCTCTGCCTACGACTACCTAGGCTTAAGAATCAAAGAGGACTGTACCTGGAAGGAGCAACTGGGTAAAGCTGGGCTGACTCTTACTAGGTACAGTGATGCCCTAGCTAGGTTCACTAAATAGAAAGGGGCAGAGGGCTCTGGGGTTGCTCTTGAGGCCTGTAAGTCCAAGGCCCAGCAGGCAGCTCTATATGGCACAGAGCTGTGTGGTTGGATTAATAGCATGCCCCTGGCAGTGATTGAAAACACATTCTTGAAGATCCTAAAGGGCTTACCGACTTGTGCACCCAACCTACCTCTTGGTCTTGAACTAGATCTACAGTTCATTGATGAAGCTTGCAAGGTAAAGCCATTACTCTATTGGATACGGTTTTGGACCAGCAAGCATTTACTCAAGTACAGGCAGGCAATAGAGGATGTGATGCTTTACAAAGGAATTTAAAGTGTTTGGTCTGGTTGATTACTGGACCAGACCTGACACTGTTGGTAGACATTCTTAAACTCTCTTTATACATGCTGTCAGGGTAGCAGGTAGCAAGGGGGATCACAATTAGTGTGGGGTGTGACACTTCAAACCAGTTCTCTAGATATTGGGCATTGAAACAGTCTATGGGATATGAAAATTATCTGGATCAAATGCACACAAAACAAATGCAAACTTTGTTTATGAAAGTTCACATGGGTAATTTGCCGCTGGCCGCTTTGCAGAGCAAATGGAACTATAGCACTACTCTGAAATGTCCCTTTTGCATGGATGTAAGTAAAGATATGGTCCACGTTGTCTTGCTTTGGCCATACTATGGCCACTTGAGTAGAGGATGTTTAAAGCCTCTCCTCATTGCTGATATGGTAAACACTACTGCAGAGGCCATGGCTTTATGCCTAGCAGCTAAAGATGAAGCTGCAACCTATGCAATGGGCTGGTACCTACAGAGGGCTTGGAGAAGAAGATCCAAACAAACATGTTAATTAGCCCAAGTGGGCTACCGAGGGCCTTTTGCATTTGATTGCGTTTACATGAGGCATATTTGATTGGCTTGTGCTAGTACTGTGTTTTTACTGTTTTATTGAAAATGTTATGTGTTGTATGGTATTTTACTGAAATAAAACACAAACAAACAAACATACCAATCGTGTATTAAGTACACTCTTTTACAATTAGTTGCTTTAGCTCTTAAAATGAATAGTCTGAAAATGTATACTAAAATTCAGATAATATTTTACTTGTCTATATTTAATGTTTTTGTGTAAGGTACAAAGAAATAACCAATTGTATCTGTTAAGTCTCTTAGAATACATGTATCCCAGTGGTATTACTCTGAAAAAGGGGGCATTTATCTTTTGCAGGATTTATAGTGACATTGAATTTGCCACCCTTCAGTGTCAGTCGACCAAGATATGTGGAGAATGTTGAAAATAACCAAGTGTAGGAGGGGGGCCATCCCGCCAGTGGTTGATAGACATAAAGGAAGATGAGGCCGAGGCCCCCTTTTGTGCAATAAAGTAATACATATCTACCTTAAAATGTTGGTTTGATGATAGGGTCACATGTATTCAAAAGAATGTTGACAACCCATGTCTTGCTAGAGTATGGTGAGGTAAACTCCACTTCCACTGAACCCATCTTCACTGTAGTTGATTGATCAGTATTTAAATGCATCTTCTGATGGAAGAGTATGTCACCTTGACATTCTTGAGAGCTGTGAGAACTCAATGCCATTGGACAACTCATCCCATGTACATTGAATATTCAATCTAAGGGTTGCCATTTCATGCCGGTGTCAACCTTGTCAATGTGGTCTATCGCATGAAAGATTTCTCTATGTGGTACCATAATAAAGATGTTACAGATGATTTATTTTAATGACAATTCATGTGTGTTACATCTATAATATCAACTGGCATATCAAATATGTCTAAAGGTACTCAACAGAGTTTTGAACAATTAATTGTGCCGAGTGGGAGCAACTGATGTAGATTTTTCCCTGGAAAGGACCTTTGAAATTGCGAAAATCGTGGGGCAAACGGAAAAGTGCATCAAAGCTCTGGATACGGAACCTACAAAGGCTGTAGCTAGTACTGTTCACTCTGTTAATCAAGGCAAGCAACAGAGTAATAAGTAAGAGAACAAACATTCATATACAAATAAAGCAGATTTCAAGTAGAAGATGGAAGGGGGGTCATTTGTCAAGAGATGCTAGAGATGTGGAAACCCTGATCATCTTGCTACGATAAAAAGTATTTTGCACCTCATCTGATATGTAGGGATTGTGTAGGGCTTGTGGAAGAAAGGATCATGTTTATCAATGCTGTAGGCAGTGGAACAAGCCTGGTAGTGTCAAAATGGTTCACGATGACAAGACTCTTTGGCAGGATGCAGGGAGTGATGGAGAGGATGAGGCTTGTGTAGTTCTTATGGTTGTGTATGCAGGCTGCAATGTAATTGTTAAACATGCTGTCATGCAAGTTGATGGTTTGGTGTCTAAAATCAGTGCACTGGAAGCAGGCTGTTTATCAGTAGGTCCTGTGCACCCTCTTCTAACAGTAAATACCTTCATGAGTGTCTACCCGGACATCTCTTTGCCACATTTCCCACAGTCCAGAGACTCGAAAGATTTATGTGGGGTTGGCAATTCAGAAATGGAAAATAGTGAAGTCAAAAGTGTAAAACACATGCGACATATGCGAGGTGTGCAGTAAAACAATTTCGGCAGGTGGGTTTTTTGTCCTTACCGGGGGTAGGTAGTAGAATAGCCGTCCCACTCACCTTCCAATACAGACTTATTGGGGGGGTTTGTGCCACATAGTGATTGCTAACTGGTGATGTCAGATATGGGGTCGGGATGAATTTAATACCCCTGCACCATTTTATTGGAGTGTGACTTTGTGCCAGTTGCGTTGAAAGTTATTCTGACAGTTGGGCTGGAATTTCTACGCCAGAGATATCTTTCATACATAAACTGATAATTGCATACTTTTGTATGTGCATTTGCACAACTTTTCCAGGCACATGCTTATCTTGTGTGTGTACTTCCCTTTCTCCTTAGGGATCCTGTTCTCTTGATGTGTTGCTTTCCTATGTCTCTGAATCAACCCAGGTCTCCCCCTTCATGACACCACACCCAGACATATCTGCTGTGGTCAACGATCTAGGAATAGGGGTGGAGTACCCAACCACAAGAACAGACCTCAGCTTCACATGACAAAGTTCCAATGGAGGATGAGCAGTAAAGAGATGCTTCCCCCCAAACTTGGTACTGGGGCGAAAAGGCTCATACAAGGCAAGTCCCAGATAATGGGAACCCTAAGACTTTGTTATTTTGTTTGAAGTGACTTTGCCGACCAGAGGTTTTGCTTTTCAAAAACAAGAAGGGGACCTGAGACCATTGTAAGACTGTAGAAAGCCAGTTTTAACTTTTAGTTTCCCTGAACTTACACAACTCTGGAAACCATTCTGATATTTCTGTTGAACATGTATGCCATTCCATGTTCTGATCACACACTGCAAAACTGTCTGAATAAATTCACTTCACTTTTATGTTTATGTGTCTCTGGTTCTTTCGATACCCGTCAAAGGCATGAGATGATTATTTCCCATCAGGTTGTCTAGGCTGAATTCGGTATACAGCTGGATTTGGTATAGCTCCCTAATGTCTTACTATGCAAGGTTAGGTGGTGAACAGTGCTCTTAGTAATAATGTATGCCAGTGTTTATTGATTTTGGCCAGTTAAGAGAGGACATGCCACATAAGCACTTACGCTTCTCTAGCAATCACCTTACTGATCACATGATGTATATAACGTAATGTTTGGGAACACAATGTGCCTACATTTGGCCAAGACCAAAGAGAATATTCAAAATTGGCTCACATGTTCCTCAATCCTGCTGGCCTTTTCCATATTTATTTATGGACCAATACCATTTATGGAGTGATTTAAACTGTGGGCATTTAGAATGTGTGTCGCTTATCTCTTCCCTGTTGCTCAATGACCATCTTTCTCATCGTCTGGTTGTAAGACAGCGTTGGGTGTTCTCCTGCCATCTAATTTTGAGATTATCTGAAATGTGTTGTTTGTAGAAGACATCCAACATTTAGATGATAAAAAAGTGACCCTATGCTTTTCGACAGACAACCCCCACTTGTATAACATTTCCGCAATTAGGTTATTGATGCTCTTGTACCATATGTACAAAAGTGCTTTCTTCAAATGTTGACATTGACGTTTACGTTGAGAAGTAAATGGATGTGTTAGTTGCATGTTTTCAATTGAAATAATTGCACCATCTTGCCATATGTCTGCTATCATATTAATACATGTTTTCTTCTCCAGGCACACCATAAAAAGAGGTTATCACTAATTTGAAAAACAGAGATATTGTAATGGGGATCTTTAAGGTGGAGACTGTTCTTTACCTTGACCACAGTGTGTAGTCACATACAGCTATGATGGACAGTGTAAATTATCGGATGATATTCTAAGCCTTTCTTTTTGATGTATAGAAGGTCAGTAACATTTTCCATCGGTATCATGTTTCTCTATAGCAAACCTTAATGACTCTGAAACACGTCCCTGTCAACATCACTACTACAGTTCAGGAAAGAGCTTTCTTCTTCAAGGAATGGCTCCTGCCTGTCATCTAGGGCGACACACCCTCCACTCCCCACCCTACCTGAGGCTTGGTGAACTGGTCCTCATTGTTTCCTACCCTGGTTGCTTGTAGAACCCTTGCTGCCAATTGCCCACCCTCCCCTGTTGTTAGCTCCCCATTCTCTTATTCTATGCATCCTTCACTGTGTTCTTTCCCCTTTGATTGTAAAGCACTCTGTTGTTTCCCGGTGCTAGGTCTATGTTTAATAAATACAAAAACAGTAATAATAATAATAATAATAATAATAATAATAATAATAATAATAATAGTAGTAATACATTCCAGTAGAGTAACTTCAAAAATTAAATAATATATATTAGTGTTCAGTATTATCACAACTCCCAAGGAGTATTCAACTTATAATGTGTCCAGTGAAAGTCTGGGTCATCATTTACCCAAAGGAAACAGTTAATATTTCCAATCATTTTGGGCCTCATTACAAGTTTGGAGGTAGCCATGCTCTTAATAAGTGCATGGCTACCCCCAAACTCGGGTCCCTCAAAAGGGGACTTACCGGGCCATTCCGACCTTGGAGGGGCTGGTAAATCCCATTCTTGGGACCTGGATCCAGTACGTCCCCATTCACATTTGAGCCCCCAGGAGGACGTGGAGATGAAGGGTGGAAAATATTTCAGTGGAAAGCAATAGGACAAGGATTCTGGGAGTTGTGGGTTTTAAGTGCAACAGGGTCTTGGCACTTTGTGAATCTATCCGATATTAAAGGTTTGTGAGATTGGGATAAGGGAGATATTTTGGGTGAAAGGGAGGTTGAGGTAACACAACCTATAAAAGCTTGAGGACGCTTGTCTTCCTCGTCCCTTTCTTCGGTATAATATTGTGTCCCACTTTGGATATTTCCCCAAGCATAACCCCGGGCTCCCCTAGCCAGGTGATCCTCTGCCACAAGTCCACCCTCAGGAACTGGATCCAACAGTGATGGATATGTCCTGGCCACCTGAGTAAGGGATTCCTGGGCTCTACAGGTGAGAATACCCTGTAGATGCTCACAAATAGCATTCAAACATTTGTGGGTGATAATCATCTTGAGAATTTGGATCCTGTGCACAAGGAGATTTGTAATTTACCCTACCTTTTGATATGTTTTTTGTATTGTATTGAATAATGTGTGTATTTTATGGAAAATCATTTCACCCACCTGATCTGTGTGATCACTAATCCCAAATGTAGGTGGGGCATGGTATTACAAGTATGACACTGACACAATGGGTACAATTTGTAAAACCTAATGTCTGCTCTATCTCTTGTACAAAAAGTGTAAAAAGGAGAAATGTATGCAAAAGGAAAAACCAGTGTTCAAATGAGTAAATGTGGTTGACCGAGCTCTCCTCCCCACATTAGACCTCACAGAGTAAGGCAGTCCCTATAAGCCGGATGACACACTCTGTTTCGGTTTCCAACACAATAAACCATAATAAAATGTGGTTCGAGGCCCGCCTGGCCTTCCACGTTAAAGTATCTTTTCCTGACTTCCAAAATAATGTTTCAACCAAAAAGTCCAGACATTTCACCACACAGTTCACGTAGGTGCGCCTCTGTCGGGTTCAGGCCTTGCACAACAAAGTTCAACACAAACTTGCAAGGGAGCTCCCTTCCCCAAGCTTATTATACTTCGGTCTCCCTCTGTCAGGCTTGGACAACTTTCGAATGTCAAAGACTTTCAAATGTGCATGACTTTCTTTACAGACCACCGCAGGACCACTTGGAGTCGAAGTTTACAGTTTAACTTTCACTCTCCACTTCTCTAGGAGTTCAACTTCTTTATTTAACTTTTGCTGTTCATTTGCTTTATCGCTTCAAACAATGTACCTTTCAATGAGACTTCTCCATTACTTAGTATTGCTGATGTCGCAGCTGTCTTTTACTTCAAAGTTCGTCGACCGGTCTGCCTTTCCTCACATCTCATCCATATGCGTGCACCCTTCACTTGTGATATAATGTTGCTACTAACCTTTAACACTCACCAGTCTCTCAGGTCACATGCCAACTCACTGGGTGTGTGCGTCTCTTTCTTGGTTTTGCGATTTCCAATTCAGGAGTCTAGGTTAGTACCAGAGGCTTGGCATAGCCTTCCCAACTCCACCGTTCACCCGAGAGGGTCCCTGGCATCCTTGAAACACAATCCGGTCTTCACTTGTGGGATATGGCCTTCTCTACATGCTTTCTGCAGCCTGTTGGAGGCCACAACTGCCGGTAGGGAATTCTTGGGGTTTTTGACCCAGTGCTCTTGCCTCTTGGTCCGTTGCTCTGCTCCAGTAGGTTTGCCTTCTGCTCACACTCATGTTCTGCCTTCCTCAAAGTGTGTCTTTGGGTTCTGACGTTTATTTTGTGTGAGGAGTGCTAATTGGTATCAGGTATATGCACTTAGAGTCAAGTGCCTGACTTTGCCTGATCCGATTAGCGCGACATGTCAAGTACGGTATGTGAAAGTTAATGTTGTTACTCTCATATTCCTTCTTCATCGGGCCAGTGTTCGTGTAGAAAGTGGGGGAAAGTTGGTACCTCAGTGAATCCTAAAAAATGGGAGGGGTTACATAAACAAAAGAGGGGGGATACTGGGTATCACCATCGGATGCCTCACCCCCACTCAATGATGGCCCCTCACCCAGGTGATCCTCCTGTACTGGTCCACCCCCAGAGTATGGATCCAAAGGTGATGGCCATGCCCTAGCCACTTTAGAGAGAGATCCCTTGGGACTAGCAGATGAGATACCCTCTGGTCTCCCACACTAAGCACCTAAGTCATTTATCTACCCACCTGAACTTGTACTCATAAATCTCATATTCACTCATAATGTAAGTGGTAGCCCCATCACATTTCTTGAAATTCATTTTATCACTGAAAAGTTTAAATTATTGTTCCACACTCAAATTGAGTTCTTGCATTGATTGGGTAGTGTGATTAATATGTCATCAACAGGTGACATCATTGTACATTGTCTGCTGAAGTAGACACACCCTTAATGATGTTGTTATTTCTTATGGCAAATGATAGTGTTTTCAGGGGATATTAGCATAATTGCCCTAAAAACATTTGACCTAAAACATTTGATCGAATTTTTTTGACCTTTTTTCAATCAAGTTTAGTTAAATATATGTATGGGGGTGGGTAAGGGTATAGATTAGGTTGAGGGGAAGTGGGAGGTTGCAGGGGGTATCCCCCCTCATTGTAGCCCCAAAAAAGGTCAAATAAAGTCAATCAAATGTAATTAGGTCAAATGTTTTAGGTCACGTAGACCCAAACCAGGAAATATGCATAGAAACCAGCAGAGTATCCCTGTCTCAGCGGAATAGCTCCTGAGTACAGTTTTCAGGGTTTTATAGAATATGAAGCATACATAAAACAATAGAATACATTTAGTAATTTGGATTAAAACAATAACCTTCCTAATAATACTTCTCTCGACCTTGAGAGGCATGGCATAATAAAGCCATGTTATGCTTGCAAAATTCCACTCTGCCTACCCAAGTGACACAGTCTCTCTGTGTCCCAGATTGCTCCATCATATGTAACTATCCACGGTCTGTGACCCACATTCCTGTTCGCTAGCCAGAATTCCTCTCCCTCATCTGTAAGTTATTGCTTAGCACATGTCACTGGGCATGCCTATATCACGAGCAGAGATTATATACGGAGTAGCACAGCCTTCTCATTGCTTAATAGAATGTAACAGCCATTTGTGGCTTCTCCCTGTCCTGTCTTACTCTTTCATATCGCAAATATTGTGTGAGGTGATGATCTGCTCAGCACAGATGCACGTTTAGTGTTCATGAGAGAACACATATTGTAGGTTTTCATAGGTATAAAACATTGAGGTCTCTTGGTTAGAACCTTTGCAAAAATGCTCATATCTAAGTTCATAAGGGATATGGGTCTGAAATGTTCCAGTTTGGCAGAGTCCTTGCCTGGTTTAGGTATCACATATATGAGAGCTTTGTTTACTTCAGAGAGTAGTGAGCTTTGTTTGTTGCATTTGGCCATGACAATTTTTGTAGAATTCTATGGGTTGATCATCTTCATCTGGTGACTTTTCTTGGGCCGTTCCTGTAAAGTTTTTTAAAATCTCTTGTTCACAGACTGTCTTTTCGAATAAAAAATCAGACTCAGGTATAAATGTTGGGCTATAGATCTGTTTAAAGAAGTGGTACTCACAGCTATAGATTAGGTTGAGGGGAAGTGGGAGGTTGCAGGGGGTATCCCCCCTCATTGTAGCCCCAAAAAATGTCAAAGAAATTCAATCAAATGTGATTAGGTCAAATGTTTTAGGTCACGTAGACCCAAACCAGGAAATATGCATAGAAACCAGCAGAGTATCCCTGTCTCAGCGGAATAGCTCCCGAGTACAGTTTTCAGGGTTTTATAGAATATGAAGCATACATAAAACAATAGAATACATTTAGTAATTTGGATTAAAACAATAACCTTCCTAATAATACATCTCTCGACCTTGAGAGGCATGGCATAATAAAGCCATGCTATGCTTGCAAAATTCCTCTCTGCCTACCCAAGTGACACAGTCTCTGTGTGTGCCAGATTGCTCCATCATACGTAACTATCCACGGTCTGTGGCCCACATTCCTTTTCGCTAGCGAGAATTCCTCTCCCTCATCTGTAACGTATTGCTTAGTACATGTCTTTATCACAAGCAGAGATTATATACAGAGTAGCACAGCCTTCACATTGCTTAATAGACTGTAACAGCCATTTGTGGCTTCTCCCTGTCCTGTCTTGCTCTTTCATATCACAAATCTTGTCTGAGGTGATGATCTGCTCAGCACAGCTGCACGATTAGTGTTCATGAGAGAACACATATTGTAGGTTTTCACAGGTATAAAACATTGAGGTCTCTTGGTCAGAACCTTTGCAGAAATGGTGATATCTAAGTTCATAAGGGATATGGGTCTCAAAATGTTCCAGTTTGGCAGAGTCCTTGCCTGGTTTAGGTATCACATATATGAGAGCTTTGTTTACTTCAGAGAGTAGTGAGCTTTGTTTGTTTTTGGCATGTATTTGGCCATGACAATTTTTGTAGAATTCTATGGGTTGATCGTCTTCATCTGGTGACTTCTCTTGGGCCGTTCCTGTAAAGTTTTTTAAAATCTCTTGTTCACAGACTTTTCGAATAAAAAAACAGACTCAGGTATAAATGTTGGGCTATAGATCTGTTTCAAGAAGTGGTTCTCACTTTCCACCTTGTTACAGTGTTCAAATGTATTAAGTGATTTATGAAACGTTTTGCCATTGCTGTTACGCCGGACAGATCTGATATCATTTCACTGTCCACTCATCGGAAGAAGGACACTCCTACAATTGAATTTGATTGTTTTGTTTAAAATGCAAGTAGACACCACACCTTGTCCAAAACAGAAATAGGATGGCTGGTAGGTTTTTAATGACTCGTGACCCTCCAGACTGTTGTTTTTCAGCCTGCCATGTCATTGCAGAAAGAGCAAGACCAAATGCAAATTATGCGTGACCCCACACCAAACAACTAAACACAAAAGAGAGTGGTAGGATGCTTAGGAGTATACTGTAAGAGTTGTGCCCTAGCAATATTTTGTAACACGAGATGGAAGGGAGCTACATACCCTAATAATTAATCGTTCAGCTGAGCATCTATAATGCTCCTGAAAGTTTTGAATTGTCTCAGAGGAAAGGCAAATAATATACAGACAGTGCTGGTTTTGTCCTGTGTTGAATCACAAAAGTCAGATTGGTGTTTGGATTGGAGACTGGGTACTGAGTAGTATAAATCAAGAAAGCTGTTTAGGGACAGAAGGCGAAGGGGATAGAGAAAGTTCTATCTTTTCTTGCATCCCTAGGAATCTATCCCTAGTCGGAGCTGTTGTGCCACTTATCTAATAGTGGATAGATTAAGTAAAAGGAAGTATATTCTCTTTTTTCTTCTCTCTTTGTTGTACCAATTCCTATTCTTTTAACTTCAGAACCAGTTTTTTTTCCCATGCCTGATAGTATTCAAGATAGGAATGTCAGCATCGGGCCTTACTTGTATGTAATGTAAAAAATGTCAGATAGAATGGTTGTCGAACAGTATTGTGGCAATGGTTACTTTACCATACCACTACAAGTGTTTTCGCGCTCTGAAACACTTGTGTACGAGCGCGATATAAATAAAATATCATTTCATATAATTTCATTTCAATATCATTTCATTTATTGGCCAGTACTGTAGGGTCACTGAATCCCAATTAAAAAAATCATAAACACTCTAAGTGAAGAGCTAAAAATATTTTTCTACGAAGACTAATATCAGGGGTCTATACACTTTGATTTCTAGGTGGGCCCCTTGTTTTGTGCTGGGGATCGCAGCAGAGCATTTCTTGCTATCTCCCTGTATCTGTTGACCTGTTTCAAGTGACTCTCTGACTCTTGTAAGAGCAACAGATGTCCACAATCTTGTGGAACATTTCCGTCCTCTGCACATCCTATTGTTATTGTACTCAAAACTACATACACCAGAGCAAGTCTTTACACTCTAGGACCAAAGGGCTCCACCTCAATGTTACTATTAGAGAATCAGGGCCAGCTACTTGGGAGTATACAACTAATGAATAAGAAATCTCAATTACAAGATGCATTAACTAACAGATCACACATCCAGGTGATTATAAGGAATTAGTCATTGAGACAAGACAGAGGAATATGATCCAATGTAACGTCAACTAGGGGATAGCATTGCCCCGAAACGCGTCAAGTGAAAAGCATTTAAGGATACCCTGAACATATATGACTTGAAATAATGAACTGTTGGGTTATATATATGTGAGAACTAAAAGTGACCTACATTAATGTTTACCTGCATAATCAAGACAAACTGTATTATGTTGTACCAATTGAAAAAACAGACTATGATGAGATTGCAATAGTTTGAGTTAATTGACTAGTATTGGAAAACGTGCATATATATATATATATATATATATATATAGATATATATAATATTTTTTTTTATATAAAGAATTACCTTAATGAAAGTCCAGTTGTAAATGTTGTTCTTTCAAATCTTATCATATTGAATATGTCCAATACATACTAGAAACAGTTTGATTGTTTTTACAATAACAATAGGGTGTGCAGGGGACAGGAATGTTCCACAAGATTGTGGACATCTGTTGCTCTTACATTGTTTGATACAACCTAGTGTCAGGGTTGGCTTTCTCCCCCGCACCTCACTAATTATCCTAAACCATTAACATTTCTCCAAAACAAGGTGTGCTCTAGGCGTATTGACTATCGACTCTCTGACTCTTGTCACCTCCTTCAGGACTGTCTTTGTGCTATGGTTGTAAGGATTACCTGCGTATGGGTATGAATATCTTGCAGTCAGTTACCCTAGTTCTGCATCCAAAACGTGAAAGTCAAATTGGTATAGTCTCACCTTTTTGTGTTTGAAGAGACATTCAAACGGCCCCTGCAAAAATTCAAAGGGAACAGTATCACTGCTAAAATCATTCATATGTGAAGTTGTGTTTGTTTTCTTTCCCATCGATTTAGGAACATACATATAAGATTAAGAATACTCACAGGTCCCTTCTTGTCACTACGGTTTTGATTGCTGCTTGAGGTGAATGTGACTGGTAACATGGAGACTTCCCACTGAGAACTTGCTATAGAGAAAAAGACGTGGAAGGATCCATCAGGTGTTGATTGTTGCTGAATTACTTCTGTGTGTGATTGTGGTTCATTTTCAGCACATTTCTGGAGTATTCAAAGTTATCAGCATGAGAAGCTGCATCTTAACTTGCGCACATTACTCGGCAGTTCAAGCTCAGGCTGGTGCTTCTACTAAACTGCCTGTATATGCAGTTGGAACCCCATAATATATGCATTACAGTGCGTCTTGCCCTGCCATCCCTTGTATTGGATAAGCTGCTGGTATTGTTTGCAAGTGTCTTATTTGTGAAAAAACGTGTGTATATTCTCACGGCTAAAAGCATATCCCGTTAGGCTGCCCTCCATCCACATATGTACCACTCTAATGTCACACGGCTGTACGTATTAGGATAACGCTGTTAGTTGCAGCACATTTTTTTCTTTGTCACATTTTTATATATATACCGACTCCTGTGGGAGCTTGTGCCTGCCACTCTATGTTCTCGTATGGTTGAATTGAGGGGCTGCTGTGACGTGTACAGAGCAGTCAATAAGTGTTCCCTCATTGGGAATGCCAGGTTGTCGACATTTTGTAGCATCTTGCAATGTGATTATCGCTATAATTTATAATGCCAAAGAAATGCATCTGGGACTTACCAGTGCTCGCAGATCCGTGTTGCTCCCTACTACGGCATCGTGGCTTGACGTAAGAAACATTAGATGTGTTTAGAAAGGCCCAGGGACACCACTATCACCTTCAACACATCCAACTCAAAGGTCCCTCAAAACTGTCACAACATTCTCACTCCTTTTCCCCTTTTTTTTACACCTTTTGTTTTTGTTCACCTTCTTCCAGCCCTGGCTGAGTTCCCTGCATGATTAAGCCTTGTGGGTGGGTCAAGCAAAGCTAAATTACAACCTGTTTTCAGTTCCCCACCAATCTGCCCCTGCTTATTGGTGTGGGCAAAGCATTTCTTGAGTATCAAATTAAACTAACCCCAGTTTCAGTCTTCAAAAACTTTTTTATGAATCGAATGGCATTTTAACCAACTCATTGTTCAGTCATTTGTTAAAAGGTGAGAGACTATCAGCGATTCCTGAATACCACCAAAATCAGTAACCGTTACCGCCACTTGGTCCTGTGAGTTTACCACAGGATTGCAAGTGGTGGTAGGGAAGTGTTAGCCCCCATTTTTGTAGTCTATCGGACTCTATGGGTTTTATGGCAGAAAAACTGTGAGCAGTAATTCTGCCGCAGTAATGTGGATGATTTAAGGAGGAAAAGTGTAGGAGTCACCTCCAGCATGTTTTAAAAAAAGGCAGCAGGCACCCTTTTCCAGAAAGAACGTGGCATGATAACCTGTTCTGTGGTTTTTTTTCCCACTTTGAGAGTTTGCAGCCATCGCTTTTTGCTTACTGTACCTTTCACAGATGGGAAATAACCATTTGCATATCAGTCTTTGTCCCACACAGTCCAGCATTGAAATGGCAGGCAAGCCTCCTTTGAAAAAGAGCACCAACAGCAACCCCATTCATGTGTTTCAGCCTTTTTGGGCCTCATCAGTGAGGGGGAGCTGTGCCTCTCTGAGCACAGTGAGCAGGGAGTCCACATCTGGGTTCTCCCAGATAACTCAGAGTGACCAACCCCATGTTCCTTCCAAAAATATTTCAAAAAATTATGCTGGTTGGAAATCCTCTACTTTTCCTCCAAACTCGAAATTCAGTGGTGTGGTAAAAATGCCAGTAATTCTGTTACCACCAAAAAAGTGGAGGTAACAGAATTACCTCCACTTTTTAACAGCACAGCAGAACTTGTAATGCGGCGCTATATTTCTTGTTAAAACTCTGGTGCTCTAGGCACAGAAAACTTTAAATTATATTCCGACAGTCCAATGATTGAATGTTGTTAAAGTGTATACTCTTTTCTTTTCTTTTGTCTTAATATTTAAGTATTGTTGTTAAGCGTAGTGTCTAATTAGCTTGTCATGATTGTGATTGCGTATTTATTGTTAATTTTATTTTAATGACTATGTTGATAAATGCAAAGTTTTAGAGGATATGGTGTCATTGAATAAACTAGTTTCTTCTCTTTGGAAGCTATAGGAAACATTTTTTGAATGCTTTGTAAAAAATATAATAAAACATTTATGAAATTGTGCCATACTTCCTTTTGCTTGAAAAATAATTATACTATATTCCAGAGCAGCCTAAATGCCTCGACTGCCCTTGTAGTCCAAGAGTACCAGTTTTTATTTGTTGTTTGAGAGTTCTTTCTCAACCCTTGGGACACTTCACTGGTTTGATAGTGTAGTGCTGTGTTACTGTTAAAAATGCTAGCTAGACGCTAGCCTCTGGCTTCCCCTGAACTCTGTAATGCATTCTGCTGCCTATGGGTTAGGTTCCTGGAATAAACAAAAACAATTAATATAAATAAAAGTACATGATTCATCACCTAAAAAAGGAAAATGTCTATGAACTATAGAAGGGATGACAAAATGATGTGCCAGCCTTGGCAATGGAATCCCCTCAAGACAATGGCTGGTTTGAGATGTGGTTGAGAAATACAGTTTTATTTATTTGTTGCTTTTGTTAGATGGTTGGCTTCAATGCTGATTGTTATGAGAAACACATTCCATAGCCATGGTCCTTGTAAGGAAAAACATCAGCCTCCCTGTGAGCTGAAGTGAGATTATGGCATCTGTAGAAAGTTTTTATCGAAGGAATGCAGAGACAGTCCATGGGTGTCATGTTATAACGTTTGTTTTCAGGTTATATGAGAAAGGGAGGAAAAAACAAAGACACACGAAACAAGCATTGGCAACTGGCAATAGTTTTGGCATTTACAGTTATTCTTTGCATTTTGCATTTATAGGCAGCAGAGTGAAAGGAGGAAAGTGCAAAGTTTTAAAGGAGGATTTGATAAGAGGTGCGGGTGTGCTAGCAGTAGCCGAATGACAAAGCCACTACACAATAGTTCCAGAAGGCACCGACATCTTACCTACCCCTTCATAAAAACTATTATTTGCAAGGTCACCGTGAAACTAGTACTTTTACAATGTCCACGCTAACCCCAAGCCAGTAAATATCGACATGCAGAACGTGCAATACTTACTCATCACAGCGCTATCGACACATGTGTCCCGTGACCGCAAGGCTGAGACCCATTTCTCGCAGAGCATCCCAATTGCTAGCTATTAAGCACACTGGGCTTGGTTCATTAATTCGCTAAATGAAGCTAATTTACTCGCTCATTCAATTGCTTAGATCCAATTCAGAAAGGCATTTCTTTACAGAGAGCAGTTAATTCAGGAACAGAACCAGAGGGGGCTTTATGTACAGTTTGCATACTTGCTGCAAGCAAGACCACCTGAGACCATGCTGGGGCAAGTACATGTTTGCAGATCCTCATGTTGTGTTTGTATGGCCCCTTTCTGTCGCCTGCCCCTACTTTATGACACGCACAGCACAATATGGCCACGCCCTTTTACAGGGTGGCCCCTCAATTTCGGATCCCAATTACACCGTAGCACACTGTTCTTATAATAGTAGTGAGGAGGTAGAGTGCGCTGCAGGTGCGTCCTGCTGCATCCAAAAACGTGGGTGCTTGGACAGTATTGCTAATGAAATGCGCATTCCCACACATACTGCTTTGCCCAGGTGAACCGTGTGCAGTAATCACTCTGTCCGTTCTCCCAACGCTCACCTCGGTAGCCACAAAGCCATATGCAAAAATTGGCAGTAACCTTCTTTGTGCCGGTCCCATGTCATTTCATTGCGGGATATTTTTTCCGCTGGGTTTTTTACCATGAATTTTTTAACGAAAAAACCCATTGAATTTTTTTACAATTATTTTTGGGGGGACCCCCCAAACACCCCATTCCGTTAAATTCTTGATCTATTCCCAAACACCCACAACACATATTTATAATTTTCTAACCCCGCGCAAAAAATTCAATGAGTTTTTTTCGCTAAAATAAATTGCGGAAAAACCCTGGCGAAAAAACGACCCACGATGAAAGAACATTGTACCCTTTGTCCCCATCCCCTCTAAAAAGCAAAGCATTGCAGTCCGTTCTCTTTGTGCTCACCCCATTCCTGCTCCCCCGTAGCATGACCACCGCAACCTCCATTTATCAAGACCTCTAACCTTTTCTAGCCTTTCGTTCCGGAAGTGTGCACATTACTGCCAGGACCTGTAGCCATCATGCGCTGTCATTATTAGCTGCATTACACACGAAATTGCACACATATTGTCCATCACATCTGCACGTTGCAGTCTTTGGATGCGCTGTTTCCGCACAGAAAACCACAATCTAGTTACATGAAACAAACCTACATCCGCGGCCCACAGTTTTGCCCTATTTTCCCAAGAACCGCGTGCTCCCAGACAAACAAAATGACCTTTCGTGAAAAGGTCGGGTGGCACGGAAATGCACAATAGGCACGGGCACGTGTATACACCCGATCCTTCCTATAGCGCTGCACGCGCCCGGCTCTACTTACTCACTCAAGGCAAACTCGTCAGAACACCCTGCTCAGTACTCTGAAAGCAGAAACAGCCCAGCCCGCGTCTGGATTCATCAAACCCTAAACCTGTGCTCGCTAATAAAGATCTTTCCCTGTATGTGCTAAGTGCGCCGCACCCCTCATATCCCAGCTTTGCCAAACACATTGCCCTTCAGAGCCTTCCCAATTAAGCACGTGCCACTACAACGCGCACTGGTTTAACCCAATCATGGAGACCCCCAAGTGTTGCCAAAGCTATCCGAAATTAAAAATCGTGCACCCGTCTACTAGGGTAACTTATTACAATTGAATTACTGTAAGTGTGCCCCTAAAACTAAACGTAGCCAACCTGACCCTTCTTTTAAGATAAACATTCCAGGCAACCAGGTCAAGGCACACGGCAGTCAGAAAATGGGAGACATGCATCCACACCTTTCGTAGTACTCTTGGCATGCTCCTTTAGCCATCGCCCTTTATGCATGGGCCATTATGCCTCACCGTGCCGACAATAAATAAAAACACTCTTACAATATTCCTGTATTCTTCTAAGCTGTCCCAAGCAACCTGCTGCCGCCCTCCTGGCCTGTACACTTAAAGACGCTAACGGTGGGCAGGGGTGTGCACATTGGGTCATCTTTTCTAGCTCTCTGTGTGTATTAAGGAAACTTCATCTTGCGCAAGAACGTTGCTATTTCCCCACCAAAATCTTACATGACCTCACAGCCACCTGAGCACGTTCAATGTCACCCTCTTTAGTGTGGTCTGTTAGGGGGCGGCCTACTCCGGGTCACCGGGCAGGCCCCATACTCATGTCGGGAGCACCAACGGGGTTCCTTGGTGCAGCGCTCACGCCGCAGATGGAAGCCCTCACGTCTTCCAGCAGTGGGGGGGGGAGGTGCCGCCCTCTTCTCGCGGCCAAGGCCACCGGCAAGTCCTCCTCCTCACGACAGGAGGTGCAAGGGCTCAGCGCTGCTCATGGCAGACGCCGCCTCCATCTCGCGGGCACCAGGCGGCCCGTGTCACCCGAACACGGGGCCCAGGGCCACCCACATCCTCCAAACACATACGGGCCTCCAGCAGCCCGCACATGCACACGGGTCCGTACAGACTTCGTCACCATTGTTAGGGGGCCTGCTCTGGGTCACTGGGCAGGCCCCTTATTCATGTTGGGAGCACCCGATGGCGATGCTCACGCCGCAGATTATGCCGTGGGGGTCACCCCAAGTGCTCCAGTTCACTGGATGCCCCCACGTTGCTGGGGGCACACAGGCCAGGGTCGCACCAGTGGCCATGGTCACATGGCCGTGGGATCACCCAGGGACGGCATTGCCCAGCAGGGGCACCATCCTCGTGCTGGGCCCCGTCCTTGGGCCCAGCACCTGCAGTGTGGCACCAGCATAGTGCCTAAAGAACAACACTGGAGCCTCATGATAGTCAGACTAACGAGCCGGAAGTGGCTCGTAACTTTTATTAAGTTGTTCACGTGGCTACTGCCACATGACCTATTACAGCATCCCGGGAGCTACAATGCTCCCAGGAGGGGTGCTATGCAACACCACTCCTTTTTTTTTATAACAACAGAACAAAACCTTGCACAAACGCACATTCCTACTTCTACAACCACTCTGCTTTGTTTTTCACACCCTGTATTAACCTGGGTGAGTGGCTCTACTATCACAAACTACACTGGCACCACACGGCGCATTCCGAATGTGCGGGTGTGCACGACAACACATTGCCCACCCACTGGGCCATTTTGAACAAGTCCACTTCCGCAGGCCCCCAGTCTTCATGGGGATGTCGATGATGACGTCCCTCCTCCGCACCTGTGGATCTGCAGGAAAAACAGTCTGTGTCCCCACCAACAGTAGCCAGATTCAAAAAGGGCAAGAAAAGCCGCACCTGCGGAGGCCCAGGGGCCACATCGGCCAAGTCCACAGTCTGGAGGGCAAATCGTGGCAGAACCTGCTTCTTTCACTTCCCTTTCCACCCGGCGCAGGTGTCATGTGACTCCATTAGCTGGTCTTTACTTGAGGGCGCACAAGCACTCCCTTGGGGAGCCGCTACCCTGTGGCTGGCTGATGAATGCAGCCCTCTGCACATGTTGGGCGTGGAGACCCTTCATGCTAGTCCATCTTGGTGGGCTTGGCGGGATAACCCTTTTCAATCCTGCGCCCCCCTCTCTTCATTACTGGGGCCGATGGGGGCACAGGAAAGTGAGCCACACTAAAGTCAACAAAACCGGCAAAGCCGCATCTGGGGAGGCCCAGGGGCCACATCGGCCAAGTCCGTGGTCTCGGGGCGCCTGTGATGGCATCCTGGCACCCTGGCGGCCGGCCCCTTATTTCACTTCCTCTCCTTCGTGGGGGTGCCTGCTTGCCCTCCCACATGTTCATTTGTATGCCTCCCCACCCCACTTTATGTTGGCCTCGGTCTGTCCTGAAGGGAGATGGGCAAGATGCCGGAGGCGTTGATGTTCTCCTAACCCTCACCCACCTTGATGATGCGGGGTGGGTACCTGCCGTACTACTGTGAGGCAGGGCTGCATCCTGCTGTTGTCCACCACCACAGGCTCGGATTGCCTATGCCACGCCCCTTTCCTTTGTTAGGACAGGGCTGCCACGGGACTCCGTGGTTTCACAGTTTTTTTTCTTTTCATGCTCTCACCGGAGCACTTCTCCTGTCACCATTGTGGGGGGGAAAGATTGTTGTGCGGCTCCTGCCGCTTTCCTTGCGACCTTGTTAGTGGTGCTGGCAGGCATGCGGGGGGAGGACCAGCTCACCCCTCGATGCGGCGAATGCCGTGCAGCTTGCAGGGGGGGGCGGCTCGCCCTCCCCATATGTTATGGCCGACGCCTGAGGGCAATCCTCCTCCTCTGGGGGGGACTCTACCTCCCCTTATCTGCAGCCGGCGCCGCCTCCATTTCACTGTGGCTGATGCCGCAGGGCAGCCCCCCACCTCACGGGGGAGGGGCGGGCCGCTTGCATCCCACCAGTAGCGGGGATCACCCGACAACTCCTCTCCTCCTGGTGGGGGCCTCCTCCCCATCGCGAGCTAGGACCCGCGTTGTTTTTGTAGCGGCTGGGAACAGCCGCTGGGCATCTCCCTCTCCTTGTTTCGCGGGCCACCAGCATACACCTTCTCCACCGCGGCCAACACGGCTGAGGCCACATGGGAGGGGGGTGCACATACACACCCCGCCTTCATGATGCGGCTGCCGCCGCCGAGCACTCCTCCCCACAGGAGGAAAACGGACCGCTCCCATCTTCCAGCAGTGGGGGGGAAGACCGCCCTCTTCACGTGGCCAAGGCCACGGCAAGTCCTACTCCTAATGGCAGGGGGTGCGAGGGCTCAGCACTGCCCACGGCAGATGCCACCTACATCTCGCGGGCACCAGGCGGCCCGTGTCACCCGAACACGGGGCCCAGGGCCACCCACATCCTCCAAACACATAAGGGCCTCCAGCAGCCCGCACATGCACACGGGTCCGTACAGCCTTCGTCGCCATTGTTAGGGGGCCGGCTCTGGGTCACCGGGCAGGCCCCATACCCATGTTGGGAGCACCCGACGGGGTTCCTTGGTGCGGCGCTCATGCCGCAGATGATGCCGTGGGGGTCACCCCACGTGCTCCAGTTCACTGGATGCCCTCACGTTGCTGGGGGCACCCAGGCTGGGGTCGCATCAGTGGTCAAGATCACATGGCCGTGGGATCACCCAGGGACGGTGTTGCCCAGCAGGGGCATCATCCTCGTGCTGGCCCCGTCCTTGGGCCCAGCACCTGCAGTGTGGCACCAGCATGGTGCCTAAAGAACGACACTGGAGCCTCGTGACAGTCAGACAGTCAGACTAACGAGCCGGAAGCGGCTCGTAACGTTTATTAAGTTGGTCACGTGGCTATTGCCATGTGACCTATTACAGCATCCCGGGAGCTACCATGCTCCCAGGAGAGGTGCTATGCAACATGTTCCCTGCCCACTGCAATACCGCTTTCACGCCAATCCTAACCCTGCTGCCAAACAACTAACATTGAGTGGCAAAGCACAGTATTTCTAAAGGCAACACAACACAGACTGGCCCCCGCGCGGCCACGCAGCCGATATCACCAGGAGGCATGCCATGCCTCCACCAACCAGGGTCATGCCGTCCAGCTCCAAAACAATAGCAACCCATGCATCCGGGCGGTGGATACTCACAAACTGAAAATACCCCAAGTGCTTAAGAGTGAAGCTTTGCTAAAATTAATTCTAAGCCTTCCAGCCGTCACCTATTTGGTTTTGCTTGCTATTTAATGCTTTAGTAGGAACAAACAAAAAAGATAAAAAGGTGAAAAAGTGGCCTCAATTTTGCTCTCTTTATACAACCATTTATAAGTCCTCTCCATGACTATGTTAGGTGAGGCGCATAATCCCTAAAGTGATAAAGGCGTTGACGGGAAGTCAGTGTTTTGGACCCCTTGGAATTACTTGATATTTGGCCACGAGTCTATAAAGAGAGTATAGCTGAAAGAGTCTTAAGTTTATGGTTGTCGCCGACATTACTGGGCAGTCCTCTTGGTGCATGAAAGGTAGTAGGCATTTGAGCAGAAAGTGGCAGTGAAGCGGATTTCTCTAATCGTAAGGCGTCTTTGAACAGTACCTGATTTGAATCTACAAACACAGAATAGCACCTTTATCCAAAGCGCTTTACAGAGCACATATTTGCATACAATATCATCCAACCGAAATTGGTACTCATTTATCGACCTTGGAAGGATGAAAGGCTGAGTTGGCCTTGCTGGGATTCGAATCTGCGACCTACAGATCACGCTCAGATTGCAGCAGCGAGCGCTCAACCCTCTGAGCTATTTTACCATCTGAATGAAGAGGAACGAATAGAAAACATGTTTACAGCTTGTTTTTAATGCTAGTTTAGGGAGATCATTCCCCGAGCAGAATCTTGCTTGCATTCTTATACAGGTGCCTAATAGTCTGGCAGACATTCTCAACTGGCTAAGAATAATCGCTTCTAAATGAATTCGGCAAAATTGTAAGATTACATGTGCTCTGATTACAGTAATTTATCACTCATAAATTGTTCACGTAGAACCCAGCAAAACACTAACATGGGTGGGTGCGCTGCTCATTGGCAGACTTCGGCAGTCACATTCCTCTCATAGTGTGGGGCTGGAAAACAACTCAAACATTTGGAGTATGCATGCATAAAACCCAAGGATTGAATCTGTGAAGTTCTTCTCAAAGCATAATTAAGCGAAGTGCTTATATAAAGGTCTTATCTGAATAATATACCCTCAATTGTCCCTCGGAGTTCAATGTTTCTCAGAAGCTAGGACTGATGTATTGGAGGCCAGCTGACATGCATTACTGGGACTGAGAAGTCCTTTGAAGAGCAATAGAGCTTTAAACAGCACAAGCATCTGTCGATTTCACTACCTTGGCATACTGTATTCATTCATTATGGTCTTATTCTCTGGGCTTTGATGACTCCTAGGGCAGAATATAGAGACAATTTAGGACGCTAAAGGGAGACTACATCGGAGGTCTGCAAGATTTGTCTCTCCTGATGTTTTGGACAACAACTCCCTGCAGCCCTTTTCATTATTGCCAGATGTCGGTGATTGTTAAGACGGATTTCTGAACTCTGTCCTGGTGGCGCAGAAGTTCAGAAGGCCAACCTAATTACTTGGAACAGGGTAACCTCTGGACAAGCCAGACCAATCAAGGTAGCGATCGCGGCGGTCAAGACTAGGTCTCAAGAGGGGTGAGGGTGACTGAAAGCTCGCAATGAGCACACAAAGCAAGAGCGCTTACAAACTACTCCAAACAGTTGTTATATCAAAAATAGATACACATTTATTTTAAGGCCTTTAAAATAATGACCGTAGCGAGAAAATCACAATATCACAATATTAAACCAACACATACCATATCAACACAATATATATACAAATACACAGTCGCAAGCGTTTAAAGCACGAAATATGTAGTCCACCTGAAAGGAAAGGAAAACAGGCAGTGCGATAACGCTTTAGACTCAGTTCGCCTTCAGAGGCACCTAACTAGATGGAAGTCCGAGCCCTGCGAAGAGTGGAGCCTTGTGCTCAAAGTACCTGCCACGCCGGTGCCAACGGGCAAAAGGGGAAGCTCTTCGGAGGAAGTCAGGCAGTTCGGGTTAGTGCACAGCAGAAGGAGAACAGGTTCCGCAACTCAAGCGCAGCCTCCACAGCGGGCAGAAGCAGAGCGCGAGTACGGCCAAAAGGGTGCTGTTTTTACACAGCAGGGAAAAGCAATGGGATACTGCAGGAGGGCGACCAGATCCTAGCTAAACTACTCACCGGTCCCCGAAGCAAGCAGACCCAGGCTTCTCCACGTTAGTTTCAGCAGCTGGCAGGTTCAGAAGAGCAGGGAACGCCTCGTAGTCGTGTAGAGCAAAAAGACGTCCCAATCGACGAAACCAGCACAGTTTGTTGCCGCAGCAGGACAACGGAGCGGCCATGTGTATTCGAGCCAAATGTACACTCCTCCCTTCAGACTTGGGAACGCCAAGTGTACGAAGCGTGGGAGAGTGACCAGGACTCGAAATACAACACAACCTGACAGCGGTTACAGAGCAGGACTCCCTTGTAAGCTGGTCAGTCAACTGGATGGCCCAGAGACACTTCCGAAGGCTTACTTGGCAGGAGATGATGAAGTCGCCGGGAATAGCTGTTCCTGCTATTCCAAAGGTCGAAGCACCAGTACAGGCCTTCTAGTTCGATCCAAGGAGGAAAGGGTTTCACAGGACGACAGCAGTGCAAAGGAGGATTCCTTCAGCGGGTCACCAGCGATTCCTCGGTCCAGCCTCTCGGTTGCAGGATACTTGGCTCCTGTATTCCTTCGTTCGTTAGAACTCAGGAGATCGACATGGTAGTGGTGTTTCCAGCCCCCTCTTATCCACGGTTCCCTTCGCGCCAAAACGGAGGGGAGCCAATGGGAGATCCGCTCATCAACACACATACCATACGTGGACCAATCATGGACCACGGTGGTCCCAGGCATTCACACCACCCTAGACTCTCTGGCACCCAGGATGTGTATTGGGACCAGACATCCCAGCCCACACCCTGGAGGCACACAAACGACATGTAGAAGCCCGCGAAAGCAACCACGTTTCGCGGGAAAGTACATGCCCAAATAAGGAAGGCCCCGGGTCGCTCGACCTGGGGAAGGTGAAGGGAGCAAGACGGTCAGTGGACAAGACAAAGGAGCCTCGTGGTCTGGCCATTTTGGGAGCCAGGCCACCATTTTGGGTTCAGTGCGAAAAACGTGCTCAGAACGCCAAAAGGAGCTCAAAATAAACAAAACGATCGCTGCCACCATTCGAGTCCCTGAATGACTTGCACCGATCAAATACCATCCTAAAAGAGTATCTAGGGCCTGTAGAAGGCTAGAGACCCAAGAGAGCTGTAACTTAGCTTACAGTGCCCTCTTGTGTCATGTTGCACTAAAGCCGCAACATGATAAAAGAAACTACGGGAAACAGCGTTCCCCGGTACTGACTGTCTTAAGGGCATGTCAGTTTCCCCGTAAGAAAGGAGCGAAAGCCCAGAGGAGTGCGGCAGAAGGCTGCACTTCTCTGGCAAAGTCAAGAACAAGGTGAAAAACAACAGCAAAAAGTTTAGGGGTTGCCACATGGAAGGAAAATTACCTACAATTATGAAATCTTTCCTAACAGTGATCATATGAATTGTAGCACAGAATATCTGCGAGAGCCACAGTTTGCAGAACCCTGGGCTAGAAAGTAGCACCTGAATGAAAGATAATAAAAACCAAAACAAACAGAGTTTGAAAGCCTGGGGATGGATCACTCACTCATGTAGTTTAATTCTACTGACGACATTACTTTCCTTATATTGCTTACTTTATCTTTCTGATAGGGGAGGCAACGCTCATCTGTGGAGTCCCCTGACGAGATCCTAGAGGCTTGCTCCAAACCAAATCTGATCGTATGGACTAACAGTAAGTTATACCTATGATTGTGGGCCAATACATTGATCTCCTGCTGTGTTCTTCATATATACAAAATCCTGCTCAAGTCAGGTCATCAGCTGACAGAAAACTACTCCTACTAGAGTACTCATAGACATATGCATAGACACTCAACTGTGACTATTAAACCACAACGCACACGTGCAGTGCTTAATTTGTTAAAGAAATACGTGGCAAGGCCCAAATAATTTCTAGCACTCCTGTGACACTACAGGATGGCAGTTCCCCACCAGTGCTGCCACCACCCAAAGATGCTCCCAACAGTGTATTTGGGAGTGTGATTGATGGATACCCTGACTATCACCACTTTATAATTAAAGTGAGTCTGAAACAATAAGTTCTGGGCTCAAAAATAAGTGCCGGGGCTTAAGCCTGGCAAACACCCCCACACGTTAAGCACTGCACACTTGATATTTTTACTCAGAGCTTATTTATGTATGTATTATTTATTTATGCATGTGTACTGCGCCAGAGCCTGCAGGCATCAGGATGCACACATTTACACAAGGGAACAACATAGTAAAGACAGGACGACCAGCTGCTTTAGTACTTTATTCTAGGGAAGACTGTGGTAGCTATTTAAACAGAGCTGTCTTCAAGGTTTTCCGAAAAGCCAGTTAGTTACCCTCTAATCTGTAGCTATTTGGCAATCCATTCCATGCTTGGGCTGCCATTATTGGGAAAGATCTCCCTAGCCCATTAGTGTGTTTGAACACTGGGCAGACAATCTGGCCCTAGATTCTGATCTCAATGATCGACCCGGTCTGTATGGGAGGATCAGATCTTTTCGATAGGCTGGGGATTTCCCGTGAATGCTTCGGTAGAACATGATCCTTCCTTGATTGTCAGCCAATGTAGAACTCTCCTATCTGATGTTATGTGCTCCCTTGTAGCTCTCTTCCTAATGATTCTCACTGCGCTGTTCTGGATAATCTGACATCTTGCGATGCAACCCTTGTTTGTTCCAAGCAGTGCTACCAGAGCTACAAGAAGATAAACCATCCTGTAAAACATTTGAGTATGGTGCCAGGTCCAAAACAAGGAGGCACAAATGTTATGCATTACAAATACACATTATATTATGTAAATTACATAACACAAGACATGGAAGAGGGGTTGAGGCATATGAGGCAGCCACTGATCACTATGCCAATTGCTCTACTCAAAAGGCAATTCACCAAACCTACTGCATACACCAACTGAACTTGTGTCCTTTAAATACCTTGTTGTTGCATACTTTACATATAACACCTATAGGTGCCAAGATGGATTGATAAACACAATCTTGCTGACACCATATGGTCACTGTTATGCTCTAGGGTCAACATGGCAGCGGTTGTGCCAGACTGCTGGGAGTATGCTGCCTATTCATGAGAATCAGGCCTAGGAGGAGCTACATAGTGATCAGGATGCTTTTCTGTGTTAGTAGTTTATGCATATAGGGCTTATACTCTGGCTGGCATATCCAGTTATACTTTGGCCCTTGTCTCTGATATTACATGTTAATGTAGCTTTTTGTGATGACCAATGTGTTTAATATTATGTGTTTGGTCACTGTTAGAGGGCTGGGAAACTTCCAAAGCAATAATAGTTTACATGCACTCACTACATGGTGGTAAGCTGGCAGATTGTAAGGCTGCTTGAGAGGATGAATGGTGTGTTTTAACTGTTCCTGTTACTTCACCTCCATTCCTGCTGCATTGTGATTCGTTTAGTGGTCTATGCTTGATTGGTCAAGTTAAATTGTATAGGGGGACTTCTTGTATTAACATTATTTTTCTACCTGGTCCTTTTTTATCCAGTTAGGTGATTTCATCCCAAGTAATTGACAACTCTGGGTTGTATCCAGAGGTGGAGCAGTGGTATCAGGGCAAGGAATTGAAGTATACATATGATTTTTCCCCTTTCTGTAATGGCTTGTCAGACTAAAGAACAATGGTTTGGGGGGTTGCACAGAGCTGTGCCAGAGGTTGAGATTAATTCGAAACTTTCCAGCCATCACCTTTTGTTTTTGCAGTAGTCACCCCGAGTGGGACTGGTATGCCCAGACATGGGGCCTGCGCCTGCTGGGCCTAGTGCCTCAAGCGACTCCTCATTGATGATATCCAATGAGGCCGAAACATATCTGGAGATTCTTGTGGTCTTGTGCAGAACGGATGTGATCTATCAGTTCTGGATGGACTGTCCCTTTGGGGTGGGAACAAGTCAGAGTTGCAGAAGGTTTTTAGCCTTCCTGTAATGGCTTTGAAGGCTAAAGAAAAATGGTTTGGGGGTTACCCAGAGCTTTGCAAGAGGTTGAGATGAATTCTAAACCTTTCAGCGTCACCTTTTGTTTTCCTATAGTCAGCCCAAGTGGGACAGTTCGGGCTGGACTGCCCTTTTTGGAGTCGTACCAAGTCTGATTTGCATATGTGTTTTCCCCTTTCTGTAATGGCTTGGCAGGTTAAAGAACAGTAGTTGGGGGGGTTGCCCAGAGCTGTGCCAGAGGTTGAGATACATTCTAAACGTTCCTGCCATCACCTTTTGTTTTTGCTATAGTCACACTGAGTGGGATGGGCATGCCCGGACATGAGGCCTGAGCCTGCTGGGCCTAGTGCCTCAAGCTCCTCCTGACTAGTGGTGCCCAATGAGGCCGTAACATGTCTGGGGATTCTTTTGGTCTCATCAGAAGGGATGTGACCTAGCAGTTTGGGCTAGACTGCCCTTTTTAGAGTGGGACCAAGTCTGATTTGCATATGTTTTTCCCCCTTTCTGTAATGTCTTGGCAGGCAAAGAACACTGGTTTGGCGGGTTGCCCACAGTTGTGCCAGAGGTTGAGATACATTCAAAACTTTCCAGCCATCACATTTATTTTTGCTATAGTCACCCTGAGTGCGATGGGCATGCCCAGACATGGGTACCGAGCCTGCTAAGCCTAGTGACTCAAGCTACTCCTGACTGATAATGCCCAATGAGGCCGTAACATGTCTGGGGATTATTGTGGTCTCGTGCAGAAGGGATGTGACCTAGCAGTTTGGGCTAGACTGCCATTTTTAGAGTGGGACCAAGTCTGATTTGCATATTTTTTTATCCCTTTTCTGAAATTTCTCGTCAGGCAAAGAACAATGGTTTGGCGGGTTCTCCAGAACTGTGCCAGAGGTTTAGATTAATTCTAAACCTTCCAGCCATCACCTTGTGTGTTGCTACCTTATAAAGGCAACCTAGTTTTTTAAATATTAGAAAATTAAACCACATTTAATTTACTAAAACATGGTGCGAACTTTACTCATCAATACACTAACATGTTTTTCCTGACCACCACAACTCAAAACCTTTCTTGCTACTAGAACAATGTGCTAATAGCCTTAAAGACCTTGGAATGGCTCACTATCGCCTGAGATAATGACACTTTGCCAGCCTATGGCACGAGGCAAACTCATGAGTGTGTCATTATCAGTCTATGAGGCTATATTAATTCTGCCACGGGTGGAAACGTCTAACCCCAGGGATTGAGTGAATATACTGCAGAAAACAAATGCGAATCCTCACATACACAAATCATTGCTAAGACCACAAGACGCGTCACGTTAGTTCATGAGCTCAGGTAAGGCAGGGCTCTGCTCGAATGTACACCTCGGCACACTCAGTGTTAATAAATGTGCCTCTGGTAGTCTTAGAGCAGGGTTACAATTCTTCAAGTGGATATTTCTTTTCTCATTGTGTTCTCGCGAGGTTCCGAAAGTGCCCCCATTTGACCCTCGGGCTGGTCTCCATCCCAAGCAGGCACAACCTCCGAATACATTTACCTAAGGTTATTTAGTTAACAAATTGCAAGTGTCATCGACTTTAATTAACACATTTATGTTGACAATGACTGTCAGACGCACAGGACTGGGCGGACAGGGCCCTTAACGTCCACCTTGACCAGCCACCAATAGCTGCATCTCTAGGGCAACACACAAGCAGCAATCGACACTGTGCTAAGAAACATGAGACAACCATAAGCATGTCCTTTATAAATGCTGCCTAACATGACACAAACATGTAGAGAAGTCAGCACTCGTCATTACCCAGCTGGTCCGGGGCACATTTTATATCTGAGAATATCATCAAATATTCTGACTTTATTTAGTGCTTCATAAACTGTTCATATTTCATCCCATCTAAATTTGTATAACTATTTTCCAGGAGAATTGTGTATACCGGTATATACCTTGATATACCTGTATATGATCCATAATACCTTAGATACATAAACTTTGGGTTTCAAGGGATATGTTTAAATCATACGTTCCGCAACTGCTCCCTCACTAAGAAGATATTAGTGACAGTTTTGTTTTGATTTACTTTGGATAAATTATTACTTGGATAAACCAACAGACTCTTTTCATTTGAAACAAGCATATCACTTTTGATACCGGAACAAAACCATTCTTTTGAAATTCGAAAGATTATTTGCCCGTCTTGGGCCCCATTGAGAGCGGCTGTGTGACCTGGTATTTTTACTTGGTCTCTAGCTTTTGTTGCAACTTTGAGTCAGGGTGTCTCCGGACTTGTCGCAGCCTTCTCCTTCTGAACTCCAGTCTGCACATCCAGCCTTTACTTTCACATTGACTTTAAAATCTAAAAAGATTTCTAACCTGTGGTGCCCACTCACTTCCCTGTTTGCTCATCAATAGGAAGACCTTACACGGATAGTATGCTATGCTATGTATGTTATGGATCTCTTTTATTGCACCATCACCATTGAGTGGCCTTAAGGGTCCGGAGAGTGGAGTGCTGAGACGCCGCTAGAGGTAAACCAGGCCGCGGTCTGTGCAAAGAATGGCAAAGGGGACAGTGAAGGAGGAAGAAGCGGGAAAAGGAAAGGTACCAACAGGTGGAAACATTGGGAAATGCAAGTGGGGTAAAGGAAGGGTGTGGAAGAATGTGATTGTCTTGGTGTGTCTGTAGTCAAGGGTATTGGATCAAGTGACTGCTGATTAAGAGAACAGTTCAGGGAGCTCCCCCTTAATGGCAAGCAATGTTTTGCGTTGGCCGTTTCTTGTGTAATACATGTCTGCTACTAGAATTGGAGCACCAGCGCACAAAGGGGTTGCAATGTGCTCAAGCACGTCCTTCAAGTTTTGCTGCATCATCTCCAGAGAGAGTTATTAACCTTCCCAATGAATCGGGAGGGTGATCTGGGGTGCCAAGCCAACTGACAGACGTGACAGTGCCAAGAATTGGCTGTGTACAGGTGAAAGTGGGTAAAACAAATGGGAGCGGGAAAAGAGAAAGAGGGAAATCTGAGTGTCCTGTTGTCAAAAATGATTGGCCTCTAGCTGGAAGAGAAGTCTGAACTATTTATGTTTTGATCTGAGCCTCCATTTAACGTATCATATAGTTGCAGAGACAACACGTATACTAAATCTGAGCCCTCCTGTAAGAGTAGGATACACTGTTGGCTTTATATCCAAGATGTGTTAAGGCAGCTGAGGAGAGCCTCTTCTCCATTTACTCACCCCAAACATTCCTCCGGGAAGGTGAAAGGTCGAAAGGATCTTTTTTTTAGAAAAAAAAAACATTACTAGTCTTCGTACAACCTGACAATTTGAAACACGATTGCCAAAAGCAGACTCACAAACCAAACAACAGAACAGGTGCACGAAATGTCCCAACAAAAAAATTAAAACAAGTGCACACAAGATAGCAATGGACAAAACCAACACGACACCTGCACATCCACCAACTCTGTGCATCTGATTACATGCACTAAATGGTTACCTGTGATCTTTAATGTTGGCCAACCCGGGCCAACACTCACATAGCAAGCGAATAGGCATCAGCATAGAATCGCCCACATAAATAAAGATCCCCCTTTTGGGGAACATTTCTCTGCCCAAAGACATGCAGTCACGCATATGAGAGTGCCCATCATTAATGGAAGTTTAAAAACACTGAAAAACAGAAAAAAAATCTGACTGCATTCTAGACCTCTTCACACTGCAAACTGGATTATATAAGCACCTGCATTGTAGCTAACAGGAAGTCCTATTATTCTGACTGCCTCCTCACTTGAGACAAATTAACTAAAAAGAGAACGGTGACCCCACTGAAGTGGGAGAATGGAAGACCAGGCTCCCGTCCTTCACCTCTCGCGCTTGGCCTAGAGGGTCACGGCCCAGACACCCGCCGCGAGAAGAATTTGTCCATCTACCAGACGACCAGGTACCCTGGTACAGGAACATACGGATGTGTCCACCTGCCTGCCCAGCAGCCCGCACTGGCCATGCCGACACCTGCGGCTCGGATCAGCTAGACTAAAAACCACACGTCGTTAGAGATGCCATGACGACCTAGACAACGGGAAGCACATCTGTATAAATATACCCACTTAACATTTCCACACCAATCTACACGAAGAACATACTCAGTGCTCTGACGTAGGCGACAGGCATATTCACGGACGTGCATCTTTATTATTTTTACATAGGCTTTCAGAGTGCAGAAACGCAAGACGCATCATGAACTCATCTATAACGCTTGCTCACGCTTCCCTTGAAACCCGTTACCACCATGAGAGGTATAATGGAAACACGATATTGGTCATGGAAATATATGCCACTATAATCTAAAGCACCCATGCACGAAATGGATCACTTATGCACCAGGCCCAAGTAGGCCTCAAGCAAGAGTTCCGTGGACATTAACAAAGCAAAAGTCAGGTTGCTGATCCTGCAGAATGAGCCTGGTGGAGCAACCAGCCAAGGTCGCAATGTTGCAAACCCACATCCAAGAACAAATCATCAAAGGCACGATGTTGCAACCTCGCACTCCGCGTACCAACGTTAAAATCATATCTACAAATTAAACCAGACACACAGTGGAAAAACAATATTAATTGTGCAGAATTCTGCCTCAAACACGGTCCCGCCTCACGTGACCAAGCCGAAGCTGACGAGATGCCAAAACCCAGGAGAGAAAGGGCGTCTGGGTCCCTCACTACGAGACACAGGCCGGGACACTTGAAAGGCTCAATGGACACCTGCTACAGTGGGAACGGTCAGCTCCCACCTATGAATAAATCCTCACATTGTCTGCATGTACCCATATTGAAACATTGTTGCAAACACAGGTACACCGAGAGCTGGGAACAACGGTGGTCCCAGGCTGGGGAGCTCACGGATGCACCAATCAGAACATGGGGCTCTTATCTCAGACGTCAGTAACATTAGCCAATCCTCAGGGGTCTGCATGTAACAATTCTTATGTATCTAATTGAAGGGACAACCCAGATATACCACCTGACTACACCTTGACCACTAATATCATTCTCTATATGTGTACTATACTAACCCTACCACTCGAGCAACCAATTAAGAGTGGCGATAGGTTTTTTGTTAACTTTCTGAAGTGACGCAAGTAGCGCGTCATAAGGTAGTAAAAAGGGCCTGCGAGCCCCACGATTGTGTGTGTGTCAGGACGAACGCGTACGCTCCTTGACCCATCCCTGCCGTTTTGCATAAATAAACAGCAGAGTCGCCTTGCTCCTTGTGTGCGTCTCATACTCTATCTCACACCTGGGATATACGGGAGGTGTTGGGGCCTCCCTGCCCGGAGGTCTGCGGACGGCCCGGCCGACCCCGGCAGAATTTCCCCCCGACAAGTTGGAGGCACTGCTGAGATCTGTTTAAGATCAACTTTTATTTTTAGTTTTCCAGGCACTCCCGTTGCGAGGAGGCCCGGCGGCGCGGCCCCCTCTGCCGTTGCCCCCTTCTGAGGACTACAGGACCATCGCGGAGCCGCGAGAAGACCGGACAGCGCAATCCGGATATTGGCCCTCGGGAGCCGGTTGAGAAGTATCCCGCCCGCGGTCGGCGAGTGTCCAGACGTGGTCCAGACGAGGGGAGGTGGCGAGCCGCTTGGAGGGTGCACGCAGTCGAGCGGCCCTGCATCGAGAGAACTTGGTGAGCATGACACGCACAACAAGCAATGCGAAATTGTGAGGGAGGGGGAGGAAGTAAATAAGGGAGGGGGGAGGTATTGTAGAGATGTGCGGCGAAGGTTTAACTGAGGGTTGCAAATGGAATGAATGGTAGCGAAACGAGTGCGAGAACAGTGGGCTAACGTTACGCGAAAGAGGGGGGCGGGGCACGAAAACATCACGTGCAGCCGCTCGTAACAAGTGAGCTAACGTTACGCGAAAGAGGGGGGCGGGGCACGAAAACATCACGTGCAGCCGCTCGTAAGACACTGATGGTCTAAATTGCGATTAAGTGTGAGGATGGGTGTGTGTGGTTTCCTACGACTTGACATTTATTGATCAATGAGTAGATGAGGTTCCCTATTGTTCGAGCAAGAAACTCGATAGGTAGATGACGTTTCCCTGTGGCCGGTAGCTAGTCACATAGTTGCCCAAAACGGAAGATAATTGGCTGGTTAAGCCCTCCTGTTGAGGGGCGTATCACACGCGAGGCGACGCAGCGTGCGCAGTCCGGTTATAATATTGATGAGATTACCTTGTTCCAGGAGAGACAGGAAGACAGCTGTAGGGTTAGCGGGGTAGATTGTAAGTGTATTTTGAACTTAAAAAACCATAACAAGAATATACCAGTAGCTCGAAGAAATCGGTGACGTCACCAGTAGGGATTTAATAGGATATAGCGAGCACAAGGAATTTTGGGTTTTAGAGTGGTGGGGAAGAGAAGCATGATAAAGGAGCTGGTACGGAGATAAACTATAAACCAGTGGATCGAAAGAAGAAGGGGAAAGGGGCGTGGCTGCGCACGGAGAACGCCGGCCCCGGCAAGTGTAAAAGGGGGAGGAGAACGGAGAAACAGGACGACTGTATAAGATCATCGTAAGGGGTACGCAGCCGCAGGGGGCTGCGTGCGCTTCGGCCGCAGGGGGCCGTAGGGGAAGGAATATAATATAACATCATATCTATTATTGTTGCATAATTTGTCAAAGGATTATCGTAAGTCCCCACACTTGCGGGGCGAGGTAAGCAATACAAGGTTGTATATTGTAAACTGCTAAGTAAGGGGAAGGGTAACACGGGGAGTGAAATTATGTCATACGGGAGAGGGTCGGGAGGGTGGGGGAACACCCTCACTACCCCACTACAGCACATATGCACCACACTGCCACCACATAGGGAGAAGTTAATTAAGTACAGCATAGAGTGGACCCAGGGGACAGACAATAAAATGTTAACACCATGGCCGCCTAATGGCAGTTTCGATCCATATGCCCAACATTCACTACTAAACCATCTGCACAATACATACAAGGGGAAGAAGTTAGCAAACCATGTGGAGGTGTTTAACTTATGGAGGATGTTCCAGGGGTCTCGACCAGGACCAAATGGAATGTTCACTATGGGGGAAACACCGGAAGAAGAGGAGATTAAGAAAGAAGGAACGGGTGGGGAAAAGGAGTGCGAAAGCACAAAGAATACGGGGATCGAAAGACAGGGAGGAGAAAAGATTAATAAATCAGACGACATAAAAAAGGAACCGAGCAATGAGATAGCCATAACACCGGGTGTGAAAACAGAGGGAGGAGGGTTGTACCCTTTAAGAGAATTAGGAGAAATAGGACAGTTAAGGGCGGCTGAAGGATACTCAAACCCGGCATACAGCCCTCCACCATATGTGGCTCAGGGGAAGATACCAATGGGGGACAAGAGGATTAGAGAAGAGCAGACTGTAGAGATAGGAAACGATGAGTGGGTAGCTGCACAGATATTGTTGAAATTACGAGGCTCACTAACTGGAGAAGAAAGGGAGGCGGTAAAGAGAACAAACGAGGATAGTGCCAGAGAGAGTGAAATGAGGGGAGGGGAGCTACTACGGCAGAAGGAAGAGATTTTGGAGGGAAGATTAGCAGAACTAAGGGATGAGCAGAATGAACTGGTTAAACAACTTGAGCGGGAGGAAAGAGAGAGAGTGAGGAAAAGGAAAGAAGGTAAGGACGAATTGGAAAAATTAAGGGAACGAAGTGAGGAGCAAAAGAGAGAAGCTGAAAGGGTAAAAGGAGCAGCAGATAGGATATCAAGAGTAGTGCTGAGAGAGAAGAAGAAGGAAGAAGAAGAAAAGGAGAAAGAAATGGAAATATGGAGGAGGAGGATAATATCAGAGGCAACTAAGAAATATGAAGAGGGGAAGGTAATAGAGAGTATAGTAGAAAGAGAAAGGGTGAAATGGGAAAGGAAGAAAGAGGATGAAAGGATATTGGAACAGATGAGCAACGAAGTAATGGAGGAATTGAAAAGGAAAAGGGAGGAAAATAGTAGGGAAATGGAGGAGAGGAGTGAAGGAGGAATTGAAGAGAGGGGTTGGGAGAGTGAAAGATGGGGAGATGTATATAAGAATAGAGAGGTAGCAACAACATCAGCAGTAAGGGGAACAGTTGGTAACAACGGAAAGGGAGAAAGAGACCTAATAGACTTAAAAACAGTAACAATAAAAGGAAAAAAGGCAGAGTGGGGGGTGCCATTTATGAATGATTTTTGCAGTGAGGAGGAAGGAGAAGTGGAGAAGGATGGAAGGAAGAGTGAAAGGGAAAGCTTAGATAAACTATACCTCACTAGAACAAACATAGATTCGCCCTGGATGAGTAGAAGATGGGAGGAGCTGGAGAGAAGTAAGGAGGAAGTGAAAAGAATAGGGGAAACACAAACCAATGAAACCACGCCACCCACATCACCACCGCGCCCTCCCACGTCACGCCCTACATGTTCAACCACCGCGCGCTCTCTGCACAGAATAAAGCTCGCGCCCTTCATGAATGAACTTACACCTTATGCATGTCGGCTTAGGGACCTCCCTAGTCGCAGGCAAGACAGACAAATAAACATACCTATATTGAACACAGGAAATGATGGAAAAAGGGGAAAGGAAGAAGAGGGAGGTAGGAGCAGAGGTAGTAAGGAAGAATTTGAAGTAGTAAAAGAAATGGGGGAAGAGGAGGGGTGTGAAGACTCAACATTATGGAGCGTAAAGGGTGACGCAAGACAGAATTTAATGCCACTGCTAGAGAGAGGAGGGGCTAGACCACAGTATGTACCTTGGAAACATACGGATAAGGAAAATATAAAATGTAGGCTCCCATCACTAAGTGGAGGTGCGGGTAAGTGGATATATGAAATGGAAAAACACACCGCAGGACAGAAACTAGCAGTAGGAGACGTGAAGGGCCTGTTAATATCAATATTAGGGGATAGAGCGGATGACATTTGGAAAAGAGCGGGATTCCATGGGGTAACAATAACGAACACATCGCATGATGGGGCACCATTTGCAAACTGCAGACATGCGCTATGGCAGGCACTGAGAGTACAGTACCCAGACACATCAGACATAGGAGCCATTACTTCCCGTAAGATGGGCGAAAATGAGGATCCTGTTGATTATATCCAGGATATTCAAGAGAAGTGGCGCATGGAAACTAGAGAACAATGGGACAAAACACCAGCCATATTTTATCATATACTAGTACAAGGGCTCCCAGAAGGAGTTCAAAAACAACTAAAGAAAGTAGTGGGGATGGAAGCAAAACCATGGCCAGAAATACAACTGAGTATAGTACATCACTGCAGAACATGGCAAGGAAAAATGAAACAAAAGGAAGAGGATAGGAAAACAGAAGAGGCCAAATTAGTATAAAAAAAACTTACTAAATACACAATGGAAGGGGCACTAATAACTACGCCCACACCAATGGCCCAAAGCCCAACGCAAGTAGTGGCTGCACAAGATCCCGCTCAAATAGCGCCTCCACAAGGGGTAATAGAGCAAGTGCCACCTCTGCAATTACACGCACCAAACATGGGAGGAGGGTACCCAATGCAAGGAACTGGGTATTATAGTTATAACAGAGGGAGAGGAGGGTTTATGAGAGGGAGAGGATATGGATATAATACCCAACAACAGGCTGGGGGACTCAGAAATAACTACCCCACAGGGCAACCCGTATACCAAGACAACACAGGGAGCTTCCCATGGCAAAACAGGGAACCACCCGTGTGTTGGAGCTGTGGACTATTAGGGCACATGTCACGTACATGTAGGGTCAGGCCAGGAACACCAGCATGGAATGAACAAGCACAACCTAGGACATCACAAGAACAGCAGGGCATACAACAGCAGCAGATGTCACAACAAGGGAGTGGCCAACCACAACAACCACAACAGCCACAAACCTATTCACTGCCACAACAACAAATAACACAGTATCTGCCACCGCCACAACAACAAGTAGCGTTAATACAACCACCACCACAAAATGAACGAACACAATTGGGTGGGGTGACGGTGTTGGGACACAACCCTTACACAGGGAATGGCCAATCATTGTACCCCCAATAGGCCAGCCCACAGACGGCCTTGGTGTGTCCCATCCTGTCAGTAACACCTAATAGTGCGGAGGAACCACGCATAGAGGTAACGATAGGTGACAAAAAATTATCATTTCTTGTTGACACCGGGGCAACCCGGTCTTGTATAAAGGAAGGTAAATTTAAGATGTCAGGCGAAGCCATGAACACCCAAGGATTTTCTGGGGCCAAAGGGTTGGTTCCATTCACTGATAACGTTCCGTTATCTATTGGAGATTATGATCTGTCAGTTCCACTTTTGTATTATAGTGCCTCACCAGTAAATATACTGGGGAGGGACATAATGAACAGGTTGAACATGACGATCTCCTTTACAGAGGATGGCATAATTTGCTCTACTCCAGGGATTAACATGCTCGCAGCACGACAGATTTTGCAAGCATACTGTGGACAGACAGCGATTAGGGCGGAGCCAGTAGATGGCGAGATATTCCAATATGGCACAGACATGGCATTTGCATGGATGCCAGGGATAGAAGGGAAAATATGGAGGAGACCAGCAGCCTATCTATTCCGACCAGAAACACCAGCTAATGAACTAGAAGGGAAGGTGTTTGTAGTGGACATTGAGAGCATTATTGCAACGGCTGATTATGTTGCTGTGCACGCCCAAGATAAAGAAGGGAGAGCATGGAGGGCGGTGATAGCACTAGCAGAAGGATGTAGGCTGACCCAGGTGTCAGATGAAGAGCTGTTCTCAGAAGAAAAGGAAGAAAATGAAATGGTGTTCATGATGAGTGTAGAAATATGGCTAAGAGTGGCTCTCAGACAAGTAGCACAGAAAATTGCAATGGCACTTGAGGCACCCGCAGGCACCCCAGTCCCATTTTTTAAGGAGGATATGTCAAAGGTGCCCAAATCATTATGGACTATTAGCCCTTATGACGTAGGATGCATAAAAAGCATAGGGGGTGTAAGGATAAAATTGAAAAAGGGTGCCATACTACCAAGAGTGAAACAGTACCCATTGTCAAAAGAGGCAGATGAGGGCATATATGAAACCATAACGGCCCTTATAAACAATGGCATATTGGTCCCCTCAGAATCACCATGTAACACAGCTGTGTACCCGGTGCGCAAGGCTAAAGGGGGGTCTTGGCGCTTCATACAGGACCTCAGACCCTTGAACAACATAGTAGAAGCAGAGTATCCAGTAACAGCAAACCCGGCCACAATATTGTGTGGCATTCCGGCAGAAGCATCACGATTTACAGTGATTGACCTTAAAAATGCTTTTTTCTCAATACCATTACACCCAGACTCACAAGATTTGACAAGCTTTACTTACCGAAATACAAAGTGGAAACATACCAGATTACCACAGGGGTATTGTGAATCACCCTCAATTTTCAATAGAGTAATACAGATGGATTTGGGTAACGTTGAGGTGGAAAGCACAGTGTTACAGTATGTGGATGACATAATAATTTGTAGTACAAACGAAAGTAAATGTAGAGAGGACTACTTAAAAATGTTGACGATACTGGCAGAAAAGGGGTACAAGGTAGACATGGAAAAGATACAATACTGTCAGGAACAGGTACTTTACATTGGCCAACTGATATCCCAACATGGAAGAAGGATTGCACCACAAAGAGCACAGGCCATCTCAAGCACTCCCGTGCCACAGACTGTGAGAGAACTGCAGCAATTTCTGGGGCTGTGCAACTACTGTAGAGCATGGGTATTTGATTACAGCTCATACATAGGACCCCTGCTTGAGGGTTTGAAGGAAGCAAATAAAGGGGAGAAAAAGTTGGGATGGACTATGGAAATGAGGGAGGCATTTGACGAATTAAAAGACGCAATATCAACTGCTCCAGTACTGGCATCCCCAGACTATGAGCGGCGCTTCTTTATATTTTCACATTGCGACTCAGCAGTGATGAAAGCAGTGTTGGCCCAAAAAACTAGCATGGGCTATAAACCAGTAGCATTTTACAGCGGTCACTTAGACCCTATAATGTTAGGCCACTTCTCTTGTGAACAAGGTCTCGCTGCAGCTGCTTTTGCAGTAGAAAAAGCATCAGCAATAACTATGGGGTGTCCAACTACACTATTTGTGGAACATGCACTATTTGCGATATTGAATAAACCTAAGTCCACATTAACGACACAGAGGGCATCAGGTTATGAGATTATTTTGTCTAAAGCTGAACTAGCAATTGTTAGATGTAGCACGGTTAACCCTGCAAGGTTCCTAGCAGAAGTAATTGAAGAGGGAGATTACGCCCACGACTGCACCCAAGTAACTGAACTATACTCATGTACTAGGAAAGTTGAAGAAAACGCACTAGAGGGAGGTGAGCTTTTGTTTATTGATGGGTCATCAACTATTGATCAAGGAGATGGGATACGAAGGACTGGGGCAGCAGTAGTAAAAATGATGGAGGCGCCGGTGTGTGTGGCTATGAAGTGTGTACAACTACCACAGCATTACTCTGCTCAAGCGGCGGAACTCGTTGCACTCATATTGGCATTAAAGGAAAGTTTTAATAAAAGAGTAACTATATATTCCGACAGTGCATATGTTACATCCACTGTCCACTCAGGGCTATCAAAATGGAGAAGAAGAGGGTTTAGGAGAGCTGATGGCACTCCAGTACAACACGCCCTCTTGTTGGCTGAACTAATTGAAGTAATAAACGATCCCCAAGAACTAGCCCTAGTAAAATGCACCGCACACACCAATGGAGAAGACTACGTCTCAAAAGGAAATGCAGCAGCAGACGCACATGCGAAATATGCTGCATATTTTGGTGAGATATGGAACCCCACCGACTCACAGAGAGGGAGAGGGAGGGGAATAGCGAGGGAGATGTTAATAAGAGAAGGGTACACCCATCTCCCAGCCACACAGATTATGGAGCTACAAGCGGCTGCACCAATGGCCGAAAAAGAAGTATGGGTGAAAAGAGGATGCACAATGTCACCAACCGACGCACTATGGCGCCAGGGTGGCACTGGGAAAGTTGTAATACCAGTGGCACTGTTAAATACCGCCTTGAGCCAATTACATCACCCTGCCCATACAGGCAAGGAAATAATTGCAGCACGAATTAGAGAAGATTGGTTTTGTCCCGAGTTAACCTCTCATGTGTCAAATTTTATCAGCAATTGCCTAACATGTCAACAGTTTACGGCCGGTCATACTCTAAAAGTGATAAGAGGTACCATACCCCGGCCAGAAGGACCTTTTCGGCACCTTCACATTGACTATGTTGATATGATCAACATCTGTCAAGGCAATAGGTATATGATTGTAGTAGTATGCCCATTTTCTAGGTGGATTGAAGCAGGGCCCTGTTCACACCCTGATGCGTTTAGAGCAGCCAAATTCATAGTAAGGGAGGTCTTCCCCAGGTGGGGAGTGTGCGAGGTGTTAAGATCAGACAACGGCCCCCATTTCGCAAATGAAATGTTCCAGCATATCACATCCCTGCTGAACATTAAACACAAATTTGCATGTGCATACCACCCACAGGCTAATGGTGTATGTGAACGCCTGAATGGCCTATTGAAGGAGGCAATTGCTAAAATACAACAAACAACAAAGAAAAGTTGGTTGTATTGCCTTCCGTTAGCATTGTTTGAACTCAGAAACAGGCCAGGGTCCGACCACCACCTCACCCCTCACGAAGTGGTTACTGGACGTCAAATGCGCCTTCCCCTAACACCAACGTCAAGGGCATTCACCGACAACGAAAGTTCAGCGAATGTGTTAGGTGATGAAATGTATCAATATGTGTCTTCTTTGATTACTAGTGTCGTGTTTGTGTCTCAACAGCTCGAGCGCACACGGGGCGGGTCTACCAGCAATCAAGAAAAAGACGAAAGTACGGAATTGGGAAAGGAGAACTCGTGCAAACTTGCCAAAGGTGACCACGTACTACTTCGCAATTTCAATAGAAAGTGGAACCAGAAGAGGTTCACTGGCCCCCATCTGGTAGAGGACGTATCAACAAGAGCAGTAAAACTAAAGGATAAGCGTGCATGGAACCACCTACATGACGTAAAGATCTACAAACTGCAGACCCGCCCCAGCGCCAACGACAGATCCATTGGAAGAACAGCAACAACATCGCCGACAGCGGAAGAAAGTTCCACCACAGACGACGACCCAATTGTTCCCTCGGAGACAATAACTGACGAAGAAGGGGGTGATCCCCATACTGCCCACCCCATGGTCACACGCTCAAAGAGTAAAAATACTTCCGCCATCTGAGCGCAAACCCCCCCCCCCATTGACTGCTAAGTACAGTGGTAACTAAAACTGAAGGACATTGCTTGCACCAATACACATGTAAACACGTGAATGTTCTCTTTTTTTTCTCTCGCACATACAGGAACTGCGTAATATTGTATTGTTAAGAAAAGCTAATTAACAAATTCAGTGTGCAGGTGTAGATGGTGCTGCCAGACGATAACTACCCAGAAGAATTGTCACACCAATTTGTATACGAAATAAAGAGGCCAACATACTTAAAAAGGAGAAGGGTACGTGTATAATACACAGCCTTCCTCCTGGCCATAGAATATCACATGCCCCACCTCCACCCATACTTGCCAGTCCTAAGAGACCCATCACTTAGAGTAGCGTGGGAGCAGCTCTTCGCCTGGGCACTGAATGACTACTTGATAGGGAGAGCTTAAAGGTAACAAAACTAACATCTAATAACCAGCACTTTTGAGAATTTTCAGGCGGGCAACTATAACGTTGCAAGAATAAGCTGCCAGGACCGCAGCAAGGTAAGAGCAAAATGCCGGTGAAATTAGCATATGTAATAAAAATAATAGGGATTTTTATGATCACCGGGTTCTTGGCTGCTTCTGTCTGGCAGTACAGCTATGCTATTGATTTTATTGCTGCACCCAAACTTAATATACCCCCGTCCCCTGCTGCAACAGGAGTTACGTCAGGTGGTAATAGTAATTTTGCACCCAAGCAAAATAGAGTTAAACGCAGCACATACTCAGACAATAAAGGTATTGATAATTATGTACAAGATTCGGCACACGTCACAAACAACATATGGTACCAGCACATGACCCGCATTGGTAAGCAGACAACTGAGGACAGCTGTTACGTTTGCTCATTAATACCATACGCCATGAGCTCTTCACGAACATTTGTTGCCACAGAAATAGATGAAAAAACAGCACAGTGCATAATATATTTGGCCCTGTTCCAAACGAAAGGAAGATTTCAAGGAACAGTAGTGCACATGACATGGAAAACACGAGACTCATACCCATATGAAAACAACTTCCTCAAGACCTATCTGAGTTATCACAAGACCAGTTTACATGCTGAAGCATTCAGGTACATAACAAGTGGCCCTGCAAAAGGAGAAACAAAGAAGGTAACACTGCAGTATCTACCATGTGATTGGTACGCCACTGAAGTTCCGGGTAAACAAGGATGCTGGGAGAGGCCGCTACTGACGATAACAGGAAAGGTGTTCCTGGGCAACAGCTGGGAGATAGGAGTGATTGGCAGCAACATGGTAACAAAAGAAACTATCTCAACTATCGAGACACACAATCATCGATGTTGGACGACGTGGATCAAGTATGTACCAATGCTCACATGGGTAGAAGAAGATGAAGACCCGATAACTATACTACCATTGACTGCGCCCAAAGTATGCTACCAGCATAAAGGAGAGGTGGACGTAGGATATAACACCAATTGTGCAAGCGTGATGGAGTTACCTGAGGGGGGAGCGGGAACAGCAGTAATAATGGACCATTATTGGCCCTGTGGAGAAAAGGCATATCATACACTGCCTCCCCTGTGGAATGGTGTGTGCACAATGGTACACGTCAATGTACCATCACTAGTGGTACCTAAGAAGCATGTCGATGTGGCGAAATTTCCTAAAATGGATGAAGGGGATAAGAGAAGAAAGAGATCTGCACCACTCCAGAAGGAGCAAGGAAACAGGACCAACTGCAATGATACTGTCCTAAATAGGAGAAAAAGACAAGGAGAGCCATTGACAGGAAATTACCTGTGGGGAAGGTCGGAAACGGAACTAACATCAATACCGCCAGAACACAGACTATTCAGCAGAGCAGCAATGTTCTTCTCCTCAATAATACATCCGGGACTGCAGGCATACGCAAACGCAAAATGGCTCCAAATAACCAGGTGGGAACTAATGATGACCATCAATTCAACAGTAAATGGGTTCAACGCAATTAAAGAGGAGCTGCGAGCTGTAAAGATGGTAGCACTCCAGAACAGATATGTATTGGACCTCCTCACAGCAATGGAAGGAGGAGTTTGTGCAAAGATAGGACAATCTTGCTGCACGTTCATACCTGCCAACGATGCTGACAATGGTACACTGACAGAAGCAGTTTCACAATTGGCCCAGATGCACTCCAAAATGATGGACGAAAGTAACGGTGTAAACAAGGATAAGAGCTGGTTTTCACTATTATGGTCATGGATGCCATCTTGGCTGTCAGATGGACTGAAAATAATAGTGGGATGTGCTATTTTGGCTGGAGCTGCCCTGATCATAATTAGATTTTGGAAGGCCCGGAAGGCGCGCACGACTGACGAGTTGCTGGAAATGGTGGGAATGCACCCCTTGATGCCAGCAGATAACGGCCAGCATACAGGTGTGATAATGCAAGAAAGGGAGAAGTTGCGCACCCAAATCATCACCAATCATCTAGACCCACCATCAGTGAAGATTGAGAACCCAAGGAACCCCAGGAGCTACATAGGAAGATGGGTATACTGTACTCCTGGAGGAACCTGTGAATACATGTATTGGTCATTTGAAGATCATGTAAATCATTATGGACATCTCGGCGGGATAATTAAGATATGGAGGGTAAGAGGAGATAACGAGAAGGATATGTTTGTGGTCGACAAGTCGACCAGAGGGGGGACTGAAGTGGGAGAATGGAAGACCAGGCTCCCGTCCTTCACCTCTCGCGCTTGGCCTAGAGGGTCACGGCCCAGACACCCGCCGCGAGAAGAATTTGTCCATCTACCAGACGACCAGGTACCCTGGTACAGGAACATACGGATGTGTCCACCTGCCTGCCCAGCAGCCCGCACTGGCCATGCCGACACCTGCGGCTCGGATCAGCTAGACTAAAAACCACACGTCGTTAGAGATGCCATGACAACCTAGACAACGGGAAGCACATCTGTATAAATATACCCACTTAACATTTCCACACCAATCTACACGAAGAACATACTCAGTGCTCTGACGTAGGCGACAGGCATATTCACGGACGTGCATCTTTATTATTTTTACATAGGCTTTCAGAGTGCAGAAACGCAAGACGCATCATGAACTCATCTATAACGCTTGCTCACGCTTCTCTTGAAACCCGTTACCACCATGAGAGGTATAATGGAAACACGATATTGGTCATGGAAATATATGCCACTATAATCTAAAGCACCCATGCACGAAATGGATCACTTATGCACCAGGCCCAAGTAGGCCTCAAGCAAGAGTTCCGTGGACATTAACAAAGCAAAAGTCAGGTTGCTGATCCTGCAGAATGAGCCTGGTGGAGCAACCAGCCAAGGTCGCAATGTTGCAAACCCACATCCAAGAACAAATCATCAAAGGCACGATGTTGCAACCTCGCACTCCGCGTACCAACGTTAAAATCATATCTACAAATTAAACCAGACACACAGTGGAAAAACAATATTAATTGTGCAGAATTCTGCCTCAAACACGGTCCCGCCTCACGTGACCAAGCCGAAGCTGACGAGATGCCAAAACCCAGGAGAGAAAGGGCGTCTGGGTCCCTCACTACGAGACACAGGCCGGGACACTTGAAAGGCTCAATGGAAACCTGCTACAGTGGGAACGGTCATCTCCCACCTATGAATAAATCCTCACATTGTCTGCATGTACCCATATTGAAACATTGTTGCAAACACAGGTACACCGAGAGCTGGGAACAACGGTGGTCCCAGGCTGGGGAGCTCACGGATGCACCAATCAGAACATGGGGCTCTTATCTCAGACGTCAGTAACATTAGCCAATCCTCAGGGGTCTGCATGTAACAATTCTTATGTATCTAATTGAAGGGACAACCCAGATATACCACCTGACTACACCTTGACCACTAATATCATTCTCTATATGTGTACTATACTAACCCTACCACTCGAGCAACCAATTAACAGTGGCGATAGGTTTTTTGTTAACTTTCTGAAGTGACGCAAGTAGCGCGTCATAAGGTAGTAAAAAGGGCCTGCGAGCCCCACGATTGTGTGTGTGTCAGGACGAACGCGTACGCTCCTTGACCCATCCCTGCCGTTTTGCATAAATAAACAGCAGAGTCGCCTTGCTCCTTGTGTGCGTCTCATACTCTATCTCACACCTGGGATATACGGGAGGTGTTGGGGCCTCCCTGCCCGGAGGTCTGCGGACGGCCCGGCCGACCCCGGCAGAATTTCCCCCCGACACCTCCCTCCCTCCTACGTAAATATATTTCCCTGCTTCAAGTTAAACACAGACATTCCTTTCTCACCTGCGGTAAGAGCTGACCAATTACTACGAAATGGCCTTACAGTAGGACACGTCACTCCTCAATAGCACTATGCACATGGGGGGGTAGCTAGGTTGCAGGACAGAATAATGTCAGACCCCTGTATAACTGCATACAGAAAATACAGCTTCCCCCTCACAATGACAATTCTACTGAAATAACTGAATTAAAGAATACATCTAACAAACAGAATTGTCTTTTTTGTTTTTTCTGTAAAATTCCATTTTCCATTTGACCTGCCTGACAATGCAAAACCTGCCTGGCAATGCAAAAATACTATTTCATTCTTGTGTTCCCCTGTACTCAAATTGTTCTTCTCGATAAATAAAGCTTCACATTCAGTTGTAGTGTGACGGCCTGAGGAAAAGATCCAGGTGGTCTTGAAAGCTAGCAAGAAACGTCTGGATTTAACTTAATAAAGCCGTATCTCTACAACAACCTTTGTTGTTTGTTCTTTGTTTTTGATCTTTTACTTAATAGCTGCAATGCACACTGTTTGATTTGCTAGCGAGTATTCAAACCTCCTTTCCAAAATGTTAGTGATTTCTGTGAAGCATTCGCACATAGTCCATGCACAGCCCACGGCAGATTTTTAAAAATCATGTCCATGTTTGCAACCCCTTCTAATGTATTAGCTCAACTTGAGAGAGTGGTTTTAGGATCCAATCAGCTTCTGTCTATCACTGTTGACTACTTACATGACCCTCTTGCTCTTGAAGGTTTTCTTTTAAAAGATGTCTACTTTCTCTCATCAAAATTTCAAGATTTTGTATCTCATGCCATCTTTTCTTTTTGTTGAGGGCAAGTTCGGTCCCACTCTGACTCATCAGGAAAGACACTGTAAACAACAGTCTCCTCATTGACATCTGGAGCAGCTTGCACTTCTAGTATGAGCACATTGGGTGTGTTGTGATTTGCAGTGCTCTCTTGAGTGATGTCCTCATCACTATCCTTATTGACACTAGGAAAAGTTCCCTTCACTGTCCTTCCAGTAATTTCCTCTGATGGCCCCAAGAGTCCATCATTGTTGCCTTTCTCCGTGGCAACGAGACAAAAGGTCTTAAGTGAACAGACACACCAATGCACACAAATCCAGTGCTCGCTTATGATTTCAAAGGTGTGACCAGATATGCAGCCAACAACTTCATTTAAATTCTTTATGTGCCTCCATTCCACAAAGTTCTATGATACCTCATCTTCCAAATGTAATCATCATCTGTAATCCTAATTTAATGGCCCAGAATAACCTCACTGTGCCCCATTGCTTTGGCACATACTATCAGAAAAAATTTCTATGCAAGACATGGAAGGTCATTCTACCCTTCAATGCAGCACAAGTGTTAGTCCCTACTTTGAGTGTGCTTGCTACTGCTAGGATATCTTTAGAAGCTACATTATAAGTGAATAAAACAAACAAACAAACATTTTGTAAAAAAAAAAAAAAAAAAAAAATGTACAGTGGCTGCTGTGTAAGCTACACCAACAGAACACTAGCTATGCAACCAGCCATGTTGCACCTGTCACTGACATAGGCCCTGAATCGCATGCATCTCCTGTGTTTCCATTGACTGACTTCGGCCTGTTGGGAATTCCTAGTGCCTTTTTCTGTGTGCCTTAGAGCTGTCAATGCGCTTGTTAGGTGGTCCCTGTGGTTTGTGTAAAGTGGCTGAGTGTGCATTCATGCAGTGAGAATGATGGCGCGAACCCTAGAGGAGAGTGTGCTGTGGCTTGTGTCTTCAAGTAAGTGATTGCTGTTTTTTTGTTCTTCCTTTGATTGCCCTAACTGCTTTGAGGGTGAGTTGTAATTTTCACGATCTATTGCCTTTGAATAAACTTGCTGGTGTTCTCGACAAATGTGTCCCCATTTTTAGAATGTGTGTTTTGTTTTAACTCGGAGAGGTTGTGGTGCTTGGATAATGCTGTTAAACAGTTAATACGTGTTTTTATTTGATGGCAATGCTTCCAACGGCAGTGGCCGTTCACAAACAGACGCGCTTTTTTTTTAGTTGCCATTTGCAAACTTTCAATTCTGTTTGTTTTGCCATTGCTATTTAATAGACTGGTTCACGCCACTTACACAAAGCATCAGCCCCCTTTCCTGGAGGATTGGGGACAACGTGGGTTGTCTCAATTAGTGGGTGTTTGTTTTTTCTGCTGCCATGCAGAAGTGTGCCCGCCCTAGAATGCTGCTGGGATAGCTCCCCACATAAAGTGATACAAAGCTTAAAACATATTGCTAATTTTAATGGATATACATTAATTCTACAATAGGTATATTTGATACTTTCTGCTGTGCGATCAATTCATTTATGCTGGGAACATAGAGCGACTTCTACTCCAGAGAGAGTCATGGGACGTTTTCCTATGGGATTGTGCCATTATAAAACACTTCCCCCGAATCAAGCCCCTGGTTTCTATTTCTAATACTTGGAATGGGTGTTGTGTCCTGCATACAAAGGCAGCCTGCGAAGCAGAGGAGACTCCCCAGATTGGCAGCCACACATCGACCACTTTCCTAACAGGAATATGTATACAGATATCCATTCACTATAATTCTAATGCTTTCCTTCAAAATGCCCCCCTAATTCGAGGATGTGTACGTGAACACAAGCTTTAGATTGCTTTGATTCTCCACAAATAACCATTTTGCATACTGTATATATTGGGGAAGTTGTGTGTGATCAAGAAGAAAAGCTGGTCTTCCAAAAAAGGCATCCTCTGAAGATGGGCAGCCCATGCTTAGCCCTTATCATAAGAAGATCAAGGGACCAAGTCACATTATAGGACCCCTGATGCTATACTCCTCTTTGGAACTCATAAGGACCACCTCACTGTGCCTGTGTGTAACCACAATATATGTTTGTTGTTCTCTCTTTTTCACCCTGAACCATGCTCTTGCACAGAGTCATCCCCCTACTAACTACCCACTCACTTCCCTTCACCTTGTACGTCCATGTAATCCCCTAGATGACTCACCACTGCTGTACTTTCCTCCCTCTAAACACGTTGTCTACATAGATCCTACTCCCATCTGCATGATGAGACTCTGTTCACTCCACCTACACCAATCACAAGCTCACCTCTCTTTTAAGGAGCACATATTCTTTCTTGCACATCCTTTGTTCCCTATACACTCTAGAATGCTCAATTTCTCTGTTACAAAATCTCCCTTCTTTCTGGCCACTTGACTCCCACCACCACATCTTACCATGATTGGTGTCACAGAGAGATTTCTTGAGACTAACTGTAGTGAAGGAGGATCACACGGGAGATGGCATCCCATTATGAAGCCTTATTTGACATACATGTATATAAAATGACCTCGTACAGCCCCTGCATGCTAGCATCTATCTCCTACTTGCAATAACTGTCTCCCTGAGAACACTCCATAAAATACACTCACACGTCAATCCACATTCCACTCATCAGCTCCCTCTCAACCACGCATGATACAACACATATCCCCTCCTTCCTCAAATATTCCCCTCCAGCTCAAACCCAATCACACACCCCTGCTTCTTGTTCTTTGCCACTCTTCCCAAATTCTACACCTGGCCAGCACAAACCCTCACCACTCCTCTCATCACCTTTTCAACTTGCATTGGCTTGCTATACAAAAGATCTGCCTCCTTCTTCACAACTCCTTTTTTTATTCTCAACCAGTCGCCCAAACTCACCTCGGTGATCCGGTATCCTCTTCTCTTGTTTACAATTGAAATATATAATACCCTTTTCTCATTATCCCTTCTACTCACATCCTCCATGCAGATTTCTGGAGGACACACGTTTGTGATTCCCTTTCTTCCCCTTATCTCAAAAGGGCTCACACTGAGGGATAGTTTGACCCACTCAGCTGTGCTTACTACATCATGTTGCTGCATTGGTGCACGAAACAGCACAAAATGGCTGCGCTGACCCCTGTGCGTGCCAAGATCCCTAAAATGCGTTTTTCAACAAACAGAAAATGGCTGCACCGCCCTACCAACCCCATTTCAGGTGGGGTGGAACAGAGTACTCACTGCAGGAGTATGCCAGTGTGCTCTGCAACATTTTATAGGGAGCAAAGGAAAGAAGCAGCATTACTTTGCTGTAAACCCAAAATGCCTCTTTAAAATGTCATCTTTTCAACCTTAAAAAGTGTTGTTTTGGCGCTAAATCCATCCTTTCTACTGAACCACTGTAATGGGCCCTGCAATGCCCAGGATCAGTCTTGAGTCTCAGGGGAACCGGGCCTCATTTGACTGACAGCTCCTACAAAAAGTATCTTTGTAAAAGCAAGCAGGGACTTTGTTTTTCAATTTTCCACGGGGAAACATGGCTATTTCTTTGCAACAGTATCTAAAGAATCAGCTGTCCAGAGAAATACTCTAAACAAATGCTTGATACATTTATCCATGCTTCAAACAATTCCAGCATTCAAGTGAAGGAGTAGAGCTGACTAAAATGTGTATTTGCTGCAGATGGGAACCGAATTTAAAAAAATACGTTTAATGTGCTTTTTCCTGAAGAAGGGCAACATCACCTATTTTTAAAAGTATATTATTGTGAAAAGGATTTGCTACTGTTAAAAATCCACCTACAATCTGTTTTAATTTCATAGGTTTAAAGTAAAGATTTAAAAGGTGAAACTCAAAGCTAAACCCAGTCTGAGTTAGTAAACTATTTAAAAAAACCTGCTCTACCAGTTCCTAGACCTGAGAAAGGGTGACACCTCAACTGCTGGAACAGGAAAAGGCTAATTGCTAGCTGGAGGCTTTGAATCCCCAGGTTAATGGGGCATTTCAAGTTTTATTAGACATTCGTTTTTGCCCCAGGCTAAGATAATAGCAGGCTAAGACACTCACCCTTCCAGTGGGAGTTAGCAGGAAGCTTTACTCACAAGGGAGAGGCCCCTTATTCTACTTCAAAGGGATTGACATTTGCTTATGCTTGGGAAAAAGAAAAAAAAAACTGAAAAGTGACATTTGGTGTTTAAAAAGCCTATTGTGCAACTGAACCTTCAAGACATTTAACTTGGCAGCAAGAATGAGAAAAAATGTGAAAAGTGCATAATTCTAAATCTAATTTTCTGATATTCATTTGAAGACTTGGTAAGACTTACTACTGCAGAAGTTATAAAGCATGACCGATTGCGTGAAAAGTATTAATGTGGCGAATATAACATTATATGCACCTAAACTAGCGGTAAATGTGCATCTATGCATAAAATTGGGAAATGTTAGGCCAAATCTTTCATGGCTAAAGTCCCACAGACTTGGGAGTTGGATTGAAATGTGACCCACAAAATATGTAACCTGTGCGCCTGATTTTCTTGGAGGTCATAACTACATAAAAATGTATTTGTGGGAAAGTTAGATTTTGGTCTCAATAGCTAAGGGAGGTTTTTGGACATTGTAAAAGTAACCCCATAAACATGACATCCTTTTCTGTATCCAATCAGCGAAAAGCAAGGCAGAGAGTGTGCTTTTGCCCAATCCTAGCATTAGGGGTCTGGAAATTAAACCTGCCCCTGCCATATACTTTAGTGATGTCATTTGGCATGATAAATAAGGGAACCTCACAGCACACAGACACACTGATTCCTAACTTCTTCCTGATTTCTGTGTGGCACCCTGCTCCTGTTTTCTCTATCTTTGTTCCTGATTCCTGATTTTTCTTACAAAGCTAAAGCCTCATCATTGCTGAACTCCTTTTTCAGCTAGGCCTCAAACCCGAAAAATTCCAAAGACCTAAGAGAAGCATTCTGATCAAGCTGGCCGCTAGTACTGCAGACTCACCATCCCACTGATCTCCAGTCTCTAGTAAACCAGAAGGGCCAGCCCAGTGCAGTCTCCAGTCCAGAGCAGTCCAGTGACCAGATTTGCCCAGCTGACCCTATCCCGCCAGATGTGCCTTGCTGTCCTTGATTAGACCTGATCAGTGTGATGACCAGAACCCTTGATGGTCCAAAATCCTAAATTAAAGTGGACTGTAAGTATTAATAGGAATCATAGAAAATCATAGCATGCCTTGCCTTGTTTGGTTCCATCCCAATCTCTAAACCATCCTATCCTTACCTTAATAACTTGTAATTTTGTCACAACCATTCTTGAAACCTTGCCTTTGAAACTTTGCGCTAGTGCTAACTTCTTTAAATAATTTGTCTTGTGAAATCCTAAACCCTAAATCCTCCTTCGGTTAATCGGATTGGGTGCGCCAGGGGGGGCGCGGATGTGCTGGGGTTGGTTCTGCAGCTCAACTCTAGAGCTTACTGTTTTTCAATATGGTAACCTAGCCTGAATGCCCTAGTGTAGAGCATAACTATCCTTGTAAAAATTGATTTCTGTTTTCTTTTTCGCGCCATTATTTTCCAAAACCGCCTCTCATTCAACATTGCATAACTCACTTAATTTAATAGCTAGAGTATACCTAAGACCTGTAGCTACATCCCAACCTAAACACCACATTCCAAATCAGTATATTTCACCAATTTTTCTTAAAAAACGTTTGGTTAAGTTTAGGGAGGAATCCGCATTTCTGCAAAGTTTTACACATGTGATTTTTGTTTTAAATTATTTTGAAACTTCCATTAAGACTCAAAGTGTTTGATTTTTCTCAGACTATAGCTCATGATTGTTAGTATCTTTCCCATGTTGCTCCCATAGAGATGTGTACTGATTTAAGGATTTTTGCACACATTCATTGTTTTACATAACCATTTTCGAATGGCATTTTAAAGTGTAAGATTTCAAACCCGTTTTTCTCTCTTGTTTGGGGAAGGAGGGTTGTATTCAAATTCTATTTACTGTTCTTTATTCCTGAATACCTGCTGCTTCCTCATATCTGTTTCGAATTGCTTATTTGTGGGTTAAGGGATATTGCAGGGGGAAATTCTAACTGAAGTGCTATCTTTCCAAACAAGCCAAAAGTGTTCTTTTCTCTGATGTTTTATATTCTGTGTTGCTAAAAGTGAATTTAACTGCCTTACATACCTTCTTATCTGTTATTGTCACCACATTGGTGATTGCTGCTCCCTATTAAAAAGTATATGTTTAATTTGAATTTTAAATAAATAAATAAATATTACCTTTACCAACGATCCTGATTCCTGGTCCATTGTGACCTGGTGGTATTTTGAGAAGGGGTGTGATATGAGTGGTATATCACTCAGAATATTGAACCTATAGACATAATAAAATAAGCATTTCAGCTGAGTGCTGCATACTAGGCTTCGACCAGGGTGTACCACCTGATTGAAATACTTAATAAGACCCATCACGGAATGAGGTGACATCCTCAGGGCACACACACTTTCCCAAACACATTTCTTCCACTTCTCCCACACACACCAACCAACATAACGGCATCCATGATGCACATGTTAACTTGCTCCACCATCCCGTTACACTTGGGATGTTATAATGCTGTCCATTTGTGAGCTATTCTAAAATTCCTCAGAAATTCACCCATGCATTTCCCTACAAATTGAGTGCCATTGTCCATAAGTACACTACTTGTGTACCCTTCTGTTCCAGAAATATCCTCCCAGAAACCTATCATGGCACCTGCACTTGCTTCCCTCATGATTTTAAACTCAATCCACTATGACAACAGATCCACAACCACCACAACCAACTTTCCTTGCCCACCTCAAACATCTGCAGGACCCAGAACATCCTTGGAAATCTCATCCAATAATGCCTTTGGCACCTCCACTTTCATTAGAGGTTTAGCAACCACTCTCACCCCATTGCTGTTCTCTCACATTCACTACACAATTCTAGTCTTTTTTTTCTGTAGTCCTATGAATACTTGGCCACCAATAATCCTTCCTCAACACAGCATTTGGTCTCGAAATACCAAGATGGCCCTCATGAGCAATATCAATCAATTTTCAGCTTAGCCATTTGGGGACAACAACCCTTCCCCAACTATACAACAACCTTCTCTCCATACTCAGCTGATCTCGCACCATCCAATAAGCTCTTTCCTCACCTTCAACTTAATTTGGCTGTGGACATCCTGTTTCTACTGATTGCATTGCAATCAAATTGTCCTTATCTGCAACAGTTCCCTCTTTCTACTAAGATCGTCCAGTGATCCAATCATGTGTCAGAAACACCTGGAAGTTCACCTCCCTGTGCCATATTCCTCTCTGCCCCTGCAAATGGGATAGACAGTCTGCCATCACATTCTTCGGCCCGGAACCACAATGCATGACATTGTATTCTGGCCATTCAGTCATCTACCATCCTCAATACTTTATCCAAACCCTTCACCTCAACAATGTCCTTTAGATGTCTGTGGCACATCCTCAATACCAACACAGGCCATGGAGTGTTCAAATCTCTTGGCACTGTCAATCACTTCATCCAACTTTGGGTCATCTTTCAGCCACAGTTCCTCAAATATCCTCCTATTACAACAGTGGATCATACATTGATTCGTTATGTGTTCGTCCAGTGAATTACCAAACTCATAAGATAAAGCTAGATGGTTTAGGGCTGATATGGATTCCTCCATGCTTTCAGTCACCTCTTGGTAGCGTACGCCAAAATTATGCCTCTCCAGGATGGTGCTTGTAATTTCAATAAAGCAATATATAGCTTGTTCATGTTATCTGTGTCCACTGTGTCAGGAAGATCCAATATAGTCTCAAAGATCCTTTGTCCTTCATATCCCAGTTAACGCATTAGAAGGGACACCTTGCAATCAACCGCATAATCAGTAACACATGCAACCCACAGGTAATTCATAGGGCCTCATTACGACCTGTGCGGAATGGGTTAACGGGTTCTGCTAATGGATGCAGATCCGTTAAGACCATTCTGCACGATTACAAGGTCCCCTCGCGGGACCCGGTAAGGACGCCTGGTAAAACCAGGCATCGTTACCGGGTCCCGCGAGGGGACCAGGGAGCTAACAATGGGCCAGTCGTAATTGACCCGTTGTTAGCTCCCTCTTCCATTCCCATTGAGCCCTATGGGAGCTCAAATGGGAATGGGGAAGGTCTGGACCCGGCTTCCCTGAGGGAGGAATTACCAGACCCTCTGAACTCGGAATGGCCCGGTAATTCCCCATTCAGGGAACCCAGTAAAGGAGACCGGTTTGGCGGCAGCCATGGAGCTGAAAGCTCCATGGCCTCCACCAAACTCGTAATGAGTCCCATAAACTCCTTATTTCACTGAGTCCATTTAACTTTGGTTGGAACTGGAGGAGTCATAAACATGGGTGGGCCTGTTATATCCTGCATTGCCATCGTCCTCACACATTACTTAGTGCCTCTCACTAAACAGTTCCCTTTATATTCTGGACCTTAAATACCTGGAATAGGACAGTCTCCACTCTGGTGCATCACACTCTTAACACTTCCTTGTTATTGTTGATTGGGTGCTAAATGCAGTGTGGTGTTGGCAGGGAGTCCACCCTCCAAAGCAATCCACTGCCCTCCATCCTGTGGTGGTGGCATTGCTGGAACATCCTCCTCTGGCTCCTTGGCAACTGACAACAGCAGAGGAAAGCATCTCTGTACGACAGACGTTGCCATAGCATACCTCCCTAGCTCCTTCGCAACCAACAAAAACAATAGAGAAAAGTACCTCTATGCATCCGGCTGACACTCGCTCCCTTCTTCAGCTCTTCTGGTGCCCATGGCAATGCACTGACCACTGTCGGAGATAGCGTTGGGGCCTTCTCACCACCCCTTTCCTTAAAGGAGCATGCACTCGTATGTGCCGCTCTGAGGGTTGTGCTGCTGCCTTCAACCACTAGGATTCTGCACTCATTCAGTTTCTGGGTCTCACTGCACCCAACCGATCGTCCAGTGGTGCAGCTCAATACACAATGCAGCGGGCTCACTGTCGAGGGCTGCACCTACATAACCAGTGTGTTTCCATTGTAGTGAAAAGTCTATAAATCAGACCCACCGAGAACAAACCCTCTCACACAGTATTCCACATTCTACATTCCACTTATCAGCTCCCTCTCATCCACGCACAAGATAAGACTAACTCTACCCCCCTCACAGCCTTGCAAAATGACTGTTACCATTTCTCATTCCCTTGCCTATCTAATAAAGGTGGCATTGATGGCCTTGTGATCAATAAAACTATACTATCTGGCTATCTGACCACTATGACTTTCTACACTCTTCTTTGGAGCATATTGATTCTTGCACAAATCCCTCTGACTTTTCTCCACTCTTCTTTGGAACACAACAACTTCTTTCACCGACCCCTTTTGCAATAATTGACCAGTTGTATTCTATGGCAGCATCAAAATCTTCTCCCATGATCTTGATCTCCTTCTCAAATCTCTTTCACATGCTATCCAAGCCTTACTAACGGGAAGCTACAATCTCCACAACATGACAAAGGCCCACAATATCCAGTTGGTTTCCACTCTCTTTGGCCATTCTCTAACCGCTCTATGTATCATACCAAGCCCCAATCATGGCAATTCACTCAATCTTCTCTTTGTCTCTTCCACAACCATTTATTTTATTCAGTCAGTTGACCTGTCAGCTTCTCATTCTCTTCCAATTGTCACAGTCACTGCCCCCTTTACACTCGTTCTTGTATACATTTCAAAATCACAAAATGAAACTCCAAATATCAATGGCCCCGTAATAGGACAAAAACAGGACTGCCATTAGTGCCCACTCTCCTCCATGTTTTCACTCACATTTCTCGGGTTCAATTTAGGTCTAACATCTCCCCTTGAACAACATTACCCAGCAATCTTCTGATGATGTGTACATTATTTTTCAGCCAGATGGCATGCCCAACTGCGGAAGAGTCTTCAGCTTCAAACATGTATTGGATAATATCGCCCGCAGGTATATAAAGTGAAGAGAAAATGTGTCTGTTGTTCCAGGGATAGCTTAATTCTGTGAAAAACAACACATGTTTTAGAGGTTTTAGATTTCTTTTTATTTCGTTTTCAAACAGCAAACCATAGGAGGCCCCAAATTGGAAAAGATATGAAATCATGCTAATTTATTCATCAGAAGCAGCCCATTACATTTCGAATTCTCTTCAGAATTATACAAACTTGAAAAGTTATTTAGTGCGAAGGCAAATTAAACCCAAAAAAGTCTGAAATGGTAAGACATTTCCATGTCATATATTCATTTCCAGTTTCTAGCACTCAGCAAGATTTCAACTGGAAGAGCTAAGGTTTTCCGTCCAGAGGCGTGCAAACGGATTCCTATGATGACTGCTCTCACCACTGGAAGGCATTTTCCTGCATATTTGAAACTTAACCACTGCACAGTGGTTTAAGATCACCCCAAAAAAGCTTCTTCCATTGGAAGAATTCATAGGCTCCTCACCCACCATAAATACACTGACAACCTACCTTCTAGTGTACCTGTTGTGCACCCAGTGACGATCCATGTTCTGTAATATTTCCAGATGACTCTAGCAGTGACTGTTTACTGCTCCACAACACCACTATTATCCCTTGGCACACAAGGAATGGAAGATGAACATATTGGAAGCCCAGATTGGATGTGAGGGGACATGTGACCTTGAACAGATTGTTTAAATGTGCTTGTATTGGCTGGGTGTTTTTATCCTGGATGTTTTTAGTAAAGAGCTTTAGCTAAGGGCTACAGTATTTTCATAGCCTGTTACGTGCCTGTGAAGAGTTGTATTTGTCCAGTAAGTTGCAATATTGTATAATGGGGCCCATTACAAGTTTGCTGATATTCGGGCAAATGGAATTACTGATACCACCACTTGGCCAGGCGGTATTACCACCTGATTGCAAGTAGCAGTTGGCCACTGTAAATCCCCATTTAATGGAGTCCATAGTACTCATTTGGGATGTTTGCCGGTAATACCACCACAGCGATTTTTGGAGGTAAAAAGGAGGAGTGACCTCCAGCTTGAAGCTGGAGGTAAACCTTCCACTTTACCTCCAAAAATCGCTGGTATTAACATCGGGTAATATCGGCAGCAGTAATACCAGCAAACCTGTAGTTTGGCGGTGCAGGAAAAATTGAGGTAAACGTTTTTTCCTGCACCGCCAAACTCGTAATGAGTCTCAATGTGTTGTGGCAATGTTCCAATCCCCACATTATTATATTATTTATTAGAATTTATGTTAACTTCTAACCTTGATATAATAATTCTTCTTACAAAACAATATTTAGTTATCAAAGGCACATTTACATACAACAAATAACATAAGCATTAGACCAAAAAATAGACAACAGAATTATAAGGGTTGTAGGGTGTCCTGACCCACGTTTAAGCTACCCTGCTACAACATTTGGTGCTGTGGGCTTAGGAAATTCAAGATGGCGGAAAACCCACATGTGCGCCGAAATCCAGGAAAGCTGCGCAGTTGTGCGCACACCAAAATGGTTACCTAACTTGCCACCCACCAGGGTAAAGAAAGGTCTTTGTTAACAAAATCCACTTTTACTGATGTCAAAAAGTTGCTGAAATCGTGACTCATTGGACCACTTTAAAGATTCAACCCTTTTTGTGGGGTTCCACATAACCATCTTACTGTAAGGAGCCCCATCAAAACAATGTTAAGCAAGGATTTACTACCATGTAAGAACCATTCCTGTTTAGAATGCATTAATCCAAGAAAATCCCAAAAATGGGTGCAGTACCAGTACTCACCACTATCCAAAAGCCGGCGTTTTAAAACCCACTGTGTGTTTTTCTGAAGGCAAGCAAAATGCCTATTTCAAACCTTGCAACATGTGCAAAATATTCACTGAACACCAGCAGACATTTGGCAGAATGGAGTTTTGTGTGCCTACAAAATCTGGGAAATGAAGAGCCCAAAAACAATGCTTATAACAAAAATGCTATGGAGTCAGCAGCTTAAGCCTAACTGCAACTGGATTTAAAACCACCAAAATCGAAAATGTTAAATTAAATGAGTGACCTATGTTTGGTGTCACATGCCTTTGTAACTGTTGAAATGTCATAGTTTTGCACTTAGAATCAGCATTCTAGCTGCATGTGTAAAATTACAAGTTATTTTAAAAGCAACAAAAAGTTAGCTGAAGGTCTGGCTTAAGGAACTTGATTTTGCCTAGCAACGGATCCCATCAGGAGTGAAACTTGAGTCACAACTATGTTCCCAGGCCAATGTTCCTTTTGCTGCCCACACTAAGGATATGCCATCTATCTGATAATTGAATTTCCTGTGCTCTGCCAGAGAGTGAACAAAGCCCTCTCCACTCAGGCAAAGGTTTTTATTACAGACGTCGTAAAAAGTGGCTTCCTCCTGGAGAAGCTGGGAGGGGCACTGCCTGTGAGAAGCAAGCTGGCTTGGCAGAAACTGGAAAGACTGGTTTCTGTACCATGTGACCTGAAAAGACACACCCCTGCAGCAAGGATATGGTTTTATAAAAAGGGGGATAATTCATAGTGCGGACATGTGAAAATTTTATAAATGATACCATAATTCTTGTGATTTTTCTGCCCACAGTTTAAGACGTGGTAGGAACCGATGGTATGTTCAGGGGGGTTTTAGCGGAAAAGTGGATATTACTCTAAATGTGTGCATGTTAAAAATCTGAAACTTCATCAGTTAATGTCCCTACCCCCTGCACACATGTATGTAAAGTTGGGTCCATGTCGGAAATTGAAAAAGCAGTTAAAAAGTCAATTATGTACACTCTTTGAATGCAAGCTCCGAGAATGAGCAGATTTGGACATAGACATGGCTAAATTCAGCCACACCATGTATATGTAATTTCAAACAACTGTGTAACTCTGAAGTATGGATTTTGATCATATATATATTTGGGTGCACAGATGATAAGGGAGGTTGTTTCAAGAGATCATAAAATGACATCAATCTGACTCACAGTTCAGTTTGCCAATCAAGCGGAGGAATGGAAGCCTGACCAATGACGAATGAGAGGGGCAAGTCTAGTGATGCAACACACACACCCATTCTCAAGAAACAGATAAAAGCAGAGAGTCAGGACACATAGAGACATTCAATTTCATCTGCCGCTGGAAGCCCTGCCGGAAAAATCCATACTTACCTCCATCAAACTCCAGAAAGCCAAACTAGAGACTTCAATCTATCCAGAGCAGAGACCAGACCAGAGAGAAAGCAGTGCTGTGCCTAGCAGAGACCAGACCAGAGAGAAAGCAGTGCTGTGCCTAGCCGAGACCAGACCAGGCGCTGTGAGCAGAATCCGGAAAGACCTGACCAGACTGAAGATCGTGACCAAGTCGCTTTCCTGTTCAAAATCTCTTGTGAGTACTTAGCAAAACTCAGAACACATCTCTTAGTTTAAATTCATCTAATTCAATCTATTTAACCTAAGTAGAACTGTCTCCTAACTGTCACCTGTCATTTGCAAAGCTGTCACCTGTCATTTCTAGTAAAATTTGTCATTTTGAAAAAGTGTGCGTTTAAAATTTACAAAACCAAAAACGACCTTTACTAAATTACTCATATCTCCGCAACCGTTTGGGCTAGAGACTTGCAATAACTTTCATTTGGAAGCTGAGATCCCAGGCTTTCCTAGGACCCCAAAACGGTAGAGATAGTCCTTGCGGTTCCTTTGTAATAGCGCTCGGCGCATCCGCGAATTTTGCCGCGATTTGCAATTTCTTCACATGTAAAAAAACTGCTGCTGCCTGATTTCATTTGCCAGAAATTCGTTTAACCTGCTAACTATCCCTGCATCATTGCTAGTGTGAGCCTGGACTAATATTAACTAGATACCACTCATCCTGAACCTCTAAAAGGGAATTAAGAGCGTTTCCAGCATATTTCTCATTCATTGCTAGCACCTATCAAAGCATTTGCCTGTGTTTTCAAACTTCTGTTTAAGCTTGCTGGATTGAACTGAATTACAGTTGATTGCATTTCTGAGAACTGTGTGTTTTCCTTCCATTTCCTTGCCTTGCATCAAGGGGGGGAGGGGAGTAGCCAGAGAAAAGTGATTACATTGTTTGGTTGAAATCATATTGCGTATTTTCTGTACTGCATTCATTGAATATTGCATCCACCTGAGCCTACATAAAGCATCCTCTACCACATTATACTTTTGTTCCTATTTACCAGTGTGCTACCTTATCCATTTCATGTCAACTCATTAGTGATTAAAGAAGTGTGCTAGTGCCAGATTCTCCGTTGTTAATATTTACCATATCAGATTAAGTGTGATATTCAATTATTAATTTATTAAAAAGTGTGATATATATTTTAATTTATCAAATAAACCTTTTAAACTTGCAAAACAGAATTACTTCTTGGCTCAGTGGGGTCAGGGGGATTCCAAGAGAGGGGTGTTATACAAGGGTAGTCATCCAGAACGCATGAACTGGACCTAAAGATATATCAATAAGGGTTTTCATTCAGTATTCTAGACTAGGCGTTAACTTGGCTGTAGTGCTGAATTGAATCCTCTTACAGGGTTAAACATAATAAATTCATGATTATTAATCGGTTGCCCTTTCTGTAACATGCAGTGGGCAAAATAAATGAAAGATGGTCTATTAGTACACGTGAACTAAGACACAAAACATTATGACACAATATGTCCCCCTCGATACACACCTTATCACAGGGTGATTTCAACCAAAATTCAAAAAAATGTCTTTAAAAAAATCGATTAGCTCTGGAGACAAGGCAAGCTGTCTCACCGTCATTAATCTCAGCCAAAATGCCTCTGAACAGACAGCACTTGCAGAAAGTACAGCTTTGTCAGAATACAATTGTTGGTTCATGAACTGTCTCTTTGCAACATTTTTAGTCTCGGCCGATTACTTCTAATGCGCGCAACACATTAACACAGATCTTAAAAGCCACATTCTCGAACCCATGAAGGGACATTTTTTTACCTATATCATAGGTGACTGTATGCTCACAGTTATTTAAATTGTTGAATTCCTTTAGTTTCCTTATTAACAATGGGGAGTTTCCTATAAGTACGGTTTTATCAATATTCATGTTTAGCAATATAGTATCATATTTCTGGGCAAACTCCAGAAGGGGCAATTCCACTCCTCCTTCTACTACTTTATTTACTGTGTGGTAATGAGCATATGATTCACCCGTTAGATGTTTGCCATGTACATTTGATCTATTCCTTAAAATTGTGTATCTCCAAGATTGTAAACCAAATTCAAGTCTAATAATCTCCAATGGGACTGAGGTGGGTAAGATCAGGACGGCACCTCATAAGGAACCCTCCAACAGGTTTAACCAATTGAGTTTTATGTAATTTATTAATTCCAATCCATAAGTTTTCCTTGCAATAATAAGCTTTGATTGTACAAATTCAATTAGAGGAAGTAGTATAAAAGGGCACTATTTTACCAGAATTATTTTCATTCGTCTCAAAAACAATGTAGTTTTGCTCTGTAGTCTGTCTTTGATTATTGTTAAGTTGTTTTTATTAGTAATTGTGAACCTAAGATAAATCCGGTGATCTCAATATTGATGTCCTCAATATTGATGTTTGATCAAGCAAGTTATGCTTTTTACGTTTCCTCGTAAAGGAAACATTTTTGATTTTTTCAAAAATTAATTTCCAAATCGTTGTTTCTTGCATATTCCCCAAAGTAATTCTGACTTCTTTGGAGATCTACAAGCGCCTCACGCGCTGGCGGAAAATCAGGCCCCCACCAGCAAAAAACAGCTGGTATTTTCAGCAACAGTGCTACTGGTGCCGGAAATACCAGCAATCCACTCCACTCCACTCCACTCCACTCAATGGAATGGGGATATATTGCCCTTTCCGCTGCCTGTAATATCCCAGTAATACCTGGATATCAGGCGGCAAAACCGATAGATCATTTTGCCAGATTCCCGCCAGTCTTACCAGCAGCTTACCGGCAAACTCATAATGACCCCCAATAGCGCCTTCATGTCAGCCACAGAGACATTTTATTTATGTATTTATTTATTGAGCTTTTGTTAGGCACCTGTACAACAAAATGTTGTTTCAAGGTGCCACAAGCAAATGGGGATGGAACAAGGGGAGTAAAAAAAGGCTAAAGACTGAAAATAAACAATTGTGGTCCTTGTAGGCCTTGTGATATTGGGACATGCAAGTGCAGTGAAGTTAAGTGCAGGGGAGAGGCCGGGTGGGGGGAAAGGTATGGCAAGTGCTGGTGAGAGCCCGGGAGCGAAGTGCCAAGGGATACCAGGGGAGGAGCCGCTGCCTAAGTGCTAGGTCAGAGGAATCCCAAGGGTGGGATTCACAGCTGCCCAGTAAGGGGCCTACAAGGGAAGTGCTGGGGGAAGGGAAAAGACAGGGGGCAAGTAGGCACAACTGTCGCAGGCTGACATTCACCTTAATAGGTTTCAAGAAATTACCAGAGGTATCCAGTCTTACCTGCAGGGTGTTGTCCGTATGGAACATTAACAGCATATTTAATAAGACAATTAGAATTTACCATGCAAGCTATTTGCACCACAGATTCTTCCTTACCACTTCATCACAAGCTGCAGTTATATCCTGGATAGCTGTATGTAGTGGGGCGGAAGTCTTAGATAGAGCTTTTTGCGGACACAGAACATTAATAATGCTGTTTAGTATTCTCCTCATTTTCTTTCAAAAACCAGTTTGAAACATGGACAGACACCAATATCTTTCTACCCAATCAGTCAGATCCTTCAATCTGAACTATGTCTATCAAACTGATTGGACGATATTTTAACAGGGATTATCAGTCCCCCTTTTTGTAAATTGTCACTATGGCTTTACTACAGGTTGGTGGTGTTCTGTGTGTAAATTAGCCACAGTATTTTGGACTACAAAATATGGTCCGATTTATAGACCACATTAGACAATCTGTCTCAACTGCATACACCCATATTTTTCAGTTTTGAGATTGCACATTGTATATTGGGTCACTCTGTCCCTATTAAGGAGAATTATATTCCCCTAGTGTCTTTCCCGATGAACAACCTTATCATTTGTTGACTAGACTGGATTTTTCCTGGCCATACTGTATTGGTTTGGGCAGTTATTGTACTGGCTTTTTATCTGTTTTATCTGAGTCATATTGTCTGACGAGTGAATCCTCCAATCCCATGTAAGGTTCCTCATTGCTTGCCTCATCTATCTCTTTTTATTCTTAATATTAATATCGAAAGGATGTTGATGGGTAACCATGAAGGGTTCCGAGCATATTGAATTCCTCTCAGTTGACATGGCAATGACCTCCCATATTGTTTCATTAAGCATATCTGTGGAAGTTTTCAAAGATCTTTCATCCGTATCCCACGTCTCCCACTGAGAGCTCAAATTAGTAATTAATTGCACAGCAGTAGGATGGGAGATCTTTAGTCTATTTCTGGAGTAGATTCATAAAGTTCAGATCATTACTTCACCAAAAGTATGTGGACTAGATTGCCATGATCACTTTTAGATGTCTTAAACATATTGAGGGATTTAGGGCCTCATTACACGGTAGGCGGTGGACCAAGGTGCTATTAGCACCTTGGTCCATGCCGGTAAAATACCGGCACCGGCTTGGAGGAAAGGGGAATTACCGCCCTATTCCAAGGACGGCGGGGCGGTAATTTCCCCTTCCCCCATTGCCCTTCCCCATTCCCATTTTTGCCCCATAGGGCATAATGGGAATGGGGAAGGTGCTAATTACGGTACCGAAAATTGCGGTACCGTAATTAGCACCCTGGTCCCTTTGCGGGTTAGTTTTTAACGCCTGCTAAAAAGCAGGCGTTAAAGTACCAACCTGCAAAGGGACCTTGTAGAAAGGCTGTATGGGTTAACGGTCACCGGTACCATTACCGGTGACCGTTAACCCTTACCGCCTTCCGTGTAATGAGGCCCTTAGTGTTTTGGACTAAAAGGTCTGATAACTCTCGGGAAGTTAGCTCAGTGGCAACATGCTCGCCTTGGAAACAAGACGACATGGAGCAATACAGGTTCGATCCCTGGGTCTGCACTTAGAAACCTCTGGGTATTAAGTGCATTATAAATAAAATATCATATCATAAAAAGATTAAATCTTTTGTGCAATGCGAGGAAGAGAGAGACCAGGTTGGATGACTAGGGCTGTCCCCACTTCAACTCCTGTTACATCATCTAAGACTCCAGTTGCTCATAAATTCTGCATAACATATTCCTCTCAATTTAACTTTACTTGTTACAAGAGGTTGAATATTCAAGTGGGCAGGATAACTTGCAATGTGTGTATCCCCATTTCCATTTAAATCGGGCCAATATCAGTTAAATTCGCCCGCACAAATTCCAGAAAAAGTGCATCTTGCCTCGCCCAGTCTATTAGAACACTATACAACTCTATTTGCATTACATTTGCACATTCCGGCCCAGGATTGCAATACATGTTCATCAGTAGGATATTCCTATTTACATTTAAATCATCACATTTTAATAAACCAATTAAAAGACCAGGTAACTTTGTCTTAAATATTTGCAAGCAGGCCCCTACAGTACTTATTGTGGAAATTAATAAACCCTTGTAGGGACGACCTTTAACTCCTCTTATTGCTAAACCAACAATAACATTGAAACCGTCAATTATTGGACATTCATGTAAACATGTTTCTTGAATAAAAAATATTTAAAATTTCTCAAATGTTTCATTAATATCTCTAGTTAAAACATTGTTAATCGTCATTAATTCCAGTTTAAAAATATACTTTGTGCAAATTAAAATCTTGGTTTGGATGATGGCTATTTAGGGAGCACAGCGATAAGCTAGGACCAGTCTTGGACACCATCCTGGGTTGAGTTGTTTTAGATCTGCCTGCGACCCTCACTGTCCATTGTGCATTTCAGTTTTGAGAATTCATTATATGGGTTCTGCATTTTAGAAATGGCAGAATCATCTAGTTCTTGCATGGGCTTGGTAACTGTGGCTTTTAATTCAGATAAATCATATACACATTGTAATAGCACTGATTGAGTCCTTCTAACCAAGTTGAACATCAGATTGGAGTGAAAGTGAACCACTCCTTCAAAAGCAAAAGTAAACTGTGGCTCTCTGCCTCAGACAATCCTCCCTCTGTCTGAGCCTACACCACCCTGCTGCCACTGCTTGGTTCACACCCTGCAATGTTGTACATATAACCTGTATTCTCTTGTACCATTACTGTTATTTATTATGCCTCACATTGTATATAGTGTACTGTACATTTACACTGTATTATCTATCTGACTTACCCTTACTGTGATCTGTAATATGTGTCTTTGTAACCTCAAGATCAGCGCCGAGATGCCTCCAGGCCAGGCACGCTATACAAATAAAGAAATACAAATACAAATACAAATACAAATACAAACACTTTATTCAATTGACCGTAATACAATACAAGCAATTTCACGTCTGGTAAGATTAAATTGGCTAAGGAATCCACATTTGCAAATACTGCAAGCACTTTTGTTGAAGGATTGAGTCTGTAGAACCTTAAGAAAATCCAAACAATGAAGAGGGGGCTCGAATTGTAGAAAACGCAAGATTATTCCAAATGCAAAATAACATTTGGGTGAGTTAGTCAGTCTCAGACCGAAAAGCTGAGAAATTGCCCCACCCCATCAGACAGTAATATTTAAAGACAAAAAAACAAAATTAGAAAACATTAGTGTACAATCCAAACATTCTTTCTAATTACATTCTAACCACCCTATTGACTCCTGCCTATATAGAATCTATGTCAGGAGAAATGTCCCTATTCTAATTGCTTAGTACATTTCCCTATCCTTGATTGGTTAGTACAATAACAGGTTAAATGTGGATGTGCTTTCCACCGTAGATGACCTAATCATGTGCTGTCAGTACGAAGAGCGAAATCTGCCATCCACAGCAATAAACTAAAGACAAGACCATGCTCCTCCATGAGACCAGATGACAATGCACCCCGTGCTAGTCCCTGCACCTGTAGCTCTCCCTCATTAACACCTGTCCCTGGATGCAGCAGAAACAGTGGCTAATGTTTGTGGTGCTAGTTCACTCTGGTGCACACTTGGCAGTCTATGGACTCTCTAGAGTGATGCAGAAACAAGGCCTAATTCAATAAATTAAAAAGCAATGTCAAAACAACTGGATGTTAATAACAATCCGTGAGCTTTTATTTTCTCTTATATTTAGGAAGTTGCACCCCCATTTTAACATTCCCCCTCTAGTTGATTTATCAACTACACTATCTTTGCTTTTCACCCAATAGTCTTCAGTACCCACAGTTTCATAACTGTTTTAAAAATCCCCTTTGTATTCCTCTGGGCTGCAAGCCAAAAAACAACAACCCCTAGCCCCAATAGGGTCAACATATGTTTCAAAATAATTTTGAGGGTCATCAGGGCAGTCAAACTGTGTTGTGTCCTGGAGGACTAATCGGATGATGTATTTCAATCATGCGAGGCTTGTCCTTGCAAGTCCATGTTTGAGTGTGAGTAGCTTTCAAAAAAGGAGTGTCATCAGTAGGTTTTACAGTCAGAGATATCATGGGCATTTCCTTAGCTATCATTTTCTTACAACATCCCAGAATAGCTATCATTTTCTTACAACATTCCAGAACTGAATGGCACATGCAAACAACTAACTAACAGCAGGATGATAAAAGAAAGCTAGCACAGCGAGTAGAGAGCTCACTTTGACATCTGTGCAGAGCCTGCTGATGCAGGTTCAAATCCCGGCAGGGCCAAACTCAGCCTTTCATCCTACCGAGGTCGATAAATGAGCACCACACACAGTGGGTAATAATAAGCAGCGCTCAGATACCTGAGGGTTCATAGCGCTATATAAATGCTAAATTATTATTATTAATACTTTGAGAAGGTTACTCATCCATGATGGCACCCATGAAAAGATTGAGGTAAATCAATCAGCGTTCTGTACCCCACCTTCTTTCTCCATAGTGGTACACAGTGTGTGCACTGACCGTATTGGTGGTGTGATACTTCAATTTTCTGTGTCTTTGGAGATGTAAGTGTAGCAAGAAGTGCCTATTTTCGCACAGTGCCTCTCTTCCATGGCAGTAATAACATCTAAGACATAGCGGTTCTGCAGGGTGGTGATTATTTGGGATCTAAGTTCTTTATTAACCGTATTCTGCCGTCTTGTGCTGTAAGGATATTTGGCGTGTTACAGCACAGAGTACAGCACTACTACACAGGTAGCAAACAGCACAGAGTACAGCACTACTACACAGGTAGCAAACAGCACAGAGTACAGCACTACTGCACAGGTAGCAATTTTTTTTTTTGCAGCACCACCACAAGGGTGCAGTGCATTGCTATATGTGTTACCAGATTAACAAGGAAAGACAGGCCATTCAGTCAAAAACGATTTTAACATATAAGATGCAAATCTATTTTTACAGTTAAAAGCACACGTGCACATTCAAAAATGCACACTATTTTTCACCTGAAATGCCTATGGTGCGAGAGACACATTTGAAAATAATAGCTAACCTTACTGACAACTAACCTGACTAATGAAACATAATCCACTAATAAAAATGTGTCTCCACTGCAGAATTAGGCCTATTCTGAAAGTGAACTTTTAAACGCACATCCATTTTTTTTTCCTCTCTGCTGCCCTGTCCACATAATTACAGGAAGCAAAAGAGCTCGAAAGAACAGGAAATCAGTTGGTTACAAAGTATTACTATAAAAATGAGCCATTGTGTAGAGAAGGAGGAGATGGCATGATTGATTCTGATTGGAGCAGCGTCATAGCAAGTATCATGCTAGAGGGAGTGATCAGAGTTTTGCTGGGGGGAGTTTGAGGAGAAGGAAAGGCAGCCAATATTTGGCAGAGCTGGGAGGAAGACCTTTTCCTGGTTGGAGCATTCCTATCTGCAAAAGCTGAGAATTCCAGGCAATGACCCCGGTTTGAGAAGGCAGGCGTTCCTTTTACTGGGGTTAATCTTCAAGGGAGCCACATTCAGAAAGAGAACAACTAAAGAGATAAGGTAATTACAGAAGTGTGGGAGCTGAGTGTGTATGAAAATATGCAGTCAGTGTAGGGAAGGAGACTCCTGTGCGTGCCTTAATCAAATGCTAATGTTGCAATTTGAGTTCTGTTCTCCGCCACTCTCTTTGCAGTGTGTCATAGACAAAGCTGTGTTATTGTATTTATTTCTGTAAAGAATGAGATCGTGTTTAAATGCAACTTTTATAATACAGAAAAATATTTGAAAGCAGACGGGTGGTGTGTCTTCTATTTACCAATACGGTGCTGATGAGGGGAGATTTTTAAACAATGCAATTGTCATTTTAAGACAGATGTGTGCATGACATATTCAGTGTGGAGAGTTGAGAGTGATTGTTTGTAGCATAGCTCGTTGGAGGTACATGAGCCAATGGGAAGAGACACTCTCTGAACATAGTTCCCTACCGTATATAAGGTAGTGGAAATTACCACAAAATTACCACATATAGCTCTCTGTCGTAAATAAGTCAGTGAGATCGCCCATGGTGGCACACTAACACTAACACTGAAAATGTGGTATTCCTAAAATGTAGGTCTGAGGTCTCTCTAGTGATTACACGAAAAATCTAAGCAAAGATAAGGGATTCTGGACATTGGGGCCACAAATAAAACAAGGGAATTATGCTCACCAAAATACCACCAACCACGCATACCAACCACGCATACCAAATATGCATGTCTGGGTGCTGAAATAATGCATGTCCACTGTATTATTGTTGTACAGGGCCCAATCTGAATACGAGGAGTGATTATTGCTAAGTTATTTTTCGGCGGTAATAAAATACCGTCAGGCCCCAAATCTCCACAAAATACCCTACATATTTATGGTGCGTTGGCCGGGAAAGTGATCATAGAGTACCTACTGGGCGTGGCAAGCGTGTCTCACACTGCCATTTGCACATTAAAGGGAACCCATTTTATAATAGCAGTGTGCCACTAAAAACGAATTTCAGAATGTCACAAAGGGAAACCACATTCTCAGATCTAGTGCAATATTTAGAGGCAAAGTTATTTGCACATGGGAATTGGTCTTCGAATAGCACGTTAGAATGGAGTAACCGCATTCAGGGTGAGGTGCAGAAAGAAAAACTAGACAATATTTTTGCAGAAGGCAGCATAATTCAGGTCTGCCTTACAAGATTATTGAATGCAGCCGATAAAAGTGCAGAGAAAGACTGTTTAATACGGCTATGCGGCAAAATATGGTTTATTTTAAACAAGTCCCTGCGAATGCAAGAGAATGATACTCAGCTAATTAACAGGTTAAAGACTGAATTAGAGGGGGCAAGTAAAAATCAGGAAATGTTGAGAGCAGAATTGGATGTATGCCAAAAAGACATGCAATTAAAATGCAGAGACTTTGATACTCAGTTATCCAAAAGCAAGAAACAATTTGAAGATAGTGAGCAAGAATTGGCACACTTAAAAGCCTTAGTGGATCACATTAGGCAGGATAAAGATGAGGTTGTTTCAGAAATGCAGATTTTACAAAAAGAACATTGTGAAAAAGAAGGTGATCTCCAGAGTGCAGAACAAGAAATGATTAAAATGATCCAAGAAAGAGATAAGAGAAATAAAGAGTTCAATGAATGCCAAATGCAAATGTGCGAAATGCAGGAGGTGATTAATAAAATGAGTGATGAAAATAATTATTTGCAAAATGAAGCAACCAGACTCCTTAAAAAGTGTAAGGACTTAGAACAGCAAATGTGCATTCCCAGGTCCCAGGAGAGGCGGCAGGGTACCACATTCAATGGAGTGGAGGTGAATTCTAGCTCTTCCCAAAGAGCTAGTGCTCCAGTGACTGGGCCGGTGACTGAACTTGGTTGCAGCGCCCTTGGTGGATTTGATACTCCCATTGGGGGCAGCCACCAATATCATACACCTGAAAACAGGATTGAATCACAAAATAGTGCAATTCCATGTATTGCAACAAGTAGCCCCATAAAAATAATGAAATCCATTAAAGCCCTGATCAAACCATTTAAAAAGGGAGGTGAATGCTGCATTGAGGATCACTTAGAAGCGGTGCATGACATTTTTAAAGCACTCCAGATACCTAAGGAACAGTACAGACAATATTTTCATTTAACTTTAGATGCCCCGACAGCCAGCATCATAAGGGGATTAAATGAACAGCAGAATATGACATGGCTGGAGTTTGAAAAAGAAATTAGGCGTCATTTTTCTCCTTTTCAGTCATTGCAGGAGGCAAAGAAAGTCGCGTACACAATTACTGCTGGACCTAATATATCCCCTCGCCAATTTTTACAAGACTTAAAAAGAGCATTTTCTCGCTTTGATGTGTCTTTTGACTCAAATTCCAATGAGTTTAAAACTGCATACTTCTATGGGCTACAGAAAGACATCATATCCCAATTGGTCCGTGAATTTGACCGTGACAAGTCCCTTGAATGGATTGTACATCAAAGCACAAAACTATATGAGGTACTCTATTGTCAGGGTAGAGAAAGTGATAAAATGAAAGATACTAGACCTAAATCTAAAGAACCCTCAGCCACAGTAATGGAAATCAGGTCAGCCAAAATGTCCGTTGAGTCTGCTCAAAGCCAAGGTAAAAATAATGTGACACCTGAACCAAGGGGTAATCAACAAAGATCGCCATTTCCTGTACCAATGTTCCAATCACATGATCCTAGTAATAGAGAGAGCTACATCAGCCCTAGGTATTTAGGGGACAGACCCCGGGTAGGATACCGGCCTGATATGGCAGGTATGAACAATAACCAGAGACAAAATCAAGATCAAAGAAATGATGGTCCCTACCAGTCATTGGGGACACAGAGTAGGTTTTATCCCAACACCATGATATATGGTAATCAGGATAGGCCCCAATATGTGGATCGATTTACTGATAATGGAAATCAACATAGGGGCCAGTACCCACAATCTGAGAGACAGGAAATGAGGCAAAACGTGAACTACAATCCACGCCAGTACAATGATTCCCCACCAGGGGACTATAATCAAAGGATGGGTGCAACCCGCTCCCCTCCACAAATGAATCAAGAGTTCAGAAACCATCCCAACCGACATCAATCACCTGAGAGGTATCAGAATAGATCCAATCAGGGGGAAAACAACCAATATCGACCTAGGCCACAGAAAGAGGATCCTAGAGAGATGGAAAGGTTCCAGTGCCTTGAGGCCCAAGTGAAAATGTTAGCTGAGCAAATAGGAAAGCTCTATACAGCGCAAAAACAACCTTCCAAAGAGGGGGTTGATGGCCATAGCAATGACCGGGGGGCTTCCGAAAAGTGACTAAGTACTCATGATAACTGCAGTGCCAAAATGACAGATTGCACTGATATAATTTTGCATAACGACTCTGAGATGCCTAATGGATTAAAAATGAAAGTACCAGTAAATGAAATTGTGACAGAAAGTGCAAATACTTCTAAAAAAGAGGTACGGTTTAACTTAGAGCTAAATAAAACAGTAAAGATTTGCACAAATGAAAAAGAAACATTAGGAATTCCAAAAGAACAAAGGAACAGATTTAAGAAAAATGACTCATGCATGGGGAATACCAGTGAACAGGGAGTAAGTGGGGATGCTATAGCTCCTTCCCTGGGCAAGCAAAACAATGACCAAACACAGACAGAAAAAGGAAATACTCACAAGGAGGGTACAAGTCAATCACCTGAAGAATTCTTTGAGCCACATATTTTTGAATAAACTGAAAGGGCTGGTCTGACACTAAATGATTACAAATGCATAGAATTAAAAAATGACAAATTGCTGAATGATGTTGTTACACATGTTCAGTTGGAGGATTGTAATGTAGTCTCTGATGTTACCCAGATGGATGGGCGAACAGTGGCCACACTCCAAAAAACCTCTGATCATGCAGGAATGAATAAAGTCTCTCGCGCAGAAATGGGTAAAAAGGAGGGAAAAATGTCTTTTCATTTACCAATGTGCTTAGCCAAAAGTGAAAAATATCTGAGAAAGGTGAGCCCTGAAATCAGTAAGAATTCACATTTCTTATGTGTATTAGAGGAAGTTGAGGACAGATATTATGCACCCATCACTGTAGAAGAAAAATACCACACCTTTGCTATGATTGACACTGGCGCACAGGCCACAATTATGTCCAAGGAGCTGGTAAAGAGTATCAATGAAGGGAGGCCTCCACAGAGTCAGATCACAGTGAAGGAAAATCAAGGCCCAGTGCATAACTTTAATGGGGAGGAGGTGCCCATCATAGGTGTAACTGAGGTTGACATAAAAATAGGAAAGCACAGAATGAAACAAGAGGTATTGATCACATCTATTTGTGAAATTCCATTTCTGATGGGGACAGATTGCCTGAAAAGATTGTCTCCTCTCATAGATGGGGTGAATGGAGTGCTGTGGTCCTTAACCAAAAAACCATTGAGGCCTAAGAAACTAAAATCACAAAACAGCAATATAAATGAATGTCACACCGTTGCCAAAACAAATGATGCTGTGGAGGTATATCTCCAGAATAGCTGCATACCTAGTGTCACTGTCATATTAATGTGTCAAGACAAAATACAGAGCGGCAATGAAAAACTACCTGTACAAATATACTTGGACCCAAGGAAAGATTGGCAGACTGCCATAGATGAGCACACATTATGTTTTTATCTAAAAGAGAAAACGTGCAAACAGAATATTGCTCCTAAAACAGATTCAGAAAAACACATTACCACTCTGGCAGAAATACACATGGAAGATGAGCAACCATGGGTTCATGTTGGTATAAATGATTATCTTAAAACAATAAAAGCCACTTTAGCGCTTGAACATGAAAGGAGTTTCATTAATGAGAAATTGTTGCAAAAAATTATGGAGAGGGAAGAAATCCCGAAATTTAGGATTAAAAACCAATATGTTTCTGGGTTCGACAGTCCAGACTTTGAAAACCGAATTGCAGGCAGATGCATGCTTAAAATTAGCATTGGGCAGAAAACAATTTACCATAATGTATGGATAGTGAGTGGGGCACAAAATGAATTTTACATGGGCAATGACATCATGCACAGAATGTGTATGGTGTTAGATTTCCTTAATCAAAAAATATGGTCACGCCTAGGTGGTCCGGCACCTGAATTTGAAGACAAAAGAAGGGCTTATCATTGTGCACAACTGGTTCCTTATGCAGTCGAATTACAAATGAGGAAAAATACTATTATTCCTGCATTTACAAAACAGTTTGCAATAACACTGAAATGCAAAAATGGACAGCAGATGAAAGGCTCTGAGGCATTTGTATGCCTGAATGAATCCATAAAACAGGAAGGCCTGGATTATGAATACATTCCATTGGTAGACATTGGTGAAGGATCTGTAAAAATCATGGTAAATAATAAAGGTTGTCAGGATATTCATTTAGAGGAAACCTCCCCATTAGGAATGGCCATACAAAAATCACATTATACGGCAGATTTAAATAACATGGTGATTGGGAATATTCCTGAAAAATATGTAGATGCCAAGGGCGAGTTGCCAGAACACCTGGACTCTCAGCCCAAAGGAATATTTAAAATTCATTCTGTGTATCCTTATGATTCAAATGAGACGGTGTACTGCCATCAAGAGGATTGCATAATATTTAATTTAAATGAAAATGAAACAGGAAATCAGTCCATTGAAGTGGAAGCTGATATGCCAAAATATTTAAAAGTGGCAGCTTTACAAAAAGACACAGCCACACAGTTAGAGGAAAGCGCCGAGATTCCCTCACCAGAAGATTTTCCAGAATTTTCCAAAATGGTAGAAGAGCAGGTCTCCTTAGCGGATGCATGTGAAAGTGATAAGGATAGGGACAACCTGAGGGAAATATTTATAGAGTTTAAGGATGTATTTGCAAAAGATGCTTATGACTGTGGTTTAACTGATTTACATGTGGCCACACTACCAGAAGGTTGTATCAGAAATCCAGTGTTTGTACGCCAGTATAGACTACCGCTGGCATGTTTAGAATCATTGGCTGAGATTATTAAAAATTTGGAATCACGGGGAATAATCAGGCCCATTCATAGCACATCCAATACGCCTATTTTAGGTGTGTTAAAGCCAAATGGTCAATGGCGGCTGTGTGCAGACTTAAGAGAGTTGAATAAAAGAGTACCAATATCTTGATGGCCACTGCCATTCATTGATCAGGGCCTAGCTCAGATACATGGTTCAAATGTATTTACCACATTAGATCTCACCTCTGGATATTGGTGCGTGCCATTGGCAGAAGAGATACAACATTTATTTTCCTTTACATTCGACAGGACTCAATATGCCTGGCTTAGAGCTCCGTTCGGGTACATCAATAGTGGGAGTGAATTTGGCATATTTTTGAGAAAGGCCATGCCGGATGCAGCGGAAAGAGGAACAATAGTTTATGTGGATGATGTCCTGATAAAAAATGAAAGCCTGAAAAGCCATTTTGATGAAATAAGACATGTACTTGGCCAATTACAGAAAGCAGGCGCCAAAGTATCTTTGCAAAAAGCACAATGGTGCAAGAAAAAAGTGAACTTTCTAGGGCATGAAGTGACAGAACATGGGCTAAATCCACAAAAGAAGAAAATAGAGGCCATACAAAGATTAAAAGATCCTAAAAATGTGAAAGGAGTAAAAAGTTTATTAGGGATGACAGGCTATAACAGAAAGTTCATTGAAAATTATGCAGAAATCACTCAACCATTGACTAAACTGCTTAAACTGAATACTCCCTGGAAATGGGAAAGAGGGCAGTCTGATGCAGTGGCTAAATTAAAGGAATGTCTTGTAAAGGCACAATTTTTAGCATACCCCATAAAGGACAGGGATTTCTTTATAGAAATAGGTTTTTCTGAACATTGTATGTCAGCAGTGTTATCACAAAAACACGATTTGAATCACAAAACCATTGCATATGCAAGTAAGGCATTTTCCCAAGTTGAAATGAAATTTAATGAATGTGAAAAGTCCCTATTAACCACTGTGTGGGCGCTACAACATTTCCGCCCCATTGTTCAGGGAGAAAAGGTGATTATTGAAACAAATCATCAACCTTTGCAATTTTTAGAGAGTAAAAGAATTAGATCAGGCAATCTAGCGCAATCCAGAATCACTTCATGGACGCTGAAATACAAGGTTTTCCCGTAGAAGTGAGATATGGACAAAATAAAAAGAGCCCAATTGCTCAAGGGTTAGCTGACTTACATGACTGTGCAGCTGAACAAATAACAAATGAAATGGAAGTGGAAACTAGTTTACAGGAATTTGAACAATCACCACACAAAGCTTTTGATGAAAAAACATGCAAGGATTTGCCAACTGTATATGTGGATGGTTGTGCTTTTCACATTGAAAATGACAGTAATAAACAATTAGTGGCAGGAATAGGAAATGTCTGGTTGAAATGTGAAGGCGTTCCCAGTATAGGGATGAGGATTGGAGATAGGAGCAGTCAGGTGGCGGAATTGGCAGCCATTTATAAATCAATTGCTACTGCAGTTGATAAAAAGTTCAGTGAAATTGTCCTGGTGACTGATTCTGACTATGCACGGAATAGCTTTGTGGAGTATTTGCCTGGTTGGAAAGCAAGAGGCATGGTTACATACAACAAAAAGCCACTTAAACATGGAAAAATGATACAAGCCATAGACAAATTGGTGTCAGAAAATAATTTAACAATATACTGGAGAAAAATTCGTGGGCATTTAAAAACACCAGGAGAGGATAAGGAGGGAAATGATAAGGCAGACCACCTGGCTAAGATTGGGGCTGTGATGGGAGAATTGCTACCTATTGATTATTTAATGGGTGACATACAAATTGATGCAGTCACACGTTCTAAAGCACCAAAGGAGGTAGATCAACCGGTGGTGCAGTGGAGTCATGACACGCCAGACCAAGATTTGATTGAGGCACAAAAGAATGATCAAATTTTGGGAATCTATTATAATCATTTGATAGATCCTGAACAAAATCCTTTAACAGAAAATGATTGTATGGGAAAAGAAGAGTTGGGGGTGCTATTAAAGAACAAAACACGAATTAGATTACAGGATGGACTCATGATTAGAGAGTCCATAACAGGGCAAATACAGTGGGTAGTACCCCTTTCATTCAGAGGACTAATGCTACACCATGCACATGATGCCATAACTGCAGGCCATAGAGGTTCACAAAAAACATTAGAAATACTAAAAGATTATGCTTACTGGCCACATATGTCCCAAGATGTGGAATTATATACTAGAGGATGTCTAGTATGCGCCCAATTTAAACCTGCTTCACCAATGCATAGAGCACCATTGATGAAAAGAGGCCTAACTCTCCCATGGTCAGATTTGCAAATAGACTATGTAGGTCCTTTAAAAAGGTCAAGCAGGGGACACCGTTATATTTTGAGTGTGGTATGTTTGATGTCGAAGTGGATTGAATGCATTCCTGCACCAGATTGTAGTGCGCAAACAGCAGCCACATTGCTGGTGAACCATGTGTTCTCAAGGTTTGGGTTGCCACAAACAATTGAGTCAGACAGAGGAAGTCATTTCACAAGTACTCTAATGAGTAAGGTATGGCAAACACTAGGTGTGAAAAGGAAACTACATATCGCATATCGGGTGGCGTCTTCAGGTACAGTTGAAAGAAGCAATAGGTCTGTTGTGGATATTTTAAAGAAATTTGTGGCAGAAGCAGGTTCCAGCTGGGATTTGCGTTTACCATTGGTTTTGATGGCAATCAGGTCGACTCCTGCCAAAGCAACAGGTGTTAGCCCCCATGAGGTCTTAACAGGTAGGAAAATTGTGTTACCACAACACCTACTATACAGAACACATGAGCAAACCCTTGTGAGTGCATCCACAGTTCATGAATATATTGATGAACTGAGGAGGCATTTGCAACATGCATTTGCTTTTGTGCAGAGAAATCTGGAAAGAGCTGCTGACAGTGCAAAATCGTATTATGATAAAAAGACATCAGTAAAGGAATACAGTGTAGGGGATCAGGTATACAAGTTTCATTTTGGAAAAAGTAAACAGAAAAATTCTAAATTTCTAGCAGCCTGGCAGGGGCCATTTCGAATTATAGATAAGGTCTCTCCTGTGGTTTATAAAATTTTGAAAAATGAAGGTGAAACAGCAATAGAGCAGTTTGTCCATGTAAATCAAATCAAACCATGCCATCCCAGACATGAGATCAGGCAGCTTGAGCATGTAGAAACAGATAAAGTCCCTTGAACACAAAAAGAGAAAATAAATGGGTGTAATCAGGAGGCAGTGACAAAGAAAAAAAAAAAAAGTTGATTGTTATGATGGTACATAAACACTGTAATATATGTAAAAATATATAAATAAATAAATAAATAAATAAATAAATAAATGCACATATAATGGAAGCTCATGGTTGGTGTGCAGAGAGAAAGTGGGTTAAATATTGAATATCTGCTTGTTTTCTTTTAACTTGTGTTTAATTTCAGAAAAAAAAAAAATGAAATATTTTTACCAAGCATGTTTTATTTTTGGCAAAAGGATGAAGTTAGCATTATGCTATGTACTTAATTTGTTTATTTTCTATTTTGATTTAGACAATTAACATTATTTGGTCGGAGGTTCCGGGATCAGAGCCCACGGGAGACGATGGAGTCCTGGAGTCCCCTGGATGCAGACCAAAAGATGCCTGCCTCCAGGTGGAGGTGAAGACAAGATAACCAGAATGCTAAAAAGGATGACTCCTATGGATCTAAGATTGCCAAGATGGAAGTGTACTCGAATGAACCGAATAACATCGCTGGTCGGGACATATCAGAAGCAGACAAGAGTCCTGACATATGGAGTTCCACGTATTTATTATTTTAATTATTTATTCTTCTCCAAAAATTTGAGCAGAGGTATGTGCATCAGAGGCTGTGTGTGCAGGTGTGAGGGGGATTTGAAGCCTCCTGCCTGTGATTATTTCATACAGTGTAAGATGATGATCAGACCTTGGCTGATTGTGCAGTGCAAAAAGAGCCAGAGGCAAACAGTGAAACCAACCTTTGTGCAGACTGTCACACAATTTAGCAAGCCTTTGTTTTAACAATCCATTGAGGCGCTCCACTCTTCTGTTGCCTTTTGGTTGATTAATGGAGCACAGATTGTGCATTCCCAATAAGGAGCATATCTCCTTAAACAGTTCATTGAAAAAGTGTGTTCCGTTATCAGACCTGATGACGTCACATATTCCCCATCAGGAAATACTTGATGCACTAGTCATCTGGCTGCTGATTTGACATCAGGATGGACACAGGAACCTGCTTAAAGCCATCGGGAGAATGGGCAAACAACAACAATGAGATAACGAAAGTTACTACACCTGTTAACCGTGTCCATGTAGTTGATGTGCAGGTGTCGAAACGACCCTGAGGGCCGAGGCAATGTCACTTTCAGTGCTCAATCAAATGTAAGCTCTTGGAGGTTTGGAATTAACCACTCCTGCTGTAAATCGGCAGCAATGTATTCCTTCTATGTGTGTGAGGGAAAGTGCAACTGTTTGAGGGAGACAGTTTTCTTGCTGGGGAGCCTGTGCTTGTCGTTCAATAACCTGGGTTAGGTGAACTGCACTTTAAGTGACCGTGATTTCTACTTGTTGCAAGGATATTTCTGAGGATACTGTGGGATTGGGGTTTTCTAAATAATCTGCTTCTTTTGCTACCAAATCTGCTAGACGGTTACCATAAGCAATTGGGTCTGTGTTATTCATGAGGGCTGGACATTTCCCTAATGCGACTACTGTAGGGAGCACTAATGCATCTATTTCTTTGGAGAGTAATGTGGCATGCTGCACAAGTGTACCGTCTGATTTTTTAACCCCTCTCCGGTGCCATGTAGACAGGCCTGAATTCATGGTAGATGTGAATTGTAATGCACTTATACGGGCCTCAAGCTCTGCTGCTTGTGACTAGAAGGCAGTGGTACCTTTGCTTTCACTTGGTACTCACCTGATTCCGGGCCCACTTCTGCTTCTCCTGTGTGCTTTATTCCCGCGTTCTGATCAATCGTTGACAAGTCGTCAATGAAAAGCACCTTCCCCCCTTAGAGTGCGTCTTCTGTGAGTCAAGTACGTCATCCGTGGAGTTCTCATATGTAGTACAATCATGCACTGTGTCATTTTAATTACACATTGTGTCAAATTATAATTTGGCTGTACTGGGTGGCTGGATTAATAGTGTGGCACCTGACAAAATGAATCCAGATGTTTGACAACATTACTTCATACACTGATGCTCATTGGGTGGTGAGAGTGGATTTAGATGTTTCTAATATCACAAAAAGTGCATGCTCCACATAAAGAGTGGCATGGCATCCCATTGTGATGGTATAGGACTTCTCTATGGCAAAGGCAGTGGCTGATAACGCTTGCATGCATGGGAAGTGTCACTTCATGATCAGATCTAAGAGACCACTGTAGTAAGCCAGAGGCTTATGTCCCATTTAGGTTTTTTGTGTGTCATCCCCTGACCGTTTGAATGGGAGAACAAAAACAATTGTTTTATTGTCTGGTGTGGCTAGAATGGGGCACTGCTGATCGCTTTCTTAAACTCCTGAAATTATTTGATCATCTTGTCTGTCCAGACAATGGGCCCTTTTGCTTTCTGCGCTTCCTTTAGTCATTGAAGCTGAATATATGCATGTGGATATGATTGTCCGGCTATACAAGTCCACAACGTTGAACCCACATCTACCAAATTTTGCATGGATTCCTCTTTTGTCTGGAGCAAGTTTGCAGTCTGTGTTTGGATGCAGAAATCTTATATGCAAAACATCTTTTGGATGTGTGTCTGTATGTTAGTCCGGCTATACAAATCCTCACTGTTGAACCCGCTGCTACCACATTTGGCATGGATTCTTCATTTTTCTGGGGCAAGATTGTAGTCTATGTTTGGATGCAAAAAATGCACTCCACAGACACCCTCATTTACTGATGCTCACGCCAATTCACTAAAATAGGTACAAGAAGGAGGCAATATTTTGAAAAATGTCTCCAGCAAAATGTATGAGGTGTTGGTTGTTCCTTTGAAAAGTATTACTACTGTATACAGTTCAAAAGTGTTTATTAAAGCATTTATAAAGGGAATTAAATATGGGAAATGGCAAGGTTACAGTTTAATTAAGTTCATTCATGAGAAAAGAGCACAGTCAATGAATCTTTCTTTGATATTTTCTCAAATGTGCTGAAGCCATTGAGTGACTACAACATGCTGCACAAAAAACAAACATCAGTTGGAAAAGCTCCTTCTGATGCAAAGTGAAAATCATTATCAAGAGCTTCTGAAACACAACAACAAATGGCAGCACCACTTGCTGACCAGAAGACAAGAGCAACTTTCTCCAGGGCACATGGGATACCAGAACAAATTTAAGCAAGACTTGCCGGCAATAGGACAAGAGCAGTATCCTCCAGGGCACATGAGACAACAGTCGATCAGGACATGGACAACACCGGTAAACCCCAGCTCGTAGATACATAAACTTAAAAACTGCTGCATTTTTTTACTGTGGTAGGATGTGGAGTGTTCTGCACCACAGTGGCTCTTTCCGGGATTATTTTTCTGTCTGCTGATGATATTATCTGCCCTATGTACACCACTTCTTGCTGACAATACTGAAGTTTGCTCTTGTCGATCTTGTAATCCTTCTCTGCCAATAAAGTTAAGAGTTTTACTGAGTCATTCCTGCACAGCTCTTCTGTTGTGCTACGCACCAAGGATTCATCTACATACTGGATCACTGTGCTAAGTGTTTTCAAGTTTCCCAGATCCATTTGCACCGCCCTGTTAAAAGTGCTGGGGGACCCACAGTACTCTTGGGGCAGACAGGTGTGTTTGAGCTTTGGCCACTCTAGGTAAATGCTGTAAGGGGCTTTTGACATCTAGCACAGTAAAATGGGTAGCTTCCATGGGGATACTACACCGGATCGTGGCAGGATTAGGGACCACTGGGAATGCTGCTTATACAATATTGTTCAATGGGCGTAGGACCTGTACCCTCCTCCAAGTTGACCCTTTTGCTTTTTTCGCACAATAAATAACTTTGTTACATGGGGATGCTCATGGCTTTATCATGCCCTGCTGCCATAAGGCCTCTAAGGTGGAGTAAATGCCTTCGTCTGCTTCCTTTGACATGAGGTATTGTTTTACTCGGGCCAACCCACTCCTGTTTTTTGTTAAATGTGTACCACTCTTATGCTTTTTAACAGGTCTACATCATGCAGGCCACTGTCCATAACTGAATGGGTACCCTGTCTAAATCTTCCAGGAAGTGTGATGATACTGGGTTGGCAAGGAGCAGGGTGTGCAGTACTTATCTGTGTTCCACTGATACCTGGCAGGGTATGGAGAGTTTGAATATCATTTCCTCCTCTTCTTTGGTGTGTTTGAACAGCTGTTCATTGGACACATTACTCAATTGCTATGTTAGGTCAATGCATAAAATGATGTGCCATTCAAGATACTCCTTGTCCATATCAGACAGGATTACCATGTAGCCTTGGTATTTATTGCTTGAAAATGTATCTTGACAATGGTGCCTGGTGCCCATTCCTGCTGGACAGCTGGTTGAAATAGGAACTCTGCAGGTACAAGCACAATCTTATCCTTAATCTCTGGCACCCACACTAACACAACTGTTAACTCAGAGAGGAACAAATTGAGATGGAGTGGTATGCCTCGCAAGACACCCTGGTGACAGAGTGCTTGTATTACTGTGACAGCACTAGTCTGGTATGTGCCAGTAGTAGAACACACTACACCCTCTTATGAGAATAAAATATTCATGTTCAATTTGCTCATTATGTGCCCACCCAGGAGATTGACTACTGGGGTAACTGGCAAATACAATAAAGGGCTCGATACTTCATGTGTGCCTATGGTCACAGGTAAGTCTTCAGTGAATGGAACCGATTTGACACCCCCAGAATACCCTTCTGGTTCAATAATTCTTTCTGCCCTGGGGAAATTCCCCTCTTTAATACATGACTTGGTAGCTCCTGTGTCGACCAAAAAAGAAAGTGTTTGATTCCATATCTTCACTCCTACTGGTGAGTCCTGTTCTGGATCAATAGTTACTCAATAATTACTATTAGTACTGGGCATGTCAAAGCTCACTTTGGGCTGCCCTATTTAGGGTAAGCATTTGTTCTGGGGAGTGGGAAAGTATTTCCCCCCAACATTGTCGCTACCGTGTAGTGAGTGATTGTGCCCTGTGGCAGGGGATTCTTATCCCATGGTTCGGCAGGTGGCTGTGTAAAATGTAGTGCCTGTGACTGCATTTGCTGTTGTCGTGCAGGACCTGGGGCATATGGAGAAAATTGGGGCTGTGGATAAAAAGCAGGGCGGTAGGCTATGATGTTGTGGTTGAACAGCATGATAAGTCTTCTCTTGCAATCTTTTGCAAAATTACCCATCTTCTTGCAAGACCAACATTGCAGCTCTGAATGGGGCCATATGTTTCCCATACCTCTCCCAATGCCCCTATAAAAACATCCTGTTCCTCTCTGGAAACCTTTTGTTCCACCCTGAAAATCTATATGCCCTTCTGCCCACCCATTTGTGGGGCTATGTTCAGGATGCCCTTCTCTGGTGGTAGTCACTACTGCACCTTCCACCCACAGCTTTGTTAATTTCGTCTGTACCATTTTGCTTTGGCTCTCTGTGCTTGTTCATCCCGCTCCTCATCTTTCTCCTCTTTATGCTGGCAATAATGTGCAATGTGTACCTGTAGCTCGGACCATGATGTGGCTTTAAATCTAACCACCTTATGCAAATCTGCCTGTACTTCCAAAGGGAGCCCCTTGCAAAACATGTGACAACAAATGTACAATGTTTTTTCCCTAATCGTCCCCTGTCTCTCACCGACACATCTGCTGAATCTGCTGTACATAAAGGGTGTGGTCTTCATCTGGTCTCATTGTGTGGACTAGGATAGAATTCATATCAGGTCTGTCAGGGTACAAGTCTCTCAAAACTTGCCATACCTGAGCTCGACAGTTATTGAATGGGGCTCCATTGTGGCTGATACTGTTCACCGTTACCCCCTTGTACCCAGCTTTACTCCATATCTCATCCACCAGCTCTCCTACCAGGGACCAAACAAACACTTTATATCCCCCATAGCTAGGTTAATGCCTGTTGTCTGCTTTTCAAGGGCATAGATCCATTTGCCAGATCCCACAGCAAGGGAGGGCAAGGTGTCCATTAAATTGACTCAATCCATTTGGGAAAAGACACATAATAAGGTTGATCTGGTCACTTTTGTGATGGTAACGCTTGGCGATTCTCACTCGCTTCTTACTTTCGGCTGGGGTCATTCGACCATGCCGGAATCGAAATCTTACCTTCCACGCTCAGCTTTGTTAATTTCTTCTGTACCAATTGTGCTTCTACACTCAGCGCTTGTTCTGCCCACTTCCTATCTTTCTTCTGTCTCTGCTGGCAGTAATGTGTGATGTGTACCTTTATCCTGGACCATGATTTAGCTCCTACTTCAACCATCGTATTTAAAACTGCCTTTACTTCCAAAGGGAGCCCCTAGCATAACACGTGATAAAAAATGAAAATCTTTTTTCCCCAAGCCTCCCCTGTCTCTCACTGCTACATCTGCTGAATCTGCAGTATATAAAGGGTGTGGTCCTCATCTGCTCTCATTGTGCAGGCTAGGATAGAGCTCATATCAGTTCTGTCAAGGTAGATGTTTCTCAAAACTTTCCATATCTACACACAACAGTTATTAAATGGGGAACCATTGTGGGTGTTACTGTTCATCATTACACCCTTGTACCCAGCTTTACTCCATATCTCATCTGCCTGAACCCCTACCAGGAAGGCGAGCAGACTCTATATCTGCTACAGCTAGGTTGATGTCTGCTGTCTGCTTTTCAAGGGCATAGATCCATTTTGCAGTTCCAGCAGTGAGGGAGGGCAAGGTGTGCATTACATTGACTTGGTTCATGTGGGGGGGTTCCTTTGGAAACAAAGGGAACTGGGTTCCCTGTTGGATATACTTGGAGGCCCGCCCTTGCTTTTTAACTTTGGCTGGGGCCATTTGGCCGAGCCGCAATCAAAGTCTGTGGCTCCAGGGTGTTGCCTCCTGCGATGCCTCTAACTCCCATTTGTCACTGTCTTCCCCACCGTCTTCCCTCTACATTTAATATATCCCTGTCTGACATACCTCTTTCCCTTCCCATGAATTGTGATTCCTCGCTGGCGCCCCATGGCGAGGTCTCGCTGTTGATGCTCCTAGCTACAGAGATCGAGGGCTCATTGAGACCTTTTCCATAGATTCTAAAGAGGGTCTGCCCTACTCTCCATTCATCACTACCAATAGGTGCACTCTGCCCCTCTCCTTGCCCCTGGTATGTGTTCTGTTGCCTAATTGCTCATTTCAGCACCTGCTCTGCTTTTTGTAACACTTCTCCACCTGCTTGCAAACCTTGTACTCAATTGCTAAAATTGTCTGATCTTTGATGTTGCCCCCAGGCTTTCCTGATGTCCCTTTCCCATTCTCCATGGGGAGAACATTGGGGTTTGCTGTATCCTACGGCAGTCTGCAAGGGATACAATCCATATGAGTGTGGTGGGGATGTAGATGCTTTACTTACCTGGGTAGACCCCTCCCCAGCATTATCAAAAGCACCATCTTCTTCCACAAACATGTTCTATAAATGGAGCATACTATGCCTATTTTTCAACTGTTTCCCCTTATGTGTGCATATTTTCTAATAGGTTCTTCTGATGCATGCCCTCCTTAGGCCATGGTTTAAACAATTTGCCCACAGTTTCCAGAACACACTCTTTGTTGTACTTCAAAAACTTTTCTTTATATTTTGGAAGCGCTTTACACACTTGCTCCAATGGCTTATAAACGCTGTCACAATGCTCCAACTGAGCTCAAAAAGTCTATCCACACCAGCCTGACGGCCGCACTCCTAAAAAAAAGCATCAAATGTTCACAATCCTAATAGCAAATCTGTTTGTTCACACAACTACTTACGACATTTAACAGAAAACACTGTCATGAACACAATTAGAAAACCCATATTTGACTCCAAACACATTCCTTTATACAGCTGCTAACAATAACAAACAAACAACTTTTATATAGCCTATTGTCTAACAACAAAAACCTTATTTACACAATGGTCAATGATACCTGCAACAAAACACATTGATTTACATAATAATCTGGATCCTTCCTCTATACGGCATACCGCAAGACAAGGGTATTTAAACCTCCTCACGTTCCCTTCTCCGGAACTGAGGGATATCCTGCACAAGGTTGTCTTTTCCTGCTGAGGGAGAGCTGAAGCACAATAATTTGTTATTACACAACACTGTCTTTCCCTGCTAAAGGGGAGATTCTCCACACTACTTTGTCACTACACAATGTTGTCGTTCGCCTTTAAGGAGAGATTTACCTCAATAATTCCTCAATACATGTAATACTATGCAATGTTGTCTTTTCTCGTTACGAGGAGTTTCCCCACAATACTTCATCAATTCACAAGCAATGAAAAAATATCAAGAACACTGTAATTTTTACATAATAATGTGGATCCTTCCTCTATACGGCATACCGCAAGACAAGGGTATTTAAACCTCCTCACGTTCCCTTCTCTGGAACTGAGGGATATCCTGCACAACATTGTCTTTTCCTGCTTAGGGCGAGCTTAAGCACAATAATTTGTTATTACACAACACTGTGTTTCCCCGCTAAAGAGAAGATTCTCCACACTACTTTGTCACTACACAATGTTGTTTTTTACATTTAAGGAGAGATTTACCTCAATATTTCATCAATACATGTAATACTATACAATGTTGTCTTTTCTCGTTACGAGGAGTTTGCCCACAATACTTCATCAATTCACAAGCAATGAAAAATATCAAGAACACTGTAATTTTTACAAAATGTGCACCCAACTAACTATATGTCTTCTGAGTCCTCCTGATGCTGTGCCCCGTCAACAGCCTGCACAGTCCCGGCCCAGTACTTCCAAGCCTGAAACCTAGCAGACCATTAGAGAAACAACACCTCTCTTTGTGTGCGCACAAAGTTTTTTCAGGAGGCAGGTGCCGCGACCTGGGATGTGCAGCAGTGGACCCATGGCACCCTCAGGGTCACTAGAAATCACATCGGGGTCACCACTTTGTAGATCCCTCAAGAAAATCCAAGCAATGATGATAGGGCCTGAATTGTCGAAAACACAATTTATTGCAAATGCAAAATAATGTCCGGGAGAGTCAGTCAGTCTTGTGAAACTGAAAAGCTGAAAATTCACCCTGCCCACATCAAACAGTAGTATTTAAAGGCTAAATCTACACAATTACAATACATTTGTGTACAATCCAAACATTATTTGTAACTACATTCTAAGCACCCTATTGGTTTCTGCCTGCATTAAAACTAAGTCTGCGGAAATTGCCCTATTCTAATTGGTTAGTGTATTTCCCTATTATTTTTAGGTTAGTACAATAATAGGTTACATTTGGATGTGTATCCCCCACCAGATGACCTAATCATGTGCAGTCAGTACGAAGAGCGAAATCTGCCATCCCCAGCAATAAACTAAATGCAAGGCCATGCTCCTCTGTGAGACCAGAAAACTTGGCACTCCATGATACTCACCGTACCTGCAGCTCTCCCACGTTAACGACTATCCATGTTACTGTTGCATACTTCTCTGGGTATGCCGACGACAAAAAACATTATTTAATTTTGTGTTCAACGCCCTTGGTAAATATGTCATGAGAAAGTGTAACGAGACCTGACTCTTAAACTAATAGCTAATATTTGTGCTGCCATGGCACCCAGCCAGATACTCAGCAGCTCAAAGGCTCTTTTGGACGCAGCAGAAATGGAATCTAATTATAATGTCAGAATCACTAAAACCACATAGCTGAGCACTCAGAGGCCTAACTTTTGATAAAATGGGTAATTTGGGCGCTGCTAGTTCACTCTGCCATGTACGTTGCAGACCATGGACTCTAGAGGAATGCATAAACAAGGCATAATTCAATAACACTGGCAAAACCCCTAGTGTTAATAACAGCATCCTGATTGTCTCTAACAGTCAACTCCAATATCATACATAAATGATTGTCCTCATCTGCCCCCCTATTCACAATCTTCCTTTCACATTATAAATTAGGGTCAGTTATTATTGCCCCCAAATCTGATTGGTTCTGGGATTCTGATCTTAACTCAGTGATTAACGGAAGGTATGTCAGGTTATGAAAGTCTTTGGTCTTTGTTTGACAGGCTTATGACAACAAAGTAATTGAACCCTTGTGAGTCATGGTGTGAGGTAGATTGATGGAACCCCTTGAGGTAGATGCTTTACTGGCCTCCGGTGTGAGAGGAATAGTAAGTGGGTCTGCAGTTGTCATTCCTTGTATTACTTTCTACTTCCTTGACATATTATGTTGAATATCTTTATCAATCTGGCTCTTCTTTCCCATCAACAAAGTCATAGGAGAATGGGCAGATAGTGTTTATAGGATTTTGGTCTTCCGAATGGTCCATTACCAAGTCAATTGCAGTGGTTTTATGCTTGAGGTTCTTTTTACAAGGTCTCCAGCAGCAAGGACTTTTTACTACACTAGATTGTGAGGAGTAAAGTTGTGACTTTGTTGGAGCTACGCAGAGAATATTTCTCAAGAATCCTAGAGCCTGTTTGGTCGGTCACGACTGTGCAGGTTCTTCTGTTTGTGTATCTCCTGTTATAACAGGTCATATTTTGGCTGCTTCCTTATATTAAAACTACTGATTGAAGCATCATTGCTCTGAACAAGATTTATTGTATTATCTGCCCAGTGGAAGTCATTGAAAGTAATGCACTCAACCTTATACAGGCCGCCTGTTAATATTAGGGGTAGGGGCACTTTGACTCTCCACTGAGTAAGAGTATGGGTGACATTGACCCCTTGATACAAGTTTTAGTTCCTGCACAGTGTCAAGGATATGTGTAAGCTGAGCCAAATGTGTCATTGTTTCTCTATTTATGGTGCTGTAGAGACGTACGAATGATTTGAGTACCAAGTTTAATGCACAAAATTGAACTAGGCTGCAAGGAAAAATGATCTTGAAAAACCGGTATAGAGGTATGATGGGGGACTGAGCCCCTTAAGTATGTCTGGTAAATTAATTCTCGTGTGTGTGATCATTGGAAGGAATAGATATGTTGTCTGATGGTATGAATAATTCCAGAGAAGAACTTTGAAGAGCAATGACTAAGTGCTGAGATTTCATTTTTCAAGCTAATGCAAGCATTCATTAGTGAACAGTCCAGCATATTGGTCTGATCCACTTGATCTATGCTCAAGCCTCTGGGTTCAGTAGAAACAGCTCCTACAACGTTTGAGGCCTCAACCACTTGATTGTATGGTTTACCCCTGTGTTGCAGGAAGAAGGCTTTCATTTTGGCTATTGACGTATACTCCAAATTGGGACATTACTTCAGTGTCCAGTGGAGTGATAGCCTTACTACTAAGGTAGGTTGTATCACATTGTAATCCCTCCGATAGCTCCCAAGTGAGCACCCACCAGCCTCTGGTATGCCTGAGATTTGTTTTGAAGATCATACAAATACACATAATGTAAAGCATAGGTGTAAAATAAAGGGCTCTTTGCACCAAACCCAAAGTCTAACAGAGGGTTCACAATACTCACAAGATCAATGTGGAGGTAGGGCACATCTCCCCACGTCCATACACTCCAACTGCTCAAACTGAACTAGTGCACTCTGCAGTGATCTGCACCCAGGAATGTTTTTTAAAGGAGGTGGGTCACACACACACAATGGTCCTTGGTGAAACAACTTCCTAATCACAAGGCTCTCCAGTAGAGCAGCGTCTCCTGCTCAAACTGCACTACCCCACTCAGCCTCTGTATTAATATGCCTGTGCATCACCCCAAAGTGCACATTTCACTCATATGCTTAAAGTTCCTACTTGGATTGTTGTACCATGGTTGTCTAGTAAGGCTATAGCAGAGAAGCAAATGATGTCCAATTATATGCTTTTACATAATGGTCAAATACTCGCTATGTTCATGATTCCATATGTCAACTTGATGTAACAATTTTGTTCTAAAACCGGCAACTGGCTAAAAGGGAGTTTCCTCCAATACTTGGTAGTCTGATGCCTGATGATTATAGTATTTTTACAGCTGACCAACCTTTTGTAACGGGCTGGGGACTAGCTAGCTATGTTAACAAATTGTTTTAATTGACAAATTGTTTTTTTTTTCTACTATTAATCAACTAGAAAGCATGTCTATTTGGCTTAATAGGTCTTATACATTTTTTATGTTGCCCCTCCTGGCTCATGTTTCCAGGAATCCTATTAAAAGTATTTGTGTTTTTTGTATGAAGGTGTTATTCACTCTCACAATCATTTTCTTGGAGGCTTTCATCTCTTGTGAAAGATAGGAGATGTTCCTCACATTTTGCTGATGATGGGAAGGGGTCATTTTTGCTACTAGGGAATTCTCTTGACCAGCTCAATTTTTCCCAACTTGTAAATTTTGATTTGGTAATACTTTGGATCTGGTATTTTCTGCAAAATCTTGCATAAAATGCCATTATCCTTGCCCCGTCAGTTGGTTTGCTCCATTGGAAGTTCTGTTCAGTCTGAATCTCTGAAATGGTGCAAAATCTTTACTAGCATTTGAAACAAAACATGTAGCCAGGTCCTTTAAAAATGTTTCACCGGCTGCTTTAACCAAAGCTTAATTAAATTGAGCGATCTGTTTTGTGTAAGGTTTTATAAACTAATTCACAATATATGTATATATTAAACCGTGAACTACTGGAATTGTATTTAAATTCTGAGACTTGGAGACGTGGAGTTAAGGCACTTAGCATTGATGGGTTCTTCCATAAAACATTGGTCACAGAAACATTAATATTTCATATATTCTGTTATTCTTGTTCCTTATTCTGTAAAAAAATATCCTGCTATCTCTGTTAAGAGAAAGAGATTTTTTCCAATTCAGACCAGCATTATTGCACCTCTCATTTTTGGGGAATCATTTTGCTTGTTGTGCAAGATGCTTATTTATTGAATGTTTTTAGAATCCTTACTCATATATATATATAAATCAATGACTGTTACTGCTTCTGATTTTAATGTCATGGCCTAAACTCTTTTTAATTTTGATAATGTTCATGTTTTATGATTACTGAATGAAATGTAATCTTTACATTTACAACTGTGATTTACAACTGTGATTTTAAATCATATTTGTTTCATGCATTTATTGATATATTGTTTTACCAAACAAAGTGAAGGTGCTCTCATTTGATTTGGTAGTGTAGAGGTTTGAATACTTGACTTGAAAAACAGAGCAAGCTAGGCGCTGGGTTTGTAAATGTAGTAATATATTGCGCATTACAGCGCCTTGGAGTGTGTAGCGCCTCATTGAATGTGATGGCATTTTGTTGCCAGCAATAATGTGGCACACACATATAGCCAGTCTATGTTGCCAGTATAACATGTGAGTATGTGGCTGGAGACATGCAAAGTACAGGATTTATAATACAGCAAAAAGCTCAATGTGAAGCTGCAAAGTTTAAAAGTGCACCAACATTTTTTTCTCTTCTTTGGATACCTCATGTATAGGAGACTACATTATTTATATAACTGACTGATTTAATTAACAATTAATAATCACTAGTGCTAACTCATTAACATTATAATGTAATCTCTATGTGCAAAATGAGGTGAAAGTACATATTCTGAAATTCATTTTTCAAACGTGCACTGGAGTTTTATTTGTCTTCCTTCTCTTTCTGTGTTTGCAGCAAGCAGAGAGCCTGCATACCAGGAAATGATATTAGATACAGTTGCTCCCTGGTTAAAGGGCCCATTGTACAGAAGTGAAGGGTGATGCTGCCTTTCAACTTGATTGGAGCAATATATCTGCAGATTTATTACATAGGCAAAATGGGAAGGTGCAGAGCTCTGCTGGGGGAAAACTGGCAGAGGGAGAGTTAGTTCAGGGATGACTGGGCTCTGAGATAGACGTGCCCAGTCTCACTTAGCGCTGGCTTGAGAACTCTATGTTCTCGCTACGCACTTCAAACATCCAAGATTACAGAGGCAATTCATGCTGACTGGGACTGTTCTTCTGAAGCGAGCGAAAGGAGGTTGTGTGGGGGAGGGAACTGCAAATCTTTGGTAAGCATCCAGAGTCAAAGCAAGGTTATCGTGTGCAGTTGTTTGACTAATGTCTGATCTAAAAATACCAGGCAGTCAGTGTAGCAAAGCAAAAGAAAATCCCATGCATTTTCATTCGTCATGTTTAGAATCATAAAATGTGATGCCTATTTTTAAAAAGGGGTTATTTGCACTGTATCTCTTGTTTTTTTTCTCTCCTCATTTTATTACAGCTAATACTGAAATGTACATGGTAAGATTTGTATCATGAAATTGTAATTGTCTGCAATATAATATATAAAAACAAATGGTTCAGAGTTTTTATTGATTCGGGAATTGCATATGTGGACATGGGGAAGATTTGTGTTCTTTGGTAATACATTTGCCAATTTGCCCATGCAGATAGAATAACAAACAGAACAAGCAGTGATAAATAGGTGGATGCGTGTGTTTCCCTTGCATGTTGTTTGGGGAATTATAATATAACATATAGATTACTGGGGGTCTATGAACCAGTAATGATGCCTACGGGCGCATAGATCATTGGTGTAAATAAATCAGTGATACCGGCCACAGGCTGTAGGTGGCACTCTACATAAAATTGTTGGTTCCCTTGCGTGAATACGTCCAAGGCCCTCTATAGATCACTAGGAGATATTTTAATAGAAAGGAAAGTTTTGTGTATGATGGGGTTATAAGGTAGGGAAGGAACATTGTGCTCACCACTAAGTAATTTACTACCACAAAATACTGCCAATAGTACATATTACTAAATTCTCCAATATAGTGTAACAAAGTATGGTCATTAGAATGATGTGAGGCCAAACCCAATCTAAACACGAGGATAGGTATTATCAAGGTACCGTTCATCTTTTGGCGGTAAGAAAATAGCGCCAAACCCCAAATTTACACAAAGTATCTTACATAACTCACATTCAATGCCATTTCTTTTTGTTTTACTGTTAAGGTATACAATGGCCAATAATGTCCAACATTTAAACCAAATTACTGATATTAATACAACAAGGTACGTCACAGAAAAGCCACTGAACATACCAATGCCAGGGGTCACTGGAGAGTCAGCCTCATGGCTTTGGTATTTGTATAAGTGCTATGAGATTTGGAAAGGATGAACTAGCTGGGAATCAGCAGAGTTATTGAAATTGGGAGGCACCCAAGGGGTAACAGCTAGGGTGCAGGGCTAGCAGCAGTAGCAGGAAAGGGCAGGGGGAGCAGAAGAGTGAAGGGGTCATGGAGGGGAAGAAGTAGCATTCAGTGGTGCAATCTGTGATTGTCAAAACATGTTTAGAGTAGGATCTTGAGGTCCTTCCTGAAGTGGGAGATGGAGGGGTCAGTCTTATGTGTCTTGGTAACTTGTTTGAGTGACAGGTTACATTTCAAGAATATACCTGTTTCCTATGTTTTTCCTTCTTGAAGTTCTTTGTTTTCAGTCTGATGATACTGTGGCTTCTGGTGAAGCCTTGGCCTCCATAGATGACTTTCTTGCCCAGTTCGAGAGGTATTTGGTTATTACTGCTTTTTATGTAATGCGGGCTGTCTTGAACATGAGGGTGATGTAGTTGAATGTTCCTGGTTCTGTGATTGGGTGCTCTGCAGATTGCTGGGTGGCTTTCAGAGTGGCCAAGGTGGCATCTGGAATCTCATACAAGTGGTACATTCCCTTTGTCCAGATGAGTGATGACCTGTGCTTGGACAACTGTTCTGAAACCCAGAATGCAGATGGAAGGTTTGACTTTGTGGAGGAGTGGAAGCTGGTGCCATGCTGTTTGGGTCTTCTTGGAAATGGGTGCTTGAATGAGAAGTCATAGTCAATAGTAAAGGTGAGGTCAGACTTGGATAAGGGATAGACAGTGCTCGAGTCATGTGCATGTTATCCGTGTATTGGTGTACCTTCATGTTTGTCCTGGCAGTGCATTTTCCCTGACGTTCCATATGGAAGATAAAGATAACAAGGGACAGGATGAAGCCTTACAGAGCACTGGAATGTGCTGCAATCCACTTAAATGGTTTGGTCTTTGTTGGAGAGTTAGGCATGAACCCCTGCAGGACTGTTCCATTGAAGGTCCTTGTGAAGGTGCCTTGTGTACGAGGTGCATTGATGATTTTGGAAGTGGTATGAGTGCTTCACTTTTGATGGCTTTTACAATGTAGCAGGAAACAAAATCATTTTTGTGTATGATGGTTTTGTGGCCTGTGAGAATATTTGCCATGTGTTCTGGAGTATTTGACCTGAATTTGAGCCATCTTTATATGTCGCATGCTGGTAGGGGTAGAACAGGTATAATATTTTTGGAGCTGTCAATGTGTTTCCTTATCTTATTTGTGAAGATGTTGTTGATGGATTTGCACTTCTTAGTGGATTGCAGTATTCCATGATCTGGCAGGGGTTTGAGGCAGTGTTTCATGACTTGGAAGATCACTCAACTTTTATTGGATGCTCCCATGATGATGTTGTGCATTAGTTTGATTTGGCGGTGGTGATGAGTGTCCTGCCTCCTAAATGTAGATTTCTCAAGGTGATGAGGTCTTCTTGTTGGCAGGAATTCATCTAGTACTGTTGTGTGCGGATGGTATCCTTGTTGTTGATGAGTTCCTTGGTGTACCAAAGCATCGAGGGCTCATGTTTATTGGTCTCAGTTAGCATGTGGGTGAGTGTGCTAAGCAGGGTGGTGACCTTTCTGAGGTGTAGGATGTGAAGGCCAAGAAGAGGATGTTTCCTGCCAGTGCATCAATGGGGAAGTACTTTAAAGAGCAGTGAGGTATCTTGGTTGGTTTGTGTTTCTCCTGGTTGGGTGAGGTGTGTCATGGAGCAGTATTAATATGGCAGTGTGGTCTGTCCAAGCCAAAGGTATGGGTGAAGACAATCAATGGATTGAATAAGTATGGTGCCTCATTTTTGGCTAGGCTCTCTGATGAGTTGCTTTATCTGCATATTGTTGAGCTGTTCAAGTAGTGCGTCCTGGGCTATCTTGGTGGCTTGGTTTCCAAGTATGTTGAGATATCCAAGGAAAATGTTTGTGATTTTGTTGATGCATGTTGTTGTAATGATACCTGTGATTTAATAGACAAAGGACATGTTGGTCCAGGGTGCTCAATAGATAAGTGAAATGACCCTGTCTGGGCATGAATGAATGAGAAGTGCCAGGTGCAAACAAGTCCATGGATGTGAATGTGATGTGCTCCTGGAGTGTGTATGTCCATGATGTCTTGTGGAGGATTGTGAACCTACTGCCAGTCTCACTTCTGCAGTCCCTGTCATCGTGATAAATAGTGCACCTAAATTCTGAGTGGTGATGAGATCAGCAATGTCTGTTCCATGTAGTATTGTGGAGTGAGCATTGCGTATGTGCCTTGGAGGAAGGGTGTGGGTGGTGATGAGTGGAGAACGGATGAGGTTCTGTGGATGGATGTGCGTAGAAGTGGGGTGTGCACTGGGTCTTTGAATGTGTGGGTGAGAGAGATGATGTGAAGTGGTCATTATGGTGCGATTCCCTAGATGTTGGTCTGCATGTGTTGAAGGGGGGATACAGGCCCTGACAGTTGGGCAGGGCAGAGGTCTCATGACTTTTATCTTGGAGAATGGTGTCCTTGCCTCCTTACCTACTATTCAAACATTGACCCGCTGATATGGAATTTTGAGTTAATCTCCCCCAAAGTTCCCAAAAATGCCTCAAGACTTTGTGCCAGTTGGCTTCTTGCAAGGTGCTGATTGATATCTACACAAACTGGTACTCTATGAGAGAATTACACTGCAGAATGTGGAGCACCTTCTAACATCCTCCTTCTATATCAGCAGGCCAGTCAGGAGATGTTTTGAAGACTACAGTTCTTCCTTTATGCTATGCATATCAAATTTAGGGTAGAAGTCTGAACACTGACTTGAGAAAGGGAGGAACCTTGGGAGTTGGGTTCAAACTGTGATATATAATCCACTGAGCCAGCTTTGGATTGGTCAAGCTTAAAATTTCAAAATGACCAATGAGCTTTTTACTTGCCCATCTTTTCCGTTTGGTGCTTTTTGAATATATGGGCTAACGAAAGTGGCCAAAGCAGGGTGTTCCCACTATAACAACACGTTGGAGCTGTGATTATCTAATACTACGCATGCTTATTTCTGTCAGTTGACAGGTGATCATGTGTCTCCTTTCTTTTAGCACTATATTTTATATATGTGTTCTATTTTGTGATTTGCCTATCTGCTCACAAGAATTAACACATATTTCAAACCATCAGTGTACCTCGGCCAGTTATAGAAAACAGCACCTGTGCGACTGTGGGACGTTTGTGAAAACAATGTATCCGCGTTCACCTCTGCCACCTTTCCCACATGCAGCACTCGGTAACCAACATCCATGCGGTGCCTCTACAGTCACTTCACAAAGGGTTGAAAATTAGCTTGAGCATCTGGCCATCTCTCGCTTCAGCCATGTTCCCCACAGCCATGTACAACAGGCCAGAGCAGGAGCAAAATACCTAACTACCCTGACTACAGTGCTGGGTGTATGTGTCACGGATGGCGTGGGGAACTTTGACCATGTAATATTTAACTGATATGAAGTCTGTGGCCGAGAGGTAGCCATACATTGCTTGACCCTCATTTCTTGTAATGTCAACTAACGTGATTTGTTTTTCATTTCCCAGAGGTCCGACCCCTGGCTTGAATGTGTAAAGCCACACAGAGAAGACACATTTACGTTTTACATGCATAAATAAATACGTACAACATTAAATGAATGATAACACAGGGATTTTGTCTGGGATCCCACTTGTGGCGTTTCATAGGGAGTCATAGAAGGTTTGACACAAGTATGTTGGCCATAGGGGACATGGGAGAGAACCCTGCTTGACTAAAGGTAACAGGTGTTGATGTCACTGGAGGGAGCTTAAGGTGAGCAGCAATTTTACTGAAACGGCTGCTGTTGTCCGTTTAAGGACTGTCAAAGAGATTTCATAACATTGGGAGCCTCACAGGGGAGGGATTCACTTCATAGGATCCAACAAAAATGACAGGGTCTGTACACAAAAGTATTTGTAGAGGAGGGGCCGACTTTTCCAAAAGTAAAGGTAATCAGCATTGGTCATCTAGGGGAGAGCCATTTTGATAGGTGGAGGCATTGGGCCTCATTCCGACTAAGGGCATGGCTGACACCAAAACCGGGTCCGGGTTACCTGAATGGGGAATTACCGGGCCATTCCGAGTTTGGAGGGCCCAGTAATTCCTCCTTCAGGGAACCCGGGCCCGGACCTTCCCCATTCCCATTTGAACCCACATAGGGCTCAATGGGAATGGGTGCAGGGAGCTAACAACAGGCCGATTACGACCTTCTCATTGTTAGCTCCCTGGTCCTCTCGCAGGACCCGGTAAGCATGCCTGGTTTTACCAAGGGTCCTTACCGGATCCCGCGAGGGAACCTCGTGATCTTGCGGAATGGGTTTAACGGGTCCGCCTCCATTAGTGGCACCCGTTAACCCATTCCACAAAGGTTGTAATGAGGCCCATTATATTTTCAGACTTCACCACTCCACAACCAGCATTGGTCGCTGATGGAGGAGCAAACTGGTAGAGTTTTACTACACAAATTAAGACAGACAGTTCCCCTCAAGTAACAAAGCCCAGGCAGACTCAGCAAACTAGGCTTTAAATAGCTATAATAGATGGATTCACTTGAAGGGACTCCATTTTTATACCCTGGAAAGTAGCAGGTGTTGAATGAATCCTAAATATAGTGTGTGAAAAATTGTGTGAAAAAAAGAGAATAAAAAAAGACTCAGTGGTCAGTGAAATATTCTTGGACATTACTTTATCTGAGCATAGCAAGCACAGTTACCTAAAAAATGAACAGTGCATAAATAAAAATAAAATATGTTCAGAAGTATTGACGGGGAAGAACAAACATACAGCTCATGTGAGGTTCCAAGACGAGGGTTCTAATCTCTGATCCACCAAAGCTCTCGTAGTCATGTGTACCTAAACACTTAAGTTCCTGAGAAGGGCTTGCGTATGTGTATTTAACCTGGGCATGTGTATTTTAACTGTAGATGCATGGCCAACACTGAAAAACAAGGACCAAGATAGTACTGAAATCATAGACAGTGGCCCTCATCAGGAGGATGGAGGTAACCATGCCGCTTTTAGCGGCATGGTTGCCTCCTTACCGCATTCCGGGCCCAGGTTCCTCAAATGAGGATTTACCGGGCCATCGCAACCTTGGCAGACCCGGTAATTCCCCGTCCGAGGAACCTGGACCCGGTCCATCCCCATTCGAGCCCCCATAGGGCTCAATGGGAATGGGGATGGAGCTAAAACCGGGCCCGTTAATGACGGGCCCGTTGTTAGCTCCCTGGTTTCCTCGCGGGACCTGGAATGGACGCCTGGTTTTTCCATGCGCCCATTGCGGGTCCCGCGAAGAGACCTCGTGGTAGGCCGGAATGAGTTTACCAGCACCGGCATCTTTACTGGTGCCGGTAAACCCATTCCGTCAACCTTGTGATGAGGGCCAGTGTCTCATACAGTTGATCTGCCAGGTACTGGTGATAATTTGGGGCCAAAATAGTGGCAAGATGTGTTGAAAAGATGCCCGTTCTGAGAGATAAAAGAGAGTGATACTCAGGGCTCCAGATAAGGCGAGTACCAAGCCTTTTTATGCATGAAAATCTTTATTATTTATAATTTATTATTTTCCTGGGTACATTTACACACAGGTTTAGAGCAGAGGGCAGTGCAAAGGTCCGGTTACTTGACAGAAACCAGAAGGCTTCTTGTGATTTTTATCTACTGTGCATGTTTTCCTAGAATTTTAGTATTGTATAATTAATAAGATGGAAAACTAAGTTGCAAGTGAGATTTTTTTTTTTTTTAACAAGTTATGCTTTTTTTCCAGTGAAAGCAAACCAGTATTGCACAATTGTATTTTTCAGAGTTCTGGTGCTGTGAGCATACACGTGGAGAGGCAGATCATTTTTACACTTCTAATTTAAATACAGTATAATTATAAAAACAGTCTGTAAAATGATGACTATGCAGAGTCTAGTTTACATCCATTCAACCTTGCAGTCAATGGGGTACATTACTATAAATGGTCAGTGGCAGCAGAGTCTTTGCTCAAGGGTGAGTAAATGTCATTACACTGATCACAGGTGTTCTAGCCTCTCAAATCTTCAAGACTACAAATAAAACATCCAAAACCTGACTCTCAAGAAAGTGCAAGCGCTGTTCAAAAACAAACAAATGAAAGTTACATTGGTAATTGAAATTGAAACTCAGCAAAACCTGTCCCTGTGATAGATAATCCATACAGGTATTTAACTTTATGTAGCGCTTCTTAAATGGTTTGTCATACATCTAGGTACTGTGATCATTATACCTCAGTCGATACTCAGTTAACCAACCTCAGAAGGATGTTAGCCAATAACATAGCTCAGCCGGTTGGGCACTCGTTGCTGCAATCTCTGCGTGATCTGTGGGTTTGAATCCGGGCAAGTCCAACTCAGCCTTTCATCCTTTCGAGGATGATAAAGGAGTACCGACTTTTGTTTGGTGGTAATTGTGATAAATATGTTCTATGTACAGCACTTTGCTAAAAGAGCTATATAAATAACCATTTGACCACTAGATTAGATATAGAATTTAGCATGGAGTCCTTGCCTCTCTGCACTGTTGTATCATAACATTGGCATATCTTTAGGTAGTAATAGCTCCAGGAAATTAAGACTTTCATTAAACATCAAAAGACAATTCTGCTACCAAATCTCAAAACACACAATAAAAATTAATGTATGCTTTACTATATAATTGGCTAGGTTTTAGTGAATTCAACATTTAAATATATACAGGAGAGCTCAAATGGCCAGAAATAATGAATGGTTTATTCTGTCACAATGCAGAAAGCTGCCCCATAGTAATGATTTCCATACAGTTTTTTCACACCTAGGCTGGATGTCTCATACATTTTACTCTCTTGCAAAGGAGAAAAGTCATTTTTACTTTCTTAAAATCACATTTACTCTCAAAGTTTCAAAATGGAGAGTAAAATACTCCCTCCTCAAAATCTTATCTGGAGCACTGGTGATACCCATAAATGTCACTCTGAAGTGCTGCATTGTCCTGCTTATATGGCCCAACCTACACACATACAGTACATGTGCATTCCACTAACTGTCTAATATACAGCACCTACAAACATGATTGTTCCACTTAAGTGAATTTCTCTCATATTGTGTTTCTGCTGCATATACTATGATAATTCATACAAATAAAGTATGCCTTATTTGCGCTCAGCCAATCAGTTGGCTGGAATAACGGGCAAGAATACACAATCCCCACCTGCTGTTCCACCCATCCGAGGCCCTTCCCTGCGTGGTGCTTTTACCCCCTTTTTTTTCATTGGGGAGCCAATAGGGAGCCTCTCCCTGTTAACTCCCACCCCCTCCACGTACCTCTTGTCGTACCTCTTGTCCCGGAGCGCCTCCCGTCTGGCTGCCACCATAGACATGGAAAAGGAGCCTTTTCCATATGTTGGCAGCCATCTTTAAAAAAAAAAAAACTTTTTTCATTTTTCATGGTGAGATCAGCTGCGCTAGCAGCACAGATCTCCCGATCAAAATCTGTGAAACCATTCACACCCGAATGGTTTTGATGCCCTGCGAGAAGGGCGGACATGGCCTTTAATGGCCCACCGCTCGGGCCTGCGTTAGCTCAGTTGGCAGGCCGTTAAAGGCCATGTCCGACCCCACCAAGTCTACCAGCACTCTATGGAATCTCCCACCCGTACAAGGCCATTACCGATGTGGCAAATGTACGGTCTACCAATTCACGGAAACTATCAAAATATTCCAACATAATGACATTAATTGGACTCTGCAGGACCAAACCAATTGCAATACGAAACAGGTCATATATGTTATAACCTGTCCTTGTGGACTCATTTACGTGGGCAAAACCATGAGACCAGTCAAGGCCAGGATCTGCGAGCACCGCTCGTGCATAAAAAACAAAGTACCTGACAAACCCCTTGTAGATCATTTTGTCAAGAAAAATCACACAAATATGGACCTCAAATGGCTGGTAATATAGAAAGCTACTGCCACCATCAGAGGGGGAGACGTTGACAGAATCTTAACTTGTTTAGAACAGAAATGGGTGCACAAATTAGATTCTGGCCGGTCAGGTGTATTTGCGTAGAGTGGAAACACTTCCTGTAATTGAGACAATGCATCCACTCCTAATTGACCTCATGTGTATTGTATTTTTGTTTATTTGATAATTTTATTTGATAATGCGCACACAAACCCAGTGGTAGCCGGGCGCAGCAGGTACAAGGTTACTTAAACTTGGGTTACATACAGAGTATAGGCGAGAAACAACATAACAGTACCGTAAGACAGATCAATACTTGCCGTGTGGCAGAAGAAAAAGAAAACTAGCATATTGTAGTTTTGAGGGAGTGTGCAGGTCTGAGAACAGAAGTCATTATGGACAACGGTATCATGGGTGCCTCAGGGGTTAGTTGTCATTTGTCCAGAGCCAGTTTTTTACCTTGCGTCTAAAATTGGAGTAGGGTAAATTGGCTCTTAGTGCAGTGGGTAATGCGTTCCAGGCCTGGGCAGCTTTGACAGGGAAACTTGCTCCGCCCGCTTTGGAGCGTCTGAATCTAAGGGTTTCGAGCAGGTAGTGGTTAGTAGCCCTGGTATGGTGCCTAGATGATTTTCTAGTTAGTCTGGCTGAGATGTAGGGGGGAGCAGTGTTGTTGAGCCCTTTATGGGTAAGCGATAGTGTCTTGAGCAGGACTCTGTCGCTGATTTTGAGCCAGTGGTGGTCTTTCCTAACGTTTGAGATATGTGCTTTGCGGGGTATGTCAAGGGCAGCTCTAAGAGCGTTGTTTTGAAGGATTTGCATTTTATTTATGATGGATTTGTTGGCCCCTGCATAGAGGGCATTGCAATAGTCTAGTTTGGACATGACTAACGCATTGGCAAGCATGATGCAGTTGGTTTTAGAGAGGTAAGGTCTGCAGGTCCTGATTAGTTTGCAGGTGTACGCTGTAGAGGATGCCAGGGTGTTGACTTGTTTTTTAAGGGATAGAGTGGAGTCGAGGTAGAAGCCCAAGGTTTTTACCTCGGTAGCCACCTTAATTGTATTGCCATCTATGTTAAAGTTACGATAGTTGGGGCTCAGTTTTTTTAGGTTGGAGTCGGAACCCAGTATTAGTATCTCAGTTTTGTCGTCATTTAGGCAGAGGCCGTGGGAGGCCATCCATGCCTGAATGAGGAGGTAGATTTTGTTTACTAGAGCTGTATCTTCGACAAAGTTGCCTGATAGAGGTATGAGAATCTGCGTATCGTCTGCATAATTCGTGTAGGTTACCCCTAGTTTGTCAAGTTTGTCGAAGAGAGGCTTAGTGAAGATATTGTACATAGTCGGTGAGACACATGAGCCTTGTGGGACACCACAAGTGATTTGGATTGGGTCCGCTGCTGCTACAGGGGAGAACACTCTCATTGAACGGTTGGCTAGGAAGGATTGTACCCATGCTATAGCTTCACTTGAGAAGTGAGCGGCAGACGCTAGATGGTTGCATAATACTGCGTGATCCACCAGGTCAAAGGCCGCTGACAGGTCAAGGAGGAGGAGCATAGCTGTATTACCTTTGTCCTTCAGCTCGTCAATTTGTGTCTTAAGGTCAATGAGGGCTGTTTCAGTGCCGTGCAGTGGTCTGAAGCCAGATTGCCGTGTACCTAATAGTTGGTGCGTCTCCAAGTGGTTTTGGATTTGGAGGTAGGCTACTCTATCAATGATTTTAAGGAGGAATGGGACCGTAGTAATAGGCCTGTAGTTAGTGGGGATAGCTGGGTCAAGTGTCTGTTTTTTGAGGAGGGGGAGAACCCAGATCCTTTAAGGTTGGTGGGTACAGTGCTCGTGTTAAAGGAGGCATTGATAAGTTTCGAGATGAACAGTGCTAGATCTCTAGCTGCATCCTTAATGATTTGCGCAGGGCAACTGTCACCTTGGCAATTTGACGGTTTAAGGGACAGAATGACCTTTTCCGTTTCCAGTATAGAGATGTTGGTGAACCTGAAGGGTTTATCATTGTTTTGGGGGGGTGTGCTGGGTGACTCCTTCAATGGGGTGGTGTGGGTACCGTGAGGGTGCAAGGAGGCTTTTTTCTCAGCAATTTTAGATTGAAGGGTTATGATTTTATTTGCAAGAGCATTTTGGATGCTAGTGCACCAGGATTTATCCTTGGGGACATTGTCTGTGGGGGCAATAGGGTTTTCCAATTCACGAAGAATAGTGAAGAGCTCTTTGGAGTTGGAATTGGCTTTACTGATTCTATGATTGAATGAGTCTTTTTTCGTTTGAATGATTTCCTTTTTGTATTTTTTGGCAAAGTTAGCAAGTGTGGTTCTATTGTCGGCAGAGGGAGTATGCCTCCAGATAGCTTGGAGTTTGCGTTTTTGGATACGCATTTCTTTGAGATGGGGGGTAAACCAAGAGTTGAGGTGAGTTTCCCGTTTACTTTTGTGGAGTTTGGTAGGGGCAATCAAGTTTAGCGCTTTGGTCATGGCGTTGTTAAATGATTCGACTAACTCACTGGGGTTGGAATCATTTGGACTAGCTATGAGAGTTGGTAGGAGGAGTGGGAGTAGTTTTTCAGCTGTGATTTCTTTTTTACTTCTTGTTGGCATGGGGGGTGCTATTTTATTCTTATTGGGTTTGGGAGGTTCGATGTTGGCTGTGAAGCAAATAAGATGATGGTCAGTCCATATTTGAGGTAGGATACTGGAGATGGTGATGTTGCAGTTGTGGTTGGCTATCCAGTCTAGCGTGCGGCCTTTTATATGTGTAGGAGCTAGGACATTTTGGGTAATGTCGTGATTGGCTAGAATAGTTTGGATTGCTTGTGCTTGTTTGTCTTCAGCGTCATTGAAGCCTAAGTTAAAGTCGCCTAGTAGAAGGAGCTGAGTGGAGTCTTTGATGCTGTCGGTGAGGAGGCTAGATAAGTCTTCCTCAAAATTGCCTAGTGGGCCTGGTGGTCTGTACACAAGAAGTATAGTTAGTGTGCTGTTATTTGAGATAGGTATTTTAGCTGAGAGAAGTTCGCATGATGTGAGAGCTGGGTGTGGGGTGAGTCTGGCAGCTAGGTGTGTTTTGGTTATGATGGCTAGGCCACCTCCTCTAGTGTTGGGACGGTCAACTCTAAGGATATTGAAGTTATCTGGTATGGCAGTCGAGAGGGCAGGGCCAGCTGCATCATGGAGCCAGGTTTCAGTGACAGCAAGGATATCTAAATTGTCTGAAGACAGTATATCTGCTATTTCGGTGTTATGTGCTATAATGGACCTAGCATTAATGAGTGCTCCTGATAGTGTTGGATTTATCTTGTTATCTTTGGCAGTTCTGGGATTGGGGTGGTTGTGTCTCCTCTGTTTGTAGTATGGGTAATCAAGTGGTTGAGGACGATTTATCGTCGCAAGGTCTGGGAGGTTAGGATTGATGGTAGTGGGGGTGCGCGTGGATACTGGTGGGTTGGTTCTCTTATTTTTGATGTCATAAAGTCGTGGGAGCCTAGCTCTAAGTCGCAAGTTTCTCTCATGCAAGTTGCAGGGTGTAGAGTTGGTGAGGGCCATTATGATGGTGATGGTTAGGAGAGTCCAGGCTATGGTCCCACGTGGGTGTGAGACGCAGGTAGTAGTGTGCATATTGTGGTAGCGATGAGGTAATGCTTGTATTTGGTGAGTTTGGAGGGGATAGGGGTGCAAATGTACTATCAGTCTAGGTTGGTAGATCCTGTTAGTATCTGTAAGGCGGATATGCTACAGCAAGGGTTCAGGCTTGGGAAGTTCTAATTGTGGCTAAAAATGCCAATATAGTGGGGCATGGCACTTAGAAATTGACAAAGGCATAAGGCACACACAGTTTAGAGTGGTCTGAAAGCGACCATAAGGCACAACACAATTTAAGATTGGTCTGAAAGCGACCATAAGGCACAATTTAAAAGTGGTCTGAAAGCGACCATAAGGCACAACACAATTGAAGATTGGTCTGAAGGCATAAGGCACAATTTAAAAGTGGTCTGAAAGCGACCATACGGCACAACACAATTTGAGAGTGGTCTAAAAGCGACCATAAGGCACAACACAATTTGAGAGTGGTCTAAAAGCGACCATAAGGCACAACACAATTTGAGAGTGGTCTAAAAGCGACCATAAGGCACAGTTAAAAAGTGGTCTGAAAGCGACCATAAGGCACAGTTAAAAAGTGGTCTGAAAGCGACCATAAGGCACAGTTAAAAAGTGGTCCGAAAGCGATCATAAGGCACAGTTAAAAAGTGGTCTGAAAGCGACCATAAGGCACAGTTAAAAAGTGGTCTGAAAGCGACCATAAGGCACAGTTAAAAAGTGGTCTGAAAGCGACCATAAGGCACAATACAGTTTGGAAATGGTGAGTATACTCAGGTCACACAGCCATACATTGACAGTGCAATACGGTTGCAATAATGGTTAGGGATGTATACTGGTATTGAGCTTCTTACCCTGAATAGGTGCCGGCATAATCAGGATATTGTAAGTAAGTTTCAGAAGGAGCATAAGAGCTGGCACTCGGCACTTTATAAGACCTGGATCAAAATGTACTGTTGGATAGAGGCAAGTTCTGTGGCAGGGTTCGAAGGGGGCGAGCGCCTTGCGCCTGCCAGCGGCGAACAGGGGCTAACAGGCAGCTCGGCCTTATAGTGGCCTTAAAGGTGGCCGCCGGCTATTCCGCCTGCCGGCGGAAGTTCCTGTAGGTATGGATCAGGGACGCGTTGCTTAGCAACTAAGACGAGGCCAAGCCTCGCTTTCATCCCGCATCGCGCCCGACATTTTGTTTTTCACGCACTGCTGGACCATGTACCGCCACCTTATTTTGTAAATAATGTGCCTTTTCTTGTGTCACTGCTAACATAACCGCCATCAATAATGGGGCATTTCCTAACCACGAGGCCATTTACTTCATGTTTGGCACCACTGCACTATGGACTATTCCTGGAACTTTGACCGTGCAGATATGCCCAACAGTTGCTTACTGCAGTACCTACTGCTCACTTTGTGTAAATATTATCATGATATGTGTCACCTAAACATGTTGTTATGCTCACACCATCCATTCCATTTCTTTACCCATCTTTAGCAGCTCTGGGCACCATTACCACCATACCCTTGACTCCGACCAATCAGCCTCCTAGCCTGGCAGTGAGGCGTCCTCCGCCCACCTGCCTGTATATGGACAACCAATCTGAGCCACGCATCATTTCATGTGTATGCGTACTCACGAGTATGCTCTCCCATGGCTGAGTGTGTTCTTTACTTTAACTTTGGAACCAGGCGCTAATTCCGGTCACGCACCCTCACGGGCACCCCGGCCTCGCGCACCTCATCATGGCCGCTCGCCCCATTTAATCGCAGTCAGCTCCCCAGCTCACTCTGTGCGCAGCCAGGGACCGCGACCGCTGACAGCTTGCTCTGAGGCGCCTATCCTTCCTTTTACCCTAGGTGAGTACACGCGCATGCAACCACTGCAGCTATGTGATCCCTTGCACCTATTTCTCGGCTGCATGTCTCACTTAAGTACAGAAGCCCAGCCTCTATTTTAGACTTTCACCTTTTTTCACCCCAGCATGACATCCTACACTGGCGATCACGCTTATCCGCCGCCTGGGTTTTTAAGGTTGTAATGACTCCCTTTAAGCATCACAGACGTTTTGACATCGCAAACACAACGATTGGCACTTCTGTCCATTTTTAAGTCATGCTCAGACCTACCTCCTCGTGGGACACACATGTTATGTTACCCACCCGTGATTATATCCGCCACACCTCATCCGTGGCCATTTGTGACCTGCACGCCTCACCAGCCCTCACGTGCACCATGACACTTATACTCCGAGGCCCGCAATCAGAGCCCCTTGTGTCCATTTTTTCCGCAGCCCCTCACGCTTGCGGTTGACTTTGCGTATTTATCACACCAGCCTGTTCCACCCAAAATGTGCGTGGTAACAGGCCTCCTTAAGGTAAGCTTTGCTCTTACCCCTTTTTAACCCTTAATTGCTCCCCCACTCTTTATGGCTTAACACAGCCCCCATGTCCTTCCTACTTCCACAGGAATGGCCACTTCTAGGACCTCGCAAATCCTCCAGTGTACTCCTGACACTGCTACTCCCTGAGCCACTGCGCTCCCAATTTCCGGTAAGCACCGGTCCTTCATGTATTTAAACCTCTACCTGTGCTAGATACCCACGAATGTGCCCACTCCTATAACATCTCGTCTGTTTATCTCAACAGCCCTCAGAAGATACTTCCTGCTTTGGAATATCTCGTCCTGATGAAGGCCACACCATCAGAGCTCATGCTAGCTCACCTTCTGGCCGAAACACTGTTGTGTTGACTGTTATATTGTCTGTGTTGTCCTTGTTCAACCCTACATTGTTTTGATGCATATGTGCTAATTATTACATGCTATCACCTCACTAAATCCACTGGTCTCCTTCCCAAGGACCCCTCAGTGGATGTGTAAGCATTGGAAAGATGCTACAAATATTTGACATTTGTCACTTACAAATTGGTCACTATACCTGAAAAATGTGTAAATACTGTTGTATTTTGTGTAACTCCTAGTTAAGTGTATCTACAAACATGTAAACTGAAGTTTTATTAAAAATCTGACTGCAGTACTCAGAATTGTCCTGATACATTTTTGTTAGAATTCATTTACAGTAACGTGTACACACTTGCCAAGGTGTAACCCCCATAGGAGTGTGTTCACCCTTCGTTCACCAGCCAGGTATCCCATGACCTTGCTCATTTATGCTCTTTAATACGTGACTACCCACCTGGGTAGAGCAAGGCATCAACCAGGTGCCCTTTTTGATAAACGACCTCTTGGCAGGGCATGAGAGCCATAAAAAATGCTGGTAGCTTGACTCTGGTGGTGGTCACAGTTTCGGTATTCCGAAGGGCACCACCTGGCTTCATATTTAGGAACAACCTCTGTGGGGTCACTGAAAAATGAAGTAAGGGTTATGATGATTGGCAGAGCTAAAAAAATGGAGGCTATAGGAACAACAAAATGTTGACTTTTTCAATGCCCTCAACTGAAACTATCATAGTTAGTTACCACCACCTTTGCCCATGCCATCTCATTCTGGTGCCTGTAGCTGGCTTGCCCACAACCAGACATTAACCAGCCACAGGGTAAATTACAAGACCGGGGGTTGCAAGAACATGGAGGTATGCAGGCAAAAGCTATGAAAGGTTGCGCTCGTTGTTTTTTTTTCACAAATGTAAATATTTGCATTGTGATCAACTGTGGTGATACTGAAAATCTATAATAGTTAAAGGATATTTGCAAATGATTAGTTAGTTTGGGCTATTAAGTGATGCTTGCACCACTTTAGGCCACAACTATTACATTGACTGCCCATGGCCATGCTAATCCCTTTGGCCATTCCCACCAAGTTCCTGCCTCTTCCCGCCCAAACAACCTCCTCATGGGAACTCTCTGAGCTCACTTTAATCAAGCCTTACCATCAAATGTTTCCCTCGAAGTGCTTGCCAGTGTGTTTCAAAGCAGTCTTCTGAGAGTGAATGGCTTAATTTGGGCTGTACAACGCTACTGGTGTAATTAAAATGTCTGAACTAGTCCAGCCACTGGATTTAAAAGCACTATGCATGCCCTTCAATGAAATCCTGTTAAAAAAAAAAAAAACATTGACAAATCCAACAGTTTTGATTTGTGCTTAAGTGTTAGGCACGCCAGACACTGCTAGTAGAAAACTATATACTTACACCATTTTGCACCTGCTACCATCAGTGGGCAGGTAATACCATATGGAAGTGCCTGAAAAGTGCCTTCTCCATGCCTACACAAAAGCCCAAACTGTCAATGCTTATTTTTAAAAGAATCTGATGTTCTGATGTATGACAGCAATCCAGAGGATATTTATTTATTTTAAAAATCCCAAATGAATCCAGAAGTGCCAGGTGGGCAGCGTTTCGGGACAGAAAAAAAAACAAAAAATGACACTGAAAATGGCCACCGGGAAGGGAAAATGGAGTCTGTTTTCCCTTTCCATGGCGGCCATCGGGAGTGGACGCGCTGGGAACAGAACTGTTCCCAGCGCGTTTGCTCCCGAAAGACGACAGAAAAGAAGGTAAGTGGGGTTGGTGGGGAGGGAGGAAGTGAGGGAGGGTTGGAGGGAAAGGAGGTAGGGAAAAGAAATGTTTTTAAAAAATATGCCTGAATCCCCCAGCATGGCTGGGCCTGATCTGAGCCTCCTCATTGGCTGAGGAGCTGCCACGCCCCCTGCTCTGGACAAAGTGGCTGGAATCCCGGCCGAGAATCGAGGGATTCTCGGGCAGTAACAACCCGGCGAAAGCCAATCAGAATGTGTTACATTCTGCTTGACTCTCGTACTAATGGGCCTACTTCACAGAAGCATTTTATAATAGCAAAACCCCATTGGAAAACGCTCTGTGAATTAAGGCCTTAACTCTTCTGTGTTTCTACTCGCCTACATTTAGACGTGAGGTCATGCTAACTCTAAACTCATATTTCACACCTCTGAAAAATGTCAAAAGTGTGGACCTGGTTGAAAGGGTTCAAATTTGAGAGTTTTTTTTTTTCGAAAGGTCTCACCCAGACCTATTCAGTGGGGACAAAACAGGCACAAATGTTCATTGCATCCCTTGAACACGTCAACAATATGACCTATTGTGCCATCCAGTAATTCTACACTTGTTTACAGAAGTATCAGGTCTAATGGGATTTCCCTTTGCTTCACCTTACACCTGCTTTAGAGCAAGGAATACTGGAAACATTGTTGACGGGGTCTCACAGTCCACGCAGTTAAAACTTCAGTGGCGAACACATTATTGAAAGGATCCTGAAAACACAAAAATTCATTACATTTATTTGACACCATACTGAAATAAGCAGGCTCTGGTAGGTAATAATATGTTTATTTCTCTCGACCCCCCGGAGCAGCCGCCACCGAGAAGGCTCATAAATCAACTGACCCATGTGGAATGTTGATCCATGAAGCTGGACCAACATGCCACACGCGCGAGCCATTACAACCAAATACAACATATCCTCTTCCGTTAATAGTAATAAAATGCAACAACAAATGAAGAAATACAATGACAACATGCGTCAAGTGAAACAGGCTAATAAAAATGGAAATCAAAGTTGATGAGAACAAAGAAGGAACATAGAAATGCATCCACAACGATAACTGTTATGCACCCTCTATCAACACAAAATAGTGATACATATTATAACACATAGGGCCTCATTACAAATCAGGCGGTCCGGAAATAACGGTGGCGGTAAAACCGCCGCCGCCGTTGTTTCCGGACCGCCTGATCACAACTCCTGCAGGCGGGAGGTGATGTTCCCGCCAGGTCTGACCTGGCGGGTTTAGCAGCGCCCGCCTGCAGGCGGACGAGGAAACACCGGCAGCATTACGAGATGCTGCCGGTGTTTCCATGATCCCCATTCCCGTTGAGTCCCATAGGACTCAACGGGAATGGGGATTAACACCATTCCGCCTCCGTGATTCCCAGAAAACCGGGGTTGTAATGCCCCGGTAATTCCGGGAATCACAGAGGCGGAATGGTAATACGAGTCCGGCGGTAACCAGGTGGTTTTACCGCCTCAGTTACCGCCGGACTCGTAATGAGGCCCATAGTCCTTACATTTTGCAGGGAGTCCACAACGTCTAGCAGGATGCCCCTCCCCAACACGCACATCTTCCGCCATCCTTCCAGCATCACTGCCACCCTGGCCAGCCACAGCGTGTTCCACACCTACCTCACTCGTACCACCATCAACCTCCTCACTCATACCACCATCAACCTCCATACCCACTCCATCATCCACCCTATCAGGCATAAAATCCAGAACATCACTGGCCTCATCCATAACTCCATCATTGGCATGGCTCTTACCACCATCCAAGACCACCACCCTTCTCTTGCTCCAAGTGGAACCATCCTCCAACCGGACATGTCCTCTCCCACTTTTAACAACTTTCTTGGCAGGTAGAAATGCACTCCCTCCTTTCTGAACAAATATGGGATTTTTTATGCAAACCATGTCACCCACATCCACCTGCAATTCCTTTCTGTTCTTTTGGGATAATCTTACCCCTTCCTGTCGAGTCGCAATCCATCGATGAACACTTTCCAAATCCATCCCACACGGGCCACCACCACCCAATGCCATAGGCCTGAGAGTGGTGCCTGGTTTTCTTCCCCTCATGAGCTCAAAAGTTGATCTCCCTGTACTGTCTCTTTCCAATCTAGCCTGTTCGCCAAAGCCAATTGTATGGCACGCTTAATGGTCCCATTGGGCCTTTCCACTAGGCCATTGGCATTCGGATTATACAAAGCCATGTGATGGTGTTCCACCCCGCACCGCCCTAAGAACTCCTTCATGGCCTTCGAACTAATGACACAATCGGTGGTAACTCTTCCAAATGCCCTAACCTCTATCCATCTGGACGGGTAATCAATAAGTACTAGCAAAAACCTATACTCTTGCTGCAAACACTCGAACGGACCCATGATATCCAACGCTACCTTGGATCAAACCTCCTTAGGCACTTCAACCGGGCGGACAGGCTGGGGACAGACCACTTTGCTCTTATCACTAGAGGCGCATGCAAGGCAGTCTCCAACAAGTGCCTCAACGTCCCGATCCATGGATGGCCACAAATACTCCTCTCGTAGCCTCCTCTTAGTCAAGGAACGTCCTAGATGCCCAGCATGGGCCAAGTCCACAATCCTGCCCCTCAAACTAACTGGCGGCACCAATTTGACGCCTCTGGAAACACCCCAAAGTCCTTCAGCCAACTCATCCAGCGCCTGAATGCACCCTCTTCCTTCTGGTCTATCCTTAACAGATTCCCAGCCCTTGCTGAGCCCCTCTCTTACCCAGATCAACTCTGCATCCTTTTCACTCTCAACGTCCCACACGGCCTTATCCACAGCTGGGGTGATACAAGCAATCTGACATTCGTGCAAATACTCTTCTTCTCCAACATCACCACCATAGGACTTTATCTGCTCCAAGACGGGCAGCCGCGACAAACAGTCAGCCACCGGGACATACTGCATGGTAAAGTTATATTCCTGCAATTCAACAGACCATCTAGCTATCCTTGGAGACACTGCAACAACACCTCGAGTAGAGAACACCTGAACCAAAGGTTTATGATCAGTTCTAACTACATATGGAATGCCCCAGAGAAATGTCCTGAAATGTTTGGACGCCCACACCACCACCAACGTCTCTCTCTCTATATAACAGAATACCTGCTCTCAGTTTCTCTCAATGTCCTCGATGCAAACGCCACCGGCTTGTGCTCCCCCTCACTCTATTGCTCCAAAACCGCTCTCAATCCTACCTCACTAGCATCAACAGTAAGTGTGGTTCTGAATTTGGGGTCAAAGGATCTTAAACATGGGGCATGCTCAACTTCATTCTTCACAGCCACAAATTCCGGATCACATTCATCAGACCATACAAACCTAGCCGATTTCTTCATAAGAGCTCTCATGGACACAGTCTTGTCCGAATAATTGGGTATTAACTTTACATAATACTCCACTAAACCCAGGAATGCCCTCAGCTGATCCTTGCTGGTGGGGACTGGGGTATCGGGGTATCTTTCATTGTCTGAACCAACTCTGCCTTAGGACTCACTCCTCCAGCGCTCAAGGTATGTCCTAGATACGTTAATTTATCCACTCCAATTTGGCACTTAGATAATTTCACAGTTAGGCCCTTTTCTTTCAGCACTTCCATCACTTCCCAAAGCCTGATGTCATGCTCCCTTCTACAACCACCCCACACCAAAATGTCATCCTGGAAGTAACACACCCCAGGCAAACCACCAAACATCTCCTGCATCAAACGTTGGAACACGGCAGACGCCAATGCCAATCCAAAGGGTATACGACAAAAGCGATAAGCCCCAAACGGTGTCACAAAGGAGGTAAGAGGTCTAGAGACAATATGCAAATCGATCTGGTGGTACGCAGCAGACAAGTCCAATGTGGAGAAACATGTCGCCTTACCAAGAGTTAACAGAAGTTCATTAATGTTCAGCAAAGGGTGGCGATCAACCCAAATACTTGAGTTCAATTCTCATAGGTCCACACACATCCTGATGCTTCCATCCCCTTTTTTAACTAGAACTACAGGAAACCATTCTGAGGACTCAATAGGCTCAATAATCCCAGCATCCATCAGTTTGTTAAACTCCACTTTCAAACCCTCCTTTGCCATCACAGGAACACCTCTTACTTTATGTACTTTAGGTATAGCACCCCTTTTTAAAATAATGTGATGGGAAAATCCGTTGAGCTTGCCCAAGGTATCAGCAAACACCTCAGGAAACTCTGCCTTGAGTGCCTCTGATGTCCATTGACTATCACCCCCTCCCACCTCCAAAACACTAAGTACAGGAACCTCCTTTCCTGGGCATATCTCCATACCCAAAGCTGCTTGTTCCTCCCAACCCAGGATGCTGGTACCTTTATGCACCACATACAATTTGCCAGTGGCCTGTCGGCCCTTGAACATAGAATTGGACCAACTATAACCCAGGACCTCAATGGAATTCTGCCCATAAGCACTAGGGTTGATATCAGCCCCTTGCAATGTAGTGATGTCCTTTCCCAATTTCTCCACATACACCTCGGGGGACACCAAGGTGTAAGGCAACCCCGAATAAACTAGCATCTCCAAAGGACGGTCATCCACTAATACTGATAGCCATGAACCTTTGCGAACCATCCCATCCACATGCAGAATTACACCTTGCTCAGGTTTACTGATGGCTATGGCCTCCTGAATAGAAGCGCCCTCCTCTGGTATTACACTTGCCACCCCATTGAACTTACACATGCGGGCATAATGGCCGGTACGCTTACATTTCCTACACTCCATATTACCAGCAGGGCATGCTTTAGACCCAGTAGAGTGGCTTGACCAACCACAATTTCGGCAACACTCCTTCCCTTTGGACCATTTACCACTTTGTGCGCCACTCCTTTCAATCCCTCTTCTATTTTCCATTACCCCACTCCTATTCCAAGGCAGGACAGCTTGAACCCCTTCCCTAGAGCTATCTCTTTCGGTAACAATCTGCACACTCGTCCTGGAAGCCTCAATTGCTCTGGCAATTTCCAAAACCTTTTGCAGTGGCGGATCGTTTTCGATCCAGAGTCTTTCTCTGATTTTCTGGTTGATTGTCTTCATCATTATTTGGTCTCTAATGTGTTCATCTAAATTCCCAGAAAATCTACAAGTAGCCATCAGGGCTCGTAATGCGGTCACATAAGCATCAATGCTTTCTCCAGAATCCTGTGCCCTCGAAAAGAACTTGTATCGCTCCAATACCACATTAATTCTCTTTCCAAAGTGAACTTCCAGTTTTTTCAGCGCCGTTTCATATGCACTTACAATCCTCTCCCCCTCACCACTGCCTGGAACAGTCACATCCTCACCTGGCAGGTGTCAGAAGACCCTTAATCCCTCGGTGCCAATGCAGTTTAATAAAGCTGCTTCCTTCTCATCGTCAGTAAACTTGGAACCACCAGCTGCCCTCAAGTATACTCGAAAAGAGTCAACCCACTGATCCCAAGGAGCAACAGGTTCACCTGGTGTCGGTAAAAATGCGGGCGGAGGCCTAGCCGCCGTATGCAACATGTTCAGCAACCAGGTATTTTATCCTCTTTTTTTTCAAATGCTGTGTCGGCAGCGACGTCTCAACAGTCACCCCAGCAAGCAACACGTATGTCACCACATACACCCTGGAAGTGCTCACCTGGTGCAAAGTAGCATAAGACCTTGGTTCACGTGCAGCTCACCTGGAAATGTTATTCAATGTCAAACCGTCCAAACCACTTGTGAAGAGTGTCTACAAATTCCACAGGCAGTCTTCACCACCGCTGACCAACACTTGCGCAACCATACCAGCGCAGATGCCTTCCTCACTGCACTTCCAGCGCACTAGCCGTACTTCCCTGCAGGCCCTTGTTAGCCACACCCAGGGGGGGCGTGTCATAGGAAGTTGTTGTCCAAAGCCGTCAACACGAACGATGCACTGTGCGACGGAACGCCCAGCAAGACAAATCACACTTGCGCAGCAGCGCTGGGCCCTCTTTGCCGCCGGCACAGCCGTGCTCAGATGCGTACACCGCGTATGAACAGGCGGATACATGCAGCCGCTCCTGCTGAGAGCCGCGCACCCCACAGTAGTCTGGAGGCTGGAGCAGATCGCACCAGCGATATGGCGGGGAGGTATCAGCTGCGCGCTTAGGAGGGCTGTCGCAGCCCCTCAAGTGTGCGGACAGCACCTCAGGCCCGGCGGACTGCCGCGGCCCCACTGGGCTCCTGGCGCCATGCCCCCTCCTCACCTCCTCAGCACCCGAACCTGGCCGACTGCTGAGGTCCTTTCGCCTCCTCAGCCCAAGGGCGGGTGACACACGAATCCGCTGCCCCCCCAAGTGCGCGGGCAGCTCCGCAGACCTGGTGGATCGCCACGGTCCCACCTGACTATCCCAGCCCAGGCCTGGGCTTGTAGCTCTTCACAACCGCTCCTCCCTGCCAATCGGACTGGGGGCACTGGTATGCCTGGTCCTGCACGCGTGGATGCGGGGGTCCAGGCTCGTCGCCAATGAAATAAGCAGGCTCTGGTAGGTAATAATACGTTTATTTCTCTGGACCCCTGGAGCAGCCGCCACCGAGAAGGGTCATAAATTAACTGACCCATGTGGAATGTTGATCCATGAAGCTGGACCAACATTCCACACGCGCCAGCCATTACAACGAAATACAACACATGCATATTTACTACCTTCCGCAATTGAGTTCAAATTAATAAAAAGGTCAAAAAGGTCAGCATATGCGTCTGCCATGCTCAGGTGAGGATATAACGATGATGACACCAGTATTGCGTACTACCTGTCAGATAATTACCTAATTTGCTGGATTATTATGTGTATGGAAGCAAGGTGCGAAAGGAAAATGGCGCACTTACTGTACACAAATACCATAAAATGACAACGTGTGCATTTTCAAATGATCTATCCCAGTTTTTACTAATCTCCAGACCACAATGGCCTATTGCAAAATGTTTGGACACATTATAAGATAAGGTAAGGTTTTTGCAAATAAAATGTGACCTGCAGGGCGGTGAAGAAAGGTTGAGGGAGGTTATTCAACATGTTTAGATATATTTGCTAGAATAGCCACATCAACTCTACCATTCATCTGCTACCAGGTGGCTCTCTGGCTATCAATTCAGCTTTGGGTTGAGGCAGCTGCCTGTCAAAGCCATGCATTTTTTATTAAATCGGCATGGCTGGATTGATGGCTCAGCAGAAGCACCATGCATAATCTTATTACACATATTTAGTCTTCAAGCCCCATCCTGTCACATCCTATGTATGCCGTCCCAGTTGGTTCGAATTTGTTTTTATAAAAGACAAATGTGACGGAACTTTTGGGTCGATATCACTTTATGCCTCTGCGACCTGGTTAATTGCAAAAATGTGCGCTGTCGCATTGGTGCGTCATAGAACGGAGACTTTGAGTTCCTCGACTGCGTTTGTTAAACTCAAAAAACAAGCTGCTGTGACTGCACCATATTACTGCCCCAGAAGTGGCGCAGTAATATGGTGCAGTCACAGCAGCTTGTTTTTTGTTTTTTTTAAAACTTATTTCCACTGACTTCCTACTCGCTGTCAATTTTCTTCAGCTGCGGACAGCGTAGTTTCATAGCAGGGTGTCTTCTGTGTACTTGAAGTGTAAATGACGTGCTGTTCATTGCTTTGTCTATTTCCTTGTCCTTTTCCTTAATTGCTGGGCAGCATAGTGAAATAACAGAGGTTATTGCGCAAAATGTGGCAGGTAACTAACTGCTCCATGTCACCGCCAAAGTCAGAATTCAGTGAGGCGGTCAAACTGGCATTAGTTCCGTTGCTGGCAAAAAAAGAAGCGGTAAAAGATTTTCCACTGGAAATGTTCTACGCTGCCGTAATGAGTCCCACTGGGTTTTGTTTCATGTCATTTACATTGATACATACGTGTGGCCCTTTAAACATGCTGGCTGTGATAATGGCCTAACGTATACAGCTGCACGTACACGAAAGATGGTGTCTTAGTAGGCACATAGAGAGTGCCATGTGTGCATACAACTAAATAGAAACTTAATCTGCCAGAAAACCTTATAATTGTGGACCAGGGCTGCTAAATTGCTTGAGCACATGAGAGAGGCTCCGCATAATGGAGTCGGAGGGAGTGCGGCCTGATTGCATTACTGTTAATAGGCATCACTCTGGTGTGTCATTACATTATGCGCGCGGCCATAAAACAAAGAATACAGTTCTGGCTGGTGTAGGATCCTGTTACACTAAAACCAGAGGGGAATGCGTTGCTTATCAAGTAGTGAAACAGACTAAAATAAACACGTGCACGCGAGGTATCGTTTTACTGAACGACAAAGCCAAGCTAGCCATGGACACAGTTTAATTGGAAGGAATCGTAAATCTATAGGGTCAGAGAGTGTGTGAAAATCCCCATACATGTGCTTCCTCCGTCCCAACAATCATGGATAGACGGGTCAGAACATTGACTCAGGGACCGATTCAAAAGTTGGCTCTCAGTCACAAATGGCAATTCATTCCTTTTGAGACAGATTATTTTAAAGGTAGCCAAGGGGGCGCTTTTTGTTAAATTGTGTTTCAAATTGTGCACTTAAATAACACTTCTTAAGTAAAACTGGTCGAAACTGCTAACTAAACTGTGAAGTAACTCATCAAACTGGCCCACTCTGCCACAAAAAGGGCCCACTTTGACCAAAAACAACTAGCCCACACTGGCATGTTGGGCCGCATGTTGGGCCTGCACTTCGGGCACTGTCCTGTTGCCCAATGGCCCCAATTCGATACAGAAATGGGGCCATTGCTCTATAGCACTGCCGTTCAGAGTTGCATGTCTGCGCCATTGCAATCAATTGCATTTATTTAACATCAATAAAGGGACATCTTGTGAATACATGCCCTAAGCCTGGTGCCATTTGCAATTACAATCCTCATAACTATAGCAAGTGACACGGTGGCAGCATACCTCCACGTCATGTGACGTGGTCTTGCGTGGCGTGCCTCTGCCATGTCGGTGGCCTTCCTGCGCACAGCCATGCAAGAAAAGAGACTTATAGATTGGTAGTGGTATAGAAGAGGAGGCAAGTGTGACACCTGAGGTGTTGAGGAGTTCCCACAATAAAGCAGATAATATTGTGACCTTAACTGGGGTTTTTTTCCAGGAATAAATGTAGACGCCCTGGAGCAGATGCCATATGCCAAGTCCTCAGTGATTTGATTTGATTTGATTTACGTTTTTTTTAACGTGCCTAATACCATACCTGAGTTTGGTTTCTAAGCGCGGATTCGAAGTCGACCCGGTTCCAAGACCAGGGCATTGAGCCTGTGCTATTCTCTGTCCTCTTTCTTCAAGGATGTCCTTTTTTAAGTGATACAAAGTATGTGAGGTCATTAGCAGTGCATTCCAGTGGGATGAATGATGGTTTCCCCATTACCCATGACAGGTGCATTTCAGTGGGGGTGATGCAAATTGCATGCAGGGGACGGCCAGCATTAGCACCTTTGAGCTGCCCTAGCCCCAGCATGCCGTTTTCGACTCTTGCAAGCCAGAGTGGAAAACCGAGATCAAATCCTCTTTATATTTCAGTTTTACTCTCCATCCTGCAAAAAAGTAAACGCTGCCTGCAAATGACGCTTTTTAGGCACCATTTATGGGCGGATTCATATGGAATGTACGCGCTCTATAAGAGGTGCTAAATGGAGGCGAATTCCATAGGAAACCGTTTGTTTTACACCTGCATACACATCTCACGCAGATGTAAATCGAAGTGCACTTGCCAAACAGAGAAGGAAAGCTTGGCGGAGATGTAAACTCTGCTTCCTATGCCTTCTTCGTCTTGGAAGCAGGTGAAAATTGGCTGGAGTAGGAAATGGAGCTGGGAAGGCATGTAACCTTGCTTTTATATGTTGTTGCTTTTTTGCACCATTCATTCGAAAATTATCCTGAGTGTATTATAGTCTTGTGATTGTGGCCTTAACGTCCCTTCAACTGATTTTTTTTTTTAGGGGAATCCACATATATACATAACATTCATGAAGATTGGGTTTCAGTAATCATGTTCTTACAGATAAATCAACAAAAACGAGAAAAAAAATGTACTGGGTTTCTACGGAAATGCTGAAGTAACAAGGGTCATTAAATAGTAGCGTCCTTTCTCTATCTTAACTGTAAGCAAAACTACATTTGTTTCTATATCTCAACTCCTTACATGCCTTTGTTCTGGGGTCTAGAGTCAACTCTGAGCAGCATCACAAGTTGCCAGAGTGGGGCCTGATCTTCAGAAGGTTCTTTCTTTTGTTCTTCTCTGCCCATGTGATGAACAAGGATTTAACAGTTTTCAAGACCATGCAGGGTGGGATTGGCCCCTCTGCCTTTCGGGCCGTGGCCGGGCCGAAATCGTCGCTGGGGAGTGGGGGCCGGTTTCTGGACATGCCTGGGCAGGTTTGGAAGAAAAAAAAATAGAAAAAAAAAATGTTTTTTTTCCACATTTTTTTTTCTCCAAAAGCCTTTCAACCTTCTTAGGTCGATGCATGAGTACCAACACAGGTTAGATGATATCGTATGCATAGTTGTTCTATAAAAAAGAGCTTAAGTGTAAGTGCTATACAATAACATTATCATCTGGTCTTGGACGTCTGCTTGGATTCACAGTAATTTAGTGTACGTAGGAAGAATGCTATTTGATGCCACTTCCTGTTTTGTCAAAGGGTGAAAGGTTGTGTTTCATCTCTTCCTGGGATGTCACTTTGGGGTGGGGTCGAATGACATCACGTCCGGTGATGTCATCAGAGGTCAAGGGTCATGAGACGAGGGGTGGGACACTTTTTTGAGGCAAGGGGTGGGGCACTTTTTTTGTGTGACCGGGCCTATTTCTTGTCCCAGTCCGACCCTGAGACCATGGCCCTCATTACAAGTTTTCCAGTCTAGAATAAAGTACTGGTAACAATGCTTACTGGCACCTTTTCCAGACGGGCAAACTACAAGTATGCCGTTAGGGACAGGGAACTACCAGCAAGCCCGACCTGCCGGTAGTTAAAGCCCCTACCGGCAGATATTTCACTGAAGCACTGGCACCATTACTAACGGTGCCCGAAGCACCAGCACCATTAATAACGGTGCCAGTCCATCAGAGCACCCATTCCTGTGGAGTCTTATGGGACTCCCTGGGAATGGGAATTTACCCTTCTTCCGCCGCCCGGAATATCCTTTTATTACCAGGATATCGAGCAGTGGTAACGGTAAGGTGAGTCTGTTGGTAACCCGCAGGTGCTACAGACAGGTTACCAGCAGAATCATAATGAGGGCCCATGTGTCCTTTTTACTGATCACTGCTGTATAGATTCAGATCAGGATCATTTGACAAATATGGCCAAAGCATTTCATAACTTGGACTGGACGAATATAGCAAAAACTGACCCTTTGAACCTTTTTTTAGAATATTCATCCATACCACAGGAATGGCCACCAACGCATGCTGGGCAGTATTCATGGTGGCAATTCATGTCTTGCTTAATGATTTATCATTCAGTCAGGAGCCTTGAATTTTAGGTTTAGGTTGAATGACTAGTTTATTTGTTGGGTTTGGCAAGTCAACAAGAGCCCTCATCAACACAATTGACAACTTAATTGAGCCAATATAGGACCCAGCTTGCTTCCTGTTCCTTTGAGGGTTTTGCTAGGCTGTGAGAGAAGGCTTATACAGTGCAGGCTTGGAGGGAGTTTGGATAGTTTTTGAAGCATGGGAGCAGGGATTTCAGGCCTTTCTTTGGAGTTCTAGTTTGTTGGTCTCTAATGGGCCTTTGTAACACATTTGTGTGCCCCCTTTGATGTAGTGCTTGTTCAGTGTGTTGACAGTGGCCCTCATTATGACCCTGGCGGATTTCGCGGTGCTAAATGCACCGCGAAGCACGGCGGAAAGCCGTCGATAGCGCCATGGGGGTTGGCGGATTTACCACCCCATGCCGACCTTGGCGGAGCGGTAAATCCCCAATCCCCATTCTGCCCTTCCCCATTCCCATTCTTGCCCCATAGGGTATAATGGGAGTGGGGAAGGAGTTAATTACGCCACCGTAAAATACGGTGGCGTAATTAACAACGAGGTCCCGTAGCGCCATGGTTTTCTCCGCCTGGTAAAACCAGGCGGAAAACGGCGCCATGGCGCTACGGGAACTCGTAGTAGGGCGGACGGGTCCGCCGCGAATACCGCTGGCGGAAACCCACTCCGCCAGGGTCCTAATGAGGGCCAGTGTGTCTTACATTTCTGCCAAAGGAAAAAAGAAAAACCCTTGCCATTTCCTTTTGTGCCTTTTCCCTTTTGCCTTCCCTTTTGCCTTTTAAAAAATCCAAAAATGATGTTCCTGTCCCTGATCCTAACCTCCCACCTAAAAAACTATTTATCCTTCCCCTGTTTCCATTTACGCGATTGTTGTTGTTGACTCATTTCCCCGCATGCTGTTCTCTTGTTTCGTTATGTTTTTTGTACTGATGCTGTGTAGGAGATATTGTAGCAGAAGGAGCTGTTAACTTGTTCTAATCTTCCGTGGATTGTGCTTGTTAATGCTCAGGCATAGTTTGGTTTCACACTTTTGGGATCTTGAGTGTGCTTCATGTCACATGGTTCATTTGACATTTGTGTCTTTCTTGGTGTGCCTGCACACTGGGAGGAGAAGAGAAAAACGTTCTGAGGAGAGGAGGTGGAGTTGCAGCTTAATTTCCCCTCAGTGCAGGAGGATATCCCCAGATAGATGGAGAGGGGAGACTTTGTTGAACTTTGTTGGTGGGTATTAAATAGCTCCAGTCAAGGTGGAGGTCATTTAGGAAGAAGAAGTCTCCATACAGCAGGGTGAGTGTGCTTCATATAATGAGGGGACAGTCCATCAGAAGGAGGCTCATGGGAGAACCAATTTGTGGGGGCACTCCAGATGCTGGATGAGGGGGAGGAGGAGTAGGTATAAGAAAGGGTCAAAGAGGGGGTAGAGGAGAAGAGTCTTCCTGTATCTCCAGTAGAGGGAGAAAGCCATCCGCAGGAGGAGCCCCAGGAAGTATACCCCTCTACACAGCCCACATGGTCTTGGGTGTGGGGCTATTGTGCCCTTCACCATAGGAATAATGACCATAAGTAAAAACATTTGCTGGTGACACAAGAAAATAGACCAGGCCAATGAGTTCTCAGCTTTTGCATGTTACCATCACCCTCTTCAGCCATGGAGAGGATGGGGAGAGTCCTACCACTTACCACACAAGGATGCAGCATAGCAGAAACATCCAGCAAGGCATGCCAAAACCCCTTCTCCTTTTCAGACTGCTGAATTGCTGCCGGTGTCTCTGACAAATGTGTCGAACACCATTTGCCAGTTGTCAGCAATTGCGCCAAAACATATTTGAGGTCAGTGGGTCCACAGTAGCACCCATCTTTGGGCAATATCCCTTTGACTATACCATCAGGCATTGTGGGGCCTATTATATTTAGCGCAGGCAGTCTGCTAGCCTGGGGCAGATAGGTGGCATATTCGTAACAGCATACCTAAAGAGGCACACGGAGTTCCACCACACTACCTTCCTGTAGGGCATTGTGTAGACAGGAAGCAATGAGGTATCCATTGGGGAGATATAGGGCTGACCAGAATACCGCCCTCTGTTTCTAGCAGAACTAATTAAATGTAGGGAATGTTTTGTGGGAGAATTAAATAACATTAGGGGGATGCTGCCACCTTTGGGAGAAACTGCGAATCTTAAGGGGTGGTTGTGCCCTTTGGGAGATCCCTAGATCTATAGCAAATGACTGAAAACTGTGAGAGAGCCCAAGAACTTTAGTGGATGGCTGCACCCTATGAGAGAACCCAAGAATCTTAAATGACAGCTACATCCTGTGGGATAATCAGAGACTTTAGGGGGGTGGTTGCCCTCTAATGGTAGATTCTGGGAAATGTAGGTTGTGGCAGCACCGTGTGAGAGAACCTGAAAGCCTTTATGAATGGATGCACCCTGTGTGAGAACCTGAAAACTTCAGTGGGTCTGCATCCTGTAGGAGATTCCAAAAACATTAATTCAGAACCTAAGCATTTTAGTGGGGTGTTGTGCCCTATGCGGGAACCAGAGCACTTTGACAAGAGGTGTGATTATGAATCAAAACAAAGATTCAACAATATAAATTGGATGATAGGTACATTTTATTTTTTTATTTTTTCTAAATCGTCCCCTAATTTCATTTGAAGCAAGCCCCCAGTACTACTGCTGGACTTCATAGATTTTTTAGTTGACTTTGAAAGTGAGGCAGATTTTTTCAGCCTCTCTCCCCTGCTGGAGTCCTTTTATGTTCTGGGACATTATGTCACGTTTATAAGTTTCCAGTATTTTGACATCTATGTTTTTCCTAGGGTAGCACCCCTCACCTTAGGTGAAGGGCTGCCAGTAGCCCTCAATGGCCCCATTTCTATGTAGGTTTGGGTGTGCTGGGTAGCTCATATGCCTACCAGTGCAGGGAATGTCACCCCCTTTTTTATGACATCTTTATTTTTCCTGTGCAACACAAGCCATCTCCCATGCTTTGGAGATTATTTGTGTTCCCTTCATTTTGCCAGAAGTAGCACTTTTATTACTGTCCCTGCATTTCCTGAACAGTCAAGTAGCAGTTGGTTTATGTTTAGCTTTTCTTTCAGGTGCAGTATAGTGTGCTGCCTTTCTATCCTATGTTGTTCTTCCTTCTACCTTTCCAGGTGAGGGAGGCTCTTCTTCCTTTGTGCATATACGGTGGCTTTTAAAAAAAAAAGTTTTTTATTTGATTTAATTGAATCAACAATGTTTACACAATTAACAAATACTTCTTACAGAAAAAAAGCGGAAAGAGTTGTCCTATGGAGAGAGAGAGAAAGATAAAGAAAAAACATGAAGACCATTCAGCGGTAGTCCCCTCAGCCTTTTTTAGTATCAAACGCTAAGTTCCTCCGGAATCAGGTCAGAGTCTTCTAGAAGACGCATTTCTGAAAGGATAGTTCGTATCATGGAGACAACAGAGATCACCAAAGCTACCTTAGTATCCGACATCAGAGCTTCCCAACATGCCTCTTCATCTATAGTCTTAAAATCCTCATTTAGAGGCTTTAAATATTTTTTCTCTTGTTTTTTGTCCCATCACAATGAGTTAACAGATGCTTAATGGTTTCTAGGGGGCCTTGCGGTGAACAGAAGCGTTTTTTTTGCCTTTCACCTGGAAACCCTGGGAAGAATGACCAGTGTGTTTCAGCTGGCAGGGAGTGGGGCTGTCTGTCCATAATCCACATTATTCCAGAGGCATTTATGTTGCTAGGCAGACTGTGGCAGGCTAGCTGACCATTATTGGACAGCTCCATCTTAGTTTGAATGTTACAACGTCCCTTAGCATAGGGTTTGGATAAACCCCAGCCTGATTTCTGGATATAAGATCCGCATCAAGATAACTAGTTGACCATTGGAAACTGAGAGGGAACCTGAAGAGACCTGAAGAAGATTACAACCAAGGGAGAGCAGAGGAATGCAGCAGGAACCAGCGTTGACTAAGCCAACACCAATGTGTTTGGGACCTCAGCCTTCTGCTCGACATATGAGAATGTTTAAAAGTGCCTCCATGTCCTATTCAATCCGCTTTGCCAATTCTGGGCCATGGGAGCTTGCATCTTTGTAATTCGCTGGCAACACATGGTACCAGCTTTGAACTGCTGCAAGGACATCTACCCAGCCTGAATGCTGGAATCTTCTTAGGCACTTTTAGTACTCTGCTGCTGTACTGGCCTTCGGCAGAAGAGGAGCCTGAAACGAACCTGAAGTCCAAGCACTGAGATTCTGAGAACCTTCTGACCCTCTGTTAGGTAGGTCAATGCAAGATGGGCATTCGTTCAGTCATCAGCAAGAGTCTTTGCTATATCATGGGACTGATCCAGGGTACTTCCACTACAGTGGAGGTATCCAGAGGAGCCAGAAGCCGACAGCCAGTGAATGTCCTTGAACACTCAACTCAACGACTCTGCATGGCTACTATGATTTTGAGGCAAGTCTTCCCCTGCAATTTCTAATGGATTCGGGCTGTTTCTACCTTTGTGGGACCTCGAGGGGCAGAGCTCTTATATCACTTCACCCACCCCTATTCCAATCGGGCTTTCATTGGGCGCATAATTCTGCTTACCTTAGTGCTATCTGGGGCTAACCCAGGTTACTGGTGGCCGGGCCAGTACTTCTAGGTTAAATACTTTTAGGACCCAGGAGTGGTTTACGCACTCGACAACATCTACAATTCGACTTAAATCACTTAGGGCTCTAAAATGCTGTTCCTTTCTTCTGAATTAATTATGTGAGTGGCCTCTCCTAGTTCTAGTCACCTGTAACTCTAAAGAATATTCTTGAACACATAAAGTCTCATTGAGAGTGTCACTAGATAGGGCGTGGACTTCTTAAGTTAGCCTCTTTGTGTTTTGAGCTGCCTTATAAAAGTGAGGTTTAAGTATTTGATGTTATAACATTTGTTCCCTGCTGTAATAATGAAAGCATATGTGCGATATGTGTGTTCAATACTGGACTAGTGAGAAACCCATTCCGGGTAGTCAAACTGTGTTTTGTATTTATGTATTTAGCGATTTTATGTATCTTTAATTGTATACAATGTGCCTTATTGTGATGGTTTATTAAAAAAGATTCTTTGTGTACTTACATTTGTGGTGACCTTTATCATCTCTGTCACGTGTTAACTGTATTATTCAGCACTACCCCTTCCCTCCTTAGTTTATCCTGACTGCTCAGCCTTGCTACCATCAAGAGAGTAGTTACATTTAATACCATTTAAAACAACCCGATTGGCGTAAGTTAGCTTCTCCATGTCCAACCATAGGTAGAGACTTTGAAAATTCCCCCTTACGTTACTCAACAAAGTGTATCCGTCAGGAATTGCCTACTGCTAAGGGCCTCTCTGTAACTACTACTATTATCATTTTTCCAAACCAGATACCCGGAGAAACACTGATTTACTTTTCCATATATGACATGTTGCACGTAAGAAATCAGCATCCCCATTCGAGATGGCGTGTTTGCTATGGGTAGATTCCATATGAAGTAAACCTTCATTTTAATAAATGTCAATCATTCATCATGTGGCACCTGTTGCTAGAGACAAACACCCTGATCACCCCAAAACCTCTCTTGGACTGCACATTCATGGCTGGACAGCCCAGAAATTCAACTGCAACTTGAACAAATTCTGCTGAAAAGATGGGGCACTTGCATTAATATTACTGTGATTGGTCATCATCCCTTCCCATGGATGAATGGTCCAGCAAAGAGGCATCGCTTATCTGTGCCGCTGATGGAACACTGTCGGTTTGGAACACTGTCGGTTACTGCTGATAATCCAGCTGTTTTCAGGGTGCTGATTCACTTAGCATGGTGTTGCACAGATCCTCATGTATTTAAGCTGTGCCTGCACTGCTCATAAGATTTTAACAGGTGTCAGTGATGTGTCAGTGATGTACTGCTTGTTGATTTAGTCTATCTTAAGTTTGACATTTGTGGTGTACTTTTAACATTTGGGCTGGTCAGTGTTTTTATTTTGCCTTTGTTCTTTCTCCAGTTGATGTTGCAAGCTTTACAGAAAAGCCATTAAACTATACATGGCTCAACCCACAAAGACAAAAGCAGGTCCCTCACCATCTGTGATACCTGCCAAGGCACAGGTTATTGTCATGTTGTTCAGAAGGAGCTCAAGCAGTTACACCATGCAGAGACCCTCACTCAGCTGTTGTATTGTATTAAAATGATTAGTGTTTAATTATTAGTGATTCACTCACCATTGTTTAAATTGTTGGTATCACTTTCAATAAACTTTGATAAACATTTTTTTCAAATATATTTTGCTCTGGACAATCTTTTCCGGTTTTCTATGCAATTATTATACTCTGGTCCAGAGGCTAGAGTTATCCTGCCCTTTTCAGTTTTCTCATAATACTCTGGCTGCAGACAGGGCAGGCTTGGACATACGCCCTTACTGCATCAGTCATGTTAGGCCACCAGAATTGTCTCTGAATATAGCAAAGAGTAGCAGTAACGCCTCAATGCCCGGAATGGAAGGTATCATGGCAGAGGTTTATGATCTTGGTTCTCAACTTGTTTGTGGGTACTGCCAGTTTTTATCTTTGAAGAGGTAACCATCTTTCGTGACTAAGGACCATTGGTTTTTCCTGATGTAATCATTCCAGAGATCAGAAGATAGTGTTTCAGCACTGACCTTTTCCAATAAGGAGTTGGCTTGAGCCACAAACACTGTATCAGGGAACATCTTCGGAAAGGCGCAGGCCTCCACTGGCTCGTAATCAGGGCGCCTGGATAAAGCATCAGCAATTACGTTGTTAGTTCCGGGTACATGATGTATGCGAAACTGATACTGGGCAAAGAAATAGGCCCAACCAGCTTGGCGACTGTTTCAGCATTCCAGGGATTGTAGAATCTGTAGATTTCTATGATCGCTTCGCACTTGAACAGGAAATTTGGCACCCAGGAGTAAATTGCGCCACTCAGTACAGGCTTGCCAGATGGTGAGCAATTCTTTCTCCAGAACTGAATAGTGGCTCTCACTGGGAGTTAAAGTTCGGGATAGATAGGCGATGGGATGTTCCGCTTTGTCCTTAGATTCTTGTTTTACGACAGCACCTATTGCATGATCTGAGGCATCTGATTCTACCAGGAAGGGCTTATTGATATCCGGTTGAGCCAGGATGGGACCTTTAGTAAATCTCAGTTTTAGCTCCTGTAAGGCCGCCTCTTGAGCTTCGGACCAAATGAAGGGAATGTCCTTCTTCAACAATGCGACTATTGGCTGTACAATGTCAGAGAAGGTGGGAATGAATTTCCGGTAAAAGTTGGCAAGTCCCAGGAAGGATTGAATCTGTTTTACTGTTGTAGGGGCTGGCCAAGAAAGGATAGACTCAACCTTGAAGGGGTCCATTTCGATTCCTTTTGCACTCAGAACGAAACCGAGGTAATGAACTGTTTGGGTGTGAAATATGCATTTCTCTGGTTTATCCAGGAGTTTGTTCTCTCGTAGGCATTGTAAGACCAATGTCACATGTTCCTGATGTAACTGGAAATCATTGGAATACATCAATATGTCGTCCAAGTACACTATGACAAAGGGGAACAACATATCCGAAAAGACTCTGTCCATGAATCGCTGAAACAACGCAGGGGCGTTTGCAAGACAAAATGGCATTACCAGGTGTTCAAAATGTCCAAAGGGGGTCCTGAAAGCAGTCTTCCACTCATCGCCTTCCCTTATCCAGATGAGATGGTAGAAGCTTCGTAGGTCGAGTTTACTAAAGATTACAGCTCCCAGAATGGCTTCCAATATGTCGGATATGAGCGGTAGAGGATAACGATCCTTAAGGGTGCATTGGTTATGTCCCCGATAGTCCAGGCAGGGTCCAGGCAGGGTAGCACACTACCCCATGGTTCTGGGAATGCCCTGGCAATGCCGGTGGCGGTAACAAGGGTTTTTTTGGCTGGTAGGGTGCCTGGCCTACCTCCAGCATTTAGCTGGAGGTAACCCAGGTGTCCCCTAGCTCTCCCGTAGTCGAGCGGTTTGGTAGAGTGCTGGTATCCTTGGATACCGGCACATTTTTACTGGATGCACAACTCAGAATGAGTCCAATGTCCTCCGTTGGTTTCAGTGGATGTTCATTTTTATGGTGCAGTACATGTAAGTGCTATTGAGTCTGGAATCTGAGCTGGATAATACTTTCTATTGACTACTTAAAATGTTGGTGCAATTCTGGAATCACCAGTTCACACACCAAGTCCTGCTGCAGAAGTGTAAATACCCCAAGTAGAGCTGACGTGTTTGAAATGTGTAGTTCACTCAGTAAATGATGTGCCTCCCCTTTTGGATCTTTGGTTTGCCCAACTACAAGCCGCTCTCAAGGATTCCCAAATCTAACTACTCCTCCTCTTGCATGTCACCCAATGATATGTCTTGTCCATTCACTTCCAGAGATGAACACTGACTGGAATGTCACCTGCCTTCTGGAGTCTCAGTTGCTCCCTTGCACCAAATTCAGATGAGTGATGATTCCCACAAACCACTTTCAGGGATTTGCAGCTCTGCCTCCTAGGTGCCAAGGTGCCATCCAATAGCATGCATCTCATCCACCTAATTTCAGAGATTGACACTGACTGTTGTATCTTCCACAACCCTAAATCTCTTCCACTTCCACATAGAAAATGCACATAAGCATGGCTCTCCCACAAGCTTTCCCCAGGGATTGCCAGAGCCTCCTACTCTTTCTCCCATGTGTCTCCCTTTGGCAGATGCTAATCCGGACTTTCCATAAGCGGCTACTGACTGGTGTGTCACCTGCCACCAAAAATCTCTGGTACTTCCTCCCATCATAATCAGGTGAACATGACTATCCCACAAGCTGCAGTCAGTGATTTCTGGATCTTCCTGTTTCTCTCTCATGGTATCACATGATGGCATGCTTCTCACCTACTCATTTTACTGTTATGTCACCAAACTCCTCGTATCGCTCTTGCCCACAAATATCAGGTGAGCATGACTCTATGACAAGCTACCTTCAGGCATTTGCTTCTCTTCCTGCTCTTTGTCCCCAGTGCACCTGGGCACGAGTCCCTCTCATCCACTCACTTAAAGAGTCAGACACTAACTGGTGTGCCATTCATCTCCCTGAATCTCAGCTCATCCCGCTCTCCAAAACTAGGTGATTGTGACTCTGCCACAAACAGCCCACAGGGTATTACAGCACCTCCTGTTCTTCCTCCCAGGTGTAAACTGATAGCAGGGGACAAGGGCGCGGGGTGCTAGGCCATCTGGTGTCCTCCCTTGCCATTGCTGCTCTGGGCTGCTCACCGCACCCACTTGCTGCCTGTAGAGATCCCTGGCGTGGGTTAAGCCTGTGGGGGTCAAGGGTGTGGCGTGTTGGCGTCCCGCTGGGTGTTCGCGTGCCGCAGGGGCGCATGTGCTTGATTGACCAGAGATATCAGAAAAAGTCTGGAATTTTGTATCCTGCCACTAACCCTCTTGAAAGCACGGGACCTGCAAGGACTTCTAAGCAAGGAAGGCAACCACTTGTTGTGGGTACCCTGCCTTTTGAACTCCATTGTCTCAAACATTTCACTGAAGTGTGAGCATCTGTAATGGGACACCGAGCAAAGGTGAGGAGTTTGGAAAAGGGGGTGGGGTCCACTCAAACTGCCTCTTTGACATTGAATGCTATTCCAGCTTGTGATAAGGAGACTTCAGGAGATAGGCAGATGCTGACATAATATTTATTTCTAACGGGTAAAGGGTCCTTAGCAAAACAAAGAATATAGTCCTCTGGTTTCCTTCACCAGTGTTTGGCCCTTCCAGAGTAGATTGAGGCAATCCCCAACCTTGTCCTATCTCGTGGTGTCCGGATAGGCCCACCACTCCGGTCTTCCTTCCTCTTCCTCTTCCCTTTCCTGTAAAATGAGAGAACCCCGTTAGTTTTATTTGGCGCGCTTTTATAGGCTCCTCTAGTTTCAAGTCCCCACCAATCGGCATCAGCCTTGTCTGGCTTAAGCCTTATTGGCTGCCGAGGGGTTGTCCCGCCTCCCATAAAGGCTGCCGTGCCAGCGTGCACCGTTCCCTGCTTCCGGAGTCCAGAGAAACGTTTGAGTCGATCACGTGATCGTGTTGGTGATTGCGCTGGATATGGGTGGGTTCTGGGTGCCTTCCAGCCGCGACCCGCTCCGGGGCCGCCGCGGGTGCCTCCGCGGGGCCCGCCATGCTGACGGACCGGTTTCCCCCACCCCTCGGCGTCATGGAGTGTCTGTGCCGTCATCCCACCCCCTTCGGGGTCGGGTTTCCCCACGGGTGAGTGCAGCTGTGATCCGCCGCGTCTCTGAGCAGCGGCTCGCGTTCCCTCACCCTCGGCGCCTATGACAGCCGAGAGCGAAGGAACCGACCCGCTGCCTCGGCTCTCTCGGCTCCCGACCACCGGTGTGCCCAACACCCCCTGTGGGCGCAGAGGCGCATCCCCACACAGCTAAACCTCCTCTTATGCCCCCTTGGCCTTTACAGATATGGCGACAATAGCTGCGATATGATCGGTTATTTATAATGTACTTAATACCGAGAGGTTTCTAAGCGCAGACTCGGGGTTTGAACATGTGTTGCTTTGTGTCGTCTTGCTTCCAAGGCGAGCGCGGTGCCCCTGAGCTATCCTCCCGAGGCTGTGGATACAGAGGTCATCGCTTCACCACCTCGATCACCATCACAAGCCCCCTGAGCCCTGCACAATCAGGAGGAACATTCTAATTGTCAAGCAGAAGCTTTCGGCCGTGCCTCCCCCAGACTGTGCCCCCGATGGTAGAAAAGCCAGGGCAAACAGCCCTATCATAGCCAGCACCAGCTCCTTCAGCGATGTCCATTTGTTAATCAAAGAGATCCAGCACTTCCTGGGATTCCCCAGTGCCCCCACCAGGTTGGCCTAATAGAGAGGTTGCGGGGGGGGACATATTGACACCCTGGACACTACTGGGACAGCCATAACCTCTCCAACTACATCTTGGCCAATTGATGTTAACCGGGCTCTACAACACAGGATGGGGCGTGGGGTTCGCTTATTGTCAACTAACCCTGTGAGCTAAACAGACTCACTTACTGTGCTCGGCTGGGCCTCTCAGTGTATCTGACCTCGCTGTCCCAGCTCTAGTATCTGCCACTTTGGGTAATGGTGGTGGCAAGACCATAAATTTGCCAAATTTTACACATGTTGTCAAGGATCCCTGACTGTGTAGATAAACACTATACCAGAATTATCTGAACCAATGGATATTGTGGTCGGGTTTGCCAGAAAACGGGTCTGTTGTTACTGAAGGGCCACAGGGTAAGAACCTGATGGAGATGAGTCTTGAAAACAGGCCTTTGTGCTGCCTCCCCCACCAAGAATTCCCAACCCGCAGGACTTAGTACCCTCCCAAGAACTGACGTCCTTATCAAGGAGGCACGCTCTGATCACGGCTGTAACTGCAATTGCAAACAAGTTCTCCATGAGCTAGCAGACATTAAAAGGCTATTATTGGCCCTCGTTGAAGGTCAAGTGAGAGGGGTACGGGGGCTCTGAGGAGGGCTAGTTTATGGCCTAACACAAGTCACAGGCCCGTGCAATCCACTGGAGGAGCCATGAATACATGCTAATGAAGATCCATTGACTGTTGGAATAAATACTGGTCCCCATGCAAACACCGCTAACACTGTGCCCCAGGCTCATAAATATTGCAGACCTCATGTATCTTCAATAAAGCCATGGAATCGAAAAGAGCAGTCTGCTCAGCAGCCCTCACCTAGCGTAGCCAATAAGCCATCAAGCCCTAACATTAAACATGTAACAAGGGATGCCAGGGTTTTCAATAGTATATATAGTAGAATATATAGGGAAAATGGCATTAATGAGACTAACTATCATGCACTCAGACTAACTATCATGCACTCAGATGGGAGAAAAAGGAGAGGCATAGTATATCTGCATGGGGTCCCGAAACTGAAACCCAATCAACGCGAACCAGGGGATGCACTCCTAAACAAATGCTTGCCCTGGCTTCGAATATAAAGGTGTTGTTCCTTTGTAACCTGGGAAGCCATAGTGAACTGCTCCAGACTACACTACAAGGGTGGTTTTACCAGTGACTCTGTGAAGATGGAATTTAGGGACCAGAGAGTGGAAATTGGTGTATTGGACTGTTGTGAGTGCTATGGCTGGAAAACAAACAGCATAATCCTCATTAGCCCCCATCCTTCTCATGGCACCATGCGTTCTTCTGGAAACACTAACTATAATCTTGTCCTTTGGGGTGCCAACTCAATTCCATTTAGGAAAAAGCCCACAGGCAGCCAACATGGCACCGGGTCTGAGACTCCCTTAATCTTGAAGTGAAAATGAAGGGGAGGGAGATGGGGAGTCTGCATTACTGTGTTTGATTTCTTCCTCATCTTATAATGTATATTATCAGTGTATTATGTTAGGATGTATTTTAATGGCCTTATGGCAAACTAAAGGTATATGATTGATTGAATTTCAGGGATGAACACTTCATGTTGTATCTCACACCTCCATGAATCTCTGATGTATCCTTCAATAAAATTCAAATGGGTGTGATTCTCCTACAAGAGGATCTCAGGGATTCCCAGTTCTCCTGCTCCTGCACCCCTGGTACCACCGATGACACGTCCCTCGTCCGCTCACTTCCATAGACAGACACTGACTCGTGTGTCACCGTCTTCCCCAAATCGCTGGAGTTCCCTCCCACTAAAATCAGGTGAGAATGTTTCTCCCACAGGCTTCCCTCAGATAAATAAAGAGTCACCATCATGTGTTTCTGACACTTAACTAAGTTCCTTTACCTTGCAGTGATTTCCTCTACCTAAATACTCTACAAAGTTGTTTTCCCACTTAAAATCACTGAATGAATCACACAACGCTGCATTAGCAAAACCAACCCTGCATCCAACTCTAAATGGGTCCCAGTCACTGGCTACCCCTCCCTATACTTCTTCCTGCTCAATTATGTTATCTGTACTCCAGATTATGAATGCTTCCCTAAATCTCCTTTGCCTGCCCCCAGAAATTACCACCTGCCTCTGTGAAAGCTGCCTGAGAATGAAAAGTAGTGACCACCAGGTGGGCGCAGACAACATGACTGACCAACATATCTTCTACTTCACCCTTCAAACAAACACCATGAATTGGGAAACCTGTGAGCCCTGCTCTTGAAAATCAGAAGACAGGCAAATGCCTAAGAGGTGTCCAGGAGCAATGTGAGTCCTCTCCTGAAAATTGAGAGCGGCTCCTAACTGGAGAACCATCGAAGCACAGACAGCAGGCGGCCTGTGTGCATAACTGCTGCTACTGGGAACGTGACACCACCCAGTGCTTTCCGAAGGCCCGCAGTGAGCCCTGGACAGCGAGGAGTGTGATTACAGGCTTGCATGAAGCGGTGAGTCAATGGAGCCCCGGAGGCCTCCATCTGTCAGTTGTGCGTGGCTGATATGCCTGAGGCTCTGCTAGGAACGAGTTATCAGGGTGAAGTGACCCAGTGAATTGGGAAACCCACACTTGTTCCTGAGCCTGGCATGGTCAGAGGTCCAGATTGTAAGCTTACTGAACAGCCGAATCTGTCACTTCCCCGCGTGGCGCTACAAATGTCCACCCAGTGCAGATTGAATCAGCACCTAGTCGGGGATAGAACACAAAGGCAATTTGATTACCAGTAAGAGGAAACTGGTCTCCTGAAGCTGCCCCAGACACGTGAAAGTCTCCTCTGCGTGGTTGCGACGGACCCGGATAGGGACCTTGGGAATTGAAGACACTGGCACGCTCCGGCCTAGCTGTGCAGACAAAAGGCCCAGACATCAGCCCAAGTATTGGAGCATTTTGTGCACATCAGTGGCTTTGCGCTGTGTGGAGAGGTGGCGTGCTATGGAGGGTAGGAGACTGGCACATTTTGATTAATTTTATGCAAGCCTGGTGAGCATACTCTTTGTGCCCACTGAGTCTTTGCCTGGTTCCCCACAACAATGGAGATCTGGGCAGGACGACTCGCATCTGGGAGCATCAAGTTTGTTGGATAGGGGATATACCAATGCAGACATCCAACTGCTGGTGGAGGAAATAAAAACCATGAGGAGTGTGGTCCAAGAATCAGTGGCAGAATTGATGGGGAGAGTGGGGAAACTAGAGGACACTATGGAGGCACTCGAGAGTAACCAGGTCTCCATGGACCTAATGGACATGAAGATGAATGCAAGGCTACAAGACCTGGAACCCAAGGAAATGGACTTGGCCATGAAAATTGAGGACCTGGAGATCAGGGAAAGAATATGTAACCTGAGGATAATTGGCCCAAAAGAGGTACAAGGTTAATCGGCATCCTCTGAGTGGCAACACTTGGTCCGAAATATGTTAGCATCCTTGCTTGAAGGAATTGACCTTTCAGATTTTACTTTTGACACAGTGCACAGAGGAGGAGGTCTGCCAGGAGGACCACGCTCGGTCCTTGCCAAATGCCACTATTTTACCCAAAAAATAGCAATACTTAACAGAGCAAGAGAGAGGGAACCAATTTTCCACAACGCATTGACAATATAAATATATAAAGACCTGTCAGCTCGTATGTTAACCATGTAAAAGGAGTGTCGCCCATTGACACAGTGGCTGCTGGACAATGAAATTCACTACAGTGGGGGATCGCATTTTTTCGCTTCATGTTGAATACCATCAAGATAGTTACTTCATAAATTTTGGAGTACATAAAGAAAGAGACTCATGGGTCAAGTCCTACCAGAGAGCTGAAGAGACCGCTCCCATCAACTAGTACACTGCAGCCTCAGCCGCAAAGAAGAAGAAAGGGGTCCGGAAAATTCCATAAGCTGAATACGCCTTGAGTGTTTTCTAGGCTCGACTACACCTTTCTGGTCCTCACACTAGATCTCTGTTGTTAGCATAAGAACTATGAGACAAGTCAGAGCCTTAGACCAGAGGTCCTTTATATACTTTGGTTGGTACATTTTGGCTGTGATTACTCGAAGAGAAGCATTTCTCGGACACAGGGTATTGCAGGGGTCCCGTTTCTTTGAAATATACAAAGTTTAATTGTTTTTGAAGGGTCAAATGAGCCTGTTTGAGGAGCCCTTGTTCCCTAGCACAGTCTCCAAGATGGGAAAGGGAACATGTTACTGGAGTTTGGGGGGGCGGAATTGATGGGGAGAAGAGAGGGGATCGGGAGTGGGACCGGCAACCATGAACCAACTGACTGGGAACACTCCAGCCAAATACTAGAATAGGAGGAGAATTGTCTTTAAGAAGAAGATCTGTTATAAATAATTGAAGCACATTGTATACTAACCCCATGACACAACAAGTTGTATATGCAATGTTTTCTATGTGTATTGTTAATATTGCTATGAATTAATTAATCATATTAAGTACGTTTCTTTGTGACTTGACTAAGTGTAAACACCATGAATAAATGTATACACTTATAATACTGATCTCTGGACTATATAATGCCAAATTCAACATAGCATTTGAAGAGTGTCACTGCTAATAGGTGTGAAGTAAAGGGAGGGGTAATCAATTGTCATCCATTGGTAAACAGCATAGGTCTCTTCCCCCATTGCAACTGGTCTCATGAAAACAGAAAATTGGGAAGTAGCCATTAGAAACACACTTGTATTAATGGCTGGAGATACTTCAAACAGTACTTCAGAAATGTTTCTGTTGCATTGTTCTATATTCATAGACAATGAAATAATGATTTTCAAACAAGACAATACATTCTTCCAATTGTAAATGTCTCAATCGTATGAAAAAGTTTGGCCATAAGAAAAATGAACACTGATTTTCTCTATGGGTGTAAATGATGTGCTGAATGGTGCATTGACTATTTAATGCCTTGATCCAATCTATACCTTTAGTTTGCATTTAGTATGCATTTAGTTTTCAGACTCAATCATTGATTACAAGAAAGGAAGGGGAACAGGAATAAGTGAGATTCCAGAAATGCCTTTAGCAGGAAGCTGACTGAAAAAGTCAAGAAAAGAGAAGGGAATATATTAAAGATTAGAATCAATGCAGCGTGTTTTAGTAAAACAGTATTATCTTATTTTGAATAATAAAATAAATAATACTGAGATGAATCATCATCATAATAATTTATGATTTTTATATATCTCTTCATTGCAGATTTCTCACTCTTCTTAGCACTGTAATATTTCTGGTGTTTGAGTGGTAAATAGTAGGTATTCAAAAAGCCAAACAAATGTAGCTCTATATCTGTATTGTGACTGCAAATGACACATTGTTTGAGAATGACCATTGAATAATTAGCGGAACAATCATGCTCAGTAGTGGATAGGGAAGTTCTACCAAGCAAGCACAATTATCAGACTGCAACTCAGATTTCACAATCATGTTCCTTTACCGCAAGTATGATAGATGAATTGAACTTTGGAAAAATCATGAGTTGTTTTAAATAAATCCTTTGGGTGTCATTTGAGCTAGTGGTAATTTCTTGCACATTAGGTGAGACAAACGCCTATCTTTCCCTAACTTGACAAGAATGTCCCTGCCTAAAAAAATAAGGCTAAAGAAAAATGATCTAGTTTCCAAAAAGTATCTGACCCTCACACTAATATATACGACAACATTATACAAAATTTGTTTGGCTGTCCTAAATTCCTTCAAATAACATATCAATTCAAACTCAAAATCTTGAAACAGTAATCCTTGTAACCCGGGTTAGATTCCCGTCCCCTGGATCAATTCAGGAATATAAGGAACAAAGTTCACTTTCAATAGAGTTATGTGCAATAACAAAGTTACACTCAATGTAGCATTCAATGTATTTTCCATTCAATATATCCTTTGACTTGGCAAACTTAACAAATCTCTCCTGAAGGCTTGATCACAAATCAAAGCCATTGCAAGTTTATTCCACAATCTCCTGCTTGTCAAAACAAAAGTGTTCTCCTCCAAACACAAATTCATAAATCGATGCAAGCGTCCTTTCCTCCTTAGGCCAAGCATTTGCTAGCACATTATACGTCTTCTTCATAAGAAACACTTTAGTCAGGATGGTTCAACAATCACTTTCTAAAATGCAACAGTTCAGCAAGACAAGATGATATAATTAACACATCATTTCCACCACACCTTTTTACCACAACCACAGTACTTTAAAAAATCAAGTTCTTCTTCCAGGTATACTTACCTGTTAGGACTAACTACAATTGCAACCTTTCCTGTTTTACTCACCTGCCTGGATAAAATTCCTACTACTACGATTATGCTCTGTGATGAAGCTTGTTCCAAAACACTCCACACCAGAATCAGAAACGAGGAGATTTGAACCAACAACTGATTCTCTAGACAGTCTCTTGACTCCTATCAAAATGTGTTGCATCACTTTCCAAATTGGTATTCCATGAAAAGATAATTGTTTGCTCGCTTGTCTTTTGGCTTAGGTAATACATGTTTTAGTTCTCTCCCCGTTGGTCTCTTTATGAAAGGGGGGCTTTGGTCTTGCAGCCTTTGCTTTTTTGGTTATACAACCTCTTGGCTTTTGGCAATGCGGATTACAGTTCTCTCCCAATTGACTTCCTTTCTTGGGAGAGTTGAGCCCTATTTGCCTTTGTATCTCTCTTCTGCAGACTTGACAGTGCAGGTTACAATAGTCTCCTAATTGGTATCCGTGATTAGGAGAGTTGTGCCCAGTTTGTCTGTATATCAGTCTTCTCTGGCTTTGGCAATGCGGGTTACAATTGTCTACTAAATGGTATCCCTTATTAGGAGGGTTGCACCCAGTTTGACTGATTATTACTCATGTCTGGCTTTGGCAAACTGGGTTACAATGTTCCCCTATTTGGAATCCTTCATTAGGAGAGTTGCGTCCGGTTTCCCTGATTATCACTCCTCTCTGGCTTTGGCAATGCTGGTTACAATGTTCCCCTATTTGAAATCCTACATTAGGAGAGCTGCACATTTTTTGCCTCAATTCAATTTTTCGGTATTCACAATAATTCTTCTCACTTAGCGGGCTCCTTCGGAGCGCCCAGTGGTCACCTTCAGGCCAACTCACTGGTATGCCTTTGTGTCTCCTACTGACTCGCTGGTGTTGTTGCTTGTCTCATCTGGGCCTCCTCTGCTTCTGTCAGCTCCAGTTGAACTGCCGCCATGTGCGCAGACCTTCAATGGAGCTTTCGCAGATTCGTGTGATCTCTGGTAAAACTTCATTACCAGAGCAATTCACTGCATGTCGGGAGCTCCTCTCCCAACGGAGTGGCTTGCTTCAGATTTGCTTCCCACTGGGCATCCTCTGCATGGCCACGTTTTCACAATCTCTGCCGCATCTCCAACACAGCGTCCTCCTGTCACCACAAATACACGATCAGCCTCTGCTTCTTCCTGCTGCTCTAGCAGCTGAGCGTTTTTTAAATCAGGTATTTTCTATTCTGAGAACTAGACCGCTCATAACACTTCAATAACTCTGAGCCCCTCTTCCTCGTCCCAGTACTATGGCCATTATGGGACTTCAGGGCTATAATGTTCTTGTTTGTTTAATTATTAGTTAAGCCAATCTCATTGAGTAACTGAGAGTGTTCAAACTTAGGGGAGGTTGTTAAACGAGTTGGCGGTTTACCCTTAGATTTAAGACCTTTATATAAGGCAGACTCATATGCTGTGATATTAACTTCCTGAACCCCCAATATACAATTTTCTTGCTTGTTAAAAGAGTTTTTATGTTGTGTACTTTGGGTAGTTCTGGGATAGGGTACCATACAGTGACAGCATGCCATTAGATATTTAGACATTAGGGAAATCTCATCCTCAGAATAGGACTAATATTGCATTTCTCCTTGTGGAATCACCACTTCCCCATGGCAGGCATCTCCACCCATGTGATCCTCCCTCATGTTACCACCCCCAGGAATTTAATCAGGTAGTGGCTGCCTTCCCCTGGCCACATGAGAAGAGACTTTAGGCTAGAGATTAGTGATGACATCACAGGAGTCATCCCACCTCTTCTATAACCCAGCAAATGTAGAGAGTACTGAGATGAGGAATATTTCTAGTGGGTTGCAACATCATACCTCACTCAGTACTGAGACGAGGAGGAGGCACGGAGCAGGACAGAATACTTACCAGGACCACTTTGCCCATTCTAGTCGTTCTCGACAGCCTATTGGAAGAAACTGTGTTAAAAGCAAAGAAGGACTGGAAGAAGAGTCAAGCCCACCCTGGAGGAACAGCAAGACAGAGAACGTTCAGGGAAGAAGGAAAGCAGACCGGGGAGCTGAGCAAGGAGAAGGTGAAGCTGGTCTAGTATGCAGGACAGCTTGGTGAGCAGCAGGGAAGATGCTCCTGGCTTCCCCAAAGGTTGGCAGCCATTGAAGAACAGTTCTACGAGGATGAGAGTGAAGGAGGTATGGCAGAGACGCCGACCTCCGAAAAGGAAAGAAAGAAAGAAGCATAGGAAGCCCCACTGCTGACGGCAGGTGTACAGGACATCCAGAGAACATCACAGACCACAAAACAAGGTACACTGATGAGTTGGGACGTGCCAGGGGACCTGTGAAGTGGCAGAGACAGTCCAATGAGACAAGTAAGCCCATACAGACACATGAATTGATCTGGGACCATAACCAATGTCAAAAGACAGTTTAAAAGCCTGCTCAGGTGAGCAATACTTGGTAGAGCAACTTGGGAAGTTTAGGAGAGTATTGACAGAAGCCTGCAGTGCGAGTTTGAGACCCAAACCCATGTGAAGAGAACTGTGAAAGTGATGGACAGTATATGGAGTACTTGGCATGCAATTAAAGCAAGTCTCTATGTGACTGCATAGCCTGCAAGTGCATTCAGGCTGTTCTTCTTTGTTCTAGTACCTGGTGGGAGGAAACCAGGCCTGCCAAACAGGGGAATGAACACACCACAGCTTGAGAGTGCATCCAGGCTCTTCTTCTTCATTGCAGTACCTGGTGTGAGGAAACCAGGACTGCCAACCAGGATCAGAGACCCACCACAGCTTGAAAGTGCATCCAGGCTGCCCTTCTTCATCACAGTACCAGGTGGGAGGAAGCCATGATTGCCAGCCAGGGTCAGGGACCCACCATAGCTTGGGAGTGCACCCATGCTGTTATTTTCATTGCAGTATCTTGGGAGAGAAAACCCGGACTTCCAACCAGTGTCAGAGACCCACCACAGCTTGGGGAGTGCATCCTGGTTGTTCTTCATTGTTTCTGTTCCTGGTAGAGAGGAAACCAAGTCTGCCTACCAGGGTCAAGGACCCACTCCAGTTTGGAAACACATCCAGACTCCTTTTGTTTTTGCAACTGTTCCTGGTAAAAAAGGAACCATGTCTGCCAAGCCAGGTCCGGGTCCCAGGGACAGAAAAGAAACCTGATAGGGGCCAACAAGGGGACAGAGTTTTCCCCAACAATTGTTGAACTTTACAAGAAGCCTGAACAAGACCGGGGAAGGGAGATATTCCCCAATGCTTCAAGTCTGAAGAGTGCAGAACTGTCTTTTGTCCAGGGGAAGGGTGCCAATCCCTTTGAGCTAGAAATATCCTCTTTTTCATTTAGTTTAACTTAGAGTGTAAGGGACAGAGTTTGGATTCTGACATTGTACATTGGGACTTTTGCTTTTGACATTCTGACATTAGTTATTTAAGCTGAGGGTGGGACACCCCTCCTAGAGTTAGGACCAGGGAGGGTTTTCTTTTTATTTTTGCACTTGAATAAAAGTTTGTAATAATCATCATGACCCCTCTTACAGTAGACTCAGACCTGATATTGTAAGTGCTACTAAATGGTACAAAGCTTAATTCTGGTCTCATAACCTAGCAAACATGTTTTTAAAGCAAACAAAACACACTCAGAACTGTGCCAGTTTTGATTTTTCCTGGGTTTATTGTAATGAAAAAAAGTCATATGTTTGCCCTTTTGCGATGACACCTGTTTCGGCTCTGGCTGCCTTTTTCAAATCAGGGCTTGCGCATTGCAGTCTTGTGCCAGTCTATTGGCTTCAGATATAATTCATTTTTGGGTTAGATCCCATGTTTTTGAGTTCTGCAGTCTCTCGCGTCGGCTGTTGTCCTAACATATATGTGAAGCCAATAGACTGACACAAGACTGCAATGCACAAGCCCTGATTTGAAAAAGGCAGCCAGAGCCGAAACACATGTCATCACAAAAGGGCAAACATATGACCTTTTTTTCATTACAATAAACCCAGGAAAAATAAAAATTTGCGCAGTTCTATGTGAGTGTGTTTTGTTTTTTCTATATTTTTGGTGGTTCTTTGGCTTTTAACCACCTCAATTGGCAAGACGCAATGGTAGAGTTTAAGAAACTAAGCAGAGGGAATAAGTGTCACCAAACAGACCAGCCCCATCAAAAGCCAAAAGTGTGGATTTTTTATGTTTTTTTAAAGAATGTGTGGTCTGAAGCATGTAGGTGGATTCCATTATGATTGAATTGACGCTCCCCGTTTTCTAAAAAAATATGTGATATGCCCACACTATTACAGAATAGATGTTATACTTCCGGCTGTAAAGATACTCTCAGATGTATGCCAAGAACATTGTCTAAATGAGCTTAAAGTAAGCTGGGAACAGGAACATAAAATTGCAATTACCTTTATTATTCAATGACTTAGATGAACAAGAGTGTGGTGTGCTAATCATGCAAAAAAGGCCTTGTTTATCACACTGAACTTGTGGCAGGGCAATTGTGCATGATTGTTGCAAGTATGCTTTCAGGAATACTGAACATGATTATCTAAGTCCCTGAGTAGCACAACACAACAATATTAAATGTATTCTGTGTTGTAAATCTTCAGCTGCCTCAGCCTTATTTCTTTGTTCTTATGGGAAAAAGAAACTAAGTGTTTGTATTGATTTTTAAAGCCTTTGAAAAATGTGCTTCTGGTTCAGGTCAGTGATGCAACCATCTATACAAAATTGGATAGAACAGTAGTTTACAGTGACAATACTTGTGTGTTTTGGACAGACTGAGAAGGCCCGGATAGTCCAGTGGCAATTCTGGTACATTTTGAGCACAGAGAGCTGAAAAATGTTTAACAGTGGCAATAGTAACATAGTTTAGGCACAGAGAGCATAACAATGTATTATAGAGGTGATATTTCCACATTGTGGGTACTGTGAGAAACCTGATGGTGTCTCTCCCACTAGTCCCATTGATCTGTCATCCAGGTGGCCAGGACACAGCCATCGCTTTTGGATCCAGTTTCTGGGAGTGGACCAATGCAGGAGGATCACCTGGATGGGGAATCTTCTGGGAATGGAAGTGGGACACCGGATGGCGAGATGCAGTATCCCCTAACTATAACACCTTTACCCCATCCTACCAGATAGGATACCTAGGGATTCACCCCCACCCCTCTCAATTTTCTGACACAAAAACTTTCTCATGGACAACTCACTGTGGGGGAAAACGGACTAACACCCAAGCTGTATACCTGACATTTTCAAAAAAACAAGGGGGGTCCTGCAAGTCCCTCTGCCGGACATTAGTCCCGGCTACGAGAGACTTACCCAGAGTCATAAGCTCACCATATTTCACAGAGGAGAAATATCTACAACATATCAGTCTTTGTCCTGCCCTAGGGCAGTCCAGCACTGAAATGCTAAGCAATTCTCCTCTTAACAAGAGTACCAACAGCAACCCCAGACACGTGTTTTGGTTTGGTTGGACCTCATCAGTAGGATGGAGCTGTGTATCTCTAAGAAAAGTGAGTAAGGGGTCCACGTCTGTATTCCCCTAGTAACTTAGGGTGAGACACACAGTTACTTAAATATACAAAAAAACAAGGGGGGGGGTTCTGGGAGTCCCTTATGAGAGATTTACCCAGAGTCTTTAGCTCACTATCTTTCACAGAGGAGAACTATCTAAAATATATCAGTCTTTTTCCTGCCCTAGGGCAATCCAGCACCAAAATGCTAAGCAATACTCCTCTGAACAAGAGTACAGACAGAAACTCCAGACACATGTTTAAGTCTGGTTGGAACTCATCAGTAGGGTGGAGCTGTGCCTCTCTAAAAATAGTGTGCAGGGGCCACGTCTGAATTCCCCATGTAACTTAGGGTGAGACCCAAAGTTACTTAAATATGTAAAAAACAAGGGGGGTTCTGGGAGTCACTCTGCCAGACATTAGTCCTGGTTACGAGAGACTTACTCAGAGTCTTTAGCTCACTATTTTTCACAGAGGACAAATATATAAAACATATCAGTCTTTGTCCTGCCCTAGGGCAGTTCAGCACCGAAATGCTAAGCAACTCTCCTCTGAAAAAGAGTACCAACAGCAACCCCAGAAACGTGTTAGGTCCGGTTGGTCCTCATCAGTAGGGTGGAGCTGTGCCCCTCTAAGAAGAGTGAGCAAGGGGTCCATGTCTAGATTCCCCGAGTAACTATAGGTGAGACCCAAAGTTAGTTAAATATTCAAAAAACAAGGGGGGTCCTGGGAGTCCCTCTGCCGGACATTAGTCCTGGTTACGAGAGACTTACTCAGAGTCTTTAGCTCACTATTTTTCACAGAGGACAAATATATAAAACATATCAGTCTTTGTCCTGCCCTAGGGCAGTTCAGCACCGAAATGCTAAGAAATTCTACTCTGAACAAGAGTACCAACAGCAACCCCAGACACGTGTTTCAGTCTGGTTGGACCTCATCAGTAGAGAGGAGCTGTGCCACTCTATGAATAGTGAGCAAGGGGTCCACGTCTGGATTCCCCTAGTAACTTAAGGGGACCTCAAAGTTACTTAAATATTCAAAAAAAAGGGGGGTTCTCGGAATACCTCTGCCAGACATTAGCCCCAGTTACGGGAGACTTACCCAGAGTCTTTAACTCACTATCTTTCACAGAGGAGAAATATCTAAAACATATCAGTCTTTGTCCTGCCCTAGGGTAAGCCTCTCATAACTAGGACTAATGTCTGACAGAGACTCTCAGGACCCCCATTGTTATATATTTTTTATTTTTTTATTATAGGAGTGTTCTAGTTTGCACATAAACTTTTTCACTCTTATCATCGTTTCTTTTCTATTTACAATTGTGTTACATCTTACACTTATTAATCAGTTTGTCACACAATTCCTAAAAAAATATTTTTTCCGATTGCCTTCAGTTCATGATCTTTTTTAATGTTCCATATTACTGATTATGATAATCAGTTTCCAAAATTGGATAATAGTGACAATGAGTTTCTCATCATTTCCGGCTAATATTCTGGCCCACCGCTGGGTAGATTCAAGGGAGATGGTTTGCAGCAACCACGTGTCTCTAAACAGTTGTCTTTTATTTTTTTGTGCTGTGCAGACCATAATGATATGGTACAGGGTCTCCACTTGTGTTTTGTCTTCACAGAATCGACAAAAGGAGAGGTCTTCAGGTATTTATTTTGTCATTGCTAATCGTTCTCTTGTAGGTAGAATATTTAGACGTAGTCTGAGGAATTGATCTCTTTTTTTTAAACTTTATTTTTGGATTTTCGAACATAACAACTCAATTAAACTCAATGTACAGCGTACCTCCCCCCGCCCTCCCGAACCCCTCCCTCCGTCCCCTGGTAGTTCTCCCTTTCGCGTAGCTGTCTTTGCCATCTGGGAGCTGCTTGGATTTTCTTCTTATTGTCATAGGTGTGAAGGAATGGAGTCTTTAAGGTGCGGATTTTGGCGACGGGTTTCCTGATAGACTTGAGCCTGCGGTTGATAACAGACATGCAATGTACGGAGCCCAAATGTCTGGTGGTCTCGCATGGAGTGGCAGGGTCTTTATAAAATTTGTCTCTACATCTTGACTGTAGGTCATGTCTTTGAGACAGTCTTGGAGGTTCGGAGGTGGCCCCCTGCTCCAGTGTATTGCAATTCTTCTTCTTGCTAAAACCAGTAGTAGATCTGTCAGTTTACCGCCGAGGGCTGGGAGGTGTTTGGTTAATCCCAAAAGTGCCAAAACCGGGTCAATTTCCAGTTGGGTTCCAGTGATTGCAGATATTTTCTCTAGCACTAGTTCCGAAAAGGGCTCTATTTTGGGGCATGTCCATGCCAGATGGAGGAAGTCAGCTTCTGGAGCCTTACATCTGTCGCAGGTTGCTGGGGATGTCAACCGTTGTTTGTTGAGTTTCGCTGGTGTGCAATATGTTTGATGAATACAGTTGAAGTGAATCTGTTTATGCTGTGTGTTCAAGGAGACTTTTTGTGTCTAATGGACGATGTATGACCAGTCTTCGTCTGTTATTGTGGTTTGTAGGGTTCTTTCCCACCTTCTTTTTGGTGCCTGGGGGGTAGGTGCTGTGTAGCTCAATAACGACTTGTAGATTTCCGAGACAAGCCTTCCATCTCCTTGAGATTGGATTACACAGTGGAGAAGATGCCATGTCGGGGGTTGTTGAGGAAACGTAGGTAGAGTCTTTTGTAGTGTGTGGCAGGGTCTGAAGTATGTGATAGATCTAGAGCGTTGCTGCCTCCTCTCTCTCTGGCTTGTTGTGGGGTGTTAAAGGTGCCTTCAATAAAGAGGTTTTCGAGTGTTTTTATTTGCAGTTTGTCTGTCTCGTTTGAATGTTGCATTTTTTTGCGATCGTTCTCCAGATAGAGTGCGTGACCTGGACTATGTTAAGTGTATTATGGGGCACCTGTAAATTACCCAGAATTAATGTCCCGAGGAGATAGGGCTTTGCCAGTGCCCGTTTGATTTGTACTTGGGGTCTAACAAAGTCTGTGGCATACCAATGCCCTAGGAATTGGGCTTGTGCGGCCCAGTATTATCGTTCTGGGTCGGGTAGGGCCAGGCTGCCTCTTCTTATGGGTTGAATGAGTGGCTATACACGCATTTCACCGCAGTATTTTTCATCGCGTGTTTTTTCATCGCCGTTTTTATTTCGCAAAAAAACTCATTGTTTTTTGTTTTTTTTGGTGGGGGGGTAAAAAATTTAATATATGGTTGTGGATGTAAGGGAATAAAAAAAAGGGGGGATTGGGAGGCGCTATCCCCCTCCACAAAAAAAAAAGAGTTTTTCGAGAAAAAAAAAACAGCTCTGGAAAAACCTGCGATGAAAAATACTGCGGCGAAATAACAGAACCAAATGAGTGTGGAGTATGCCACTCTGGACACTTTACCCACCCACACCAAGTCGAGTATTACACTCCGGATACTTTTTAGGAATTGTTGTGATAATAGAATAGGAATGTTTATGAAGAGATACAGGAGTTTGGGTAAAATCACCATTTTCACTAGTGAGACACGGCCCCACAGGGTAAGTGGGAGAAGTTTCCATTTCATCACCTTGCTGTGTATTGCTTCTAACATTGTTCCGAAGTTGTCTTGCATGACTTTTGCATGGTTTCTTGATAGTGAAATACCGAGATATTTGACTTTTGATGATTGCCAGTTCAATCCGAAGTCGCCTCTGTTAGGGTGAATATGATGGACCTGGAGTGGTTGATCTTCAGCCTTGAGGAGCTACCAAACTTAATTATCGTACGCATTATTGGACTTAGGTTGTCTGCCGGATTGTGCACGAAGAGCGTGATATCATCCACGTAGAGTGAGACCACGAATTTATGTGGGCCTATTGTTAAGCCTCTTAGTAGGTGTTGAGCCCAGAGGTCTGATGCCAGGGGCTCCATCACCAGTGCAAACAGCACCACTGACAGCAGGCAACCCTGTCTGGTTCCTCTCTGGAGTCATATTGCCAGGGATTTAGTGGCTCCCATGGTGATAATGGAAGATGGGTCCTTGTACAGTAATGCTACCAGTTTGAGGAAGTAGGCACCCAGTCCCATGCGGTGCAATACTTCGAAGAGGAATGGCCATTCGATTGAATCAATTGCTTATTTCTCAGGGTTGAGTGCTGCCATTGCTCCGAGAATCCTTCTAATCCCGAAGGATGTGTTCCATCCGGGGTTAAAGCCCGCCTGGTCGGCAATGACCAGGCCTGGCATAAGCGGGAGAAGTCTAGCTGTTAGAATTTTAGCAAGTATTTTATTGTCTAAGTTTATCAGCGAAATCGGCCTGTAGGAGCCGCATTCATCTTGTGGTTTTCTTGTTTTGTGGAGAAGGATCATGGTTGCTTATCGCAGGGTCATGGGTAGTGTTCCTGATTCTATCATTCCTTGTAGACATTCAGGAGCAATGGTGCCAGGAGGTGGGCATGTGCCTTGTAAAATTCACCTGTTAGGCCGTCAGGTCCGGGGGCCTTCGTGTTAGGGAGATTTTTTATGGCTCTAAGGATTTCTTCCAGGCAGATAGGGACGTTCAGTGGTTCTCTCAGTGCTTCTTCCGTCCAGTATAGTTCAATCTCATTTAGGTATTGGGTAAGATCCACCTGGCTTGCGTTTTATTTGGTACTGTATAGCTCTTGATAGTATGAGTGGAACGTTTCGACAATTTCTACTTCTGTGTGGACTAGTTCTCCTTGTTGGTTCCTTATCCTTTCCACTAGGGTGGGTTTCCGCTCAGCTGCAATAAGGTGTGCCAATAAGGCACCATATTGTCGGATTTTGTTACCTCGGGATAGGAACTTTATTTCCCTTTCTGCCGTTGGCCTAAACTTGTCTAGTTCCTATTTTAGCACGGCCAGGGACCCAGGGTCCTTTGATTGGTGTATTTTAGTTCCAATTCTTTCAATCTGGTTTCACTGGAAGTTCGTTCCCTACGGATAAGTCTCAGTATGCCTTGCTCTTTCGCTAGGCATACCCCTCTAACATAGCATTTCATGGTCACCCAGAGCAGACCGGGGGACGCCACTGACGTCTGGTTGATTTCTAAAAAGGTGGTCATTTCGGTGCGCAGTTCATCTGCAAAGATTTGGTCTTGTACGGATCCTGGCTTGAATCGCCATTGTGGTCTGCTTTTCCTGCTGGCAGCTGGGTTGTATAGGAGCGTGACCGCAGGAATTGATCTCTTATCCTTTGATCAGGAAACTGTTGCAGAGTTGCAGATAGCGAGGCAGTTGCTGCAGTGCTCTCACGTCGATATCATGCGTTAACGAGTTTGTATTTTGAGTTTAGATTCTTCATTCTAATCCAGTTGTTTCTTTGTATTATTGTTTTGGCTTTTTGTTGTCTATTTATCAACATTTCAAGATGGATTTCTTCATGTTCTAGAAGTTTGGTACAAGCTTCTTTCCAAACCTTGAGCACTGACAGTGGTGGATGGTTTTTCACGAATAATATCAATTGAAGGTAATTTGTTGATCAGATGCGTCTTTCTGAATAGTGTCAAAGTCTTCCATTTTTTCACATCTTCTAGTGATTGTAAGCCTAGTTTGTGCCGTGTACGTGGCACTGGGAAGGTGGATGGCAGTTGTAGTATTTTCTGCCATATCAATCCTTCCAATCGAAGCCACATATCTTGGGGTGCGTACAGCATGGTTCCTGAGCCATACGTCAAGATGGCCGTTATTTTCTGTGTGTAAAAGGCTATTATTGGTTGCAAGGAGTAGGATCCATACTTTCAGTGTATTAACCTTCCTTGGCGTGCCAAGGATCACGCTTTTTCTTTTGTTTTCTCCGTCCATTCTTTCTCTGTTTCCAACTGATTTATTGTAAGTTCTAGGTATTTAAAGGACATTACTGTTTTGAGTTTAATCCCGTCAAGATATAATGACAAGGGTTTTTGTTTTGCTTTCTGTGTTAGCGTCATTACTTTTGTTTTCTTTACATTTATTTTCAGATCATTTTTTTGCATGTATACCATTAGATGATGTATGCTCCTTTGTAGCCCAGTTTTCGTTTTATCGAAGCACACTAGGTCATCTGCATATAATATATGCAAGACTTTGTTATTTTTATATTTTAAGTAACTTTGGCACTCTCTAGGCAAAATGCATCCTCAGGAAATTGAGAACTTCATAAAGCACCCAGGATAGAAAAAACAGAAAAATGAGAAGACAAACTATGCATCATTACCCATGGTGAAAAGTAGTTACATGTATATGTCATCATGTCTATTGACCTCTGCTGAACGTAGAAACTAATCTATCAGACTGCTTTGTATTCTTTATTTGAATGCATCTTCAAAACACTTTACCTTGAGAGAACTGGAGCGTCAAAGGAAACTCCTGTTGTATTATAACACAGTTCATTCCTTTCAATTTACATCCCTCCTTATAGATGGTTGTATTCTACTATATGACAATATTTAACATGTACTCGCCTTCAAAGGTTATAGTTTTGTTCTGAAATACACATATATTTTTCCATCATAACTAGTAATAAGAACGTTGACAATAATTGGGCTAGGGTGTTTCGGTATCTGCTTTCATCCTAGGAACGTTGTGGTTCCTTTCAATGTCAGCTAGCAGAAATGCACCTTACTGTTTGCCCTTGAGAGTAACATTCAACAGAGTAGAAACAAACATTTTATGATCCATAGCCAAACCATTGTGATGTTTGGTAACCTAAATATGCTATTTTGCAAAACCTCCACCTGCATATGCTCAACTTGATTCTCCCACTGCTCTATATAGATATAAAAATCTTCCACCTTGGACCTGGCCCTGCATGTATTTTACATATAATAGTAATCTGTGATTTCACCAAATCCACTTGACCTAAAGGTGAAATCATCTATTTCTTTTTTATTTGAATTTGTTTTTATTGTGCGGGGGTGGCCCCCATGCTCCCAACACTTCTCCCTACCATATCCTATCCCTTTACCCCACCCCATCTATGTTTTTTAAATGCATCTACTTACCTTACCAATTTGAAGAAAACAAATCGAAGATTTCTGATTAGGTGAAATTGGATTCGGTGAAATGGTGAAATCTATGGTATCGATATTAGCTTGCTGATGCTTTCAACTCTGTGGTCCATGCTTGCCATTATTTACTGCTGCACAATGAGACATGTTTCTGTGAATGATTATTGACTTCCATGGCACTGCAAATAGCTGCCAACAATTTCAGAATTTGAAACTCCTCTCTAAACATCTTGGTGCACCTACCCTGCACCTCAACGTCTAGACCATGTGGCCAAGAATAAGCATGTTCAGACTTGAGGATTAGAAGAGTTGCATGCCTAGTCTACATATTCAAGTCATATGCTTGAGCGTGGGTTTAATACAAGGCATTACCTCTGATGTCGAAGTTGGGTATGGCATTCTAAATTGCGTTCGAGTTTGGATGTGATCTCAGGTGCTAAACAGGCTTTTTGACAATTTGTCTTACTTAGTCTTAGACCTCACTACTGTGTCATGTATGATGCATGATCTACCTTTGAAACGTTGTACGCAACCTGAGTTCATCCCAGCATAACACCCAAGTTGTCACAACATATCACAACTGAGGAACCATGCTGCTGATCCTTTGATGTGCTACAATGAAGAGAAGAAGGGGACCAGCTGCAGAATCAGAGGAAAATCCAGGACAAGGTTGTGGCAGTACATTGGTCAGCTGTATGGCTGTCAGACCTATTCACAGTTGGGGGCCATATGCTGGAATGGAGCGGTGTGGGGGAAGATGGGACTTGAATCCAATGTGTTGGATGTATAGTGAAATTAAGAGCCACTTTACTCATATACCTACAGAATGACTTACCAATCTACTAAAGCTCTTCTGGGTTGGAATGAGCTGCTTTGAGAGTTTTGACCATTTTGTCAGGAAAGGTCCCACCCCTGATTTATTGCATGACTTAGTAACCACCTTATCAGACTTGTTCCTGGGTCTGACGTCCACCCTCACAGTACGGCAGCGCTTTCCTTAATCTACAACAGTCTAGTTAGTGTTTTGTCCAATGCAATAGCTTTCCCTCAACTGGAATTTTAAAAGGGGTGACTCCACCGCCAATAATATTTCTCCTGTTTTGGTAGAGTTCATCTGCTGTGATGACTCATCCTGTCCTATGGCTAAAGCCGAGATCCCCTGCTGGCCACAACAGGTCTACTGAGGGAAGCACTTAACCCAGATGAGTGGTGCAGCTATCCAATCCTCCCCCAGCAGCTGCACTGTGGCAGCTCCCACAACAACCAGGCATTGGGGCTACTCACCTCTCTTTGTCCTGTGCGCCTACTGCTGTTCAATGGTGGCAGGACCCAGCAACTGAATCCCTGTCAAACAGCAAGCCTCCTAGATCTTGCTCCAGGTACCAATGCCATCTCTGCTGATCCTTGCAGAAGTTGGCTGCCTTCACTGCCTTGCCCCTAGTCCAAGTTCAGGGAGCAATATGTCCTCCAAGTCCATGTACACCAGCTCCAAGTGTGAAATCAGTAAACGTGGGTACACAAATGTTATCTGTCAAGACCGTCATAATTGTAAGGAACAGGTTTGCTGGCACCTACCTTCTTTCATCTCATACATAATGTTTAACAAGAATGAGAATTAAAGCCAGCTGTTACACAGCAGCAGGAGGAGCCCAACACTTGCCAGACCAGAGTCATCACGCAGCAGCCGGGTTATCTATTTTTAATGGGGGCAGGTTTATACTAGTATTTAGCGAAATACTGGGCCTCATTCCGACCCGGGCGCAAAGGGATACCGGGCACCGGTATGGACACTGGTGCCGGTAATCCCTTTGCGCCCTATTCCGAGGTCCCCCAACGGGACTGTAAGGTACGTTTCTTCGGACCAAACATACCTTATGGTTCCCGTTAGGGGACCGGGGTGCAAATAACAGCCTTGGCATGCGCCGGGCCATTATTTGTGCCCTCCCCATTTCCATTAAGCCCTATGGGGGCTTAAATGCGAATGGGGAATGGTTTGGTAAATGGGGATTTACCGGTCCCTCCAAGGTCGGAATGGACCGGTAAGTCCCCATCTCACCAAACCGGAGTCGGAGCCGGTTTTGGAGGCAGCCATGGCGCAAATAGCGCCATGGCTACCTCCAAACTCGGAATGAGGCCCACCGTTTCTAACTGGATAAAAGAATATATACTGTAGTTACCAAAGGATCAATTGCAAGAAAATTTTAAAAAATATGCTATCTAGGGTGGTCCCACCTGTGCTGGAAATACATATTATTTACATTGTTGCTATACGCAACCTTCATATAGAAGAACAACATTAAAGAGAGAGAAAAAATACTATTTGTAGCTCGCGCTTTGAAACACTTGTGTATAGGCGTTTTATAAATGCCATATCATATCATATCATGGCTGCACCCAAAAGGGAAATGGTATTTATTGTATTGTAGCTTGTGCCTGTCACACTAGAAGTAAGTAATTGCTAGTTTCCTTTGAGTTTCATCAACTAATAATTGCTCATGTTCTTCTAGAGCGTTGCCACGGGCCCCTTCTGAGTTACCTATTATGACAGGTAGCTTTAAGGTTAATTTGCACCTAAACAAAAAATATGCCCTTTCTGGTGGGACATGTAGCACAAAACTCTTCTCTTCAGTTGTATTCAAATTATCGGACCCCTCCCTAATCCTTCCTCTTTTTGTGTGGAGTTATGACCTTGAGAAATGGAGAGACTACGGCATCTTCTGACCTCGCTCAGCAGTGTTTCTTTCTGCCTGTCGCCCATTTTCATTTCAGTTTGCCCTGTTACCAGCAGGGTTGTTCAGCATGTGTCTCCAAATGCCCTGGACTACGGCTCCCAAGATTTCTCACCAACACTAATCATTTGCTGCCTGCACTTACCCTTGCACTGCCACCTGCTGGCTGCACTTGTTTTCTGCTGATCCTATGTCCTGCACTTGCTCCTCCTCCCCTTCCCTTGGCACTTCTCCCCCTTTCCTCTCCCCTGTACATGCGCAATTTCAATGTCAATGGGCCTAGTAAGATTGTTTTCTTGTTCCCTTGCTCCCCTCCCATGCCTCGTGGTGCCATGAAACACTAATCCATAGGCATGCTATAAATAAAATATCATATCATATCACAGTTCAATATGCTGGCTGGTGCTAATGGAGGATGCACTCCAAAACATCTGGAGATCCAAAAGTTGCAGACTGCTGCCTCACATCATCATGACATATTTTAATGATTCCCCGGTCCTTGTTTTGTTGAAATCTATGTTAACTTCAGCCATTGCTCTGCCGTGAATGAATTCCCTGATATAACCATGAAAGCATGTCCATCTTTCTTGAGCGGCTCGTGGTGCAACCAGGCAGTTGTTTGTAGATGAAACGTCTGGTTTCAAGAGGGGCGACAGTTGTTTACTTGATTGCTGATTCTATCAGATGTGGCTCTAATAATTGAAGAAACAGACATAGGAGACCAGGCAAAACATGCCCATAAAAGGCGAAAATAACCAGGGCAGAGTAAGTAAGCACATCATGTTCCAGAGGAAAATTCCAATGAACCGGATGGACAGAAGATGGTTGTCACGTAGTGGGTTTAAGTATATGGTGGCCTGTGCCCTGTACTGCTGTTCATCTGTGATTATACTGAAAATATGGAAAGTTTCTCATTCATTTATCTTCTGCCCTCTTTTTCCTGGATACCCTTGACTTGGATTCTTTCGAGGTAACAAGCAATCACCCAGGTATGCTGCAGATAGGACAGGAATGTGGAGAGCACCCACTGGCACAAGCTTGACGTGCTTCTCTCTCATTACAAAACGATGGTATGTTCCATTTGAACTGCTCCGCCATATCTCCTCTCACAGCTTGTTAAAACAGCACAGATGAAGTCGAAGCGCTGACCACAGACCAAAAGAATCATATACAGCCTGCTTTATGCCTTTGAGAACATTGCAATAGCAAATATTCTTTCGAATTGCTTGACAGATCTAAGTGTAGAATGGAGAGAGACCCCCTGAATACCTAATGGTATTTCCCATTAGCAGATGACGCACTAATCGTATGTAAACAAACAATAAAACGTGGATTGAATTGGCTTGTATTTTCTACGTTGAAAGCGCGTTGCGCTTATTACGGAAAAAGTTGCAGCGGCACGGCACAGCTGCCGCTTTCGGTTTTACGGGACTGCTTGGGCTCTCTTTCTGCGGAGAATGCCTGTGTGTTCCACGACCTTCGTAGATCTCAAAGGGGGCTCAGTTCACGAGCCACCTGTGCGCCGTGGTGGCCTATTAAGCCGGGCGGTGCAGCGAGTGATCTAGGAAACAGCAGGGTCAGGGGCTTGGATCTGAGAGGCTGGCTATAAAAAGGCGGCCTGAGACGTTCATGAGAGGCCAGGGCTGGGCCTTGCTCACAGGTGCTTGGGTGTGTGCCAGGCCTTCTCACAGGTAATTGTACACGTAGCGGGGGACGTGTGCATCCAATGGATAGTGTGCGCAGCAATAGTTTAATTTGTGGTGTGCCCTGTATCATTTTCCTTTTCCCGCTAGAATTCTATCGCACTGAGATCACATCTCTACATCAGCTCATTATAAATATTTTACCTTGTGAACCGTGCAATCAGATTTAAATCACGTTGCACATTTCCTAGTATTTTTATATATCTATAGTGTTTTGAAAATTGTCCGATCATGGTATATGACATAGGCAGAATTTATTGAATGGGCATCTTTCGTCTTTATTGTTTTCCATAGATTACCCGTCACCCCAAACTCCACCAATCCCCATATCTCATCTGTTATATTATGTTTCTAAGGGCCTGATTCCTAGATTTATTTGCGTGCAGAAAAGTTTTATTACGTACTTTTAGGCATGCAAAACCGCTTACAGCGATTCATGGAACGCACTTTGCGTGCATTTCCTTGGTTTTGCGCAGGTCCATCATGTCTTTGCGTGCAGTCAAGCGCTGTGAGGGACACTCCATGCAAAGTGTGGGACAGGCCTACGCAGAGAAAGAAATAGGGGGCGGAACATGCATATTCCCCATTTTCCTGGCAAAATGAGGAGTAACACGGGCGTGTTGATGGATGGGCTACGTAAAGAAATCACATGCCCATTGTAGCGCAAACATAATTGAATTCATGGATTCCAATGCAGGTCATGTCAGGAAAAGCCACACGCAAACCTCATGAACTCACCGCCAGATGACATTAGATGCAAAGCGCATTCTCTCACCCTCAAACAGACCACACACCCTGGGTGAGACATTCCCAGGAACGGGGCGGGGGTCATAGGGTAAACTGGCATTACCTTAAGGGACAACATATGAACAGAATCTGTGGGAGTGGTTAATGTACCACATGCATGTGCCCACAATATACACACACATACCGTGCAGTGACTCAGATTACTGGATTCGAACAGCAAGTAATGGGAAAAGGTACATTCAGGAAGTGAGAACATACAGAAAATGAAGTTTACAAATAGTTTGAGATTGTACACATCATATTACTAAGGAAAATGTGGATGTAATATGCGTAACAGAGAACTGGCTAAATGAGTCTTGTGGACCAAAGAAAGATCTAGCAACCTCCTTGGGGTGCAATTTCTTTCATAAACATCAGGAACAAGGCAGGGGAGATGGAGTTGGCGTTCTAGCAAAAAAACATCTACAACTTTTTGAATCGCCTATAAAATGTGCAGGATGTGAGGCCTTACTACTAAATCTCTCTCAAAATCCTAATGACTGCATAAACATCAACTTGATTTACCGCCACTCAATTAGCATGCCAGAATTCAATGAGAAATTAGTCCACCTTTTAGCTCCTCTCAATAAGCCCAATGGTGCCACCATCTAGCTTGGTGATTTTAACCGTTGGTTGAAAGACGACCTTGACAAAGAAGCTTTGGGTTTAGTAAAACACCTTAAAAACATGACTTTTATAATGCATAACACTGAAGCCACCCATTCAGGAATTGATTGCATCTAGAAATATCTCCATGGAAATCACTAACACACAGGCATGTATCTGGTCAGACCACTGCTTTGTGAATTGTTCCATCCAGCTTTCTCGTAAAGTAGAGAGGAAACAACATTCACTCAAAAGAACAACCAGTTGAATCTTAAACAGAATTAAGCCAGAGGAATTAGGTCAGTGCCTTGAAATGATTATGGTTCATACCTTAGGCTCATATCCCCCTCAGGTACTGGTGAAGGAATATAGCAGACAATTAACCTCCTACCTAGGCAGAGTTGCTCCTTTGAAATCCAAGGTCATCCGGGATAGTGTGAGACACCAGAACTGGTTTAATATAGTTCTCACTATTCTCAAAAGGGAGAAACGACAAGCAGCATGTATTTGGGAAAAAACAAATCAGAACATAACAGGTTAGCCTGGAACCAGACACAAAAAAACCTATGAAGTTAAAAGAAATGTCTTTAACAATGAAATTGAAAATGCAGAAAACAACTCTAGAAAACGTTTCAAGGTTTACAGGAATCTTGAGAAGCCTACACCTCAGTCCCAGACCCTTGTCCTATGTGACAATGATGGCAGAAAGACACAGCTAGCATTTACGGATAAAATTGATACTGCCTGTGGAAAAATAATTAATAGTGCTAGTACTGAGACTCTCCTAGAACCCCAGGTGTCGGAACATGTGGAAGCCCCCCAGTTCAACTTCGACCCCACAATGAATAATGAAATGGAAACGGTCTTGCAAGCTATGCGTCCTTCCACCTGTCCGGGTGATGTTTTCCGCTCCAAACACATACTGGCCAATCCTAACATCTTTGTTCCATTCCTGATGCATTTTGTAAATGAATCTTTTAAATGGAAATCAGTACCGGAATACTATTAAGCATGTTGTGGTTACCCCACTGGTTAAGAAACCAGACCTAAGTCCCAATGACCCTAGTAACCTGCGACCTATTATGAACACTTATTTTCTTTTTAAGATTGTATATAAGATAGGTACATCACAACTTCTAAATCATCTAAAATTCTCAGGCATCTTGCACCCTAATCAATCAGGGTTTAGGAGTAATCACGGAACCAAAGGTGCCCTTCTATATCTACAGACAAATATACTGGACATCCTAGAGAGAAGTGGGTCAGGCAGCTGATCTGATTAGACCTGTTAGACGCATTTCATTTACAGGACCATAAATGTGTAAGCGGATTCAATTCAACACTACAGCTAAGTCAATGCCTATTCTGGGATGCTGAGGGAAACCCTTATTGATATATTTTGATGTCCAGTTTGTTTACTCTGGATGACAACCCTTATATAACACATCTCTCTTAGAATCCCCCTGACCCCACTGAGCCAAGAAGTAGGTTTGTTTTGCAAATTAACAGGTTTATTTGAAAATTAAACTATATATATACTTAAATTAATTCAGGATCACTTAAGCAATGCTCTATGAATGATTGTCAGGTTGCACACGAATTTCAGCAAGGAAAGCAAGGACAAATATTTTTACACGAGGCTGAAATTAAGCAAAATGTCAAATCGCAGCAAATTTAGACACGTGCGTCGAGCGCAATTACGGAGGCACTATAAGGAGTACTATAAGGGACTCGGTTCTAGGCTCGTTGGAAAGCTTAGAATCTTAGCTTTAAGATGACAGTTAAAACTCGCTCCTATCACAAACGGTTCCGGAGATACGGCCGATTTAGTAAAGGTAGTTTTTCGGATTTGAAATTTTGAAGCTCAGAATGACAGATGACAGTTTTCAGTTTTAAAGATGACAGAATGACATGATTCTAGGAGGCAGTTCTAATAGGCTAAAATAGTTTGGATTAGATTATTTTAAACTAAGAGATTGGTTTTGGCACAGTGCTAGCTGGGTACTCACACTAGATTTTGGACGGGAATGCGACTTCGTCACGGATCGGGTCAGGATTGGACTGCGGTTCCCTCGCCACGGACGGTCTCTGCCTGGTTCTGCTCACTGGATCTGGGTCAGCTCTACTAGCGGCACTGCACAGCTATCTGGTCTGGGTCTGGTCTCTCCGGATAATTCTGCCTTCTGGGTCTCTGGGTCTCTGGTTCTGGCAGAAGTTCTTGGCAAAAATTCAAACAGCTCGCCCGGCTCTTGAATAGTTTGGTTGGTTTTAGGCCTGCTGAAGAGAACTCAGCTTGTGGGTTAGGCCTTTGCTTTGAGTTCTGGAGTCAGAGTTCTAAGTTCTGGTCTCTGTCTTGCTGGAGTCAATCTAGGTCTCTGGAGTTCTGGATGTGAATTCGTCCGTCAGCGTGCTCCGCAGAAAATGGGAATTGAGTTTCTCTACCTGTCCCTGCAGTCTCTTTTTATGTGTTTAGAAAGTGGGTGGGTCGGCTAAATCTGCATGCCCAACCCTCTCAACTTATCATTGGCCAGTTCCTCCTCTCTTCCTTGATTGGGGGGCTGGGTTGTGTGTCATCTTTATGGCTTACAGAAAGACACTCCCCTTATCAATGTGCACACAAATCTATTTCTGATCCAAATACATGTTTCCCAGATACACAATTTGTTGAAATTACATGTACACATTACAGATTCCTTATGGTCCATGCTTGTCCGACTCTGATCTTCCTGGGGGCTTGCATTAAAAAATGACAACTTAATTTTGTTTTTAATTGGTTTACCAATGTTATATCTGCATCAAAAATTACACCAATGTACACCCTCCTTCTTTCCTTTAGAAGGAGGGTGTACATTGGTGTAATTTTTGATGCAGATTTAACATTGGTAAACCAATTAAAAACAAAATTAAGTTGTCATTTTTTAATGCAAGCCCCCAGGAAGATCAGAGTCGGACAAGCATGGACCATAAGGAATCTGTAATGTGTACATGTAATTTCTAGCATAAGCATAAGCCCGGTTTCTAGCATAAGCCCGGTGTCTGTAATATCAATAAATAGCGGGGTTTCGCCTCAGAACATGGTACAAAGTTGAATCAAGTCTTGAATTGTGGGTACATTTCTTGGATTAAGGTTCTCCAAATTGCACATTTTTGTGAGCTTAATACAATATTTTAGAAGCATTTATCTTAAACATATATTTGCTGCAATAGGAATCCACACTCAAGTCTGGCCCGCCCCTCGAAGCTGGGTGGGTCAGCTCACTTGTCCCTGCTCCCAGGCAGAGCTCTGTTTACAGTCCACATCCAAAATTAACATGCTCCATTCAAGGGAAAGAGTCTATTGTGTGGTGTCCGGCAGGCTGAAGGGAAAACCCCTCCTTCCCAATCACCAGGGTCATGTGATATCCTGGGCTGTTGTATGGGTCTCTGGGGTGAGAAGGTTTCCCAGCCTCTTGGCCTGTTAATTGAATCAGATTGTCTCTGGGAACAGCAGGTGGTTAAGAATTTAAATTAACCAACAGGCTTTGAAGTCCCCGTTAGGCTGGATCCTCTTGCACTCCTGAGATACAGTCCTACTGTCAGAGTTTAGACCGCTAGTGCCGGTTTGTGGACAAAGCTGGTACTGCACCCATTTTTGGGATCTGTCTTGAATTAATGCATTTCAATAGAGTGGTCTTTTGCTTGATGGTATAGGATCCTTGCTTAACATTGTTTTGATGGCATCCTTACAGTAGAGTGGTGATGTGGAACCCCCCACAAGAAGGTTGTATCTTTAGAGTGGTCTTGTGCCCATGTTTTTAGCAACTTTTTGACATCAATAAAAAACGGATTTTGAACAGAACCACCTTTCTTTGCACTGGTGGGTGGCAGATTAGGTGACCATTTTGGTGTGCGCAAACTGTGCAATTCTCCTGGATTCTGGCGTGAATGTGGGCGGCGACAGCTCATCCCCACATCTACCCAGTCTATTGATTTAGTTTGTTCTGGGATAGAATAATGGGCGGCGACAGCTCATCCCCACATCTACCCAGTCTATTGATTCAACATGGGTCAAAACCCTTGACAAGCGTCTTCTGTAAACACTGTTTTCCATTGGAAATTGCTCATTGGAAGCTTCTGACTGGATCCGATCTTTCTTGAGTAAGAGGCTAGCTCAGAAACTGAACAAATATACTGAGGGGTTCCTCAAGGAGATTGCTTGTCCTCCACACTTTTCAACTTATACATCAAACCTCTTTGTGATCAGCTTTCTACCATGGGAATCCACTTTACACATTATGCTGATGACACTCAACTCCTGATGGAGTTGAGTGGGGATTATAGAAAAGACTCTGCTAGGCTGCAGCACATATATGGCCTAATAAACATGTGGATGTCCAATCATTGGATGTGCTTGAATAGCAACAAAACTGAGCTGATGATCTTCGTCTCTTCGAGCCAAACTCACTCTAGAATTTGCCAGAATGGTGAGCGAGGAGAATGATATCAACATCCTAAAGAAAGTGAAAACGCTAGGAGTCTATCTGGAAGCCTCACTTGGAGCCGATGTGCATGTGGATGGAATTGTGCGCAACTCCCAATACCACCTCAGGTTGCTGCAGCAAATAAAACCCTTTCTTTCATCGAAAAACTGTGAGACCCTAGTCAGAGCTGTTATTATGCCCAGCTTGGACTACTGAAATGCGCTTCTGATCGGAGCAAATAAAATCTGTATAAATGGGCACCAAATCTTGAGAACAAAGCCATGCAGATAGCCTGTGATATTTTAAGGAAGAACCATGTCTCTACCGCCAGGAAGAACCTCCACTGGTTGGCTGTAAAAGTGATGATATGCTTCAATGCCCTCTCCTTGGCTCACAAATGTATCTATGGTGATGCACCATTGTACCTTAAAAAATGTCTGAAACTTTATGACCCTCATGGATCCCTTCAATCAAGTAACTGTGGGTACTTGAGCATCCCATGGAATAAACAAACAAAAGGTAATATGCGCTAATTTTCTGTGTTAACGGCCCATGCTTGGAACTCACCACCTCCCGAGCTCCACTTGGAACGACACTTGGTGACCTTTCAGCAATGGTTGAAAACACAGCTCTTTGAGTAATTAGTTCCATCTTCTTTCCCCTGGGAATCTTCCTATTTCTTTTTATTTCTTCCCCCTGCTAGATCCCTTTTTCTGGTAAGATACCAATCTTTTGGCTCTGTTGTATGCTTCTTGTTGTACTGTTTCACTTTGTCCTTGCATTTGTGTGTGTTTGTGTGTGCCCAGATGCCTGTGGGCTCAGGTGTGGTATAAATAAATTAAATAAAAATAAATAAAACAATAATGAATAACAAGTGACTTGAATTGGGAACACAGGTAACGGCCGTAAGGGGTCCACATGTGGAAGCCAGTACAAACCTAGATGCACCAAGTATGCCAAACCTGGCCTGTGGAGTCAATGCAGACAAATGGCCAGATCTGTGTTTCCTGAGGCAAAAACTTGAGGGGGAGAAGCCGAGGTAGTGTTGATCTGTGGATGGGCCTGTGTGTTAGACGTGGACTTGTAGCAGGACAGGTCATTTTAGCAGATAAGGGTGTGTAGTCCACTGGTGGGCTGACATACAATCTCCTGCACTTCCTCCTCCTCTGCATCTGCTGCATCATCACCTGCAGATGGACAGACAACATTTTCAGTCATGTGTTTCCTGACAAACATGCACATGTGCATTAAAGTGCATACAGACACCAAATGGATGGACACCCATAGATCAGACAGTTTGACTTGTCACACTGTGAGCTGTATGCCACAGATGTATGCCATTTGCCGACATTCACCCTCCCCCAGTTCTGTCCATGCCATTAGTGTACACATAGCTGTACAAATGTGGCCTACACAATGACTGACGGGCGATGTTATGTTATGTTGTGTTATGTTAAAAGTTATTTATACTGTGCACTATCACCACTGGAGTGGTTCCCTGGTGCTCTGCTGGATCTGAAAGGTAAGAGGGTGGGGTCAGATAGTAGGGTGTAGTGGGATAAAGGAAGAGCAAGATTTGTGATGTCCTGTTGGCAGCTTCAGTTCGGTCAGCACTGTTCGCTAAGCATGTGTGCGGTTTGCAGATCTGTGGGCTCCCATGTGCTGTTGTGCGGGACTATGTGTGGTTTGTGTGTTGTTGCAAAGTAGTGAAGTGCTTGTGGTTTACTGTGCAAGAAGTTGTGTTTGTTTAGGGTTTGAGAGGTGTGTGCAGAGAGTTGATGTTTTAGCAGATGGGCTAGTGTGGTTACCTTGTTATTTTTGATATCTGTGTTGGGTGTCTTTGGCTTGCTGTCTGCTGGAGCATTCCTCTCTCGTTCATTCACCTGGTTTTGTGTGAGGCAGTGGCATATCTCTGTGGTTGTCTAGTGATCTGTGGGCGGGAGGGAGTTGCGGGCCTCCCCAGCAGGGTTGAGATTGCCAATGTTGTTGATTGCTCTTTGGTTGTAAGTGGGCTCTGCCTGGCATGTCTTGAAGTGTCCTGCAATTGACTGTACTCCTGCATTGGGCCTGTGGCCACCTCATCTGCAATTTGGGACTTCCAACTCTCCCTACCAACACCGCCACAGCTCCACAGCACCTATCCAGGACCCAGCAAAGCCACACCTGCCTCAGGGGTTGCCATGTCGGACCATCAACCTCTTCTGGAGAGAGCGGCACCCCCACATCAGCGAGTCAGCGGGCTGCCAACTTCTCCACCACCAAAGTTGCCACTTTGGTGGATTGGGTCCTGGGTGCCAATGATGCCCTTTTCAACCCTACAATGCTGCTGGGTAATGACAGACATGACCAGATCTGTTAAGAGATCACGGCTGCTGTGAACGCAGATGGGGGGGCATCCACTGAAGACAGTGAAAAGGCAATGGGAAGACCTCAAGACCCATAGCCATGTGAAGTTGGGGCAGCCCTCATGACAGAGCCTACCATGGAGGTGTACCATGAAGGCTGACACCTGTTGTCAAACAACCAGCTGAGGGTCCTCAAGAGATTCTGTGTGTGGAAACAAAGTCTGGAAGCTGATGGTGAGTACACATATGGAGCACTGCTCTAAAGTGTATGCTAGCATACTTGATTGCAGGTGCCCCATTCTGTGTAGGTGTGAGATGCAGCAGCATGCAGCCTCATGCCAATGCTGGGCATATGCGGTGGCAGACATTTGTTTCTGGTATGTGCATGTGTATTTGCAATATTTGTCCTAGGTGACTTGTTGAACTCAGGCACATGCTATGTGACGCCATGAACCAAGTGCAAGGACAGTATGGATGCCGACTGACTATTTTGTGGCAGTTTGAGGCACATGCATGAAGGACACCTCTGTGTGGCACAACTGCAAGTGAGTCCATCTACACACATCCGCTGAGAGTGACACATGTGCATTGATGTCTGTGAATGTAAAATTGGTGCATTGACATCTCAGGGATGGGGATGTGATGTGTCATCCCACTTCATATGAAGCACATGTCAACGTGTGTTTATGCAATAAGTATGTGCTGAGCCACACAACATAAACCATTGAGACTCAGATATGTGTGCCAGAACATATTGCATACTTGCAGGTGAAGCTGTCACGGATACACGTTGCTGACTGTAATTGGGTAAAAAACTACCCAAATGAGGAGGAGGCAACTGCAGGCTAGCATTCAGGGTCTGGTATGGGCCTTCAGGAGGGTGTTCATGCTGTAGCCCTGGGGCCTAGGTACACACGGATGTGCAGTGCACTGTGGAGGTTGCTGCACAACCCTCTGTCCCTGCTCCATCTGCTGAAGCAGTGACTGCCTTCATGGATGCCTCCACCCAGGCCGAGGCCCCCTTTGTGCCCAAGGAGGCCACCCCAGAAGTAGTGCAGTCCCTGCTGGCTGGTCTGGTGAGGTAGACGGGAAAGATTTGTGATGCTGTGTCAGCTACTCACGTGGCACTGGCTCAGTATCATGAGTTGATGTGCCAATACTTGACCAGCTGGCACAAGCACTGCTCTTGGGTGGTGTCTGTATGCTGGCACATTAATTTGCCCCCTCCTCCACTTCCTCCTCTGTGCCCCAATCAATTATCCTCCAGGGAACCTTCCATGCTGCATTCCAACACAGCCCCCTGTGCATCAATATCACCAACACCTCCCTGTCTGGTAGGAAGTCCTAAGTACGCCATATGTGGTGGTCCCTGCATTGGTGCCTGGGCTGGCACAGTGACAAGCACCTAAAAGAACTTGGGCATGAGGGCCAACAAGGTATTGTCAAGACCAAGCAAGGAATATGTCATGAATATTGGTGACTGGCATGTGACATCTAAATCGAGAGAGCCATGAGAGACTTTATCCTTTGTGAAAAAGTAACAAGGCATGTGTGGGTGTGAGGTGTCTTATGGTGGTGACGGATTTTCTGTTACAACCATGCGACAATATTGGGATGGATGTAGTTGGTCTGAAATGGAGCAATGGTGTGCAATCATTTTGTCTGATTGTCTTAGCGTGACTGCAAAAAGGGTGATTGAAATTCTGGAAGCGTTGTGTAGTTAAGAGGGTTACCCAAGTGGTATGAATGACAATGGCTCTCAGTTTAGGTCGGAAGAGTTGGAGGAGTACTTCCGCTTCTTCCCCTATGTATATGCATCATATGATTCGACTGAACCCTAAGGAAAGTACTGTAAGAACATATGAGAAAGGTAACATCTACAAATATAATACCTTTTGAAATTTCAGTTTCTGACAGTCAGTGAAGAAAACCACCTGGCAAAGATATGTCAGTGAACAAAAAACAAGGGGCCAGACATGTGATGTCATCAGTGATATCATCAATTACATTTGTGGTGTGATCTTTGATTTCATGGGTTAGTCTTAGCAGTGCACGGTGGCGGTGCGAGTTATGGTTGCTTAGTTTACCATAACTGGCAATTTTCATGGGTTTTTCTATTTTAATTGTAACCATAATATCCTTTTAACACACATTTTCCACTGGTTTTGATAGGTTTTTATTAGCACAACTTAACCATAACGTCCCTTTAACAACATTTTTTCACTGAATTTCATGGGTTTTTACCAGGATACCCTTAATTTGTGAACATGTGCGATACAACATACTGACCCTTCTGGCCCAATATGATAGGCACAGAGTCTGCGGACTGTGTGACTGTCCACGAACGTCGGCCAGCATCCACACTGCCCAAAAGCTCAGGGGTTGTCTCACATTGTTGTAGCATTCAGCAAACAAACACAAGATGTTTAAAGGGCAACACATATGTATTCTACAAGGAAACATTAAGTAAGTCTACAAACTCTGTACTTATAGAAGCAGAAGTGCGTTTACAGAGGTTGTGCAACATAATGGACTGCACCACGCTGAACAATAACCTGTGCATCCTACCATATTTCCTCAGTGCTGCTTTGCATACACAGTGAGAAGCAACTGTCACAAGGAAGTGCAACGTACTAAGAGGAGAACCATACAAAAAATAGTAAGTACACTGTCAGGGTAATTCATAGAATTTCGCAGAAAAGTGTCGCAAGCGGCTGGCGCAGAGTGTCCGCGTGTGATTGTCTGCACCAGGCGCGTGCGCCAAAACCGATTTCCGCGCACAGCGTATTCATGGATTTTAGGCTCCCAAACCAGCCGTGGCGCAGAGTATCGCAGCGACCCTGCAGCAGCGCCAGTAACGCCCCCAAGAACGCCCTCGCACAAGGAAAAGCCATCAAAATCGCTAAATCATCGCAAAGGGCTGCGCTAACCCTGGACCAGTTTACAGGGCTGCCAAACAAGAAACGCAAAGCGGGTAACGTTCATATCAGGGGTACGCGGGAAGTTTTACATGCGATTAGCCAGGGTAAGTGTATTACAGGGGTACGCGGGAAGTTTTACACGTGATTAGCCAGGGTACGTGTATTACAGGGGTACACGTGAAGTTTTACACGCGATTAGCCAGGGTACGTGTATTACAGGGGTACGCGGGAATCATCACGCGATTTGTCTGGGTACGTGTATGACAGGGGTACGCGTGAAGTTTTACACGCGATTAGCCAGGGTACGTGTATTACAGGGGTACGCGGGAATTATCACACACGATTTGGCTGGGTACGTGTATTACAAGGGTGCGCAGGAAGTTACACACGCGATTTGGCTGGGTACGTGTATTACAGGGGTGCGTGGGAAGTTACACACGCGATTAGGCTGGGTGGGTCCTCACAGGTGTTCCCTGTACACCCTCCACGGCCCCTGCAGGCAGCCCACAAAACAGGGGACTACCCTGCACACCTGCTCATGTCCCCCAGCACCCCCACCCCCCAGCACTGTGGGCCACCCTCCACCAGGCCCCCACTCATGTCCCCTTGCACCCCCACCCCCCAGCAGTCATGGGGCAGCCTCCACCAGGCCCCCACTCATGTCCCCTTGCACCCCCACCCCCCAGCAGTCATGGGGCAACCTCCACCAGGCCCCCACTCATGTCCCCTATCACCCCCACCCCCCAGCCACCAGGGGCAGCCTCCACCAGGCACCCACTCATGTCCCCTATCACCCCCACCCCCCAGCAGTGCAGGGGCAGCCTCCACCAGGCCCCCTTTCATGTCTCCCACCACCCCCACCCCCCAGCCACCATGGGCAGCCTCCACCAGGCTCCCACCCATGTCTACCACCACCCACCCCCCCAGCAGTGTGGGGCACCCTCCACCAGGCCCCCACTCATGTCCCCTATCACCCCCACCCCCAGCAGTGCAGGGGTAGCCTCCACCAGGCCCCCACTCATGTCTCCCACCCACCCCACCCCCCAGGACTGTGGGGCACCCTCCACCAGGCCCCCACTCATGTCCCCCTGCACCCCCACCCCCCAGCAGTGCAGGGCACCCTCCACCAGGCCCCCACTCATGTCCAACTCATGTCTCCCACAACCCCCACCCTCCAGCAGTGCAGGGGCACCCTCCACCATGCCCCCACTCATGTCCCCCTGCATCCCCACCCCCCAGCATCCAGGGGCACCCTCCACCAGGCCCCCACTCATGTGTCTCCCACCACCCCCACCCCCCAGCAGTGCAGGGGCAGCCTCCACCAGGCCCCCACTCATGTCTCCCACCCCCCACCCCCCCAGCACTGTGGGGGACCCTCCACCAGGCACCCACTCATGTCTCCCACCACCCCCACCCCCCAGCCACCATGGGCAGCCCCCACCAGGCTCCCACCCATGTCTCCCACCACCCCCACCCCCTAGCAGTGCAGGGGCAGCACCACCAGGCCCCCACTCATGTCCCCTATCACCCCCACCCCCCAGCAGTGCAGGGGCAGCCTCCACCAGGCCCCCACTCATGTCCCCTATCACCCCCACCCCCCAGCAGTGCAGAGGCAGCACCACCAGGCCCCCACTCATGTCTCCCACCACCCCCACCCCCCCAGCAGTGTGGGGCACCCTCCACCAGGCCCCCACCCATGTCACCCACCACCCCCACCCCCCAGCCACCATGGGCAGCCTCTACCAGGCCCCCACTCATGTCCCCTATCACCCCCACCCCCCAGCCACCATGGGCAGACCCCACCAGGCCCCCACTCATGTCCCCTATCACCCCCACCCCCCAGACACCATGGGCAGCCCCCACCAGGCTCCCACCCATGTCTCCCACCACCCCCACCCCCCAGCAGTGTGGGGCACCCTCCACCAGGCCCCCACCCATGTCTACCACCCCCCAGCCACCATGGGCAGCCCCCACCAGGCCCCCACTCATGTACCCTATCACCCCCACCCCCAGCCACCATGGGCAGCCCCCACCAGGCCCCCACTCATGTCTCCCACCCACCCCCAGCCACCATGGGCAGCCTCCACCAGCCCCCCACTCATGTCTCCCACCACCACCACCCCCTAGCAGTGCAGGGGCAGCACCACCAGGCCCCACTCATGTCCCCTATCACCCCCACCCCCCAGCAGTGCAGGGGCAGCCTCCACCAGGCCCCCACTCATGTCCCCTATCACCCCCACCCCCCAGCAGAGCATGGGCAGCCCCCACCAGGCCCCCACTCATGTCCCCTATCACCCCCACCCCCAGACACCATGGGCAGCCCCCACCAGGCTCCCACCCATGTCTCCTACCACCCCCACCCCCCAGCAGTGTGGGGCACCCTCCACCAGGCCCCCACCCATGTCTACCACCCCCCAGCCACCATGGGCAGCCCCCACCAGGCCCCCACTCATGTACCCTATCACCCCCACCCCCCAGCCACCATGGGCAGCCCCCACCAGGCCCCCACTCATGTCTCCCACCCACCCCCAGCCCCCAGCCACCATGGGCAGCCTCCACCAGGCCCCCACTCATGTCTCCCACCACCACCACCCCCTAGCAGTGCAGGGGCAGCACCACCAGGCCCCACTCATGTCCCCTATCACCCCCACCCCCCAGCAGTGCAGGGGCAGCCTCCACCAGGCCCCCACTCATGTCCCCTATCACCCCCACCCCCCAGCAGAGCATGGGCAGCACCACCAGGCCCCCACTCATGTCTCCCACCACCCCCACCCCCCCAGAAGTGTGGGATACCAGAACCAAAATAGAAGTGATTTGTATCCAAACATATGTATCTCTATTGTGTGAGAACGCGAAGTGCTCTGTTTAAATGTCATACTCAAGTGGTACAATGGCAGAAACTCTCCATATGAGTCTGTACTGGCATGTGAAGGCAGTGCGCTCAGATTGTGTGGGTTCTGAAGAGTGTACCCCAGTCGTAATATGACCCGACTCTTGGCATATCAAGGCAGCACCCTGGTTAAAATATGATTGATAACTAAAATAGTATTTTGTCTTCTTTGAGAACTTGAGGTCATTTTATTTATGCTAATCTTATTTTTTATATCCAAAATATCACTTCATATAATATCCTCACTGTGAAAGATCACGTTATCATTGGGACTAAACATGTGACTTCACTTTATGTGATGTCGTCTGGTATATGATGTCACGTCTGCTAACATTATAAAAAAGTGCCACACAGTCAATATGTTTGTTACATCTAGTCTGACTAGACAGCACAGTGAGTAAAATACTTTCCTTTATAATCAGTATGAAACCTGCAGCCGTAGGTTTGAATCCTGGTTGTGTTGACTTAGACCTTTTTATTCTGAGGTCGATATGTTGGGAATGACACCTATTGCCAAGTTCCAAGACACATTTCAGTTTCCTATGTTCACTATGCAGTTGGTGAATATTACCACTCATTACAGATAACCACACACATGATTTTCAAATATAATAAACAGCTTAATTCAATTCAAATATAAATCAGATCTTCAAAACAATTCCAAATCATGAAATGCAAATTATTTTGAGGTATACATATTCATGTTTGCAAATCATCAAAGCAGTACATATAATCCTCTGCAAAAACATGTTTACCTTTGCAAGCATATACGACTACCCTTAACGTGCCTTTATGTTACATGTGTGTTCAAGTAATACTTAATACATACATTCGGAAAAGATGTAGCCATGTTAACATTTCCAGATACCACTAAGGTAAAATCACAAGTATATTTTTTCGACAAACCATTTTGACTTGGCATATTACACACTTACAACATTTTTACAGGGTCAGCGGGATGGTTAAATTGCACTCCCCATAGGAAAAGCCCTTTATAACTCGTGTGATGTTAGTCCATACAAAATATTTTTAAAAATATAGACCTGACCTGAATTGTTTTTGAAGTTTGGTGTGGTTTCTTCAAGGTAGGGAGGGGACAAATGTATAGGGGGTGTGCCAACATTTTTGAAATCCCTATTGAGTTACAGTAAAACACATTCTATCACAGCTACAGCCCGAACCACTGGGTGGGTTATCACCAAACCTGTGCATGGGGTGGTCACCAGGTCCAAAAATGTGCTTTTGCAAATTTGGTGTTAATTCATGTAGCGATGTTTTTTTTTTTTTTTAAATGGCTAAAAAGTGGCGCCGCTGCAAAATTACTTCCTGATTCAAAGTCTGTGGGTGCCTCTCAAAAATCAGAAGGACCTGTGATGTTCGCTGACGGATTAGAAAGGTGCGGATTGGAGACATAAGGAAAATGAGCAACGTCACATTCTGAAAAGAACGCCATGTTTGATTCACGGATGGTGCATTTTGCCTGTGGAATGCTCACTGAAAATATATTGCAGAAACCATATTCTAGTCCTATTCTGAAAACTAGAACATCGGGGGCGGGGGGGCAGAAGGTTAGTGGGTGTTGGCATATATTTACGAAATGGACTGTGAGAATAAGCCATTTTTGTGGTGATGTTCGTGGACAATCTGTCAGATTACTGACAGCGCCCTAGTCATGAATCAGGTAAGAGAGCTTTACAATAGTCGATCGCTTAAAATATTTAGAAGGAGTGAGTTGGATGGTGATGATAGTTTGAAAGATTTTTGCAAAATGATACCAAGCAAGTCGTTTTTTCTCGGTTCTTGGTTACAATATCGGTGTTCACACACATTTTTGGATTAAAAAAGTAATGTTTGTGAGACAATGCTTGAAGTGTTTATATGCTAGTACATCTGAAAAGAAAAGAGAGAAGTTAGAACTGGTATATGTTTTCGAAAACATCTGTACGTGTGTGCTTGTTCTGGTGTATTATGAGAAATTATTTGTACCTGCTGACCAGAAGTTCCTTCTGCATATTGGATCATCCAGCCACATCTTCCACTTTGTCTTCTTTCTCTTTTGCTTTTTATTACTGTAGATATCTCTTATAGGCTTCTTCATTTAGTTTAATTAACAATAAGATGAAACACGTGTGTCACATGGAGTAGCATATTTACGTTGTGAAGTACATAGAGGATTTAGAAAGAAAATACGATTACATTTATAGTTAAGGAATGCAAAGTGAACACTACTATTTGAAAAATATATATGTATATAATTACAGCATAAGAGGTTTTACATGGCTTATCATTTGAGCATGCATTTTTCTGTTTGATGTTACACAACAGAAGTTTTCTTGCAGAGATGAAAGATTGATGTGAAGTACTGAGATGAGGAGCTCTGATTAAGTGTTTGTTTATTGGTCGGTGGATGCATGTGTTTGTTGAGGAATTTGGCCAATCAGAGTGCTTTGGCTATGTGGGAGTTAAATAAACCTGCTCAGTTCATCTTGTGATGTTTTTGCACATGCCATCCTCAAACCTTGGTATGCCCTTTAGACACCCTGGTAAGGGAGGTGTCCGTGCACATACATGTTAGACTGTGGGCAGTGCGAGGGCATATTAGGGGAAATAGTGCTTTATCACAGTCTTACACTGTCTTATACTGTCAGGGAGCATGAGAGCTCCTCTTGATGGCTCTGCATATATAGTCAAAATGGCACAAAATCAAGTAGGCTTTACTTATTTCGAGTCCAATGATATAACTGCTCCCCTTGGACATCTCTGGGAAAAAAGAAAGGACATTTCAGGCTTTGTGGATACTTTTGTGGCACTTTCATCATTAGTTGTAGTGTTTTAAAATGTCTGTGGAGTGTTTTTGTGTTATAATTAGTGTCATTGTAAAGTGGGTTTAGATTATATACCCTTAGTAGTAGGGACACCAAAAAGTGATGAGTGGAAGGTTTTGAATTAATCTGAACCTCTGGCATTGATCTGGGCAACCTTCCACACCACAGTGTTTTAGCCCACCTGCACCATTGAAAAAGTGGCCTAGCCTAACCATAGGCAAATCAGTCAGTTACTGCCACCAATGGGAGCAGCCCTGCCCAAACTGCTAAGCCAGGTCCCCTCTGCACAGAAACACAAGCAACCCCAGGCATGTTTCGGCCTTGTTGAGCCTCCTCACTGAGGTGCAGCTTGGTTCCTTGTGGCGCAGCGAGCAAGAAACCCATGCCTAGGCATACCCTCTCCCACATATTGAGACGAACTGAAACTAAAAAGTGACGGGTGGAAAGTTTTGAATTAATCTGAACCACTGGCATTGCTCTGGGCAACCTTCCACACCACTGTTTTTTTTAGCGTGTCTGCCCCATTCCAAAAGGGGTCCAGCCATATGCAGATCAGTCAGGTACTGCCACCAATGGAAGCAGCTCTGGCCGAACTGCTTAACCAGGTCCCCTCTGCACTTTCTAGTATTGTCACAGTGTGGGTAGAACGATGGGTGAATGGTAGATAAGTTGTTTGTTTTGTAAAGAGGTTCATGAGCTTTGTCATCATCACTGCCACAGAAAAGTTATCCTGGGGCCTAGGGCCACAAGCACACCTTTCCCTGACGGTATCCAGTTAAATTATCGAAAAAATGTTTTCGACATGCCATTTTTTTTAAAAGAAATTGGCAGAGAAATAAATTTGGAATGTTTTTTTTATTTGATATGTTTTTTTTGTTTCGTGAGTAAAAAAAAATGTTTGTATAAAAAAGGGGGGTTGGGGGAACCCCCATTTAAATTTTTTTTTTTTTTTAAATCATCAATTTTTTGCTGACAAAATAGCATTTCGAAAATATTGCATTCGAAAATGTCACTAGGAACCTTCCCTGACACTGTCGATCCACTGATGCCAGTGTTGAAAAGAAGCACTGTTTAGTGAGTTTTCAGTTCAGTGCAAAGAGGGCATTGTTTTGGTCACAGCAAAGAGTCCATTCCCACGTTTTCCTGGCAATGATCATGTAGTGTTGTAAAAGTACCTCTACAATGTTGGATTAATAGGAGTTTTTTAAAAATAGTTTTGTAAAGAGGTTTGTGTGGGTTGTCATTGCCAGGTCCAGGGACAAGTGGTCATGGGTGTGTGTTTGCAAGCTCGGCCAGTTGCCTGTTTTTTACTGCCATGGATTATGTACTCATTGAAGTGTTTCAAAGAGTAAGTGACTGCTAAGCAATTCATTTCTTTGTAAAGTGGGCATTGGGTATGCTTGTAGCAGAACCTGCTTGTAAAATGTTTGCTGCTACTGATTCTATACTGATTATATTGTTATTAAAGTGTGCTTGGAATGCGGAATGCATGGGAGGGTTTTTGGTAGTTTTGTAAAGGGCTCACTGGCAAGGTCCCATGTCCACTTTCCCTTAGCCCAATGTACATATTGCAGTGTTGTAAAGAGGGGTATCCAGGTAAATTATCGAAAAAATATTTTCGACATGCCATTTTGTCAAAAACAAATTGCAGAAAAAAAAATTCTGATTCTTTTTTTATTTTATATATTTTTTTGTTTTGCGAGTGAAAAAAGTGTTTATATAAAAAAAGGGGGTTGGGCGGGGAACTCCCTCCCCCATTTAAAAACATATTCTTTTTTTTTCCTGCCAAATATTGCATTCGAAAACAACTCGGAACCATAAAGAGGTAGTGTTCACTGAGGGGTTGAGTCTCTGCCTAGTGTGGACATGTGTATTATTGCTAACACTGAATATGTAGATGTTATAGTGTAAGGGTATCTGTTCAATGTTAGGTCTGCAGTTGGTTTGTTGATTTATTTATTTTATTTTTGTTGCTTGTACAGCGCACCAAGCCCACAGGCATCTGGGTGCTTTCTTAAAGATAGGATACAGTAGTTACTCTGGCTACAGGAAAACAATGGTTAAAAGACATGTTATTTACATTCAATGTTAATAGGTGTATCGAGTATGATAGTTTTGTAAAGTGATTTGTAGGATTTGTCATGTCAAGGAAACGGGTTCCTGTTCCTCCGGATTGGTCCTGGATTCTTTGTGTGCCTATTTTTCAGGTGTTCATTAAGGTGTTGCAACTAAGCCGTTTTTCTGAGTGTTTTGTTTTGGTGTAAAGTGGGCATGGGTCTTGGTTACAACAGATGCTTCATCAGCAATGTTTTCTGGTGCTGATGATATATAGTTTGTAGTGTTGTTAAAGTGTGTGTGGGATGATTGATGTGTGTTGGGGTGGTTGGTAGTTTTGTTAAAATGTTTGCTGGATATAACAGGTAAACTTTTTGCTTCATTATTGTTAAGCGAAGTGCAGAAATGGGTAGACGAGGCCAACATACTCAGCAAATTTCAGTGTGGATTTCGGCAGGATTTCTCTACATCACACATCTCATGGTGATGGACATATTTCGCACACGGGCACTCACCAAGGGGCAGCCTCCTCTGTAAGCTTTATACATTACACTACGGCCCGCCTTCGGCTAAATCAAGAAGGCAATATGACCAAAAAGGTGTCCCAAAATAGAGGGGTAAAACAGGGATGTGTCACCGCTCCCCTGATCTACAACCTCTATGTATATGACATTCCAGCAGTACAAGCTGAAATTGACAATTGTCCACCGAAAATTGGTGAGGCGCCTTGTGCTGTACTAGCATACGCCGATAACTTGGTAGTATTTGATAACACCATTAGTGGGCCCCGGCGCTCCGCTACCACTTTATGGGAATATGCTAGTTTGAATGGTCTGACTATCAACATAGACAAGACCAAAGTGCTAAGATTCACTGAGAAAAGAGCATCCTGAGTTAACTTGATGGTGGGTAAAATCCATATACCTTATGCAGCCTCCTATCGTTACCTCAGAATTGAAATCGAGCCTAATGGCAATTACCGCTACTGCAGACAAGGATGCAAATTCAGGGCAGCGCAAGTCACTGCACTGATTGCTGCATTCTCTAACAAGCAGGGAGACTATACGCTCTGGGGGACACAGCACCTCTACATCCAAGTGTTTGTACCCATGATCACCTATGGTCTTGAGGCCCTCCTCTCTTTTGATTTAGCTTGGCTCCAAGTGATTGAAGGTAAATTTTGGCTTCGGATATTAGGATTGTCCCCAGGAGTGCCAATGGCTTTGATAAGACTAGAAATGGGTCTTCCATTATTAAAAGCAATTGTACTCAAAAAGAGAGCCGGATTCTATCTCAAGATGTCTAGTGGTTGCTCAAATCCCTTATTGACTGTGATACACCAGGAAGTGGTTAAAAAACATACCACTTCACCCCTATTCAAATTAATGTCAACATTTCTTGTTGACATAGGTTGGACACACAGAGGGGCAGCTTATACTAAGGAAGTTCAAAACGCATTTGGGAAAAGGGTGGACCTCTGGGATTGGCTTGAGAACTTTGCACATCTGAGTACTCTAAAGAGCTACCAATTCATCAAATACAGATTGTACACCTATATGAAGCCCCAAGCATATTTGAACCTCTGTCCTACGAAAAGACTCAGACATTTTATTACCTTGTTTAGATTGGAACAACTGCCTACTCTGAGGAACTTGGGAGCCAGGGAAAATATTCCTGTCCCTGAGTGAATTTGTCGCCTTTGTAAGTTATCTGAATGCCTGGAGACAGCCAAACATCTCCTTACGGAATGCCAGACATTAACTAGCACAATAGTACTATACCTTGGCGAGTTTGTTCACAACCCTCAAACCATTTGTGAAATGTCATTTTGGCTTTTTTGCACAAACACCTGCAACATGCATTTGCTTATAGCCCTCTATAACATATGGCTAAACATTGAATTAAAGTTGGGCCTTTTGATTTGAATAATTTGAGCACCGTAATGCAAAGAAAATGCATGCCATCTTGGGACTTGTTATTGGCATACTATACATTTTGTTCAATACATGATCTTGATGTGAGTAGTCCTGTAAATATGTATATTATCGTGCATTTATTGTTATTAACGAATAATTGTTTATTATGTGTAAAGTTTGAATTTTCTTTCATTCTATATCACATTAAAGTATAAATAAATAAAATGTTTGTCTGGATTTGCAGTCATCTGTGCACAAGGAAATGGGTACTGTTAGGCAGAATTATATGCAGGACCCTTTAGGAACACCAAACACAAGTAAGACTACAAGTGACAGTACAAATTCATCTTTGGTACAAGCCTGTACTACACTGTACTACACTGTAAAAGTGGTAGCGATGGCTGAGCAGCCAGACTTATCTCAAGAGCAAGTGAGCAGCATCAATAGTTACACAAAGGACAGCAATTACTATGATTCAAACAAACACTGACTCAAGGTGTCTGAGTAAAAGAATATACATTTATTTACACATCAGTTGTATAACATTTCACTATAGTAAAGCAGTTTAAAAATCACACTCTTAATACACCACACCACTCCCAATAGGTTCCAGACAAGTTAATCTCACAAATGAAGTGGAAGCAAAATGGCACTCCAGAAATTTAAAAGGGAGGGAAAGACAAAGTTAGGCAGAAATTGAACAGTACCAACAGGTAAGTAAGCAGGGCAATCTAGAAAGAGGAACTACAGTGATGGAATCAAATCAAAAAGGCTTAGGGCCAAAGTCAATAGGACAAAAGTCTTTTGCTCAAGATTACACAGTTCAGAGTAGTTCACGGTTAAGTCTTTGCCAAGAGTTCCGGATGAAGTTGGTCAGCAGAAAAGTTAGTTTAAAGAGTAGAGAAGGACAAGCCCTTGGATTGGAGAAAGATTTCACACACTTTCACCGCAGCTGAACGAAAGGAATAACCGGATTTGAACAGTACCTTTCAATGGAGAAGAAGCTGTAGATGAGGCGGATGTTCCTGGCAGTTCCTGCAGGCTCACGTTCCTGAAGCGACTGTCGGGCTGACATGAAGTAGGAAGAATGGAGGGTCCTGCACTGCGCAAGGGAAGAAACCAGCAGTAGAGCAAAGCAACAAATAAAAGATGCGCTCCTTAAAATCCAAGCAGGGTCTGACCTTTCTGGCTATCCGCCCCACTGTAGCTCTGTACAGCGAATTCAACCAGAGGAGGGGTCCTGGCTTGCAGTGTGGGCAAACTGGTTGGTCCCACCAGCTCAGGGGAAGAAGATTCCTGCAGAATCTTCTCTGTCGTTGGAGTTCGAGGATTCAGACCTGCAGCAGGGCTTCACCGGGTGGTTCAGTTGTGGTAGGTGTCCTCTTCCATCAGCTCCTTGTCGGTTCTTTCGTTCCAGTGGCGACTCTTCCTTTCCAGACCCAGAGACCTGCTTTTTATGCAGTGTTCCCCCTTTCACACAGCCTGGCTGTCAATCACACAACAGGGTTGCCTTCCCACCGGGACAGTCACCACAGCCAATCAGTTCAGAGGGCGACATGGATCTCCAAGGAGACCCTGTGCAGAGAGTCCTAAACCCCTCCCTCACATCCTGTCCCGCCCCCATACATAGAGGCGCCTAAGAATTTAGACCTGGTTTGGCGCGCGGAGTAAAACACGAGAAAGACTTTTACAAAAAGGTATGGCAAATAAACCCAGCCAGACTCAAAATAAAACATATATGGTGTAGTAAGTTTAAGTTTGAGGCTACCAAGATAGCCTAAAACAATACCAAGGTTATTTAAGATAAACGCAGTTGGAAAAATAGAGTAGTTTCCACTGCCACCAGCCAAGTCTTGATGAAAAGGGAGCGAAACAATGCTCCAAGAGAAACAGACAAAAAGGGATAAGTATTAACCAGTACTCTATGTGAGATAGGTGTACTGGATCTGTGGTTTTACAGAGGCTAATAAAGTTAATGGCAACTTTATATGTTCTGGGAGACAGTAGTCAGTCCCGGGAAATGGAGTCTGAGTTGGGAAGTTTAAAAGACAACCGTGTATCACTGTACTGATGTTGCTGTGTAACACACAGTAAAAAGAAATGCCTGTGGAGGCTCCACAATCTATCAACACAAAAATGTTAAACACACACAGCAAAACACATATAAGAGTGGGAAAAAAGGCTCACTCTCTTACCAGGTGAAAAAAATAAATCCTAGGATTCCAGCAAAGCTGCAAAAGGACTCAGTAGGTAAGGGAAATTAGCCATTCTGGAGAATTCTCCCTAACAGGTATGGTTTTGCTGTCTTTGGTGCCAGGTAGAAGTGTAAATACACCGGTATGACTACAAAGAAAATAAAACATTATTCGAAGTAGAATTTTATTTGGAGAACGGTTCAAACATAACATGTACCTTGGGTTATACAACATTTATCTCTATCACATTGGTGTTGTCTTAAAATATTTTATGTTATTGAGTTAAATCTGTAAATCAGGTAGTTTATTCAATTTTCAAGATAGCTAGTGGCACTGGTATTTTTTGAAGTTGGTTGTTCAAATAATACAATTGTTTATTTCCACTATTCTTTTTTTTAATAAAGTATGGGAAGTATTGTGCATTATATAATTGTGCAGCATACTTCAGATGGTAAAGTAGTCAGATACCTGTTGACATTTGCTAACGGTAAGATTCAACCTATTATATAATATGGGTATACATTTATGATATGAAGTTTAACTTATCAATCATGCAGGCATTATTATTATTTTAGATTGTTTGTTTTATTGGTTAAATAACAATAACCTCAATACACTAAAACATGTTATGGCAACACAGCAAAAGAGAGAGAAGATAAAAAGAAAATGAAAACTAACTAAAAAAGCAAAATACAGAAAATACAAGACAACTGAATTAGGTTGAGCACCCGATATTCTCCAGCTGTTAAAACAATATCCCATTAGCATACACAATCTCAAAGATTCATAAAATGTACAAAGGTCACTACTGCTATCACAATGGAAGTGGTATGGTTTACACAGATTCTCAAAGCCTGTACACTGGAAGCAGTCCGTATGGATCCTGAAGGCCTGGGCCCATTTTTCTGACAGTGATGCACATCCCGTCAGCAGGTGTGTTAATGTTTCCCTCTGCATCCTTACTACACAGAATCGACAATATAGGTGCTCAGTGTTTTCGAGGCCATAGCGTAGTAGAATTTCTTTGGTGTGCATGATATTCCAGTGGAATCTTAAAAACTGATTCTGCACGCCCCAGACGAGATAAATCCCTAGAAACGGGGCAAAAATGTCTGCAGGATGATCCCTGCAGAGATGCCCCATCGAGGGATATCCATAAAAGACCTTGGTTATATGAATCGCGTCCCAATCGAACACTGTTCTCTTAACCCTACTGGGGTTTCCAACCAGCTCTTGAAGGGAGCTACCCATATCTGATAGGAGCTGACTGCAGTAGTCTATCCACCCTGTCAAGATCTTTGTGCCCTTAGCCTGAATGTCCAGTTTCAGATCAGTATACAATGAGGTAGCTTTCATGACAAAGATCTTTCGGTATTGTGTCAGGTACTTCCATTGGGCTCTTGCCAATAGTAAGATCAAGCCCAATTCATACCGGATGATGGCTGACGGAAAAGAGGGTGGCAGTCGGAAAACGCCCCTCCACTTCTGGCCCTCCAGGACTGGAAAGTAATTGAGAACTAATTGTTCATAAACTTCAATCCAATACATGATTTTCAGGAAAAATGTTGACTTCTAAAAACAAATACATGGTGCAACAGAACATATTGTATCAATTCTCTTGTAAGTTTTCAAGTTTTACCATGACAAACTTTATATATCATTTTGATATGGATAGGGTTGAATACAAACAACAGTATCCATTGCTCCATTCACTAAACCCCAGTGAATGCCCAGTTTGTGTTTTAGAAGTACTCTCCAGTTTGGACAGAGAGTAAATATTTTTATAATCCAGCTGTGCTGGTACAGATTGTTCTGGTTGGTTTAGGTGTGCAGTGGCTTGTTGCCACATAGTTCAGTAAATCCATTTTTGTTCGGCTTCACCATTAACATATAAAACAGAACAGATCTACGTGATTTTCCCGTGATGGAAATCACTGCATCAAAAGGTCTGCATGGGAAATGTACGCAATACAAAAATGTTCATACATTTCCCATTTAAAAAAAACACCAAATCCATACAAACACACAGCCCCACCCACACCCCACTCAAACCCCCAACACACCCACATCCCCCTACTTACGTTTCATTCCGATGCACTGTGTCCCTGCAACGCTGGTTCCCTTTCGCTTCCGTGATCGGGAACCGGCTCCGCAGGGTCCTTTTTTTTTTTTTTACTTTTGGTGGGTGAGCTGCAGGGGTGTCCCCTGCATCCCCCGCTCACTATACTGTGTAGTATGTTGAGTGGGGTTGTCGGAATTGAAACAATATTATGCCTCCTATCATAACAATTGTATGTGTATTGGCCTACGCCAAGTTGTCTAAACATCATATGCGAACAAACTCCACGGCAAGGTCTTGACCTTAGAGAAAGCAATGTAAGTCGCCATCTTGGATTTAGCCGCCATTTTAGGTTCTCTTGTTATATGGAAGTCAACCTGAATATCAAAATGGAGGCCGAATGACATTCTGAGTAAGATTCTGGCCGTTGTGACCTCCGTACACATGAATAATTAATATGCCTGCAGGCCACTTGTCGGGGTCGCGAACTGAGACCTTGTCCTACCGTTGACCTATATGTAAATGTACAACTATATCAGTGAAATCAATCGAAATGCATATATTACAGGATTGACCTGGCAAGGAACCCATAGGCCCGGCTCATAGAATGGTTAACCCGCGAGAGGGTTGGCCAAGGGCTGGACAAACTGTATAAAAGGCCCAGGTATTCCAATGTACGTCTCTCACTAACACCTCGAACCCTCGTTGAAGTTCTTTATGTTACTCTGAGAGCCGAATAGCTATCCGTTTGTCAATTGACTTGGTAACTATTGTAGCTTTTAAATAAAGAACTTGTATGTTCTTTGTAACCTGTGTTGGTGTGTTTCTTTCTGGGCTTCCCGTCCTGATATTATTTTTCTGTTTCCACAGTTGGCCCGAATAGGGACCCTCAAGATTGATGCCGGATCATTGAAGGTTGACGCAGACTATCGAACCAGGATCGGACGGTGTGATACTGCGGGCCCGACCGAACGAGACGCGATACCTCGGCAGCGCTGCACGATCCGATCCTTGGACGATAGTCGTGTGGTCTGACACGGCATCTTGACGAGGGTCCATTTTTGAGGCGGGCAGATTTGTCGAAACCACCAAACACAAGGTAAAATTCGTTAGGTAAGTTCTTTGGTAAACCGTACGGTCCTCCTTAGGTTTGGTCAGGTGCAGTCGTGACCCGACTCTTAATTTAACCCTGACAATTTGAATTTGGCGTATTGTATCTGCAGACACAATTATTGACCAGGTAACACCAATTTTTTGTGAAATGCCTGGCAAATTGTCTAGCTGCTTTAGTGCTCTGTTCCGCAGCGATCGACAATCTTTGGAATTTAGCCGCCCGGCACCACAAGAGGGGTCGCCGGCATGTACTATGTACTCTAAGTATGGCATTGGAAGTATAGTATTTAATGATATTTGGCACAGACAAACCAGACATGCCTCTGACTTTCAGTGGCCAATCAATGGTAGTTTCAAGATCCCCCGTATTGAATACCTAGAATCGGTTTTGCTTAAAAAGAAGGCCAGACCTGCAGCATTTGATGTTTTGCAGAATTGGAAAAAAGAAGCATTGCAGCAGCTTAAAAGTAGGGATAAGCATGCACGCCGTCATAAAACAAATGCCGAAAAGGCGTTGTTATATGATAAGGAAAAACATTCGGAGTCAGTCAAAAATATGGATAGGGCTTTCTCACTCGGTATCCAGAAAATGTATCCCTCTAAAGATTTCCATGCTTCTGAAGAATTTATTGAAAAATTGTTAAACGAACGCAGGCCTGGTGGCTCTGCGCCACCTCCGTATGATCCTCTCCCTGGTGCTCTGCCCATTCCTGTTGTTATTCCTGCTGTTATTCCTGTTCCCCCTGTACAACCTACTGTTCCTATTCCTCCAGTTGTTGTTCCTCCACCTATCCTACCACCCCTTCCTCTTGCGCCGATAGTTGCACCCTCATTGAATTTGCCCACACCTCCGCTCCCGAGTGGTTCTGTATTGACTGAAGTTGATCGGGGTGCGGGGTCAAAGATTGTCACTCGAAATACTGTTTCTGCAGACAAGAAATGGGAATTATTTGCATGGGCTAAGCACTGTATGGAGAGAGGTGATCAAGTTAACGTTTTTTCCACATTATCAAATATGGGCAATTTTCCCGAGAAAAATGTTTTTATCGAAGGTTTGGGGACTCATTTATGTGTAATGTGGGGTAGATTACATAATACGGATCTCCCACAAGGGGTGAGGGATCTAAATACTTGAGCACTTTCGAGGGACACAGAGGAGAAAGTACATGGTCATGTTGAGAGATTGTTTGAGTATAGGAGGGACTTTGAAAAATTACTGGATGAGGATGGTGAAGACGACAGTATGTATGTACAGAAACGGTTCCTTCCGTGTCGTAGATGGGCATCTGAGGAAGTGCGAATTTGTACCAAAGATGCGATTCGATGGATCTCGGATTCATCGATACTGCCGGATGAAGTATATGACACGTATAGTCAGTATACAGTAGAAATGCAGAGGAAGGTGATTCAGGTAATGGTACAGTACCTGCAGGATGAATGTGTAAGGAAGAAGGTTAGTTGTCCTATAGAGTTATTGGGTATTTGTAAGAGGGCTTTTTCGCCCTTCTTCAGCTGCCTTACCGCTCGACCTGGCTCTGTTGCTTAGTAAGCGGTCAGAGTTACCTATATCTCAGTTGCCTATGAGAGAGGTTCCTCCGACATTTGTCCCAAAGGTTGAGATTCCCGCTAACGCTGGGACTGGTGCACCCACTGTGGACATCCCTGCACATTATGTATCGCAATTTGTTCACGTCCCGTATACACGACAGGAAGTGAACACTATTAGACAATCAATTCCCGATATTAGGAAAAACCCGACAGGATTCTACAAAGAGATAGAGTCCGTTTTGCAGTCCTCTGTGTTCACCTTAAGTGATATTGACTTGCTATTCCCTGTACTCCTGCCCGTAGATTTATGGAAGCAGGTTCGAACAATAGACGATGTGCCAGGGTTGTGAGATACGTGGGCTAACATGACTAGGTTTGATGGGGAAAGACCAGCTGGTGAGAAACCACCTCAGGTAATACTTACTTTGCCTGATAGAATTGTCGCAAAATTGAAAACCATAATTCCTGAGAAAATAATTATTTGGGACAAGCTTACGGCCTGTGTTCAAGGAAAAATTGAAGGTGCCAACGAGTTCTTTAATAGATTCGAACAGGTATTCTCTGGCTTCAGTGGACATTACTTGGGCACAGAGTCTGGGAAAAGGTTGTTTGTGGACAAATTTGTACGTGGATTGGTGCCTGACATCCAGTCACAGATTATGTCCTCTGCGAGCGCTTGGCAGGCGAAATCCCAATCTGAAGTTTTGCACATGGCTCAGTATTATGAGAACCGTGTTAATAATGAAAAAGAGAAAATAGAGAAGAGAAAAGGAGATTTGAAGACTAAAGTATTGTTACAACAAAGTGTTAGAAATCCCAGAGGAGGTACTTCACAGACCAGAGGTCAGTATGTCCCAAAAGGAAACGCTCCTTTGGGTCCTGTGAATGTTAATCAATGTGCCTATTGCTGCCAGGAAGGTCATTGGCGAGCACAGTGCCCCGTCCTTCGCCAAAGATCAAACAATGCATTTAGGAGTATGGGTAGACGACCTAGAGGTCGCCCCGGAGCGGGGGGCCCTGATAGAGGTCAGTTCTCGCAAGATCCTCAGTAACCTTTTTCACGGGAAAATCAGACTTCGAGTGTGGACACGAGAAACATATTTGATCACCCTTCTGCTGCCTACCTTTCTGAAGAGCTTCCTTTCCGACGACATTTTATTTCGTTAGGACTGCCCGAAGCAGGGTTTGGAACCTTCACCTATTCCCGTTAATCAGAAAGGTCCCTACGTTGAATTGTTAGTGGGGAATAGGAAACATCAGTTTTTGATAGATACTGGAGCACAGAAGTGCTCCATTGATCATTCCCGGGTACCAAACATTGCACTGTCAGGGCAAACAAATGTTTCTGTAGGGTTTTCTGGCATACCAATTGCTTGCCCGGTTTCTTCACCGGTGTCTGTTTCTTTGGGTCCCTTCACGGACCATTGTCCCTTCCTCCTGACTTCGAACTGTGGAGAGAATTTGCTGGGGTTAAATTTGTTGAAGAAACTGAATGCAATAATTCATTGTTCCTCTGACGGAGTGCGACTGACGGTTTCACCACAGCAACTTCCCAATTCTCAGTTTCTGACTCGACCATTGCCTCCTGAGTTTAGCGTTGTTCCGGAATGTTTGTGGGCGGTTGACGACAATGATGTTGGGGTGCTACAGATCGAACCCGTTAAAATAGTTTTGAAACATGGAGTTAAACTACCAAGCATTCCGCAATATAAAATATCAGTTGAGGGCGAGCGTGCTTTGAAGTGCATTGTCTCCGATTTTGTGCATCGAGGAGTGATTGAAGAGATTGCAGGTAGTTTATGTAACAGCCCGATTTTGCCTGTTTACAAGAAAGGCGACAATGCAATCCCATACCGTTTCATAATTCATCTACATGCTATTAACAAAGTTGTCGCCCCACAATTTCCAATTGTGCCTGATGTAACAACGATACTAACAATGATCAATGCTACAGCTACGCACTTTAGTGTTTTGGATCTAAAGAATGCTTTCTTTAGTATTCCTATACACAAGGAGAGTAGATATTTGTTCGCGTTCACCTTGGGGGGACGTTCGTTCACATTTACTCGTGCACCTCAAGGGTATACTGAAAGTCCAAGCATTTATAGTAGGGCTTTGAAAGGGCAGCTTGATACCCTTGAATTGCCACCTACTTGTACATTGCTTCAGTATGTCGATGACTTACTTTTAGCTGCAGATTCTGAAAGTGCTTGTAAAGAAGGCACTGTATTGTTGCTTATTCATCTGGCTGAAAACGGTCATAAAGCTTCGCTCAGAAAATGTCAATATTGTTGTCAGGAGGTCGCCTATTTAGGCTACCTCCTGTCAAAGGAGGGGAGAAGATTGACACCTGAAAGAATAAAACACATTTCTGGCATGTCTGTTCCAAATACACAGAAGGAAGTCAGAGCCTTAACAGGTATGGCTTCTTACTGTAGGTTGTGGATCCCGAACTTCTCACTAGTGATAAAACCGATGTTGGCTTTGACAAAGAAGGGCATTTTTTTGCCGCTGCCATGGAAATCGGAACATCAACGATCATTTGAGCTTCTCAAAACTGCGCTATGCTCTGCACCGGTTCTGGGTACTCCAAATTATGACAAGGCCTTTGTGTTGTTTGTGCATGAATGTGATGGATGTGCTTTGGCTGTGTTAACACAGGAACACGGAGGGAAGAATAGGCCGGGCGCCTACTACTCTTCCGCCCTTGATCCTGTCGCATGCGCTTTGCCAAGATGTTTGCGAGCTGTCGCTGCTGCTGCCGCGTCTGTAAAACAGAGTGAGGGAATGGTCCTAGGCCATGATTTAATTTTGATGGTACCTCACTCTGTAGATGTCCTATTGAATAAAACCCAAATGCAACACCTCACCTCTGCACGGCTGACAAGGTATGAATTAATTCTGTTTGCCCCTCACATTCAAATTAAGAGGTGTTGTGTTCTTAATCCGGCTGAACTCCAACCTTTCCCGCAAAATACTGTTTGCGGGGACGAAGAATTACATAATTGCCTGTATACTACTGAACAGGAAACGAAGGGCAGGATAGACCTTATAGATACTCCTTTGGGCAATGCGGAAGGGGAGCTGTTTTGTGATGGCTCCTGCTTCAAACTCCCTGATGGTACATCTACAGCTTCCTACGCAGTTACTACATTGAGTACGGTTGTTGAAACTAAGAGAATTCCGCATAACTCCGCGCAGGCCGCAGAGATTATAGCGTTGACCCGAGCTTGTGATCTCTCCGAAGGGCATACAGTAAACATATATACTGGTAGCCAGTACGCCTTTGGGGTGGCTCACAACTTTGGTAGGCTCTGGTCGGAAAGAGGGTTCCTAACCTCACATGGCACCAAGATTCAGCATGGTCCCCTGATAGTGCAATTGCTCTCGGCACTCTCGCTCCCTAGTCAGTTAGCGATCATGAAATGTGCAGCACATTGTAAGGTCATAGATGATGTGGGAAAGGGGAACGCTTTTGCTGACCAGATAGCCAGGCAAACGGCCACAGACCTTAGTGCAGACATGTATGCTCTAAGGGAAACAAAAGATGCCTATGTAATGGATGAGGGTATCAGGTCTGTGCGAGATATCCAAACTGATGCCACAATAGAAGAATCTAGAAAGTGGGCCGAAGGGATGGGGAAACTAGATGACGATGGGTGTTGGGTGGATACATCTGAAGGGAAATGGTTGCTCCCTGATTCCTATGTACTGGCGATGGTTACGATGGCACATGGTCCTACGCATGTGTGTGCTCAGCAGATCATGAAAATGTTAGAACAACTCTGGGTGAATGATAACATTTTGAAGATTGCACAGCGACATGTTCAGAATTGTATGATTTGCTTACAGCACAATGTGGGGAAGGGGACAGTAACTCCAAGGGGTAGCTTTGGGCCCCCTTCTGTTCCCTTCGAGGTCATCCACTTTGATTTTATTGAGATGGAACAGTGTAACAATCTAAAATATGTTCTTGTGATTATTTGTGCCTTTAGTAAATGGGTTGAGGCTTTCCCCGTTAAGGATGCTACTGCCATGACCACTGCAAAGACTATGGTAAAGGAATTCTTTCCACGATTTGGTCTACCTAGGGTAATTTGGACGGACAACGGTCCCCATTTCGTTACAGCAGTAATTTTGCAGATATGCACAGCGTTATACATTGAAAAGCGATTTCACTCGGCTAGACATCCTCAAAGTGCTGGGTTGGTAGAGAGACATAACGGTATCCTAAAGAATAAGCTTGCCAAAACATGTGCCGGCACCAAACTGAAATGGCCAGATGCCTTACCTATTGTATTGTTAGCCATGCGTACCACACCTCAAACTTAGACTCGGCCCTCTCCATTTGAGGTAGTGATGGGGAGACCTGCTAACATTTGGGGCCTTCCGAAGCCCAAAACCCTGAGGGAGGTCGAAAATGTATTGCTTGTAGACTACTGTAACCAGTTGACTAAAAATCTGTATCTCATTTATCATCAGGTCCAATCAGCTTTACCTGTACGGTTTATGGGCCCAGGACACAACATTCAGCCTGGAAGTTGGGTCCTAGTGAAGGCCTACGAAAGGTCTTCCTGTCTTGCGCCTCGCTGGCGGGGACCCTATCAGGTGCTGTTGGTCACCCAGACAGCAGTGCGGGTGGCTGGAAAGAAGCATTGGATCCACGCGACGCATGTCAAGAAACTTCCTCACCTGACGCCACACGTTACAGAAGAAGCAGAACCCTCGCTGATGCTACAATCTCTGATCCTGGAGTAGCAAACAGCGCTGTGAGTGTGTCGGAGAAATTCTCTGAGACCGTGGAGCTTGGGGAACAGTCCATTTCGTCTCCACACTCTTTGAAAAGGTCACCTCCGGAAAACACTACTGTTTCAAGTTCTGCGACTTCTGTCGCCTCCGATACGTTGCTTCCCTCAGGAAGTGACGTTACCCTATTTCCAGATCAAACAGTACTGAGTACCACCAGGTACGACCTTCGACGAAGAAAATAGAACTACGGCACGGGTTTTTCCTATGCATCTGGAAAGAAAAAGTTATTGAGAGTTTTTCTCTTGCAAAAGGAAGTTTTTGGAAAAAAAAGGAAAAAAGGGATTCTGCTGGCTAGGGTTGGGGAAGGACTAAGAAGTCGCGCGACTGTCGTGTCTCCAGCAACGAACATTGGGGTCATCGATTGAGAAACTACGATGCCTGCCACCTCCACCGCGCTGCTCGCATTCGCATTGGATTTGTAAATAAGGGGGTGACCAACTCGGACAACGAACAATGTGCCTGGGCCCCGAAAACGTATTGCTGTGTTGTGTTAATAGTAATTGGAATTTGTATAATTACTGCTGTGGGACTTTGGTACTTCGGAGAAATCTACCCTCTAAAACCTCTACTGCCAATTGAGATTGTACCTACTGCTTTGACTCCCTCTGTACACCTTCATACTTTGTCACCTAGAGACTCCCAGCATAGACGAAAGTACCATAATAACACTTTAATGATAATAATGAATTCAACGCATGCCATTTTTAATAAGAGTAATTGCTGGATTTGCACCCATTTACCGCAACATGGGAACAAGGGGCTAGGATGGTATATTCACCCTTTACCTTTAACAACTGCTTGCTATGCCTCTCTTAGAGCACTATTCTTTGGCCGTTGGAATGATAGCATCTCAGGGAACTTTGATGGAACTAATTTAAATGATTTTGAGAAACGTGAATTGACTCCCCTGGGATGCTCGCTTTTTGCAAATAGAAGTAAACCTAATGTTGCTTCTATTAGGCCATCTGATAAACTATCTCTTCCTTTTCAAACTCTAATTTCCTTTAAAATGGCTCCGATAGGCAATAAGGACGCTGTGCCTCCTTCCTACTCTATTAATCATAGCCCCGATTCAGTCCCCTTTTGTGTACAAAGAAATGGCACTCGGGCAATGGGAAACTTTGAAGGTTGCATGAACATTGTAAATTTGACCGGGGATAACAGGCCTCTGTTTGTAGGGGGGCCTGTCTATTTCGTTTGCGGTAGTTCAGCATTTCCCTGGTTGCCCAAGGATTGGCAGGGAACCTGTTATTTAGGAATCCTGTTACCTGGGGTATTCATAGCTAGTACATTGGAAGTTTCTAAGGCTCGCCCACGGCGGGACGAGAACGGAGATACCCCTGGGCAAGTATTGGGAGATATAGCAAAATCAGTTGTGCCATTTTGGGGACAGATAGCAAATTCTGAAAATATTAGGGGGCTAGCAAGGGTACTGGAGAAAACCATCAATCGGACCACGGATATACTCTACAATATGACACTAGAACAGAAAGCAATAAGATTGGTAGCACTCCAAAATCGGATGGCATTAGATGTCATCCTGGCAGAACGCGGTGGAGTATGCAAATTAGTGGGGTCCGCTTGCTGTGTTTTCGTACCAGATTCCTCACCGACAATTTTCAAAGCAATACAGAACTTGCACATCCTTAGTTCAGAAGTGCATGTTCCTGTGGGAGATTGGAGTATTAGTGCTTGGTTCTCGGATTCTCTACGATCCTGGGGTTGGAAGGTGCTTTCTGTTATACTGGTTATTTTGGGAATCCTGCTATTCCTTTGTTGCTGTTTCCAATGTCTACCTAGTATATGTGCAATGCTAGGGGGATGTTGTGCTCAGGCAGTCAGCACAATAGGGCACAAAATGTATGCCCCAGATACAGCATCTAAAGAGTTTGTGTTACAAGAGGTTCTGATGAACGACCTAATGGCTATAGATATTACAGATAATGATTCAGGATGTATGGACGACAATGCATGGAGTTATTTACAAAGATATTAGAAATTATATTAGCACTTGGCATAGGCCAAAAGGAGGGTTTGTCGGAATTGAAACACTATTATGCCTCCTATCATAACAATTGTATGTGTATTGGCCTACGCCAAGTTGTCTAAACATCATATGCGAACAAACTCCACGGCAAGGTCTTGACCTTAGAGAAAGCAATGTAAGTCGCCATCTTGGATTAAGCCGCCATTTTAGGTTCTCTTGTTATATGGAAGTCACCCTGAATATCAAAATGGAGGCCGAATGACATTCTGAGTAAGATTCTGGCCGTTGTGACCTTCGTACACATGAATAATTAATATGCCTGCAGGCCACTTGGCGGGGTCGCGAACTGAGACCTTAACCCGCGAGAGGGTTGGCCAAGGGCTGGACAAACTGTATAAAAGGCCCAGGTATTCCAATGTACGTCTCTCACTAACACCTCGAACCCTCGTTGAAGTTCTTTATGTTACTCTGAGAGCCGAATAGCTATCCGTTTGTCAATTGACTTGGTAACTGTTGTAGCTTTTAAATAAAGCACTTGTATGTTCTTTGTAACCTGTGTTGGTGTGTTTCTTTCTGGGCTTCCCGGCCTCATATTATTTTTCTGTTTCCACAGTGTGTTGCGGGGGACACCCCCACAGCCCCAGCAGCCTTTTTTCATATTTTCATTTTTTTTCGGGCAGCTGCAGGGGTGTCCCCCAAACACACGCTTACTATACTGTATTGTATGGTGAGCGGGGTGTTGTGGGGGACAACCCCGCAGCCCCCGAAGGTTTTTTATTTTTCATTTTTTGTCGGACAGGTGCTGGGGTGTCCCCAGCAACCCCAGCTCACTATACTGTATAGTATGGTGAGCAGGGTGTTGCGGGGGACACCCCGCAGCCCCCGCAGTCTTTTTATTTTTTTTACCTAGCTAAAATGCATCCCACAAAAGGTTTGAACTTTTGGTGTACAAACTTTTGGTGGTATGCATTTTAGGACTTTTTGTAAGGTCGGTAATTTAGGTGCAGTCATTTTGGCTGAAACCAACAGAACACACGACATAATAACTCACGAAAAGTAAAAAACGTCCTTACTAATACTCAGTTATAAAGACACATAAATAAAATACCATAATGACTAAAACTGTAATTTACATAATTTACATATATACACACCTCTGCTATAAAATGTGTCATTACTATTCATTAAGAGAAACATTTCCTCCATTATATCCTTTGCATTATAGAAGATAAAACGTCTCCTTGGCCAACATCTCCTAAACTCAGACAAACTGGTACAGATCAAACTAACGTTACGTAAATCTTCATCACAGCCGGATCTACAAACACATATCTTAGTAGTTCCAACTTCAAAGCCAACTTGTTCTGCCCCTGTTAAAACAACGGGAAATGCCATGGCGGCCATCTTCAAAAACACAAACCGTTGCCATCCTCACATACTGGAGCTTCACCACCACAACTCCTAGCCCACCACGGACAACATGTCGAAGGCCACCAAGAAAGGCACTGCCCGCCTGCGCAAACCATGGTTCACGGACGATGAGCTTAACATGTTAGCCGACACCCTAGTGGCGAATGCTGAAGGGGTGTTCTGCAGCGACCTCAGGCGTCCAGCCCAGCTGAATAAGAAGGCCATCTGGGAAGAAGTAGCCCAGAAAGTAAGTGCAGTCGGCACCACTGCACGCAAAGTGCGTGATTGTAGAAAACGGTGGGATGACCTCAGGCTGAGAGTCCTGAATATTTTGTCGGCCAATCGGAGCCAGGGGCTGGCAACAGGAGGAGGACCACACTCACCAGTGAAATTGGCCAGATGGGAGGAGACCTGCAGCTCAGTCATCGACACAGAGTCAATTGAAGGAGTCAGTGGAGCTGAGTATGGCGTGCCAACATCGGCAGATGAAGGTGAATGTCCCTTCAAAAACACAACAACTAATCAACTTCATAGTCCTCCAAATGTGGCAGCATGCCAGCCAATACATGGCCCATCATGCACACCTACACATATCCATATACACATGCTGGGCCCACAACTATTGCATCCCAATGCATGCTGCGCCCATACATGAATCACACCAGACACCCAGATGACCTGCACGTGTCACACAGGATGACACTCCCAACACACATCAAAGCCCAACAGCAGACACCATGGTGTACATGTGAACACCTGTACGATACCAAAATGCACCCTCCAACCTTGCATGTACACAGTCCGCTACAAAGCCAGGCATGCAACTGATCACATGGCGCCACCTGCTCAAAGACTAATGCATGCATGATGCAAGCACCACTATCACTGATGCCCTGCCACTCTCTGTCCCCCCAGGTACGGATGCAGACAGTGATGAAGCACATGTGAGTGCACAATGCGCAACAGCAGCCAAAAGGGCAGGGAGGCAAGGTGATGGCACAGGACCATCAACTTCAAGTGGACCAACGATGGGCCGAGCGGCACCCGGGAAAACAACCAGTGCCAAAGAAGCCACACAGACACCCACACAGGACGAGCAGACACCTGCCCCTGCACCCCTGGACACTCTATCCACATCGGCTGAGGACACAACAGGCATGGATGATGGCACACAGTCTGGTGCTGCCAGCACAATTGGGGAGATGCCAGCATAGGTACAACATAGTGCTGATGAGGAAGCTGACCCGGACAATGAGGGCAATGCAGGACTTGGCAACTGAGAGCCTGTAGTTCGCACACCAAGCCCGCAGGTCACCCCCCAGGACACACCTCGGCAGGACTCATCCGACCAGGGCAGCCATGGAGAGTGGTCTCCGACAATGCACAGCCCAATAAACCATGCAGTGCCACCACATCACACACCAACCACGACCCACACTGCCATACGGGACCTTGAGGAACGTCTGTCCAGGATGGAGGCCCAACAGAAGGCGATGCAAGGATATGTCCAGCAGTACCTTTCTGAAGGGGAGACAACACGCTGTGTCATCCAGGACAGCACTGCGGTCGTAATCCAGGCCATCAACTCAAGTGCACAGCAAGTGCGCGATGGCTTCAATGCCTTGGGTCAGATCCTCAACAGGATTGCTGACAGCATGGAGCAGCGCCAAACACCGCCTCTGGGCTCACAACCATCTGGCTCATCCGCATTGACCACGCCAGCGAGTTCCAGACAGACCAGCCCCATGCGCAGGTCCCTGCGGAGTGCGCGGCAATCAGAGATCCCACCCCCACCTCCGAAGGGGGCTCCACAGTAGCAGGGCCCCCCTGGAGGTTCTCCTTGGGCATACATCCAGCACATCTCTTGCCATTGTTGACTTTGGGTCTTAGGGGGTAGGTGGAGGGTGGTGGTGGGTGTAGTGTGTAGTACTGAGGGTGTTGGGGAGCGTGGGAGTGGGGTGGGGGGGAGGTGGAGGGGTGTTGGGGGTGTGGATTGTTGAATTATGTTGTACAAAATATACCACAAAAACACCTGTTGTGTAGCAAACATCACATGAGTGGACATTGCTGATTTGTTGTTTGTCAATTAATTGTTTCATGGTGAACTGTGCCCATATACCCACACACCCAGTGCCCACAGTTCCCAAAACATGGCACCCTCTGCATCAAAGTACATCAGAATGATTGGTCTATGACCATTTGCTACTCTGTGCGTCCCTCACGTGTATCGCGTCATGGCCTATGTCCTACATCTACTCCTTCCTCTCCTTCTACTTCACCAGGTGGTGCCAGCTCCACGTCAGGTGGCAGGTGTACGTTCCGCCGGATGCACATGTTATGCAGCATTGCACATACCATGATGATCTTGCCCACCTTCTCAGGGCCGTATATGAGTGCCCCTCCCGACCTGTTGATGCAGCGAAACTGTGCCTTTAAGAGGCCAAACGTCTGCTCAATGACCACACGCGTTCGTGTAAGTGCACGATTGAAGTCCTCCTCGTGCCTGTTCTGTGGATTCCTGACAGGGGTGAGTAGCCACGCCTTCAGAGGATATCCAGCATCACCTACATGGGAGCAGAAGGAGGTATGTGTAAGAATGAAGCTCAGTTGACATGTGTACTCAGCCTGTGCAGCATTCAAGTTCATATGCTATCTCGTCAATGGCAGTCACATCCACATGACTGTCAGCCCTGTACAGTGCATGCCAATCCATGCGGCGGGCCTTGGGTGACATACACAACCTAGGGTCTTAGGCATTTGAACCACCAGGCCCCTGATGCATCTTGGCTAGGGGCATTTTGTCTGCACGTGTGAGGGCTCTGTGTTGGAGGATGACTCAAGATACTTCCACCCCCCCATACTTCTCCTCCCATGGCCCATGGGGCATTCCCCTGCATATGCATATAGCCCCCCCATCCTTCTCCTCCCATGGCCCAGGAGGCTGACTCACCCAACAGCCAGCCACTTCGTACAACGTCTCCTTCCATGTAGCGGGGTAGTCAGGAGTTCCGCAGCACCATGGCATCATGCATGGATCCTGGGTAACTGGCACAGCAATGTTATTATCTGGCTGGCATCACACACCATCTGCACATTGAGGGAGTGGTATAGCTTCCTATTGTGGTACACCACCTCCAGGCATGTGGGACTACCAACTCTACATGGGTGCCATATAGGGCACCAATTACTTTGGGCATGCCTGCCAGTGTATGGAATGCTATTTTGGTTGCATTTGCCTCCTGTGGTGTCCTTGGCAGAGATATGTAGGCACTTGCATGCTTCAGTAGTGCATCCAGCACTTGGTTTAACACAACAAAGAAGCATGATTACGACATGCCATGCATTTGGCCCACTGTGTGTTGGTAAGTGCCTGTGGCCAGGAAGTGGAGCACAGACGCCACCTTCAGTAGAGGGGGGATGGCTGTGCGGATGTTGATTAGGCTGAGCAAGTCGTCCTGTATTAAATCCACTATGTTGGTGATGGTGTCCCTGTCCAGGCGATACAGGGTGTGGATCTGTGCTGGGGTTAAGTCAAATGTATAGGCCCTTATACGTGGAATTGATGGCTGCCTGCGGGGAGCAACTACCTGCACTGGTGGGATTTGCTGGGCCTCCTTCTCCTCCTGCATCTCCTCTGTGTTTCCTGTTGTACTGCCTGCTCAAGGAGTAGCAGTGCAGGCATGTCCTCCAGCCCCAGTATGGCGAGTGCAAGTGGTAGCATTTTGACTTGGAAGGGGGTGTGGTGTGTGGATGTGCTCCTTTTGTGCTGGCCCTGACTCCATTGCCTCCACCTGTGCTGATTGTGAGCAACTGTGGCACTTGGTTACACAGCAGTTTGCTGTTTACGGGTGGTCCACGATGCCGGTATTGCCGGCATCATGGGGGCCCCTCTTACCGGCATCTCAATGTCGGTATGTACTTCTCCTTGCGACTCGTGGTGTCCTCTTTGTTGTGGGATGCCGGTTTACGGACACGCCATCCGTGTGCGTGCCCGCATGCCGGTACGGTGGTGCATGGCCACAGCGGGTCCTTGTAATCTGGGGTCATGATACACCAGCCCGGTAATGGATGGCAGTACTGCCTTACCGGTGCCGTTATTACTGGAGCGCCAACCTTGTAATGAGGCCCTCTGTCTCAGCTTTTAAACAGGGCATGCACTAAGGAGGAGATTTCCTTGGGTAATGGGCTTCAGCCATGTTGCAGGCCCTACCCTACACCTTGAGTAGACATTGGATCTGGTCTGCAACCAGGACCATTTGCCACTTTAATCCCATAGCCAGTGCCTGATTGCCAAGGCCAGTGGCCATGTGATCTGGGGCATGGCCCTTGGCTAGGCAAGCCCAGTGACCTCTCATAACCAATACCAGGTCCTAGGGCCACTGGCCATGGCTTGTAGTCAGGCCCACACTGGACACGCTGCCCAAGGCATGGCCATCATAAGCTGTATTCAAAATTATTGATGCAAATATAATGACAGTTTTTAATTTCTGAAGTCTCAGCTTCTACAATGGGAGATATAAATGATTTTTGTGCAATGGCCACCCTGTTCTCCAACAATAGTTTAAAAACAATACTGGACAAACTTGCACTAGATAGTTAATTTTGTACCCAGCCTTCCTCGTGGTAGAGCAGAATTTCGATTTACTGAATTTGAGAGGAGAAACCGTACATTTCTCTATTTTTTTTTGTTTATCTGCTGATTTGGCCCCTCTCCAAAACATCCGTAGGCTTTTTGGGCTCTGTTTTTTTGGGCTCAGTTTACCTTTGGTACAAGTTGACCATAGCATTCTGACTCTGAGTTGCTGTTTATCATTTCATCACTAGAGGACTTTGTGTCATTCTGTGGCGTTTGAAACACCTACACCTTTATCCACAGGCGCTGACATTGAAATTGGTGGAGGACAACCAAGTACTAGTAGGCAGTCCTTGAAAATACACAGGCGTCCAAGAACCATTTATTCTATTTAACAGTGAGGGTTGTGGGTTTGAGCTGCTACTTTTTGTACTCTTGATAGACTGTGGATCAGGGTTTGAACTCGGTGTGTACCGTATTTACTGGGCAATGCTTCATTAATTGTTTGTCCCCTGCATCAAAGACACCCAAGTTTCAATCTGCTCTCCCATGGAGTATGTTCAGTAAGCACTATATTTAATACCTGGAATAGTTATTTATCTTTTTCTTTTTTTTATTGACGTATTCACTGATTTTTATTTCACATAATTATATATATTCACTTCGTTTTTGTGAGAGGGAAATGAGTGCCAGTAATAAGATCTGGTGAATGTGTGCAGTATTTATTGTTCCTTGTGTATTATTCATTTTTATTTGTATCCCTTGATGTTTTACAGTAAATATTGTTATGAATGTGTTTTGTTAATGCGTATTTCTAACAGATACCAACTTTAACAGCTGCATATCTGTTTTTACCAATAGCGCGCTACATGTTCCAGAATTCATGGAGATTATTTGTATGTACTAATAACTATTAATTATACATTCTATTCACTCAAAGGTTTAGTAAGATACGTTCCTCTGTATAATGTTTCATATACTGTTTGGTATATTGCCAGGTTTGTTTTTGTTGTTTGGTGTTGTATTGTGCATATAAACATTTATTTTGTTTGTATTTTGTTTTGTGGAAAAAATTATGAAATTATCTTAAATTTGGGACATGATGATTTTTAGGGATTATTGTTTTTAGTGTTATTTGTTGCTGGATGTTTTCTTTGTTGTGCATGTCTTGTATTAATGTGATGTTTTATACCGTTGTGTAAAGGTTTTATTGTTTAAGCGTATGCACACTGTAAAGACTGGAGGGGCTTATCTGTACTCCTGCCCTCTGTATGGCAGAGTAGAAGCACAGAGCACCCCAGCCAAGATTCTCTACATGGTAGTATGGACGAGCAACCAAGGCTTAAGTTCTCAGGAGGTGATGCAAGCTGGTTCTTAAGTACAGTGTAGTCACCAAACACCCCACAAAGGAATGTCCCCACACTATGTTATGTGTTAACACAGATTTGGATATAAAAATAAGGTTCAATATATGTACACCATTAATAACACACTTTGGGCCTCGTCACAAGTTGGGCGGTAACGCCGGCGCTAATAGCACTGGCGTTATTAGCCCTACCGCCAAACCCACTGGCGCTATTAGCGCCGGATCACGGGTTTGGCGGAACGGGGATTGCCCATTCCCCATTGAGCCCATTCGGGAATTCCCCATTCCCTATTGGACTCAATGGGGAAATTCCGCACTTTTACCACCGGTGGATTTCCCGCCGGCGGTAAACGCGCTGGAAATCAGCAAATATTTGGCGGATTTCCCCCCAGCTCAGAGCTGGGGGGAAATCAACTGAAACCATGATTTGGCAGACCCTTAAATGCGGCAGTAACAGCGCTACCGCCGTATTTAAGGGCTACCGCCAAACTCGTGATGAGGCCCTTTGTACTTTGATAAATCTAATATGGCAAATATATAAAATGTCTATCTAGTACCATTCTTTTTTTAACACTTTATTTTCCAGCTAACATGTACATTACAAACAACAACAGAAATTGCATGGCACTGTGCTCTATACAGATGATATCACCAACAGGCGTTTCCATCATACACTTATTTCGATATGTGGGTTTGATCATGGGGGGCGCGTTGCTCCGGAGTTCCTATGGGTTGGACGTCTCTGCTCAGGTATCTCCTGAGCGGGGCCCAAATGTCTTTAGGGCGGTTGGTAGGAGTACTTATTCTTGCGAAGCCGTCTTCACAGTCGTATGTTTCAATCAGGTCACGTAACCAGCTATGAATTGTGGGTGCGGTTTTAGCTTTCCAGTGCCGAACGATATTGCGCTTGGCCACCGCTGTCGCTACTGAGAATAGCCGGGGGCAGTCCCAATATATGTGGAAGGCAGTTGGACTCCGGGAGTCTGCATTTAGGGCACAGGGATTGTTTGGATTGTTCAAATTTGCAATTTTGCCTGGTGTGATGTGTAAGTGGTTTAGAATTTTGTATTTGATCAGTCTCAGGTTGGCGTTTAATGATATGGACTTGGTATATTGGCAATATCTGACCCATTGTGTGCCCTCGATTGCTGTTTCAAGGTCTCTCTCCCATTTGGTTTTCATGGTATTCTGGGATGGGGTGTGGGATTGGACTGTTCTGTATATCTTGGATACGGTGCGTTGAACCTGTCTTGCGGCATCATATCTACCATGAATGGGTGGGGTGGTGGCTCCTGGGGGAACGATTGCTATTTGTGTTTTAACGCCGCCTTCAGGTGATGGCATTGAAGGGTTATTGTAAGCCCCTTACCGGTTATGGTTTGAACTTCTGCCAGTTTTAGGAATTCCCCATTTGGTAACAGGTCACCAAGCTTCATAACATTCCCAGATTCCCATTTCTTCTGCAACACGGAGTCATGTAAGGGGGTGAATTCTGGGTGGTGCCACAATGGACTGCGAACCCAATAGGGCTGTGTGCATCCTACTCTGCGGAATAGTGCTACCCAGGCCCGTGACATGCTAGTCACCGGATTCAGGCCACCCAGGCTGCCGTGCTTCTCAGTGAATATACAGGCACATATGTCTCTCTACTTGCATGTGGGGATACACCTCTGTGTCGTGAAACCAATACTTGCCATAGTGTGCCTGTGCCGCATAAAAATACAGGGTAAAGTCCAATGCTGACCGCCCATCTTTGTCAACATTTTCGCTAAATTTGGCCCAACTCTGTCTGACTGTACTACTTCCACACACAAAGCCAGAGGCCAATCATTGCAGTTTCTCGAAAAAGCTTTTGCCCGGCCAAATGGGGATGTTACTAAATAAATAGAGTAGCTTGGGGATAATCACCATTTTCAGGAGGGCGATGCGGCCATACATCTATATGGGGAGTTTACTCCATATCGTTTGTTTGATTTCTAGTTGTGCGAATAAGGGAGCATAGTTGGCGTTATATAGCGTGTCTCTATCAGTGACCGCAATTATACCAAGATAGCGGGCAGAGTGAGGTGACCAGCAAAAATGTGCTATGGCGTCTGACCTGGTGCAGCTCAGTGTCAGGGGGATTATCTCAGATTTGGCCTGATTTATTTTGTACCCTGAGAATTTGGTGAATTCTGTGATGTCTTGCATGACTGGCAGTACAAATACAAATGACTGGCAGTAGGTTGGTGTCTGGGTTTAGCAGATATAAAAGGGTGTCATCTGCATATATAGCGAGACGATCTAGAGGGAACCACATGGCGGTGGTGTAGGAGTGCAGCCATACCCTCTATCGTGAACACACATATAAGGGGGGATAGCGGGCACCCCTGGCGTGTGCCTCTCTGCAGGGTAAAGGCTGTGGATGTGGTATGGTTAGTTCAAACTGTAGCCCTGGGGCTATTATAGAGTAGTCGGATGAAGCTCTGTAAATGTGGGCCAAAGCCCATGCAGTGCAGAATGGCATACATGTAGCACCAGGACACGAGTCAAATGCTTTTTCAGCAATGAGTATTACTGCTACTGTATCGGACTCTGGGGGCAAGTGCCCAATAATCGCAAAGAGTCTCCACAGGTTCAGGGATGTGGATCTAGTGGGTAGGAATCCTGATTTATCAGGATGCTTCAGCTTGTTCATATGGGGGAGAAGCCTATTTGCTACGACTTTGGTGAGGATTTTGGTGTCTGTATTAAGGAAGGGGGCGGTATGACTTGGGATCCTGTGGGGGCTTGTGTGGCTTAAGTAGTACGGTAATGGTGGCCTCCCTCAAAGAATCCGGGAGCGTACCAGACTCTAGGGCTTCTTCCCAGAGTGCTAGTATTCTGGGGGATAGTTCAACAGCATAACATTTGTACAAATTGGCTGGGAGGCCATCCGGACCCGGGGCCTTACTAGCAGTCAAGTCTTTGATGGCCTGGACTATTTCCTCGAGGGTGAACAGGCTGTCAAAACATTCCCTATCTCTGTCTTCTAGCCTTGGCAGTGGAATGGAAGACTTGTAACGGTGAAGTTCGTGCATCATTACCTGGTCAGTATTCTTGTTTAGGTCTGAGTAAAAGTCCAAAAAGCCACATTCTTGTGGACCATCCAGTCTGTTCCGTTGATGGACGTGATTGGTTTGAACTCCTGCTCTGCTTTGATCAGGTTCGCCAGTAACTTCCCGGCCCTGTTGCCCTCCCCATAGCATCTGGCTCTGGTTGGATGCCTGATATTTTATTTCTCATTCCGCCAGGTCTCTGAATCTGTCCAGCTGTTACTGCAGTGGTTTAAGGGATTCCCTGCCCGGTGCCAGTGCATCAGTGTTTTCCAGCTTCCTGAGGCTGGTTTCCACCTGATTGAGGTCAGTTCTGATGGATTTGAGTTTGCCCACTGATTTGGAGAGGAGGTGACCCCTGGCCCAGACTTTAAATGTTTCCCAGAGCGTGGTGTGAGAGGCCACTGAGCCATCGTTGATGATGAAGAATTCCATGATCTCCGCCCTCAAGGGTTCTATGATTGATTCATCCCTCAAGAGGGACAGTGGCATCTTCCAGGTGCGGTGTATCTTTTCGGTGGCTTCCATGCTTATTTCCAACAGTACCGGTGAATGGTCTGATATCGTTCGCAGGAGGATGGAACAGTCGCTCACCCGTGGGACTAGCCTCAGGGAGAGTAACCAGTTGTCTATTTGAGAGCTGGTGGAGTGTACAGATGAGTAGAATGTGAACTCCTTCAGTGCTGGAGGCAGCTCCCTCCATGCATCTACCAGTGGCAACTCGGCCATGCCCTTTTTAATGATATTTGCTACTTTGGAGAGGAGTCTTGAGTTACCTGCCGACCTGTCCACCTGGAGGTCAAGAATCGTGTTGAAGTCTCCCCATATAATGTCTGCGTCCCCCTCTAGCGACACCAGTGACATGACCTGGACGTAAAACTCTGGAGTGTTGATGTTCGGCCCATAAGTATTTACTAGAATTACTTCATGGTTATGAAGTACACCCCGTATTTTCATGTATCTTCCTTCAGTGTCGACGCTTGATTTGGTAAATTGGAACCCAATACGTCGGTGTATAATGGTATAATGGTACACATACCCCTGGACTGCAAAGAATACCCTGTGCCAACCCTCAGAGGGCCCCATTCACGGGCCAAAGAGTCCATGACTCTTGCGTAGCATGCGTCTCCTGCAAGAATAATATGTCGACCCTGTGTCGTCTGGCATATGCTAGTATTTTCCTGCCCTTTATGGAATTAGCCAGGCCCAGTACGTTCCATGACGGGAGATTCACATTATGCATAAAGCCTGCTGGGGCATATTAGATTGGAGGTTCTCCTGGTGGTGCGCCTGTTGTCAATGTTGTGTCCTCCATGCTCGATTCTTGTGTTAGCATGTTATTCCTTTATTTCCCCTCTTTTCCCCCCTCCTTACCCACCCTCACCATAGTGTAATTTCCCAACTCGATTTAACAATCTGATGCAGTGGGTGGCTTTGCACGGCCAGACTTAAAGCCTCGAACCTTGCCGCCTACTTGTGCATCGTAACCTTGTTTTGCTGCAGAGTGGGTGCGCCGGCTTTCAATTGTGGTGCTTGGGCGTTCCATTAAGTGTGAGTGCACAAAGTTGTATTGCAGGTTCTTTTAGTCATCCCTTGTAATGGGCTTTGGGATGTGTTGCTCGATGTAATTCATTGCTTCCCCAGGTGTCTCGAAAAAGTGGGCTCTGCCCGCGTGTTGGAATAGCATTTCGTATGGTACTTTTAATTTATGGAGTGCAATCTTCACCTGGCCGAATGATCGCCTAGCCACTGGGACCCAGTTAGAGAAATCTGGGAAGATATGTTTCCAGTTAGAGTCGTGGGACAGGGAGCCTTTCTCCCGTGACAGGCGCAGGATGAGGTCACGATCCCTGTCATTGAGGAGATGGGCAATTATCGTATGTGGGGGAGCGCCTGGGTTGGTGGGTGCGGCCAAGGATCTGTAGGCCCTTTGTACCAAAAAGTGTTGCGAGAATTGAGATCTGGAAATAGTGATCGGAGAACTTCCTCCAGATATTGCAGGAATGTTCATGGCTTTCTCTGCCATCCCAACCACCCTGACATTATTGCGACGGGATCTAGATTTGAGGACCTTGCATTTGTCACGTATTGCTTTGAGGTTCTTTTGGATCTCTTCAATTGCATTACCATGAGTGACCGATATATCTTCCAGGGTGCTCACTCTCTCCTCTGCCTCTGACACTCTGGCATTCACTTTTTGTATATCCGATCTAACACATGCAATGGTGCTTCCTATGTCATCCAATCTTGTGTAGACCACAGCAAACCCAGCTTGAATTGCACTCATGTGTGGGTCCATGTTTGGTTCTGCTTGCGGGTGGGTGCTGTTCGGAGTGGCTTGGGAGTAGTCATGGGAGGATTACGTGCTGTTTGCACTAGTAAAGGCATCCATGGGACCTTTCTTATTGCCCCTCCTGGCATGACCTTGTCGAATGTGCGCCACACTCTGTGTGGATCAGGGGGGTGTCTGTGACTTACTGCGGTCATATGATCAAGCTCTTGCAGTGTGTTCGGTGAGGCACTGTGGGACCAGGGGCAGGTGGGGTATGTGCTATGCAACCCTGGGTGACTTCCCCTGTCTGCCTCTTATGTGCTTGCCCCCATGGTATAGCTTAATTGCTACCTGGCAGACCATGGTTACATGGGCTGTGTATACCCATGCTTTTGGATCAGTCTGCTGTGGGTCCGAGTTGCTTGCCCCTCTGCCACAACATGGAAACTTCTGCTCCTGTGTAGTTTGTTACAGTTGACAGGACTGTGTAGACTGTGAATTGCGCCTAGGCCCGGGTGGCCGTGGAAAATGATCAGGATGGCGGATCTGGGGCACACCGGGCTCCTCCCCAGGATCGTAAGTGTTTTCAGTGTGCTGCAGGCCCAGTACCGTTACTGTCCCTGCATTACGGGGTGGCTGGGATCAATTAGCATACGGTTGGAATGCCTCTGCTTGATAGAACACTGTGCACTCTCTGGAGAAGCACCTCAGGCACAATGGCTGGTGCAGTCTGATGTCTCAGGAATGGTCCGGGCCACAGCCAGATGATCTAGTGCTGTGGAGGTGGCGCAGGGGGTCGGATCAGCCAGGGCTGGAGCTGGCCCAACCATGGGGATGCAATGAAGGGGGGGCGTGGCTCCCGGCAGTTCCCTCCCGGGTGTCTGGACCCCTGTGGCTCTGGGGACCCACTGACACAGGTCGCTGCTATTACAGGCGTGCAGGGGGACCGCCTGTCCAAGGGGGCCGGCACGTACCTTCAGCTCTGCCACCTCGGATGCATGGTCGCTCTGAGTCTCCCATCACCCCGGCTGCTGCGGATCCGCTCGCAGGTAAAACTTCAGCCGACCCGGAGCAGAGGCAAGCCTGGCCGGCACAAGAGTCGGATGTTGGGGGGAACGGGACGAGCACCGAGGGGTGGCTATTGGTGGCTCTGAGAGCCTCAGCGAGTGTCTGGTGCCCACTACAACTCAGATGCTGCGACCCACACACCCTGCTGTGTAAGTCTCCGACGAGGCAGACGGTGACCGGATGGCTGGAGTATTTTTGCCCACTCCACAGGTGGGCAGCCAGCTACCCCTCTGGCTCCAATGCTTCATGTTCAAGGAGGTTGTCTGGCGGACTCCTCCACATCTTGGACGGAACTTGTGGGTGTATCTCTGCGCCGGCTCCAAGCAGCATCTGGATGCAGTGGACTTTTGTGTCGTCCTCAGTGCAGGAGGTTTTGGTGTGCACCTTGCGGGATGGGCCCCTCATTGCTCACCACGCCGCAGCTCACCAAGGGCTACTGAGGGAGCGAACCACACTCAAAATGTGCCCGATGGTGCCTTGTCAGGTGCCATTTGCGTTTCTGTTTTCCTTTGTGCTGGCACACACCTCTCAATGCATGATTTTGTTATCAGGATCTCTGAAATCACTGAGCTTTCACTTCAGACAGCCATCTTTGCTGGCACACAACAGCACCCCAGTGTGTAGTACCATTCTTAACTATTGACTACTTTAAAATGCACTAACTGCTGACAGTTTCTAATGGCATACAAATCAAACATTAATGTGTATCAGCATAGGACATAGGAAGGAAGGCAAGTTGGGTGAAACAATGGCAGAATGGTTCCCTTTGCTACTAAGACAAAGTTCTGTGTGAGTATCCCCCCACCTGGGAAACCTGTAATAAAGTGTATTAACAAAGCCAGTCCATATATGTCTAAATAGTCTTGTTTACAGGTCAAAATGTTCCACTACCCCAATGTACCTGAGCTAGCAGAGTTTCTGCGACGGCACGTCAATCACCTCGATGTCCTGGCGCTTTACCTCAATGTTTCTCAACGGACCCCGTCTCCGGTCGACAGCCTTTTTGGGACTGACTTCCAGGGTTCCTTGATGAAGATCAGCTTATGCACGATGTTCACTCATAGCTCAGGGAGAGGTCTCCTAAACAGGTCCTCTCTTAGATCAGTCCTTGACAGACATGGCAGCTTTCGGATTTCATCGACGGAGAGCAGCAAACCATCTTCTTCCAGCTGTGTTTCAAGGATAAGCAGCTTCAAGTTTCAACTTCAACTTCTGAACAATCTGGTAAGTGAGAGGTCCCTAGATATACAGATCTGCCCTTCATTCACACTGCTGAGCCAAGCTCAGTTACCCAATCACTCAGAAGGGCAATCATGCAGCAGGCAGCCAATCAGGCTCACAGTGCATTCAGGCCATTCACTTCCACCCAGACACCCATAACAAGGAATGTGGATTGGGGCAAGCACCAGCCTTTCAGCACACCACACTGCATTTATGTCAGTTTCAGGCAGGGTTGTCTCATTCTTTGTGTCACACACACAGATACCAGACACCCATAACATGAAGTGCATATGGGTCGCACACTCCATTCACACAGGTCCCACCCAAAGGGTGTACCCCCAATATACATTCACTGGGAAGGCTCCAGCCAGTCTGGCCTGGACTTCCCCAGAATACCATATGTGGTTGTTCCACCCAACAGCCAGTTAGGGGAAGGGACAGAGTCAGGGCCTCCCAGGACTTTGGGAAAACAAGGTAACAGGCAATATAAACCAAGAGGCCACAGCGGCCATCTTGTCTCCTATCAGGAATCCACTGGTTCCTACGGCAGAGCCTGGGTATCCCAAAATGGAGGATATTCAGAGGACCAGTCAAATTCAGCATGGGGCTGCCACCAGCCCATACCCTGCTCTGTAGACCACACACAGGTGCCCAATAACCTTCACTAGGGGTACAGTGTTGTACCCCCACTGATGGGTGCCATAGGGTATCCCAAGAGTCTCTGTTCACCACAACCAAGAAGAGGAAGATTTGCACTGCCAGGAGTCCCACATGGACTCCTGTGCAGAAACAACGCAGAACACACATGATAAGGGAGTAGATGACAAGGACAGGAAGGCCCTGTTCCTCCAATGCATTTCCAGCATCACACACACACGCACACGCACACGCACACGCACACACACACACACACACACACACACACACACACACACACACACACACACATATATTTTGTTTTGTACTGTTTTTTGTCTGTTCTAGCATAATGAAACAGTTTTTTCTCATGCAATATATGCCTGAATGTAATACATATTGTTTGCTACTACTGCAACTACTAATACTACTATTACTACTACTACTACTACCAAACATAATATAAGCATTATGAGCTTTAGAGGCACTTGGAAATGCATTTAGCTCTGCACAAAATCTATGGTTCTTGATGCACCACCACTTACGGCACCAGCTTGCTCAAACGTGTTGTTCAGATGAAACTTCCCTTGCTTTGGTTCTCACTTGAACCCAGTCACCCCTGACTGAGTGTGCCATTCTGAGGCCAACTGTTATGGGTCTGTCGCACATACTCAGAACCACAGCACTGCAGCGACGTCCCTTGGGAGTTGGATGTAGACTGTCCTTTTAAGCACTTAGGCATTCAGGAACAGCTTTCTTCTCTGTAACAGCATGGTGGTAGGGTTCGGCTAATACCTGGTGTACCTTATTAATCAGGGTTTAAACCTGGTGTGCAATTCATTAACTATGTAAATGCCTCATCAAATGATTGAACCCCTAAATCAATTGGTCTGAAGTTCAATCTGCTCCAGCACTAGTATTTTGAGTGTGTTCTTCAAACAGCCTATTTAATACCAGAATCCCCCTTCAGATTGCTTCTGTTTTGCCATACTTTAACTTTCTTTGGTTGGGTGAAGGGTATGCATGCCATAAATATTTAGTGAATGTGAGCTATATTTTTAACTTGTTTATTATTTACTGTGGTTATTTTTCCGTGGCAGTTTTTTACAGTAAATATTGTTATTGATGTGTTCATTATTTCTAGCTTTTATGAACAATGGATTCTCATAGTTACATTTCTCTCTTTACTGTTAATGGACTGCATGTCATTGAATTTAATTGTAACAGGTGTCTTGTGGTTTTCTGTCTTGTTCCTTTTGACTTTTACTGGGGCCAGTGTTTCAATAACAGAACTAGTTGTGGCAGTGAGGTGAGTCACCATATTAGAGGAGTTGCCGAAGGTGGAGATCGGACATAGCAATGCTGCAAATTTGGCCGAGGTGACATCTTTAAAATTTCTAGACAGAGAATCCATTCTGGTGGGGGCTGCTCATGGATGAGCTAGAAAGATCACCAGGTAGTGATCAGGCCAGGGACATGGAAGAGCCTTAACATCAGAGATGCACAGGCGATGTGACAAAACCCAGTCCAGTGTGTGTCCGTCAATATGCGTGGGTCCTTTAGTCTATTGTGTGAATTCGATAAGTTGCAAGGCATTGATTAAGGAAGAGGCTTGCTTGTCATATGGGTTGTCGGCCCACAGGTTAAGGTCCCTAGGTATTATTAACAGAGTCTTGACTTTGGTAATATGATTGAGAAGTTCAAGGAATTGTTCCTCAAAGTGTGGCATGTCCCTGGGTGGTCTATAGATGACCAACACACTCAGGGATACATTGGCGTTCATTTTAATTTTAACAAACAATCTTTCACAGTCCACGGGACTTATGTGATTGACCAAAAGGCTGTCAAGATGTTTTTTGATCTGAAGGGTGACTCCTCCTCCCTTTTGACCCAGATGGTCAGCTCAGAAGATATGTAGTCAGGAGGAAGAGCTAAAGTGGCATCAGTATGTATAGACCTGTTGAAACAAGATTCAGTGACTGCCAGTAGGTCAGGGGAGGACTTAGTCAGTACGACTTCAACTTTGACCCCATGATTCATGAGGGAGCGGGTGTTCAGGAGGGAGAAGCAAAGCGGAGGGCCAGGGGGGTGATGCTACCATGGGTATTTATGCCCAGCAATACTTTAAGGGTGGGCGATGCGCAAGCTGGGGATGGGGAGGAGCATCAGAGTAGCTCCTTGGGGTAAGCATTGTACCCGCAGAAGATATGAACTGATTAGAACGGATTAGAATGATGTGCTGTGATAATATCACACATCCGGGAGAGCATGTTTACCAGAGGCTGAGTACTGGTATCTGTAATAACACCAGGAGTCGAGGGACCTTTAATGGTTATGTGCAGGGACTACATGGTCAGTGGACCAAGGTCTCGGGTGCTCGGCGGAGCCGAACAGGTCCTGGAGGGATGGCAGCATAAGTGTCCTCATATGTGACCAACTGGTGGATAAAGAAGGAGACTTCACTAGCCGGAAGGGGCAAGACCCATCTCACCCAAGGCATTTATAGACATGTGGGAGACAGACACATTTGAATTTTGAGAGTGGGGAGTCGGGCAAGGATCTGCCATGCGGCAATAGCGTTTCACGATTGAAGCATGTTTAGCCTTGTTAGAAGCCTGGTTATGAGCAGGAGTGGCATGCACAGTGGTGCGCATGAGTAGAATTAATTGTGCAATTGTGGACATATTGAGGGAGAAGACCATCACACAGTACCTTAAAGTTAATGAAACAGCAGATTGGGTGCCTTGCAGTGTGCACCGTGTGCAAACCGGTCAGAGCCAGCATTGCAAACGTGCCAGTGCTAACACACTCCTGATGTCGTATTACAGAACGGTTTTTGCTGGGAACTTCTGTGTACATAGAGCAGCTCTGAGCTGCAACAGCAATCTGTAACTAGCACAGTAGAACGTGCAAAGATACAGCAACAATAAAGGTGTTCTTGCTGGTCTGCACAGATCCTAACAATCAAATCTAGAAGCTGATGGAGAAAATGTAGCAAGTTAGAATGTGTGCCTACCAGTTACCTAATATATTTAGCAGTCCTTACTGCTTTGCAATAGCAAAGTTCAAAAGACAAAGATCAAATTACGGCAGCCGTTTCAATCATGCAGTCATATATTTAAGGGTTAATCCAAAACCTCGCCACATTCATGCATATTATCAAGAGGTGGGACTGTGGAGTCCTTTTTAAGTAGAGATAACCAGTCTGACAAACCTTCACATTTATGCATTATGAGGATTTGGTGTTTGGATGCATTTGTGGTTTGCTACCCTCAATGTAAACCCATGATGAAGCATGGCGATACTTCAAACTGAAAATAACAACATAGAATGTCTGCTGATGTGACAATGGCACTTAACAATGAGGATGGGTTGACAAGGACACCCTTACTGCTGTTTTATTTCTGAACATATTATTTGCCAGGGCTCAATTTGATCGTTTAAGCAGTGGACCATGGCAGGAAAAAAGCTCACATGTGTTGATAGACCAAATTAGGGACTTGAACAGCCTGCCATGAATTGTAAGAGACCCCAGAATCAAAAGGAAATTGTGACCCCAAAGCCCAAGAAAATCAGTGCCTAAACTGATGCACAAGGTCGTATTCTGCTGCCTGGGTAAGTTGCTTCACTCTGTAATCGTAAAATACGGTTTAACTTGTTCAAATTGTTATTTCACTTGAATACCAAATCCAGTAATGATTACATAGACATATGTCTGACACTTACCAGTGCTACCAAGTAGGTAAAATAACTAGTGTCTAGGAAAACATCCAATCTGATGTTGATTCGGGGCAAACCAATATCCATAATGAGGTGAGAGAACCTCAATGATTTAATTGCTGTCCATTGGTATAATGGGACCCTTCTGACTCCATTGAAGAAGTTAAGCTACAAAAAACAGATGCTCTTAACTTCTGTAAATACTCATTGTCCAAACTGATGACTGACCAACTGAAGTGTCCAGATCTTTCACTTCATATTGCTTGATTCTCCCTTCGCACTGTTAAGGATTTCAATCATGCGATGCACACCTTAGTCTCGACCCAGTATTCAGCGCGCAATTGAAATGCTTATGTTTTATGTTAGATTAGTATTGAGATGATATATCACTCATATCACACACCCTTTTCAAATACCTCAGGTCACAACGGACCATGATCCAGGCTGGTTGATAATATATAATATTTATTTATTGGAAAATGAAAAGACTCATACCATTTTTAATATGGGGAAGCAATCACCAAAGGTCTGATAAGAACAATAGGAATGGAGGCAAGGCACCTAATTCAACCATTTAGCAACACACATAAAAATTACCAGGAAATAGAAACACGTTTTGATTTTTAGAAAGATAGTACTCAAGTTAGGATTTCCCCCTGCAAAATTCCCTCAACCCACAAACAATCACTTCTGAATGGATATAAGAAAGAAGCAGCAGGCAGTTAGGACTATGAATCTGGAAATGGAATTCAAATCTAATTGACCCTCCTCAAATGATAGTGAAGGACGGATTTGAAACCCTTGCAATGTTAAAATGACACTCGGGAATGGCTGAATAAAAAAATGAATGTGTATAAAAATCTTGAAACAAAAATAATTCTTTACTGGAGCAACACTGGAAAGATACTAGCAATCACAAGCAATGGATTGAGGAAAAGCATACCATTTGAAATTAAATGGAAGATTGAAAACAATTTATAATCAAAATGACATGTTATAAAATTAGCAAACTTATGCCATTCCCGCCTAAATTTACCAAAACGGTTTTTAATAAAAACGGATGAAATATTGTATTGCATCTTGATGCAGATTTTGCGTTGGGGTGTAGCTATTGATCCTAGGTAAAATATTGAAGTGAAATGAGGTATCTAGATGGTAGATTGAGTGAGTAATGCAAGATCTAGTGAGGTGCGTTTTTGAGAAAATGAAGGTGCGAAAAAGGAAAAGAAATCAATTTTGACAAGAACAGTTTTACTCTGCACTAGGGCATTCAGGCTAGGCTACCAGATTGAGACACAGTAAGCTCCGGGGTTGACTCGTGAGTCCAACCCTAGCACCTCCACCCCCACCCTGACGGATCCAGTCTGATCACTCCAAACAGGATTAATAGCTTAGGATTTAACAAGACAACATTATTAAAGATGTTGGCGCTAGCACAAGAAATCAAAGCAGGGTTTCAAGAATGATTTTTTACAATATTAATAAAATAAAAGGGTCAGAATAGGATAGCTTAGAGATTGGGATGGAACAAAGCAAGGCAAGATACACTATGGATTTCTATGGTTACTCTTGATACTCACAGTCCACTTATAGTTTTTCGGTTTTGGACAGTTAGCAGTTCTTGTCACCACACGGATCTGGTCTAACAAAGGACAGCCAGACAAAATCAGCGGGGCAGGATCAGCTGGCCATGGGCTGGTGACTTGATGGCACTGGACTGGCACTGGATACTACAGATCAGCTGGTTGGCAGGTTTGCAGCAGGCATGCATTTAGTGAGCAGCAACCCAGGTTAATTCAGGATGCTTCCCAAAACACCATAGCATTTCCTTTGGTTATTGGGATTATTTTAGAATTGAGGTCCAGCGGAAGCAGGATCAGAAATGCTTGGCCTTTTGGTTCGGATTTGGAAGTTAGATGGATAAATGCAAGATGGAGACAGGAACAGACAGGGACAGGACGCTTGCATAGGAAATTAGGAATCAGTGTGTCCTTGTGTGTTGTCAGGGGCTCTTATTTATAATGCCAGGTAACATCATCACAGTATATTACAGGGGGAGGCTTTACTACACACGCCTCTAACAATAGGATTGGGCAAGGGTAGAAGTCTCCGATTAGCTCTTTGCTGGTTGGATCTCAGAAAAATGATGTCATGTTTATGGGGTGATATTTACAGTTTCCAGAAACCTCCCAGAGTTACTGGAACTAAAATCTAATTTTGCCACAAACACATATTTACACAATTTCAACCTTTTAGTAAATCAGATACACAGGTTACATATTTTTTTCCTCACATTTCAATCTAAACCCCCAGTCCGCGTGGCCTGATTTCGCTCCTCTACCAGTTTTTTGCACTTTTCACTGGGATTTAAATTTCTCCAAATTCTACAACTTTACACATGAGTGGGGATTGTCATAAGGAAGACATGTACAGCATTTTATATTTGCAACATGAATACTTTTCTTGTAATTCCAAATATATCACCATTTCTGTCCCCTTCGTGTCACTACATTCTACCAAGTTTTAAACTAAAGGCCACAAATGTACTTTTACACTGTGAAAATTCTATTTTGTTATCAATTTTGGTTGCTGAGTTAAAAGTCTTTAAAGTTTCCTTATGGAATAGCCTTTACAACAAATGGGAGTCACTGTCTGTCATTTTTTCCTTTCCAGCTGACACCAACTGGCATTTCCTGTCAAGCAGGATGGGGGTTCATTCAGCCTGATTGTAGTTTTAGGGTCTTTCACACCTCCGGCTTCCTTCCCTGAGAACTGCATTGTCCTGGGTTCCAACAGAGATGAAAGTCTGTTCCACCCTATAATTATCAGTGGTTTGGCAGGATCTGCTGGGAGAGATAGCCCTTTTGGCACAAAACCTGTTTTTCAACTTTGTAACTCAAGTCACCATGGGTTTAACGTCTTTCACTTTTGATATTAAATCCAGAATTAAATAAGCCTGTTACATCAAATAACACATGTGATATATTCTCCCCAGTAACAAACCCCTATTTCTAAAGACAAGTAAAACCTTTATTTACCCGTGTACTGTTTTAAAACACAGGCATTCGTTATTCCTGATTTTGTAAGCAGCCTATTTTCAGATGTGGTGCAAGCTGGCATTTCTTTCTTTAATTTGGTTTAGGGCAGCTCACTCAGATTTCCACAATGTCCTTGCAGCTAAAGTAATTTTTCTTTGACTGCATGAGTTTTATCTGAACACTGGTATATGAAACTGACCAGGCTCAGATCGTTAAAGTTCTTTTGAAGACAGCTGATTTTTGCTACATTGTAAAGAAAATGAACACGTGTTGCAGTGTTAGTAAAAATAAAGATCTGTGTTGATTTCTTTCCAAGGACTTCTTCTGGGCATGGCAGGGTCTTTTCAATCATAGTAGTTTCATTAGGAATGGATGAATTTAGAGTCAAGCAGCATTTTTAAAGGTGAACCAGTTTTCATTTGGAAAGGGAATATTGGTTTTTCAGCAAAGCAATGCTGCCTCTTTCACTTAATTCCAGTTAAATATCTCAGAGCACGCTGGCACGCACCTGCAGTGTGTCCCCTGTTCCACCCCGCCTGAAATTTGGGTGGCAGGATGATGCAGACATCTTTTTGGTTGTTAAAATGTAGTTTTGAGATACTGGTGCGCACACGAGCCAGTGCAGCCATTTTGTTGTGTCTTGCACAAATGCAGCAAAGTGATGTAGTAACACACAGCTGAGTGGGTCAATATATCCCACACCACGTCCACCTCCCATTCTCTCCCAAAACCGCTACATACCAAGTCTCAACCTTCTATCTCTGTGTTGCATTTCAAGTCTCCCTTTATTTTATCTTCAATTTTTTCTCACAATATTTCTGCTCACACATATTCTCTCTTTACTAACCTCCTCTCTATTCACCCTCCTTTCTCCTCATCCTACAGTCTCTCCCTATTAGCTTCTCCTCCTTCTATCTACATTATTACAAATAGAGTCTATTTCTCTCTCTTAAATAACCATGTGGTCTCTTGAATAACCGTCTATATCGCTATCACCAAGCTTCTGCTTGCACACACCCCTCTCGCATGACCTATTAGCAGCTATCTATCCCAGTTTACCGCCCATTTTTACCTCTCCTTTTCTAACTTCCACCTATTTTTTTTTCTTGGCTAGTCTCACTTTCAGCTTAACCACCTCTTTCTTTGTCTCCCAGCCATTTCTTCCAGTTTGCCTCTTATACCTTCCTCTACTCTATACATGTTTCTTTTTATATATCACATTTCTCACCTCCACCTCTGAAAGACTCTCACATTTAACTCTCAAAGTCAACATCTTTCCTTCACTCTGCTCTCACTTCTCACTTACCAGTCCTGCCTCTCACCCCATTTCAATATATTCCACTATTATCTTAATATTTCCAGGGTCTCCTCTGACCCCATTACACGCATTGTAAGACACTCAACTACATTTCTGCCAGTTCCAGTATCAAATCGACTCTCTCTCCCTCGCCTCTTTCTATTCTTTCATTCTCTTGCCATATTCTCTATTTATCTTTCACCTCTATCAGTGCATTTTCCCTCTCAGGTCCATCATTTCCCTGACTTTTCCCCCACTTTGGACCCCATTATTGTAAATGTGCCATCCCACTTCCTTGATTCCTCTTCATGTTTTTCCTTTTTCTGTTTCCATGTCATCTGCCATCCCATTACTTATCCCACAACTCCTCTTATTTTCTTTATGCCCACCTCTTTCATCCTCTATGCTCATCTTGCTGCTGAGCACATTTTCTACCTTCATCTCCCTCCTTCTTTCTCTGTGTAGTGCCTCCTCCTTTTCTTTCCCAAATCTGGGCTTTCTTCTATTCTGTGAGTGTTCCATCCTTCTTCCTCTCATTGTCTGTATTCCACGTTCCCTTCATGTTGTTGTGTGTGCGGTCCCTTGCTTTCATTTGCTTTTCTATGTCCCCTTCCGTCTTTATATGACCCTTGTTTTATGATCTCTCTCTGTTTATTCACATTACTTTCACGTACCTCTTTATCTCCTTTCTTATCTTTCATTCTTACATTCTTGTTCACTTCCATTCTGTGCTTTCTCCTTTAATTCATATGTTCCTGTTTTTACATGCTTTGCTTTTCCTTCATTCATCACTAACCTCAACCTATTTATCTTTGTTCACTATTTCGTGCACTAACTCCCTTCAGTCTCTGTTACAATTGTATGGTACTAGCTGTCTTTTTTTACTCCGATTAAGTCCCATCCCCCAGCCCTTGCAAATCTATCCATGGAGAGCCAATTGACACTCTTTGTTTAAGGCTAGCAGTGCCCGAACAAAGTTGATGGGATGTAAAGAGGTGCTAATGTTTACTATGGTGGCAATGACCCTGGTGAACAAAGCTTATTCTGCCTACATGTGGAGGGAGGAGGAGCTGGGATGGGGAAGACATTGCTACGAAGTGCAGGCCAGTGAGGCCTGTATCCTCTACCCATGTTCAGTGTGTCATTAGGGGCTGTTGTAAATCATGCAAACACTTAATCAGTCTTTCCCTTTACCTGATGAAGTGGGGCAGTATCATACTCTGCAGTGTCTTTCCGCACCTAGAAACAGCCTTGCTGGTAATGCGCCTTATTTCTGCACAACTTGCTGTGTCAATTATTTTTGCTATGTGATAAGGCAGCATCGGGTGGCCATCTTATTGTCTTAACTGCACAAACATTCCTAAAATGTAAAGTTTTACACAGATAAGACAGCAGGCTTTTTATGTAAAATGACACACTTTCATATTGGTTTAAAACCCATGATCATACAGACTGTGACAGTTTTATAAAAATGTTGCATCAGGAAAAGTGCAATTTTGCATGGTATTTGCATTAGGGCAAAACATGCCCTGGGGCAAGCAAAGTATTTCTTCAAAATATAATTTCACCAGGAGAAAGCTTTACATAATGCTAATGTAGTTTCTAGATAGTGTTAGAGCAACCTCCACTGAACGCTTTAAAAAGCAGGTGCAAAAGGTTAACGCCTGATTTACAACCTCTTAACACTCTGGGGAATTTTCAATATTTTGGCAGGTGTATGGAAGAAATAATTGTCTCGCCTGCTACATAAACTCTACCTGGTGAAAAAAACATGAATTGACACCCGACTCTACTTGTATTTTATTGTTTCTAGAGTATCGAGAGTGGTGGAGAGCTATACCGGGTGTGGGTAGCCAGTGCATGGGCTGGCATCTTTTAACAAAATATAACCTGTGGAGGGGGGACATTATCTGACCAGTAATGCCACCCCTTCGAGGGTTATATTGCTACTAATACCTGGGCACTTCATACCGGGGTACGAATAGCATTTTTTCTCGATGCGAGAATCGGCACTATGGCCATTTCTTTTCTTCCAAAAAAAAAGCATGAAAAATGGCCCATCAGGGATTGGTGAGAAGGGACTACCTGTAGTCCCTTCACCTTTTCTATGGCTACCATTAAAACAAATGTAATAAAAAAAGTAAACAAACAAAATGGCCAGCATGGAAGGGGCAAAGGGACTACACATATTCCCTTTTACCTTACCATGGTGCACAATCGCGGAATGAACTCCAGGATGCGGCAGTGATTGTAGCCTTGTCGGGCAGGTAATGCCCGGTGAGGGCAATGAGCTTGCTTTTTACAAGCTCATTGACCCTCACCGGGTAATACAAGGAACAAAAGGTTGTAACAGAAAAGACAGGTCCAAGTGATCACAGTTTAAGGGTGTTTATTGAAAAATGAATGCACGGTCAAAAAACCCCTAAGCTAAACCTAAATCTGAGACGGGAGCAAGCGTCGACCAGCAAATGAAAAATAAGCCAATCCTAGTGGTGTTGTGTCAAAATAAAAGGGCCTATACTAAACCTATTGCCAATTCCTTACAACTAATTATAGAAAGAGTGTGGGATAGTGTTTCGATAAAAATAAGTGTTCCAAATAACAAGTCAGGATTTGATTGCCAGAGGGTCTCCCTTCCCCACGTATTTAGCATGGGACAAGGGGGGACTTTGGAGCACAGCACACGCCCAAGCTTTTGCAGCACGGGTCGACAATTCTGTTCCAGCTCGCAGGTTCTTCAACAGTAAAGTCTCTTTCCAATAAATAGTCTTTTGCCCTCCAAGACCTGATGCATTCCACAACAAACAAACCCAAAGTTCTGCTTCACGTATGCTTTGGGAGATGGCTTCACCTGCTTGGTCCCGCTCTTCTGGGTGCAAACCCCTTAGTAATTGTATTCAACAAAATCATAAGGCAGTTCCGTTCTCAGTGAACTTTGGGTAACAGCTTTCCATCCATGTATCTCCCTTGACCGGGCTTGGATCCCAAATGACAAGGGGGACACTTTCCTTCCCCTTGTCTTGCAATAGTTCTTGCTTTCACAAATCTTAATGTGCTTTTAAACAGGGTTTCAGGCTTTGCCCCCCGTCATTGATTTTCCTCTGCCGGGTTCACTCTTGGCACTTTTTGGTTGTCAGTTTCACTCTCCCGGGTTCAATCCCACCGACCTTTGGTTTTAGGCTTCCTTCTGCCGGGCTCACTCTCGCCTATGGTTATGGACAGTTCATCATTGGACTTTAGATTTCATCCCTTCTCATTAGCGTCCCTCCGCCGGGTTCACGCTTGCTAATCTTTATGAAATACAGTTCTTGTATTAACTTTTCATCATGCAGGTTTCACTTTCCTTAGCTTTCACAATTGTATGCAGGTCAAAGACTTTCGATGGTACAGAGGATTTTACAAGTCCCCAGTATGACCAATTGGACCTCTTTTCACATCTTCCCAAGAGCTTCTGGTAGTCTTTCTACCATTGGCTAATCACCCAGAGTTTCCTGCCTGAGCACCCACATGGTGTCAGCCTCCTCCGTTGCTGGTTTTCCCCCTCTTTGTTCAATCTTATCTTTACAATTTCAATTTTCATATTAGCCGTTGGCTACTTTTTGTTCAAGACAGTTTGGTTTCTTATCGATTCTCCCCTCGACTCACCGGCTGTGATGAACCACTTGCCTTTCTTTATCCTTGGAGTCAAGGTTGATACCTCAGAGCCCAGCATCTTTCCCCAGCGAAGGAGGGTCTTGAGTACAGCAAACATCTGCTGCAACACATGTTGCCTATTGTTCGTGGTCTTATATTTTCTGCAGAGATTTCACAGGCCTTGGTGGGAAAGGGCAAGATTGCTTCTCTCCTTTTCACCCTCTCTGTCTGCGCCGTCTTTCTCCTCCTTTTGAACTGCCATGCTGAGTTAGCTCTCATGTCATGCGGTCTGCCTTGCTCTTCAGGTTCTGCCGTGCTCCACCTTTTATCCCTATGGGGAAGAGAAAGGGCCATCATCTGTGTGTGATTCTGGTTAATGCCTGACTTTGACTAACCCTGGGGTTGGGACATGTCAGGTAAACAGTTTTATTATTAGTCTGTTGTCTTTTGTGGAGTAAAACAGTGTTTGTATCAGAAAGGGGAGGGGTTAGTGTGTCTGATTGTCTGACATGGGGGATGGGGAAAAGGTGTTATACAGAATTACAACTGTTGTACCAAGGGGGCTGATAAACGTAGAAGGATGAGATGGGTAGAGTTTGGACAACAAGTGGGAATGACCGGGTTTATGATTGTGAAAGGAACATAGGGGATTGTGGGAATGCTAGTGCTTTGTTAAAGCAGGTTGGGAGTTCGAGAAATAATAATCAGAGGGACGTTGAGAAGAATGACTGGGAGTACTTGGGTAGGCAAAAGAAAAACAGGGATTCTGGGAGATATAGTTTCCCACGGTAGCAGTGTTTGTATTCCTAATAGGTTTTCCAGATGTAGAGGGATTGTTCAACTTTGGTGAGAGAAATTCATAGGGTGGAAAGGAGGTTGATCTAGAACTCCCTGTAAAAACCTCAGGGATTTGGTCCTCCTCATCCTCTTCCCCCATGTCATACCACATCTCACCTGGGTTATCTTCCTGAGCACAACCCCAGATTCCCCTACCCAGGTGATCCTCCCCCACTTGTTCACCCCCAGGAACTGGATCTAACAGCGATGGCCATGTCCTGGCCACCTGTATAAGGGAATCCTGGGCTCTCCTCGGGAGAGCACCCCTAGGTTTCTCACAGTACTAATGTGAGTTACAACCTGTTCATTGTTCTGTACATCCATTGGGACTAGTCCTTGTCCTAATTTTGATGCTGGATACTCATTCCATAGGATCCCTATAGAATCTTCCAGCTTTTAGCACCTGTGTAGGCTTCCATGTTAAATATCTCCCGCTATGCACACATGATCATGAGATATTTACGCTTCTTTGGATTAGTGGTGCGACAAATCCATATAAAGCTGATTCTGCAAGTTTTTACACACATTTTTTGCACATCATAGTGCTAACAAAAAATAGCATTGGGGAGGCAACAGTGATGCAGGTGCCCGCATTGGCTGTCACCTCCATTCAATTTAGACCTTTAAGAAAATGACCCCCTGAGTAGTTTGAGCTGGGTTAATGTTTGCCCCACTGCTAATGCTAACAACAATTTCCCTTGAATGGGGACACAGCCTCTATAATATGGGACCAGTAAGTTATAGCTCTAGCTATTGTTAATTAAAGAAATCCACATTAAAGTGATATCTTTCAGTGAAAATCATTAAGACAAAATAGCTAGCATCATAATTCTAATGTTCTCTCTTTTTACAAACAGGATAACCTCAAAAGTAAAAGTTTTTGAGCCTGTGTAAATGTTAATTTAAGTGCTCACCATACAGTATGCACTTAAGTGCATCTCTATGATATATCACAATAACAATCCATTCCAGTGTGTTTGCTGGTTGAGTCTCTTCTGGTGTGAATAAGTATCAAAGCACAGAACTGTTCCAATCTGGTCAACCATGATGAAGTGGGCAATCATATTTCATCAACAGACATGTTATCTAATACTAGTTAATGGAGATAAACTTCCCTATGTTGGCATTGCATGGAGTGATTAACCAATGGTGATTGGTTTTATTTTACATGGATGCAGGATCTCCGCTCACCAATCCGTTCTTTAAGAGAGCTTGGATAGGGCATTTCCAGTGAGGCATTTACTGAGGCGATATGTCCCGAGGTGGCAGGCCCACCCTGTGGATAATGGGCCGCCGCTCAAGTTAAGGGCCTGAGCAAAGAAGAACAACAGAAAAATGGTTATATTGGCCTTGTGACAATCCTAACATGCAAGTGCAAGTACAGGTTTTACATTGAAAATGATGCATTCTAGGTAGAAGACCCGCCATAACATAGTAATGGAGATGTGTGTCATTATTTTCTACACAAGGAATGAAACAAGTGGTCTTTTAGATTTTTGTCCTTTCTGATATGCAAATAAGGATTCTGCCTTACCGTGTTAGGTAGATGTCAATTATTACCAATTATAAAAATAAACCTGATCACCCATGCAATACACAGGACCAGTTCTTCATCTCTTATCAGCAGATCTCCTGTATTATTCTTTAGCTAGCCAAAGACATTGAGTTTCCATTGAAGCTACCTTATCCTATCGAGAGGTTTTTCCCTTCTGTAGGGTTTTCTGCTCCTCGCTTGGGCTTCACTCCCTGGGGTCCCCTGCCAGAAGTTGTTTGCTATCTACTGGCATGGTGGCCTCAGAAGGGGGAGACCAGCTTTAGCCAAGTCCTCATAAGACTATGGGGTCATTCTAGGTTGGGCGGTAAGGTTTACCGGGCACCGGTAAGGAGACCAGTGGCGGTAAACCCTTGCTGCCCAATTCTGAGGTCCCTTAGCGGGAACCGCAAAGAACATGTGGTCTGACCACATGTTCTTTACGGGTCGCGCTAAGGGACCTTGGTGCTAATTACGGGCCTGCTATTCGCAGGCCCGTAATTAGCGCCTTCCCCATTACCATTGAGCTCTATAGGGGCTCAAATGGGAATGGGGAATGGTTGGTTGAATGGGGACTTACCGGGTCCACACAGGTCGGAATGTCCCGGTAAATCCCCATTCAACCAGACTGGTGCCGGCCCCGGTTTTGGAGGCAGCAATGGCGAAAATAGCGCCATGGCTACCTCCAAACTCTGAATGAGGCTCTATGTCCGGTAAGACCTGCAAATGTTAGCATTGCAATGAGATGCCCAAACACACACACAATCATGAATCTCATTTGGATGCATGTGTTTTTGAGAATGTGCCTAAAATATGATGGTTGAAAATATAAGTTGGGGAAACTGACTGTAAGGGATATGGTCATCCTGTGATCCGGGATGCTGCATGAATTCGTGTCTGACGTCGCTACAAACATGTACCAACCAGACTTCAGAGCTGTACAGCCACCACCTTGACTGGCCAGTGGATAGCCTAAATTACCTGGTCTAGATGTGGTGTGGATTTTGAATTAACAAGGATCCAAGAGAAGCATTCATCCTCTTTTATGCTGCCATCTACCAGGACTGTAATGTCTATGCAGATCTGGGGATTCCTGATAGTATGGGAAGTGGGAGGTGGCAGGAAGGTGGTGCAAACATCAACAACAATTTGATGTGGAAGGCTGCTGGTGAATGGAGCCAACTTTTGTGGCAATATTAGTAAAATCCAGCATCAATTGACTACTGAAGTCTCAAACCTGGGGCACACTACAGTGCCAAAAGCTTCAATCCAGGAGGGAGCATATCAAAGTTCTAGAAAAGTTGTACTAGCAGTGCTGGTTGCAATGAATAGCAGACGTTCCTTAGTCAACAGCAGCATGAGGAAGTTTCACACTTCTGTGCAAGGCAGTTGTGGGGCACAGGGACGCAGGCCACCACTAATGGCCTCATTGAGAGTATAGAGGTAACAGTAAAAATATGGGGCTTTTACATTTTAAAAACTTCCCATTTTTAAAAGGCTACATAAATATGTGTAGGGCTCTCATGGAATATGGGTGCATAGAAAGTGCTGCATAGGGTAAATATGATTTACTTACCCCAGGCGGTACATTCTGTGCATCACTAAAAATGGACTGGCATACAAAATTCAATGGGCCTCATTACAAGTTTAGCAGTATTCTAGTAGTAAATCTGTTGAAATACCACCAAATGGAATTACCTTTACCACCACTTGGATTTACTGCAGGATTGCAAGTAGGACGGTGTGCGTTTCCATATTTGGAGTGCATAGGATTCCACCTGCGTTAATTCTGCCAATTGTGCTTAATGTTGGCGTTAAGGTGGAAGACTTACCTCCAGCTTTTTGCTTGAGGTTTATTCTCCACCTCCACCTACCACTGCACTCATAGTAGGGCGGTGCAGTAATTCGTTGGCAATGGACTTACTGCCACATTCCTGCTATTTCTTCTAGACTGTCATACTAGTAATGAAGGGGCAAAAGGTTGCATGCAAGATTAATCACTGTGGGATACGATCTTTTGTCCTTGCAATATGAATTTACATTAACATGGTCCCCCAGAAAACATTTCCAGATAAGCATAGACGGTTTCCAGGCTGATTTGAATGAGGGTGATTGTATACATCCACCATTAGCAACACAATAAACCATGAGTGCCGTGCATTGCCTTATGTATCCATAAGCCTTGTACATACGACTCTTACCCAAATAAAATGCTTTGATACCCCTCTGGACCAGGTCTGTTCTATATAAATTCACCCTGTTATAAAAAATAAAAAAATAAAAAAGAAATAGATCGTAAAAAGCCACGTTTGTGAAATACACTTGTAAAAAACCTGATTTACCTATATCTGTTTTATCACATGTTGGAACTACAAAGGCAAAGCTAGTTCACAGCACTTCTACAGAAAAGCAAACTTTTGAATATGATGTGAAAGGAGTAACTACACGCTTGGGAAACACCAATGGCCATTTAAATATTTTAGAGAACCTACAGTAAAATATATGTAAAGCAGTATTTTGTGACATTTGGGGACATTATTTGCTGATTCATCCCTGATTTCTTTTAGCTCCTCATTGACTTTATTTGGGTTGGTTGTATGGTTATTTAAACGGAAGCATAAATACCACTACACGTCACTGCCATTCTTCTAAATGACCAAAACGTTCTCTGTGCTAGAAAAGTAATCACTGTACTGCCTGTTAATTTTTTGTAATATTTCATAATCATTGTTCTATCCAATTTTTTATTGAGTCCACACCTTTCATTCCTTTGGCAGACTCCCCCTTACATCCACATTTGTTTCTGTTTTACTATTTCTTTCTCCTTTTCTCTCATGTTTGTTGTCCTATCCTCTCCCGAGGTTACACAAATTTCATTTTTCCACTCTCCACATTATCATTCCATCTATTCGTACATCAAAAGGGTCACTTTCTCATTGCATCCATTTCCACTGCTCAATGTTCACCCCTTTTATCCTCACAGACTAAAGTCCCCATTTTAACCATGTACCCTACCATTTTTTTATTCTTGTTCCCTATTATGTGGATCGTGCTGCATTTTAGCTCTCTCCCCCACCACGTTTTATTATGGCTTAATTTCTGTGTTAGGTTAATGCTCAGAATAGCAGGGGAGAGGCCTATGCTCTTATCAGATCTCCAAACCCATCCTAACAATCATGCAGGAGACATCTATACCATTCCACGTTAGACAGTCTCTGTACACTGTCCGCTGCAATCTCCCTGTTTCTTTTTAATCGGTGCATTTAGTGTGTGAACATATGTGAATGGCAGAACTGTGGATATGTGACAAAGTCTCAATATTGGGCCACGAATGACACAGGGGCCGATTCATGGAACAAATGTGCACCAAAATGTGTGGCGCAAGTGTGAAAAAGCAAGAACACGCGCACGCGTGTGATTCATGGAAGGCCCTGCGCATGTTTTCCCCGGAATGTGCACCAAATCCGCGGGTGGTGCACACGGGCGCACACGTCACTGCAACATCCTAAATGCTGTGCGCGATGCGCACAGCGAAAGCGCAGAACGTTAGCGCACACACCAAAAAGGGGGCGGAACACAGGGTGGAACACTCGGAATGGGGAACAACACGTGAAAATAAGGGTGTAACTGGGGAAGTACTGCTGGGAAGTACATGGAACGCCCACACGCCCGCGAACTACACATATTCATGGAATCGAATAGGGGAAACCTGCGCACGCCAAAAGACACGCACAGGCCTAAACACGTCCGCCACACGAAGGCAGGCGGAAGCATCCCTGCGCAGTATATGTGCGCAAACAACAAACACGTACATACAGCTACGCTGAATGTACCATTTCTCGCAGCCCTGATCATGGGACAACGCAGGAGGAGGAGAATAGCCAGGCCCTGCATTGTTTTGCCCAGGACCAGCCTTTTTGAGATGCCTGATGTCCAGGTCTATGGCAGGTATAGGTTTCCACCTCATATCATCCTATACCTGGTCCAGGAGTGGGAGGATGACCTCACATCACCCACCTTGAGCTCCCAAGCACTGAGCCCCTTGGAAAGGGTGCTCAATGTACTGCATTTCTTGGCCACTGGGTCATTTCAGCGGACCACTGCCATAGTGGGGGGGGGTCTCACAGCCCGCGCAGTCACGCTGCCTACACCAGGTATTGGCAATCATGACTGCGCGACCCTCAGTCCGCAGGCACATATACATGCCCAGAACACCCTCAGAAAGGCAGGCCATGGTCCAAGACTTTTACAGGGTGGCACACATCCCCAAAGTGCCGGGTGCCTTAGATTGCACCATTATGGCCCTACATCCACATAGGGCCATGGACAATATCCACCGCAACTGCAAGCACTGGCATACTATCAACGTGCAGGTAGTATGCGATGCACAGGGGATCATCACCTCTGTCAATGTTAACTATCCTCGTTCCACCCATGACAGTTCCATATACAGAATGTCCGCCCTGAGCCGGGACCTGGAAGCTGGGAAGCATGGCGACACATGGATCATTGGTGCGTACAAATGCCTTGCACATGCATGCATGTCACACACAGACAAATACACATACCAAACTAATGACAACCCTTATCACCTCCCCAGGGGACAGTGCATACCCCCTGAGCACCCACATGATGACGCCAATACGGCACCCCACCAGCCCACCCCAGGTAAGATACAACGCAGCCCATATTGCAACCTGGGCCATAGTGGAGCGCACATTTGGATTGCTCAAGTCACACTTCTGCTCCCTTGACCGCTCTGGCGGGCAGCTACTCCATGCACCCCCAGTAGTGTGCAGGATCATTTTGGCAGCATGTGTCCTGCACAATGTTGCAACACGCCGGGCCTACCGGTGGACATGGTGGTGCCCCCACATGACCAACCACACGCACAGGCGCTGCGCATGGGAGGGGAAAGAGCATGTGGAGGCTGCCCAACTGAGGCACCCCACACCTTTTGTGGCCTCCCAAACATGGGACAGATGTACTAGTACCAATGGGAGGTGCACACAATTGTCCTGGACAACTTGGGTGAGGGGGGCAAGGTATGTGATGTAAACAGCACCCCTGTGCTCCTGCAAGGCTGCCTGGGCCCCCTCAGGAAAAATGACGGGTCACGCAATGCTCAAGCATCCCAAAAAAGCAAGAACAAGAGATATTCGACCCCTGAAGCCCACGTGTGTGTAAAAAAACACGCACAGTACGCTGTGGCAGCAGGAACACAAAAAATGCATACGTGATCAACACGCAGGCTAGTATGAACGAGAAAAAGGGGTACGCGACAAACAGGGACACCCGCAGTGGGAAAAATAGCATGCGCGACTCACCGTCTGCCTTGCGTGTAGAAGAATGCATAGCCAACACCCACGCCAAAAGAAGAAATATGCACTGTAGCCGCTGTGAAGTTCGCGTGTGAACCCCAACGTCTGGAAAACACACGCACCGCTCTCCACAAAAAGCACATACAGATTGATGGAAACCCACGTCGGACCTTTAACCCATGCCAAGGGAAACGCCCGCGCTCACATTACGTCACCTATGTGCCTACATGCTAAGGGCCTTTCCTAGGAATTCACGCAAACTTGCTGTTTTTCACGTGCCAAATCACTCCGTATCAATCTGGCCACGCGACAACATACGGAAGACCACGATCCTGCCCAGAAGGCCGAATTACTGCCCCCCAGAGCCCTGAGCAGCCTTCCATGAGCCATCTGCTGCTGCCTGCCTGCCTGCTGCCACCGTGCCCAGCCATTTGGTGCCTGCACATCAGCCATCTGCATGGGTCCAGTTGCTGTGACCACCCCTGGTGGAACAGAAGACTCCCGACTGGTGTTCATCACTCCACAGCCCAGCCCCAGGACCCAGTTGCCCACCCACACCTGCCTCAGGGGTTGCCATGTTGGGGCAAACACCATCAGAGACCACTGGCAACCCCCAGCCAGAGAGGCAGATTGCTCCCAGCTTCAGTGAAAAGGAAGTTGGTGGAGCACGTTCTGGGCATTATGATGCCTTCTTCACACAATCGCGCGCCGACAAGGAAGGACGGAGGAGGATCTGGACGGACATAGTGGGTGCCATCAACGCGGAGGGGGTGGCACCCCGCAACATCAAACATGTCCAGAAACGCCTGGAGGACTACAAGTCCAGGACCCTCAAGAAGTCCCGGCGCCTCTTAGACGCAGCAGATGCAGTGGGGTGCCGGGGCCAGTTTACCACTCAGCAGATGAGGGACCTGGAGCGCATTCGCCCAGAGCTTCACCACAAAATCCTCAGGATGCAGTCCCATCTGGAGTCGAGCGGTAAGTGCCCATGCATTCCGGTTTAAAACAGTGCATGTTGCAGTGTGGTGGTAGTTAGCTACTTGGCTGTATGTGTGACATGGGTCATGTATGGATGTTTGTATGCAGGGACATGATGGTGCTGCATGTAAGTGCAGTCAGGCATGACCCACATGGATGGTGTATGTGTCACAATGCATCATGCAGCGCAGCATGCCGATTGTACGTGTGTATGCATGCCTGTGTCTGTACTTGGACATGTTTGGGGTATGAAAGATGGGTGCTGCTGTCATGGACATGCATGGTGTACATGTCCGTGAGTCTGAGTAGTGTGTGAGAGAATGGTAAACGCCATGGATGCAAGACACATGTCCGTGATGTGTTTATCCACTGATACAGCCTAGTCATCCTTGTATCTACTGTGTCTTGGGGTACACAGAGCCAGATGCATGACCCTCCGGTGATGTGTGTGCATGTGATCAGCATGTCCCATGATGCATGTGAGTTTCAGCCCACCATTGGATGTTTCTACGGTGCCTTGGACATGGATGCAAATGTTTGTTGCATGTGCCATGCCTGTTCCTGCATGTTTGTTGCCTGCACCGACCCATGTGTTGTGGAGGGACATGATGGAAGTGACGTTTGACAGTGCCACTCATGTGCAATTGCTTTGTGTCTAGGGGACTATTGTACAGTACCCTGATGCTTGTGTTCAATGTCTCCCTTTACACAGCGGTGAGTGAAGAAGAGGGCGGAGACGGCGCTGTGGAGGAAAGTGGCAGGGATGCCTCCACCGGCGTGCGACACAAGGCCCAGTCATCCTCCCAGGACATTCCATCATCGGGGAGCGAGGGGACTGGTGCCACGTCTGCCACTACGGCTGCAGTGGAAGGGGCGGGTGAGCCCCGACAGTGGCTTGCAATGGCGGAAGACGGTGCAGAGCCATCCAGGTTGGTGGTGTATACGGAGGAGGAGGAGGCTGCTACAGAGCCGCACATGGGGCCTGCTGGGGGTGGTACCACTGGTGCAAGTGGTGCAGTCCAGGGGCAGGAGGCATCACAGGTCGCCGTGGAGGGGCCTGTGCATGCCACTGTACCTGACACTGTGACATCATCACCATGCACAAGCAGGGATGCCCTGTCCCAGGCCTGTCCACAGGTTGGGGGGAGGTCCACGTCCTCTGGCACTCCTCTACCTGTGGACGTGGGGGGACCCATGACCGGATTGAGTCCGTCCTGATTGGTGTCGCGTTGCACACACGTGACATTCGTGATGATGTGCGTGCTTCCTGGACGGACCACGTACATCATTACGAAGAGCTGTGTGCCAACGTGGCCCAGTTGGGAGGGACCATGGTCGGGGGTTTCCTCCATGTGTCGGCCAGTCTTGCGGCCCTCTCCTCCTCTGTGCACATTATATGCCAGGCATTCTCTGTTCTGTCTTCTGGCCCAGATGCCACCAGGTCCCCTTGTGGATCTGCCCCAACCAACGCAGCCAGCCTGGTGGAGATCCCATCCCTGCCACAGTCAGGCATAGGAGATCCAGCAGGGGTGGCCACCCCACCAATGGACCCCAGCAGATGGAGGATGTGCCGGCATCATCGGGCAGAGCACGTGCACGACAGTGCCGGGGGATTCCATCAGCCCGAAGGCCGTCGTGGTGGCAGAGGCAGTTGGGTCGGATGCAGCAGCATGCTCAGCGTAGGAGGCATCATGGCTCGGGGCCATGAACACCCTGGGGGCAGGCATGGGCAGAGGGGCAGGATGACCCCGGACTGGTAGTGTCTTCCATGTGGCAGCAGTTGGGCCGGCAAAAAGATGCGGAGAAGCGGCTGGTGGAGAGGGCACGGCTCACTATGGTCAGGGCGGAGAACTCCATGCGCAGGGCATGGAGGCGGGCTGAGTGCCTCGAGGCAACTCACAGGTAGTTGGAGGACGCCATGGATGCATCCCTGCGAGACCTCGAGGCCAGGGAAGAGGCCCGCCTCTGGAACATCGACGTGGAGTTCGATGATGCCCTGGCCCGGAACATAGAAAAGTGAGCCATAGGACTTGCCCACCCCCTTTGTACATAGTTCTTTAGGCTTAGGTTTCCTTTGTTTTATATTTTTTTTGGAGTTCACTTTATGTATATAGTTTTTTATTCATAGGACGTTTTTGTAGGTTTCCTTTTGTTTTGGGATCATGGACCTTTTGGACTTGGATTGTGTATAGTTCAAGACTTGTACATACTTTCTTTATTTACAATTCCCATGGATCAATGGTTTTCTTTTTTAGGATTATTTAATTCATATTGACATTGGCGATGGACCACTTTTCTTTTTTCATGTCGTGGATTTTTGTATTTCATGGATTTTACTTTTTTTTGGTAATTGCGTTCATTATTTCTTAATTTGCAAGTTTGATTTTCATTATGTTATTTCATGGTTTTTAATACATTTCTTTTTACTTTTTGTTGGTGTTGTGTACTATCATTGCTTTTGTGCATGTCTCAATGAACATTGCCTCAGTCATGTGTTGCCACTGTGTGGCTCTGTTCTGCATTTATGCATGGCCATGGTGGTTCTTTTAAGACTCTCATGGCATGAGTAATTTGGGAGTGGTTGCAGTGGATGGTTGCGTGCTTGTTCTGGGGGGCAGGGGGAATTTGGGTTGGCATTAGTGCCATGGGTCTCTATTGTTAGGAAATGTTGTTTGGTGGGCCATGTGTCGGGGCCTGTTGGCAGGTGCCCGTCACGGGTTTCGGGGGACATGAGTCAGGGCCTGCTGGCAGGTGCCCGTCTTGGTGCGTTGGAGGGACATGAGTCGGGGCCTGTTGGCAGGTGCCCGTCACTGGGGGCTGGGTGGGTGGTGTGGGGGACATGAGTCAGGGCCTGCTGGCAGGTGCCGGCAATGGTGGGTGGTGTGGGGGACATGAGTCGGGGCCTGCTGGCAGGTGCCCGTCAAGGGTGGGTGGGGTGCGGGACATGAGTTGGGGCCTGCTGACAGGTGCCCGTCACTGGGGGTGGGGTGAGGGACATGTGTCGGGGCTCCCAAGTGCATGGTGCCATGTGGCCTGCCTGCGGGGCATTATATGGGGTGATGGACTGCCTGCGGGGCATCATATGGGGTGATGGGCTGCCTGCGGGGCATGGATTGGGGTGATTGGCTGCCTGTGGGGCATGCCTAGGGGTGATGGGCTGCCTGCGGGGGCATGGACTGGGGTGATGGGCTGCCTGCGGGCACCTTCCACCTTCCCCATGCCCCACAGGCAGCCCACACCACAGGGGGACTTTTTCCATGCATTTTACCTTATCCAGCGGGGTACGCGTATTCTGAGGGGTGTGCAGGGAGTTTTACACGCAATTTCGCAGGTGCGAGCGGGGTATGTGTATTCCGAGGTGTGCGCAAGGAGATTTACATGCGTGGGGTATTCGGCGAGCTTTACATGTGATTTTGCTAGCGCGAGCGGGGTACGCGTATTCTGTTGGGAGTTTTACATACGATTTCGCTGGTGCGAGCGGGGTGCGCATATTCGGAGGGGTGCGCAGGGAGTTTTACACACGATTTTGCTGGTGCAAGCAAGGTACGCATATTCTGAGGGGTGCGCGAGGAGTTTTACATGTGATTTCGCTGGCACAAGTGGGGTACGTGTATTCCGAGAGGTGCAAGGGGAGTTTTACACGTGATTTTGCTAGCTCAAGCAGGGTATGCATATTCAGAGGGGTGCCCTGGGAGTTTTCCATGTGTTTTAGTGGTTGGGGGGCTGTATGCTGGTCCACTGGCCTTTGTGCCATGTACTGGATTTGGGCGATGTTTTTGGCGCACGGGGCGGGGTTGGGGGTGTAACTGGCACTGCTGTAGGGTCGCTGCGCCACTCTGTGCCACGGCTGGTAATGGATGTAAGTATCCATGAATAAGCTATGCGCTAAAACGGGTTTTGGCACGTGCACCACTTGTGCGCTAAATTCTATGAATTACCCCCTAAATCCGGATAAAGTACCATTTCTGCAATACATTTTTGTATATAGTAATATTTCAAAATAATAGATCCTTCTACAGTAGGATCAAAGTGCATGCCATGAAGGCTAATAGTTAAATGTATTCATTCATATTTATACACATTTTTATCATAATTCTGCTGTAATAAATAACATGAAGTTATGTCTTTTATACCAAAATATGCAGTTGTGTCTTTTATATTTAGGCACCTGTGAGAAACCTAAAGGTGTCTCTATAGCTAGTCCCCGTGGATCTGTCATCGAGGTGGCCAGGACAAGGCCATCGCTGTTGGTTCCAGTTCCTGGGGGCAGACCTGTGAGGGAGGATCACCTGGATGGGGTGTCTTTGGGGAGTGGGAGTAGGACACTGACAGGCGAGACACGGTATCCCCCTTCTTCCGTCAACACCTTTTCCCCATCCCATCACGTAGGACATTCCAAAACACTGCCCACCCCTTTTACCAAATGAACACTATCGCACAACACAAAAGTCAATGGACTAACACCAGGGCCGTTTACCTGATGTGTCCCATACCAGGATCAGGCAAAGTCAGGCAATAGACCAGAATCATGCACACGTAACAGCCCTTTCCCTTCCCCACAGTGATAAAAGGTAGACCACAAGAGCACAATATGAGCAAGGCAGTCCTCATGACATAAGAGCTAACTCAGCATGGCAGTTCAAGAGGAGGAGTAAGACAGTGCAGATCGAGGGGGTGACAAGGAGAGAAGTGACTCTGCCCTTTCCGAGCCAGGCTCGTGAAACCTCCACGAATGGAAACATAAGACTTTTATTGAAAAGAGACTTTTTTTTATTACTTTTTTTTAATGGTTTACAAAGCTTGCAACTTTTACAAATTTAGATAACTAAGAACAGAAAACAGCATAAAACCAAATAAAACATTAATTAACAATTTAGATGCACATATATCGTTTTGGAGAGATTATTACGAAGAGAGAGAGAAAATATATATTCAGTAGTCTCTTCTTGTAGTTAACTTGAAAGTACCAACAATTACATCAAATGTGTACATGTACAATACAAACAAAACATTAACAACATCATTATCTTTGCACATACATATACGGAAGTCAACAACATCTATATAAAACAGGCCCTTCAAGCTCTATTTGAATCCAATTACACTTTTGATTTCAAGAAAACCACATATTTACAAATGTTAAATGCTTACACAGTATATAAAAAGGAACCGAATAAGAACATTATCATAAGAATTGCAAATTATTTGTCTCGATGAGCATAGCCTCAAGTTTCAACAAAAATTTACCAAGTGTCAACAATAAACGCGTACTAGTATCAAACATAGCCCTTTCCCAGAATGACTGACGAGCAATCAATGTTAGCTCAGGATGATAATCAGCCAGAAGATTTTGCCTAAATGGTTCTGAAGGAGTACAACATAGAACTAGATGTTTTAATGTTTCTTCTTGGTTTTCGACAAGACAGAAGCAACACCACTTCTTATTTTGTACAGAAAGGGTACGTTTGTACTGCACGCGCTCCAGTGTCGGTAACTGGTTCAATTTGAATCTCATGTAAACCTTTTGAATTTTATGACAAGGAAATTTAAAGAAGTATAACAGCTGGGATGATCTCTTTCTGCCATACTGGACAAATTCTGTGTAATTTTTGTATATATAGTTGGCATCAATGGTGCAAATCCAATCCATCTCAGATCTTTTGCGTTTTACCGCTGGTAACCCAAGAACTAAATCATCCTGCAACACGTTTATAGATCCCAGTACCTCCTTCATTTGAGCAACAAAGAGAGAAATCGATGGTACGTCATCTTCAATTATAAGCTTTTTGAGATCCATATATAGAGAATTTCTAGGTGGTTCAAGCAGTTTGGCAAATGCAGTAAGCTTCCGCTAAGTATATTTAGATGACAAGGAGAGCATCCCAAATTCCTGCCTAACAATGGAATTAGGTACTGCAGAGGCAAGACTCAATGTAGTTTTCATAGCTGCCCTTGGATTTTATTTAATTAGAGACTTTACCATCGAAGAACCTGATAGCTGGAACAGAACTGTTGGCTCGTGCTGAGAAAGCTTGAGTGTGTGCTGTTCCAGCTGCAATGGAACTGTCAGCTCGTGCCGGGAAGGCTCAAGCATGTGCTCTGCTCCAAAGTCCCACCTTGTCCCGTGCTAAAAACCTGGTCAAGGGATACCTCAAGGTAATCACATCCTGAGTTATTATTTGAGCAATGTTTTCCTTTATTTTGATACCCTATCCCACACTCTTTCTGTAATTAAATGCAAGGAATTGGCAATAGGTTTATCTTAATATAGGCCCTTTTCTTTTGAAACAATGCCACTAGGACTGTCTTATTTTTCATTTGATGGTCAACGCTTGCTCCCATCTTAGATTTACGTTTAGGTTAGGCATTTTTCCACCCTGCATTTATAGTTCAATTAACACCCTTGAACTGTGATCACTTGTGTCTGTCTTTACTGTTGTCACCTTGAGTTCTTTACATATGTTGTCAGATGTGAGATGTGACTCAATTGAAACTAATTGGGGAACACTACAATTTGAAAAACTTAGCCGGAGAGCCTCTAACCCTTCCATCGCCACCAATGAATAAATCAGGTTTGACATCTGTAGCAGAAGGGAAGCTACCATCCCCCATGGGAAGAGAGGAATGATTCCTACAGGCTTGGTTTTGGTACCCCCTAAGGGGTCTTACATTCGATTAGCCCCAACATCTGGCCTAGCATGGAAATTCGGGATAGACGTTTTAGCAGGCGTTATTGATCCAGACTTTAGGGGAGATGTGACGGTTCTCTTACAAAACCATGGTGAGATGCCTTTGGAGGTACATCGAGGAGATCAAATTGCCCAGGGGATTTCCTCAGTTTAATGAAAGTGAACCAGATAAAATAGAAAGAGGTAGTTTAGGCTTTGGGGAAGCCGATGAGTCAACTGACGTTGAAGAAAGGAAGGGAGAGGAACCCACCATCCATACAGACATGGCCTTCCCCAAGAGAATGTATCCACTTCTCGCATAAATGTTTTTACAAGCAATACCGAAGAAGAAGGCATAGAGAAAGGGAGTCCCTTTTTCTTTATAAAACAAGGACTGCTTTCTAAAAAAGAAACCTCCCCATAAGGTATGGTAAAAACACAATTCTTAATACCCAAAAGTCATCAAAAGGTGTACTGGAAATTGTGCATTCCCACCTTACCAGGGGGCATTTAGGACATTCTAAATCACAGGGATACATTAGTGGAAAGTTTCACTGGCCAAGCAACCACACTGATGTAAAAACTGTCATTCAAACATGCAGAATGTGTCAAAACACCAGCATGCACATTTCAGCACCTACTCCTCTGAATCTGTTGCCGATAATAGAAGTCCCCTTTTCCTGAATTGATATGGACATAATTGGACCACTAGAAATCTCCAGATTGGGCAATAAATATTCCCTTGTGATGGTGGATTATGCAACCCAATATCCAGAGGCATTCCCAATGCGAAATAATACTACCCAGCAGATCCTTGAACATCTTCTACCATATTTCTCCGGGGTCCATTTCCCCAAAGAAATCCTAATGGACCAGGACTCGAAATCTATGAGTAAGCTTATGGCCGAAGTCAAAGAGTTACTCAACATTACCACCTTGCAAAATTCTGTGTACCATCCCCAAACTGATGGCTTGGTAGAAAGATTTAATAAGACCTTAAAACGAATTCTCGGGAAACTGGTAGACAAGAATGGGAAAGACTGGGACTGCATGATCCCATGGGCACTATTTGCACTGAGGTAAACCCCCCAAGCCTCCAGAGGTTTCTCTCCCTTTGCATTGCTCTATGTAAAAGAACCAAGCGATTTGCTCAACATGTTCTGAGAAACCTGGAAAGAACAAGAGGAGGCCCCTATTCTCATCTTGCAAACCGCCACCCGAATGAGAGAACATATGAAGTTGGTCCGAGACTTAGTTTTCACTCACATGGCCAAGACTCAAAGCCAACAAAAGGCTGCTTATGATAACAAAGTAAGTTTAAGATCCTTCCCTATAGTACAGAAAGTACTATTCCTCTTACCAACCCCAGAGAACAAACTGGTCCCCAAATGGCATGGACCTTACGAAATAGTAGAAAGAATGGGAATCTGCACATATCGAGTAGCCCAACTGGATAGGAAACAGATAATCCAATTACAACATTTACATTTTCTTGAAAGAGTGAAAAGAGAGCCTATCAGCTATACATGCCAAAGTACTAGCCTGTCTGGTTGCCGAAGACATTGATAACTTTGATTTAATTCCTTCTGAGTTATCTACCCAACACCAACAAGATTTAAAGGATGTAGTAATTTAATTTCCCCATGTATTATCGGAAAAACCAGGGAGAGTAAAAAATATACTCACTTTATCAGAACACCTAAGGGTAAAGTGGTACACTTAAAACCATATTGACTCCCAGATGCCTGTAAGCAAATAGTGATTGAGGAAGTCAACAAAATGTTGAAACCCAATATTATTGAGCCATCCTCGAGCCCATGGTCCTCTCCCATCGTGCTGGTCAATAAACATGACCGTTCCTGGAGATTTTGTATTGACTTCATTCAAGTAAATGCCATATCGGACTTCGATGCCTATCTCATGCCATGCATTGACGACCTAATTGATAAACCTGGAGCAGCCACCTTTCTATCTACCCTAGATTTAACCAAGGGAGACTGGCAAGTTCTGGTCTATGGACCAGATAAGGAAAAGACTGGGTTTTCAACGCTGTTAGGATTATTGCAATTTAAAGTCTTATCTTTCGGTCTACATGGTGCACCAGCCACCTTCCAATGCCTCATGGATAAAATCCTTCAAACCAATTCTGATTTCTGCGGAGCATATGTTGACGATGTCATCATTTATAGCAAGACATGGAAGAACCATCTCTTCCATCTTTATACCATCATGAAAGTCCTCGGAAATGCTGGTCTTACTGCTAATCCAGCTAAATGCAGATTGGCTCAATCAGCCATAAAATATCTTGGCTTCTCCATAGGGAACAGAAATGTACAACCACAACATGAGAAGGTAAAATCTGTTGTAGATACACCAACTCCCAAAACTAAAAGAGATATTAGAGCATTTCTCAGGTTTAATAGGGTACTACCGAAGATTTACACCTAACTTTTAGGACCAAACAGACCAACTGAGAGATAAAATTAAGAATGCCAAACCCCAGAAACTTCATTGGAATGATGAGGATGAGAAATGTTATAACACCTTAAAGCAAACGCTGTGTCAGAACCAAATCCTAGTTGACTTCCCTGTGGAGTTTGTTTTACAGACAGATGCCTCCCTTACAGGATTAGGAGCCACCCTATCCCAGGTTTGTTATGGATTAGAGTATCCCAGTGTGTTCACCAGCCGCAAGTTGTTCCCACATGAAGACAATTACTCCATGTTGGAACTACAGGCCCTGGTCATTAAGTGGCCCATTATCCATCTTGGGTATTACCTTTTAGGATGAAAGTTCACACTTGTTACAGACCACTCACCCCTCGTTTGGATTAGCCAACGCAAAGAATCCAACCCTAGGGTCATGCAATGGTTTCTAGACTTACAACCCTATTGTTTCCCTGTGGAACACCAAAAAAGAAAAGACCAGGGAAATGTAGATTTTCTTTCCTGGGTCCCCTGTGAAACAGATGTGGCTACATCGCATGGAGGAAGGGTATGTGAAAACCCCGAAGGTGTCTCCCTAGCTAGTCCCCGCACATCTGCCATCCAGGTGGACAAGACACAGCCATTGCTATTGGATCCAGTTCCTGGGGGTGGACCTGTGAGGGAGGATCAGCTGGATTGAGGGTCCTTGAGGAGTGGGACAACGACGAGCAACACACGGTATCCCCTTCTTATTCCAAAACACTGCCCCCCCTTTTTTCCACACAAACACTTTTTTACAACACGAAAAACAACAGACTAACACCAGGGCCATTTACCTGACGTGTCCCTATACTATAAGTCAGGCAATAGAGCAGAATCATGCACACCTGACGGCCCTTTACTTTCCTCACAGGGATAAAAGGTGGAGCACAAGAGCATGATACGAGCAAGGAAGTCCGCGTGACGTAAGAGCTAACTCAGCATGGCAGTTCAAGACTGAGGAGGTGACAAGGAGAGAAGTGATCTTGCCCTTTCCGTGGTAGGCCTGTGTAACCTCCGCAAACAGAAACATAAGACCATGAACAAAGGCCAGTGTGTGTTGCAGCAGATGTCTATGGTACGCAAGACCCTCCTCTTCTGATAACCAAGCTGGGGAAGAACGTCGGTCTTGTTGGTACCAACCTTGACTCCAAGGATAAGCGGTTCATCACAGCCAGTGAGTCGAGGGAAGAATCGATAAGAAACCGAACTCTGCTTAATGAAAAGTAGCCAATGGCTAATTTGAACTTTGAGGAGCTAAAGAGGAGGATACACCAGCAACATAGGAGGCTGGCACCACGTGGGTGCTCAAGCAGGAAACTCTGGGTGATTACCTGATGGTAGAAGGACTACTGTAACCAGATGCACCCATGTAACCCTAGTGTATGTTTTTGGGCATCTGTGTGTGGCCCACACAGCAGGGTATGGGCTGATGGCAGCTCCATGATGAATTTGACAGGTGCTCTAAGTTTCCTCCATTTTGGGATACCCAGGCCCTGCCATTGGTATCAGTTGATTCCTGATAGGAGACAAGATGGCCCCTGCAGCCTCTTCCTTTCTATTGCCTGTTACATTGTTTTCCCAAAGTCCTGGAAAGCCCTGACTCTGTCCCTTCCCCTTACTGGCTGTTGGGTGGAAGTTCCATATATGGTATTGTGGTGGAGTACAGGCCAGACTGGCTGGAGCCTTCCCAGTGACTGTATGTCGTGGTTACGCCCTTGGGGTGGGACCTGGGTGAATGGAGTGTGTGACCAATATACATTTTATGTTATGGGTGTCTAGTTTCTGGTGTGTGACAAAATGACTGAGACTGCCCTGCCCAAAACTGGTATGAATGCAGTGTGGAGTGCTGAATGGCTTGGAGCTTGTCCCAATCCACATTCCTTGATGTGAGTGGCTGAAAATGGAGAAGAACGGCCTGAATGCACTGTGAGCCTGATAGGCTGCCTGCCTGTTGAATGCCCTTCTGAATGATTGGCTGCCTGGGCCTGGCCCATCACTATGAATGAGAGGGAGAACAGTATATCTGGGGACCTCTAACTTACTGGAATTGTTCAGAAGCTGAGTCGAATCTTGATGCTTACCTTGAAGCCCAGCTAGAAGAAGAAGGCTTTGCTGCTGCTTTTCTTCGATGCAATCTGAAAGCTGTCATGTCTCCAAGAATTGATCCAAGAGATGACCTGGCTAGGATACCTCTTGCGGAGCTGCGAGAGAACATTGTGCAGCAGCTAACCTTCACCAAGGCTCCCTGGAAGTCAGTCATCGAAAGGCTGCCGACCGGAGACAGGGACCACCGAGGAATCTGAAGCGAAGCACCCGGGCATTAATGTCCATCGCCGTCGATGACCACCATCGTCGACCGGAGCAGCAACGCTCCATTGCCTAAGACATTGGAATCAAGGACTCCCTTGCTCATCACTGTCGACTGCTTTGTCCCGCCGGAGAAAGTCAAGGTCACCGCTGAACCAAGGAGAATCCGCCAGTGGGTTTCCCGCCACCTGAAGCCCTCAAAGGCACTGACGAAGATCTGGAAGCCAGCCATGGTCGAGTCCCGATCACCGACGCCAAACGCTGATGACCTTATGCCCTTGCTGGTCCTACGTTCTTCACTGACTCTTTGGGGCAACAAACTATCGTCGACAAAGTGCACTGCATGCCTCATCTTCGCAGGATGCCCACTACCGATCGTCGACAAGCACCACAAAGACCGAAGCTGCTGCCTCGGAAACATTGTTCACCCCTTTCTTAGAAAAATCTTGACGATCCGTGGTTCCTGCCTTAAAGGGAGTTCACTCAAGAAGGATCCATCGACGACCTGTTGTCGAACCCTGCTAAACCAGGTACATTGGGGTAGTAGAACCTTTTTAGAATGGAACAAGACTCTGCTAAACAATATATGGACTGGGCTTGTCAGCATACTTTATTTACATGTTGACCAGGTGTGGGGATCCTCACACAGAACTGTGTCTTTGGAAGGGACCCAGTATTCTGCCATTTGTTTAGCCACTTTGTTTCCGTATTATGTCTGGTGTTGGTTCACATTGCTATTAGACTTGTATGTCATTGCAACTGTCTACAGTTGGTTCATTTTAAAGGAGTCAAGAGTGAATTGTGGTAGCACATATTTATTGTACATATTTATCATGATAGTAATACCTGAGCACAAAGTGTGTTATTGTGATTGTGTATATAACTTGAACCTTATTTATGTAAAGAACTGTGTTATCACTAACATAGTGTGTGGACTGTACTTAAGAACCAGCCCGCATCACCTCCTGAGTGCTTAGCCCTTGATTGCTCCTCCATAGCTATCTTATAGAGAATCTTGGCTGGAGTTCTCTGTGATTCTACTCTGCCATATATAGGGCAGAAAAACCCCCTCCAGTCTTTACATAGATACAAAACAATGTGCCTCATTACAAGTTGTGAACATTTCTGGCATCCGCGAATGGGCTATTACTGGGTCATTACAGCCCCGGCGGACCCGATAATTGCCCATTCACGGGCTCCGGAGAAAATTCATAATGGTGGCAGTGCATCTGACATGCTCTGCTCATGCTCTGCTCGCGGGTGCTGGTATGCCCACCAGGTTAGGCCTGGCTGGCAGGAAGGCACCCGCAAGCAGAACAAGCTTACCGGTACCGTTGATACCTGGACCGGCAAACCTATGATGAGGTCCAATGTTCCCCTCTGACGTATCCCTCCTTTTTAATTGTAATATGAACAATTGTAAACTAAATTTACTAGTTGACAAAAAGTGTTTAACACAATTGTATGGTAACAAAAAAGAAAACAAAAGCCAACATGAAACAAATCATTAGTGATTATGCGATCCATAATAAAACGTGTTAAACATGGATGTTCATGCATAATTATGAACATTATAATACAAACACATACAAAAATGGAAAGGGTACAAACCAAAAAATACAACCATTCTTCCTAACAACCGAGCCTATCCTGGCCATACTTAAGTCAGACTTTATTGTATTTTCAATTTCAATAGTCGAATATGGTGTTTGCGACAATCTTCAAAACTCTATGGGCCTCATTCCGAGTACGGCGCTAACCAATGGCGCTATTAACGCCTTGGTTGACGCCGTACCCGGACCGGCAGCGCCTTGGTGGTTGGCGGAATTACCGCCCCATTCCAAGGTTGGCGGGGCGGTAATTCCCCAATCCCCATTTACCCTTCCCCATTCCCATTCTTGCCCCATAGGGCATAATGGGAGTGGGGAAGGCGTCAATTACGCCACCGTAAATTACGGTGGCGTAATTAACATCAAGGTCCCTTAGCGCCATGGTATTTAACTCCTGCTAAAAGCAGGTGTTAAAAGCACCATGGCGCTAAGGGAACTCGGAGTATGGCGGTAAGGGATTACCGCCACCGCTCTCGTTAGCGGTGGCCGCTATCCCTTAACGCCATACTCGGAATGAGGCCCTATGACTAAAAGATTTCCTGGAGCCAAGTGTGGCATATGTCAGAGAGTCATATATGTTCCGATAGCCCCTTTACAAATCAGTAGTGAGCCCAAACTGTAGAGTATGACAAAAACAGTGATGCCAGATAAATAGACCTCACAGAACAGCTTTGCTGACCTTCAGAAAGTTGTTATACAGCCTGGTCCAAAGACTGTAACACATTTTACCAGACAAATCATTTAAATGTGCAATGAATTTAAAATGCACAGAGACCAAAAATATTTCTCTTGGATCTGTGAAAAACCTGCATGAATACAGATGAGTTTTTTAAACAAAGAAAGATTACTCATCAATATTAAAAAAAAAACAAATTTAGGCTCATTATAAAGCTTCTCCCATTGACAACTCTGTGAAAAGTAATGGTCAGCACAGGGACATACACTACCACTTCAATATTCCTGCAGGCTGTTCCATGAAAAAGGAACATTTGCTGTCCAAGAAATCTAGGCACCTCCAAGATGGTGCAAGAACATGTAGATTTGTTTTCACTCCTCATTACCATTAATGGATCTTTTCATTGGCCTGATCCCATGCTGCAAAGCAGACATGAGTCCTGCTCTCATTCAGCAGTTTTAAAATAGTACAAGTGATTTTTTACCATTATGAACATAATTAATAATCAAAACTATAATATTTGTTTTATTTTTAAGGGAAATTGCAAACACTTCTGTAAAAAAAACTGTTTAATCATGTATTTGCTTTGGAGTGCTGTCTTCCCCCTTGTGATGATTTCTGGAGAAATGGCAAAACAACAAGTATAAAGCACTTGCGCAATTCAACAGTGATTTAAAACTCTTGCCACTGTACTGGTTTATACCATGCCTCTACTAATACACATAGAAATGCCCAGAGTGAATGGTTTCGGCAACTACATGCCTTGTTTAAAGGAGGTAATAAAGAATATTGGAAACAAAACTGTTTCATCTTTTGTTATTCAAACATTGGCCCTCATTCCAAGTTTGCCGGTATTTTGGAAGAATTACTGCCGAACTACCATCAAACGGAAATACTGTTACCGCCACTTGGTCCTGTGGGTTTTCCAGAGGATTACAAGTGGTGGTGGGTCCTGTAAATCCACATTTCTTTTAGTGAAAAGAACTCTATGGGGTTTTGGAACAACTACCACTGGTGGTAGTTTCGCCAGCGATCATTTTGCTGATTTCTGGAGTTAAGCTGGAGGATTTACCTCCAACATTTTGCTGGAGGTAAATCCTCCACTTCAGGGCAAAACTCAAAGTTTGTACTGCCACTTTTTTACCACTCCGCCACACTTGGAATGAGGCTGATTGTATTTATCAAAACAGTATGTGAGTAAGACCAGCAAAATCTCAGTGATTTGTTGCCATATTTAATATAATTGACTCCAAAGGTATACACGAGCAAAAGAAAAATGTGCAGAAAGCTTCTCGATAAATATTTTTTTTTTTGTTGAATTCTTAATCAGGTGTTAAAGCACATCTCAGCGGGTTGCTGCCCTGGCTAAACAGCTACTGAGGTGGGTAGGGCTCCATTATTGACCAGGAATGTCCTCGAATGCTTACTTTGACTCCATTAGCACCTAATCTAATTTTGGAAAACAGGTTTACGTGAGGTGTGCAATCCTGCTCAGCAAAATCAAATAGAATTACGAAGAAAGATGACTTGCATAAAAGAAAAATAATCAAATGTATCTATAAAATGTACTCTTTTCAATGTTCACGGTGGCCATCATTCATGAATCATGGAATGTGGAGTCGCTAGTCGCAAGAAACGGAATAAGGGAGCTGGCAGGTACTTTTTTAAGTAAACCACTTTACGTGCCTTTACAGAAGAAGGAGATCTTGAGACATGGGTAGCAAGGGAATGGGGCAGCAAGCGAGCCAGGAAAACAGGCGTGTACCACTTAACAAACCCACATTCCAAGCTCACTATTTGACTGTGGCATCCTAAGAGAGTAATGATGTCTTTTAGAGCCCGCCATGCCGGGATTTTGGGCGCTGCTGACAATCTTAATGATATGCTCTTGCAATCATTTTATCAGACCTCGACTGCTATGTCTTCATTAACTGAATACTGTAAAATGGGCAAACACTGTAAGAAGAAGTCGTGGAAAACCATGCCACTTAACAACAGTAATCTATTCCAGTGTGGAGGGCACTTACCAGGTAGTCCATCAGCTGGAACAAGTTGCATTGGGATCCATTGTGCCTGCCAATGGTCCCTTGCTATCTGGATAGGCCTTATATTAGACAACGATGATAGAATAATTAACGCCTCTTCTAGTATCTAAATTAGTGTAGATTAATAGACACAGTGAAGCTAAATAACTACAATAAATTACTCTGATTGTTGGCAAAAGGACAGAAGAATCCCTGTGAGACATATTCAATAAACTACTGATGCTTTTGGAAAATAAAGGCAATGGGCCTCATTATAAGTATGGCGGTACGGTGTGAGTGCTGCCGGTACGGCACCGGCCCCGTTCATACCGTACCGCCATACTACGAGTTTCCCTCGCGGGTGCCTGACAGCCCACCAGGTCTGACCTGGCGGGCTGTGTGGCACCTGCGCGGGAGACACGCGGATGCACTGGCACCGTTATCAATTGTGCCGGTGCATCCATGCTCCTCATCCCCACTCTGCCCTATGGGGATTGGGAGCACGGCCATACCGCCACCCGCAAATGGGCAATTACCATCCCATTCAACTCGTAAATTTCGTAGTGATGCCCAATGCTTTAATAATGCTGATGCTCAGCATCTTGGCTTCATTTGATGTCTGAATTATATGCTCATGCTGAATTGCATGAGCACATTAATAGGTGTATCTTTAAAGCCCTGTCCAGAATGTAGATCTCCGGGTGCATGTGTATCTCACTGGTTAATTTGCGGGAATCCCATTGCTGAAAAGAGCTCATCAGAAGAAAATTGGCACAGGTGTCCAAAATGACTGCTGCACCAGTGTATTCTTCCGAGTTGGAAGTCTGTTAATTAGTTAGCATCAAATTCCACATTATAACATAAAAATAAATATGTGATGGTCAATGTAAAGCACTTTTTGCACGTGGGTACATAAAACCATTCCTATTAACGTGTATGTGAATGAAAAGCAGTAGACATAGAAAATGCCAGAGACTTGAAATAGTGCTATCAGGCCATAGCTGGCATGGGTTGTTGGCACTATTAAACAGACACTGGGTCTCATGACAAACATTTTCCCCTTAGTGTTGAAACCAAGTATCCTTGAACTATTGCAATACATTTCTATACCGACTAACCTCCTTTCAGTATCCAGCGTGCATTCATTTTCCTTTTTTTGAAACCGTCTGTCCTCTGCATTCCTTTGTAGGGTGGGTTGTATTTTTTTATTGTGCTAGAACTGTCAGTTGTAATAATACTAAAGAAGATATTTGTATACAACCTTAACAGGACAGTCCCTTTTATCATTGGGTAATAATTGTATATTCGCTGTGTTGCAACTAAGCAACGATCCACGACTTTTCAGAAATGAGTCTGCCATTCAATCCATGGTACACAATTGGGCAAGGAGGTTTATAACTTGCTTGTGCTTCCAAACTGTGTGGATCCCTTCTGGTGTACTAGAGGTGTGGGGAGGATTGACTGTTTAGAAACCGATATTCATCCCTGGACCACTGGTGCCCCAGAAGTAGATTTGTCAGAACACCAACTGTATCATCTTTTCTCATAGAAGATTCGTATCAATAGAACTAACAGCATTGGTTAGGTCCAGGAAGGCTACATGTACTTTACTGCCTCTTACGCGTGTGTATTTTTTCACTATTGTTCGTAATACAAAACATTGGCCCAAGCCGAGAAACCCTTCCTGAACCCTGCTTTATTTCCTGGTATTTCGTTATTGTACATTGGCCATGTCTGGAGGTGAGATGCCAGACAGCCTGTGAATATTTTACTTGATATATCTAGCAGGGAAATTGGACAATAACTGTGTGGATCCGTCGTCTTGACTTTCTTAAATATTGATATTAATAAACTTCTATTCCAGGGATTTGGGCACTTCTGTATGGTGACTATCGCATTAAATATCTGTGTCAACACAGGAGTCCACTATTCTGACATCCAGGAAAATATTTCTGGTCGAACCCTGTCTGGGCCAGCCACTTTACCAACTTTTAAGGAAGAAATGTACCTCTTAATTTCTTTGTGGGATAAGGTTAATTTCTACTGCTATTTTTTCACAGGTTTTTCCCCACACAAATTAGGGTTCTCATGATTATTCAGCACCCCACTATAATGTGCTATCCAGCTTTCAGGTAAGATAGAACTTGTGTTCCCTTTCTGATTTCCATCAAGCTCCTTTGTGACTACTCCCCAAAAGGTTTTAACATTGTTTTCTTCAGTGCTTCAAGGTGGGAAGGGAACAAGGGAATGCAGTAGCCATTCTTAGGCCTTGAAGTTTCCGAATGATCTAACAAAAATGACCTAGTATATTTGGCCTGAGGTATTTCTACTAGTGCAAGTGCATGACAGCAGGGAAGGAGAGAGGAGGGGGAGAAGGGAGGAGCATCCAATCAACAGGCTTCTGTACTAGGCCTAACGACTTGACTGAATGTACAAGTGCATGAGAAAGAGTGTGGAGAGAAGGATGGGGCAAGGGGAAAAGGACATACAGAACAATAAACTACCATACTAGTTCTGGTGACATTCAGATTGATTGATGATTGTTCATCATCGAATTGGGCCTATGGACAAGTATTTCATGCGCAACCAAGCTAGGGAGGGGACACAAAGGGAGGACGGGCCATACAATCTTTCTAGGCCTAGTGCATTCAAGGTCCTGCAAGTGGACAGAGAGGAAGTGCGAGGGAGGGGGAGGGAAAACAAGTGGGCCCAGTCCATCAGCAGCCTGGATTAAGTGCAGAGAGGTTGCCCCTCACATGGAGCATATTCCGAGTGTAGTAGGGCAAGCCAGAATGTAGAGGCCCAGAGGCAAGTGTAGGACTGGTGGGGGAGCCTGGGACCTGTAAGGCTCTGGAGGTGCACCAGGCAACCAGTCAGCGAAACTGAGCAGAGTCGGGTGGATAAAGGATGACAGAAGCAGGAGGAGGAGAAAGGAAGTTAGCAGGGGAGAGGGAGAGAGAAAGAGGAGGGGAAGAGGGAGGTCTTGAGGAGTTTTCAGAAATTGAGCAGTTCCGGCTCAAGACTGAGAGAGGCAGGGAGGCTGTTCCAGAGGGAGGCACCTGCAGAGGATATGAAGTTCTACTGCCAAATCTCTGTTTGGAGAAACGGATCACTCGCAGAGATTTGGAGGAGGCAGAGTGAAGGGCTTTAGAAGGAGAGTATTTAGGAAGAGAGCGTTGTAGGTACTGCATCCCCCAGCCCCAGAAAGCCTTGTGGATTGTGCAGAGGGATTTGAACTTGATCGTTGGAGCCATTGGGAGCCAGTGTGGGGATTTCAGCGACAAAGAGATGTTGTCCCTGGGCCTGAGGCCAATGATATGACTTGCGGATCTGTTCTGGATAAGTTGAAGAGATCAGAGAGCAGAAGTAGGTAGAATGAGTAATAGACTGTTGCAGTAATCCAGTTGAGAGAGCACCAGCGCTCTGGAGACTTCTAGCCTCTGGGGGAAAGTGAGA